>NC_142204.1:41782809-43082393 GCF_049639895.1 Pseudopodoces humilis | reverse complement strand
GAATTGAGCCTTTAAAAGTAAGGACATTTGGGAAAGTAATTTGTCATGGCCTTGAGCAGTCTATTTTAAAGCAGTATAGTAGCTTTCCTATGAAAACAGGTAACTTAACCTTTAAAATGCAGTTCTTCATGCAAATAAGCCTGGGTAATGGACTTTAAAAGGTGATTTTGCATGCCCTTAGGCATTACTTATTTCTTGGAACACTATGTCTCTCTCACATATCCAAAATAAAGCAGGAAATCTTTTCAGAACACCAGCTTCATTTTGCATTATAATGGAGTGTAGCGACGTCCTACAGTAACTGTAAAATATTATCTAAAGAGAGAACATGCAAGTGGATTTTCTAATGAAACATGGATACTACCACACAGCAATATATAAAGTATTTGCAATATCAATCATGAGGTAAAGGAAGATTGACAGTCTCACTCTTGGCTTTAATTGTTCGTGGATACAGCACTAGAGTGGCTGTATGTGTCAGGAGTTAGAGTTCAAACCCATTTTGTGGATATGCAGCACTGGTAGGAGATTGAGAAGGTTCTTGAAGTATCTTATATTGAGTGTGTGACTCATTTAATTGGCTCCTACGTCCTGCTCCCCCTCATACTTTTCATGGTGCTTTTCTGCACATTTTCTGTCTCATTCCAAGACCCCACATGCTGAATATGGCAATCATGAATGGTCACTGTTAGACAATCTGTCAGGTGAGTGTGCCTGGGCTTACAGAGTGGGAGAAAGCACAGGAGGTGGTGCATTGCATAGAAAAAAAAAAAGAAGAAAAAACAAAAGCAATTAAAAAGCCCATCTAGAAGATCAGTACAGCCTTCCTCTGCATCTCCTTCTCCCCGGGGTGTGAGCTGTGGGCCTCCATTCTGAGATCAAAGTGTGGAACCTCAGCTCACAGTGCCACAGGATTCTCCAGGCTGACACCAAGACACCACATCAAGTACAGCTGTGAGTTTGCTCAGGGGTTGTGTCGGGGTGTAGCTACATGTCTGAAAAGGACAGGCAAGTTTCTGACACAAATTCCTTCAAAAGGGAGTTACAGATCTGTAACTCCTTATGACAATGAGTTATTGCTGCAAGTCAACACAAATACTTTTTAGGAGATGTAGAACCAATGTTTTATTTTTACATTTTATAAAATAAGAAACCAAATCTCCTAACAATTATGACGCCTTTCCCCCAGCCTGTGTCCTTTTTAATTCAGAGATTTTACCACCAGCTTTTAGCAAGTGGCTGACAAATAACATAGGCAAGCTAAGTAGGAAAGAAATAAAATTGTATATTACTTTGGTGAACAGTGCTTTCTTTGAAAAGGCTTTTATGATCCATAGTAATCCAAGCTAAAACTGCTCTGACTTTCCTTCAATAATAACAGGGATGAGCACAACCATCCATTAATATTTGTTACTTTTGGGAAAAAAGGGATATAAGGAAAAATCTGCTCAGAACTGTCACTAAGATCCTGGACATGAAGGCAGCTTCTGTGCTTATTTCTTTAGGCAATATATCATCTGGAAATAAAAGGACACATTGCCCATTATTCATAACCATGCATCTTGAAAGCAGCAAGGGTGACTACAAGGGTAGAGTTTTGTTTGTATGCAGACTCATGTTTATTATGCTACTTATCTTTTTGTTACAACCATAAACCAACACAGTCCATTGCAGCAACTGCATAATTATCTCCATAATGACCGTCTAGTGCCTTCTTGTTTGCAGTGACTTTGGGAATGCTGGGGTGACCCCTCATTGGAGCATGCTTCTGATCCACTTCAGATTTTGTAGAAAACCTTGCTCTTCTTTCAGTTTCAGGACAGAAAGGATTTCAGTGGTGTTCAATGCAGTTTGTTCTGAAGCAAACTTGTGTTTTCAGAAATTGGAATTCCCTGTCCTGCTGCCTCAGTCTTGTGCAGAGGTAGAAGTCAGAATCAGCATCTCTTTTAGGCTAAGTTCATAGTAAGGGATGCCTGAGAGTCCTCTTTAAACCCTGATATTTGTAAGAAGGGAAACTAATTTAAAAAAACATGTTTTTGTTTTTGGTTTTTTTTTAGTTTGGCTGTTTTGAGGCATATGACCTGACAAAAGTTATGAGACCTAATTATGGCTTTGATCATATACCAGTTTCAAAATAGCAGTTAATGCCTGTATATAAATGAATACATTTTTATTAATAGCAAATTCAGGAACATACTATGTATTCTTGTCCGTGTACTCAGTGGAGGTTGTAGTTTTTTCTAATAGGGAGTCATTTCCAAAACACCTGGGTGGTGGCTGATAGCATCTGAGTATCTGGGTTTTGAAAAATGGAGAACTGATAAAAAGTAATATATTCAGAATAATCAGAAAATATTTCAAGACAGCTTATACTCTGAACTTCAAATGTATCTGAAAAAAATTGACAGGTCTAGAACTTGAGACTGATTTTAAAGTGGAGGAAAAGAGTATTTTGAAAAATGATTACCCAACAAACAAAGGAGAGAAGAATCTTCTTATTTGTAGGAAAAAACCCATTATGCTGGAATAAGAAGCTTCCACAATCCATTGCTTCAGTCACCACCTCCAGTAACATTAAGTAAAGCAGAAATGTTTGGGAGCATGAGAGAGCATATGGTAAAAACTTACCCTCTGTCTCCCTGTTTACATTTCAGTGTTCTGAAAAAGCATTTATTTAAAATCCTGAAACAAGAAAACTTTTTTTTTTTTTGATCTTTGCATTTGCACTTGATTACAAACTCCTATTGAAGATTTTCATATGAATAGAGCATCTGCTGGGTATCCTGTCCAGATGGAATCTCCAGTAAAGGTAAAAGCTCACGTTCACTTGCTTGGTTCTTCCCACAATCAGAGCATTTGCTTGTTACTTCTCCTTTACCCAGTGATTATTTTTATGAAGCTTGTTGGTCTAAAGTTATGTCTGAGACTTCTGTTCCTCTGTAAGTTTGGCTGAAACTTGAAGTCCCTGGGGAGACAGACAGCTACAGTGACAGACAGTCTGTCTGCACAAGCCTCATTTCCTTGAGAAACCATGTTAGAAAGAAAACAGCTGAGATGGGATTACTGTGCCCAGTCCCTGAAGAAGGAAAAGTGGGAATATTGTACATTGGCTTTGCCAATAGTGCCTTTAAGAGTGGGGGACTGCAGTCAGCTTTGTTAATGCTCATGTACCTATGGTATAATGGATTTCAGCAGGTACCTCCACTTAATAACCACTTATAGCCTCATTTAGGGCTGACTTAATTGATAAGAGACTGAACAGTCATGTTGGTAGGTACTGCAGAAGTTAAAATTGGGTAATTCTGGTAAATGACACTTTAGAGTCTTCTGACCTGCTCAATTCAAAAAGCTTTAAATATGTAGGAGAGAAAGGACATCTCTCCATTTATTATTTATACAGGTAAATTCATCCCCTTACCAGTTCCCTGAACTGATCTTACTTTTTCCTCTCTTGGGCTATATATTTTGTTAATAAGACTTTTCAGATCTAGCAGAAATTTAAAATACAAAATCTGAGGCTGTCTAAGATCATCATGGCATCCAAATTACCTTTTTTTTTCTTTCCCAGGACATACTCATCTCTATCATTCTTGTCAGCAAGTAACCAGAAGGAAGAGATTTATAAAGCAGATGTCAGAATGTCAAATCTGCCTTCAGCTGATTTTCTGTAAGTTTATTATCATATAAACTACTGTGTTCAAGGATATATAAAAAAGCCCAAAGTTTTGTTTGCATTAGTAAATAAAATATTTTAAATGGGAAGCCTACATGCCAAGCAGTGGAAAAAAATCCATTCTAGCCTTTGGAAGGAATTTTGCTCTTTTGCCACAAGAACCAATCAGTTTTTATCAGACAAAGCCTTTATTATTTGATAACTCCCTGTGCCCTCACAAATAACTGCTTATTTTCCATCAGCCATCTGACTGCTAGAAGCTTGAAAAACAACACATGGTGGGGCAAAATAACTGCCATACTTTAACCAACTGTGTCTGCTTTTCTCTTCTGGTAAGGGTTTTTTTGGCTACAGAGAACATCTGCTTATAATGAAGACAAATAAGTCAATAAAATTAATATGTATGTTATCGTGAGGTTTCCTTCCCTTTCTATGTAAATATGATTAGCATTTTGAACTCCAAGTACCTTTTCTGGAGTTTAAATATAGCTCCCTGTTTTTTTGGCATCAATACAATAATAATGATCATACATATTGGAAGAAGCTGCAAGGAAAGAATAATTTGTGCACCTTCTGTGGTTATTCTTGGCCTCACATAAATCCATTCTCTCTGGATTTCCTAGAACTGATTTCTGTATTCATGCTTGTGTCCAGTAGGATCTTGCAAAGGTCAGTGTGAGTGGAGACAATAGTAAGATTAAGATCCAATTAAGAATCTGAATCTGTTTTAAATAGTAATTCCTTTTTTGTTTTTTTTTTTTGGTGTTTTGTTTGTTTTGGGTTTTTTGTTTGGTTTTTTTTTGGCCATTGAAAGGTGCAAAGGTTAATTTTCTTAACTTGTAAAACTAAATTTTGAGAGTCAGGGTTTTTTATATTAGAGCAACTTTGTTTTCTTCATCTTTGGCCATTGCTACCTATTTCAACTTGAACAGTTCGTACCCACACAGTTTCTTTTATTTTTTTGTTGTTTATGGGTTTTGTGATGTTACTCATGGCTTATACCCAGCCAAACATCAAAGTGTGTTCTCAAACAGTATGCATGGATAGTTTTACGGAGGTGTCAGGTCATCTATGCTCTTTATTCCTTTTTTTAATTAGTACCCTTAGTAGCTGCAGGATCATTTAATCTTTGTATTACTACAGATCTTTTGGCTGGGAAACTGGAGAGATGTAGCCAGTACTCATCCTGTTTTCCAACCTTGCCTATTCACCTCTGGTGGTAAGATCCAGCAGTCATCTTCTTCTCTCGCATTTTACTGAGCCCTGCAATAACTGTGGAGAAATAGTTCAGTTGTTTTTGAAGTAAATAGAAGTTCATATGTTAGACAAAAAAAAAGTTTGGTATATTTGGCAAAATTCATGTGGCAGCTAACATCACCTGAGCCAAGCCACTGCTTTTGAGACATGCCATTTCCACTCAGAGCTTTTATTTAGATGAAGAAAATTTTATTTCAGCCAGACTTGATTTTAGGTTTAATTTGGACTGATAGTACATGGCTAATAGATACTTGAAGTTAGAGGGCAGGTTGTCATGTAAGTTTATGCTCTAGTTTGTTAGTTTGTAATGTCAATTTTAAAGTAATGACCAAGGGATTAATTTTGGAAGGGCTGGTAAAGCCTTATTTTGTTGAGATAATTGATAACCTGATAACTGATAACCTGATAACTACAATTCCCATTGTAGGTTTCAGGTTTTGGTTGCTTATAGCCTTGTAAATATTTCACAGTTGGAGCAAGAATATCCCACACTAGCTCTCTGCCTCAGTTGGTGCTTGATTAGGTGTCAGGCATTCAGATATTTCTGAAATGTTCTGAAGTATGTCTAGGGATAAAAGGAAAAATTAACAACCAGTACTGCCTGTGTTAACATTCATGAAGAATTTTCCCCTAACACCTCATTTTGCAGGAATTTGTGAGGAAGTAGTCAGTTTGTAAATCTTTGAATAATTGTGTTTTGCACATTAATACACAATATAACTTTAAGATTCTGCTTGGCACTGGAAATTCCCTAGTCTAGGATGGAGCAAGGGGAAAAATCTATTCTTTGGTCTTGAACCTGACATCTAAACTGGGAGTCTAGGTCTTTTTTTCATTTTATTTTTGTTTGTTTGTTTGTTTGTTTGTTTGTTTTCCTAAGACTCACTCTTGGGGACTGAATATCTGGGCAAAGGGAGATCCTTCTGTGACAGTAGGGAAGAGGTGGGTATGAGAGAAAAATGGTAATGGAAAAAATAGTAGGCAATGAGTTCAATGCACAGAGAAAAGTTATGAACGAAGGTAAACATGGGCAAGCTTATTTCTGGTTGGCACTGTGTGATCAACTAGTATCAATCAGAAACTCTACTAAACCCCAAGTTTTATCAAAAACTCAGGTAATCATAGAAGAGGTTTAGATGGGAAGGAACTGTTGGAGACCATTTGGTCCAACCTCCCTGCTAAAAGTGGATCCAACTGTGAATTCAGATCAGGTTTGTCAGGGTCTTACCTAGTTTCAGCCTCTCTGAGCAACCCTTTCCCGTGTCCACTTCAGCTTGTCCATGGTGAGGAAACTCTGAGCCTCTTTCTCAGGCAGACATAACTGACAGGCTGTCTCCTGAGTGGAAAACCTCTGAATCACTCAATGCTGCCTAGTAACATTGGGTAAAATTGTTGATTTCAGTGTAAATATTGGCAGTGGATGGCAGCTTTTTGACAGCGATTTTCTATGAGACTTGTATAAAATGAGGTGTACAGGTAGCCTGCAGCATCTGTCTGGTGTTACAGAGATTTCTGCTGTATTTCCCTCACTTTTGCTGCATCCAGAAATGTACTTTTTCCTCTGTCTTCTGTTTACCTGTTTCTAATCTAATGGGAATCTTACTGGAAACTAAGCTTTTATTCAGCTAAGCCTGTCTCTATATGAGCCACCACCTGCTCCTGATGGACACCCCACTCAGCCTGAAGATTTAACTTGGCACAACTCAAGGTTCTCAGGGAAATAAACTTTACAATTTATCCTGACATCCACCCAAGCATATCACATAGTACAGAAAGTTCGGTAAGATTTTTTAAGAGCATTGCAAAAAGGAAAGAAAAAAAAAAATAGAGAAAAAGCAAATTTTGTCCTTATCCCTGTTATACAAAATAATTAAGAATGTTTGAAAATCTAGAACAATATTTTGATTAACAGTAATGTATGTATTTAAACTTGTATGCCTAAGCTTTCTAGATTAAAAGAAAAAGTGCATATGTCTTGCATCCAAAAATAATTTCAATTTACAAGTATGGACAGTATTTATGTCAGCACCAGATTTGGTCATGGCAGTTTAGCATCTGGCATGTGGGATTGGCAGTACAGTCAGCTGTTGTATGGAATAGCAGCCTTGTTTTTTATTTGTGATTTTTGCCTATTTTCCCATTCATCTACAAATGGACAAAAAGAGCTCAGGAAAAAACCCCTGCTGCTAGGCTTCTCTTTGAAAGTGTAAGGTGGTGAATACATAGGTATTACCTATTATATAGGTAATTCACATAAGGTGGTGAATTCCTTATGTGGGTTTCATTAACACGGAATCTTTCTGCAGGTTTTCCAAGGCAATAAAGGCTATTCAATCATTCTGCCTGTGTATCTGGGTATCTCTGTTCCATGAGAACAAAGGTTTACTCTACTTTTCAATGTTAATAACGTTTTCTCAGATAAGCAGACCTTTTGTTATTAGGTTACTTAAATATAGTTCCTATTGCTGGTGAGTAAGGAAACCTTCCCTGGGAGAAAACCTGCAAATTGCCTGCTCTGTTTGGCCTGTTGCTGGCCAGACACCTGGTGAATGCTGCTCAGCAACTCAGCACAGCACAGCTGGGAACCAGGGTGGGATTGCAGGGTGTGGATAGTGAGCAGTTGTGGCTGGAGCTGCCACAGCAAGGGGAAATGCAGCATTGCAAAATTCATAAGATTAAAAGCTTCAAGAATTCCTTTGTTGAAAGAACTTGATACTTTTCTACTTAAAAGTGATATATCAAGTTTAAGGCATGGTGATGCTTTATAGTAAGCTATCCATTATGGTTAAATACAGGCTCATGTTCTTCTGAACTCTGAAATCTGGTTTGAACCTTTGTTGGACTTCTGTGGACACACAGTTATGCTTTTAGTGAGTTTGTATTTTATCTGGGACCAGTACACTCATTCCAAGCTGATTAGTACGCTGTGTGCTCTAATTGTTTCTCTAATACACTTAAATCAGAATGATATTTATATGCTGCAGGAGTACTTAAAACCCAAAACCCCTTTTTACCAGTAGTAAAAACCCATGTATGACTGAGTGACTGATAGATAATTTCTGGTGGTGAAATAATTGCTGTAGGTTGTATGTTTTCATTTTTAAAGTCCTTTTCTTGTAGGTGGGATAGTTCTCCAGCCAACCTTCAGAGGACCTATGCAAAGCCAGGAAAGACCCTTTGGAGTCCTGCAAGGTTCAAGTAGGCAGAAGGATCCACCCTCCCCATGGGCAACAGATATTTTTTCAAGGTAAAGACACTCTCAGGGATGATTGCTCCTGGGGAAGGGAAAAAGGGTGTCAAAAGATGAAGTGAAAAACTTGAACACCCTTGACTGGAGAAATGGTCTCAACTCTTCACAGTCCAGTCATAAATAAAGTGTTGCAAAGGAATTGTTTTTGTGACAAACTTGCTCGTGGGCATTTAGAGGACAAAGTGCTTTGTATAGTGATTTGTGCCAGACATCTTGGGACCATTCAGTGTAGTTTTGGATCTCTTCCACCATTTTTAGATGAAAGGATGTGAAAAGAATTGATCTTTCAATTTTTCTTAAACATGGTGGGATTTACATTGCTCTGCATTTGTTCCTTTAGAGCGTTAGTTGAAGAGCAGTATCATAGGATGTTGCTCAGCTCATTTATCAATGTTTATGCAAAATATTTATGGAGGTGAGTCCTATGACTGTTTTAATTTCACAGATTAACTGTTTCAGGAACAGAGATGGATAACACCAGACATTCTAAATAGCATCAGGTAAATGGAAAAACTGGATGTATGTGTTTATTGCCTTTTCCCATGCCATTTTCCACAGAGATTTGTCTAATAGTTGCTTTTATTTTGATGTGGGAGCTATAACTTCTAAAGGGGTTTTAGAACAATGAACATATGGTTTCTTCATGGAAAGAGTAGCCAGCTTTTTCTGTGAAGGTTAATAAAGTGATCTAATTAATTTTACATCTATTAAGAGGTGAAGACTTTAGAAAATGAAGCCTGATTATGGAAAAAACCCTAATACCATCTCCTTCCTGGGTAGGTTTTTCTGTGGTGTCTCTGTTCTGGAGTGAAATGAGTATTTAACTAAATTAAATGAGTTTTTCACTGAAATGAAAACAACAGGCCTCCTTTTTAATTCAAGGTAAACACTATTTGTGAAAGACTTGATTTCCTTTGAAATATCTACTAACCGAATGTTGATTTCCCGAATTTAAGACTAATATTTGTTAACAGCAAAATTATCATCAATCAGGACTAAATTTCCAAGAACACAGACAGGCACATAATGCCTGATGAAATGTGGTGACGTAAATGAAAATCATTTAACTTGAGGGACAGAACCAGGAGCAGGATTATTTCTGTGACTCTCAGTTCTTAACTATTTCATTACTCCATACACTTTAAGGAAAGAAGGAGCTGCAATTCCTTTTTCTGTTGTCTATGCAAGCAGGTAGAGAAATCCACATGGGTACCGAGCCAGTTACAATTGTTTTTGATGTGTGTTCTCCAGCAATGTATTCAGAGACAATTTATGAATAGTAAAAAATAGGGTCCCCACCATTTTCCATGACAGTTTGTTTCAATATTTACTCATCTTACTCTTAAAGCAACCACTGCTTTTTTCACTTTGATTTGGTATGACTTCTTTTTGAGTCTTTGGCTTCAGTTATGCCTTTGACATATGTGTTTTACAGATAGGCATGGTACATGAAGACCTGCCAAGGTGCTAAGAATTTAGCATGACCTTGACAAAAATCCTTTCCAAAGTCCATTATAATGCTTTTCTGCTACATCATGCCAACAACACCACTCAGTAAGCCATCTCTGCTTAGGAAATTGAGCTTCAAGACTAAGTATGTTTGAGTAGGAACAAAAAGTCATTCCGCATGTAATAAACAAAAAAGTTATTTCTGTTTGATGATTAATTCAAAATTTATCTATCTTTGCTTAAGAGTAATAAACATTCCTGAGACAAAGTCTGAAAAAGAGCAGAACATGCAATTGCAAGAAATTTGATTGTGAAATTGTGTTTTTATCTGGATATGTCTAACATGCATATAATTTGATTCAAGCTTAGCACAGGCCAGAATTAGAACAGCAAATTGCTTACTTTTAGGAAGAAGTGTAATCCAGGGCTTTACTGCTTACATTATTTGTGTAATTAGAAAAAGGCTATGGTTGAAGTCACTAATTTAATCTCCAAAAAACTGTGGCTTTTGGTAACCTACTGACATTGAAATCACAAAGATTTTAGGGCACATTTTAACTAATCTGTAACTAAACGAATAATGGATTTGTCTTTTTACAGTGTTTTAGTCATAACACTGTAACTGAAAATGAAACCACAGTTTCTTAACTATTTTATGTGATTGGAAATTTCATTTTATTATTCAAAGATAATGTATAGATCTTGTCTAATATTTACAAAACACAGTCCAATATTTGAATTCTCAAAGAAAAGTCTGCTTTCATTTTCAGATCTGGTGATAGGTGCTCAGTTACCACAATACACTCTTCAGCCTTTGTCTGCTCTCTGCCTGTTAATAAAATTTAATCTAAGTGATATAATTCACTGATGATAAATCATTAATTATATCAATTATAAAAAAACCCAACAACTTTAAATTGTGTAATTTTAAAGCGTTTTTTGCATATTTTCATTTCAGTTAGGTTCTGTATAATGGCATTCCCAATATTACTCATTTGAATTGTGACTTTCAAGTAAATTTAATCTTTACACTTGAAGATTCATCTTGAATTACAAAAGATAAAATCTCTTTTAGGTGAACAACTCCTACAGTGTTACAATTATTTGTAATTATTTATTAAGTGTTTTCAATATGGCAAAATGTAAACAATATATTTCTTCATTACCTAGAAATCCAATGTGTGTTGGAAATTGTGGCAAGCATCATTTGATTGGAAATTAGGACCCACTTAGACAAAAAATAGATTCTTTTCTATTGAATTAGAAACCTTGTTTCTCTTCTTTAATAAAAGCAATAAAAACATCAGGTGCTTTTATTACCCCTTTTCATGGAAGAAATTCTGACAGTACTTAAAAGCTGAACTGAGTCAGGAGAAGACCAAGTCTTTCAAAGATTTAGACTTAATAGATCTTCATCTCATTTTTATTTCTGAGCTGAAAGAAGACAAGATTTATTACTTTCCTGACTTTTCATTTGTCAACCAAATAATCTGATTTATGGGCAAAAAGACAATTTCCTGAAATTTTTTTTTTTTAAATTTTAATCACTTTCTGTTCTGGACAATTAGCCAATATATTGTCTTTCTTTAAAATTTCTACAAACTTGTATTACTTCAATGGCTATAATTTGTTATGGCTAGTATGACTGATGGGTAGTATTTAGGGGCATAGCACTGTTTTCATCTTCTGTGTTTAGGCATTTAATTTAGTATTTTGTATCTGGAATAATGGCATGGACTTTCTTGACCTACCTCTTTGAAAACTGCTACTGTAAATAATATATTACATTGATAGAGAATTGCTAGCAAGTATGTTCCAAGTAACAATTAATAATATTTCCAATATACTTATTATTAACACAGGGATTTTTGACTATTATTAAATATCAATTAGTACTATATTTCACAGTAGCAACTGAGAGGAAAGCCATGAATGTGCTTCTGAAAGGGAAGAAGCATGATTCAATTAATTCACCTATGTCAACAGTGTTTCCTCATCATTGCTTTCAAAAGCAGATTATGATTAAGCAGTGTTTTTGGTCTGTAGAGGATCATTTGTGTCTTAGGCATGCACAAAATAATGTATTACAGGCAGATTGCAAGGTGAACCATCTCTTCTGGAAAAAAAAACAACCAAGCCCAAACACAAATCCCCACCCATTACAAAAACCCAAACGAAGAACCCCACCAAGATTAAATAAAAAACAAGACATTTCTTCCTGTATTGGTTTTACAGTAAGCTAAAATATTTTGGGGAAGGAGGCTTTATTATAGCTTCTCTCTTATTTCCAAAAGAGGTGAAAGTTGCAAGAGGAAAATAAGAAACAAGGTAAGGAATATATCACCAACTTCCCCATTAGCTGCTTTTACGGAGATGGTCATGTCCCTTCTTCCTCACCTTTCCTCCTGTACATCTCTGCTGCTTCCCCACACATGGATCTAGTGCTTGTCCTTTGGAAGCTGGGTTAGTTTCTCAAACCATCAGCAGAAAAACCCAGAAGTGTGCTGCTTCCCAAGGCCACTGTGTAAGTGAGCTAAACTGAATTACTGGGAAGTTAGACAAGGACCAGAGCCCCCAGAAAATAAGATACAGAGGTACAGAGTAAAATTAGTCTGTGAGATTGGCTTAAATTTCAGAAAAAAACCATTCTCTGAGCCTTAAAGTGGAACCTAAAGCAAGGGATACATGCTCTAGAATGTGGACCTGTGCCTTATCAGCACCTGCTGATGGAGAAAGGAGTTAGAGGGAAACTCATCCTTACATGATGGAGAATATTTCTTACTTCTTCTCAGTCCTATTTCTTCTAGCTTATGCAGACAATTTCAACCCAGAAGTAAAGCTAAAACATGTTAGGAGACAGGAACTGGTCTTCAGCATTATGTGGCCACATGTCTCTTTGAACATGTGAGTATTTGGTAAAGTGAATTCAGTCCAAAATATCTACAGCTCTAAAACTCAGAGACAGATGTGTTGTTGGCTGAATCAGGAGAAACACATCCTGAAAGACTTCTTTTTGACTGAGTACATGTTCAAAAATATGTAAAAGGTACAAGGTAAAGATATAATCATCAGGGCTCTTGAAAACTGGATTGCACAAAGGAATACTTCAAAGGTAGAGCAAGAAAATCCAACCGCATATATACACAGCTTGACTTCTTGACACCACAGGATCTGCAGCATCTCTGTAAATAATTTCCTGAGTAGAGCCCTTGGCATTCTTTTGTACAATTTATTATTCAGTATAGAGTTCATGAAACACTGGGGAGAATGAATTTGTTGTTGCATCAGAAATGCTTGACTGAACATAAAGTAGGACTCTATGGCTCAACATGTTTGTCATTGATAATTATTAGTGCTACATTTGCAATTCCACTGAATTTGTGATAGAAGTGCTATTTGCAACTGGGCACTAACTGGTTACCTACCAGAGAAATTAGCAGCTGGTTCTTGCCCAAAACTATATGCTGATTGTAGCATGAATTGCCGTAGCTCTATACAAAGAGAATTAAAGTATTAAAAATTTCCATTAACTCTTTCTGAAAAAATGTTTACATTTGTTTCCTTCCAGAGAAGGAAGCTTCTGCAAAGCAACCTATAGGGGTTCCTTTTACCATATGTTGGAAGTTCTCCATTATACAGTGATTAGGGCATGGTTTCTCCTGCCTCAGTCTCTCTGCCCTTTGCACACACTGGAGGGAGGATGCGGTGCCTCAGCTGGGGCAGCCCCAGGAACAGGCTCTGAGAAGAATGGATTGATTGAAAGCAGCCCTGGAGAGAAGGACCTGTGAGTGTCTGTGGACAAGAAGCACAATGTGACCCAATGATGTGCCCAGGAAGCCAGATGTTTGCTGGGCTGCATCAAAAGAAGCACGACCAGCAGATCCACCCTGACGTGGACTGAAACGGTTTGGGCTGGAGTCAGAGCTATGAGCCTGGGAATGAAGAGTGAGCATGGGAATGGTTAAGAAGGGAAGACATGAGAATGCAATATGAAAAGGCTGGCAACTATGGCTGTAAAGCCATTTTTGAGGGAGAATATGGAGATGAGCAGAAAATGAAAGTTATTCCAGCTATTTCCCCTAGGGAAAAGTATGAGCTAAAAATGAAGATTTTCCCATCTGCAAGCTGAAGTTTGCCTCACCCATCTTTCAAATGCTAAACTGGGGTGGGAAAATCAGCTAAACTTCTTGTCAACAAAACGTTTTAATATGATAGTGATCATAGGTAAAATAATGCTCTTGTTGAAAGTGTCTTTGTATCAGCAGAAACAATTTGTTTTTAGAAGAAAACAAAGCCAATGAAAGACAATAGGTCTCTTAAAAACTTCAGTGTCTCAGGCTTTAGGAAAACAGGAGGCAAATATGGACAGAATTCCATCTCATTTACAACAGAAAATATTATCAAGGGTGAAAAACATGCAAGTTAAAAGATCTGGAAAAGTTATTCAGATTGAATAACTTAACAGATTATCTAAAATACTGTCTCCCACAAGAAAAACAGCTTTCCTAGTTTTCTTGGAAAAATTTAGTCAAGGCTTATCTCCTGATACACCTTTCTTTTTTTTTTTTTTTTTTTTTTGGTTACTTAACAGAGTTACAGAAGCAGAAATGATGAAGTTTAATCTTTAGAACTAAAAGCTTGCCTTAATTTCACATAATACATAATAATAATACAGCATCCACATTGATGTAGACTCTGAAAACATACTACTGTAGACTTTGACTTGTTTTAGAATTTGGATAGATGTTAAGCAATGTCTGTCATGTATTACAAAAATTTCTATGTATGTAATGAATATTCAGGCTTCCTTGTCTAGTACAGGGGCAATAAAACAGATCTTTTTCTCAATTCTATTAATAGCAATGGAAGACTTCATTGAGCTGGAAGTAAAAATAGCATACATTTCAGCACTGCTCATCTTGCAATGCTTTAGACAACCTGCACTGGATGCATACTGTCTCGGCTTCTAATAAAGATGCTGCAATCATTGGTTTTGATCAAGAGGACGTTACTTTTCCTTGAAACTTACTGTAGTTTATCATATTATGCTGTGCAGGGGAAAACACATTTCTATTTGTTTAGTAAAATGCCAAGGGGAATGAATCAGGTGGAAAAATTACATTAGAAAGCTTTAAAATTGTCAGAGAGGCAACCCTCTGTGGACAGGACACCAGTAGCCATCAAATTCTGTGTGGTTATGGGATCCTTTGCCTTCTTGTTGTCCTGAATTATGACATAGCCCAGTCATGAATGTTTACAGTCTGAAATCACTTTAAACTGTATTTCAACAGCCTGGTTTAATCCTAGATTGAGCCATGCTTTTAATCTGTTTCTGGGAATTATCCAAAAGAATTGTATGTATTGTCTGTGATCAGTTTAGGAGTTGGAAATCTTTAAATTAAACTGGAAAGGAATTAACCAATGTGCTGTGGGTAGTAACTTAGAAGCCAGTGGGTTACTGTGGAGATTTTGGATATTTGTACTTGGGACAGACTGAAAGACTGAAATCATGTACTTTACCTTGCCATTGGATCAATTAAGGATATGCACATATTCATTTAAGGATCACTGGTCATGTGATCAGCAGGAGCAGGTGAAACACCTTAATGTAATCATATATACATATTATTAATCACCTTTAAAATAGTTTATGTCTATCCAAGAGTGCTGCAGAAATGTAATTGCCAGGCAGTGTCTAAGCCTTTTGCCAGCACTGTGAAATATAATCTTCCATACAGATAATATTCTGCAAGACTGTTTTTAATAATGGATCCTGTTTGAAAATGTAACAGACTAAACCATGCTTCTCTGGATCAAAAGCTAATCAAACTCCCTTCTGCTAATGAGAGATGAGATCAAAACTGTGGAAAACATATTGGGGACAGTCATCAATTAATTGTGAAAATATGTTTGCTTTGGGGTTTGAGCCAGACATGCTGTGAATGGGGTTGTCAGGCACAAGTGGTGCTGAATTATGTGGGAGAGGAAGGGGAAGCTGTAATCATCCTAGTCTCTGGTATGACTTCTAGATGTTTTGTCACAACTAGTTGGCTAAAGATCTGTCTGGCCCTGGAGGAAGCTATCTAATGTAGGTAGACTCATCCTTTCAGAAATCAGGTAAAATGACAGGTTAGGCAATATTTTGACCACATTTATTCAACTCAAGAGGTACTGTGATACTTTTAAAAAGAAATAGAAATCAATGCAGTAGAAATCAGCTGAGATATCAAGTTTAGGAGCACTTTTCTTTCTATTATAAGAACCTGAAAATGAAGTATAAGAAAACTTAGATCACAACAGTATGTCACAAATCTGGTTGCCCACCAAAGAAACTAGGCCTCCTCTGTGGTAATTAAAGCCCCTGGTAGACATAAATTTGACAGTACTGCTAATTACCCAACCTTGTTCACTGAAAGGGAGCTAGTTGCCAGTAAAATAGAATAAGTATAATAGAATAAGTATAATAGAAATGACAAAGACTCAAGTTCAAGAGAAAAATAATACGTTTTGGATTAGGAGCGCAAGTGTCTTTATATAGTTTCTCCTTCTATTAATGCAGACCTGAAATTTGTTCAGCAAACAAATGTGGGGAGCAAAGAGCTGATGTGACTCATGAACACTGGCCCTCCCATTGGCTTGATTTAGTTTATCATTCTGAGTACTTCCTTTTTTCATTAGTTATCGCAGTGAGCCCCTATTGTGTGTTTTGATCTGCTGCTCCTCATCAAGCCCAAATGATGAGTCAGGCTGGAAGAATCAGGCTGGTCTTGCTTCGTAAAACACTATTTTTTGTAAAGCTTTCTGCCTGTTTTGTCTTCTACCAATAATGTAGTGAAGTGTTCATGGAATTCATACTAAGTAACCTTTTTTTTCTGTTGTTTTTTTCCCCCTGTTTTTTGTTTGATGGTTTGTTTGTTTTCTTGATGGTGATTTTTTTTTATGTTTTGAGTTTTTTTGTTTAATTAATATAAACCATGAACAGGGAGAACAAATAATTGGATAAGGGATTCACATATGAAGCTTGGATTTCTACAAAGTGTTCTGTGAGCAGCTGATTGTGCCCATACACCCATCTGCATTTTTAAACATTTTTGTTTCATGTTCAGCAGAAACAGTATTGTTTATTTCCTAAAGGATAAGCAATTAGAAATGAATATAATTAATACATGTGGCTCTTTTTTCCTGTCTCTTATCAGAGTCCTGACAAGCCATCCACATGCTTCAGTAGGTTTTATGAAACATTTGCAAATGACAAACAGATGGCCTTTTTGGGTTGCTGTATTAAACAGTGAAGATTAATATTGCCACTCTTCATGCAGTATGTTCAGTCATATCTTGTCTGCCAGGAGCTGGTTGTTTTCAGTGTCTCCGTCTGTAAATACTTATGGCTTGTTCTATAATTGAAAAAATAGAGAAATAAGCAAACTTGACTAATATTCTTTAAACAAACTCTTAATATTCTTAAAAATATATCTATAATAAATGAGATTTCTCATAAAGTAGGAAGAACCTATCTATCCTTACTGAATTTATATGTATTCCCTTTTTAAAATTTATTTTAAGTGACCACACTATATTTGTATGCTTTTGCTGTCTGGTTCTCATTGAGGAAGACAATATTTGTTGTGGGAGCTTGTCAACTTAGGGAAAACAGCACATGGCCATTTGGTAAGGGTATCAGCTGACAGTGTAAGAATGACTTCCTATCACTTCCCGTGTAGAAGTGCTTTTATAAAAGGCAGATCTTTCACCTAAAAGTTTTTCTAGCCAACAGATGAATAAAGCAGACCTACATTGTCTGTAGGCTGGAGATAGGGTGGACTTGGCTATTTCTAGATTTTCAACACTTTGGAGAATTTGGCTAAGGACGTCAGTGGTAAGGTTTGTATTTATACATAACTACTACTCTGCCTTGACTTCCCAAAGTTAAAGAGCTCCAGATGATTACCATTTAGGAACAGGAATTTGTAAAGAGTAGACCTGTCCATGCAAGATGTTTTGTCTGTCTTATATAGTGACATTTCCTAATCTCTGTTGATCATTAATTAGAAAACTTTCTACTTAGAAAGACTTTCCGACTGAATTATTTTGATACAGTCATTGACACAATTTCTATCCATTTAATTAAATTTTTCTGTTTTAAGTGAAAACAGGGAAATAATTTTGATATCTTATTACTTTGGAGACAGTGTATCTCTGCCATTCAGTGAACTTCTACCATACTAAACCATCCTTTTGGAGATCATTAAAGTGTCTGAAAAGCTGCCTCACGCTGTATTCTGCAGCTCGTTGCTTTTCTCTTTTATATATATTCTTGCTCATGCTGATCAGTGGTTTCATTATCTGTGATGCTACAAACATCTTCATCTTTCAGCCTCTCACAGTCACAAGCCTTCCTGGAGTAGTATTTCATACTAAAGGTTTCAGGAATAAAAAGTTGAATTGGATAAAAAAAATCTGTGAAAACTGTGTGTTGGAAAGTGCCAGACTTTTTATTTGCTTTGGCCTTTTTAATTGGTTATTTTTCCTGAGGATTCATTAGTTGGCTTTGACTGGATAAAATGAAGATTCTTGGCACTCTTATTAGAACTCAAGATATGACAGCTGGGTCTCACCTCAAAAAAGAAAACTAAAATTAAAAAAAAAATCAATTACTGTACTCCTCTGTGAGTGAGAACTACTGTTTCTAATACTGTGTGAAATCCTGCTACCTTGTACAGTTGTATGGTTCTAAGCTAAAAGAGCAAGATTAGGAAGTCTGTATTTTCAGACTGTGGAGTAATTTATATCTCTGGTCCACCAGTCATGGCATGATGTCCCCTGACAGAACTGAGCCTAGGGGATGGCCAGTGTTCCCATGCTGCTCCTCCTCTTGCAGTCATTTGATGTCACATCTGATGCAGTTGGTGCTTAAGATATGAGATGGAATCACACTCTAAGTGGATGAGTAAAATCAGAATAACCAAATACCTAGGGAAGGTTTAACTTGGATTTGACAGATGTAAACTATTTGACTTTTTATGCAGGGGGTTGCAGGTTGCAGAATGTTGGCTATTGATATTACAGCCCAGGCTTGCACAGCAGCTTTCTTTGGAAGTAACAATGGTTTCTCTTCAGAAGAGGGAAGATGAACCTCCTCCTGAAGGTGATGATAACAGTAAAGGGAGCCTAAGAAATGAAGCTAGACTTAAACTACACTGCTACTTTTTAGGGAGCTGAAATGAAATTATTTTTTCTGTCCTGACAAAAATAAAATAATAAAAATAGAGACTGAAAGATGTTCATGATCTCTGTATTTTTCTTTCAAAATAGTACCTTATTTAATCTTATTGCCCTAAAATAAAAGAATGCAAAATATTCAAACAAAATAATTCCGTTTCATTAAAAATTACTCTTATTATTAAGAATGCCTGTATTCTAAAACTAAATGTAACTTACACCAGTTTTCAGATCCTGTTAGAATCTATCTGTTAAAGGGCTGGGATTCAACAGACACATTTCTGTCGTGTATATATATATATATATATATATATATATATATGATGCTTTATATACTTATGCAATTTATACTGCACAATCCCTGTATCAGGGACACCACACTCAGACCATTTTGGTATGCTCACGGGTCCTGTAATTGTAGCTTTCTAGTTTTTTTTAAACAGAAGCCCTGGGAAGATCTTTTGAGCCTAAGCTGTTTGTTGTACTATTTCCTAAAAAATTAATCATTCTTCTACTAAAACAAATATGACATAAACACAGTTAAGGGCACAGCTGGGAAAACAACTTTGAATGAAAGAAGGTAGAATAGTCTAATTTTCCTGTGTTTAAAAATGAACATTTACATGTAGCTTGTTTTAATGGTTTTTGTGTTTGTTTATTTTTATAATTAGAAAGTAGTTCTTCCTAAAAGTGGATGGCATGAATAATTTGATTTCATGCAATATTTAGCAACATATGTTGCTAAAAATAATCATGATAAAGCTCTAACCATGCATCTATATTTTGGAAGTCATAAAGTTGTACATATATTTAGGAACACATGTTGCTAAAAATAATCATGATAAAGCTATAACCATGCATCTATATTTTGGAAGTCAT
This sequence comes from Pseudopodoces humilis, assembly GCF_049639895.1. NCBI lineage: Eukaryota > Metazoa > Chordata > Aves > Passeriformes > Paridae > Pseudopodoces > Pseudopodoces humilis. The sequence goes on along the minus strand of NC_142204.1, from coordinate 43,062,666 downwards.
AAAGTTGTACATATACATATGTACATGGAAAAGGGGTTTGCACAGTAATGAATGAAATTTTTGTGCTTTAGGATTTTCACCATGAGTCTGATTCAATGATCACTGTGATCTGTACATTTCCTTCAGTGAGATTTGGATTGTGCATTCATGTGAAATCCATTTAATTTTCCAACTTGATGCTGCATTAAGGCATTATCCACAGCATGTAAAGGTCTGAGATGATAAATATGAAACAGTGACTGATACTTCAAGAACTAAAATAAAATCAAAATGCCCACAATAATTATACCATACTATTTAAGAACAAAAGAAAATGAAATAATCTGTTGTTTTAATTTGTCAAGAAAAAGTAAAAAGAAAGTACTTTCAGTAGCTTCTGATAGCCAAAGAAAACATTTTCCTATGCATATTCATTAAATTATCTTTTTGCCTTTTAAAAATAATTCAATGACTTTTGTGTGTGTGACTTACAAAAAATTTCGTTATAGAGCTTCACCTTATCAGTTCTTCTGATATTCCAGTTATTTCTGCACGTTATCTAAGAATGCAGATAAATTACCGACTTGCATTTAAGGAAGAGTGTAGTAAAGAGAGCATGAATTTCAAATGAGTATGTCATTTATTTGTAAGTGAAAAGCCAGCTCTCATAAAACTTAAGATTTCTCAGTGTTCTCCAAATTTGTTCTAAATTTAAGGGTGGTTTCTTTAGCAAAAGAAAGCAGCTTTGGCTGCTCATTGGAAAATAATGTTCAAACAAATATACACCATGAAGCCTATTTAAAGAGTGGTGAGTAACCCCATGTCTGAGACACTTCCTCACAGTTCCTGCCTGTACTTTCTGACTTACTACTCCTTTTATCTCTCCTACATAATATGTCACATAATTTCCATCCTGTTTATGTCCATAATCAGAAAAGCGCATAACATATTCATCCCTGAATTGGCGGTGTGTGCAAAATTCTTCAATGTGTATTGAAGAGCAATGCAACCAACTTCATTTTTTATTTTCATAAAGAAATTAATTAGACAATGAAGTTGTATAGTCTAAAAGATAGCTTTTAAATAAGAAAGGAAATTTAATATAGACATATTAAAATAACAGTTTCAATACTGCTATGTCTAATAAAATTTCATTCAACATTAATGCTACTATTGTAGTTATAATGCTATTATTGTTGTTTCTCAGTTTAATATCCTGATTTGAGAAAAATTAGTTTTGATTCCTCTTTACATGGCCTGGACATTATTTCTAAAATGCTGTGAAGTGATTCTGTGGGTTGGTAGAACGTGAAAAACTTAGGGATTATGGTGATTTCACAAGTATAATTCAGTGCTGAAATTTTAATTGGAGGAAAGTCTGTGTGATTTTTGTACAGGACATAAAATATATGGTAGCAAAATGTGCTTTGAAGTGCACATATAAGTCACTTGCAAGCAAAGCAGGCTCATTACAAAACCACCTCTCTTCCTGCAGCTCCTCGGTTGTGCTCAGTGGGCCACCAGTCATCTACAGGACATGCTGTGGGATGCTCTCTGGAGAGCACAGTGGTTCCTGTGGTGTTCTTTCACTTTGTTTCCATTCTTTTAATTGCATAGAAAGAAGTTAAAAATCTGTCAGTGCTTTCCCAGTACAGTCTAGCTTCACTGGAACAAACCCCAGGGAGTCAGGGAGAATTGTTCACCCCAACAGGACTGGTTTGGCAATTTGCTGCACTGAAATGCTGAGGAAACATCCTAAGTCAACTACCCAGTAATAAGTTGCACTTTTATGACAACTGCTTCACATTGCTAAATATTTACAAGTTGCTTCAAAAATAAAGCAATAAGGAAATTAAAAAGAAATAAAAAATGTGCATTTAGAGGCTAAATCTAACATGCTGTGATAAAGATGAGAAAAATGCAACTGGTACCTAGACCAGCTTTCTGTAATCACACACTCCAATAGCTGATGACCAAGGAGAGTTTGTCTGCCTGATGCTGAAATTATTAAAGAAAGAGAGAGTTTGTGACTTGCGTTAGGTGAATTTAGTCAATATTTGATTTCCTTCTAAACATATAATGTAATTGTGAATGAGGTGGAATTAATTTTCTGTTAGAAGAACTGATTACTGTTTGCCATGATCTGTAGAGAAGGAAGTACACAGACAATGCTTTTCTTCAGATGTCACCTTTTTTGCTCCCTGTTTTAGTCCCTGTTGCACCGTCCTATAGTCTGTACTAAGGGGTTATGGTCCCCATTTAAAGTCAGCAGAGACAACATTTATGTCACAGATACTTTCAGTTGCTCCTAATTTCAATAGGCTCTTTAACTGATTTATAGAAGGAAAATCTACAAGCATAACTCTTTTTTTAAATACTGTTTTGTGATTGTTTTTCCACTTCAATGTAGTTTCAGTTAAATCTAATTTCAAGCCATCTCAGCTGAATTATTAAATAATAACATTAAAATAAAAATAAACCTGAAAAAAAACCAGATACACACTCAGATCTTTTCCTGATTGCAGCTAAGGAAAGCAAAAACTAGACAGTAAAGAAGCTTGCAATTATTTAAAACAAAGATACATTTTTTTTTATTGAACTAATGGTAGGTATTAAATTCTGAGTATTAATATTGGACCTGTTTGGACAATCATCTCTTCCTTTTGCTACAACCACCTTAACATCATCGAATAGTTGTAATGGCAACTTTATATAAATTCATTTTAATATCACTGTTTATTATCAAAATAACAGTTATTTAATTAAAAATGCCATGGTTCAGTTATCTGGCAGATTCCAGTTAAACAAGATAACTTTTACTCCTTCATAATATAATAAATTTAAATATTTACAATTTCCATTAGGATCAGATTTTTATGATTTTCTCAACATTCCACGCATGATCCATTGAATTCTTTTGTAGGGAGCTTCATAGCAGTAAGATAGACAGAGAAAATAAAGACAGTTTTCTACTTCAGTCTTTGATGTAGCCTTGATGTCACTGGGCATTCCTCTTTGGGCACAAAAGAGCTGGAGAACCAGCTTAATGCTGAGACACAAAGTCAAGATATGTGTGGCTCCAGTGCTTGGGGCTGACATTTCCAGGAAACAAACACTGTGGATCTCGTCCTGCTATCCAGCACTGGTGGGAGCAGCCTCCTGGTGTCGTGGAAAACACCCATAAGTTAAACAAAGAAATATTGCAGTTATGGTCATGCAACGTTTTAAAATTTACTGGTGATTGACAGACCTGTTTCAGAGTTGCCTCAGCTGCTGCCCAGTGAGGAGTCAGATGCAACTTGAAGCACGTTCCTGATCAGAAGGAAAGCTCTGGAATGGCCACAAAACTGTGCCTCATTGTTTGCAAATACAAATTTCAGTGCAATGACTCGAACTATGCTTCTGTTACTTACCCACTGATGATGCTAATAGTATCTGAAGAGTAAAAATACTTTCAATTTGTTATATTTTTAAATTGCAGTTGTTCTCTGACAGCTGAAATGATGTAGTAAACATTTTTTTTTCTAAATATAGTAATTTTTTTTTCTTATTCAGTTTGCATACTAAGACATAATTTTTCTGTGGCTTTGCAAACAAGTACTCATTTGTAGAGACAGAAGCTTGTCAGATGTATAATACATATGCTTCTCTAGCTAAAACATCTGTTATGTAACTTGTCCTCGGTCAATCTGATTAATCATGACTTCTTTTTTATGCATCATTGTACTCTGCAATTATCAAAGAAATTTTATAAACTTTGTTGAAGTAAAAAATTATGTCCAATCATTATTTCATCATAAGTTTCTTCTATGCAGTTAAACAAAGCCAAAGAATGAGGAATGAGAACTTCTTGCGGCTTAACGTGAAAAAAGATATGTTTGTGTTTGGTGTATCTCAAAACTTAAAAGTAATTATTTCTACTATTGATATAGTGAATATAAAATAATCTTACTTCGCTAATAACCATGCTGTGATTTTAATTATTTAATGCCCCTTTAACAATGCTCTTTTCTAAGAAGCAATTACATAAGTTTCCATAGTAGTAATTATTTTTTCTTGAAAATTGCTGATTCTGGTTCTGCTAAAATCCATTGTAAAAATGCTGATGCATTTCTGAGGAGATTCATGATGCAGATGTACATAACACCGATCACATATTGTCAACAGGTATTCACCAAGAAATCCATCTGACCAAATGTGAGTACCTGCTTATGGTCAGGATGAGGCAACACCCCAGCGGCAGTGACCAAACCCATCATGAACACCACAGATCACAGAGAGCCCTGATGAAGACTTATAGACAGTTAAAATAACACAGTGGTTTTTACCTTTCATCCTTCACCCCCTCACCCTTCAGAGCTCTTCTTTTCTAGCAGACTGAATATTAAGATCTCCTCTTGTAATCATCATTGGAGAACATTCAGCCACCCACCAAGGAGAACATATTTTGCCAGAGTCATTGCAGTATAAACAGTTCATATTTCAGAGGATAGAAATAGTGCCTCAAAAATGCAGCCTTGTAAGAATGTGCAGTTAACATTTTTTGGTTTGTATTTTCACAGTTCATCATGCTCTATTTCAAAACATCCAGCTGTATTTGTATGGGAAGAGCCTGTTGCTGATTGCCAGGAGACACTTTGAAGATGCTTGTTTAAACTAAATATTTATGTGAATTTATAACAGATAGGAAGAAATTTAAACAGGATAATCATTCTTAAATTGACTTAGACATATAATGAACTTAGAAGGGAGAAATAGCTGATGTCCCTTTAAAGTCAGAACTATCTTGTCACAATTGTTAACAATCTTTTCTCATGGATCTTTCTCTCTCCCAAACATATATGTAGGGCAAGGACTGTTGGAGATGCTTCATGTGCTCAGAGACCAGGCATATCTAGAAGCAAAATAGTATTGTATCAGTCTTGTCATGTAAAGGACTTTTTTTTTTTTTGTTTATTTATTGAGGGAGGTCTTTCACTGTGTCTGGGGAATATTATTTATTTTAGGGTGAAAACCTGTTCTGTAGCAGAAATAAGTATGAGTGCATCAACTTTTACTGTGTGGTAGCTTCTGCCTGATGTCTCTGAGAAGATCATTGCTTTATGGGAATTCCAAGAAGAATCTGTTGCTAATGTCAACACCTTCATAGGCAACTTAGCTGAGAGAGTAGCTGTGCATCAGCTGAACTTAGGCCATGTACTGGATGCACTCCAGGAACACTGAGAGTGTGCTACAGTAGCATAAACTATAGAAGAGGTGGATTCAACAAAGGTGTTCTACTTTAAGAGAAGAACATGCTGGAGGAAAGTGAGGCAGCTTGCTCAGCCATAAGTTTTTTGGAGCTGCCTAAAATTTAGCCTAAAACAGGAGAGTCAGCTGAGCCCTTCTGGCATTTTAAAGTCAGTCAATCACCTACCAGCTTATCAAATGGTCTCTCAAATCACACCATACATCTGTGAAAGATAATCATAAGCTCTGAAGAGTAGGTATAACTGGAAATATGATAAATCAAAATATCTCATATAATGTTGTGAATGGTGGCAAAGAAGTGAAAAAATGCTGCACAAAGCAAGCAACTAAGGACAAAAATGCTATTAAGGCCCTTATGAAGGTTCAGGATTCACCAGAAATTAGGAAATAAAAACTAACTGGAAAGCTTCATATTGTAAACTGACAAAAAATATTTAATTTTGAAAGTTGTCTTGGTATTGTGCAAATGCAGCAAGACTTGCATATAAATGGATTTGCTCGGTAGCATCAGGGCAGAGCTGTGAGCTGTATGTAGCAGAACAGTATAAAAGGCAGAAGTAAATGTCAGTGTTCTCCTATGATGTACCCTGTAGCTTAGGCTTTCTGAACTGGCACAATTAGATCTCAAAAAGTCACAGCTCAAGAAGGCAGTGGCTGATCTGCAATTGACAGCAATAAGAATAGAAATAGTGGTACTTAATCCTGTGATTAACTTTCTTGCTGGAAAGAGGCCTCTTTTTATAATGATTTGAAATACTATATTGAAGGCAATGTGACATTCATTTTCTCATTTCTCCTTTAACTATTCTTTTCTAGTGTTGCCTCTAAAGGATGCATAGTTCCTCTTTCCTTATTACAATAATTGTCATCTCCCCCTTACCTGTCTCAACATATCCCTGTCTCTTTTTTTTCCAATTTTAAATTTCACCCTTTCCTATACATTCAAATCCACTCTACATCAGATTTTTACTAGACTATCTTGTGAGATACTTACTGTATCCATCCTAAATTGCTCTTATTATTGTGCATATTTGTGCACATTTGTTTGATGTATTTAGTGATAATTGCTGTTAATTGTGTAGGCTGATTCTTTGTACTAAATCTGGAAAGATAAAGAAGATTTTTAAGTAGTAGAAATCTTTTTTTCAACCACTTCTTTCCTTTTATAATAGCTAAAAAGGAAGAATATTTGGATTTTTCCCCCGTTTTTTAGTTTTAGTTAACTGTTACATACCTGAACTAGAGATAGTAGACTGAAACTGCATTTTATAATGTGGCATGTGGTTGAGCTGGTCCCAAGAGCAACACTGTGATAGACATTTTTCATACTTGATAATTGAGACCACTCTTATTTTCCACACATCTTTATGATATCTGAGTGGGCATGCACTTGAAGATATGCATTTCTGATTCTCCTGGCTCTAAAAGGAGCACCTGTGGGATGTATTCAAATTTGTGTATGATGAGAAATAGATGAAGGTGGACAAGGCCTCTATCTCCACACAGATTTGTCACATAAGCTTGACAATGCATTCTCTGATTATTTTTTTTTTGCTGATGGGTAGAAAACAACTTATAATTGTCAGCAAAATACAGTACTTCACAAAATGCAGTCTAATATTTCACTAAAGGTACAACTGCAAGAAATACAGTGACTGGCAGTAGAGAGTGTCTGGTCTTTTAACACTCTGTTAAACACAAATGCTACTTAATGACACTGTAGGTATCTAGAGGATCTACTGTCTGTTTAATATGACAACTGGACAATTTGAGCTAATTAAAACTCACAAAGGTCCTGCTTCTGCTGTTGTCTGGGAAGAAACCTACAATTTAATTTATTGGGAAAAAGGCAGGACCTTATTTAGGTTATACAATGCCATGACATTGTGCTTTCCAGTAAAAGAGTAAGAAGCATGGGTAATCTTTCACAGCTTAATGAACTGATTTATTTCTTGAAATTGGTCAAAAGTACATGGGAATAATTTTATTACTAGGCTTTTAAAATGAGATGTCTAGATCCTTAGGGCAGGGGCTGCCTTCCAATGACATATATAAAATTTGGTCCTTGACTGGAACTTCTAAGCACTGTTACACTGCAAATTATAAACATCCACAATAAAATACTTCTTACACAATCTGTTTGGATCTGACTCAAGAATGAATAAGTTACTTCTAAAGATTCTGGAGAATAAACTGCCATCTCATTTTGTATACATGCTGAACTTTCAGTAATTTGCTAATTATTCTTAAAATTAATGCAGCCTAGGAATGGCAGAAAAAAATGCAGCAAATCCTCAGCCATGTGAACTTTTGAACCCAAACTTTTAATAAATTTGAGATGGTCACTTAATAGAGATTTTCATCAGAACTTAATGGGCTTCATTCTGTGCTAAGCTGCAGAAAGAAAACAAAATTGCATACAATCCTTTGGGAATAAAATTTGGCTGAAATTATAGCTCCAAAATGTGTCCCTTGCCAAAGAGCCTTATACCCTTTATATGCTCCTCTGAAAAACCAAACCTCTGTTTCTGAAGAAACTTTTTGAGATTAAATCTACTAGAACCTTTTGCTTTATTACAGAAATTTAGTCCAAGAAAAATGCTGACAAGATCTCAGGTTGTCATGTCATAGAATGAATCAAATGCACATTTTTAAGGGGTAAATAGAAAGCTTTATTTTTTCCCCACAAGATAGGGAAAATCTCAGGATTTCAAAGACGCTTTTATAATGACCTAGGCTACAGCATGAAGTGACTAAAAGGGATATAACACATTAAGACTGTATGGGCTGACATGCCATTTCACGTGTCTCAGTGGTTTTGGCCTGAATGGGCTGATCTGGTTTTGAAGAGCTTTGGTGCAGCACTTCAGATCGTACCTGGCATTCTTGCTAGGATATTCCAGTGGTAGCCTCTGCATTGTAGCTCCCTTTCCTTATTCTCACTTCTAAACCTTTTCCTACATAGTTTCCTACATAATTTGGGGTTCCAGAAGTATGTGAAGGGCATATGACATCTGGTAGTGAAGTTCTGATACTGATAGAAACTCAGCCCAGACGTTTTGTACATGGTTATGAAAAATGAGGCTGATTCATTGGGCAGTCATACTCTCAGCATTTTAACCTGCTAACCTTTTCTCTTCATGCTGATTGGTATTTTAAAGGTAAAAAACCCCACAAATAAGTTAAATATTAGGAATTCAAAAACTTGTGCATGGTCTCTGCCAAGTTTGGCTCTTGGATCTGTCTCAACCAGTAGGCATTATTTCAATCAAAACAATTTTTGAGGAAAGTCAACCTTGGGCATAGGTTCAACTATTTATCTAGCTAGAGCTTAAATAGTCTATTTTTCCATCTATTTCCAAAGGAATTTATGGTTTTGAAGTAATCCTTTATTTTCCACGCTAACACAGTTTGTACTTTTTGAATCCAAGGTCAGAGTTTTAGCTGGTCATAAGCAGTGCAGCATTTTCAAATTGCTGTTATTGTAATTATAATGTATAATTTTTTAGGATTAGCAGTCTAAAATATAAACCATGTCTATGTGTTATCATGGAAGTAATAATTTAACCAACACTGGTCTTTTGAAAGCCTTTCAGTATTTTTTTTTCCTCAAGTTATCAGTATCTAAAGGATTTCTTCTCTTAGGTTTTCTGAAGCATAGCTTAAAAACTATTATGCTGTTTTTTTTCCCCTCTATTCAGACACAAATCAAAAGTGTTTTTCGTCATTTTGCTAGTGTTCACTAGTGAATTAAAACTGACATTATAAACACTCAATGTACTTGTGGTAGAAGAAGCAGACCTTTTGATCTTTCATTCTTCACAGTGTCCACTTGTCAAAATCAGAAAGAGGAGTGGAGGGAAACCACATGTTGGTAACAAACAAATAAGACACAAAGAATTTCTGTTTTCAAACCTGGCATGTACTCCAGAACAGTTCTTGCCATGGGAACACTTGATTAATCTCAGCAGCGTTCACTTGTCCCAATCAGGTACTGTCCTGTTGCTTATCCTGGTAATTGCAAACACAGAGCTGTTTTACATAAAATAATGGGTGAGTTGATGTTCCTACTCATTTTGCCAAGCTGCAGCAGCACACTCTCAAGTATATTGAACATTACTGGAGAGTGCATTTACCCAAGGGAAAATATGCCCCAAAATAATTTATGATCTGCCCTGTTCTAGCAAAATGCAAGGAACATGTTGTCCTCTCTGGAGCACTGTGACGCAGTTTCACTGACATAAAATTAGACAAGGCTGAGCCTGACTCCTCTGATGGTTGTATGATGGACTGCCTTCATGGCTTCCTCTGGGAGCACTGAGTATTGCTAAAGGGGCAAGGGCCCAGCCTTTCATATCTCACATGGGTTATTAGGGCCAGGTTCTGAAGGGTTCTCCTCTAAAGCAGCAGAAGGTTTATGGCTTCAGTGCATACTCAATTGGTCCCATTGCTCATTTGAGTGAATTGAAAGACAAGCTTATAATATTTCATGTGTCTCCTGTTTGTTTGTGTTTGTTTGTTTGTTAGTTTTTGTTTCCCCCCCCCCTCAGGTAGAGACATGAGGAAGAAAAGAGAGGAAATGGAGAGGGGAAGATCAATTACTTTGATACCTTCAGCAAGGAAGATGGGGATCCCTGTCATCAGTATTTCAACACTTTACAACTTATCTCTGAATATTTAGAAGGCCTGAATAGAGAAGCCTTAGGTGGGAAATAAAACTATAATGAGATCATTATATGAAGAGCAGCATTTTTATGCATATAAAATATTTTCATGTTTACTTGTATGTAACATTTTTATATACATTTAAAAATATAATTCAGACATATGTAAGAGAGCTACCAGATATTTCCAGGATTCTTCCAGTATTGAAACTACTGCAAATCAATGGAATGCTACAGAATAGCGGGCTAAGGAAAGCGCTAATCATAGGACTAATTACCAACTCTCTGCTTATTGGAGTACACTGTTAAGGCTTGACTGTGGATAACAGTTTGAAAAACATATGCAGAGTGTGAGAATGAGTCTAACTATTCCAATTTTAGGTCTTCACTTGCAATGAAATGCTGCTATTAAAACTACTGAATAGCAAGATACACAGGGAATCCTCAAGTATGCTTAATTATAGTTTCCTATAATGCAAGAATCAGGAGGCTTTTGGTTCTTATAATTAAAGAGATACATAAGAAGGCAGAAGAAAATGATTTTGTGCATGTACCAGGATTGACCTTGGAAACTGGAGATATCAGCTGCCTGTTGTGAGGAGAACCTTACTTGGTATTGCTTTCCAAACTTTTGTTGCATGTCCTGAACTTTCTGAGACAGGTGCTTGCCTCAGGCTTGAGTTATTAGTACTTTTTACCCCAGCATCTCCAATCATGTTTTATACACACTGCAATGTGATCTTCAGTGCTGCAGTTACATTCTTCTCTTCAACTCTCATCTTTGAAGCATGGAATTTTTGGTGTCAGGAGCTGCAGGCGAAAGAGGACAATGCTTCTGTCCCTCACCCTCTGCAAGACTGGCACTGAGGGTGTCCCAGCCTTATCCCACTTCTTCTCCACAGAGCCAGGAAGAAGCTATTTCTCTGCTTTGGGTTTCAGCAGTGCTTGTGGTGTAGCCTGCTCTCCACCTTGGGAATGTTGTTTCTTCCAGTGGTCATAAAGCCTTTGAGTTGAACCCTCATGTTCCTGGACAAGCTGATGTCGATGTCAGGGGTGTAACCCAAAGAGCAAAGATCCTCTGCTGAAGGGCATGAAGAGGAGCCAGCATCTGGCAGAAAGGACCAGGTAATTATGTGTTGCATATACTTACTGCCAAAACACATGGTCGACACTGGCCATGAGAACATGCTGTCAGCCAAAGGCCTAGTGGTCCTAGAAAACTATGCATTAACTGGCAATGTATATATGCAATTGTGAAATACTGTGTGCAATATATAGGGCATAACCTCCCACCACTATTTGTGGGAAAATACAGTAGAGAATAAAGAATGAAACACAGTTTTTCAAAATCAAAATCTATTGTCTTTAATAAGTTTTCTCCAGTTTTTCACCTACTGATTTTCCACCAAGACTGATCTCTTGGGGCAAAAAGTTGGTTTTACAGAGACCAGCTTTGCATTTATAAACCTCAACCCACAAAAATATCTCTGAGACTGCATTTTTTTGCTGTGTAAAAAACAGGTATTACTCTGCTTTTCCTTTAAAATAAAACTCAGTGAAAAATGTTAAAAGCTGAGCTGCTCCTCCAATGCAAATGCAAAAGTTTGGGGCCAGTACAGGAATAAAAATGAAATTTTGTGGCCTGGCTTGGGGAGGACTGGTCTTAATCAAGCAAGAACTCTTCCTGATTTTATCTGCAAAATGGTCTAATTGAAATCATTGCCAGTCTGAGGTTCATTTGAATGGATTAATGGAGTCAGCTTCTGAGCCTCCTGGCGGAAAAGTCCATTGAAACTTTGTCATTGATTTTGAATGAAAAATGTGCTGGTCAATTGCATGAGGAAATAAAAGAGAAATTTGTTGATCAAAAGCAAGACCAACTACCTTATTTTGTCTGCAGAGATGGGAATTGTTGTAGTGGGATGGGAGTAACACAGCTTCACGCCTTGTCTCCCTGTTGATCACAGGATTCTGTGGCTCTGTGGTTCTGTGACTGTCACCCTGTTCTGTGGCCACTCCAGCTCTGAAAAACAAAGATGTAAGGTAAGTGGTAACCTGATGGAGAGAGGGAGAATTTAAATCCAGACCTGGAGCTGGTAATATATGAAGAGATTCATGCTCATCAAACAAACAAACAAACAAACAAACAAATCCTCAAAAAAAACCCCAACAAACCCAAAAACCCCAATACAAACCAAAACCAAACCAGTACCCTGCATTGTTCAATTGAGAAAAACACAAAGCAGGTGGTTTCTCATTTGCTACTGATAATTCTGGCCTCTGCCAAAGACAGTTTTAGGATCCAGCTGGGATCAACCCCATCCTTGGAGAACACAGGTGCTGTTTTATAGTTCTGCCAAGCAAAACAGTTTTTAATAACAGCTGGCCTTTGTATGAGCCTCACAGGCAGAAGCTGTCCTGAAGAAATTTCAGTGTCATGCATTTCCTCCCCATCTTGTTCAGGTTCCCCTTGCTGATTTGCCTGGGGCTGATTTCTCTCTTGCAAAGAGCACCTCTTTGTCTTCATTCCAGTGTTTTCCAAATTGTTTGTGCTTCAAAATTATATTCTTTACTTTAAAGCAAAGTGAATAGCTAAAATTTTTATTTTTCTTCCAGAATAACACATTTTTTTTTAATTTGGCTTAAATCAAACAAATAAAACTGGCTTAAATAAAAGAGTTAGAGTTTATTTACTTTGGAGAAAAGTGGGCTTAAGCATAGCCTTTTTAGAAACCAATAATCTGAAAGTAAATTTTGCAAGTTTAAAAAAAGAGGGAGTGTGTTTTTTGATCACAATGTATTTTTTCACTTATTAAAATCAAAGCAATTCAGTACATTCAACATGAAGTTCCACATACTTTACTTGACTAGAATCTTTATCTTTTATGAGTAAATTATCTGTCTAAAAGATTTGACATTGTTCTGTGTGAAAGTTTGATGTTACGAAGCCTTGATATTATTCATTTGGATTGCCATGGTATCTGATCACTTTGACTAAGATTTCCTCTGTTTGGCTGAAGGTAAATAAAATGTTGTGTGTTCCAAAAATGAGATTTAGGATCTAGAGTCCCTTTAGATGGAAGACTTTCTGGTCACATGTCACACAGCAGAACAGCAGAATTTCTTTTTGCAAAGAAATTGGGAGTATTGTCTAAGAGGAAAATAATTTTAGCATGGGAAGTTTACCACATTAAACACTGGCCCTAATTTCTTTGCTCATTTTCTATGTTTTATGTTCTGGAGATTTTCTGCATATGCAGAGCTATTCAGAACTTAGACATGTCTTCAGAAAAAGATGAAACACAACTTTGAGGATGTTTCTGTGTTTCCCTGTTTTTTTTCTGACAAACCATGGCTGCACATGAACTTTGGGATTGCCCTATTCTTTATGTAGCTGGTAGCAGAGCTATGCTCTGAGGAGTATTTAGCAAGTGCAGATGATGGGCCAGGTTCCTTGTTCCTAGGTCCTTGTGTATCACAATCCATGTCTAGAGTTGAAATGCCCCATAACTAGGTGGGGTATTCTCTTCAGACTTAATGTGGACCTTTAGAAGTATGTGCAAGGATAGTGTGGGTTTAACAAATTATTATTATTAATGCTAAAATGTAATGAGTGATGGGCCTCAAATCTATTCTTGAGTGACACTACATGGATATTTACAGCAACACACAAAGGCAGTCTGGCTTTCTTTTGCAATTCCACAATGCACATCATAGCAAAATGCTGCCCATCCCCTTCTGGCCATTTATGCAGTCTTGTGTTAGAATATATGGAGAGCCCATAGTGTAGATTCATCATGTAAGCAGATGCCTGTGATATCATTATTTGGTGGATACTCTTCTCTCCACAGGGCAGGAAAAGGAGTGCCAGGAAAAAAGGATAGTTGGGGGTTGGTGTAGAACTAATCTCAGTCCATTCATCTAGAAGTAATTTGTGCACATCTGATGTGAAGTAATTCCGATTCATTCATCTGTTTCTTATGTATTATATTATCAGTACCAGATTTGATTAGAACTGCTATGCCAGATTCAGTAGCTCAGCATCCTAAGTGTGCTGCCTAGTAAACATAGCTCATATTTGAGATAATATTGCATTTCGGCTGATCAAATCCAAGTATATTTACAACATGAATTTTATGCTTACAGGAATTCTACCTAGCCTATTTAATGTCACATGGAGTTTAAATCTACTAAGATCATAAGTGTAATCAAACCATCTTTCAAGTTCAATATAAGTTATTAGAAGTTTTAAACTAAATATAAACACAGTGAAATATTTCTCTGCTCCTATACTTGAAGCACAATATTCTAATGTTTAATCAATTTTTAATTTAAAGTCTGTTGTCTAGTTTAAACTTTGTGTTTTAGTTGCTGTGCTTGGAAGGTCTCATTTGGACATATGGACTGGAGAAATTGCCATAATAATATTTTATCACTTGTAAATTCGAATAGTATTTGTACCTAGGGGCCTCTTTCAATCACTTGAATGGATTGCAATGATTGATGCAAATGGTTGATACTGAGGTGTGGAGCAAGGCCTCAGCTGAGTAGAGAGGTACAATAGACTGTTAAAGACTACCTTGAAAGCGTTAGGTGGGGGATCTTTCAAAAATTGAGAGCAACATCTAGCAAAGGCCACCTGGATAGTTAATACCCAAGGTTCCACCAATCGAGCAGGCCCAGCCCAATCGGAGCCCCTGCATAAAGTAGACAGAGACAAAGTCCCAGCAGTACATCTCAGAGGTTTTTTAGGAAAGACAGTTTGGATCAATTCTACTTCAAGTACAGACAAACCCATTCGTGGAGTTGTTTTTGCTCAAAGACCAAGTTGCACATGGTGGATAATGCGGAAAGATGAAACAACACAATGTGTACCTCAGGAAGATCTGATAGTTAAGTGAAAATCATGAATAAATGCCCTTGTCTGTATATAATGTATGTGTTGTAAGGTTAAAATAGATATATATTAATTTTGATAATAAGTTGACGATATGGGGGTAAGGGGTGGAATGTCCTGGGGTGACTTTATGATACTGGTATCCCCAATCGTCTGGTTTATGTCATATATTAAGTTCTGCACCTTTAAGCCTGGCTTTGAGAGCAAGAGAGGGGGAAGAAGAAGCGCGCAGTTTGTGTTAAGGAAAAACATCACTCCCACACATCCCGCTCCTGGACTGTGGTGTCTGCAGCACGGACAGACAGCGGGACAGAGCTTCTCTCTGGCTTTTAGTTAGTTTTAGCTAGCTGAGGCAGAGGAGTTCCCTGGACCTTTGTTTGTTTTTTCCCAATTTTCTTGGATCTGTGCAAGCCTGCTCTGGACTGAACACCCAGCCAAACCCCGGGAGCTCACGCCTGTGGCCCACCGGGGCCTGGGCCTCGGCACTTTCCAGCGCCGGAGGGACTGATAAGAACCTGAGCGAGCCGAGCTACACCACATGAAAAAGACTTTTCTGGATTTGCCATCTCATCGAACAGCAAGAAGTTTTATTATTTAATATTACTCAATTTCTGTTAAATAAACAGCTTTTTCCACTTCTCTCTAAGGAACTTTTTTTCTTTTCCCGGACCAGTTAGTGAGGAGGGGGATTTCCCTGGGGAAATCCCCATTTAGAGTTTTCATTCCTAATTTGCCCTAAACTAAGACACCCTGTTATGGGAGTATGGGGAGAAAATGAAGGGACTGCTCCTGATTAAAGACTGGGACACAGTTATAGGGAGACAGAGCAAGAACTGAGCCCTATGCAATAGTTTTTAGCAGCTGGTTTGGGAACTGACACTGCTTTTTATAACCACCGCTAGTGAACCAGCTTGGATTAACACAATCCAAGTGCTTTAGGTAGGCAGGCAAAAAATGGGATGGAAGAGAACCTCTTTGAGGTCATGGCAAATCATGAGAATCTGCTGTCTGCTTCCATAAAATTTGCAGCAGTTTCAAGCTAGTTTGACTCTGGAACCATGTTTTTCTTCATCTGGTGTTGGCTGAACAATATTTATCAGTTCTGTAAGAAGGCTTCTTGAACAAACATTGCAACTTATATAACAAAACCTTAAATGGAGCTAATTTAACTTGATTAACATTAAATAGTAGGAATACAAAAGGCTTATTCTCCAATCAGCCTCATTCTTCAACATTTATTGTATTTATTTGATTGTAGAAATTATGTAGGACTTATGTATACAGATACAAGTGAGTTTTTTAAGGATGTTCTAAGTGACACATACGGTTTAAAAAATTTTGGGCAGGAATGCATCCATCGAGTTCCTATTTCTATTCATCTGTCAAAGTAAGCAAACATATTTAAAAATAACTTTTCTTTTTTTAAATGGTGTATTCATAAATGTATCAGTTATTGGTTTCTGAACCCTACAACTGTTTTGCACAGTAAACATGCAGCTAATACGTTTTTACTTGTCAAAAACTCTTTAGAATTTTATACCAAATAGATAGTGTTTAGATAGGGAAGAGACTATCTGTAGCTAAAAATATTCATTGTACTTCCCTTATTTTGATCCAAATAGAGTTATATCATGGTGAAAAATTATGACTGAAAAAATGTGTGTTGTGAGGAGGGCAGTTGAACTTTGTCATGTCCCATTCTGTGTCCAGACTTCTCTCAGCTTTCTGAGAGTTTGATGTGTGGAGGAATGATACAGCATGGCCTACAGAGGAAAAATCTTGAAAGCATGTGGATGTGTGGGTGGATAAATAATATAACTGTTCTGTAGAAAGAATTCATGCAATCACAGAATAATTTAGCCTGGAAGGGATCTCTGGGGCCTCTCTGCACAAAGCAATTAAAACTCCAAAGTTTTATTAAGTTGTCCAGAGCTTTGTTCAATTGTTTTTGGATGTCTCCAAGGATGGAGATTGCTCAGCAGTTCTGGGCATCTATTCCAATATGTGACCACCCTTATGGTGAAGGGCTTAGTATTTGGATTGCTCTTGCTGTAATTCTTGCCTAATTGTACCCATCTAAATAAGTATTGTCTAGTTTACCTCTGTAGTGAATAGAAAGCAAGAACTCCCTCTGGAAGCCTTTTCGGGGGGGATTCAATACCCTCAGGATGTGTTTCAGACACAGAAGAACCCATATAACACACAAAAGTGGTCATGAGGCGCTTCTAGACAGTCAGAGTCAGGTGAGAAGGATCCTGTCTAGTCTGACAAAGATACTTCTGCATGTCATTTGAGTGGGCCCTGATGAAGAGTATTAATGGAATACCTGCTACTGGATCTGAAGGAGCCTAGATAGTACTCTAAATGCAGCTGATTTTGCTGTTTGGGATTGATTTAGTACACTGCCTTGTTCCCCAGTTTGGTTATCTCCTACTGCCTGACTCCTGAGCCTTCGTGAGAGAGGTTATCTTCCCTTCTTGGCTGACTCTGAAACGTGTAGCTCTTTCAGAGTGAGTGAGTAATTTGTGAGTTTCACCAAATCCCCAAGTACGTAATTTTTAAGTGTAGACCCTTTTTAACTAGATAATTTTTAATAAAATAATTATTTCATTATACAGTCCATTTGTTACTCACTGATGCTATAAATGGCTCATTCTGTGGGCTGGTGCTATATATATTAGCATTATCTTGAAATATTTTAATGCTTTTTTAAACTATTTTTTGAGCTTTTTAATTATTATAGACCCTATTGCATGCATGTTGAAAATCAAATGCTTTTTTTTACCATTTGTTGATTCCTTACACTGTATTGCATATTTATTTCTGTTCTATCTCAGTGTGAAATTGTCAAGTACTGGCATGGGAGCAGAATGATTCATGTCATGAGTGTGAAAGAACTAGGCTGGGTTTAGTATTCCTTCTAACAGAGGAACACTTCTGGTTTTTCTCATTTTTTTTTCTTTTTGTTTTTGAAAAATTGCTTTTTTTATGCTAGGAATTGTACTTAGGTTCTTAATTGGAAGAAATAAGGGTTTTTTGTGTTTGTTTGTTTGTTTGGTTTTTTTTATGGAAGGAACTACTGGGAAAAAAGCAGAAAAAAGCAATCAGAAAGGCAGAGAGACAAAGATGCAAGCTGTTAAGAATGAAGTGGAAGGAAAATAATCATTTCAGCCAAGGTCTTACAGCCCTTGCAGGAGTACAGCAGCTTTCATGAAGGAACAGCAATGGCACTGCCTGCCTACACCGTCTTCTCTCTGCAAGAAACTTCACTTGTAGGAGATGGGGATCATTGGTACTCCTTCCTAAGTGGGAAACATAGTGCTACACTTGACTGAACATTTAAGGAGCTTGAGAGTCACTGTTCATGCCTGATATTATTAGTAATAATAATCAGCAGCAGCAGAATGATAGCAACAGCATCTTTATCCAAACACCTTCAAAAAATAAAGATAGCTAAAGATCTGTGTGGGTCTGAGTCATTAAATTCAGGCAGGTTCATGTTCAAGGGCAGTAATCACCATGTGACTCTTTCTTTTGTATATGTTGTGAATTTCACAAGGCAGATTGTAAACTTTTTTCAGAAACAAACATCATACAAGAGCACAGAGAAAATATTTTTACATGTCTTTCTTTGGTAATCTGAATCTACTTATCCAATGGCAGAGGTAGTCCAGCTGAAAGCTTTGATAGTGCAATTTTTAAGGAAAAGGTGTTTGCCTGCCTTTCATTTTTTGGGTTAATGTCTTGGCAAATAATGCTTTGCTTAAAATGTTACTTGGGTCTGTTTTGTTTTATGTGGACTGGATTTTTTTTTTTATATACTATTCTCCTAGGTGCAAGGAAACTTAATTAAACATAAACAAAGAAAATTAAATAAAGCAAGTCTGAATTTTTAAGGAGAGGTACACTTGTGCTGGGAGGAGAAAGATAAATTACAGTTTTTTTCCAGCTCAGGTGCTGAAGAGGGCTGTATGGTCTTTCCACAAACACCTCTCATTAATGTTTCCCCTTCTGGAGACAATGTCTGCTCCCTGGCTGAGTTCTGTGTTCAGTCTGCCAAACGAATACAACAAACACATCCACAGCTCACAGCCCACAGCTGCCACTGTCCTGGCACCAAGCGGGAAAGGAGAGTGGAGGGAGCATACCTGAAATCCTAAGCATGCTCCATCTCCTCCAAGCACGAGCACTCGTTCCAGGTGGACAGTACAGACAGAAGGTGCCTCTGTCTTCCTCTGTCCTTCCTCCTCAGCCTCTTTGGTCCCAGACTTTTCTCCAGCCTGGACATACCTGTCCTCAAACGTGTGCCCAGGGTCCTCCCATTTAATTCAAGCCCTTTTCCCAATCTTGCAATATAATCTTTGTCCAAGTCCTCTCAATCTTTCCTTTGCTTTCCCAGCTGAGTTCCCCAGCCTTTTCACCAAAGTTCCAGAACTCCATTTTTTTGTTGCTCCATGAGCAAGTTTTTGTCTCATTTATTGCAGTTTCCAAACCAATATTTAGTGGGGCAAAACAGAAACTGGAAGAAGCAAAAGTATTATTAATTTTAAAATATCCTTGCAGACAAGTGGGTTATTAAATGCTTTCTCAGAGTGGTCTGATAACTTATAACCTGCTTTGCTGGTAGAGGCAAGGACATACAGAGTCCTTGTACTGGAACATCTCACAGGAGGACAGCTGTTTAAAACTCTGGCTTAACTCAGTTCCTTGTCCACAAAACTTTGAACTGGGAGCAGTTAAGTTTATTTTTCATTACATGGTCTGTTGTTTCAGGGATTAGGCTGGGTTATCATAATGATTTTATTGGACCTTAGTGTATGTTAATTCTGTCTGGGTCCCTCTGGTGCTTGACATTTCTTCTGAGGCTCCTCACTTGTGCAATGGTGTGTGCAGGCTGCAGAGACAGAGCTGTGGTGCTGCTCTTTAAATAGAAGCATTTGCTTCCTTTGGTGCAGAGCTGGTGGCTCACATCTTATTCCATCAGTCATTTTGCCACCCTAAATTTTAGGGCACTTTTATATATAAAACAACAATATGTGCTAAAAAGATATATATATATATATATTTGTCTATGAAGTTATTCTTAGACATAAGCAAAAATAAAAGAAATTGCTAGCAAATGATCCAGGCAGGATCAGAATAGCTCAGTAGTCCTCAGGAGTCTAGAAAAAAATCTCTGTCAGTTCAGTGCTAACAATGTTCAGTGATAGGTTTGTAAGCTGCTTTTTCTTTACTCTATGGCAGCCTACTAATAACAATAGATGAAAAATGAGGGGAGGCAAAAGATGAACCTGTCATTAATGAGGAAATTTCTTTGTGCAAATAAGCATTTTTATATGAACCAGTGAGGTTTCTGACTTCAACACAAGTGTGTGCAATGTCTGTTGTCATACTCTTACACAGCCGTGGAAAGGCCAATGCAGAATTTATTCTAAAGTCTGTGATTAACAAGTCGTAGTAGACTCTTGAGCAAACAAAAAATACTCTTGTTATTGGGCTAATAAGCAAATCTTGACTACAGAAAAAATATTTTTGGTCATGTAAATCTAAGTGAAGATGAAATGTGAATAAACACTGAGTTTGTGTGTATAAATCCCAGATGGCTAGCAAAAAAATTGCTATAAAATATTTATATTGCATAAAGTCATGTATATTTATAATTTTGTTCCATTTCCAATTCCACACATTTTCCCCTGCTGTATTCTATATTTTGAATATTGTTTGGTCAATTAAACAAAAAAAAATACGCACAAAGTAATAAAGGGTTTTTTCCTTGCCTAGCTTTTTAAGGATTTGCATCTTTTGCCATGTGTAATTTTTAATTTTATGTCTGTCTTCAAGTTGCTCTCTTCAGTGCTGAACCTGTCAGAAAATGAGTAATCATCTAGAGAGGAAATTTACTGGAAATACTTAATAGCTATTGGGGCTCTGTGCGAAAGCATCCCACTGACAGTGCTGCCTATGCATCTCTCTGTGAGATATTCCTTCCACTCTTCCTACTTGTTTGTTACAAGTAGAGACTGGCAGAAAAAGAGAAATACAAAAATCTATGCTTTAGAAATTGAGGATTTCCCCTGGTTAGAAGTTATCTTCATGATCTGTTGTGAGCAAGTCTAACAAGTCAACAGGAAAACACCTAAACATCTGTAAACCACAACAGCACTGGGGCAAATGACCAACATGACATTGCTGCTTCAGGGAAGAAAAGTTACCCTGCACCTGAGGAGTGACTGTCACCGGCAAACCTTGACACCCTCATCCCTGGGCAGCCACTGCTGCACCTTGCTTTGTTTCTATTCCAAACCTGGGTCCTCTGGGTCGTGTCACCTGCTCCAGTGCAGGGCCAAGGCAGGCCCTCCATCCCTTTTTTCTTTCCCCTGTGATTTCAAGTAAGGAGATCACATGGGTAAATAAAAAGTCCCAGAAAATAACACAAATGCATGGAGGTTATAGTTACATTTGTTGCTTCTAATGTCCTGAAGAAAATACCAAATGGTCTTTAATTCACGACTAGTTTTAGTTGGCCACACTGGTGTGGGTGGTCTGTGCAAAGCTCACTGTAATGGGGAAGCTTTTCTTTTGGTTTCTGTATTTATTTTCTCTTTCTTTCCTGTTTTTTTGGTTTGTTGGTTGGGGACTTTTTGATAGGTTGGATGGTTTTTTTGGTTTTGTTTGTCTGCTTTGGTTTTTGTTTTAGATACTTTATTCTTCTACTTCTTTTATAATATTATTATTTGCAATGTTTGCAAAGTTTGATTCAGTTTGATTGTTGGTCTCTGTCTTTTAATGTTCTTGTATGGTTTGTCAGTAATGAAAAGTAGATGATAGCTTCTCTAAGCTATTTTTTGTTTCTTAACTACACTGAAAATGTAAATACTTGTAACTGTAGCCATGCAACTTCAGTATGTAAATTAAAGTGTTTTGGGGTACTCACTCCATAGCACAGGGTTCCTCATGCCACAGAGAAACCTGAGAAACTAAAAGTTTTTGAACTACCCTCAGAAGTCCTACAAACCCATTGCCATTTGAGTTTTCCAGATGACGTGGTCCTGTGTAGAACTTGTCAGTTGGAAGATTGGGCTTTTTCAGCATGGATGATTTTGCTACTAAATAAGTGGTGGAAGCCTCCATCCAGTTCTTGTTCCATTTTAACAGGAAGACATGGCACAGGGGATCCAGTGGCACAATTTAATCAAGAAGACTTTTTACAGCTTTAGCAGAACACATCCCTCTTTCTTTAGTGTAATTTCTTTAGTGTAATGACACCATCACTATTCTCCTGTTGACACTTGCTTGAGACAATGTGGTTGTTGATCAGACTGAGTCATCACTGAGCAAATGAATGAAAAATGCTCCTAAACAAGGGACATAAGACCTAGCTAAGTACAGTGAGTACAGAGACTATTTCATATATATATATTGTTTAGTCATCTTACCTTTCTCAGAAAAATCTCCCTACAGTGATCTTTGTCAATTTAAGTAATTTTTATGGGTTTATTCTTTATTGTATATGCTTCATGGCAGGTACCATTATAATTTTTTATTCCTATTTAATTGATGAAGAATTAAAATCTGAGACTTACAGTTAGGTGTGGTCTAAATGAACAATCTTTGTTTCAAATGGATGACCACAATTATGATTACCCTGTCCTGAACTTGCATTTGTATCTTTACTTTCTCTAAGCAGATAGAAGTTTCAGGTATTTGCTGTAACGAGTAATTAAATTAGCCAGAGATAAATCTCATACTTGTCTGCTATAAACTGAATGGGGAACATGCAGGCAGCTTGTTGAACTAATTAACAATATTTCCTCTTTGCAATTAAACAGTATAAATTATTAGTGACCTTTTAGGAAATTAGAAACCTGTTTCATAAACCTCTCAGAAGAATAGATGTGAATTACATGATGACTTCATAAATCTGAGGATCAATAAGAGAAATAATTCTGAATCTTAATTACTAATTGATTAATCAAATGAAATATTACAGATTCATTTGACTGTTGAAATTGGGATTATATACTTGTACCATATTTGTAAAGGTCTTTTGCTATCTTCTGTTCTAAATTATGAACTCAGAAGTCAGAAACTGAGAAGTCTCTTCCTACGATGCTGTTATTAAAGGCTCATAAGCATGGACATCTAATAAAATCTTTCAGCTGCTTATGATTATGATTACAACTATGAAAAGATGTCTGAAACTTATCCTTATATGTCAAAAAAATTTTTCTGTGACTGTAATTCTTGGCTCTCTAGAGGAGAAAACACCCTCTTATTCCTCAGCACCATTTAATTTTTTTTCAGTATCAAGAATGTTTCTGAAGCATAGCAAGTGTAACAAATTTGAAAAGTTAAATTTTGTAGGGGGCGCAAGAGGTATCTACGATGATGATGGGGAGATTGTCTATTATCTCCCTCTCCATGTTTTTTGACAACCTTTAAATAGTATTAACAGGAGGTTTCAACCCTTGTCCCATTTTGAAATTGCATGGAAAACCCTAAATTCAAGTAAAAAAAAACCCAAAACAAACCAGTCCCAGGAAGAAAAATGTAACATTTGTAAGAGAAGACTGGAGTGAAAACCAGCAGGAACATAGATGTGGCCTGGAAAGGGAGGGTTAGCTGCCACCCTTCAGGCCTCCATCAGTGCTGCATGACACAGTCTGTACTGTGAATTTCCTTAGTTTCTGAACACTGCTGCTCCCCAGACCCTTCTTCAGTGCATACTTAATAGTGCTACAGAAAACAAATCATGGTTTCTATCTTTTGAGTAAACCTGTTTGGGGTTCATAAAGAAATTATCATTATGCCTTTTTTGCCCTCCCTCTGCTGGCAGCTTAAAACTTTCTCAGGATTGTCTAGTGGATCAAGCTCCACGCAGAGTGCAAGAGCAGTTATTGCAGTCTTTCAACAGTGGGAGGGACGTTTGCCTCCTAAATATGTACACTAAGCGTGACTGCATGATCCAGCTTTGATGCTCTGATCTGGCCAAAGCCATTTTCACAGGAAGGGGCAGCATCACCAGGCTGTGTTTGAGCTGAGAGGTAAAATCTAGATCCCTTGAATGAAATACATGGTCAGAAAAGTCTAGAGACTTTTCTAGGAAAAGTCTGCTGTTGGGTTGCCAGTAAAACAGATGTCTAATAACTTTTCCCCCCTAACCACCTAGATATTGGAGCTTGTATTAGTGGTTATTAGGTAATAGAGACACATGCTCTTATAAAGTTTCTAAAGCCTCTGAGTAATCCAGATAAGGGAAAAAGGCATCTAACTTCAGAATGAAGACTGTAAGTTTTCTAGTCCTAGAATAACCTGTACAACTGGGAACACTCCTTCAAGGAAGGAGGCTCAGACCTTCCCAGGAAAAAAATGAAAACAGGGGCTCCCAGATTCTGGAGGAGTACCAAGCTCCTGTTTGCTGCTGCAGAGTCAAGTTTCCTATCTCTGGGGGCACTGGAAGGGATATGACACTGACAGGGTAAGGAGATGGGCCTCAGTCTGAGGAATCTACCTTCCTGACCATAGTGTCTCCTACACAGATTCCACTTCAAGCTTAGACCACTTATTGTGTAGGCTTTAGGAGGCCCAACTAGTTATATCTGTCACTCTGTCATGTACAGGTAGGTAGTGCCAACCTTCAAAAGAAGATTTGGGTTATGAATTCCCAGAGATGCCTATGTTCTCCTGTTCCTTCTTTTTCAGGTGGATTTGTCTGTTGATTAGGTAGTCAGCTCCCTCTACAGCTCAGTGCTTTGTGTATCCTGTCTGAGGCACTGTCTTGTCTTGGGCTTTGGAGGACAGCAGGGCTGTGGATATTGTATGAAGGACAGAGGCCTGTAAGTCAGGTGTTGCAAAAAGTTCTGATCTTGAGTTTTGTCGTACTGGGGATGAGCTCAGGGAGTTCATTAACACAAGGAGGAGTCAGGGTGAGAATGTTTACCCTTGGCTGGAGCAAATTCAGGGTAAAGGTTTGCTTTCCTTCTGAAAATCAATCAAGTTCTGCTCATTAAAATTAGCTGGAGAGTGCACGTTAAAACACTGCAGTGGAGATGCAAAGAATTAGCAGGATTATTCTTGTCAATTGTAATCTTCAAAGTGCTTTACAGACATTAAGGTTCAGCTTTGGACTGAAACATTTAGACACAGAGGTGGTGCAAGTGGTTGTGTCCATCCAGTACTCCTTGTGCCTGTGCTCAGGCTCTGAGCAGTTTGAGCCCTCTGAGCTCTTTAGCCAGTCAAACTGAAAGCCTCTGCTTCAGACATCAGAGTGAAGGGAGGAGGAATATCTCGGTCCTTTTCTTGTGGAAATGGTTTCCAACCATGGCCAGCTGTGAATTACCCAACCTACACAGCTACTCAGCTTCTCATTTTTGTAAATTGATTTTTGTCCAGTTTTCTGTGTTGTAAATGGTATTCATTAATAACTGGAATGAAAAAATATAAAAATTTCCTTGAAATCAATAATTCTAAGTGTCAGCTGCTGGGTGCATGCATCCAAGGGGTGCATGCTTTGATTGTTATGATCATATCACATAAAATTTATTTTGAAGCAGGGTGTAAGTCCTGAAATCTCAGAGCAGGTTTACAGGAGAGATGTATACATGCATCTCCAAGTTACGCAGTTATTTCATCTTTATGGTTTATCCTTTGCAAGATTTACTGATTTGTACTGTGCAGAAAAAGGCTTGATGATAAGGTCCATGAATATGCTTCTCTCAGGAAAATATATTCACCAGCTCCTTGTGTTTATAAGAATTACCATAAAATAGTAATGTATCCTCCAGACCGGAAAATCCTTTTGAGTAGCATTATTTTTCCATTGAAAGCCTTGTGCTATTATTCAGTGCTTTATTGACCCCGAACGCTCACAGTTTGTTGGATGGAAGATAATATTCTCAGTGTTTTTATTTTAATACATATTTTTTTTAATATTTCATTTTTCATTATGCTATTTTAACAAATTTATAAAGTGTCCCCAGAGAACTTCCTTGTTGTGCTTTGTTCACACTTCTGGTGTGATGAAATCATTCAGGTTACTTATCAGTGTACTTCTGGAAATACATGGTGAGAAACAATATCACAAGAGAAATTCTTTATGTTAGCAGATAAGATGGGGAGGATCAAAAAGGATGACATTCACTCAGGTGTAATAACATAGATTCCATGAGAATAGGTCCATAGTATATTCCAAAGCCATGTCCCAGGAAAAATTTAGTGGCAGAATAACATGATGATAACAAAATGCCATTTTTTGAAAATGAATTTGAGAAAAAGTCAAAACAGAAAAAAATTCTCCTTAGAGATTTTTCAAATTCCAAGGATTTGATGTGAGATAAAAAATTGAATGTGGCCAAAAATTAAAAATTATAATGCTTTAGTAAAAGCATGTAGATGAATCCAAAGCGTATTTTTGAGGTGAAAGGTTTGGTCATAAAATTTTGGTGGATTCCACCATTGCATTCTGGTTTGAGATAGGAAAAAATTTTGAAAATTGTAAAAAATTTCTGGTATAGATAAGGCTTTTCCTCTCCAAGTCAGCTGACCCACCATGATTTGTTAGCCTCATTTATGTCTCTGAGCTACCCTTTATTTCTATGGAAGATAGAAGAGCCAAATCTTAAAGACTTTTAGAAAAAACAACTTTAGAAATACCTTTGCAAAAAATTAAGATGCTGAAAAAGGTATGTGGTTTTGTCTAATTTTATAAATCTCAGCATTTTAAAATATATTTGAATGTATTGAAAAAATCTTTATGCTTTTAGAGAAACTAAAATTCCAAAGTTAAGGAAACTGGTACTTTAGTTGCAAGTGAGTGCAAAATATGGTCTATTTGCTATGTATGATAATGTCTTTTCAGAGCTTTTTGACTGTGTTGTGTTTTTGTTGCTTTGCTATTGGATCTTACATGTATTCTGCAAATTTTTATGCCCTTAAGCATGTAAAAATCTGAGAACCTTGTCTACTTTTTTCTCTTGCATAATATTTTGGTTTTTGTTTTTACTCTTTAAACTTCTGAAAAATCAGAGAATTTTTTTTGGAAGTGTCATGGCTTGATTTGTTACATAGCTCTTCTCTTAACTGTTTGAGCTCTTCAGTGAAGAGACAAGCAGCAAAGCTGTAGATACTTTGAACACAATTGTTTTGCTCTTCATTCTTCTACTGTCTGACTCTGCTCTCTTCTGGTGATGTAAATCATATATTTATGGACAGAAAAATATCTCAACTTTATGCACAAAGCAGGATGTTTATAAAGCCTTTGAGGATACCTTCAGAGAGAAAGAAAGAAGTGCTTCTGCTGCTAATTTAGGATCACATTAGGTCTTATTCTTATCTGGGCAGACAGAAAGCATTTTAGCATTGCTGGCGAAATGACAAAGCCTGGTGCTGTTGGTATTGGATACTGCTCTGTGAACGTTGCTCAGGCAGAAGTGGATGGCAGGGCATAAAACAAAAGCAGAGTAAATATTTGTTCTTTTCTCCCTTTGGCAGACTAACTGGGGGGACAAAGGGGAGAGATTTGGCTCCAACCACGTGCTTGAACTTCAGGATTTCTGTCCAGAGGAAGAGACTGTAAAGGGAAAAATGTTTTTTTTGTTTAGCAACATGCTGTCTGCATATATCTAGAGAAAAACATCAGCAGCTGCTGCCTCCCCTTGCATCCTACAGCCAGGATGGGGCCAGAGAGCTGAGGCACAGGGACTGCACGGCTCTCACACTCTGAAGAGCACTCTATCCTTCATAGCCCTTTGTCTGAACTCAGGTTGAACTCTTCCAGTTAATTTCTTTTCTTTGAATTTTTCAATCAGGTGTAACTACTCAAAAATTCCCTGTATCAAAGAATAAGGTGTTGTGTCCTACCTGCCCTCCCCCCCAGGCCAGAAAGGGAGCAGTGCTGTGCTGGTGAAGAGGACGCTTTCTAGCACAGAAAAGGTCTTGTTCTGGAGGACACTGAGTGCACCCATTTCTCTCTGTGTAAGCCAATCTCTCTTCAGAGATGTGAGATGTGGTTTCCAGGTCCTCAAGCTCAGACATTCAGTCTGTAAACACTGAAGAAGTGGTCTGACTACCTGGCTATTGAGACAATCTTTGGATCCATCTGAAAAAGTTTTTGAGCTAAAGCTGCCTGTTGCATTTGACCTGCTCTGCTATGGGAGCAATATCAGAACTGCTCTTTAACTTACCTGCTAAAATGAAAGACAGCTTTTGGCTCATGCCTTTTGTTCTTTACTGCCTTCTGCAGTTGGGTTGCAACTGCAATTGCCTTCAGGGGCTGCTCTGGGGCAATGGGCACCCCCAAGTAATGCAACAAAGTGCTCTGTGCACCTTCTGCTGACAGATAATATTGCCTTTTATAAAATGCCATGTGATAAGGCAGAGTTGCATGCTACATAAAAATGGCAGCTCCAGAGGAGGAGTGAAATTTTGTTTAACTTCTAATATATATTGGTGGTGGTTTTTGTAGAACCTACTTCATTTCCCTCCCAGACCATGGGTAAAAGTTCAAATGAGTCCTGAACAGGGATGAAAGGCACTGTTATCTCCAAGCAGTCCAGAGGGGATGAGTAATGTTTTTGTTCCAAGAAGGTACTGTGCAGATCATCTCTCATATATTCTGTTCTTTTGTTTCTGCATTATACAGGCAGAGCAAGGAGCAGTGAGAGTGGGAGGACAAATTAAATGAATAGTTTGGAGATGCTAGTTCTCACATCTGAAGGATACAGTTTTGGAAAGTTCACATTTTAAGGAAAAAATTATCACATTTGCTGCATCAAACTTAAATATTGGGGTTAGGGAAAGATGGCAAACTTCCCTGTTCATCCCTGTGGTTAGCTTCTTTCCTGTGAGTAGAGGTATGTGTGACAAGGCACACAAAACAATCACAACACAGGAAAACTGTCAGCTAATCCAGTGATTTCAGAAAGTGTGTTAACCCTTGGTAGCCTGGAAACAATCCCAGACCTGCTAAAACATTTCTGTTGAAAGCAGTAGGAGCTAATAGTTTTCATTAAAATGCTGCATAATGGCTGTCCTGCTTCCCTATAGTTACTGTATCAGTCAATATTACTCAATATGGAGACACAGCAGTGTCCTGGTTTTGGCCAGGACAGGATTAATATTTTATGGTAGCTGGGAAAGGGGCATGGCCAGGCCCTAATGTTATTTGATGCCATCTCATGTCACTTGTGAGGGGCAGGAGTAGGGGACTCTCTCATTGTGGAACGAAAAACATGCCAGTATTGTTTTACTTTCCATGTAAATACTTTCTTTGTTGTATGCCTTCTGTTATCAATACTGTTTCTGTTGCTGTTTGTTTTCTTATCAGATTGCCGTTTCCACTAAATTGCTCTGATCTCAGCCTGCGATTTTCACTTTTGTGCCTCCAATTCTCAAGTCCATCCCAGGAGCAGCGAGGGAGCGAGTGAGCAGCACCTCGCCTGGGAGAGTCACAGTGGGGGAACTGAACTGGAGAGTACTGTTCCTAAACCACGACAAGGGGTAAAAACAAGAAATGTTTATTATCCGTAAAATGTGAACTTTCCAAAAGTGGATCTGTTTTCAAACACCAAAATGTTTGGCTAGATTACAAGAACTCATCAGTTTATTGCAAAATGGAAACTGTTTATTAATATAAAAGGGAACTCACTCCTGTGTGTTTACCAAACCTTTGCCATAGGCAGTGAAAGTCAGTGGAAAAAACCCAAATTGATACACAGAAAAATAAAAAACCCTCATGAACACCAAAATAGGCCAGGCTAGATGCGTGTGTATAAACACATTAGGTTATTTTTTTCTGTTTGCATAAGAGAATAAACATTATAATAGGGCTTGATTTGTTTTCCCAGCCTTTGTCTCCAGCTAAGATAGAAGCTCAGTATCTACTATGGCAACAGAAAGCTATGCTTGTGCTGGATAATTTCCATGAAAACTCCTTCATTGCCTCCATGGGTTGAAGCCCAGTGTGTGAAAAGGCCACTGGCTATTTGTAGCCTTGTCATGTCTTGTTCTGCTCAGAGCACATCTGGATGTGTGTGATGCAGTGTTTTAAACCCTGACAGCTGCTGTCATTTTGTGAGAGCTTCTGCAGGAACCTGTAGAATTTCTGCAGGAAGCTATAGTGTTCTCTAGAGAAAGGTTTACTTGTAATGTTTTCCAAAATAATTTTCATAAACAGACTTGCACAGAAAAAGGGCTGGATTTTGATCATATTTAGTCTCATTTAATCCAGTGATGTAAATAATCCTCTAATCCTAAAAAGTTTATTAATTGAATGATAGCTACATGAGCAAGTTGGACATGAGCCTAACCCACTCCTGTCTCTTTATCATCCTGCCTAGCTTCAGCCCCACAAATATGAACTTTCTGAGAGCTTCTCCACATATTGCAAAATCTGATCTTTCCTTTGGGGCTTTAAGAAACTTGACTGAAACCTAAACAGGAAGTAAAGATTTTCCTGCTATTTTAACACCAGAACTCTCTTTCTTCCACTGTGGTTCCCTTCCATTCCCTCTATTTTCTTTTTTTGACAAGCAGACAAAGTAGTTTCATTGTTTTTGTCTCAATACTTTCATCCATGTAAATGCTGGAATACTTCTAGAATATATATATATATATATATATATATATATATATATATATATATACACACACTGTCATGGAAAGGACACATGGTCCTTGTGACTTTCTTAAATTTGGAAAATGACATTTTAAGGCAAGTGAATCTCTTGGCTGAAGACTTTCCTTAGGAAAAAGAAATGAGAAAAAGATTGTAAACTTTTCCTCTTAGACTAAAACACTACTCCCAAATTAGGTCTGTCATCCAGAATCTTCATTTTTGAGAGCTGCTGCAACTAGTAGTAGAAGTGGATTTAACTTAGTTTTTAATTTTAAGAAATAATGGAGGTGATTTCCTCCATTGTGTTTCCCACCTCTTATATTTCCTATCTTATAGTTTCAGTTCTCACCCTGGAGACCCAAGGCACTGACTCACTGGCCATAGTCTATCCTTACAGGAGAGAGAGACCAGATTTAGTCTGGTTTGATCTGGGGACACTCTCCGTCCTCTCCTCATTTCCCTTCCCCACACCCCAAGCCATCAATGTGGGTGTTTGACCAAGAGATTCTTTAGACCTAATTTATGCTGAAAAACGTTTTAAGTGTATGTCTGCCACACATTAAGCAGGTTTCAAACTAGGCAAAGGTTGGGTGCCATCACTCCTCTTTAAGTGGGGTATTAATGGCAGAGTGAGATGAAAGGCTATTTTTAATGGCAACAAAAAGAAGAAAAATGTGGGTATAGCTGAGACTCTGGGGTTCCATTTAAAAAAAAAAATGTAATTCTGTTGTTGATTGTGTTTCATTCATTTTTTTTTTTCTTTAGGAACTGTGAAGGGATGGAAAAATAAATAAGCCAGAAATACTGATTTTATGACAGTTCTTGTCTGTGGGAGGTTATTTCTTGAGAACTATCACTGACAGGATGTTTTTCTAAGGGTGCCAGTAGTAGCAGGTATACTCATACCCCTAAGTTACAAATTGTACCTCTGGAGCTGTGTAAGTGTAAGATTAAAATAAAATACTTTTGATAATAATAGAGTTTGGGTTGTCCTTCACAGAAAGTGAAAAGCAATTGTAACCTGAAAAGGCTTAAATCAGTAACTGTGATTAAAGATAGAAGACACAGCAGCAACATTCTGGCAGCTGGAAAAGGGACCAGATAGGTCATGCAGCACGGGCTGCAAAGTTATGAGCTTTGGTAAAGTCCTACCACCATGTCTCTACTATTGCTGATAAATCCAAGTTGTCTAGATTTTGCCGTGTAGATAATGTAAAGCAATGAAAAGACTAGCATTTGTGAAGACCTTGAAATATTGTACTGTTGTTCTTTTCCTTCACAGCACAGCCCAATGACTTCAACATTATTCTTGACAGGTGTTGATTGGTCCTGAAGACAACTCTAGAAAAGTGTAATGACCGCCTCAGTTGATCTACTTCAGCTCCCACCTGTCCCTTTTTCTCTAATGTTTAACACAAGTCTGCTTTTGCAATTTTAGACCATTATATCTTATTCTAGGCAAGATGAATAGGAGAAAAAAAATGCTTTATTCTTTGGAACAGCCTTTTATGTACATTATGTTTTTTTGAGATATTCATACATTTGAAGCCAGTTAGATTTTTATTACTCTTATAAATAACCCCAGCTCTCTCAGTCTGTCCTTCTTTTCTAGGCTTTGATTTCTATTGTTGCACAGCTCTGGACTTTCCTATTTATTTGCATTTTTATTGGAAGTGCTGTCAAAAATTTGTCACTTTTCTGGTCTTGTCTTACTAACAAGGAAAATGGCCTTGCCTCACTTGAGTAAAGAAAAATAGTTGTTTAATCTCTTTTTCAGAGTAAAAATATTCAGTGTAAAACTGAAAGGGAAGGATTTAAGAATCTATTCAGTGGAACATAACACTTCAATAATTTGCTGTTTTTACTTCCTTCCTAAGAATAGAACCCGATTAAATATATAATTTTCCCCATTGTGCTAAGTAAGGCATTTCTCTCCAAGTATTAGTAAATTCTGTAACTTATTTTGTTGTAAATTAGTTAGGAGAAAATGGAAATAACTTTTAATCCAAAAAACTCTAAACCATTTATCTTCAGCATATTAAAGCAAGTTTTAATTGCTACTGCTGCTCTCAGAAAAGGTTAACAGTGGACTAACATGATGAGAAAATTACATGCTGACTTCAAGCAAGGCATATTTATGTATTTCCTCTGAAACACATAACGGCCTTTATAGCTCCCATATAAAATGCTATGCTGAAAATTTGAAACTTGATGAAGTCTTGAATTTTTATTTGTCATCTTGACCGTTCTAGAAAATTAATAATGTGATTTGTTACTGTCACATATTAAATACAAAGGAAAAATATTCTCAAGGAAAGAAAATATAAATGTTGGTTTCATGGAAGACCAACTATTGTTGAATTTTCACACTTGCCTGATTTTAAAAAAACAAACAAGTTCCAAACAATATAGTGAATATCCAGAAATTAATATAAGTACATGGCATTGTGACTTAGAAATTAATAATAAGGTGGCAAACTTCTTCAATTCTATCTAAAATAAAGGAGAGGACCAGTAGGAACTTTTACAGGTAATATCAGGATTTCTATTTAGTACACTAAGTTCTCTGTAACAGAACTGCTTTGACTCCTCTCTGACACCTGTGGGAGTAGGTAGCTATTCTGTTAAAAAAAAAAAGGAGAAAAACATATTAATCAAGATTCAGGCACTGCTCAAGATCCAAATCAATACCTACTTAGTGAGGCGATATATAAATAAAACATAAATAAATAAATAAAAATAAAGATATAGATACATGCATATAAAACTCCACTCCTTATGTACATATACAACCTGAAAAGTTTTTATTTATCAATATGTTGTGCAGTAAACAGCATAAAATTGTGAAATTATCTTTGAAGGAGATGATGGAACTCTTATGTGACTTTATGCATGTTCTTCCCACAAATAGCTATTTGTTTTAACTAGAAAATGAATGGAGTCTGAGGAGTCTGATAGCTTCAGTTTCAGAGTAGGAGATCCCTTCTCTGGGGAGGATTTGTTTTGAGGGAATTACTTCACAGGTCTGTTCTTTGACATGGCCCCAGAAATAAGAAAGAGTAAGCTTGGGAAAGAGAGTTGGAAAACTCTGGAAAATGTAGCCAGGGCTGAGGGATCACTTCAGATGGCTTTACTACTGAAAGAAAATTGTTGTGGAGCTGCATCCTGCTGTAAACAGTCCTTAGGAAGTAGGACAGAGGCAACTGTGCTCTGTCAGAGAGTAAGTTCAAATTTTCACAGAGAGTAGTGCAAATATCAGGGTATTACAGCATATGGAAACAGAACCAGTAGTAATCACGTGTAGCCCAGGATCCATTTTGGTATTTCTTATTTTATGTTGTGTGCAGTAGCAAATGTTGATAGCTTTGAGAGTGCATGAAATCTCTAGCAACTTCAGCTGAAAGACTTGGTCCAGCTAATGCTTCTTAGTTTAAATCAGGCAGAAAAGAAATGCAAGCATCAAGAGCTTTTGCCCCAGGTAAGTGCTCTGATTGTTCAGAAGTGAACCTCTCTTTGGTGATGTTCTCTCCACATGAAACTTTTCCTTTGCATCAGACTGAGAAATCTTGTCCATTAACAGGGAATTTCATATTAGATGGATCAGCATTTTCTCACAACATTTTATTGAGCAGTTCTTAATCTTTAATTTCTAAATAGTCTTCCATCTCTCTAACCCAATTACATGTTTATCTCCCAACTCTGTAAGTCTGACATCTATTTGTGCCTGTTTGCATCAGAGTAGCCCAAGTGAAGTCAGGGGGAATACTCCTTGGTCTAAAATTATTCATGATTTATACTGCTTGTAGTGCTTGCAGTAAGGAAAAAATAAGATGCATTAATCTAAACTTCATAAGCATGCATAATTTAAATGGGTATTTTTAATATTTTTTTATTAAATATAAATGAATGATGAATAAAGCCCTTAGAGGATTTAATCTTTGAATCTCTCTTAATTTTATTCATTCAAGCATCATACTCCCTTTTATCAAATAGCAGATGAAATTAAAAAACATTGGTAATCAGATGATAGAGAAATTAGGAAACACTATTTCATGTGAAACAATAGGAGCTGTCTGCATAATAACACTATGGAATTTCTCCTCTGAAACTGCCTTTGGAATCTGTATAGGCCATTCTTAAAATCTCAGCAGTAATTTATTGCTTTTCAATTATTTTACATATCGACTATTTTCTAATTTGTCTTTAGAAATAAATGTATTAGAAGTTTAACATCAAGGAGGAAACAAAAAAAAAAAAAAGAAAAAAAAAAAGGAAATTAAGAATAATAATTCCTATAATCCTGGTACCCTTTCCATAGATAATATTTCCCTACCCTGCAGATAACCTCACTTTCTATGAAAATTAGTTATCCTGTGCAGTTTGTTTTTCTAGACCTTCCTGGAAATGGGTCAGAGGGCTTCAGGGGTCCTTGGTGATCTTGATCCTTCCCTACTGGGTCAGCCTTTGGTTAACAGTCTCTGCTGGTTTCTTAATCTCATTCCCATGCTTGCACTGCACAGTGTTGTGTTTATCTCTGAGAACCAGGAAAAAGGGATGTTTGTCCACAGAAGTGCTGCCCTCCCTCCTTATGGCCCCCTTCTCCAGCCACATCCCATTCTTTCTCACAGACTATGACCAGCAATCCTTGGTTGTCTCCACAGCTTTCCATCTACCACTGCTTGAGACAAACACATTAGTCCTCTTATCTTCTAGGCTTCCACAAGGCTGGATAAGCAGGCACCTAGAGCAAATCACAAACTGTTTGCTGGGTTGTTTTTGTTTTCAGATGTTTTTGTGCTGGCAACAGGGCAGGTGTCACAGTTTGATATTTGTAACCTACAGGTTATCAGAGCTCTGCCTCTGCCTCAGTCAGCTGCTGTGTGTGATGCTGTTAAGTGCTGCCACGGGGTGATAGTTTTTAAATGATTAGCTCACCCATGCATTTGAGCTAGGCATGTGTCTGAGCACCTTGCTGAACCAGGGAGCTGAGTAGACTTGCTCTTTGAAGAGAGGGTACTTCTATAAACCAGTAATCCCTTGGTATTAATAGTCTATCTGGCAATAACTGAGATATGAATTTTGCTTTCACAGTGGAGGAGATAGAGGAAACTTCCTTTGTGTTTACCACTAGGCCCTGGACGATATTTAAATCACAATGAGCTGAAACAGGAGTAACTTCTCTCACAACTCTTTCCTTACTGATTCTTGTCTCTCATATCTGCAGCCAGCGCAGAAACCTTGAGGAGAAATAGAAGAGAATGTTTAATACCCAGTCTTCTAAAAATGATGGACAGAGAATTACATAGTCCCTGGTGAGATCATTAACAGATGTCTGGCAGAACATCTCAGGATCAAACAAAACTATAACTTTAATTGTTCTCTCAGGATGGACTTGGTAACTCTGCCACAAAAAATTTTGCACATGGATATTTAGCTTTTATAAGGAAAGAATACATTTTTCTTTCTTTGAAATGTGTTCACTATGAAACAGCTTCTAAAAATGCTTCTAATGATGCCCTTAAAAATTGCTTTCAGCTTTTGACTTCTCTGATATTGGAAATTGAAAGTATTTTCCTTAAGTACTTTTTTTTATTATTTTGGAATATAGCTTGAGATAATATCTGGGATTTGCATTTTTTGAAGAACTGTTTTTTAACTGAGCAAAACTGCTGTTCATTGAAGTAGAGCTTATTATCATGTCACTGCTTCTTTAAATCTGTAAGTCTCTATTATTATGGGAAATTGCCACCAGGAGACTGAAGGGATTCAGTACAGATTTCTGGAGATCATATGTGCACAAAATAAATCTGGTAATATCTATGTACTTCGTATGAAATATTTGACAGTGTCTTTCATAAACAGAGCTAATCTTGCTAATTCATGTGGTCCATTTAATATACCTTATTTATCCAGGTCTACCTCACTAGTTTCACATTATTGTGCAGTATCAATGTGTGAGCATATCTGGGCTTGTGTGTTTTAGTGATTCTGACTTGATGAACTGAAACCATATGAAATAAACCCTTATGAAGAAGGGTAAAAAATCTGGTTCAGGATTTGCTGGCTTTTATTAGACACAAGATGAATCATAAATTTTCTGTTCTCTAGTCAGAGGAGTGTAATTTTAGGCTTAAGTTTCTGGTGCAAATGTGTAATATTAGTTTTTCTTCAGTAATGTTCTTTTTAAAGCTGTTCTTTTGATGATGATCTCAGTGTTTAGCTCTTAAAATCAGAAGTGTATTTCTATGTGTGGTGTGTGCAAAGGGGCAATGGGATGGAAGGCAGACCTATGAAAATGGGAAGCAAACATGCTCAGGAAATTTTAGAGTATACTTGCAGCATGTTTCCTCCTGGTTTTAATCCATCTTCAATGAAAATAAGCACCGCCAATGAAAAAAAGAGGCTGGGGAGACAAAGTAGATTTGAAGTATCAACTCGTGAGGCCTCCAGGCTCTCAAAGTCTATTCTGTGAGTTTAGATTCTCTGAAGAACAGACTTTCCAAGTACCAAAGTTGTTCTGAAAGGTAATTTATGAAAAATCGTTTAATGAATATTTTTAAAGACAATCTCTGTCTACTTACTCGTTTTTGTGATACACAGGCTCTGTCTCCATTGCTTTTTTGTTGTATTTTTTTCCAGAACTGTTAATATTATTAAAAATTTGTTTATCTATTAAGAATTTGTCTGATATGCTGCAGGACTCTTAGATATCTATGTATTTTAATCCTTCAATAAAAACAATCATTGAATGTATATTAGAAGAGCCCATTCTTCTTGCTTTTGAACTAAGCAGTAATTTTAACAATGAATATATACACCCTCAAGTTTCTTCAGCATTATGTGGAAGCTATGTGACTACGGGGGAGTCATTTTAATCCTATGAGTTCTTATAATTTTCCTTCTGAAGTCGACGATGGCTGGGTGTAAACTGTGGAACAAGGATGCCTCGGGAGTATTTCCCCTCTTCTTGATCTGCACAAGTAGCTCGCTTGAATTTGGGCTAGCTTGTTTTCTTCTCTGCTTCACTTCTCTTCCTTTGTAAGCTTTAATTTCCTCAGGAAGCAAATGCATTTATTTTTGCATGAAAAGAATCCAAATTGTGCTGTAGCTAAGCTGAGCATTCAGAACCAAGTGTGGAGTTTACCAGTCTACCAGTTCAGTATTTTAATGGTTAAATGTAGACATAATCTTCCAGGATAATGAAGATCCTAAGCTTGCAATACCAAAAAATAAATAAACCAAAACCAAGATAAATTTTATGGTTTTTTTGGTTCAAAAAATCTGACAGATTCACATAGAAAAAGAAAATAAATCCCATAAAATCCCCCCTCTTCTTGAATTCACTTTTTTCTTCCCTGTACCCTTAAGTCTGGCTGGGAGTTACAGTTATATTGTGTTCTTAGATACAATTTCAGGTTGTTTGCATCAGCTGTGTAAAGGTTGTCACAGCAACCCAAGGCAAGAATTGACTTGCTTTTGCAGATTCTACCTTCTAACCAAGAGCTGCTGCCAGTAAGGAGAGGCTAAACTTTGTGGAACTTTGTACAAGCCACATGCCTATTAATTCTGCCTGTTGTTATCGACCTTCCCACTTTAAGTGCTGCAAATCAGCAATTTCACTGTAGCTAATGTAACGGCTTACTCAGTTGGCTGCAAATATTTACTCAGCTGGGTGAAATGCACAGCTCAAAGACCAAATTAGTTTGTGAAATGTTATCCAAAGATACTTTCCTGTTCCCCAGATGTTTGATACAGAAGCAGAGACTAATGAGTCCCAAAGGCCCGAATCCCAGTCTCTTATTCTTCTCTCCTAGCTCAATTAATGGCTTTTTCTTCCAGTTTATTTTTAGGGCCTGTAAAATTCAGAAATGCTGCACATGTTTATTCAAATTCCATACAGAAGAACAAATAAGTATTATGGCTCTGTGTATTTCTTTTTCAATAAAATAAAAAACAACTTTAAAAGTAATTTATCTTGTAGTTTTTCATTCAGCAAACAGAGTAAAAACGTTTGGCTTAGATTTCCTGCTCTTTCTTAGTTATCTTTCCTTTAATCTACATATCTGGGATTCCCTCATATAGCTCTGCTCTCTATGTGTGCAAGAACCTGATGCTGATTTAGTTTCAGCTAAATTTGTTTAGGTGCCTCCTCTAAGGCAGCAATAGAAAGTCTTAGAGTAAATGGGAAAGGTTCTTTTAGCAGTGTAAAGATGCTTAGTTGTAAATGAGGACCTTTATCCTCATATGGTACAGATAACTTTATTTCACAAGGATAATCCATATAAAGGAATTAAAAATGGTACAGCTGACAAATTCTTCAAATTAAATAGAATTTCCTCACAGAAAGAGGTTGTGGTCCTTGTAGCCCTCATAGCTTAAAAAGCAGAAGCTGACCTCACCACAGTTCTTTTCAAAAAAACCCCATTTGAATTACTTTTTTAACTTGCATTGCTTTTTGGCCGTGATTTGATTGATTTTGGGGGGGTTTTGAGGGGTTGTACACTGGAAATGATTGAGTCACTAACACATATGCAAGAGGAAAATGTTATATCTATACTTATGCATATACATGTACACTTGG
Organism: Pseudopodoces humilis; assembly: GCF_049639895.1. Taxonomy (NCBI): domain Eukaryota; kingdom Metazoa; phylum Chordata; class Aves; order Passeriformes; family Paridae; genus Pseudopodoces; species Pseudopodoces humilis. The sequence continues at coordinate 43,023,682 of NC_142204.1, read as the reverse complement.
TTTCCCTTAAAGATGGCACATTGACATTTATTTTCATTTTAGGTTGGCTTATTGCCTGCATTCATCTGTTCCATCTGTGACATGATCCAAAGATTTCACTGTGTCCTGAACCATTCCACTGTCCAGAGCAGGTGATGTGCTGATCTGAAAGATCTTAAAGCACTTCATCTTGTAGGTACTGTAGCAGAAAAGAGCTATTAGATGACAGATGGTGAGTTTTTACTTAAAAACCATATTTATTTTTTTTTTAATTCTAGGATTTCTCTCTGCAGTTTAATTGTACAGAACAAGAAATTTATTTTTCCTCCAGAAGTATTATTATTATTTTTATGTAAAAAGAAATCACCCATAAGGTCTGTCTTCTGTACATATGTGTTCTGCAGCTGTTTTCCCACATTAAGAGGGACTTGCTGTCTTTTGATCAATGATACTTATACTACAATAGGGTCACAATGGTATCTGGAGAGATACAGAACAGGCATCCTAATGTGATGTCAGAATTTTCAGTACATTAGAAGGAATGATTCTGTTTTCTTTGTTTTAGAACAACAGAATATGTTTAAAGTAAAGTGTTTATGCACAGACTGGATGGAATTAATACAAATTTTCCATTTTTAGTCTTCTGAATTTAAATCGACAGTGAAGATATAATTGTTGGATATTTTCATTTGTACCATGTAATTTAAAAATTTTTATAGAGAAAATGGATTATTGTGCAGGCACACAAAATCTTGATCATGTGAATTCATCAGTTGGAGATAATCAAAGGCACACAACAGCAATGAGGCATTGGGTTCATATCACCCTTGATGTAAAAGAAATATAAAGTAAATATTGTGCACTAACACAAACTCTGTGTGTTTCAGTCATAACAGTATATGAAACTTTCTTGACAGTAGTTTAGCCCAAGTTGAACTATTTATTTTTGCTATTGGGCTGTTGACAGCACCCAAGCTTGCTAGCTTAAACCTGGTATTTCCACACAGCACTCTGACTGCATCATAGTTTCTGACTGAGGTTTAGAGAACTTTGGCCTCCTCTCTTAAAACCAGCTATGTTTTTTTGAGTACCTTAATAGTCCATTCCTTGAAACCAGTCCTGTCTGGATAGGGTTTCTTGAACAGAAGTGTGTGGAATGTCAAAAAACATTCCTAAGAAGTAGAGCTATGATGATATTAATATGTTCCCACTTGAAGATGCTTCTACTATAACATCTTCATTTTCATGGCTTCATTCTTTTGAGACTTTATATTACTTTGCTCTTTCCTGGTATCAACATATTGTTTAAAGAAAAAATCCTTTAAAAAATACTAATGAGCTCTTATCTTTGTGTTAATAAGTTTGATGATTCTTCTTGTGTTGCTGTCCTTGAGGTTATTCAGATCTTTCTTTGTTAGTCCATTCTTATTCTGCATTGGCATTCAGCTGTGTTTTACTGGCAGATTTCAATAGCACTTCTCCAAACTTCATGTTGCAGTCAGCAATGAAAAATTAATCTGCTTTAAGAACAAAAGAAATACTTACTGATTGAGACTAGAGATTTATCCCAGTGTTATGCCTTGGGCAGTGGCAGTAGGAGAGGTCATTTGGGGAGTGCATGTGCACTTTAACACTACCTGTGGTCCATGACAGGACTAAAACTAATTATTCAAGGTCATCTCCCTATTCTTGTCTAACAAAATCTTTCAACAGAAAGCAGAGTCTAATAAAATCTTTCAACTTTCACCTTAACTCTATTCCATCTGAAAGTAGAGCAGTATTGACCCCCTTTTCCATATAATTTATGTCACGCTGTATCCCACACTTTCCAATACACCTTCACTTGTTTGTCTTTTGATACATCACACAGATATCCTTCCTCTAGTCTACAGATCATCCCTACAAATCCCATGGAATTCCTTTAGCTGATGATTTTTGCAGTCTGTATGTAATACCAGCCTTTCAGGCCAGGAAAGACGGAATGAGGTGTTGGATTGTGGCATACTATAGCCAGTTCTGATTCCATCAGAACAAAATCTGGTGTGGTAGCCTGGTTTCATCAAGGTTTCAATAATTTTTTTCATTAAATACATCTTGCTTTCTTGTATCTTTCTTTCTTCTGAGTATTCTCTCCTGTTATGGGATCTTTTAATCAATTTCAATTTATTGAAAATTTACTGAAGAGCTGATGTGTTTTTTTTTAAAAATCACAGCTTGGCCTTAGAGAGATGACAAAACAATCTAGCCCCTCTGGAGAAGACAACCCCTGTCACTGGGGAAATCTGTGATTGTGTAAGGGTCACTATGGTCACTGAAATTAATGAAGTTTAGCTCTGCTTGCTTCATGTTCTGCTCTAACATACTCCTCTTCAGCCCAAAAAGCCTTACAAAATTGTAGGACACCATCACAGGTAATAAAAATTTTTTTCTACTTTATCCACAATATTTTGTGATAAAAATGGAATAGAAATTTTAGATAGAGTTGAGTTCTTAATCTTCTGTAAGACCAGGCCAAATGCCCAGATGTCATGAGTGGGACTGGTCAGCAGACAGAGCAGTAGAAGACATTCCTGCTTGTATAACCAGACTTCAGTAACACAGTAATTTACTCCCATCATTTTTTTCCCAGTAACTTCACTATCATGCACAATCCTCCTACTCTAAAATATATTAAAAATGCAGTAAACTCCACTCATTTATGGTAAATTTAATCTAGACTGTTACACAAATTTTTAGTTCCAAAAGACTTTTTATTTACCAAGAATAGCTTTGCTAACTTCTAATAAAATTAAACTTTGCTTTGGCTTTCTCAGTTTGGCTGCAATTCAAACTGTTGGATGGGGGGACTCAATTCAAGCTGGTTTTCAATTCAAATTGTCTAACTCCCCCAGTTAAGTGCCATTGTGCAACAGATAATAATTTGTTTTTAATTTTTAAAATTGTAGAGTTTGTTTAAAATTGATTGCAAATATTCAATTTATATCTGCCTCCAATACATGATCAGGAAGTGTCCTCACATAGCCCTGAAAACAACAAGAGAGAGGGTAATTCTCCCATACTGTGGGCATGACTGTCACTGGATTCGAAACCTGAGCAGCTTCAACATATACAAGTCCATGGGAGCCAACAGATGCATCTTAGGGGCCTGAGGGAATTGGCTGATATAGGTACCCAGCCATTCTCCATCATATTTGAAAAGCTGTCACTCTCAAGCAAATTGTCCAGTGACTAGGAGTAAGGGAAACACCACAGCTATTTTTAAAAAAGGTGAAGATAGCTGGAGTGGAACTTTTCATGGGGGCATGGTGAGATAGAACAAGTGAGAATGGCCTTAATTGTAGAATTGCAGCATGATTTGGGTGGGAAGGGAGCTAAAAGATCCTCTAGTTCCAATCCCACTTCCTTGGGTAGGGACATCCCCCCTAGACCAGGCTGCTCATGGCCTTATCCAACCTGGCTCTGAACACTCCCAGGGATGGGGCATCTACAACCTCCCTGAGCAACCCATTCCCGTGCCTCATGACCCTCAGGAAAAAAGTCTTCAGTCCATCTAACCTAAATTTCCTCTCTTTCAATTTGTACCCATTACTCCTTGTCCTGTCACTACAGTTCCTGATGAAGTGTTCCTCTCCATCTTCCCTGCAGGCCCCTTTCACATACTGGGAAGTTGCTATGAGGGCTCCACACGACTTTCTCCAGGCTGAATAGCCCCAACTTTTTCAGCCTTTCTTCAGGCTAGGAGAGGTGCTCCATTTTCATATTATCTACATATATATTACTATATTGGTATTTATCTGATAATTATATATATGTTAATCCATATGGGTATAAATTCATATATATTAATATACAGTCCCCTGGCTCAGTGCTCCTGAAGAGAAACTACTTATTAATTGATACATCTCTTTTTAGGAGCAAGTTCTAGCAGCTGGATGAATATTTCTGGGGTTTGGTTTGTACCATAACTGACATTTTTCAGAAAAGAACTTCTTCGATACACTCACTGGAAAAAAAAAATAAAAAAAATATCTCTTTTTATTCCTTTCTATTCACTCCATTTCAGAATTTGAATCATATAATATCCAGATGTGGCACAGTCAGATAAACTGATCTGTAATGGTTTCTTTAAGTCTTTATTAATTATTTTTTTCTACTCCTCCATGATGTGATTTCACTTAGCTCAGATTGTCCATCGGTTTCATAACATTTTTATTAATAATAATCTTATGGAAAATTAGAATTAAAAGTAGCATTTGATTCACTTATCTTCTTGGAAAGAACATTTTTCAGTTCATATTACAGTTAGGTATTGGCTTTCTACAGTGGAGCAGCATTTTGTGGTAGCTACTAGAGCTGTCTTTACAAAAGCAATTTCTTTTTTTCTTGTGGAGGCTTATTTTCCTTAATTAGTCTTCATTAATTTTAAAAAGGAGCTTAATGCAGTATATGTGAGGCCTCAGCTGTGGTTATAGGAGACAGTTATAAAAGGATTGGTAATTGCCTGCTTTTTTCATTTCACTGCTGCTGAAGGTGAAAAGATATAAAACTATAACTTCTAATATCTGATCACAGGAAATTCTTGATGCATACCTTTGATTTTGCTGCATGAATCTTCATTAACCTAATATCTGTTGACATACTGTGAGTCTGGCACAGAAAAATTTGAACATACTCCTTTATCAAGCATCTTAAGCAGTGCTCAAAATCCTCCCTGAGACAGACTATATCTTTCCTACTTTGTTAGCTTCCATTTGTATTCAGAATTCTAGAGGAAACTACACAGACAAGGCATTTGAAAGACATGAAGTGTGGGCTAGGGGTATATACATGTAGATTTAGGGTAAATTAAAATAGGCTGTAAGAAGTTAACTCATGAACTAACAATATTACAATGATTGCTGCAGGTCTAGCTTTAACACTCAGTGTTTATCATCTTGGTTATGTCTATGCAAAGTTTTCCAAATACATCTCTTCATTACTACGTGGTTTCTTCCTATGTCATGGTAGGTTTTCTATCTCCATTGCACCTAAATACTGGAATGCATAACAAGGAACACCCAATACCACCTCATAAATGGATTAACTGTCAGCTGAAATGTGAAATCGTGCAATAAAAATGATTGAATTGCAAATTTTGATGCATTCTCTCTCTGCTTTCCACACCAGAATCTTTGTTAGGGACTTCTAATTCTCTTTAATTTCCCTCTGGAAGGGGGAGGGAAGTGGGAGGTTGCACTTCAGCTTCTGTTTTGCCATGGGGCTCATCATACTAAAATCAAGTGGGTGATTTCAGTAGAAAGCTCTTTGATTATGCAACATGAAATAATGCAGCAGTACAATTGCTTGAAATTCATGGAATTATTTTAATTAACCCATGGTAATATTAGCCTTTAATGTGTCCAAAAAACAACAATGATTTTATGCAAATTAGGAAAATGACATTGAAAACGTTTTTATGTATAACCTGATTTTTCTCCCTAGGCATTCTGGAGTCCATTGTTACCTGAAATAGCTGTGACTACGAGACTAGCAGAATGAGGTTTAGGTTATTCATAAGAATCAGCCGAAGAGTACAAAAGAGATGGTATTGTGATTAAACTAAGAACAAGTAAAAAAGTGTGAAAAAGTTATATGGAAGCCAGTAGCAATTTTTAGAGATGTACAGGTAATTTCTCTGATATTTGCTAACTATAATGAGGTTGGAGATATAACCACTCTATGTAAAACTGAAATTTCAAGATGAAGCAATAAGATCCAAATTTTTCTGGGAAAATAAAAAAGACGAGTACATCCCAGTAAATTAAATAAAGCAGCTGTGATACACATCCTGTGGCAACAGAGAGCAAATGCAGCATGAAGACAGTTGTATTTCTTACATTTCTCTCAAGGAGATCTATTCCTTTCTGGAAAGTGTGTGGTGCTACTGCTGGAGCTTGCTGTGCCATGGACATTGGGGTTTTTTTAGAGATCCTTGGACTTGCTCCATAAAAATTATGTATATAGGTAATGCTACTTTTGTGATGTATTATACTTAATTATTATTATACATAATACTACTTCTGTGCTATATTATACAGCTGAACATTCTGACATGTAATATAAGAAAGCACAGAAAGATACAGAGTGAAAGTACCAACCATTTCTAATTTGTGTTAATGTCACAAAGACAGAATATTTGACAGAAAAGAAGCTACTCAGTACCCATGAGCATCACTATTTATTAAGCTAACACTTTCCTCATTCACTGCCACGTGCAAAAAAAAAATGCATAAATTAATGTCAAAAAAACATTCCATCTGTTATCAGGGATTTTTTTTCCCAAGTATTTGAATGCCTATGGCATTGCAAAATGTATTATGTTTTATAAATCCTGTTACTGTTTCATGCAGAGGACTGTGGAAAGGCTCCTGTTTTGCTAGAGGCTACCAAATATTGCCTTCTGAGTTATAATTCACAGTAAATTGAAGTAATGATGACATTTAGCTTTGGAGTATACTTTTCTTTAGGTGACCAGAATTTTTATGGTGTAAATGGCAGATGCTAGTATAGGAAAAGCAAAAGCAATGATCACCATATGATTTATTTTTGCTACAGGTGAACCCTGCAATTTTGCTCTTGTCAGCATGCAAATTAAAGTTGTCTTATGCAATTTAGCTCGGTTAGATAGCACTAATGTGATTGCTTATGCACCTTCTGTTTCATGGACTTGAAGTGCTCATTTGAGGCTCATCAGCAATAAGCTATCTTTAGTGACAGCTACTGTAAATGTACTCTGGGGAAACTGATTTAAGAAACTAGAGCTTTTCAAGGTAAATGTTTTGTGATGTTTCATTCCAATCCTCTGTGAATTCATCAGAATCCTATTTAAAGATCACTCCGTGCAAAGTTTGTGGGCTGCTACCTCTCAAGTTAATTCTCATCTTGCTGCAAACAAATATGGCCTTTGGAAGAGTGAAACAAAACATTTGCCAGAGATTCTATCTGTAGTGAAAAAAAAACCCCAAGCTCACTTAGAGAGCAACAGAAAGATCCATCACTTTGCATTATGAAATCCATGACGTTTAAAATTGTGTTTAAAAATTCAATTTTGGACACTGTTAGGGTTATCTTACTGAAAGGCAGTGAGCTTCTCTCAAGCTTCAGACACTTCTCAATCAAATGAATTGTTTTTCACAATAGAGGATAGTTCTCTCTCTCTATTTGTCCGTTTTCCTTTAGTTGTAATTTTAGGTCTGAAGCTGTGGAGGTCCAGGATATCTGTTGGTTTAGCCCTGGTCTCTGGGAGGGATGGTGCTCCCCTTCCTCCTCTACATGTTGCTGATGGAATGAATGGGCTGAACAGTTTTATTATTTGATCAAAGGTTAGTCAGTATTCAGAAGATCCTGATCATCCCAAATTTTAAAATTCTGACTATTTCCTAACTTTTCAGGAAAAATAAAGCATATCTTGAATATTTGGGTTTTTTGTTGTTGTTTGTTTTGGTTTTATTTAATAAAAATAATTTAATATTTTAATTAAATCTTTAAAAAATAAAATCAAAATTTTGAGCTTGCTGTGTGGAAAGCCTACTGGTGTTGTCCAGAGCTGGGAGTCCTGATGCCATGAGGACCAACAATGAGGGACCTTGCAACCCCAGCTAAACCCCAAAGACATTCAGCCTCTAGTGCTTCCTCCAGAGGGGAGGGGGATCCAGCTTGGTCTGGGTTTTGTGAGTCTCCCAGACACCTTGCTACACAGCTCTTCTAATGTCAGGCTTCCAAACCCTGTGGCAGTTGGGGTTTTGGCACAAACCCAGCAGAAGCTTGTGATTTCCCATGGTGTGGCACATTGTGGGACTGCTCTGGAAGCAGGCAAAGCCATGCCAGCCAGCATCTGTGAGGAAATGCACTGGAAGGAGCCAGATTTCCAGCCAAACTTTGCATGTAGTTCAGTGAGAGCTTTTGGGAACCATTGTTTTGGACAAAGTAGCCTCTTCCACGCATCACAGAAGCAGTGAGGAAATTCTCCATCAGCTGTGGTAGATCAGAGACCTCACTGGGGTCCCACAGGTTTGGACTTGTCATCACTTTTGCTTGAGGTTCACCCAGGCTACGTAGCTGTGGGAAAAGCTTTCAGTAGTGCAATATCATCAGTCAGTGGTGGAAAATACGTGTTTTTATGGGAAAAAAATCAACTTCACCAAAGTGAGACTGGAGAAGATACGAGTGACTGAGCACTTGGAAGGCTGGGACTCTGGCATTTTGAAAGTTCTGCTTTCTGCCTCATTTGTATTGGACCCAGATGGTGTGGCTGATGTTTTCCAGTTTCTAGCCAATTCAGGGACTTAGTAGAAATCTGCCGGTTGTTTAAACTGTAAGGAAAGCAAATGATAAATCGTGTGGAGGGAGCAGCACACTAAACACTTGGCAGGTATTATTCTGTCTCTTCTATTCTGGAATTTACCCACATTGTTTTCCAAGAAAATCATATCTTGAGGTGCAGTGAGTCCTTCCTGTTCCTGGAGCTGCAGAAGCTCAAGAGTCAAGAGCGCCGCTTAGCTGAGGCACAAAGCCAAGTACATGCTTGACCTCTCCTCTGGGTGCACCCAAAACCAGAGTGATGCTTATTTTGGATGTTCTGCTGTGTTACGGCAGCAGAAAAGCATGTTTGCAAAATATCTGGAAACTGTGGCTATTTAATTTATCTACATTTCTTAAAGGAGCATATATCATATTTAGTTCCTCCCTCATATATATAAGAATTCGTATGATAACATCTTTCATATCTTATTTTTTTCCTGATGCTAGAGCCTAACTCCCTATTCATCACAAGGTCAAAGGCAGTGCATAAGATAGGTCTTATCAACAAATTAATAAATCACTAGATTTGGGACACATAATATCTGCAGATGCTTCTAAACCACAGTGACAGGATGAAATTTGTGGTGTTAAATGACCAAAACTGTCTTGCATGGCTGGGGATATTTTTCACAAACTGCAGATCTCGTTAGCTTGGCTCCAACAGTCAATGAGAGCTTTACGCCTTTATGAAACCTATGGGACAGAAGGCAACATTTTGTCTGAAATAATTTGTATATAGTTTACAAATAAGAGAAGTGCGTTAGACTCTGTCTAATCCAATCCATGTTTGTCTTTTTAAATGTGTTTGTAGCAGAAAAAACCCATAAAAAAGACTATGGGATATTGGCTTCAGTTTGGGTAGTAAGGACACTTGGTTGCTTTAATTTAGCCAGTCCAGTAATGTTTCAGATATTTCATATTTTTGCAGTGAGCAATCCTAATCCAAATCTTGCAGCTTTTATTCAATTAAGCAATCATTTTCTGTGTGGTTAAGTTCAGATTAGCTGCCTTGATACATGCTAATGCAAAGGTTTCCAAATAAACCACAATTGTTCCAAATGTGAATGCAGTAAAACCTTATGTTAATGGTAGCCAGAGTAATTTTGCATGTTTTCTTTTTTTTTTTTTTTTTAATAGGAGGCTGTGAAGATCATACTGCCACATAATTAATAAATTAATTTCTTAAATGTTAGCACTGGAAACATAGAAGATATTCATGAAGAAATTTAAAGCCAGAAATACAGGCAATGTGAAGTGACCCTTTCTATTCAAGACCCTTTAATAGCACTTCAGATTTAATTTACCCTCAGTATTAAATTTTGAGCTAAAGCTTATTAAAAACTGCCAAAGATAGTATTAAACAAAGTACTTTTACATGCTCCTTTCCTATGGTTGTATACATTTGAAGCATCAGTGAAAAATCATTTTTTTAAAAAAAAACACACCTACTATTGTTTAAGGACCCAAACTTAGAAGATTTCCCTTTGGCATGTGCTTCCTGTCTTTGGGGTTTTTTAGGAGGAGCTATACTTGAGGAGACTTAAAAAAACCTCAAGGTTGCTGTGGGTGTCTGTGAGTGTCAAAAGACTGACCTACATTGGCAGTGATGGTTCCCCCCTAATCAAGTTGAGGAGTATGATGTTAATTCACTCTCTGAAGGCTTTCACTCTGCAGAGAGCTCAGCAGACTCCGAGACTTGTGAGTGGATGACCCTTCTTTCTGACCACAGAAGGGGTGCAGGGAGGCTACAACACATCACATATGTTCTTGTCAGCCTAGTGGGAAAACAGATGATAACCATCAAGATGTATGGATTTTAAAATGTATTTCAAACAAATTCAGGCAGACAATGAGCAGCAACCCTGCCTAAGATTCATGGAGTCTGAAGTACATGTGATTCTGAAGCAAAGGGTCACCCTGTAACAGCTGTAGCTCCTCAATAATATTAAAGAAAACTGATTGTCAGGCGTAGTCACCAGAAAAGACATGAAGCCTCAGTAGGCAAAATCTTTTGTCCTTTCTGTTATAAACATCTGATTATGGTCATACCACTTGAGAACTTAAATTTAGGGGCTTGTTAGTGAATAGAGAGCTGTGAGAGAGTGAGCCTGGATGGGTAAAATTAGCCTGCTTAGAAATTCCAGAAAATGTAATCACCCCTCACTTCCCTGACCTTGCCCATGAGTTTTGTCACATTAATTTCCTCTGACCAGTTTTGCAACTCAGCTGTATGATGTTAATAAAGAACGAAGCTGGTATAGGTGAGAGAGAGCACTGAGGGCTCCCACTCGCTCAGCAGCTTCTCTGCTCTGAGGTGACAGATGAGGGTGCCCTTTGAAAGCACCCTCTGAAACTCTCTTTGGTTGCACAGTGGGCTGTGCAGTAGAGGTTAGTGCAGTCAGAAAGATTGATGGCTTTCACTGAAGAGACTCTTTAAAGTACCTTCCCACACACATTCCTGGTTATATCACAGTGAATTTAACTTGTGACTCTATATAAGTAACTAAGAATAATGGAGTCTGATTTACTGCTGTTTCACTCTGTCTCTGGACTCAATTGAGTTACACAGGCATAAAATTCAATAGTGAAGAAATCCATAATATGTGCCTACCCTTATAAGTAATTTCCCAGGAAAACAATAGCATCCTCAATATGATCTTCTCCATAAAGAAAACAAAACAAAGCAAACCAAAACAAAAAAACCCAACAAACCCAAACTAAAAAACCCACCAAAACATAGAGAAAAATGAGTTTTCCTTATGACAATTGTTATATATGCAGAGATACATTTTAAACCGTTTCTCCCCTGCTGCATAGGTCCTACTGTACACAAGCCATGAAGTAACTCCTGTACATGGATAATGTCTCAAAAAGAGGGATTGCAGACCTATTTCCAATACTTATCTGTTTAAAGATTTCCACCCAGGATAAAGCAAACATAACCTAGCTCCTTCTCCTGGCAGTACCCATCATACCGACTTTAATCAGATTATAGTAATTAAGATAGAAATTGGAGGAAGTTGCCTTCTAATTAAAATGGAAATGGGATTTACAAAAACAAACATCTAACAAACTCTGCTTTCTCCTATACTAAAAAAAAACAACAAACACTACAGTAAAATCTGCACAGTATTGCCAGATGCTATTTTGTGCTGACATGATGAGCAGGGAGGGTGAGAGCCCCGTTCATGCTCTTTATCAGCAATGGACAGGCTGAAGAGCAACAAGCAGCTCTCCACCTGGAATAGAGCTTAGCCAGGGACTAATGGCTTCTGCCTTTCTTTGAAATTGCAGCATTTCTACTGGAAAGGTATTAAGTGCTGCCTCGTTTATAGGAACTGAAAGGAGAGAAAGCAACTGGCATTAATCTGAAAAGGTATTTTAAGCAATTGGACCAGCATGGAAGGAACCAAGAAGACTGGAAGAAAGGGACACTGGAAGAATGGGAAATGCACAGGAAATAAATCTGGGAATGAGCTGAGGCAAAGCTGTGAGTTAGGAGGGATCCTGTGTATCCTAATAAAATATGTGTGACACTGTAGATGCTATACTTTGTCCTCAGAGGCTTGAAAATGCCAGTATTACAGGGATGTGAACAAACATCTTCGCTTTGTGTTTCCTGCTACGAGAGGAGGAATTCTGGATCTGACCTGTTCTGGTGGTTATCACTGCTGTTTGCCAAATGTAGAGGAGACATAGGTTATGTCTGTGGGAATGCAGGAAGAGCAAGGAAAATTGAAAAGCGAGGCCTGCACATGCTAGCAGCTGAGCACACCCCTGCCTCTGGGTGTATTATCAGGGATTATATTGATTTGAACTGCCACCTATCAGGCAACCTAAGCCATGACACCAATATTTTCTTCCTATTTGGAATTAAACTGTAGAGTCCATGCCTTGGATTCAGAGACTTTGGATCACATTGTGAGAGTCTGGTTCATCTACTCACAGATTTATTTACCAGCCTTTGCCTCAGGTAAACCTTCTCTACCAGTGTGAACTCACTCCTAAAGTATTACACAAAATAGGTGGCAAAGCAGTGTTGATTTTTCTTGAACTACCTAAAATATGAACTCACAGGGAAACTTTTTTTGAGGAAATAATTTTTCTCCATGAACTTCAGATGCCGCTGAAGCCACCCTGACACAGCAGACCTTCTACACTTGTTTCCTGCACTGTGTCCCAACTCTGAGAGAAATAAGGGTGTTGAGCTGGATTATACTCCTCCTGTTCAGAGAGATTAGAGAGAGGTTTGAATTCTTTCAGTAGAGAGAGGAGCTTTTTCAGAAGTACCCTAATGTGAAGGCTGATAGAGAAAAGTGGAGCACACTGACACATCCAGAAAAGACCTCCATTTTTGTAAAGAGTCACAATTTGTGCACCAAATACATCTAAAGAACTGATTTCTTAGGAAACCATGTGGATACATTGAATTACTCCTTCAAAAAGGGCTTATACAGTGCACAATCTATCCTATTTGTCTGTCAACAGTGCTACCACTTCTTCTATCACTGAAGCCCAGAATTAGTGTTAGCAATGAAAAAAATTTGCTTTCTGTCTTGAACCAAGTACAATGAAGTACTGAGCACATTCATGGACAGTCTCAATTTGTAGCAAATCAAGAAAATTATTTGATTGTACTAAATTTTGATCCTTTTGGTTGACTACCATGCACCACAATTTGTCTAAGCTCACTGTGACACAAATCAAATAATTTAAATTTCACTTTTGTGAGTATCTATTACTTAGCAAGGTAAAGTCAGATCCATGCTGATCCTATCGGCTTCTTGCCAGACACAGGTGTTCACTCTCTAAAGCTTGTAATTTTTAGGAAAAACCAGCTTCATTATATTAAGTATATGAATCTCAGCTTTTTAGATCAAATTATTTCCTGAATAATGAAATGTTACATGCTTGAAATGCTAACAAAAATCAGGCTTCATTCAGAAATTCTGTTCAAAGTTAAAGAACAGTGGACCAGTGGATGTTTCAGGGTTCCCATGTTAACTGGAACATGACTTGTTTTATTGGGGAAAGGTGAAAAGTCATATTAATCTTAATTATGCTAATACAAGTAATTAACGGTGGACCAATCAAAGTACTATCATGCTACATATTTCTTATTTGATTTTCTGTTTGCTACAGTAATTTTCAGTATTTTTCTCTATTTTTCCTGAAATTTTTGTAATTTTCACAATTTTTATATTTGCCTTATGATTTAGGCAGGTAATCACTCAGCATAGCAGATGACATCTTTAACTTGCTTCTGTTTGCTTAGCTTAGTACCTAATTCCCCTTTAAGAACCTTTATTTTAGTTTACTGAAATAGCCATAGTTTTCTGCTTCATGACTGCATGTAGATATTTCTTCTATCCATCTGTTTCAGTGAAAATACTTGTTAATTCTGATTTTGAAAACTGTATTTCGTATTTCATGCACTACTGTACTGTCCTGCATGAAAGAAAATAGATATGGACTAGAGGTGGTCTTTAAATGACTGACAATGAAGGAAAAGGTAAACTTTCTAGGTTAAGAAAGTGTAATAATTGAAACAAATTAAAATAAACAATATTAATACTAACCAATAATAAAAATAGTAATAGCAATAATAATAAAAAAGAATAATAAATTATAAAGAAAGAAAGAGAGGGAGAGAGGAATGAAACCCAAAAGAATGATATGAGACACAATCCAATTGCTCACCACCTGCTCAACAGCACCCATCCCATCCCTGAGCAGTGATTGCCCCTCCTGGTCAAGTCACTCTAGTTATATGCAGATCATGACATGCTTCTGAGCATCCCCCCTAGTTTGTATACTGAGCATCTGAGATATTCATCATTCATGAATATCTCTTTGGCTGGTTCAGTGCTGGCCATGTTCCCTCTGTGGGATCTTGTGCACCTCCTCACTGGCAGGGCATGGAATATCAAAAAGTCCTTAGGGTAAGCACTGCTAAGCAACAACTACAACATCAGAGTATTATCAACATACTTCTCACATTAAACCCAAAACACAGCACTGTACCAGTTACTAAAAAGAAAATTATCTCAGCCAAAGCCCCAACTCTCTCAGCCTCTGTTCATGGAAGAGGTATCCCAAACCTCTGGTCATTTTCAAGGCCCTCCTCTGGAGCTGGCCCATCAGGTGTGTGTCTTTCTTGGGCTGCTGTTCCCAGAACTGGCCTCAGTCACTCCATGGTAAAAGGCCACTACACAGGCACCATGTTCTGCTCAAACCTGACCTTCCAGCTGAATCCATTTCTGGTTGGGGGAGCTTGGCTGGCTGCCATGTGCTCACCAAACTACTCTGTCATTCTCTGTCCTCAGCAGGAAGGGAGGACAAAGTGCATGGAGTGGCTACAGAATAGCTTTTGCAGAGCAGCTATTAGGTTTATTCTTTTTTTTTACATACCACAGAATTGTGTCTGAGCCTTTTTGTAGCTAGCTGCCATTGTGTGGTAAATTTCATCAGCACAAGGTCACTTTGCATATAATCAGTTTTTAGTGTTGGATGTATTGTTTTAGACAGAACTGTAGACTTTCCTAATCAAACTCACAATGTTATAATCATTACAATAAGAAATCTAAAAATTTTTTTCTCAATATTTTGAACAATCTATTATTAAACAGACCCTTTTCCACTGTAGCAATGCCTAGGACATTCAGCTGTAGTCCAAAACTGTATTGTACATGATACAGTGCTGGATGTTACCAGCTTTTAGAAACAGAAAAGAATAAAAGAGAAATAATTTTTATGAACTTATATTTGTAATCAGCAGAAGGATAATGGGCAATGTCTTTAAATATGAATTACTGGCAATTAGAAGAACTACAACCACGGGAGAAATAGAACTTAATTGTCTTTGTGGGAAATCTGGGACAGACAATTTGCCAAGGCATGGAGTAACTGAGAGCCAAAAGAGCTTCCCCATGGTTTTTCCTGTGAGAGTTTGATGAGGCTCCCACTATATCCAATTATAGAAATGTTTAAGTGCTGTAAGACTACATGTAGCTATTCCTGTGCAGGTACTAAGAAGTCCTCAACTGCCTGGTACTGCGAATTTCTGAGTCTGTCCTGTCGGTAGCTTGGAACCACAACCCTCTCTTTTGCCAGTTTGGAGTGACCATCAACTGCTTCCTCAGCAGCTTTGCTTCTTCATAATGGTATCCTTCATCATGCCAGCTTTGCCTCTCCTTGTTATCCACTTAAGTCTTGTTTCCTCCAGCAATAACACATCTATAAAGCCATAAGTACCAACCCAAGGAATGATACCTAAATTAGTTTCAAAACATACTTATAATGTAAAAAGTAATTTCACTCTTTTCCATTTCTACAAGATTTTGATTTCCACAAGCATCACCACAGCTACCCAGAACTGGCTGTAACTGTTGAAGATGTACTGGGTACAATTTAGGTGCAATAGCAGAGGTTCTAGCCCCCTAAACATGCAGGTGTGTCAGCTCCACTGCTTCTGCTCTGTGCTCAGGTAGACAGAATACTCTTCCCCACCCTCAGGTGAATTGTTTCTACCTGGCTATACTGCCTTGAGTGACAACCTGAATTGCAATAGGAAGATATTTGGAATGCAGAAGGTGTGGGCAAAAGCCTCACTCTGTTAATGCTTCTGGGCTTTGTCTATGCATCTTTTGTGAATTAAGGAACCATTTTGCCTTCAGATTGCCTGTGCTGCCATCATATTCTGATCTTAGATTTCTAAAATCAGTGAAAGCAATGAGCTGTGGCCTGAACGCCTACCCTTCCTCACATGGGGAAACGTGTCCTGTATCCTGTCAGCTTCTTTTCCCAGGGAGTTAGAACCACAGAAGTGTTTTTGTACCTGTGCCAAGCCCTCAAAGGAAAATGAGGACACTCACAGCATCCTGTTCTGTAGTACACAGAAAGGAAATGGGGAGAGATGACTTATTGCATGCACAGCACCTTAAGTACAAAAGATTGTACCTGCAAGGAGCACTGTCAAACCATGTCTGTTGAAATGCCACTCCTCTGTTTTACCTCACTGGCTCAGCCCCCACCCTGCAGGCACAAACACAAAGCCTTAGGTGGGGCTCCCCAGTACCAGAAATGCAAAGAGATTTCTCTCAGCCCTGCTTCTAAAAATAGATGTTGGGAATCCACCTGGGCTTGGAGAAGTTGGTTGGGGTTTTTTTCCCTTTCCTCTTGTATTTCCTTTGCTATAAGGCAGAAATAGCAGCAGATGATGTGGAAAGCTAAGATGTGAAAAGCCACTGGCAAGTCCTGCACCAACAGCAACACTAAGAGCACAGAAAGGTTTGGAAATGCCCCTCTCAAAATCTCTCCCCAGAAGTGCATTCTGTTAGGAAATTGAAAAACCAAAACCTCATTTTGCCAAGTAATCTCCTAAAATGTTTGTGGTCTTGCCACCTTAAAAAATAAAACAGTTGTATTTGTGTAGAGCAAAACATGAAAATTTGGGGTTTTTTGATTTTGAAAATACACTAGAATTTTTTCATTACAAAATCTTAATGAAGTTTCTTATATTGGATGTGCAGCCATTCAGTCTTGTGAATTTATGTTCCTCTGGCTGCAGTGATAATACAGTCTGAATATGCTGTTAGCAGATAATTTATTTTTAATCATTCACTCAAGGATAATTTCTGCTTTCATTAGAGTCAAACTGTATAATTTAAATAAATATGGTCCTTGCAGCATTAGGCTCCCAGTGTAGACTTAAAAACATATATTCTTGTTTGGGTCATTAAAAAAAAATATGGAGTTTTAAATAACACTCAAAAATTAAGTCCCTTGTGACTTTCCTGAAGAATGCTCACAGCAAATCATGTCCCTTAGCCAAGTAATATTCATGAGTATGTGAAAATACAGTGTGATACAAATGTGTAAAATGGGGGAAATTCCAGCTTCTTTGCCTTGCCTTTAATTTTAGCTTATGCCACAATGTTTAAAGGTACAAGTTTTCTAACAAATATAAACTGTCTTGGAGCTGGCTCTTCACTCAGTTATTTTGCAGAATACCAGCTCTCACTCCCTTCTTATCTCATTTTCACTAACATGTCTGGCTGGCTGGACCTGCTTCCACCCACCTTAAAGATGGCTCTGCAGAAAAGCTCCTCCCTTGCTGCTGCCTTCTTGGAGCAGGGTCAGCCAGAACTGCCCTCTTTTGTGCTTGGCCTAGATGAAGAGCATTGAGTTGATTGGAACATTTTCAGAGAAACCTATTTCTGCTGGAACATGGGGCTTAGCTAAAGCTTTTCATGAGGACACAATAAATTCACCTTTTCTCTTTTGTGAGACTTCTCAGAGCAGCAGTCTATTATCAATTTTTGTTTGAAAGTAGGAGAGAGAGGAAGAAGGAGAGGCTGGGGGAAAGAAGGAGAATAATAAAAACCCCTTATCTTTTCAATCAAAAGTTGGATATTTCATGAAAGCACTAGAAAGTATCTGGGTTTTGTTTTGATGTGGAAAACACCGATGAAATGAAATGGCCTTCTCCTGGTTCTCCCCCATTGTGAGGAATACAGCTGATGTAGAAAACATCCAGACTCTTCTCAGGACATTTATTTGGTTACTGTTATTCTCAGAAATGTTTTAACTCAGCTCCTCACTTTTCTGCCCCTGCTTGTGCATCTCTCTGCAGGCCTTTAATACTGTGTGGCTTTCTGCTTTTAGAGTAAGCTAAAATTGGTCATTTAATGAAGCTCACCAATCTCTACCATGTCAACCAGATAGAGTGTCTAAAGGCTTTTTGCTTTCCCATTGTTTGTATTTCCCATTATCCAACTTACCACTCTTTACTGGGAGAATTTACTCACAGTTGGAGCACGCTGGCTGTTTATCAGCTGTGGAAAGCCCACTTGCTGCTGTGCAGGTGTCCTGTGCTGAGAGCCCATGAACACTGCCTGCAGTCCTCACAGGACTTTTGTTCTTCTATTTCAGGCTACATTTTACTCTATTTTTCTGATTCTAACAGACTGGGAGCTTAATTTTGATATTTAACTTCTGTTTCCTTTGCTTTGTGCTAGTATGTTTCCAGATCCTGATTTTGCATTTTCTCTAGTTAAAAGATAAGCCTAGATTTGTATTTATATGGACCAGCAGTCAGGAAAAGGATCCACTTTCACAGGTTTATGGCATCTCCCTTTCACTATTAATATGCAGTTTTCTCAGGGCTTCCTAAATGACCTGATGTACAGGCAATACCAGATACTGTGCAAAATGTTCCTGCCAAGTGCTCCATGTACTCCACAGAGCTGGAAAATTATGTCAAAGAGAGGAATGAAAGCTGTGCTGAATGATTTGTTGGAAGTATTTTCCTTTTGTTCAAAAAGGTCAGAAAGGAAAAAAAAATCTAAAATTGGTATGTCTATTTTTAAACTATCTTATCTCCTGGGATTATGTAAAAAAATTCTTAGGTTTTCTGTGATGTGAGGTGATTAAATAGGCACTGAGGTGGTAAATGAATAACGTTGCTTCCTTGGTTGTAGAGAGCTGCTGTGCCCATTGAAGAAATACTGACATGAAAAGAAGCTCAGAGATCTGTGTGCAACTGCACTCTAATTGTAGCCTGGTTTCCTAAGAAAATGAGAGTAAAGAACAATATATTCATTTGTTCAGTCATTCATCTGTACCTCAGTTCATCTCATAATAGGTTTTGAAACAGTTAATGAAATGTCTGCAGTCTTGTTTGAAAAGAGGATTTGGATATTGAAAGCCTTTTAAGTTTTAGTTGAAAATCAGCACCTGGGTAAGAACTGAGAGATCCCAGCCTACCCAAAATGAAGGCAGGCAGAAATGCTGCCTCGATGGGTCACTGTGGATGAAGTCCTGTGCCAGCCTCAGCATGGCTGCTTCCAGTAGCATCAGTGATGTGTCTGCATGCCAGTATAGAGCTAAGGTGTTTGTGCTGTGGGATTAGGAGACAGGAGAAATGCTCATTCAGTTCTGGCACAGTGCTGCCTTGTGGACATCCTAAATCAAAATAAGGGGCTTTAGATTTAAATACTTGATTTAAAACATTTACCCATGTGTTTTCTCCCAGGGGTGGAGTCTAAATCATGAGCTTTGAGCTTCTGGTCTAAGGTTTTCCTTGACTAGCTATTCCACTCAAACAGATACTGCTCACAGAGGAATAGTGTGATATATTTAGTGTAGAGGGTTCAGGTATTTTTTTGCCTTGAAGGCATAGAATTTGCCAGAAAACTGACCTGTTTAAAATTGACCCATTAAGCATCTTTCTAAAGTTAATGATAACATTTAAAATAATTACACAGTAGTCCTTCAGGTCTCTGTAGCATTTCCATAATACCGCAATGCTGCCATCATTTTGAAATTGTTATCCTCATGAAAAGCAACCCTGGGATACCACCTTACCAAATCCTGGCAACACTTTAACCGGCCTGTTAACTCTTTAATAGTTGATCACTTCAGAAAATATGTTATGGTAATACATTTTTTTGACAATTTGTTGTTCCTGAAGTTTCTACATGGTGCCTCTGAGGCTGTCAAAATATTTACCCTACCATATACACTCCCTGACAGTATTCCTTCTTCCCTTACCCTCTTTCAATAATAAAAAGTACAGTGCAACTCTCTGGAAAAAACGCAAACCCATTCAGAAAATGTGTTATACAATAGTAAATTAAGTAACTGGAGAAATATCCTGGATTTTATTTGCTGGTTGGATGGCACAGACTCCTGGGTACTTGTCTTGAGCTTCAGAAATGCCTTCTTATACATATGATGACCCAGAACTTCACTGCAGTAGATATTCAACAATTTTTTCTAAGGATAATTGTAAGATATATGAATTTGTGTAAAGAAAATATATTTGACAAAGAAATGGAAAAATTATCAGAGTTGGATCCTGAGTTCTAATTCTTTATTTTTCAGGTCTTGTTGCTCCAATCCTTGCGATGTCATGAAGGTAGTTACTGGGAGTAGCAGTAAGTAGCAAACTGATATGCAAAAATGCCACTTTTGTGGCACCACACTGCTTCAGTTTCTTTAGAGGAGTATGGGAAATGAGTCTAAAAAGGGATGTTAAAAAGTTAAGAAATATATTTTTTATCTTTATAATCATATTGAAATAACCCTGAAAGCATTACTACCACTCTCACTGGATCCTCTAGCAGACTATAACTGAGCTTCCCTGTCAAAAAAAACCCAACCCAACCAACAGCACCTCTCCAAAAACACCCCAACCCCCACTTGAAAAAAACCACAGAAAAACAAAAATCAAAAAAACCCCACCCAAATAAACAAATAAAAAAACAACCCCAAAAAAACGAGAAAAAACAACCCAAACCCAACAACATCAAAAAGAACCCAAAACTGAAACCAAAGCCTCCAAATAAACATGAAGATCAAGAGGTAGCACTTAGGGATAAAAACATTTTTCCTATAACAAGACACTTGCAGAAAATATCAGAACAGTAATAATAAAAATTATTTATTAAAACTCTCATTTAGTGCCAAAGGTATTGAGAAGAAGAAATTGTCATATTTTGAATGTATAATTGCATTTTAGAAAGAGCCCATAAATAAAACAACAGTACTGATCCTTCAGTTAGTGCACGAGCACATGCCTATAATGAGTGAAGAATATCAATCAGAGGACAAGCTGAGTAAGCTCAGTGCTTTTAAGATTTGTGTTCTCCCAGAAAACCTTTGTGCATTCAGGAAGCTGACATATTGTCATAGTCACAGAAAACTCACAGTTACTGACAAGTACTTATGAAAATCAGTCTATTAATCTTAACTTCAAATCATTATCAGATGTGAAGGAATGTCTTATAATGTGTGTGAATGTCTTATAAAAGCATGTGAAGTTGTCAGAAAGGTTAGCCTAACATTTGGAGTATGAATGCAGTCAGCACTGACAACTAGGATACCCAGCTAGGGTGGAAAAAACCATCTGCCTAGGTGTTGAGTGTGCTGGAGAGATAGGCTGAAGATTCCTAGCTATGCCACAGCCCCTAACTTTTGTGGAATGAGAGTTGGGGTGCAGTGTTACTGGAGATAACTCTGTGTGTTTATTTTCTAATATCAAACTCAGAATTTTGTGCTACTCACAAAACAGATAAAAGGTTCTTAGTCACACTCTGGCTCAGAAAACTTAGCAACAATCTGGATCCTCTGCAGATAATGATGCAAATAACCAAGAGCCCCAGGGCAGAATCCCTCCCTGCTTGCAATAAATACTTCACAGTTTGTTGAGAGTTAGCTGTGAGCATCAGGTTATTACAGAGGCTTTCTAATCAGTAGCTGTATTTTAGAGTGGAGGTGCTTGAATTCACTGTTTTGGGAAACTATCAAGAAGAGGAAAACAATGGGAATCATGTTGCAGAGGATGAGGGCCTTGCTAATTTAAGCTATTGCAGTGTCATCACCTCCTACACAGCCTATCATGGGCTGCATTCTCTTGGGAAGGGACACAACATTTCATTAGTGTTTCAAGGACCCTGGACATCCTCATCTCAGAGAATCCTTCAAGGATAGCTGAGGCTTGCTCAGCTTTCTGAGCAAGCTGAAATGTTTTCTGGCAGTTCCCAGGGCTGGCAGACAGAGTCCCTGTCCTGGAGAGGCCATGTGGAAAGTCAGAAGATAGCTCATAGCGAGCTTGTGTGGAAATCAAGGACGCTGAAGTAGATGTTTGAGAGCAGAGAGATTTTGTTTTATGGCTGGAGACTGGAGTTCTAATGAATTTCATAACACATGGAGAAGACTGTGGTGACTCACACTAGGATTGTGCATTTGTGCCTAAATTATATAAACACAGTAGGATGTCCATACGGCAGTGTAGAAAGAGCTATTTGTAACTGAATGCACAAACACTGACGGCAGTGTTCATAGATTCTTGTTCTCATCTGATGCCTAATGTCTTGACTGGATCTCCCATATTGCAGCAAGACCAAAAGGGAAACATGATATTCAATCCTTTTTTTTTTTATATGTCCAAGACACAGTACAAACACGATAACATTTTCTTTAGGAACAGCACTATTTTTCAGGGTCTTGTCCATCCTCCAACATATCTCCTGGCCAGTGGATGTGGTTCCCATTTCTCCTGGTTCCTGAGTTTGAGATCAGAAAGCACTCAGAGGGCTGACTTTAGTGGGTGCTGGGCAGTTGTGAAACTTCCAGGTCTTGGGAAAAGTTGTCTAATGAATATTGAATTGACTCTCTTGCACTCTGCCATTTTCTGGCCTGGTCTATGATGATTAAAACTCTCATTTAGTGCCAAAGGTATTGAGAAGAAGAAATTGTCATATTTTGAATGTATAATTGCATTTTAGAAAGAGCCCATAAATAAAACAACAGTACTCAACATAATGAACAAAAGACTAGCAAAAGACTATTGTTAGGACCATTAGAGGTGGTGCTTGGGGACATGATGTCCTCAGCTTCTGCCTCCTGCACTGCTGAGCATCAGTGTTTACACAGTTTACTAAGGTATCATATTTATGTTAGTCATTTATGCTAATGATTTGTTTGTTCTTTAGAAATGTTGTTTAAAGTAGATTACCCTTTCATTTCGCCATTAAAAATTAATCTTAAACTCAGTGTAAAAGTGTCGTGAGAATTTCAAGCTCCAAATAGTTCCCTTTTATTTTTTCAAATGACTCGTCTTCATCTTGTGAGTGTGCCCACATACTAATGTTAAAAGATGCAAAAGCATGTGGAAGGTTGACATTTTGTGCCTTTGCTTCAGTATAAGCCTTTTTTATTTTATTTTTTTTGTAGAAATATAATTTAATCTCTGGCTGTAATCTTCACTTTCTTAAAAAACACTACTTCTGTTGGCTTTTTCCCCCCAATGAAGTTGGAATTTTAAAGGAAATTTACTTTCATTGTGATAATAGTTAAGGATTAGGTAGAAAGGTGCCTAAACAGTTATTTTGATATCTCTCTGTAGTTAATTGATGACCAGAATTCAACTACCATGGTATCCTTAACAAATATCAGCTGTTGGAAGATAGTCCTGCCCTTTCAATTTATTGAAGGTGTCACTATCAAACTATTCTTACCTGGTGAAAAGATGGATTGATTTCTGATGTGAATGGTAGGATTTGTAGGAAAGCACACTCAGAAATTACTTTGAAAAGTAAAAAATATAATTGCTCTTCCTGACTTTCCAACTATAAAAATGCCTTTAAAATAGGATTTTTCCAGATTTCACATAATCTGAACTGCGGTGACATTCACCACATCACTTCCTCAGCTCTTCTGAAGTCACTGCAGCAAACGTTCATGCCAAAAATTGTCCTTGAAGGTAATTTAACAGCTGGAAAAATAGAGGAGGAACCATTCCCTTGTGAGCAATAAGCTCTCAGCAAAGAGAATTTAAAGTAATTTGCCAGTTCTTCAGTGGTTCAGCTATGAGCATATTCTGGGGGAGTAATGGGATAGTTATGTTCATATTATCTAAATAGCAGTCATAGAGAGACTCATTGAGAGTGCCAGGCTCTCCTGTGGTTGCAGGGAGCTCTGCTGGTCACTTCATGCTGCCAGGCAGCTCTCCCTGAGGGGCACAATGCCCACCATCTTCTGGGCTTTCTCCTTGGGGACAGAGCACCTGTGGGTAACCTTTCCTATGGAAACCTATCTGTTCCCAAACCAGTGCCAGCTATTTACTGCATAAGGTGAATAGTCTGAAATAATTTTTCCTGTTTATTTGGGCATCATTTTACTTTTCTTGAAATAGTCTCTTAAATCTTGTTGAATAACTTTCCTTCTTCAGCCTTCTTCATGGACTATTTGCAACCTGATTGCTGATGTAGGGATTTCCAACTATCAAAATGCTATTTTGTTGTTGTTGTAATTTTGAAAGAGAAGAACTGGCATTTTCTGTTAATAAAGTCTGTTGCATTGCTTTTATAAAGTATTAAGACAGGAGGAATCATTATAGCCATACTGCTCTACATGGGATTCAATTTATGTAATTTGACCTGACACAGAGTGATACTGGTTTGTGCATTGTTTGTGGTTCGGGAAGTCTGAATGAAGGCACAGGTCTAAAAGAAAGACTCTGTGTTCTGCAGTAGATTTTACAATATCTTTGGAGTCAACTGACTTTCAGGCAGGACAGTAAGACCTATGTCAAGTGAAGGACCAAAGAGAATGATGTATCTGAAGTCCCTTCACTTAGATCTCACCCAGAGCTGAAGCTGGGGCTCCTTGCCTGTTCTCTAAGAAGGCCCCTTCTGGTCCTCCGTGCAAAACTCTCTGGGTGTTAAATGCAGTAGGGGTCCTGGGGAGAGTGAGAACTAGGAGGACTGGGGAATTAGAGGCTCTACTACCTGCCCTGTAGAATTTTGTGTCATTTATTTCAGATAGCCTTTGGGAAAACCACAGAAGCTTCAGGGAGGGGAAGAGAAATTCTTGTGTGAGCCCATTTGTCAAGGTATGAAATTATGCTTCTGCTGAGATGTACTCCCTGTTTTTGGGTTCCTTTGCATCCTTGTCTCTCAAGTGGTTCAGTTTCAACCAAGAGCATTAGAAAGGTGTCCCACTGTCTATTGTGTCACTAAATAACTGGGAGATTCTCTGCAAACTGACTGGGGGGAGAGGAGCTAACTCCCACTTTATGTCTGACCCCCCCTTAAACATCACCTGCTGTTTCATTTAAATGATGATGAGTGGGAGTGCTGAATCCTCTGCTTCTGCATCACAATTCAGCATACACCAAGCAATTCTGGACATTCCAGGGACATAACTATGAGAAACATTTAGTTTGTGAATCACAAAATGTTACACAGAAGAAAAGTAAAGCAACAGATTGTTTTAGTATGTGCAAAAGTACAGCTTCACAGACAGAAAGGAATTTTCACTGAAAAATGCGAATACACGTATTGATTCAAACATCTAGAAGAGTAAAGTAGAATTTTTTTGTTTACTTAGTGAACTTAGAAATGCAGCAGAAGATTAGGCGTATAAGTAATATTTTGGATCCTGTAAGGTGTCTTCGGGTTCTTAAAAAATATTACATTATTTATAAAGGTCATTTACCTGCTGTGAATCACTTTTTCTATGCAGTTCTCAAGCTGCCCACAAGATGAACAGTTGACAGCTCTCTGTTGTCAATAAATAAACATTCATATTGCTGTTTGATGTAAGAAGCAAGTAGAAAAGAAATTATTGCAAAATCACATAGAGATGTGTTTGTGACATCAGCAATTGCAGGTTTTAAAATTGTATCCAGAGATGTGTTTGTGACATCAGCAATTGCAGGTTTTAAAATTGTATCCAGAGAGGTATGGAAGGAAGAAAGTGTTAAAAATGGAAGACTTCTGAAGAAAAAAAGTTGGGTTTTGAATTGTTTTCTCTCAAGATGACCTTGCAGCTGGAGAGTGTTTAGAATATTCAGTCTGGGAAAATTCACATTGTTTTCTGTCTTTCTCAAGAAGTCAGCTAAGAGAATGTTGTAAAGGACTTAAGAAGCATTCTTCACAGCTCTAGAAGAAAGGGGGAAAGGCAGATAAGAAGACTGGAGATTGTAAACACAGCCTTGTGAAGATTTGTGCTTGCACCAGGCCTTTGATATGTAACAGGCAGGGTTCAGACCTCCCTACTTTTTGCCCCTGCTAAGATGAAATAAACTTAGCAGTGCATGTACCCTTGTTTAGACATAAAAATAATGGAATAAATCTTTTCTTTGCACTCCAGCTTTGCATTGTGGCTGTCTTGGTGTTACCCACATGTATTTGGTTCACACAAGGTAACAGCTCAGAGAGTAATTCACAGTACAAATTGTATTTTGTGTAGTATGCTCAGGTCTTACTTGCTTCTTTGATTTTAACTGTTAGAACTAGGTAAGGAATGATGGCTCTATTCATTTAAGGTATTTTTATTAAGGGACATGAAAAAGGGCATGAAAAAGATAGCATTTTGTAGTTCTAGATTAAAAATAGTCAAGGGCATTTTAATAACATAAATTTTATGACTGCAAGTTTAAACCATAATGAGGTGACAGAAATATCTTAGTTTTGATTAGATAATGGTAGCAAATTTATATTTAATTTGGCATGTATTTTAGACAACCAAAGCCTTTTTTTGGGAACAAAACCATTTTTTTATAATCTTGTACTAATTTTATGTTTTAAAGGTGAACAAAGTACTTTAAAAATAAACACCCATTACTACGCAGCAGCTGAGAGAAAATAATTGGTGTTGTAATTCTGTGCTTTGCTTTGCATTAGTGTGATATGGCTTGAAAGAAAAGTCATAGATTTTTTTGGAAAGAGACAAATATGAATGGTGAAGAATATTTTAGGAACAGTATTTAAAAATTTACTTTATAAGTAACAACTCTGCATTCAGAAGACAGTTTAATAAGACCATACTCTTCCTTAAATGCACAAAGTCATATAAAAATCGTCATAGAGGAATGGTTATGTTTATACCTGTCACTATTGTTGAAATTTCAGTTGGTACTTCACCATTCCATAATTTCAATAACAAATATAATGACATCTTTTACAGCTTATGGAAAAGGTCATTACTAAATAAGCAGAACATGGTGGTGTAAGTCTTGAGAATGAATTCAGAAATTCTTATATTTCATTAAGATTTATGAGGTTGTGTCTTATAAAACTGTAAAGGAGAAAAAAAATAACCATAAAAGTCTTTGTATGTGAGTTGATGCTAAGCCTTGGATTTTAGACCAGCAGGCTATCTTCCTTTCATGGCTACTTTAGAATTTTGGAAATTTTTTCCAAGACTGTTAAGCAGTGAAAAATTAGGCTTATATAAAATTAAGACACTTTTGGTATTATCATAAAATAGTATTTTTGGAAACACTCATGAATCTTATGTCACAGACGAGAGCTGCTCTTATTTCTCACACAGTCTTAGTATGCAAAAAAAAAAAAAAAATACCAAAATAGAATAAAAGAACATATGCACAGGAAAAGTCCCACAAAGAGAAAATATTTGCATGCCCTTTGAACACTGGGATATATTTTACATACATAGATTTAAAAAAAAACGATTAATAAATAATATATAAGCAAAGAAAACATCTCTTAAAATATATATCTAAAGAAAAAAAACAGAATAAAGTAAAATGGTGTTGAAAAAGAAAAAAAAAAGAAAGAAAAACATTCTATCTTTCCTTTTTTTCCTCCTCCTTCTCCTATGGATATATATTGTCGATCCTTTATGTTTCTCAGCTTCCTGAGAGTCATAGTTGAATCTGGAATTAGAACAAGAAATTTGCACTTGGTTTTCCATCAATAGCCTGACAGAACCCATGTTTGCCTTTTAAAGATCTCCAATACATGTTGCCAGTGGAAAGAAATTAATTTTCAGATACCATTGTGTAGTTCAGCTAGGCACTGGAGGGAGAGGAAAGTATCTCCCTTGGAAGAAATTTATTATTTTTATAGTACCACAAGTGCACATGATCTTCTGCACTTAATCAGCAGCATGGGTCCAACGTGTCTTGCCTCAGAGAGCTACTAATCCCATGTGTCTCCAAACTGCAACTGATTCAGGGAGGCAGAAATTCATCAGTGCCTGGAAGGATCAGGCAATTGCTGATTGGGGTGGCAGAGGGGGCAGGAGGGAGGGCAAGGAGGTATTGGTTAGCAAAATACGTGCAAACACAGCTTCTGCTTCTGTGTTCAAGGTGCAGGATCACACAGGTCTTCTGAAATCTGGAGAAAGATCAAGGAGAGGATATCTACTGGTATTTCCCTCCTGTAGCTATTACCATCTTGGTAGTAATTCATTTAAACCATGACAACAGCCTTGGCTTGAAATGTAAGCTAAAAATGTTCATCTATGGCATAATAAGGGAGTAGCTAAGAACTAAATAATGAACTAGTCATGCTGTAACCTTCTGGACAGGAAGAGTAAAGTCTGTGTGCTCAAGGGAATATAGTTGGACTACCCATATACTTCCAGCAGATTCCCAGCCTCTGTGAGCAGGGACACTTTCATGATCCTTCATCTTTTACATAGGTCCTTGTTAAAATAAGGATTTATGTAACAATGAATGTGAGGCAGAGAGATAGAAAGAAACATAAAAGATGGGGAGAAATGGGGTGTGGGTAGAGAGAGAATGAACAAGCAGAAGATAATCATCACCCATGGATCCAGTGACATCCTGCTGGTCCTTTTTCACCCTGGACTTCTTGATGGTGGAGGTCCCTGTGTAAATCAAAACTTTTCACTATTTATAGATCTTAGCAAACAAAGGAATTAATGTTCATTGGCTACACAGTTCTCTTGTTCTATTGGTTAAATTATTCCCTCACTTCTAACGCCTAATTAGTCTACATGCTCAGTCTTTCTCTTGAGTTGGTGCATTCTTGAGTTGGTGTGTTGTGAGTCAGAGTTTATGCTCTTCCTCCTGATGGAATTACCTTTCACCCAGTTGGAGCTGATTTCTGCACAGTTGCCAAGTGGAATTTCTTTGTGACCCACAAATTGTGCATTTATTTTGTCCATTGTCAGTGGTACTTTCTTCTCCCTCAGGTTTTCTAAGCTCTCCCTAGGTCTGGGACAGCACCCAGACAATAGTACCACCTTTATCTCAAGCTCCTGCTGTGGCGGCTCATCTTACAGTCCAGCTTCCAGGTATCCATGGAAACATATTGGGCTTCAGTGGTTGTTGATGGTCACAGATGCCATCTGTTCCATAAATTGGGGTCATCTTTTCGTGGTTGGTAATATGTGTATGAGCAGTTGCTTCTTTACACTCTGCCACAGCGGGAGTTTTTGTCCAGACACGTTAACCAGGATGTGCTAACCAGATCTTCCCTCCACCAGGCCTGGAGCTAGTGTCATCCTCTTGCTCCATTCTGTGCTTATCTCAAGGCAAAGTCCTTTTGTGGCCTTGCTTGAGACAGGAAACTGCTCTTTAGGTCCTTACCCTTGTCATTTAGCAGAGGTTGATCAACCATGGATTTGGCTTCACCTGCAAATTTTTACTAGGGCAGATGATATTGAGTGGTGATGGACATAAATAGATAGACCTAACAGGTGCAGATTGTGTAGTAAATGTTCCCATATTAGGATGAACAGTGAAGATCTACTCTTCCTAGCTGTGCAATAGTCCATCTATAGGCAATCCAGTTAACCTTCCAATTTAGTCGTTTAGAATTGTAAATAACCTGTTTAGCCAGGAATACCTGACCTTTAAAACTGACTTAGTGGCTGATTTTCTGACAGGTATCTGTAAAATCCCTAGACATTGCCTTTTTAGAGCTGTTGAGTTAAAAAAGTTGAGCTAAAAGTTGTTGAACTAAAATTCCCAAAAGCCTGACTGCATAGTATTGAATTTGCCACAGTGGTCACTTCCAAGTGCTGTTTCCTGTACACAGTGACTGAAATAGGCTGATGTGTAGTAAGATACTGTACTGTGTTTTTCTGACCATGGTAGAAGAACAAATGGCTTCCCCAACAGGAGCTACAAGTTCTTTATATTTCATCCATCTTCTGAAGTCAGAAGTATAAATATTTGTATCTGTTTTAGAAGGGCTAGTGACAAACAACTCCACTGAATTCAGGAAGGACTACAGATGCTTGTACCTTTTGGAACAGCTTTGCAATACTGTATGTCGGGCAAGAAAACTCAGCTTCTCTGGAAGCACATTTTCATAGATTTTTTTCTTCTTCGTAAATATTGTCTCAAGCGTGTGCTGCAGTGATTAGTAATCCACAGCACAGAAAGCTCTTTGAAAACCTCAGACCAATATCAGTACTAGTATTGCAACTGTTGATATACAGTACATGCATTGTACTTAATTGGCTATGAATATCTGTAATCTGTGATATTTTAGCAGGGTGATAATAAATTTTTATTATTTATCTTGAGCACCACTTGGTGCTTCAGGTATCCTTAGTAGTTGTGGCAGCTTCCATACTAATCCCAGTTGTTACAACATCTTCCCATGTGCAAAATGCTAAATTTTTCATGATTCACAATGTACTTTGTTACACAGGTATGGTTATACTTAGTTATAAATGGTTTTTTGTTTGTTTTTTTGGGTTTTTTTTTATTTTTGTTGGGGTTTTTTTGTTTTGCTTTTTTTTCCCTGTAAGTAAAGTGTTTGGGAATGATTTAAAGACTCTTAAGTTATCAATCACTGTATGAAGCTTAATTTTTATTTCCTTCACATGACAAAAATGGTAGAAAGTATGTAACTATTTTCCTTCAGCTATTACCTATTCAGCTATTACCTTCGGAAATTCCAGCAGCTTGAGATCTCAGCGGTGTTATACCAAATGAGCAAGCATCTGCTTTGTGTCCCAATGAAGAAAGCACTTGTGTAAGAGTTAGCTTTCACAGCTGAAATGTAATTAGAGGCTTGATATCCATTGTATAATGCAGAAAGCTCTTATCGCTCGTGTATTTACAATTCTGTAAATGAGTTGCAAAAATCTGCTGGAAAACAAAGTATAGTAAAGGTTTTATCTTGTTGTGAGTGTTTAAGAAGACAATTAGCTTGATTCCATAGGGAGTCCTTAATAAGGCAGGATTTTGTTCAAAGGCAGAACTGAATGGAGAGCAGATAGAAGCAGAAGTGTGGGGGTTAGAACCTCACCCCACACCCTGCGCCGGTGTTTCACCTTTCCAATACAGTCAACTGTACTCCACATGTTCAAGTCCCTGCCAGCGCTTCTTGAGGCTCAGTTACTTCCTGATGTCCAAAACAGCATTATGGCTATACTCTGCTGTTTCCTTGATGGTTTTGCAACTCTCTGGGGTTGCATTTTCTTTCCACATTATGTTGTATGGAAATGAGCCTAGGGACAACATCAAGATTTGCAAGAAAACTGTATTTCAATAATACTTTTAAATTTACCAGTTACTAGGAAAATATCATAAAACCTTTGTGTTCAGAGGGAATTTGAAGCCTGAGTTACATCTATTGCTTAAAGTAGAAGGGAGACACAGTGATGGTTCCTAAAAAAATACTTCTTCCATATTTCACTGCTGGTAGTGGAGAAACCTACTGCCCAATTAGAGAGAATGTATAGCCATCAACTTGTTCCTGGAGCTCCTATAGGATTTTGCCTTTGTAGGAGAGTAGTCCACTTTGAGTTGCCTTAGTAGTGGTAATTTGGACATCAATTTTCATATGCTCTCCCTCCACCAGAGGCTGAACAGATATGATGCAGGCACTCCTGAATACTTGCCAACAAGGCAAGCGTATCCTTTAAGGGATCTGTCTATTTGTTTGGACACAGTGGGAGGATTTCACCATGCACTTGCACCTAGAAATAATAAAGTAAGGAAAGGAAAATTCTTGCAGTATCAAAGAGAGATAATGGGAAGAAGTAATTTGTAAGACCCAAGAGAGGATTTATTACTCAAGGATCTACTACTACATGTGGAAATGGCCATTAGAGATTCCAGCCTAGAGTTTATGAAACAATGCATGAAGGGCAGGAAATCTGCATCTATCCCATGAATAGCTCAGTAATACTTGAAGAGAGGTATTAGTACAAAAGAGCCCTGGTTCTATCTGTATTCCAACTGTCAAGAGCACATTTGCTCTTCTGGGATGAAAATTCCAAGCTGCATAAATATGCTCATCAAAGGCTGGAGCACATTTGTTTGCTAGTCCCATCAATCTGAAATCAGTTAGATGTGTTTTTGTAAAGTGAAGCTGCTCATTATAATTTACACAGGTGAAAACTGACAGTGTGTGACAGTTTGTTGTGATTAAGAGATACAGTTTGGAGAGAAACCCAGGCTTTAAAATATTTAAAGTCAGCACAAGAACTGTGAAAAAGCCTTTAAATTATTTTCAAGAAATAATATTGGAGAGTCTCAAGCTTCTGGATTTCAGCACCTGAAGACCTTATCACTAAGGGGAAATACAAACTTGGGCTTACATTTTGTAGTATCACAGGCTGTGTTGTTCATTTGTCTTTGTTTTCCTTAAAGCTGTCCTTTGAAGGAGAGTATTGACATGATTTAATGCTTTCTGCTGTAAAAGGACACAATCTCTAAGACTCCCAGGTTCTGCCAAATATGCTGCAGGAAGGACTGAGGGAATGGGTGTAAACTTCACTGTGTGAGACCATGTGTCAGGGTCATACCGATTTGCAAAATCCAATTATACTATAAAAATGATACTTTAGTAATGTCATATTGAAAATACTGTTTGTTGCTTCTTTGGGATTAAGCGCATGAATTTTCCTGGTGACTGTTATGCAATATCTACTATTTTATTAGAATTTTTATTAATACATTAATATTTTCATTTTATGTCAGGTTGTTGTCCTTCACTTACCTGTTTCTTCAGCTGAAATACTGAAAAAGTCCCCTTTATATCTTTCCTGAAGATAAAGAACTGTTCAAGCCTTTGATCGTATCTTCAGAATTTTCCATTGCCCTGATGCTGTGCTATCTGACCTTCCCCTTCAAAGAAATAATTCCAGTCTTCTGTGTCTCTGACTTCATTAATTTTTAATATAGGCGTGGAAGAGGTCAGGATTCCATTATCCAGCAGAGACCACAGTCAGTTGCATTGGCATCTGCAAAGGCAGAAGATACCAAGATAGGTGCAGTCCCAAGACTCAATTTTAGGTAAGCCAGAGTTTCTATTTTAAGTGTTGTACCCTTAAATTTCCCCTCATTTCCCTCTCTCTTTCTGAGAAGTTACTCCAGACCCCTTTAGGAAGGTGTCCAGTTGGTTTTGTCTGCTTGATATTGGCCAAGTGTCATCACTGCCATGTGAACAGTACTTGGGACAGTCAGGGATGGCAAGGAAAACCTAGTTTCATCCACACTGCCATAAAAGTATATTTAAATGAATAGCAAAGTGAATAAAACTGAAGAATATTCACCTTGACATTCAGCTGTTTGCTTTAAGATGGACCTGGAATTAACTCCTGAATGTAGTAAATTAAATAGGGTTTATTCACAAAACTGTTGATGCCAAGGTTTCTATGGTAATCACTTATTCATGATGGTGCTAATAATGCTTCTGTCTGCTGAATCAGGATCTGGGAAATTAACTCATAGGCTTGAATCCAGCTCCTGCAGGAGTATTTACATTCTTTCCCAGACTCTTTGTTCAGACCTCAGTACTAAACTCCATGAAACTGAGAGATGGTGAGAAGAAAAGCAAATAGAAGCACTTTGGATAAAAACTAATATTTTAGAAAATATATAACATTAGGAATAAACTATTTAGAACCCTGCAGCTGAATCAAGTTCCCTGGAGAGTTACAGAGACAGCTGATGTCTTCAGTCCCCAATTTATCACTAATTAATCCTGCTTTGTTTAACTCAGGTGGGAGCTTAGTCATCTTATGTTTCCTACAAAGTCAATGGAGGGAGACAGAGATTTTCTGAAAGTGATTCAACCTTCCTAAACAGAACTTTGCAAATTCAGGGGACAAGGTCTTTTTGAAACAGAAATTTCTAACAATAATGTGTAATTATTGCACCATTAAAACATAAATCACAACACTCATGATTTGATATAAGAGGTCACCTCAGTATTCAGTTAATACACGTGGGTTTATATTTTCAAATCAACTGATGGGTGTTCTACTTAAATATGAATTAAAGACATCATCCCACATTAATTTAAGACCAGATGTTTAAAGGTGTTTAAATGTCTCACTACTGTTGGAATCCATAACTTCTGAAGTTCTGGACCCTTATGGTAAAGAAGTTCTATAAAAATCAACCTTTGTTTGATGGCTTATTGCATCTGATGCTCATATAGGTTATTGTAAAAGTCTCAGCTGTATATTTTGTATCCCTCCTGTAGGACTATAAATCAAATACAATCAGCACAACCATGTTTCTTACCCTTCCGTATTCTATTAGAGACAGGGTTATTGCTCTGAATTATGCCAGCTGAGCAGTCCTGTTATCATCATGTAATATATTTCACCTTGACAAGGTTCTTGTGAAAGCCTCAGCAGGTCATTTGGAAGCAGGCAAACACAATTTTCATAGAATAATTTAGGCTGGAAAAGACCTTTAAGATCATTGGGTCTATCCATTAACTCAACACTGCCAAATCCACCACTAAACCATGTTCCAGATGCCACATCTACATGTTTTTTAAATTCTTCCAGGGCTGCTAACTCACCACTTCCCTGGGCAGGCTGCTCCAGTGCTTTTGGGGAGCTTTTTCCTTTTTTGGGAAGAATTTTTTTCTAATAGCCAATCTAAGCCTCCTTTGGTCCAACTTGAGGCCATTTCCTCTTGTCCTGTTGCTTGTTACTTGAGAGAAGAGACTGAGTTCCATTTAGGCAGTGTATGGTATCTGTTGGCTTTTGGGTTGTGTCAGCTTCACTTGTTTATTGTTTTGACTAATCTCTCCACTTTTCTGGGTGAAGGAATCACCAGAAAACCTCATGCCTGTCAGCTGCCTTACACTTGAATATCTTAAGAAAGAAGTGACACTGGGAATTTCCCCAGTATGTAGAGCTTTTCTGTTATGAAATTTTAGTGGGAATCGAGAAAGAACAATGGCTATTTTTCCATAGACAAAAATCCTTGATGCATATTGCCTTACAAGACAAAAGGAATTCTCACCAGGTCCACTTAAAAGCAAAAGAACAAAAAAATGGAATAAAACCCCAAACCCAAACAAACAAGCAAAAACCCCAAGAAGAAAAGTAATCCTAATGAACCAAATAATTATTTATCTCTTGTGCCTTTCCTGTACAAGACTTATAATGCTCTTCAAGAAGAAAATCCCTGTAGAAAACCAGTTTTTTACTGGCACATTGAAGAGCTTTATTTTTAACCTTCACAGCTTTCTGGCTCATATCAGGCCTTTAAGTCACCTTACACATAGCTTCATTGCTTTACCTCAAAGCCACTACAATAAAACTGATGAGCCTGTAGTTGGGAGAGAGGTAAGGAAGAGCAGAAAGTAACCGACATATATATTTTTATTTTTTTTTACCAATTTATCAGTCCAAGAATTTGGCTGAATGTGGAGGATATTCTTTTGGGTTTTGTTCAAAAGTTTAAAAAGTTCTTTAGATTTACACAAATGATGCAAAATGAGGGGCAGAGAACCAGCTGCATCAGTTTTCTGGTTTTTTTCTGTATGACATTTATTTAAGCTTTTCTTACCTTTCTCTACCATTAATATGCAAAATTCTTACAAAATAAGGCCTTCCAATTGCTCTGAACTTAAACTCAGGGTCATTCACGCATTTACTAAAAGCCCAGTTTCCCTTTCAATCATTTATGCAACTCTAACATAGTGTTTCTTACATATTCACTGTATTTATTGTGATCAAAGTGTTCAGTTTTTGTGTCCCTCCCTGAAAGATATTAATAACTGCTTTTATCATACAAGTTCTGTACTCAGGAAAATGATGCCTATATACTGTATTTTCTTCACATGCTCTGTCTTTATCCATGAATCATGGATAGTCAAGAAACAACTATAAGAGGAAATAATTGAAGTTTTTTATTGTTTTGTGTGTCTTTCCACAAGATTAATTTCCTATTACTTTCTGGGTTGCTATGTGTTATTCAGACTCTGAGACCTATCAGTAAATCTACACTTCTCAGAGACTCTATGCTTCATTTTGTCTTGGCTGAGCTGTTAACATACAGTCCTGTCACATATATTCTGCAGCTTTGTCAACTTAATCAAAGGCAGCTTGACTACTTAGTAGGAATTGTTCTAAATCATCTGGAAATCACTTGCTCTGAAAAGAGAAAATGCCTGAGTTATAATATCAAAATTTAGTAAAGATTAATAATTTAGTTTGCATTTAGTGTGATTGCAAAATCTGTTTTCATTATTCAGAAGTTTTCTGTGGAGGAGCTTTATATTTTGGAGAATCATAACCTAAATACATTTTCAAAATGTGAAAAATGTGTGTCACACAGACAGGGTTTTTTTTTTTCATTTTTCACATTGTAGTCTTTCCTGTCATATTGTAAAAAGTATTCAAAAGTGACTTGTGTAAAAGGAGTAAATGAAATTAGCAACTCAAATCCCCTGTGTGTTAGCCAAACAATATAAAATGGCCTCAGAATATTTAAGATTCAAATTCAATATTTTTTATGAAAACTGATGCCATTTTTATTTATTCTTTTAACTTTCATATCAGGCTGTATTTCAGCAGTTGATGGTATTTGGAGTGATTATTATTCTAAATAGAAGCAGCTAATTTGTCTGTTGAAATAATTCCTTGTTGGGATATAACTGCATAGATGAGGCAGTAGGGTGCAAGATTCGTCTGTTTTATTTTGTTTACATTTTAATTTAACACATTCCCAAGACACACAGAGAACCACAAACATGGTGATTCCTCAGTGAAGTAAAAAACTTCAACCATTTGAATATCTTATGTTTCAAAATAGAAAGAAAAATTAATTTTCAAAACTCCTCATGATAAGAATTCTGATATATTTACAAAATCTCAATTTCACAGCTGAAACATTTTCTTCTTCCTGAATGGAATTCACAGAAGGTTATCCTGCTCCTGTCTGAATATAGTGTTTAACTAATATTCACATGGAGTGAAAATCATGCTCTACTTGAAAAGAAGAACAACATTGAAGACTGAATTGAGTTCAAGTAAAAGCAAAACATCTGCAGGGAGGCTGAAATGACTCTCATGCACAGAACCTGATTTGTAGTTGTCATTTCTCTCTTTTTTTTTATTTTCTGGAGGCTTACTACATTGAATGCAGATCAACAAAGTGCTTGTTTTTTGTTAAAATAAAATTTCTTATCTCAAAGCACACTAGCAGAGCTGACATGAATCTAAACTGCCAATTTCAGAAGTGAACTTGGTTCAGCCAGTTTGATCTCCTCATTTCACCCCCAGAAATGCCTGTAATACACGCATACAGGGCCATGGATGGAAAAAGAATACATTTTAGACTAACAGAGACTGGAGGTACAGCCACCTCTGTCAGGCCATGGCCCCCATGGTCCCACCTCTCTCTTCCTTACCAGGCAAAATCTTGTTAAGCTGAAATTTGACCAAATATATCCAGCAGTACATCTATGACATCATTAGTTATATTCACTCATGTCAAAAGGCCAAACATCCCCAAGAAAATGTGAGGAAAACCATGTGGAGGAAAGAAATTAAATGAATACAGCATTTCTTTCTTTTTCTGTTTTTTTAAGTCTTAACAGAAACCTGAAAACATCCTTAGTCTGCATTTTGTCATTGTGAAGGCTGTATCCTATACTGAGAGATTTCATCTCATCTGTGTTGAGTGCAGAAGTGCCCAGGATCTGATGTGCTCTGCACAGCAGTAATAAGATCCCTTTAGTTGAGGGGGTTTTCCATGAACTTCTTATCAGGAAATGTATTTCAGCAACCCCAGATTTCATACCTACCTAGAGGACACTCAAGAAAGCGAATTCCCGTAGATTCTTCTCTTCATTGTCTCACAAATATAACCCAAAGAAGAAAAACTGCTTTAAGCTGTACCTAATTGCACAGACATTTGCACATTTCCACCAGTTAATGTAGAACATCAGTGTTAAGCAAGGACAAAATGTGAACCCTGTGAAGGTCAGGGCTGTGTCTGTATGAATGAACCACACAGAGCTGGAGGAGGAGAGGTTCTGGGACACAGCTGGGGCTGTACCTCTGGGACACCTCCTGCAAATTGGCCCCACTGGCCCATGGACTGCGCTCCCATCAGCGTGGGAGTGCAGGGAGTCATCACTCCTGGTGCCTGTCCCCCCATCTCATCCCACTCCTGTGCTCTCTCTCAGAGCAACCCCACAATCCAACAAAACTTGGGGCAAAGTGTGTTCCCTGAAAGTCAGTTTCTTACACTGCTACAGGTTCTCCCAAAGTCTACCACACCATTAGATGGGGCTTGTTAATCAAAGCAGCAGAGAGAAACATTACATGAAAAATGTGACACTTTTGCTATAAACCTTTTTGCACCAAACAGTGACCAGAATACTTTCCAAAATACTTTTCAAAGCCACAATTAATTTCAAAAGAGATCTGTATTTTCACTGAGGATATGGCTCATCTTAGGCAGCTTTACCCTGAGTTGACAGCAGTGCTTTAGACTGGGGTATATGCATGCACCAATGCCTTGAATACATTGCATTAACTTCCTGATGTTTTGGAATGGGACAGGAGGCTCTTGGTGATTCTGCCTGCCTAACTGCAAGGACAATAAATATTCCCTCGTACTAAGCCTAACAGAAATTTAAAATACAGTTGCATGAAGTTACAGGAATCCAATTAAACAATTATTCTGAAATTCTACAGCCATTCCACGATTTTTTTTCATGTCTTCTCTTAGAGTTTTTCCTTTCTTTAAAATGTAAAACATTAAAATCTGGTCAATGCTGTCCTTGCTAGGGATAGGTAAACAGGAATTAAAATCAATTTATTTCTAGAAGGCAGAATCTTTAAATAAACTTTGTTTCTTTGGTTTGTTGAAATACTTCCAGTTGTGTGCCAACATGAGTTGAATCAGACTACCAAAGATTATTGAATTCAATGGGAAAAGTTTCAGTTTTGATTTTGAGTATTTAGCTCATGAATAGATATATATAAAAATAAATAACATTTCCCTTCTTGCTATAAATCTTTAGAAATTCTGTTTCTGCTCTCTTCCTTTCTGTCTTTGAACTCGGCAGACTTCCAGTCCATATCTTGGCTTAAAAAACCGAGTGCCTCCTAACTAAAGAGTGAAGAAAATATTTTCATAGAATTCAGTATTTGTAGGGTTCTAGTTATAAGTTCTGTGGATTCCTTCCAAACGATAAAGTTTAATCCCTTTTCTTATTAGCTTTTTTATCATTCTTTTAGCTACAATACACTTTATACTAACAGCAAGATGCCTGAAAAGGATTTTGACATCTAAGAAATGTTCAAGATAGCCAGACACAGAGAATACCACAGTATGTAGCTACAGAAGGAATTTCTGAAATTAAAAAATAGCTTTTTTATTTTACAGAAGGTTTTACTTTTTTAAGAAAAATAGATTTTTCAGTCAGTCCTTGATAAACAAATTCTTTTATGCGAACCTGAAAGAAAAAATGCTTTCTAATAAATTTGAACTATCTGATTTTTAAAAAAAATTTCCCAGCTACAGAAATTGTTTTCTACAGCTTTTATAATACACTCACTCTGTATGACCTATAAAAACTTAATTTTACTAGTAGATTTTGTTTGAAATTACATAAATATTTTCTAAATTATTTTCCTAAACAGCCATAATTTATTTTTATGGAATTTCTTGTCACCATAATTTAAGAAGATTTTCCTGTAATTGAATGTCCATGATCTTTCTGGATCTAAATTTCTAATCTCTTAGTTCTTATTTTAGATCTTCTTGCCCTCTTTAGTAAGCCTGACTCTTTTCAGTCTTTGTATCATCTCAGTCCTCAATACTGTTTAGGCTTTCTCCCTTTCCCTTCTACATATGTATTCGTGTTTCCTGTTTTAAAAGCTTTCTTTTAGTCCAAAACACAGCTGGATGAATTCACCACTAGGTCAATCTCTGTATCTAGGTTAAAATGACAACAAATCTTGATCAGCAAAGAGTGATACTGACTTCTTGCACTGGGCAAAATAGAATTTATTGTTCAGTCATGTTCTATAACTTCAGTATTTAGTAAGCACACCCAAACTAGATGTTAATTGCCCAGTCTGAGTGTGAATAACAGATAATCAGTAGGTCCCAATGCTTTCTGTATTTAGAATTTCTTCTGAGGTGCTGGCCCCTTTGTGGTTCACTTAGTCTACTGACAGCAGGCTTCCTCTTTTAGATGCCTTTTTCTGAGCAGCTACAGTTTTTCCTTTGCTCATGGACTACAGTGTGCATGTCACTGACTGCTACAGTACTTTTCATGTGTTTAAATAGTAAACTCTGCACGTTCATGGTTTCATTTTTTTCTACAATTACAACAGCACTGGTTTAGAAATAGATTTTGATAATCTGCCATTGTTGCAGATCTCACACAGACTTCCATATTGCACAGACTTACAAAAGCAGCAGAACAGCATCCTGAGTGACCTGAGTAACAATCCACGCAGAAATGGTTAGGGTATTGTTATTCTACCTTGCGATATTCCTTTAAGGAATTTTCGTTACATTATTTTGTGCCAAACAAAAGTAAATTACAAAATTATTTACAAATTAAGTCTTAAGAACTTAACAAATCTCTGCTGGCCTGGAAAAATAGATAATAAAACTATTCATGTTGTTATTACCTGTATGCATACACATATAAACTTAATGTGTCTGCATATACCTACATATATGCACATACATGTTCATGTATATGTACACATCTGTGTGTTTATGTGCATGGGTGTTTTAAATGAGTAAATTGCTTCATTTAGGGAAGAAGCATCTGAAGTGTCATCGCCCAAAGGGCATTCTGATAGTTGCAGAGATAAGAGACTTCATGGCCTGAGGCAAATAAAACCAAGTGATGGGCAAGACAAATAATGCAGACTGGAAAGAATATCCTTGAGCCACTATTTATGCTTGATCCTGTGCTAAATGTAACCTGTCAGGTAAAAATACCTTGAAATCACTCTGAAAATCTCTTCTTTACTGATAAAAACAAAATTCTTCAGTGTTCCCTTGTAACAAATACAAAGGACCTTTTTAATTATGCTAACAAGTTTACTGTTAGAACCAAGGCTTTGAAATTTTTCTGGGAAAAAAAAAAAAAATCCAGGAAATTCTCTTTCAATTTCATGCAGATATCACATGTTAAACCAAATCACTGGCCCCTGCAGAACAGGCTGTACTGAGAACATCTCAGCAGCGTGAGGTCAGCAAAAGAAAAGAGTGAGCCCTGTTATTGATGGTACACCTTTAGCCCATTCAATGAGGCACAGCTTTCCTCCTTGCTCCTGCCCCCACTGTGCCTACATATTATCATATGGACTGCAGCTGCAGGATTGCCTGTTTTGGTTTTTTTTTCCAAGTGACTTTCCATTCACAAAGCAAGATATGCACAAGCTGGAGTTAAATGAGTGTTTCTCCTACATGTTATATAAAACTTTGACTTTGATTCTGAATGTTTGACTTTACAGTATACATAACTTGTAATTGTTTGCTTGTAGACATATGTAAACATGAGGAAGCAAAAAAATATTAAACAAAATCTTCTGTTATCTTTATAGACTTTGCTACAATGATTGCATAAGGTACCAAGGATGTTCAGTTCTCATTATTCTGTCTCAAAAACAACAAAAAGGCTGCAGGAGCAGAAGTTCTGAAAAGCAGCTTGTTAAAATCTGCTATTTTTCTTTCTGCTCTCAAGCCTCTGAACTACCAGCAGGGTATCTTATATTTATATGCCCTGGAAATTCTTTTGACTTTTTCTGAGCGGTAGTCAAGGCTGGTCTCAGCACTGGAGGGACAATTGCACTTCGTAGGTTTAAGGAATAATTTATTATTCAACTGGATTTAAAGCATGCTGACATGGCTGATTATAAAGATACAGTTTAATAGGATAATTTTCAGTAATATAACTAAAACTTTTTTGATAGTTAATCACATAAATCTGATGTAAATTTTAATCGGTTTAGACTTTTTGCTGTAAGCTGATTCTGAGGTCCCTGGCCATCTGCACAGTTCATTGTAATATAGTAGGTTATACATTTGCATACAGAGGCTGCAGTGTCCATGGGTTTACACTCATTACTTTTCCCCTAAATATTTGAGTACTTGAGTAATACTTCTAGTGAAAAGGGGTTCAGAGGTTTTCCCCCAGAGGAGTGATGCAGGAAACTTAGAGCGATAGAGAGCTTCAGAGAACCAGGATGATACCCCAGAGGATGATAAAAGCCTGCAGAGAAATCTCTACTAATTGTGGCAAACTTAATGATATCCAGGGTGAAAACTGGTATGTCTCCTTCATTGCCTATGCATTCTATTGCCTAAAAGACTTGAGACAGGTTTTGAAGAACTTGTGCAGAATAATTATCCTTATAATACCATCCTTTTAATGATGACTTTTTAATGAGACAGATTGTTTTATGATTTATGAGAGGACTTTGGTGTATAAAGCAAGATGTAGGTAAACTACAGGCGCCTGAATCCTGACCTGGCAGTCAAACACACTCCAACCTTCCTTTCAACTGCAATCTTAGAGGGAAACATCTGGCACTTTACGAGCTGAGCATCCCACTTCTCACAAGCTGTCCCAGCCTGAATGCCTTGGGGATTCCTCTCAAGTGTCATTTGATATACTCAGTCTCAAGGAGTGAAACAAATCCTTCCCTAAGGTCAAATTCCCTAAGAACTAGATCCCACAGAGAAGGATTTATAACATCAGTTGAATGATGGAGACCACCATGTGCTCATCACTAGAAAAAGAGTGTCTGTTTTCTAGGTTTAAACATTAATCCAAAAATATATTCTGGATTTAAGAACCAAGTATTCCAGTAAAAGCAGAGCTGGTGCAGAAAACCTAAAGTGCCCATCCTTGGCTTTCATGCATAAGCAAGTAGCCATGCTTGTCCTATTAAAGATTTTTCAATGCCTCTCACTCAAATTCAACCTGAGACGACACAGATATGACAGATTATTTGTAACAAATCAGGAACCCATTTTGTGTTTGGCAGTGCTGGGTTTGAGGAGATGATGTCTAACTATGTCTGTAGGGCT
This sequence comes from Pseudopodoces humilis, assembly GCF_049639895.1. NCBI lineage: Eukaryota > Metazoa > Chordata > Aves > Passeriformes > Paridae > Pseudopodoces > Pseudopodoces humilis. The sequence goes on along the minus strand of NC_142204.1, from coordinate 42,980,793 downwards.
TATACCTGACTAGGCCATAGCTCTTCATGGTTTCATAGCATAAACAAAAGGAAAACCTGAAGTTTAGGGGACAGGATTTCCAATCTGACCTTAACATTCTTGGTGTTTTTCTTATGGGTTTATGGTAAATGCATGTTTCACCATATGCTTGATCTCACTGGCTTTGGTAGGAATAAACACTGGTAAATTTCATTTACCACCTTATAAAGCTGAGGTTGCAGTCAGGAGTATTTCTATTTATTTCCACTGTCTTTTTTCTGTCCAGTGTTAAATAAGTACATAGGTTTTCTTCCCAAAGTCTTGCCCTGCCTTGCCTACCTTCTGCTGAAGAAAATTACCTCAATTCTTTTTTTTGTCCTAATCCTAATTTAAGAGAGGATAGAAATGATATTTTCAAGAGAACTGAGGTCTGTTGGTTTGCCATCCTTCAGATCTCTGGAAAACAGATTGCTACTGCAGATTCCCTGCAAGAGGATTATTTAGAAACATTTTTCATCCAACTGAAAAAGCATTCACTTTTGGTTTCCTTAGATAAGAAAGAGGTTGTCTGAGGTTAAAAAATAAGAGTGTAGTAAAATAAACCCTTTATGGCATGTAAATTCCTTCACTGTTGGAGAAAGAGGGAGATTGCAGAATGTGTGCACCTGAATTTCAGCACTTATTAACCTTCTAGATCCATCAGGCACTTTCCACTCTGTGGAGTGGAAATATAATCTGTAGAGTGGAGTACTACAATATGTTTATAAAACTTAGGCAGTTGTAATGGAAAGTTTTGGGTTTTTTTCAGAATTATGTGGATTTGGAAGTTCAGACAATGTCAGTGGAAGGTGATTGGTTCACAACAAACTTCAAATCAGTCCAGCAATGAAGAAATACTTTCCTTCTAGTTTTTTTCCTGTTAGCAATGTGTCCTTCTGAGGCTTTGTGAATGTGAATGGGATCCTGGGCCTACTTTCTCATAATGTCAATCTCACAGTAATGCAAATCCCTTGACTTTCCCTGTGTTGCTCTTGACTTAGTGTGATGGAACATTTAATTTAACAGTATGTCTGTTACCTGCAAAAGGCCTTCAAAAGTGATGTTTGTCTCTTCTGCTATCTTAGTTGATATGTAGGAAGCAAAGAAAAAAACATTTGTATTATCAATTATTTTATGGTAATTGTCCTTGATCTTGATCTGAATTATATTCATCTTATAAGGGGAAAAACAGCTTTGAAAATATTCTGTAAAATTATATGTCTGTGTTAAACTGACAAAGAGCAAAGTCAATAGCAGCTATAAATGAATATAGGTCTGATTGTTTAGATGCCTTTTACAATGATTTAAATTAAGTACAGAGTGCACAGAAGCATCTCCTTGATAAGCAAATAATACATACACTTTCCACCTAGCTACATTAATTATTAATAAGAAAAAAATATGGAGTTTCATGCTTTATCTTTTCTTTCACTTGATAGTCACAGTACCATGCTCATTTTATTTTATTCCAAGAGGTTGACAAAAGTTAACACTGGCATTTTAATGTAAGTTCTTGCACTCAGGCATAATGAATATAAAGTTTTGTATTCACATGAAAGAAAAGTAACATCCCAGAAGCTCTTGACCATGGAACTAACTGAAACTTAGATTCTTGCAGTGAGAAATAATAAAAGAGGGAGAATTTGTGGACATCAAAAGATCAGACAGCCTTCTGGGAAAACTTCCAATCACGTGGAGAAAAATATGCTTATTAATACTGAATGATGAGCCAGGATAAACTTGCTCATAGTGCTCTCAGCAGTTACAAGGACTTCCCCTGGCTGACCTTAAGAGAGTTGCTGGGACATAAAGCATTTCATTATCTTTAAGCTCCAGTTATTTGTAATGAAACCCAGGGAAGGGTGATATCACAATCATCTGTCACAAAGACTTATATTCCAAATTAGAGTTAACTACAATATATATATGATTTAACAGATTTTCTTTACTATATTATAATGTCAATGCTGGACACTCCATGCTTCATTTGTCTCTAGCTGGAAGATTTAAGGAGCAATAGCGGCTGTAGAGGTCTATAAATCATGCACTTTTTTAATTGGCACTTTTTTCTATCCTGAGGTAAAACAGTGCTGGAAAATGTACTGTGGCTGACCTGGCCTGACTTCATTCCCCTGTTAAAGGGCATATACTCCCCTCACTATGGTCTGTATCAAGTGGAAAATGTAGTTGTACATTATGAATTGAATATATCTAAGTAATCATGGAACCAAAATCTATCATTGATGATTTGCCTCATTTTTTAGCATTATTTATAAGGAGAATACATCAATAACTGTCATTGATGGTTACTAAATAATACATCAATAACCCAAGTGCTCCTTCTCTTCTGGTAAATATGATTTTGCTTGAAAGATGTTCAGAAACTGTACAATGTCTGGCAAAAAATAGGCTATTCTACTAAGGAATGTAAAACTATACCTCACTTCTGTGTGACACACCAATCCCATCAGTCTTGCTCTTTGCTCAGCTGGTTTTCATTGCTCCCTTCTGAGCCACTCCATAAAAATACAGGTCTCTTAAGTCACCAGTTATCTATCTAGAAAATAGACTATTTCTCTGGAGGTTGAGAGAGAAAGGAGTTACTGAAAATGTTTTATCTGGCAAAGAAATACAGTTTCTATAAAAAAAGCAAAACCTGAACCCTGTCAGCACACCAGAAAAATATTCACTGAAAAATTAATTTGAACAGGTTTTGGTAGAAACATTGACTATCAGGCAAAGAAGTCTCTCTCAGAATACAAGTGGCAGGTAAAGACCTCTCCTTTCAGGTGTGGAAGAGATTGGGTTCTGCCAGAATTCATTCAAACATTTTTAGTAAGTGATCTGACTCAATTAATTCAGTAATTTTATCAACATTACATAGATCCTTACATCCATAATGTGTCTAATGGTGCATGCACAAGTCACTGCCACAAGCCATTGATGAATTACCAAGATTTCAGGAAGAATGGAGCCAGGGAAATGTCCAAAATTTTTGGGACACTGACCAGCTATTTTAGAAAGAACTTTTTCAAAGTAAAATTTTCTTTATCATTGTTCAGGCTGAAATTTTTCATACTTATGACAGAGACTTTCATCTCTGGTGTGTGCTGGAGAGAGGAAAATATCCAAGAGAAACCAATGGTCTTCTTACATGTGCAGATTAATTTGGGCTATGGGCAGGGAATAAAAACCTAAATCTATTTTGCCTGGGGGAAAGTTTTCTCAAAGTATTTATTCTATAGCAGAAAATAATTTGGAAAGGCTCTAGGGTAGGCATATTATAAGGTCCAGAAATCTGTTTTCTACAATAAGGTCATGTCATCCAGAATAGGCGTATTACATTGCAATGCCTTTCAGATATTCAAATTCTTGATTGTCTACTCCTTTTCAAGGTCCAGAGTGACATTTAGAAAGACAAGTTGTGCAGCTACTCCAGAACATGAACACTCAGAACAAATCAAAATTGTTCAATACTCAGGGAAGTCTAATAGCATATACTTTACAGAAAATGAAGTGAAAACATTGAGTTTAGTCTAACCACAAAGTGCTTAGTGGAATCCAGTTAGTCTGTGGAAATAAACAGCCTTCCTTAAATTTAAAATTTCCCATTTTTAATATAGAAAAATATGTCTCACTGGATTATTCTTAAGCTTTCACAGTAAAGCCCCCAGTATTAAACCCCCCAGTAAATTCAAGTCAATTATCACAAGCCAATAGCATTTTTTTAAGTGCTATCTGACTCTTCAAATAACTAAAGTTAAAATCTCTAACCTGCAGGCAGCACATAGATGAGGTGTAGAGTAGATTACTAAAAGCTTTCACATGGCGGTCATAGATGATAGCTATCTAGGTGAAAGTGTTCCTAAATGAAAATCCGCTCCAAATTAATTCCAATACCTGTGACTAGGATAGGATAATGGCATGTGTTGGATTAGGTAAGATGGTCCTTGGCCAAGCCTGCCAAGGTTTGGCACTGTTATCAGATCTTTGTATTCATTTCCGTAGGGTGAGGTTTCTAATTATGATCTGTAATGATAAGAAAATGATAACTGACTGTGTCTCCAGTGAAATGCTTTGATTTTTATGGTCAGGGAAGTATAATGCCAGTCTCCAGTTGTAAAGAAATAAGACATACAGAAGACAGACAACATCTAAGATAAGATGTTGCTTTTCTGCAGTCTTGCTGTATTGCTTCAGCAAAGAGCAACTGCAACATTCAGATGGCAAATAAATCGTCTTTTGGTCTAGTGGATGTGTGATAAACTCAAATTTGCAGCTTAATAGCTAGGAAGAAAAAAAATGTAATTAATAAAACTAAGCTCTCTAGAATGGAGGATTCCTAATTATTTTTTGTTTAGTTGAAGTATTGAGCTATGCCATTTCCAATACTTGCTGGCATGTCCATTTGTTTTTGTTCAGTTGAAGTCTGAGCAGCAAGAGTAACTCTTTTAACACTAAACTCTCAAATGGAGTGATTTACTCAAGTGAAAAAATTTCCACTGGTTTTGTTACAAATTCAAGACAATATCGATACAGATTTCCTAAAATAGGTGTATTTTCTTTGTCTCTTTTTTTTTTCTCTCAAGATCCTGTTTTTAATTTCAAAGATACCTATGAAATAGAAATTGCACTAGAACATGCTAACAGCATGTTTGGCTGTTTGCAGTTGAAGCCTGGAGTCAGGGAGAGACTTCTGGTGATGAGGAGCAGGCACTTGTCTACCTTAGGTCTGCTAGATGCATCCCTGTGGAATCTATTATGGTTAGCTTGTTTTCAAAAATACCTCAACACACTGACTCCCCACATGGATGTTTTCTGTGCCTTTTCTCTGCAGTCCTCTATCCCTCCATTCAGGATGGGCCAAAGTAAATTCACTTCTCTCAAAAAGCCTGGGAGACTTCTGTGGTCAATGAAGGCTGGGTGGCAGCTGGAAAGTGATGCCACAGTCTGGGTTTTGGTGCTTAAAATAAAACTAGGTGCATATATAAATGAAGCTGGGAAATAAGTCGGGTCTTATTAAAGAGATTATCGATGAGGTAGTGGTACCTAATTTCCAGACAGCCGCTTCAGGGGTCCTTTCTCCATTAGTTCTAAGAGATTTCTTTGTGAGATCTTACAGCCCAAAGCACACAGTTGCAGAAAGGAATGGCATTACAATAGAGTATCATCTGGAGGCCAAGTCTGCCTGAAAATCTGTAATGGGATGAGAAATTAACACAGTAGTTTTTACTTTTTCAGAACTTCACTTAAACACAATTCTGAGGGCAGGGGCCATTAATTTTAATAGCAAGTAAGACAAGTGAACAATACAATGTCTTCAGTATTATTGGTGTAGAACACCTTGCAGCATCTAAAATCCTTATTTTTCTCTCCATAGAAAAATGCTGATATTTTATTTCTAAAATATGCAGCACTGACTTCAACTCTTCAACAATTTACCATGTAAATTTCTTATTTTGCAAACCAGATGCTTAAGAAGGCCAGTGGAAGCATGCTGCCTATGGTTTTGGTCCACAATGATGTTGTTCAACTTTCTTTCAAACTAGTTTGTGTAATGGAGCATTGTTTTACCACATAGGTCAGAATTCAAGTCTGGGTAACTGGCTATTCCTGGTTAGTCAAGAATTAATGGAGAAGCAAAGAGGCACCTGTCTTTTTGGCAAAATTATTTACTGTCTGCTTCCACACTGTTAGTGTCTTTTCTGCTGTTGGAGAATGGTTTGGGTCTTTGGGCACATTGGACTGCTCAGACACTAAGTATGGCCTCAAATTAATCTTTAAATCTGTATTGTGTAAACACAGTGAAAACATTTTTTATTCAAAGTAGTCAGAGACAGAAAGTCTCTGAAAAAATAACTCTATCTGCTGTGCCTGAAACTATATTTTAAGACCATACAGAATACTTAGTAATGGCATATTTAGTTTATTTCCAGAAACAATTCAAGGTTTCAGTTTCAACCAATAAATTTTCACAGCAAGCTTCTAACTTTTGAGATATTTGCTTTTGTGTCATGTCAAGTAAACTCAAGAGTGCCACAACCTGAGCTGATAATCACCTCTTTAATACAGGAAATATTTGTTCTAAATATTTTTGTTCTACATGTTACTCTAGCATTGGCTACACATGCATATTCATTGATGTGAAAGTAAATCACAAGGCTTATTCTTTTCTAGGTGATATTTTTTCAGAGGAATATCAATATATTAACATTTTGAAATGGGCCAAGAGATATTTAGGAATCAAATGCCCATTGGCTTGAAATGCACTCTTGAAAATAAGAATGAAGATTTTAGTTAATTTTAGTGATTTGGTAAATCTTACCATAGGTTCTGGGTTTATGATACCCTTTATCACCTTTGACAGACCTGAACTGTCCCGGACTGCCATGGCAGATTGTCAGACTGTTCACAGCACTGGCACTTGCTTCTATTTGCATGAGGCTGCTTTCTGAGGCTCCTCTTCCCTACAAATAAAGGAGAAATACCTGCAGAGAGTGATTCAGAGCAGCAGCCTAACTGTACGTGCTCTGATTCATCTGCTGGAGGAGTGCATTACTCTCGGCTGTCTCCAGATGGAATTCATGGACCTGCCTCCCCAGTCTAAAGTTAGCCTGCCCAGATCTTACCTGCTTACTTTTCTTGTGAATTCAGTTCTTCTGGGTTTATAAAATATTTAAGACTTTTTTCAGAGTATTTCTGGTAAATTCAGTAATGTGGTTCTCTCTTTTTTACAGAAAACACAGTAGTCACTTCCCAGACTTGGGCATACAAATGAAAAAATGAAGATTATTGTGTGAAGGTAATGAAACTGTCATACCCAGCTCTACAAGAAACTATTATACAGACCTGACAAGAAAAAATACCTTTATTTTCAAATAAGTTAAAATTTTGAGGGAAGATGATAAAATAGTATTAGAGCAAGAAGAGGAAAACAACCTTACAAATTACCAAAATAGGATTTAGCTCTTCAGGTTCTTTAATTAGCATGTCTTGCTGGTTTTGTTTTCCGTTCTCTTGTTCTATGATGTATCTTCACTACTGGTAGAAAGGAAATTAATTGCTCCTGAAGCTGAAGCTAGAGACAATCCATTAAAATTTAATGAATCTGTCACTCAGTTGCTTCCTCTTTTTCACTTATAGTTTTTAATGAATATTTACTCTCCCATGGTTTATCTGTGCTTTTTATGGTATGCAGCCTTCCCTGAAACAATGAACTGTTCAAAATAAAATTTTAGTCTCAAATATTCAGCTTCCTAATTGGTATATTTTATTGTGTTTTGTTGAACAACTTTATTGTTCTCAGTGAACCACTCTGAACTGTTTTGAAGGGTACACTGTGAAGAACAAGCTTCATTTAGGAGAAAAAATCCAAACAGTATGTGAGAAATGATTGCAGCTTATCTAAAAGGATCTCTCTAATTGCATGTTCACAAGATAAATGAAAGTTCTAGGAAATTATGGTATGAAGAAAAATAAAGGTCAGAACAACAGGTGAAGCTGTCACATTCCATCGCCTGTAGTGCTAAAATATTAACTATACCTGCCAGGGTACTCCTTGTGTATTAATAAATCATTATGTTTGACTCTGGTGAAGTATTCCTGTATAACAAAATAGACTATGTCCTCAGAGGATGACGTCATTTTCTTTCAGATCGATGTGTATTAACAGTCCCTTTGTTTGTCTTAAACATATTTTGTACAGAACACTTTGCTATTGTCAGGATGGATGGAAATTAATTACTCTGACAGTTCAGTGACAGAAGCTTCCAATACTGCTATAATGAATTCAATTGACTTTCCGCTAGATAAGTTGTTTTCTGCGTTGTTCTTAGCACCACATGTCCCAAAGATCAATTTGCCATCAAAAATTGCCAGTTTACTAATTTGATTTTTTTTTCCTTTTGCTGCTAAGATAATTGATCTCTTCATTGTTAGATCATTTCCTTCCTGAGCTCAAATTGATGATAATTAGATGCAAGAACTATAGAGAAAAAACTGGCTTTAGAGGAAAATCAATTGCAAGTGTATGGGTGGATGATAATTTTAGTTACATTATCACTATAATATGTAATATGTATCTATTCAAAAGCTCTTTCTAGATGCAGAAACAATTTGAACAAAGGACATTCTAGAGAAAACTGAGGAACTGGGGTATCTGCTAGAAGAAAATAATCTGAATAGAGAACAACTTTTTCAGAACAACTCCATTTCAAAGGTAGGTAGAAACATTTTTGTTTAGCATCCATAGGACTGTTTCCATATGGTCACTTCTATCTGACCATTAAAATTTTGACAACTGCCCCTAGTTCCTCAGAGCTGCTGGGGTTGTGCCCCACTTGAGAAAGCACTTCTGTCAGCAGACACCCAGATTCCATTGTCATGTCTTCCATGCTGAACACGAAACTCTCTATGATTTACCCCTTTTCCCACTCCTCAGTAGCTGTACATAGATCAAGCATGTTTTCTGTGTAGGTCCCTGTATCTGCCTCTCCTCAGGACCTCACAGATGAGACAGGGATATTCAGCATGTCCCTGTCTGCCAGACCCCAATGCCCAAATGGGAGTGATTGAACAGGACTGTGCTATAACCAGAACAAATCAGTGGTAGAAAGCACCTACCCACAAGAAGTCAGGTTCTGCAAAACCACTCCCTGCCCCATGCCTCAAGCCCTTCCCACAACTGCTATGTTCAGTGGCCACTCAGCAACTGGTGAGATATCCTTCCCATGGTCTTGTGGTGAGTTTCCTGCATCAGGATCCTTTTCAGCTGAGAATTCTGAATTCACAGTGTTTATCTGCTTGAAACCTCTTCTACTTGTACGAGCTGACTAGAAAAAGACAGGTATGAACTGAATTTGAGAAGAAAATAAACATTTTGTTGTATTTTGTATTGTGGAGCAGGTGAAATAACTCATTTAGATCGTTATAATGTGATATTTTTGAGAGCTAGAAATAGTTTTAATCATATTTCTGAAGGATAGAGCCGTTTTACGGCATTTAAAAATAGGCCAAGTTAACTTCAAATTAAATGTCTGTGTCTAAGAACCTTAAGGACAGGCTGGGAAAGTCCCTCTTTTCTTAGTGCCTTTTCTGAAGTATCTGTGCCTACCCAATCTCAGAAGGATGTGGGCCTAGATGTTTCTTTAATTTGACACAGTATAGCAGCTCTTCTGCACCCAGGATGGGATGAGATTCACTGTACTCAGCAAAAATTTTCTCTACTCCTTCCCACATTCTCTGGTTAAACTTCTAGAAATGACATTGTGTCCCAAAATATTGAAATAGATGAGCACTAGCCCTAAGGAAGGTGCAGCAGAGAACGAGCTCTTTTCATACACAATGAAACACCTCCTTTCTTCTAAGAATTTGGAATGGGAATGACTCAAGGAGTTACATAAATGTCACGTTCTGTCTCTCTGCAGGTAATGTTAAATTTGCCTTATTTATTTCACAGATCTTGCCCATTAATTTTAATAATAATTATAGTTATAGGTCCTCAAAGGAAGAACAGCTACTTAATAACTTTTGGAGCTACACCAATTGCAATGAAAACATAGAAAACTAGCAGCACAATATATTAAGAAAGGGATTCCAAAATGCTGAATTTTAGTACCTTGCATTGTTAGTGATAACAAATTCAAAAGTCAAAGTCACCTCCTTGCTTCATGAATCCTTTTCTCCCTCTGGTAAATGACAAGGTTTCTCCTCCTCTTTGTGAAAATAAAAAAATCTAATATGAATCTAATTTGGAGGCATCTCCTTTGGCTGAAGTTATTACCAGTGTCCTCATCATTGTCAGCACAGCACTGCACATCAGGACTGATAAAATACATTCCCTCTTCTGCCTGGCATACTGCATCCTGAAAATGGAACCAAATAGATCACAAACAACTAGTAATTAACTTTTTACAATAAAATTTATTATAATGCACATGTATACAACTAAGGATATGTGATTTAGGCTAGTTCTGAGTATTCTTCTTGTGCTTTTTGTCTTTGAAAGATATCTGAATACTTTATATTTTGATATTAATTACTTCCTTCTCCTTTTTTCAGGCAGGGAATATTGTATTAAATAGCTGGCAGATCCTTGTCACAGCAGCACTACCATGATTCCCTGGAATTTCAGTTTTGATGTATTTTTTCATTAAGAAAGCACCTTTGTTTTGAAAAATATCCCAAAGCCTTCTAAAAACATCCACATAATAAAAACCAAATTAGATATAAAGATATCAGTTTTCATGTGGAAACATCTTTCTGTGGATGAGGAGATGGGGGAATTAAAAACTACTTGTTTGGTTTTGAAAGAAGATTGCAGAAGGAAAAAAGGATAGGAAAGGATATGAGGATTTTTGGGAGCTTCAAACAGAAAGCTGGAATCTCAACATAATTGTGTTTGGCACTTTACCAATGAGGATTGGGAGTTTATGTTTCAAGAAGAATCACAGTGAACAGCTGTCATCAGGTTCTTACATGAAAAGATAAGCCAAAGCTATATATCTTCTAGGTAGTTCTCAAATCCTCCCTTGAAATTACTCTGTCACCATAGTAACCTTATCATGGCTAAATGGTGCCTAAGTGTTCCACATTACCAGAGCATTTCTTGATCCCAAAACTTTGACTTTCTCAGTTATTGAGTTTCCTGGCTTAAGGGGAATTTGATTATTCTCTGAAATGAACATATATGAGTAAAAGTTAGAAAACAGAAGGAAACCATCAAGCTAAAGTAAAAGGTTTTACATAACTGATTAGAATAAACTAATCCAGAAAAGGTACAGATATGGAGAGGTCTATAAAATTCAGCCACAATTTACCAGAACAATTTTTAGTAAGTACTGTGAATTCAGAGGTCCTTATGGTGAAGTACATGATGTGGTTACCTGCCAAAATGGTAATTTCCCTCCTCTTTGGCCAAGGTTACCAACCGCAGTCTAAATGCAACAAACTGAAAGCTGCCAGCAGAAAACCAAATTAAAGTAATTCTGCATGTTATTTCTCAGAAAGCTCTTGAGGCATTCAGAGTACAAGCCCTGTAAACACAGCAGGCAAATTTCTCCTGCCTGTTTTTCGTAAGGACTTCCCATTTCATAATGCTCATGTAGCTGGTTCATGTTCAGTGAAGGGACAAGGAGGTAGCCAACACACCAAATGTCTCCTTCATATGCCATATCTGCATCATATCTTGCTTTAGTATTTATATCTTACTGAACTCCAGCAAATAAACACTCAAAAGGAGAGAATCTTTTCTCCTTCCCCTTCTATCAGAATAAGGAAATATTTCACTACAGTTTTGAGAGTTTCATCAAGCCTTTGAACAATATTGAGCCTAGATTTAATGGGATTTCAAAATTTAAAATGCAGAAGAAAGCCCTTTGAAATTTTGCTGATCAAAAACATTAAAAGGCCACAAAACCTCTTAAAATTTTTATTTACAGTTCACATTTAATTCAGGTTATTAGGGGAAGTTATAGATTAGTATACCCTGCTGTTATAAAATACATATTGATAAGGTTTAGATGAATAATTTACAGAACCAATGTACTCCTCTGCTCCTGAAAATAATATTTGCAATCAGATCACGTTTTGGAGGACTTCTTTGTTACTTGAGATTACTCAAGCCATGTATTAGTGATTAAAATTTTTATTCTGTGGCTTGCCTGTGACTGGCTCTCAAAATATTTGATATTCTAGTTGTAGTGATAGGTCAGATAAGTTGTGTGCTGCTATTTCCTTGCTCTGATTGGACCAATAAAAGAACTTTTATAAAATAAAATTTCCACGTAGGAGGACAGAATATTCAGTTTCTGTGAATTCTTGTGCATGTGATTTTGAAAAACATTTTTACCAGTGTGATTTGATAGTATATTTATTTGAAGAAGAGGAATATAATCCAATACTAAACATGCCAAAGCAAAATATCAACAAATATTTTTTAAAAAACGTTTTTTCCTGTATAGTGTCTCAACTTGAAATTAGAAAGAAACTAGAGAATTTTTTGTGTCCCTTTCCATGTAGTGAGCCTAGAAGCCAGCTTCTAGTCTGCTCTGACAAACCTATCTGCTAGTCTTTACTTCTCTGGAAAACTAAATAAAGTGTTTGTTTGTATGTACCTCACTTCAGGACAATGAGCATTTTTCCTTGCTGTACTTAGGATGGGTCCAAGAGTATGACTTACCCCAATCATTTCACAAGGAGGAAAAGGGCCATTAATAGCATCTCTTCCAAATGAATAGTTAAGCCAGGAATGCAAATAATTTTTTTACCTCTCATTGCTGAGGATTGAGGGAACAAACTCCTATTGACGATAATTTGCAAGATTAACAATAGTTCCTCAATTTTATTGTCCAAAGGATAGTACAACATGGCATAGAAAACTGAAGAATCATTTACTGAGAGTGTTTTGAAGGTCCTGCTCTGTCTTTTCTATTTGTGCCTTTTTCTTTCCCGTGGTAGTGAGTTCTGGCAGCTGGTTACAGACCATTGGGAGCTGGTACGTTCAGCTTTCCAAAGAGTGGAACATCATTCTAAGATGGAGAATGGATGTCCAGCAGATGAGAGACTGAGCCAGGGCTCAGCTTCACTGGTTTCTGTCCATAGCCCTACCACAAATCTCTATGTTAATTTAGGAATATCACTTTCCCTATTTTTGTTTGTCTGTAAAACAATTAAAATAATACTTCCCTATTTTTTGCAAGAACAACATCATGTTAATGTGCTGTTTTTCTAAGTGATACAAAAGGCACTGTAGAATGGATCCAGATGATAAAGACAGACAAAACCTTCTGCACAGATGTCATTGTCTGACTCGGAGAATCAGTCATACCATCAATCTCTAAATGTCAAACTGTCAGTATTGCATGAAACAAGAATGTCAGAGTGTTGTGCAGTGCAATACATTTTTCTGGCACATAGAAATATTTCTGTGAAATCCTCCTCTATACTAGCTGACATTCTAATAAAAGCCAGTTAAACATGAAGGGTTGTGCTCTAGTCATGTAACAAAGGCAGGTGGCACAAAGAGCCATTTCTCTCTTTTGTGACTCTTCATTACAAATTGTTCTTCTTTCTTTGAATGATAAACATCCATTGTGAACTTTCAGAAGGAAGATTAACCTTCCTCAGGCAACCTAGGCTTGGAGTACTGCAGAGGTCTCTCCCTACAGATGGGAAGACATTGGAAACTCTTGCAAAGGGCATCAGAATGGTTGTCTTCCCCGAGGCTCTGCAAATTGCTGTGGGAAGGATAAGAAAGAAGCTCTTTGTGACACCCCCTGTGTACAATACACTTCTCTGTGATAGTCACCTAGCTAAGAAAATTAGATGGAACATGATGAGCTGGGTCTGTCATGTGAATTTGCATAAAGTACCGGGCTATTTTCATGAAAACTGGCTTCAGCTGCTTACCTAACAGAAATTGACAGAATGAGAGCATTAAAAATGGGTATTTTTTAGAAAAGATAATGATAGTAAGAGCTTTATATTTTATATTGGACTACGAAGATGACAATAATATTAACAGATAGCATCTTTCATAAGAGGGTCATGAGATAGTTTACTACCAGAAATATATATATATACCACTTATATATATTATATACCACTATATTCAAAATCAAGTGTATGCATATCTTTATCCTTATAACTTTAGTCACTTTAGAGAAATACATCAGTATGCATATATACACACAAACACACATACACACACACATCCATCTATCTATCTATCTATCTATCTATCTATCTATCTATCTATCTATCTATCTATGATGTGCATATACATATCTATGTGTGTGAAGGTGGCATGCATATTTGGTGAATAAAGCATAAATGTAGAAGCCCTGATGTCTGCTGATTTTCATCCATTTCCCCTTTAGAAAAAAGCCAGTATATATCTGGGAGGTAAATAGAGTGTAGTGCTCTATTTTTGCATGTGTGCATGCATACGTATGTGGAATACATAAAAATAATCATGCTCAGACTCATTCCTGTATGTGTGTGGGAACATATCCCAGATGTTCACCTCTTAAGCCTTTAGGCTGACGGTTCCCACTCCGTGGGAGAAAGGATGACGGAATATGTATGAGCTTTTTCCTAGATTATGTTTGTTACAATGTCAAAGTACTGGCAGTTGTCTTACTGGAGACAGGAGTAAATCTGGCAGACCATAGTCTAAAATTAGTTTTCCCTACATGCAATTGTCCTATTTTTATTTTTGTGTTTTTTTTTTTTTAAATATTGTTATGCATTCATCCCAGCCACACTGAGCTTCTACATGTATCATGTAACCACCACTGCTTTGCAAGCTGCTAAACTTACTTTCTTTGGTGAGGTGGTCAATTAGAAGTCCACATTTTTGGGGTTTTTAATTTCATGGGTTTTCCTAGGCAAGTACTTTTATTTTTGAATAAGTTTAAGGATATTTATTATATTAGCACAAAAAAAATGTGTTGCCCTCAATGAACTCTGAAATTTTGCTTCTGTATTTAGTGACTTAAAACAGAATATGTGAAAGATGTTGGCTCAGTCCATCAGTGGTACAACAGAATGATTCAGGTCAGCCTCTTGCATTATACTTCTAAATCATTCTTGCCCATCTGTACTTCTGGGCTCCTGTTTGTTATTTCCCTACCTGAAAAAGATACCTTCAAATTGAAATTATTTGTTCTTCCAGTTGCTGCAAAACCTTGCTGTTTTCAGACTGCTTATTTCAGGTACATAAAAAAATGTCTGCTTCTTTTTCTGTATATTCTTTACTACTCTGCAGATACTACCTGCTCAAAAATCATGGATCAGACTTAAAAACGATTATATTTCAGTGAGGAAAAGGAAAATCAGATTGGTTTTCTTTTGCTATGACTTTATATGATTTCTCAAGGTAAACTTCCTATTTGCAAGAACATGCAGCCCATCATTAGCTGCAAGTGCACACACTCACACCCACACATATCACAAGCCTACCTCCTTCGTAGCTGGTGGAGGTTCCAGTGAGACAGCAGTAAGGCTGCCTACAGTCTTGCACATTTAAGACCTGAAACTACTTAATTAAATTTGGTCTTGTAAGAATCTTGAAAGAAAAATAGGAGGAACAGAATAAATAGCTTTCCTAGTGCCTGTACAATGAGAAGTTAGTACCTCCCATCTAGTAGTTATGCTGGCAGTCCCTAAAAGAGCACCTGAGGCTCTCCATTTCTGTAGAACACTGCTTGCCAAAACAAAGCCAAAAAGTTCTAGGGAACCTCCAGACTATCCACATATCTAGTGGGCAGCTGTCTTCAAGAGAAGCTTGGTTTGTCTTTACTCTTCTGTTGCAGTTTGTATGGGACTTCAAGTGGTGTGTTTCACTATCACAGCTTTCAGAGTCAATGTAGTATCCTGAAGTCCTGTAAAGTTGATGGAATAATCAAAGGTAAAACAAGGCAAGTAATTCTCTTCCCCAAATTTGCAGGAAAAAACATTAAAATGTAACGAATGTTGTTTAGATAGTATTGCAATAATGAAAGAATAATACAGAAACACAAACTGTTTTCATTGATGATAAATTTTAGAGTTAATTGGAAATTCAGATTACCTGGATTTATGGTCAGCTAGTTTTAACAAGTAACATGAAACCAAATAAACAAGGAAATGTGTAGGTAAGAAAATTGGGGGGTCATATTTGCACATGCATTTTTTCCATGTGTTATCCAACTGAAGTTTATTTACAGAGAACCTGTGAGTTCTGTGGCATTTACTCATTTATCCTTTTTCTCAGTGTAAACTTAACTATTTTAAGTAGCTACACCAATACATCCTTATTCTCCAAAAAGCTTAAATGTGTGCTAGTTTAGTGAGGTTCAGAATGTACTTAATTTCTTTAGTGTATAGCAAGGGTTTTACCTCATGCTAATGCTTAAAACCATGCAAAAGTTTCATTGCATTTAGGAATTGGGTACCAAAAAGCCATTTGTGAACGTGCTGCTCTCTTTCCTTAATACCAAATTTCTGTTGTTACTTGGTTGTTCATTATGAAAAATAAATCATCACTGTGAGAAAATAAGCAGCCTAATTCTACTACATTTAGAAAAGGGTAACAGTGTAGGCTGGCTTAATTTGCAGGCAGGTTGAATTAATAATAGCATGATACTCAGATTTTTGTCTTTATGTTTTCCGTACTCAGAAACTGAGTGTCTCTAGTCTGTTATTTCTACTTCTGAGCAACTCTCATTCTAGTATTTCACACAAGAGCTTCCCACGCTTTAACACATTCTGTGTTAGGATTTAAAGTCCAAAATATTGCAGAATGACAGCAAATAAGAAGATTGTTATCTGTCTCTGATATATAAGCAACAAATTCCACAAGGAAAGGTTGCCACTGTCTAGCCAGGTAAAAGTTTTGAGCTCTGTTTCATTTTTCCTGGATTCATTTTATCTGAATTTATTGATTCAGAAGATAATCTTTGCACAAGAATTCAAATGTTTTATCTGTTTGATAATATAATAATACAGGATGATATTTCCTTATGTTTATGCAGAGGTGCCTTAAGGTTCTGCCTTCCCTAGACCTAAGGCTACTAAAGGATCACAAAATTATTTTAACTGTCAATCATTTAAAGGTGATCTTATTATTATTTACCTCTCTGTCAGGTCCCTGTCTAGGTGGTTTTTCAGTTCAAAAGGCACAAACAGCTTCATATTTTATTTTATTCCCCTCAGATGTGGTGACCATACGGTTGGTTTTGACTCTTGGGGGCTTTGTTTGTATGTTTTTAATCTTTTTAAAATGTTATTTACTTTGTAAACTATTAAATATATACCGCTGTGCACAGCCTGCTTGGCTCAGCACTCAGTCCAGTGGCTGATGGATGCTTGGGTGGTTTTGCTTGAAGCAAAACCAGAAATAAGGATTGATTACAAGCTAAGCAAAATTACCCTGCCTGCCTCACACTGTGCAGCCCATTCCAGCCCCTCGCCCTCCTGTGTAAATTGCCCTGCTCTGAGAAGGGCGGTGAGCGGGGACTCTGATTTTGGGGTTCCCCGTAGGCGGGGGTGGAACGGCAGTCCCGGATACCTCGGGGAGGAACGAGGGGTTTCAGCACCACGGACAGCACCGCCTGCCCCGGCTCCGCCCGCCGCCAGCTGGGACAGGCGGGATCTCAACCTGAAGAGGTGCACACCCTTTCCCTCCCTAGCAGCTCTGAGCATCGCTATCCGCTCTAATACATTGCTTCGACCAATGCAACACATCTGGAGGGCCGAGAGGAAGCTCCTGTCTCTCTGTCTCTTTGAGAAAGGTTTTATGCTTGTTTTCAAAATTAGAAGGTTATAAATTTGAGGTTGAGGGACCCTGGAAATCCTGACCATAAAGTTTGCCTGAAGATTCCATTTTTTCAAAGAAATATTAGGCTTTTATAAATCTGATGGCATTGTCAGAAAGGTTCCTTCTTGTAGTAGGACAATAATTAGGCATTGCAATGGATTATACACCTGCATCTCAAAATAACATGGAGAAATTTGGCCTTACAGTGTTTTTCTTGAGATATGGCCAGTGTTGAGTGCATAGCTCAAAGGAATTAGTCTATAGTCCTACAGTGTTTTATAAATGAGATCTGAGTATATCTTATGTATAATGCAAACTTATAAGACTATAGAGTACAGGCTATCTAGCCTTTTTATCTTTTGAGAGTTTGAGAGGGTTTGGGGTTGTTTTTTTTGTTTTTATTCTTAGTTTTTTGTTTGTTTGGTTGTGGTGTCTTTTGTTTTTGTTGTTACTCTTTTCTCTTTTTTTTTTTTTTTTTTAAACAGCCGTTTTCCATTAAACCCGTCTAGTAACTATAGATGTGCATCAAACTGGATGCAGTACCATTTGAAGAGAATTAACATATTTCTTAAGAAAGCTCTCCTTTGATAACTCTAGAATCCAGGTTTCACTTTTGCATCCTCCTCTTCCACCCCTTCAGGCTTTTATGCTGCCAATATCAGAGTTTTCTTGGCCACTTCTAACAGGAGAAGGTGGAGGAGAAGGAATGCTTCCAGCACACTCTTTCCCCTCATGGCAGCAGAAGCTTCTCATTGATTTAGCTGTTAAATAATTCAGAGGCAACAACCATCTGTTTAACTGAATGTCCTGTTTCATGTCTCCCCAGGGAAAAGGCAGCAATCTGGAAAGAAACATCAAATGTGACTTGCTGACTTTCTTACATAAAGACAAACAATTAAGATATTTTGCTCCAACATTTTCTTTCCCTTGAGCTGGAACTTGCTAAATCAGACTTTGGTACACCAGAGACTAATTATAATTGGGAGACAGTGGTTTTTTCCAGGAAACAACTTCTAGGAAAAACAACCATAAAGATCAAAAAGGTTCAGTTCCATAAACATTCTTGAGAGTTTAAAAAAAAGGCGACGTGGGAGATTTGGTTTCAGGGACTTTCATATACCCACTGCATATGTGCGCTTTGGATTTTCCATGTCTACTGGTTTAATTCTTCTGCACATATGTCAAATTTAAATCACTTGGACATCTGATTCACTCTCACAAGTAAAAAGCACCTTTTTAAAGCTAACTAATTATTAATGATCCAAAACTCCATAGAATAATGGCAATCTGAGTCCATAGTCAGACTAATTACTCAGTTTAGTAATTCTGCATCCTCTAAAACAGAGATGTGTGAAGGAATGACTTAGTATGTTCTTTAGGGCTGATAACAGACATCTGTATAATCTGATAAACAAACTTGTAAAATATGTTTGCACCTCTGATATTTAAGTTACTTTCTATTTGGTTTTGGCAGGACCATTGCTTAATTATTAAATGGGTCCATGTCAGGGCTGTCCTCTCTTTCTGCCACTCCAAAATTGGAATAGATACTTCAGATAATTTTTTCCATGCTGGTGCAGGGAGTTTCTATATGTCAAAACAATTTTGAAAGAGTAGGAGGCAGAAGAAACTTTGCCTGTACTCAAATACATTTTTCAATAATGAGAAGAGAGAGACAAGAAGAAGCATGTGTGAGAAATATAATCAGAAGACAAATAAGTAAACATTACCACCATTATGAAAACACTTCACTAGTTTATGATGTAGGTAATGTACTCTTTCCTCACTGGATTCTTAGTCAGAGGACTATGGGTTACACATGGGGAGCTGCTTTTTTTTCAAGTTCTCCAAGTGTCAGCAATCCCAAAATACTGAATTTCAGTTTAGGATTCCCCTCACCTAAATCTATTTGTTTAATTGGAAGGTATTAAACCTTATCTAATTGCTTACCATCAGCAGTTAATGAGGAGAAACAGACGCTTTCAGTAGGTGACCCATTCCATCCTGCACCCAAGGACCTGATGTAGAAGAGCTAAATTTCATTCAAGAGTTGCCTGTCTCTCTAAACTGGAGGCTTTCCAGAATATGTATGACTATCTTAACCCAGACCACTCAATTTTAGAACTATAGCATTATATATGTTGTTTGGCATGCAAGTCAACAGACTGAAAAGGGTGGCACTGGAATTACTGAGCCATTAAACTTCAAACTGATTCCTTCAATTTTCCTCATAGCTTAACTTGTTATGGGTTATACATGGTTAAACAGATACAAGCAAATTCACATGTCAGCACCTACTTTCTTTGCAGAGCTGCTCCTCCTGGCATGTGCTGCTGTCCATTCAGATTTCTAAACCATTTATTTAGAGTGTCTTCCCTCATGGCATCTACTTTGAAAGCTGAACTGTTATCACCCTACCTTTCAACCAGCTTGTTTTAACTTTGTCCCATGATCCAACTGATTATCTCTGTTTTAAAAAGTTTTCAGATTTGTTTCCCACTTTTGTGTGGGGTCCTCTCCATGGGCTGCATTTTCCTTTAGGGTGTGTCTGCCTGCTGCAGTGTAGGGTCCTCCACAGGCTGCAGTATCAGCTATGCTGTTGCCTGCCATGGGCTGCAGGGAGACAACCTGCAGCACCCATTTTGCTCTCCACAGGCTGCAGGGGAATCTCTGCTCTGGCACCTGGAGCACCTCTTCTTCACTGACCTTGGTGAATTCAAAGGTATAGCTCAAAATTTATTTCCTAGTGAAAAGTGGTATAGGAGGTTTTCATAATCTTCTGTGACAAATGAAATACATTTTCCAGGTCAATCAGACATAATACTGTGTAAAAGTCAGAATATATTATCCTTTATTATTGCTTGTCTGGATAAGTTGTGTATTCAAAGATGCCAAATATATACTTAGACTGAGCTCCTCTGTCACTTAAATATAAGTGAAAGACATGCATACAGTTTTGTTTTGCAATGTGATGTCTTTGCAATTACTAATAAAGTAGTGTTTATTTTTTAAATTTGAATGAATAAACACTTATATTCAGGTTTTTGTATTTCACTGATATGCCATTAAAATGCATAATGCATATACAGTGTGAATTATCATCTGTATTTGAGTGGGAGATGTTTTATGATATTAATCTACTTTCTCTGAGTAAGAAGCCTTGCAATGTATACTATGCATAATCAGGCAACTGTTTATCCTGCTGTGCATATCATCATTATTTTTAAAAGTTGTCAGTCAAGATGGTTTTTCATTTGCCTCAAATATTTAGTCTGTCTACCTAGCCAGGAAACAAAAGGAAAGGAATATTTTGAGCATCTCCCTGTGTTTCCCTGTTCCTCTCACCCCACTTTTCAGCAGATGGAATTATTCTTTGTCTAGTTATATTGTAGAAAAAGGCAGGACAGACTTGGGACTGGGCTGAGGGAGCTATGACCTTGCTAGTATTGTGCTTGTGAATGGATTATTGTGGCAGGGAATAAGAAAATGTTAGCATTCCCACCCTTCAGGTTTTACTGACAGAGGGATGGTTCACAGCTCTCAAAACTGCACACAATGTGCTGAGGCTTGCAGCTCCAGATTGAAAATATTAGGGGATTTTTTACATCTAGATGGTTCCATAAATCTTGATGGGATTTCATTTGCATGAAAATTCTAAAGAACAATCTAAATGATTTGTTATCAAATATATCCAGTTGCACTCTGCCAACTTGAATTTTGTGCTGCCACTCCAAGGTGAAGTCAGCAGCCCCAGCAGCCCTGCAGCCAAGCACTCTTGCAAGGATCACCAGCTGCTGTTTTCTACCAGGGGGCCAAGAGTGCACATGGATACAGCACACCACTGGGTGACTCTGTTGATGAACCTGTCAGGCACAGTTACTGAGCCCAATTATGACAGAGTAGTTGCACCAGAGGACAATAGCAGTTTGTGCTTCAGAATTTGGAGGATCAGCACATGGCTGGATGATGTTTTTGTCCTGGATATCTGAATCCTCATTGAGTATATAAGAATTTCAGTATTTTTGTTTAGTTTCCACTTAGTGCATACTTATCATCATTAAAAATACCGTGAATAAGTGCCTGTAATAGAAATGAATGTTGCAGTTGAGGCATTTAGGACTTCTTCCAGGAGTATAGTTGTGTGAAAAACACAGTTCTAGCCTGTATATTTGTGATAATTACGGTTATGGTCCAACAATCTTATATCATGTAATTCTCCATGGAAAGTTCTTGATGAAATATTGTCAGCTTAAATTTCACTCATTTTTTTAAAAAGAAAAAAAATCTTCCCCATGAGAAAATTGTGAATTTCTGCAGATGTGAAATAAATACTGAACTCTTTATAACAGTAAGACTTTATTTTGTATTCCTCAAGAGCACCAGCACGTTCTGGCACCTTTTAAAATTAATGTTTAAAATGGTACTAAATTTTCTTTTCTTTAGATGTTTTTTTTCAGCCTGGATGTAGGTAAACAGAGTTTACAATATCTTCTTTATCCGTACCTACATATCCTGGTGGATTTGACCCTTCTGCCAAGTGTGTTCCCTGGTGTAGAAAATTCTGTTTATTTGTACCATTACAATAGCCAGGAAATTAATGGAATTCAGATCTCCTATGTTCATCTTCTAAGCCTACAATGCTAACTGTACTATACCCAATAATAATACAAAAAAGACAACCTATTTATCATCCTCTGAGATTCCTTTTGCATTCCTTGTCTGTCTTCACTGTTATCCAGTGCTGAGCTCTATAGACAAACATGCTGTTTCCTCCAAAGAAAAAAAGCTTTAAGGACTTAAATGGTAAGCCAAAGTTTGCTGTCAAACTATTTCTTCATACTCAATCTCTATTATTGTTATTGTTATTAATGCACATGGTGAAAATTCAGTCTTAGCTCTGATTATCCCTGGAGTCCTGGTGTAGGTCCAAGTGCATGTTCAGGGAGCAGGTCACTCTGATCAAGTTACAAGTGGAGCAAAGCATGCATAGATTTATCCTGGAGCACCTATCCTGTCCTGGGGTTTTCCTAAGCCAAATACACTGAAAATCCACTCCAGCAAACAGGCACTAACAGAGATGGAAAGTGACTGAGAGATAGTGTTACACTCTTGTGGCTGTTTTTAATTTTGTGCAGACAAGGTGGATTTGTGAATGCAATCAGTGCTTCAAAACATGATTGCATAAAGGTCTTGATATTCAGAACCTGTCCCTCTATCATGACAAGACAAAGAAAAGGAATTTTGCACATCAGGGACTTAAATTCATAGAATGATTTACATTCTTTTTAAAGAAGTCTAGATTTGAATCATCTGCTTGGAAAGCTCTCATGAGCTGTCATGATAATTTTAGTGATTCTGCTGAAGGTAAATAGTTCATGAGGACTGTCAAACTGACCTTTCTGATTAGGAGGAGGTATGCTGGGAAGTCCCCACTGATTGCTGAGTTGTGTTGTAGTGAAATTCTGTCTGAGAAAGTAAGTACATTTTGGACTGGCTGACCCTTTTTGGAGGGTTAGAATACCCACTCTCAAATTCAATAAACTTCAGTAATTCAGGTGTCTATCACAGTATGCCAAATTGGCAAAAATTATGCCTGGTCCATTATGCAAACAAGACCATTTTTTTTGAAAGGTGAAAAACCATTAATGATTAATACCCTATAAAATCAACTATTGAAAAGCTGTCATGACAAAAAGCAGCCTTCCCTTTTTCTACCAGCTACTCTAGCAAGGGGTAAAGGCTATGTTTAATGATGTGGAAAGTAGTTCTTAGTATCTCAGCATCACTGCCTTGGCTGTCAAAATAACTGTTCATTTCTGTGGCTTGAAATGGACTCTACAGCTTTTTATGAAAAAAGCTTGAAAGCCAAGCATTGCTGCCTTGTGAGTTTATGGAATTCACATGGTAGCTTCAAAGATGAATTATATTAATTTGAACTTCACAAACCCTTACTGGAATTAACATGATGATTCAGATAATTCATGATGATGCTCTCCTATAGAAAACTGGACACTGCACACATTCTTGTATGACAAAACCACCCAGGAACTTCCATTCTTTGAGCATTAATCTGCAGCAGAGCAGTTTTTGCTTTAAGCACTGCTGTACTCTAGGGCTGACAATTTGGATGTGATTACAATGCACGGATCTTTAATGCTATAATTGTCATATGGTACTTTGTGCTCCTGTAGCAGGGCTGCATGATACTGGCAGTGAATAGAGACAATAGATATCCCATGGAAACGGGGTAACCCACCTATGTTATGCTGCTCCTACCAAATTCAGTGGCAGTGTTTTCAATTATATCACTGTGAGCAGTATTGTGCCTGTCTGTGTGGGAATAAAAATGAGAGGCAAAGAAGAAAAGTTCTGCATGAATCACAGACAAATTAGCTTCTCAGTATTTGATTTTAATAAAACGTTGTTGGAAAAAGGGAAGAAAGGTAAGACCAGGAATGTAATTTAACTGTGGTTAAACTGTTCTTGTCAGTATAATTTCATCACATGAACTTCCTTTTGTATTAAAACATTACAATTGTCCTGCCTGAGGTCTGTCTTCCTCTCCCTCTGGAGCATCTGGCTCATCAGCTTAGGGATGTGGCCTTTAGTGTCTGGCTTTGGGAAAAGCTACCTGTTTCTTCTATGTTTGTTATTGCTGCTGTGTGAGCTGGAAAATGCCATTATCACTGCATATCATTCTCATTTCAGTGATCTGCCAGGTCAGCCTTGCCTCATTAAGATACATCCCTTTCTTCTCCACTCTCTTCAAACTTTCCTCAGATTTACAAATCCATATACTCCCTCATACAGATGTATTTTTTCGTATTTTGGTTCCTATTCTTTTACTGCAGTGATCTGCTGTCTGCTTTTGGCATCTGCTTCCATCTGGGTGAAGAGTTTTTTTAATGAAGTACCTTTCAGGAATACAGAAGAGCTTACATGTAGGACAGGACCATTTGTAAACCTATAGTTTTCCATACTCATGGTGAGCTTCTCTACATATTATGTGTCAAATTCTTATCTCATTTGCTCATTATCTCATAAATTACTGCAAAATGTAACCAAACAGTAGAAATCAAGTCAGTGTTAGCATTCAATCTGCACTCGTTTTTGCATCTTTACTTTCAGAATTCCTTAATAGCAAAATATCATGAAGGGAGGTTCAAAAGTCAGAGATGGCAGAAGCACATGGATGTGGGAACTCATAACAGATGAGATTTTAAAGAAGAAAAAGATGCAATTCAAATGTGATTCTAACTCATCAAAATGGAAATTGCAGCTCAAAAAGAATAGGCCAAAAGATCAGAAACTCATGGAATTTGCTTCCTTACCTTCCTAGCTGTTGAGGTAGAGCAGTTTAGAAATTTCTAGAACTTTTGGATATGGAGTATTATAAAAGTACAAAACAAAAATTTAATGTAATTTAATTAACTTTGAAGTGTTGACAAGGTATTATAGGCTCAAGAATTTACTGAATATGAAATATGTGATATTATTTTTAAAAGACAATGTAATAGGTGTAATTGTTTTCTTTTATTGCATAATATACGCCTAAATTTTATTGTAAATTTTATATAATCTACTTAGCAATTCAAATAGTTGACTATCAAACTGAAAAAAGGAAGAAAAAAGAAAGGGAGAAGTGAGAATTATTTATTTTACCTGAACTGTGTGAAACTTCCATTTTAAAATTTGAATTATAATAAAAATGTGACTTTAGATTTTTTGTACTTATTAAAAAATACATAGTAAGGCAACTTCAGTTAACTCACTATATTTAACATCATTTATGCAATACTGTGTTATATTAAAACCAGTTATGGTTCTTTATGAAATTAAATTAAAAGAAACATTCATCAAAACCACAAAGGTGCATGTTCTTCCTCAAGCCAAAGGCTTGTACAGACAAAGGATTTTCCTGCATACTTGTTTGTGGAGGGTTTTGCCTTATCTTAGGAGTGTCTATTATTGCAGTTACATAATTTAACTCCCAGATTAAATTATTTCTCATGGTTGTTTTCTGAATTCTCTGGGATATCCTTCTCTCTTGAAGACAAGTAGAAATGCCAACAAAGGCATGTTTGCAGTACTAGAAGTAAAGTTTGGAGCAGGGTGAACAGTAGTGAACAAAGAGCTCTGTAAGTCCTGTAGGTGATTCTATAGGTGATGTTCTCTCCTGAGGGAGAGAACAATGCAAAATGAAACACAAGAAGGGCAGACAGCTGCTAATAGGGACAATGAATGAAAAATACAGGAATGTGAGGGCTGGGGCCTCAGACATGGGTGTCAGAGGAGCTGGTGAGTGATACTCAGCAAAACATATCTGAGAACACCCACTTATCCTAGAAGGCATCCATGCAGCTGGGGACATAGTACTGCTTGCAGGCATGACTAGCGAGCATGACTAGGTTTTTAGCAAACCCCCTTCCACACTGTGTTTCCTCCTCCAGATGTCAGGAATGGGCAGCATAGACAGATGCAGAATACAAGATGGATTGTGTTGGTTGGGCCTCCGACAGAGGAAGAAAGAGGTGAGAAGACCCGTGTCAAAGTCTCAGCAAGAGGATCTGGAGTGATTGAAAGAGTGACAGTGACCTGAAGCACTTGGAGTACAAGTCTGTCATGGCCTACCTTTTTCCATGAAGGCTTGTGAGTCCATGGAGAGGGAGATGTGCCTGTGCCCACCCACCTATGAAGGAAATTCCTGTATGTGTCACTCATGGCCTGAAGTGCAAGTAGAGGACAGCTGTGACGGGTTCATCACACATGGCCCACGACTCTCCTCTCCTCCTCAGATGACAAGATGTCCCATCTCTTGGTGACTGGCAGAATGTACGGGTGAGAAAACAGAGGGACTGGAGGACAGACATGAACAATTGATTACAGAGCCCAGTTTTGGGGTGGCTGGGCTCTAAGTGAGACTGACAAATTGAGGGATATGCAGGACAGTGGACTGAGGAGAAGGTCTGGAGAGCAGGGGCTGGATGGCCAGGGTACCCAGGACAGGAGGAAGCACAGGAGGCTCCTACAGCAGCAAACAAAGTGGGTGTGCTATTGTGGGCACCAGTGGGAGGGAGAGAAAGCAAATGTGCTGTTTACCAAGATGAAAGAAGAGATGAGGTCATTGGGAAGACAAGGCTGCCAAAGCTGTCAAAAAATGTAGGATAGAGAGAAACAGAAACTCAGGACTGGTCTAGTGGGGGTCTTTCCAGTTTCACAACTTTCATCCTGACCAAGGGTTGCGATTGAGCAGGACTTGGCTGGCTTTTGTTGTGAGGGAAAACCAAGTGAGCCCAGTGGTGTAACCTGAGATCAAAACAGTTAGATAAGCATTCTTCTCTTACACATAGGTTGCATTTGTTCCAATGTTTTGCCTGAACATAAAACTCAACCAAAATTCTAATAAAGCAGAGTCCCAAAAGCCTGCAAGACTAATCCCAGGCTTTGACAATGTCCAGATCAGTTTTTCCCCAGACAATTCACATGTTTGTGCTCTGATTTACTGACAAGACATGTTCAGCAGGATACCCTCTGCTCCAAAATGGAGCCCAAACAGTGCAAAGATTATTCTTCCATCCCCTGCAAGGATCAGAGAATTGGCTGATGGCAAAATCCCTTTGAAGCAGGAGTTGGATGCAGCTACACTGTGTACAGAGGAAGGGAAATTGTAGTGATACAGCATGTTCATTATCTTGTGAAAGAAAATATAGGCCAGGTTCTGAAACACTGTGGTAAAGTCCAAGCATTCTCCATATTGGGGTTTCAAATTTTCAGACTTACTCGTGGTTCACTGATGTAGCACTGCCAGATAGGTGCTTCTAGAAAGAGGCTGATCTGCATCTATTCTCTCTCCCATGAATACATCTAGCAGCCATCACATGCTTCCTGCATTTTCTCTTATTTCTTTATTATACTGTGAACATAATACAGACCATACTCTGTCATTGACAGAGGCACTGAAGTGCTTTTCAGCCTTCAGTTGACAAAACCTGACATTTATTGCCCATAAAAAACACTCTTGCATGATAACAAGTGGACTTGGAAACAGTGACATTTTGTTGTGATTACTGATGGAACTGCAGTATTTTGGAAAGACAGACCCTGTAACATAATGTGCCTGGCACTTACTCATGCACTGAGCTGAACCTTCCATGGGAATCAGTTTTAGGTGACATGTAAAACTGGATGGGATTTGGGTGCCTCATTTGCTTGGTGGGAGCTTTACACTCTCCAAATGCTCAGGGAGCTTCTGGGTGCAAGGAGAGGTCCCCAATGCCTTTAGGTAGGAGATTGAGGACTGCTGTTTTCAATCTAGTATCTGAGGTAGGATTGTAATTCTGGAGTTGATATCCAAGTTGTGATAAATTCTACCTTAGCTTTAGCCATCTAAAAGTTAACTTTAGTTTAGTCTAGTCTAATGTCACTTTTACTAGGCCCAATTCTTCATGCATGGCACACACGGTGTAATGCAGTGTAACTGCATGGCTACAGCTCTGTTGCTTCCAGATCTAAATTATTCCATCTTTCTCTGGCTGTTATTTTTCTGTGGTCAGATCCTGCACAATCTGGAATAAAAATGCTCTGCAGAGAAGGATCAAGCTAACATCAAAACTGAAAAGTCTCACATACAAACAAGATAGGAGTCTTGTAATGCTTTGTAAAGAATATATTGACAACCACTCTAAGGCCCCTGATTTTGTCTCTGTGATAGCTCAAGGAGTCTAGAAACCTCATTTCAGGCTCCACATAATGAAAGATGTTATATTTCTGTTCATGTGGTTTCATTTCATTGATTTACAGCATTATTTTTTAATCTCAAAGTTGATGTTCAAACAATTCCTCCTGCTCCCGTAATATCTAGAGTCTGAGAACAGCAATAATGAAAGTTTGCTAGGGTCTTAATAATCTAAATTGACCAAGGATGCTTCTTGATGAGTCAGCTCTGCAACCCATTTTATCTTCAGTTTGCAGAAGTTTATTAAACTAACTTCAAGACAGAGAAGACAGCTCCAAAATGCAAAGACAGACGTGATTGTTCCCAGAGGAGAAGAGAGAAAATTCACAATATTTTCAGCCAAAATTTGGTGATATTCAGAGTTAGGCTTTGATTCAGACCCACGTAGTTATTTCCAGAGAGTCTTTGCTGGAATACTGATGAAGGTATCCCTTTGTAAAGAGCACAGTATTTTTCACTTAATTCCTTAGCAATTGATTAGCATTGTAGAAACTGTACACATAGTAACAATGGCTTCACAGAAGGATAATTTCTTTTATTGTGTATTATTTCCTTGTATCAAATGTTCCAGTTGTGTGGGCCACATCAGGCTAACAATACCTCCATTTTCTGAATTTAGTATTTTTTATTTACCATAATTGCCTTACAAGTAATTGATTTCTGTCAAGAACAGACGTCAGCTTCAGAAATTCTCCAGTTGTCATTGGTAGCCATTTCCTCAAAGTAGTCATTAGCTTAACAATAATGAAGCTTAGCTCTTGGAAGAAAATGGAAATCTTTCTATGCATGTCAGTAAACTCATCAGATCCCTTTGTGAGTGATTAATAGTGTGGCTGTTAAATCAACATTTTTGCATAATATTGAAGCTTCCACATGTCGACATAACAATTAACACCTCCTCCTAAAAACTACTTTTGAGGGAATTACCTCAGCACATTCAGTCACAGAAAAAGGAAAGAACATTTTGATGACTCCAGAGTGTTTCTGTTTGGTACATACGTGACACCACATGCAAAGACACAAGATGGATTCCTTTGCTTTCTCTCTGTTAGAGATCCCAGAGTCATTAAAATACTAACTTAAAAAGTGCTAAAAATAACATGTTTATTCTGTACTCCTATGCACAGTACACAGTAAACTTAAATGCTGAGTAGGTGGGAAGGCAAGGTGTTATTTTGGATCCACCTCAGGCAGTCTTCCATGACTGACACAAAATCCTGTGATTAGCCTGAATAAGAAAATTCACTAGCACTTTTGTCCTTATAAAACCAGTAACTTCAGATTTCTCCAGTGAGAAAATGCACTCTGAATTTGTGCATGTCTTGCTTGCTGAGTCTCTTTGCACACAACTCTTTAGCTGGCTCCTTCAGGATCCTTTGAGCCTGAGCAAAGCTGCCCAAGGGAGGGTTGCAGAGGTGCAAAGAGAAACCTTGAGCTAAATCCATCAAATCTAGGTCATTTGTATACATCAAGGATATATACAAAGAAAGAAACATGTTTGGGATAATAGGTTGCTTCAGGTTCTGCCATTACTCCTTGCCTTTTCTTTATTGAGTGCTCCTCCAAAATGATTGGTTCAAACATTTTCCTCCCCCCAGATGTGCATAAGGCAGAATTAAGCTATGAGACCTGGTAATGGGGTAACTGAAGATGAAGAGCTAGAAACCCTTGTGAATGTAGTTCAGGTGCAAAAATGCTGCAGGACAAAACATCAGGTCAGAATTTTCTACCATTTTGACTGGGTCTTAAAGACTTCGGTCTCCTCCTGATCATCCATCTAGTTCTTACACAGGAGACACTTGCCAGTATGAGCTTTATGGACCACAAAAATCCTTGCATACGAAGATGTGATAAAGTGGATTTCAGAAACCAGAGGCAGTAAAACAGGTATCTTCTCCTCTCTTTCTCTTCAGGAGTACTCCTAGGTATTTGCACAGCACCAACACAGAAGACAAGGCAAAATCTACAAGCAAAGACATGCTGTTTTCCAATTATTGAAAATATTCATGGCTTTTAATTTAATTTTTTTTAGTACCATTAAGAACATGACAGCCACATCCAGTCAGTCTCTTGATAATTATTCATATATTTGCTGTTCCAATTACATAAATTAAACGCATGACATGACAAAGTCATATATTTGGAAGATCTTTCAAATTAAGTATTGTTATCAATGGGAGGTTGTTGATTATATTCCCACAGCTCAGCTAGGTCTAATTAGAGGGTTTTTCACTTATGAGTATTCAGTCATATGTCATTTTGTGAACCTCTGCTGTGTCTTGAACACTTCTCAAGTTCCACTAGCTGAAGAGCTTCTGATTTTTCACTCATTATTTCTAAATTTCCATGAGATTGCAAATGACATTCAGTGGCAATTAGAAGAAGTTCATGGATCAAAAATGATGACAAATGTAGACAAATTAGACATTGTGTAGAGTTTTAAAAATAAAACCATCCAATATTAGTCTAGTCAATATTGTTTATAGAAAAATTACTTGCATACTACAAAAATCCCAACTTACAATAAGAGATGTTTTCCTGGGAAAATGTGTTCTATATAAATAGACAAAATAATTGCATATAAAATACGCCTCCAAACAGCATTTTCAACGTGACAATAATTCAAGAGCAAACAATTCTCACAGAAGTCTAACAGCAGTGGTTCATTGTAACCAGCAAGTCAATCACTCAATTAGCATCACTGATGCTGACAATTAGTCTTTTGTCTTTTTTGCATCTGGTGCTTTTAACAAGATTCATTTAATCAAGAAGTTTATCTAGATACTAATTTATTTACCCTCTTTCTTTATTTTGCAACTTGCATTCATGGTCAAAAGATCCTAATTCTTTCATTTTTATGAAACTCTAATTAAGATTACATGATTTAAATACATACATGGATATATTAAAAATATACATAAATAAAAATTACATGTTACATTACACTTACTTTAAAGTAGGTGATACTAGAAATATATCCCAGGATGTGATTTTTTAATTATTTTTCCACAGATCTAAGTAAAATTCAATGCAGCAGATTTACATGAAAAAAACAAGGTAGGTCTTGATTAAGTACCAGGTGCTGCTGTCCTTCATTATTCTGGGAAATAGCATGACTATGGGTGACAAACTTAGGCTCATTATCAGTCCCAGTACTGTAAATTTTTTTTCATTTTAATCAATGGTAAAACAGAAGAACGATCCTTTAACATGAAGAGGTTTCTTCTCTTTTCCTTATAAATTATCTTTTCTCCCTGCTCCTTGAAAAATAATGATCACTTTGAAAATTAGTTGTCCATAGTAGAATAATCAAAATATCTTTTGAATTTTTCATGGTTGTATTTAATTATATTTAATTAAATATGATTTTTAAATGCAGTATCAAAAACATTGAATAAAATGTTTTGACTCTAATTTTTCCCTATGGATTAAGAGAACTCAAATTCTGATGTTGATTGCATTGTACCAAGCCAGTTCATAATCTGAAACACTTTTCCAAATAGCTAATTCTCACGTCTGCTATTCTTCTAGAAGTGCTCCCTCAGTGCTACATGGCATCACCTCTTCAGTAAGGCTGTAAAAACATTTTCTGCACTTGGCCAAATTGCTTTCAGCAAATGTCCAATACTGGTTGTAACTCGGGCCTCTCAAAATGTAACTTTTGAGTTTATATTGATCTTCACACAAATAACTACCTTTCATGATCAAAAGTGTTGTGGTTTTCTTTGTAAGAAAGCAGTTTATGCAATTGAAGGAGCTCAAGTAAAAATAAGCTTCTTTTAAAAGAAACATATTGTTTGTAGGTCACAAAAGAAATAGAAATTGAAAGCCAATCTTCTGGTTTTTTTGTGAAATATCTTTGATTCCTCTTTTGCTAGCAACTGGAATTGTGGAGTAAGATAGGAAATAAAAAAAGTGGGAAGAAATAGTTTTTGAATAAGTCACATCTCTCCAAGTCCTGCTGTTTCTGAGGCAGAAAGAACTTTTCCCACACCCCATCCTTCTTCTGTTGTGTGATTCTAATGCATATTGGACAGGATAGGTGATTTTTTTTTCAAGAGATAAGACTCATTTGCAAAAAATATTAGAATAGAAAACAAAGAGGTCTGACAATAAGTCTTGTTACTTGACATTTTCCTGCCCTATCACCTAGTAGAATTCCCAGTAAGATGTTATGCTGGTTTCAGACAGTAGGGCTTGAATTATCATGGGAAGAGTTTAGGGCAGTCCTGTAGCTTGGGTCTGCTTTAGTAAAATACCTAAAATACTAAGATTAAAATACTAAATCTGCTTTAGTAAAATACCAGCAAGGAGGAAGTGTTGTTAAACAGTGCTCTTGGCATGGTTTTGGTGTAGATGTGGTGACTTATATTGTCCCAGGACAGCATCAAATGGAGCTGGCAATGGCAGCATGCCCGTAGCCAGGCTACTGGGGAGGAAGGGAATTTAGCTGTCACATTGCAGTATCATCTGGCTGCATAGCAAACGATGGTCTCCAGACTACAGTAGCAGCATAACCATGACTTCCACCCCTGGTATGCACCTGGGGTTTTAAACTGATAGGCTCTGCCCAGCTCCCACTCAAGCTTCCGAATCCAACTCAGCATAAATGGACATTTCCTATCCTTCACCCTCACTCAAACACAGCAAAGTGAATTTAAATTTTCACCTGAAGAGGTATACAGTTCTTAGAGGACAGAGCAAAACCCATAAAGGGAAAAAACAAAAAAACAATAACACCCCCCCCAAAACAAACCCCAAACTAAACCCCAAACTAAACAAAACAAAACAACAACAACAAAACCCACCAAAAACCCCACAACAAACAAACAAAAACAAAACCAAAAAACCAACCAAACAAAAACAAAACCAAAAAACCAAACCAACCCACTTTGGAAATGCTGTACTTGATTACATTCCCTGGCCATGAAGAAAGGTAGATGGAAAATACGTTTCTTTCCCTTTCAGTGCTAGGAGTCCCTATTGGGAGTTCTAACAACAGAAGTATTATTGTGGAACCAGCTCATATAACAACTGCTATTTTTAAGGGTCCAGAAGATATAGCCTTGTCTCTTTCCTTAAAAAGATAAAAAAAGGGAAAATAATATTAGTTTTGTTCTGACTAGTAGCTCTCAGCTCAAGGGTAACTTCTCCTTACTAGCTAATGCAACTTTTTCAAAAAATAGTGTAGCCATCTAATCTTTGGGTCTGTGAAATTTGCATTTGGTATTTCATGGTATTCTTTTCTCAGGCCTGTTTTTTATGGCAAAGAGGAAATACCTTATGTATCCGGATGAGTATGGAAACGTGCTATTTCTCAGTCATATTTAGACTAGACACATATCCCACATTAAAAAATTAATTCTACCAACGGTGGCATAAACAAATGTGGGAAATGTATTCTGGGTGATATAAAGAGATATTCTTTTCAGGATTATTCCCTTAAGAAGCTAATATGTGTTACATGAGACAGAAGAGGGTGTATTAAATGACTCATTTTCAGAGTTTGAAGGTTTAAAAATAAAATTACCTGGGTATCCACAGGCTTCATGAATAGAGACAAATACCTTGTAAAGCAACAAAATTTCAGAAGAGTGACTCCACTACTTTAAGTGCAATGAACTGATTTCACAATAGTTTGTTAATTGTGACCTGACAAATGCACTAATAGAAGGTAGAGAAAGATTTCAATATGACCTAATAAAATAATGTCTATGCTACAGTATCTCATACTGTATAAAGGCAACAGCCCAACACAATTTTTTAGGCAATGACAACTCATTAAGGTCAAAACTGGCATTCTCTTTATCTTCACTTGCTCCAACAATGTTAAACAAGGAAGTTGCTTAATACTGAGACAAAGCAGCTAAAATAAATCACAGGAGATGAGCATATCTTTGTCTGGATAGGACTGGAATTTTGAATGAGCATATCCAGCATAGCTGATACATATCGTGGGAGTACAAGAATTAATAACCACAATTTTAGACAAAGAATCTTCCATTAGATCAATCCCTCTGTTATGTAATGGCTCTTGATTGCTTTTTCAGTAGTTTATGTCATGATATACCAGAATAAATGCAGTCCAACCTGTATGCTGATTTAACTCACTGTAAGAACAAGCAGCAAGTTGCACTGGAGTGATGGAGGGTTTCCTCCTCCTCTGCTGCCACCAGGTCTACCATGGTGCCAGGAGTTTCCTACCAGATGGGAAATAACTGGGGATCTCACTGCTATTTTTGTCCTTTTTCCCTTCACTCAGTGAGTGTGGGTGGTGATTTGCACATAACCAAGCAGGTTAAAACGATATGGCTGCGTACTGCGCCTGTTTACTCGGCAGCCCCTCTTGTGGCCATGCCACCTCTATGGCAACAAGAGAACCGAGTGTGTAGCTCCTGTCTGCCAGCCCACACAACCAAAGCAAAGCTCCTTATGGGCTGTGTGAACATGCCATTCTGTAGGCTGAAGAGCTTCAGGAGCTGCTCTGCATATGATGAGATCCTTCTGCTGAAGGATAACTTGGTCTAATGGCTCCTGGACAGCTTGAAGCCTCCCAGCATTACCTGAAGTCCTTCATAAGTTCTCCATCCTGTTGATGTCAAGGGGGTATCACAAATGTTGGTGACATTTGTTTAACAGTTTGACAGGTCTGGGGATCTGACTGGAAGAAGTTTGGTAGTACATATAAGTTTTCTGGCTTCATATCTCACATTTTACAAGACTGACATCCAAATATATTTTGTGTTGGCACAGCAATACATTACTTGAGAGCAAACCTGCTCCCACTGAGACCATTAAAAATTCTGAGTTGTGGGGAATAACTCAGGAATGACATTTACTCCTTCAATAGTATGCTAAAGAAATTGCAATATGAGGATGGAAAATAACTTTCAAAAAGTCAAAGAAATGGCTATGGAATTGCTTAGGTGTTTTTAGCCAATATTGCAGATTCTCCATCTAGGAAAAATACTGATCTTGCATATAGTTTAAGAAAATAAGGCTTCAGTTTTAGCAGCATAATATTTCAGAATAATTTCTGTAAGGCTCCCTTCACAACTTATCTTTTTTAAGAATTAATATTGACATGATAATAATATACAGAGAAGGTGTCTCTGATATGTTTTGGGAGCCTATTTATTTTACTGTTACATGAAAATTGCTCATTAAGATCTGATAGCATCACATATAGCAGAAATGCAAAAACACTTCAAATGGGTAAACTATGTGTTGGTGAAGGGTAAGAGGTAAAAATCAGATCTGGTGACAAATATGAGCCTACTCTCTTGTTTTGTGGTCTGGTTTCTTTTTATACCATTTGATCTGTGTCTGCTCTTCCAAATTATGTTATTCTAATTAAGCAGAACTGTTCTGTCAGAAAGTAGAGGGTTCTTAGCCTGTCTCACAATCCTCAGACCTAAAATAATTGAGGATAGCATGAGGAAAGCAGGATGCTCTTCTAAAAATACCCTTATGAATGACTTTCCTTTAGTGACATCTTTCAATAATTACTATATTACAGCACTAAGCATATGGAGATGTCTTAGTGAGAAATTTGCTCCTGTGAAGAAGACTTGAACAAATATATTCAGTTTCAGGTCTGGTTAGGGTGTAATGAATCATCTAACTAGAGAAAAGCTCCAGCCAGGGTGGGAAGTATGCAAAGATGACTTTATCTTTTTCTTTCTTCTTATTTTTTTTTATTTTCCTTTCTTTTTTTCTTTTACACAATTGTTCTGAAGTGAGAGGAGTCACACATCACATGAAATCTCTAGACTACTCCCTGTTTCCTCTGAGGAAATTCAGTTTCCATATCTCATCTGATCCCTGAACTTTGAACCACCCTGAGAAACAGGGCAGAGAAGATTCCTCCTTTCTTTTGTTAACTGCATCTCATTTCAAGCACAGTAATTGAAGCTTTATTAAATGAAAGGAGAAAACAGTTAGACAAGCAGGATATTGACCTTGAAATGATGAGAAATTATTTTCTATCCTTACTTTCCAGGCCAGAGGAAAGATTTTAGCATCTTTTCTACACTCCATAGAAGATTGTGTGTCTTGGCATGCCTGTTGGAAAAGTGCTGTAAGCATCCAAGTCTGAATGAGGCTCATGGTGAGGAAACCAAACCTTCAAATGGAGGAGAAGGGGTGAGAATGGAAATGTCTTCTTGGTCTTTTCTGTGGTACCTGAAGATCCCTACCAACCTTTTGCAAGGCACTGGACAACAAACCCTGACTGGAAAAATACTGTAGTCTTTCTGATGCTAGCAGAGAAATCCAGCAAAGTATTGTCTTCTTCTGGGCTGCTTCATGGCATCTTCATGTCGTTTAACTGAAACAGAATGTCTGTGTCTTTCCAGTACTATTTTCAGAAAGACAGACTAAAGACAAAACTTTTTGGTATACTGCTTGTTTTAAGGCTAGGCAGAGTTAGGGTTACTAGACCTGTGCCTTCTGTGTGTCATTTTAATGCCACACTCAGTTTCCAAAAGATTAAGGAGACTTCCAAGGAGGAGCAGAGCTATGTAAACACAAGTTTGGCTTTTGCAGTGCCCCCAAGAGAGATACAGAAAGGAGCCAAACAAGTCAAGGGTGATAATGGATTGCTTGTAACAACTTAACACTTCTGCTTGTCAAGAGCACTCCAAACTGAGCTCTCGCCCGAGCAGAGCTGCTGCTATGAACCATCTCCTGAATCCAGGAGCATCTCTTCAGAAACATCCCAGCCAGCCCCAGCCCAGCTCAGCACAAACACATCCACATCCACACCCACATCTGAGTGGCACTGTGCAGATAGATTTCAGTCAGAAGACTGTGTCCTTGCCAGCTGGCTGCTCTTGCCAGTGAAGATGATGGTCTGGGATGCAGAGCCAGCACTACACAGTTTTGGTGTTTGCCTGGTCTGTGCTAACACATGGTTTGCTGTCCTGCCCTGCAGTTTGGTGTGGGCAAGGACACCAAGAGGTGCTGGGAGCTAAC
The DNA here is from genome assembly GCF_049639895.1 of Pseudopodoces humilis. Lineage (NCBI taxonomy): Eukaryota > Metazoa > Chordata > Aves > Passeriformes > Paridae > Pseudopodoces > Pseudopodoces humilis. Next base: position 42,943,765 of record NC_142204.1, on the reverse strand, counting down.
CCCACTTGAAGAGTCACAGTGATGGCTCTTAGTGTGGACACAAGCTCAACACAGTTTGGATTAAAGGCACATTATCCCATGATATATGCCAGCCCCAGCATTACGCTGCTGTGCATGGTGTGAACTAACAGAGGGGTTTAAAAGACAGGCCTCACATTAGTCCTGAGGGTTTTAAGATTGAATGCAGATATGCTTTAAACCTTTATACCTTATTTAATTTCTCATCTTATATTCTCATACAATTAACTCAATTATCTCAATGGTCTTTTTCAGCCTAAATGATTCCGTGGTTCTATGCTCCCTGACAAATAAATCTATATGTTAAATATCAAAATGTTGTGGTGAAAATGGTGTTGTATGGAAACACTAAAAAGTGCTGTGAAGTTCACCAAACTTTCCAAGACAGTTTAAAAATCACCCATTAGCACTTTGGGGCAATGAAAACAAGAGATACTTAGGAGATCATTAACCTATCCTAATAAAAAGTAGTATCTGGAAGTTAAGCTGTATTCCAGCTACAGCCTAAGTACTGCTAGAACTTAAGAAGTCATTTCAGTAATGAACTGAAATTTAGAAACCACAACCAAAGAGCAGGCAGTTCTCCCTCTCCTGCCATCTTCAGATCACATCCAGATGCTGTCATCTGCTCTGTCTGAATGTAATTATTAGTCTTGATACAGAGACAAGAAAGATAAATCAAGTTTCCTGTAAATGGGATGTCTCATGGGGTGATAGGAAAAACAAGAGCAGTCCTGAGGCACACAGCTGCAGTTGCAGTGGCTGAGATTTACTGGAGTGAGGTGCAATTGTGGGAGGAAACTGTGAGAACCAGCTCCAGCCAGGTGTGATGATGGGCATGGTTATGTAATGGTGCACAACATAGAGATAGGCACTCAAGCCTACAGTCAGGCTTGCTGAGAGAAATTTGGCAGCTGCCTTTGACTCTCTGGGTCGTAGTGCTGTACTTACACAGCTTCAGGATTCAAGGTAGCACTTTTGGAAAGGACTCATGTACCTGGTGACTGGCTTCTTGAAAAGGGTCTTCAAATTCCCCTTATAGTGCAAAAATAATAGATAAAACTAATCTTGACATTGTTTATCACATGTAAATAGAGATTAGAAAACCAATTTATGTAGTAGTAATGAAGGAGTAAGGAGTAAATGAAAGTCCTCTGCTTTTCATACTCAGTTGAAAACTACATTTCACCCACAATCCCATATGCATATTTAGAGGTGTGACAAGTAATGGTGGGCAAGGGGAGGAAGAGGCTGGATTTTGCTACCAGTACAGTTTAGAACCATTCTCCTCTCCTCACAGTGGGTTACAAACAATGGATGCACACAGAGCAGAGCATGCATTTTAACTAGGAGGGATGTATTCTTGCCTCAGTACATTTGTATGCGATTTTCTTTTTCAATGTGAACTACAGTGTGTGCCTAAGAGATTAATCAAAAAGATGAAATAATTTTAGTATCCATTCTGGAAATGCTACATTATTTGTATTTATATTACAAAAAGAAATTGTCTGAGACCTGATTTCAGGCAGTCAGAATTTCATATATTTGTTGCCAGCAGTCTAATAAAAAGATCAAAATTGGTTCTTTTCTTTTGCTGTTGTTCCACACTAGTTTATTTCCTCAAGGCAGTACCTGGTTCATATACTTAATACTTTGTATTTAAATCAATATTTTTTTCCACTTACATTTGAAATCAAATATTTGAAGACTTGACTTATTCTGGGCAAAATGACTGCCCAGAAAATTTCTCTATTAAAATATTAATGAAAATATAACATTTTCTTATAACCATGACTTTTGTCTGCACTTTTGATTCTAATTAAAACCAGTAAATCTGTCAGAAAAATTTTATTGTATAACTCCAGAATAGTCATAAAATGGGAACATTTCATACCTTAATATTGTTTTCCAGAAATTCAGCTTTAAAATAGAAAATAAAATAGTTTTAAAGGACATCCTCATAAAGAATTCATGTTAGTCCTGTTCTTAAGAGTTCATTAATAGTAATTTTGTGTACTAAATCACCCATGGGTTTTATTTGAAACTTCTTCCATTAATTTTGTCTATCCCAGAGTCCAATGAATTGAGGCAGAGTGAAAAAAGCTCAATGTGTCCACAGTAGCCATACTCAGTGATGTTTTAGATAATATTTTCATCAAAACGTGAAGTAAACCATTCATTTTAAACAACTTCTCCTACGATGTTTGAGAGGAAAGGTGCTAGGAGGGATTAAACATCATACTTGCTTCTCCTGTTACCTTGGTTTATTGCTGCTATGTATTTATCAACTCTGACTCTGGAGAGTTTTTCAAGGCTGGAGGGGTAGATGTGGAGCAATACTTTCCAGAAACTTGACATAGAATCATAGAATCATTACGGCTGGAAAAAACTCCAAGATGATCAAGTCCAACCTGTGACAGAACACCACCATGTAAACTAAACCATAGCACTAAGTGCCACATCCTGTCATTTCTTGATTACCTCTGGGGTGGTCACTTCACCACTTCCATGGGCAGCCTTTTCTAATGCTTAATCACCCTTTCAGTGAAAAAATTCCTCCTGATGAGTTCGAGTTATATCTTTTTTTATCAAGTTATACCTACTTTTGAGGCACATCTACTTATTGCGGCCTTACCATTTAGACCACACCTCCTGAGACTGGCTACAAGGAATTTTGCATTCTCCACATAAAGAAGTCTGGCTTCAAGAGGAGAAATGGAAATTTAATCTTCCCTCCATTAATTTCTCCTGTTTCTTTTTGTCTTTAGTGCAGATCTCTTACTGTAGGTGAGTGTTGTTGCCTCGTAGTCTGATATAAAAGGTGACTGGCATCATAGATTTTTGCTGTAATTTTTGAATGAAAGAGACTGTGATTCTCTGCTGTTACTGTAAATCCAGGGAGGCCTAAGTACACTTATGGTAGTAGACATCTGCTCACTGTGCTATATTTGAGCTATATTGAGGCTCTCCCCCGCACTGAACATGGCTTTGATCTTGAGGTATTTTCTCTCTCCGATAATTTATGTCTATGCATAGATTTCTACTGTGCCTATAAACACATTGGACAACCCATACTCTTTATCTCCAGCATGTTTCAGTTCTTCATCAACCCTTTTCACTTTTTTTTTGGAGATAGATGGGGGAATCTACCCTGGGAATGAAGACTTTTTGGTACAATGCAAGTGGAGACCTCAGCAGTTTCCCTAAGAAAATTATTTAACAGGTCTTCCAGCAGAGGACCACCACACCTAGTAATCTGGGATTTGGCCATCCAGATTGGAGGTCTGCCTAGAACCTACTGCATGCTCCTTTTCCCCCTGAATCTGGGTTTCATTTCCACAGTAGGAAGGAGTGAGACGAGAGGGAAAGATTGTGATATACATCCAAGTCAAATGGCTAATATGCACACCAAGATTGACTGCTACAAGTACAACCAATATTAAGGCAAAGGAATGCTCTGCAGAAAACACCATGTTTTGTTTCCCTCAGTGTTGGCATGGGACTTTACACAAGATATGTGGCCCTGGATATTGCTGGATATTGCTCCTGTGGCAATCAATCCACTATTCATGCTGTTATAAACTAGTCATGAAACTTGTCCCCAGAAGCTAAAGAGAGGTCAAATTTGGTATCTTTGTATTCTACCATATTCTTCCACATTTTTTTTCAAAGCAGACAATTATCCAATGATCTAATCAAGTCATTCAAAGTTGGCTTTTCAGAGGCATTTAGGACCCACTGCCAAGGATATCCTAGGGCACTGGCTGCTGTAAGGATGACAGAGGTACTCGAATCAGGATTTTTCCCTCTGATGTTCATCCATCTGATCCTAGGGAGCGTGTAGAGGCACCAAGTTCTCTCTTGAGGTATGGTTAAACTAAAGGATTAAGCCCTGTTGGTAGGGAAGATGCACCCCAAACTGGAGTTTCAGCATCTGCTGAGGGTTATGCAGCTCTGTCCTCTCTGGGTATTGGAGGTCGGCATGTACCCAATGTGAGGAACATAAGCTGACTGAAAATTCAGTAGTGAAACTGATGTGCTGAAGACATTTTACCTCTTAGGGTGGAAGAGAAGATCTGCTACAGTAATTTGGGTCCCAAGTCCTCTTTGTGTTGTTGAACCTCCAAAAAGCCTCTCTTCCCATCATTATTTTATGTGAAGAAGCCAACAAGAGTGAAGACTGTTTATATTTCTTCTACTGCTGAGAATATATCATAACCTTCAAATCCCCATCATGCTGCTGGACTCGCTGAATGTAAATTGCAATCATTTCAATAATTAAACCACAGAATTATTAAACAACTTGAGAGACTCCAGCAGGAATATTGTAATTTTAATGCCTCAGGATAAAAAGCCCTCTTAAATAAGAATGTGAAATAGCAAGAGTTGTGCTCATGAATGCAAGTTGTACAAATCAAGAGTATAGAACAGCTTGAAAAAGAAAAAGCCAGACTTTATTTTTACCTTAATTTGCATTCAAAGTCTTGGCTTTTGGGCACACTGTAATGTGCTCAGCCTGTTTTATTGGTTTTATTGCTGTTTCCATTATGCCAGTTTTTCTGATGGTGTTTTTTTCTTTTTGTTCTTTTTCTTTTTTTTTCAAGATTAGTTTTTATTTGAAATTTTTATTTATTCTATTTATTTTTTATATATTTCTTGAGGAAGACCAAGAAAAGTTACAGGCTACAAATGTAATTATGAAGCTGGCAGTCGGGTTGTTCTGACTGGACATTCCTCTCTGCATGTTTATTTTCTACACCAGGTTTAATGTTGGCTTTCCAGTACAGCGTAGCAACCAAATAGAAAGTCACAGTGTACTTGATGTGATTACACACGCTTAATCTCATCTTCCTCTTTTAATTTCCCTTTGGTGGAAGCTTTTCTATAAAGCTATTCATTGCTTTGCTTTTCTTCCATTAATGCTCACATATAAAAGAGCATTATGAGAAAAAAATTGATGTTGCTCTAACCCTGTTTTTCTTTGTGTCATGAACAAGACTGTAGTGTGAAGTCCAAAGCAGCACCAAAGAATCACAAAATATTCATATTTGTTATGTTTTCACATGGTGTCTTTAACTGAGGAAAAGTGATGCTAAAGCCAGAAGGAAAATATGTGATTTGCATATGCTATTGGAAGATCTCAGCTGGTGAGGGTAATGGGTGACACAGCTCTAAGCAGAGTTTTCATTCAGTGTTTCACAAACTTGCCTTTGCACAGGAAGAATTGCTATGATTTCAAAAAGCAGTGGGGTGTAGAAAAGGTTGGACACCGGTCTGACAGCCAAAGAGAGGGTCCTGATCCTTTTTTGTCCTCCACCATCCCTCGCCTTCCATTCTTGCGGCTGTATGGCACAAGAGATGTTCTCCAGACAGAAGAGCAAGCACAGTCTGAGAAATGCTGTTTATGGCTTTCTTCCAGGCTCTGTTCCGTGGACAATGTGCAAGAAGTGTAGAAATTTAGGAAAGGTATTTTTTAGCCCCTTGCAGCTTCATTCTTGCAGCTTTCCATCAACCTTTGTCTATTTTACATAATATTCATTCTTATGGCATGTCTGGTCTAAATGAAGTGCGTAACAACTCAAGCCAGTTGAAGAAAGCTTCATGCAATATAACTGCATTTGCTTCATTTGCCTTGAATGAAAAGCAAGAACTTTGCAAATCAAACATCCACTGCTTTTGCCTCTGCTACACAATGACTCACAATAACAATTTCATTTGGTATTATATTTAAAGATTTTAATTTCTCAAAATGGAGGCCCATTTCTACTCTTTCTTTCCCATTACTTTTATGTTAACACTGTAAAGAGTTCAACGTGGGATCTTTCACTGAAAATGAATAAAAAATTAGGAAATAGAGTGAATTAGATTATTTCTTCACAGTACGTTCTTTTGCCTATTTCGTTACAGAACATAAAAGCACTGAAGAGCTATTTTGTTTTTGTATCTGCCTGAAAAAGAAGGGATGGAGATACAGACACATCTCATTTTCTGTTATTGTAGAAGCAATAAATCAACCCATTTCTCCCATTTTGCCTTTTCCCTGAAAGAACTGATCCTTCCTCTCCATTTACAGTGCCTTTCCTGTGAAGCTGCATGAACCTCCCATGCACCCCCAATTACACTAGCTCCACATCCTCCTGCTGAGCTGGCTCTTCCCTGAAACATTTTCCTTTTACTCTGTCCTCAGAAGGTTTTTTTTCTTAACTGTGGTGAATTTTTAGGGGAGTTTGGAGGGCCATGTCCCCAGTCAGAGTAGGCACAGCTTCAGGAGGCCCCCAGGAAGCTCCCCCTCCTCCTAGCACAGCCTCCCCAGTGTTTCTCCTAGCAAGGTACTCACCCGTGGTGCCGTGTCTGAGCACCGCTGCTCTGGCTGCTTCAAGGCTTGATTTTAATTGCTCCAGCAGCTCTCCAAAGGGTGGCTCAATGGAGCTGCTCTCAACCTGACTGACACGAGAAGATGTGCTGTGTTTGGCTCAGCTGGAAGTGTTTTTTTCCATGTCTTTTAAGGTACTTTGACAAAGCTCATGGCTTGTTCATTAGGGAAGCGTTATGGCTCATAGGCACAGTTAATTAGTACTTATGAATAAAAGAAAAGTAGGAAGAAAAATCAGAGCAGTAATAACAGCAACAAAAATTTTTAAAAAAACCCAAAACAATGAAGGTCTATTGGAGCAAGGCACTCAAAAATTAATTAGAAATATATTGATGTTTTAGATTCTACTTTGATCTTTCATTCCCAGTCTAACATAAAGAAAATGCACATTAGCACGTGGTCCAGCTGAACCAGCACACACACAGAAGTGTGTGCATGTCTGTCTGTTGGGTGACTCTCTGGTGCCAAACAGACAGGAAACAGAGGAGCACTTCAATAGGGAGAACAGGGTGACTGTGCACAGCTATCACTCATGCTATCAAGAAACTTATAAAACCTAGCTGAGGAAGGACCACTAGTTTCATTTTACTTTGCTTCCTGTGGCTGCAACTCAGCTAGATGTTTTTGATAATACAACTGTATTATGAAAAGCTCAAAAGCATGAACTGTGCTGCAGAGAGTTTGCCCTCTTGGTGTTTAAATGCAGGCACCAAAAATCTTCCTGGAAAAAAGCTACAGTGTTTCCAACAAACCATCCATGTTTAGAAGATAAAAACATTCTAAGCTGTGGCCTCTAGAAGGTAAGAAATTTGGTGAAGCATGTAATTAAAGATTATACCACCATATAAAAAATACACAAATGGATTGAATAAAGCTAAGTATCACTTTGGGCATTACTGGCAATATAAGTCTTTTGAGTGCTTGACTTTGCCATTCTATTTATATTACTTTAATAAGAAGCATTGTTTCCATGACTGTGTTCAAACAGGATCAGTAGGCTCAGTACAGCCAATGCATCCTATTTATCCATAAATCAACACACTATATTGAGAGAATGAATCAGTGATCAGAAAAAATCTGCATCAGCTAGTGTGGTATCTTGAGGATTCTGGGATAAATCAGGGCAGAAACAACAAGGAGCTGTGGCAAACTGCTCTTTTGATCAGAGCATAAAGCTGTGGTCGTTCTCTGTCAGAGCAGAAAGCTGTGGCTCTCTACTGACCTGTTTATTGTCTTTAAATAGTGCCAGTGAGTAATTTCAGGGAAGAATATCTTCCCTTGAGCCAACAGTTGGCCACTCCTGTCTCTTTCTATCTGTTTATCCTGGCATTTACACCCTCTCTACATGCCTAACCCTCTTATGCTGTAACATGTCCCAAGACGTGCTACCCCTGGAAAACCAATTTCCAAGTTTGTGCCTTAGCTGTCTGGGCTCAGTTTCCCCTGATACAGGATTTTAGGCAATTCTGTGAAGTTTCAAAATTTACTGTCACAATATGTTTTACTGGTAGGCTGTTGAGTAAGGAGGGAAATCAAGATTCTCATTTTTAGCATTAGATAGAGAAGAGGAAAAAGCAACCATGACCCTATATGACAAATCAGATGATCCAGGACTGGGTGATAGGAAACAAACACCAGGATGGGACTGAAATAACTGAAGAGCCAAAGGTTTTCTTTGCTGCCAGAAATAATTCAGTAAAGATAAAGGCCTTGTGCTCTCTTTCCCTCACAGCATTTCCTTTCTCCCAAGCTGGGTCAGATTCAGAGCTTGTCAAATAAATTAAACAAATCAAATCTAGTTTATAGCTTTCCCTTCACAAAATTCACTTCATAAATAGTCCACGGATTTTCTTGAATCAGTATGCTAGCTGTATAGTTAGGAAGGGAAAAGGGTATTTAATCAAATACAATCTTCAATGAGTAGCCCTCTTAGCTGTAACATGAGCCCAAAACTTGCTCTAAGGTTTTTTCCTTTTAATTTTCTGTTTCCATATGGCTCCTGCCAGAATTCCCCCCACTGAGAAGTTCAGTGTATGTTCTTTGCCCTGAGTCCCTTGCAGACCCAGAGCTGCCTTCCCTATCAGAAGAAAACATTTTTACCTTCTCCTGCCAGTGAGGAGAATCTCATCTCTACACTTGGGCAAATCTCTTAACTAACTATCTCTGAAAGCATCAGATGTTCCACCTGAGTTGGTCAGAGCACGATGCTAATAACACCAGGGTCTTGGGCTCATATTGGCCACTTGCTTAGGAGCTGACTTCATGATCCTTCTGGGTCCCTTCCAACTCAAGACTATTTTGTGATTCTATCATAAATTTCACAGGTGACAATCTGCTTCTAAAGCAGCAGTGGTAGCACACAAGTACAGGAATGGTGACAAAATAATCCAAATCTTGAACTTACAGGACAACATATTTCCAGGTAGGAATTTGTCTGAGACATGAAGCTATGCACAAAAGCGGGACAAATCTCAACGTGAGGCAATTCCCTAAAATCATGGAAAATAATGATGGGGGGCTTGGTCTCATCACTCACTTCATTGCCCAGTTTCCCTTCTTTTCCCCAAGACTGATTAGTCTAAGTGTGCCTGTGGCCTGTAATAAAACTGCAAAATTGGATGTAGCACTGCTCCCATAGGCTCCATAATGCAGCTGCTTTTTCCTGAGTTTTAGAGGCACATGGACATTTAATTGTCACATGTCTTTGACAATGTCCCAACAGAAGCTCATCAGTTTGGAAATACCTATCTTATTAAGTTTTGAAATTTCTGAGTGTGCATTACCTGCCTGGGGGAATTTTGTACACAAGGATATTGTACACATTGAGGTGCCTGAAAATACTCTTTGGTCTATTATTTTGACATTATTCAAAACATCCTCCTTGCTCTGACAAACACATTATATTCAGTCAGGAACTGGCAATGACAGAGAGCACAGGCAGGCTGAAGGATGGCAAATTATCAGCACAGGGAATTAGCAGGGGAAAATGATGAAGACTAGAACGAACTGTTTTATGCATTAGGCAACTGGGAATGATAAACAAACTTCCTTTATCAACCTCTTTAAGCGTGAGATCTGAAGATGAAGAGCCATATATTGTAACCCCAGGTAGCTGAACAGGAACAAACAAGCTCCCTCATCAGCCTCTGAGCACAGCAGCTGATCCCTGTGATATTATGCATTGGCATTACTGCAGTTGGAGGAAGGAGCCTTATGAAAGGAGATGAGACTGGAGCTCTGGCTGTGTGGTACCATGGCTTCCCATCTCTACCAGCACAAACCAGGTAGGAATAGTCAAAGCTTGGCTGTTTTATATGCAGCATGTGGGCATTCTTACTGAGCCAAATTTCTGTGTGTCTGAAGCAGCAGAGCTGTCCTGATAAAGTCCAGTAACGGGAGCACAGACTGCAGGAAGCTGTCCTTAGCACAGTCAGCTTCACATAAACCCAGTATGTGACAGGCACAAGCACAAAAGGACAAAAATGTAATTCTGACAGGAAAGCTAGTGGAAGTTGCTAAAAAGGGGTTAGTGGAATTTCTGCTCCTGTTCATAGTTTCTGCAAATCCTATGTTAAAAAACATTCATCAATTTTTAGATTTTACTGAAATAGAGAGAAATGTTGAGACTGAAATCCTGAAAGCTTGAAAAAATATGCTGATCTTGAGTCTTGTGAAAGGGAAATTCACTTCTCCTTCAGCTGCCAGTCAATGAGCTCTTGGATTACATGGAGCAGTCTACATCTGCATCCCAGATGATGTGATGTCAGATGATGGACCTGCCTCCATGAGAGCTCAGAAATATCTATTGTCTTGCTCCTCTCAGCTCAGGGGGTGTCCTGTATAATGTTTTTACCCATCTTTTGAAAAAAACACACACACTTTCACTTAAATACAGCATTTAGTGTGATATAATGCAGTAATAGCCTGGCTAATTTTCACAACCACCAGAATCCAATCACAAAAAGCAATGAAATCTGAACACTAAGGACAGAACTGGACTCCTCGAGGCTCATATGCTACACAGTGTTACACACAGGCTCCGGTGTACAGCAGTAGCTCATTACTTATCTTGAACATCTAAACTTCGGGCTATTTTAGAAAGAGTCAGCAGCTTTTTCACTTTCCAATGAAGGCTCTGGAGAACATTTCTCTCAGTCAGTAAGGTGTTACTGATTCTTCCAAAAGTGATAGCAATTCATTAGAAACCACTCTCTGTTTCGACACTGTAGATCACCCTCTAGTAGAAGGCCCCAGAAATGTGTCAGGGGGCACTTCAAGGGTCTTTGATGGCTTATGACACCTTATTAAGACATGACAGCTACCTCTCACATCACTGTAGTTGAGCCAGGTATGCACCTTCAGAAGGGATGAATACCTTCTTCAGGGGAGTTCTACACCTTAGCCATTTGTGTAAAGGACATTGGCAAGATAAAAGCATCACCCCACTTTCACAGGATCTGTTTCTTATCAGTCTTTTCCCTTAGCTGGCTCAAAATCCAGCTTGTTGCTAAACAGAAGTTGGTTTGTCCTGGTCATTCTTCGGTGATGATAGCACCCTCTCAGTCAGTTGTAGGTGTCAGAGGTTTCCTCACCACACACAAAACCCTCTCCTCCTCCCGTTTGGCTGGGGGATGCAAACCTGGCCTAAGCAAAGCACCCCTGCAACTGGCCAATTGTTTGAGCCATTAACCAGTAACATGTCAGTCCCTCACAGGAGTTTTTGTGGATCTCCTCACTTAGACTGACCTGATGCTCAGCTCATGGTGGAAGACCTGTCTAAATAAGGGGCCACAAAACAGGACTTTTTTTTTTTTTTTTGTGCAGAGCATCAATCTACCTTATCAGGCATCAGGACAAGGAAGACTTTTGTGTATCCAATTGTTGGGTAATGTAACACTATTCATGCTTCATGGTATATTTCTTGCTTTAAAAACCAGGTAGATTCACTTGGGACAAGGAAATGAAGTCTATCTGTTATGCTGTCATCTTAAACTTCATGAATGCAACAACTACCAGAAGGGAGACTGAAAGGTCTGAAGTTTGAAGAAAACACTACTTTCTGCTATTATTAGGAAAGCAAAAGACTTGGAAGCATTCAGCCACAACTGAACTCAGCAATAACTTGAATAGAAAGCAAAAGAAAAAAAAAAAAGGAATTTGCTTGGGTTTTATGCTGTATTTGCTTCAGTTTATAAAGTCAGACTTTAGAGTGGAGTATTTCTACAAAATGGAGCCTGAAGAATCAAGGTTATTAGAAGGAGCTTTCAGAAACAATGAGCTTTGAGCAGAAATATTTAAAAACTAGAAGGGGCCTCCAAATGACACTTTCAGAAGCTGAGATGCTTGCAACTAATGACAGGAGAGGGAAGGCAGTGAAGAATACAATGTTTTGAACAGAAAGGGAACACTGAAAATTACATTCATAGAGGGATTCAGCACATAGTGACAGATGTAACAAGAAAGATCTGATACAAATGGTTTATGTGAAATGGTACAAAGAAAAAGCGACAGATGCATAAAACCCATAAAACTTTACTATTTCAATCAGTCTGAACTGCATGCTCAAGAGCAGACACAACAGTGAAAAATACACCTCCATCTTTTATCCCAAAAGCTGTACCCTCCCTAAGTCTAACCAGCAAAGGAAATAAAATCAGATCAATCACTAATGCAATTCCAGGTCATTTAGCAGACTTGCATGAAGACTAGATTCCAGCTTAGAATGTGTTCCTTAGAGGCCAGGCTAGTGTCCTGCTCTCTCAAGGATAATCATTAACAAAGGATTTTGCAGGGAAATAGTGTCCTCTGAGTAACACACCTTAAGGAAGTTAAAAAAGCATCATGCAAAAATAGCAAAGACAGAATGCAATTCAAAACACTAATTGCTCTCTAAGATATGAGAAAGAGCGTATTGACAGCTGCTCCAAAATAGATGCTACAGGGTGAATCTTGCCTGGGGAGAAGTAAGAGTCAATAAATGTGCAGCCCTATGCTATTATTAAGGTCTTTTTTGCTATTCCTAGAAAAGCACTGGTTTACTGAAACCAAACTAAACCTAGTGGCAGAAGAGACAGGCACAGAGCCCTTGCAAGGGACACAGGTGAAGGAGAGAAAAGAGGATATATATTTAATGCTCCACACTCTTGGATTCCAATACTGACAGTAGAGCAATCCCAAGCTGCTTAGACACCACAGCACCTAAAGACAATTTTAAAAGCTTAATTTCCTTCATCTTTTCTCTACCTCAACAGTGATGTTGTAACATTGCTCATTAGGGTTTCATGGGAGGAAAATAAAAGGGCTGAAAAGGGTACACCAGAGTTGGCAGTTACCAAATAATATCAAGATAACAAGCTCAAATTATGGCGATGGAAAGAAAGGATAGGAAGTGTGAAAAGCGACCAAGGTGAACAACAAAGGACTCTTCAATGATCTCAAAAGAGGAAAGCATGTAAGTAATGGAAATGAGGACAGATTGCTTAACAATTATTAAGTAGCAGTAATAAGAAAACACAGAACCATGAGAAGAAAACAAAAAAACTCACCTTGAACAAAGGAAATGTTAGTCATGCAAGATGGAAGGAAACAACTGACAGCTGATGACACTGCTAATGAACTGTTCAGTATGTTTCCATTTCAGTATTCTCTAGTGATGGCACCCACAAGCAACTGTGTTCACAACACTGACAAACAAAGCTCTCTGCCTAGTAAAGGAGATGAATGAGCTAGAACCGAAGTTTCCCGAAACTGATATTCACAGGTTCTCTGGACCCCAAAGACTCATACTCTAAATATCAAAAACTGGTACGTTAACCTTATACTAATATTACAGTTATTAAAATTATATATAAATTTATAAAATAAAATTATTTTTAAAGTAGCTTCAAAATCAACAGTAGTTGATGTGAGAATTGGCAAACTGAAATGTTTATTTTTAAGTAAAATTACAAGGAAGAAGAGAAGCACAAGAACTCCTTGAGCAGTGTCACAACCATTAATTTTCAATCCTAAAATATCTTTTGAAATAATTACCCAAACTATATTATGCTTTCCACAATAACTAACACAAATATTGCCAAATACAAGTTATGTTAAATTTTTTTTTGACAGTAATGTAATGAAAAAGGAGTAAATCCAGTGTCTTTGTCTTGATGTGTGACTGTCACTGGATATCCTTTTAAGCAAGATAAACACAGCTCAAATTAAACAATTACTTTATGAATGCAGAGCTACCCAGAGTTGCTGGAAAGTAAAAAAAAAAAATAAATAAATAAAGTCACTGTTTACTGTCAAAAGGCAAAGCTGTAAGGATGTTCTGCAGAAGTAAGTCCTAGGATAAGTTCCCTCAATATTCTAACAACTTGGCTTATGGAATCAACAGACAGTATGGAATTTGACTGTCTCAGAGATCTACCGGAGGACAATATTAAAATCTTAAAAAATTATCTTGATGAATTAAAAAGTTATCTAGAAAAACATAATTTAATACTGTTAAGTAAAAGAATCATTCAAAACTCAAGCCTGAGTCCATCACTGCAGCAAACATGAAGTCATATTTTTCATACCCTGAACGCTGTAACATAGCAAAAAAACCCATAAAAAGTATTTCATAATTTAACTGCTTCACACTGTTTATGTAACCTTTTTTTTTCCCCAAAACAATAGGGTTGTAACCACTGTAGAGTGTTGGATTGAAAAAACAAAAAACAAAAAAAAAAAACTTCATTTCCCTCCTCAAAAATGGTTTTTTACTTGCTTCACATCTATGAATCTTCTCCATGTTTTATCAAACCCTACAATTCAGAAATTTCATAGCCTTTAACAATTTAAAAGGGAAAAACACTGCCATCTCCTGGAGCAGGTGGAGCTGGCAGCTCTCTGAATACCTGCACTCTGCTCCCCGTCTTGCACTGTTTTCTATACACAGAAAAGTAACTTCAGTAACTTTAGATGTTGCATTTAAAAATAAAAGCAAAATTCTACAGTAGCATATCATCTTCAAGATTAATCTTGGTGGCCTAAGTTTAGTAGGAACATAAAGCCAGGTCTACTCATCCACCTGAACAAGTTCTACATGCTTGAGAAACTCCATCAGCCCTCCTCAACAGGCACAAATCCTGAAAAGAAATCTCTGTACAAAACCCAACCACGACAGCTTATTTTCATTAAGAGCACAGCGGAGTTGTAGGTGACTCTTGGCCTACAGTCTCAAATCTTTCTGCCATGATCTTGCTTTTACTTTTGAAGGTCCCTATTCCAATCACCTGCTTTCATACAACAACTTTCAAAAACAGCCTTTGAGAATGTACCAAATGGCTTATTAGTACAACCTAGTCAAGCAAACACCTCTGCTCTACACAGAACAACCTGTAACAGTCCACAAGAAGGTACATTGTATCTACAGAATCTCTACCTATAAAATTAACTGGTAACTACTCCATGCCCCACCGCTCATGAGTTACAGCAGTATCCCCAATACCTTATCTGAAGAATAAACAGCCTGTTACCAGTAACTTGGGGCACACATAGAATTAACAGTTCTTACTATAGATAGCCTGCAGCAGTGCTGTGTAAGGGCTCTTCTATTCCCCATTCCATATCATAAGGCTCTTGTGTTAAGGTCCAGGGCTAATTGGAAGCTACCTTAGGGGTCCAGTGCTAATGGCATTCCTGTCAATTGCTACCAGGCCTGAGGATGCAGCTCAGCTAATTTTTTTTAACTGGATTATATCTGAACTAGGACATAACGTAGCTGCAAATGTTTTAAAATCAGTTTTCTAATACTGACTACATACAAGACAACATTTACACATTTTCCTACTAATCCATGTTGGGAATTTGAAATCGTCTTGAATGCTATAGCTATTTAATCATTCCTCTGAAAAACAGCACAACTACCAACCCAAAACTTTCAGAGAAGCATCGGTACAGCACAAGGGCTCAATCAGGATGAAAGCAAACCAGAGGATATTAACATTTGCAAGATGGAAGAGCCAGCAGATAAGCTTACACCATCACTTGGATACTACAGTTAGAGTATACTTGACAAATGCTGTTATTTCCACCTGGTCATGTGAGCAGTACAAGTAATTTATTATGCCTCATGCTCACTCTTATCTAAGAATGTCAGTTAATTTCATGCTTTTGCCTTCTTCTACTGTTGAGGTATTTTGCTTAGCCTCCTGAGTCATCTTAAGGGGTTTACCTAGTCAGGAACAACTGACCCACAAGGATTAAGTTCCACCAGATTGTTTTAAAAGTACTCTTGAAAGAAGAGAGAAAGTGTTTTTCTTTAAACTTTTAGTTTAATTCTACACTATTTGTGTTCCTTCTATTCTGCAGTTCAAAGGAATAGCTTCAGAGGTTCTCAGCTACCAGTGCTAAAACTCCACTTTTAGATAAACTCAAGTAAAAATTCTGGAATTTTCTTGCCATCATACTTCAGGTTCACTTTGCACAGTACAAGTTCTGATGTGATGGACCATTACAGAAGAGTGATTTAGGCATCTTAATAAAAAATAATCCTTAAAAATATAATATCTTCAATTCAATATTCAGTTTATTTTCTAAAATAAAAAACCCATGCATAATTCTAATATACAGTGTTTGATTCTTACCAAAGACATGTTTATAAATATTTTTTTCCTTTTAATAAAGATCTCTATCTACAGTCCAGATCCTGAATGCCAATCTGCCCAATTGCTTTTCAGGCAAACAGACTCAACTGAAGAAAACGTAGATCCATATTGTTTCAGGTACTGGAAGACAAGTGTACTGCAGAACCAAATAATGATCTCTCCAGGCACTTGCCATTTGGCTAGCCCAAGTTTAAGAGTTTCATTATTTACAAAAAGAAACAAAATTGCAGTCATTATAGCCTTCTTAGCTAATTTCCACATGAAAAAGGTGCAAATCCAAACATTTGTCAGCCATCCTGCTAAGAGAAAATACCGTATTTCTTCTCCAATTCTTCAACAGAAGCATCTTTTAATCCCACGTGGTTCACATGATTGAATAATACCTGTGTAACTGAAAAAGAAAATCCCAACATGAACTGTTATTTTTGTGTAAGGTAAATTAATCCAACTCTTCCCTCTGTGAGAGTAAGTGGTGTATGGATTATACAGATGAAATATGAATACATTTTTAAACTACTGGGAGGACGAAGAAAAGTAGCTAAGTAAAACTCTCACTTTGTTTCAATGCCCAGGAGCTGCCTAACACTTCCTTAAACAAGTGTATAATCCAGGCAACAGACAGCTTTATTTCTTTACTACCCTGACACAATGACACTACATGCAGAAGACAAATGTTAATGCCAATGGCAGATAAAGCTTACATCAGGTAAAGCTGTGAATGACATTTCTAAGAGGCACTGCACTTCAGTAAGTCAAGTTATTTTATTTTAAGGAGATTCACGTTTCAAAAAAGAATTTAAATATAATGGCTATTAGTGAAACTCAGTGGTAGATAGTAAATTTAAATTTCCATTGTCCCAGAGAAATGTTTTGCTTGTGTTTCACTATTACACTGCCTGTCTGGTGTGCTAAATAAAGGAAAAGTTTGAGACAAAACCCACTTTTATAAACCATGAATTCAAGCCAATGACAACACAAATTGCAAACTAAAGTGAGTGATGCCTCCGGAACGGGACAGACAATGAGGCTGAGTGCTTTAGAGATATTTGCATTCTTTTGCCAACAGGTAAGTCAGGATTTGTCAAGAAATAGTTGTAAATTGTGGAAAGTGTATAATCTGGACACCTGGGATCTCAGATGTAGATTTTCATACAAATTCATCAATTTCTAACATCATCAGCTACAAACTGACAAACTGGCAAAGCTTATTTTATCAGAATAAAATGTAGTGGTACTACTGATTAAAACAAGAGGATTTAGCTGTAGCTTTCTAGTCTAAACAATAAATAAAGAGTCAAAGGATTAAGAAAAATGACATTACATTCATATTAACTTCTAAAACAATTAAAATTAATAATAATAATAATAACAATCATCACTAAAGTGATTATTACGTAGAATAAATAAGAATAGCACTAAGTTTTACATATTTTTTTCCAGATTCTACAGTATCACAAGTAACTTTACAAAGATTACTACAAAATTACTTACTTTTTTTTTCTGAAGCTGACATAAACATTACTGCCATATCAAATCTTTTTAATTCAGAGAGCCTCTGGAGGATTTCAAGGATGAGCGACGGCTCCTCTTTCCTGAGGATTATTACAAATATAAAAATAACCACTGTTGATTAGAAATATTCAGTAGCTGCAAGCAATATTGAAGAATTCAGGAACAAGAAATTAAAGGACCAAAAGAATTTCCTTCTCTTTCATATTCCCTGTCTTTGCCTCTCCTGTTCATTTGTCCATTCACAAAGCAGAAAGTCAATATCCAGAAAGATTTATGTAGGCATTATTGCTCTACTGTGCAAAAGCAAAGAAATACAAAAACCTAGACTGATGCAAACTGACTGCCTGTCACATACAGAATACCTATTACATGACTTAATGCTTATACTTGGTCATAATATCACTATTTTTATATGTAAATATACATATGTTTATATAATATACATATAATACATATGTTTATATGTAGTGTTAAAGGAAGGAGCACCTGTGCCTTAGGAAACTTATTGAAAAGCTGAGCCAATTACAGCTGCCTTTATTTTCACCCATACAAAAAATTCCTAGATTGTGTTCATTTTACATTTTTCTGGTCAACAGTAAACAGGCATTGCCTTTGTTACAAATACTAACAAATAGTAATTTTCTTTTCTTCCCATTTATTTTGGAGGGAGAAAGGACTCTTTCCTTACAGAAAATAATTTCAGCTTTTTTCTGTTGCCTTTCTGTTGTATCACCAAATGCAGGACTGTATCTCTAAGACAGCATTTTTCACTCATGTGATGGCTATTTTACTTTTTAAGGAAACCAAGGGAAAGGCAAACATTGATTGCCTTTCATAAACATGCTTGCTTATCTCCATAAAACAACACTGAAAAACATTGAGTGTGTGCTTCTCAGACCGTGTAATTCAGAAAAGCAGTACACTGCCTCTGACAGACAAAATGAACTTTAGGACTCAAATGGTAGCATGCATAGAAATTTCAAAAATAACTTGTCAGGTCCTGTCTTATCAGAACCTCAGTCTCCAACACACATTTGCTACAGGCATCTGTAAAATGCTAGCAGATAATTAAGTCTGAATGCATCACAATAAGCGTGGCATTAAACTGAAAGCCTCTGAATTTCTTAGCTTTAGAAAGTTAAAATAGAGGACAATGAGGAAGTCTGTGTGCTCTCAGAACACACACACACAATAATATAAACAAAAGTTATTTCATACAGATTAATCTAAGTTTCTGGTGCTCTTTAGTAAAGCACAATTGAACAACACTCAGTAAAAGTATTTTTTCACTTTTCTACCTGATGTGTCATCATCAGTTTCACTTCTTAAGAAGCAACTACTGAGTAATTCCAAAGATTTCATTATGCCCATGTAATCCTGCATGTAATTTTGACATTTTAAAATTTAATTAAAATTACATTTTATAAAATGTAATTTTGTAAGCCCAAGGATGGGACTAGAGAGAAAATTAAAAACTCCCAAACACAAAACAATCTTCCCCTAACAAAAAAGCCCCAAACCTTTTAGAAATAGCAATAAGCAATATAAAACTAAGGAGGAGTTAAACTTACTCTATGTAGAAGTCATGTAGAATTTTCAGGATCTGGTTAAATAAGTCTGGATCTAACGATTTCTGAAACAGCTTTGCATAAAGCGAGGGCTCTATTTGCTATGGAAAAATTTAAAAAGTTAATTTTAGACCAAAAAAATACAACTGAGTTATAAGAATTACACGTGTATTTTTAGAAGGTCACAGACAATGCTGAAGTGCATGAAAGCCAAAAAACCAAATCACACAATTTGACATCAAACAAAAACTTTTGCTTGTTTGTTTGGTTTTTTTTTTGGTAACGGTAATTTCTAACTTCTCTTAAAAAAATTCTAAGTGATTTTTTTTCCATATACACATAAGTTAAAGTACACATTAAATAGAGTGCTGTACTTCAAGCATTAGCTCAGTTTAAAAATGTTGCTACGTCTAATTACCCTAGAAGCACTCATTTGAAAAATTAGAATTTAATAGAGTTACTAATGCATTTAAGTCTTTAAAGAACAAGGGCCTATATTTAAAAAAAAAAACAGAGACTGTACTTAAAGCAAATAAAAAGCTTCAAAAGAAGAAAAACTCAAATGCACATCAGACTACTTACTGTTATGTGAAGACAATTAGGAAAAGGGACTATTGTACAAATGAGACACACTAAACAAAGCCATCCATCCACCTAAGGGTACTGTTTCTTCAACTGATGTTGAAGAAGCTGTCCGAACAGTGTTGATACTCTGTGCTTCCTACCTTCACGTACAAGTACATATTTTCAGGGCAGTCTTTCAACTTCCTGAAGTCAGATTCTAGCTGGAATGAATTTGCAGGAATGGGAGGAACTGGAGAAGCAGACATAAATGACCTTCTGATTTCTTTTTCTCTCTGTTTGCTTGCAGGAAAAGATGGATGCAATGTTGATGAAATTCCTTTCACATTTACAGGCAGCCTGCAAAAGTATTTTGAAACACAACATCACATCATCTTTTAAGGGAATTCTACAACGAGACCTAACTGGAGATCTTTCATTAAAAGCTAAAATAACTGAAAACTTTTTTAGGAAGAATGTGTTTTAGTTTAAGCAGATATTTCAAAATTCCTTCTAATTATACAAACTTTATATTCAATTCACTTTTTCTAAAAAAAACACGTCTGCAAATACTTAAATTTACTCAGTCTCTCTCTATTTTGTTTCCCGAAATAACTGCATTTTATAGGTTTCTCCCATATATACCTCTAAAAAAAAGAAAATATCACTTTTTCTGCAATTTCGTAATGCAAAACAGTAATGATGTCAAACAGGTAAACTAGTTTCAACACTGCTAGATCTATTTTTTTGTCCTATAATTTGTCATTTAAGTCCATTGATTTTTTAGAAATTAAGACATGGCTAAGAACATATTCTTTTCTTCAACACTTCACAGTAAATCCATCTAACAGCTAGAAAAGGTCAGGGTCGGTGCTTCTCACAGAAATTCTTTGGTAAGGATTCTTTATATGAACAGAATGAGGCCATGTTGATGCAGTGGACAAGTTCCAAGACTGAACAAGGATAAAATTCTGTACTTCAGCCTAGCTTCAGCAAGACAGACTTACTTGAGTTTGCCTAACTAACACAATGTGACTTAGAAGCTGAGCACATCTGAAGCTACCACCTGCCTCAACAGAGGAAAGGGTGGTGACACACATCTGCTCCTCTTCTCTCATACAACTGGTGTACAAAGAACATTGGAACCCTGTTCAAAACCTCTTCTGAAAAACTACAAATACAAATTGTAAAAACAGCTGGGGAAGATGGAGAGGTTCAAGCAAAGAAGAGTACAGCATGCAGGAAAGTATGAATTCCTTTGTATTTCCAGTATAAGACAGAATTTTCCATGACACTAAATAGATCGTATTTGTCTCAACCACTGAGTGGTGAAAGAGGCAGCTGTGTAAGAACTGCTTTTAACATTTCATTTTTAATTCTGATTCTCCAAAGTATTTCAATACCTCACCACATGTAGACGTCTGGAAATGAAGATTACATTTCAACTACACTTACCTTTTTAAAAGAGGATCGCAATTATTATACTTACTGTAATACTGATGTATCACTGATTTCTTCTATTTTCAAGTGCTTTGCTTTTGGAATATCAACTGTAGTCAATAGATCATCCTGATCTAGAGTTTCTGTTGCTTCAACACTCATTGAATTCCTCCAGTTATTGACTAAAGTAGTGCTGGGCAAGTCACCATCTGATGCATCATCATCAACTTCTTCAATATCTATTCTTCGCAATGGCTTCTAAACAGAGTACAGACCTCATGTCACATGTGGACTCAAGACTCCTGACAGAGCTGTGTGTAACTTCAAATAATCACATGATAACCAGTTACCTCTGCAGTGGTGCACAGAGAAGACACTGCATAAACATAAATGGCAAAACCAGGAAACCATAACATTCTACATGAAGCCTGATATGATAATTTTATTGCTTTACCCTCATGAACCAGTATATCCTTACCCTAGAGGATCTCCGTATAGTCTGTTTTCTCAGTAATAATTTAAAATGTGTATTTTTTTCCCACTAAAGTTGAATAGGCAAGATCTATCATATAGTTTGTCCCATTATGTGGTCAAGCTTTGCAATTTAGGAAAACAGAAAAATATCCAACAACATAGGCCCTGACCCACAACTTAAAATTTTGATATAATGAATATCTAAACTCAACCCTGCTGATTGACCAAATTACATACATCCTAAGGTAATTAATTCCACCACATGCTAAAATGCTTCAGTTAATCTCTGCATGATCCTCATTATTTTTGACCATCACCTAGTGCCACCATCACAGGTCTTAGAAAAAAAGCTCTCATCACTTCTTACTTTAGAACTTCATTTCCTGAACATGAACAGAGTATGTATTGCTCTAGAAATACAAAGGCAAATGCACATGATTGAACATACTCAACAATTTAGACTTCTAGGAAATGGAAGTACTAAAAGCACAGATGTTTCATCTATACTTATTCTATCTTAACAGAATAACAAGAGGAATACAACCAACCTAGCATCTTCACTTAATTTAGCAGCCAAAGTGAACACTTAATAAATATAACTGTCTATAGCATTTCAGGTACTTCACAATGAATTCATTTAGGTTTAAAGAAATAATGTTTCTAGTTAAAGAGAGGACATAATACTTCCTCTTCCCAAAGGATCAAAATAATCACACATTTTTTACTAAAACTATCCATCTGAATTTTATTATTTATGAGGGTAAACATTTTCAAATAGCATGAGTGCATATATATACAAAGAACGAGCACTTTTTGTATTTACACAACTGATTGCTAAATGTATAAAGATTAAACATACTAAAAGAGGAAGCCTAATACATAAAGAAACCTGGTATTGCATTCTTTCATCTGTAAGTCATTCATCTGACTGTAACCACTGATAATTCACAATCCAAATACATTGCTTATTGAAAACTAATATCCAGCTGTCCCCTGCAGCTTACATGGATGAAAATGCATGCTCAAAGCTCTTTGGAAAGTAGCCCTAAGTGACAGCAATATGACACAAGCAGGCAACTGCAGGTGTCTTATATCCACTATGGCTGCTGTAAAAACTGTAAACAGCAGTAGAAACAAAAGAAAGTCTACCCAGAGCTTCTCAATTGCATTTGTTATGTATTTACTCTCAACTCCAATGTTACCTATGGGCACAAGACAGGGTTTTGGGGCTGCCTGCGTATTCCACACTGTAAATGTAGGCATACACCATGTTTGCTGAGGGTGGTACTGCATGCTGAGGGATTACACCACCACTGCTGTGAACTTCACCATTTCCATGTGTGTATATATTCTTGAGAAATATCAAGAGTAAATTTATAGATTTTTGGCTTTCCACAGGCAAGGCTATCTATCAGGGGTTAGTCTACAACACAGAAAGTAGATTTTAACTCTAAGTTCTACTTTTCCCATCCTTATAGAAACTAATTCACATAACAACTTACTGTTGATTTAATGTGTAATGGATTATCAATCACTTTCACTATGTTTTTTATTTCCGCTTCTTTTATCAATACTGCAGGATATTCTTGGTGAGTCTGCTGCTCTTTCTCAGCTAATTCCTGAAAAAAAATATCAAAAAGATCAGGTGTTTCATGAATAAACACAAGGTATGTTAAAAATAATGTAATAAAGAATAAAAACCTTCTAGTACTATAGCCTCACAAAAAACTCCCAAACAAACAAAACCCCACTATATCCAAACAAGCATACATACATTCCTTATTTTCGTGAGTTCATTTATTGCTTGTTTATTTCCAGGTTCCAGCTTCAGAACAGCTTCAAAATCTGAGTGAAAAACAACACGTAAACTGTAAATATTTCAAGTTATAATGTACACATAGCAGATTTTTAAAACACCTATCTTCCTTTCATACCTCTAAAATAATTAAAGGCAGGTAAGTGACAAAATGGACAAGGCTGAAAGGGAGCACAGTGGGTCATCTGGTCCAACCACCCTGCTCAAGCAGGGTCATCCTGGAGAGCAATGCACAGGATGGAATTCAGACAGCTCTTGAGTATCTCCAGTGAAGGATACTCCACAACTTCTCTGGGCAATCTGTTCCAATGCTTGATCACCCACACAGTAAAGAAGTTCTTCCTCATGTTCAGGTGCAACTCCCTGTGCATCAGTTTCTGCCCATTGCCTCTTGTCCTATTGCTTGGAACCACCAAGCAGAGCCTGGCTCCATCCTCTTGACACCTTCCCTTCAGCTACTGATAAACATTGGTGTGGTCACCCCTCAGTCATCTCTTCTGGAGGCTGAACAGGCACAGCTCCCTCAGCCTTTCCCCATAAGAGAGATGCTCCATTCCCCTGATCATCTCTGTCACCCTCTGTGGGACACACTCCAGGAGCTCCATGTCTCTCTTGCACTCAGGAGCCCAGAACTGGACACAGCACTCCAGACGTGCCTCCCCAGGGCTGAGTGGAGGGGCAGGATCACCTCCTGTGCCCTGCTGGCAATGCTCTTCCTAATGCAGCCCAAGATCCCACTGGCCTTCCTGGCCACAAGGGCACTGCTGGCTCATGGACAGCTTGTTGTTAACCAGGTCCTTCTCCCAGCAGGTCAGCCCTGCACCTGTGCTAGTGCAGGGGTTATTCTTCCCCAGGTGCAAGACCCTGCATTTGCCTCTTGGATTTCTGAAGGTACCTCTCTGCTCATCTCCTAAATCTGTCAAGGTCCTTCTGGAAGGCTCACAGCCCTCTGGGGAACTGGCTGCTCCTCCAAGCTTTGTCATCACTTAACTTGCTGAGGAGGCATCTGCCCCTTCATCAAGTCACTGATGAACCAGTCAAACCACAGTGGGCCGGTACTGAACCTTAAGGGACACCACTAGTGACAGGCCTTCAACTTGACCCTATGCCAAGCTGGAGGCCTGTCACTGATTAAGATCCTCTGGGATCTGTTCTTCAGCCAGTTCTCAATGTACCTCACTGTCCTCTTGTAAGTCATCCTAATGCCTATATCATGACTTACTTTTTAAAAGAACTGTTCAAACTATTTCTTACTACTTATCATAAACAGCAACAGCTGTAATTCTACACAGAACTGTCTTCCCATTATGTGGGCACCAACACAAGAGTTTTTATACATGTTCAGTGACATCCAAGAGAAACCCTTAATCCTTAAGTATTGCACTAATAAACTTGGTAAGTCAGAACAAAAAAAAAAAAGATCAGCATGTCCTTATACTGATCTCTTACCTACCACATTTAGGCTAATTCAAAATCATACCTTGAATAGCTTCCTTTAGCTTTCCAAGAGCAACTCTGGCAGCTCCTCTTCTGGCATAAGCTTTAGAGTAGGAAGCATCTAAGAGCAGAGCTTGTGTGCAGTCATCTTCTGCCTCTTTGTACCTCAGCAAAAGCAGAGTACAAAATTAATGATCAGTTTCAAGAGGCAGTTTCAGCTTAAAAGAAAGAACTACCCAAACCAATTAAAATATAAAGGTAGATCTTCATTACCTACATACATAAACATATCACTGAGCTAAACTGCGAATTAAAAAACTCCCATAAAATATGGTTTCTCAGCACCTTGAAATTTAGCTGTATCTTTTGGTATTTCATAACAAAGTGCTGACTTTTTAGCATTACAAAAATTCACATCCTCTGTAAAGAAAAAAAAAAGACTTAAAGCTTGTCAGCAGAGTTCACTTTAAAAATTCAACAATAGCCTTAAAATCAAAGTTAGTACCTTGGCTTTGTACTTCTGAAAACCAGAAATACCATTACAAAAAAAGAAAACATACCACAGAGGAGCAGCAAGTATGCATGAGAAATTTCTCTACATTTGAAATTCTGTGACTTGTCCTTAACTATTTCAGAATGAGAATTCTGAATATGCTTGCATTACTGTCATTTGCTTAATTTTAAGATTAAATTTCCTCATCCCATTTATATTGTTACATAAGATCATGGTTCCAACTATGTGATTATGAAAGTATTTTCATTCATGTTTAAACTATCATTAAATTAATGCAAATTTATTTTTATATGCTATTCTCTTCAGTACTAGCAATTTGTAAGAATACCAATGGCCTTTTGTTGCATTTTATGCTTGGTCCTCTTTCAAATGTAAAGACCCATGATACAAGACTTATCATAGGGAATTAATTTTCTTGCTTTGTCATTCAATTAAAGTATAGCTTCCTCTGAATCTCACAGAAGACTATTTGCATTCTGATGTCCTTTAAATTACAAGTGTTGTGTCAGAAATACTATCCATGCAACCCATCTTACCCTAATGTGAGATCAATCTACTGTCTCTACAGATACTCAGCCATGTTACATTAGAACAGATGACGAACATAACCCTCTGCTCTCTGCTTCTCATGCTACCAGCTTACAACTTTCAAATTACCACACCATCACAGAGTCAAAAGAAGTTCACACCTAAACACTGGCCATATGGAACTTATCTAATTTGCCCTGAAAGCATGAATTTCCCTACAGTTTCTGGGTTATTTGGTTAAAACTTAATTAAAAATAAACAAGCAACATATACATGCCTCTATCAGTGAAGTTAAAAAAAACATTTGAAAAGGTAACAATTTCCAGAAAAAGCTTTTATTCATTCTCTCCAAAGTCAGAAATTATAATCCACTTATTTCACAGTGCAACATTTAGAAGCTGACTGGGTTTCATATTCAAAGACAAAGCTTTGGGCAATTTCTTTCAGAGAGCTGAGTATCTGAATTTTGCACACATGAAAGAACAAAAATTCAACTTCAGAAACCATTATTTCATACTGGTAATTAATTTATTCTCTAAGAACTCCCTTCCTACAAATTGCATTTGAAGATCACGCATACAGTTTTGTTCCCTCTCCTTTACTGCTTTCAATGTGATTTATTCTATACTGAATTTTAACAGAAATGAGGAGTGACAATAACTCAAGTGAAAATCTGCTGGATCATTATTCTTCCTGATTTGCAACAAACAAACAAACAATACAGCATGTGCAATTCCACTTACTTCTCAATCTTCAGGTAGGCCATGGCTCTGTTAGCTGGCAGTAGTGCATTGGTGCCATCTGCTGCAATACCACGGGTGTAACATTCTATTGCAGCCTCGTACTTTCCTTCTTTGAAATAACCGTTACCCTGGAATATTTAGGTCAGGAAAAAAAAACAAACAGCATTAAGAAAATGTAGTGCAATGAACTTTTTCTGACTAATTACTTCTTACAATCAGTATCACAAACCTGAATAATGATAATAAGTCAGAAGTTACATAGGTAAATGAACAGAAAAACTTTAGTTTAGTTGATAATGTTCTTAATTTCTTGAAAAAGTGGTGAGAGGGAGAAATCAATAAGCCAACTGTGAGTCAAGACTATGTATCCAGAAATACATTTTTATTGTCATTGTTGCCTGCACCCTGAAGACCTTTCTATAACTACTGTTCATCATGCAGTCAGAGGTTTGAAAACAAGAAATAGCCAACAACTCCCCTTGGACAAGAAAGCATCAAAATGTTTGTAATAATGGAGAAATAGGATCTTTGTAAAGTGCATTTTAAGTTCTGCTTGTCTTACCACGTATTTGAAATTTTGCACAATACAATTTGGGCTGTAAAAGTTACCTTTTATAATTATTCCTCCAGACAAATCCAAACAGAACTCACTGTCCCACTCACCTTTCTAGAGGGCAAAATAGGAAACATTTAAGGACATTCCATTTATGAAATTCAAGGCAGTATCAGGTTTAATTTACGTATTTGCATAACTAACAGCACAACACAACCCTCTTCTTTGCTAGGTTTCTCCTGTTCCACCAGAACCTCTGACCTACCAGATCTTTTTCTGCAATTGCCTTTCGTTTCAGCTGCTGGTCTTCAACGCGCTGCTTCTCTTCATCCGTTAATCCTGTTCTGACTGCATCTTCAAACTTTTTTGGTTCTGAATTTTCTTTTGATGACAGAGCCTGTAAAAACATTAATTTTTTCCCTTCAGTATTTCCCCACTTTTCATTTTCAGAACATAAATTACAATAATTTCCAAACTTTTAAGATAAGAAAATCTGCCAAGCTTTTTAACAGAAGTACCTGTGTGGTGAGTTAAATGCAAATTGAAGAGACAATTTAAAAACAATTTGAAATAGTTTCTTGAAAATGTATTTCTATGAGAGATTGCAAGTCACAAAAATGCTTGGTAAATAGAAAGTATGTAACTTCTGAAACACAGTGTGAAATGACTCATGGAACATTTGTATACAGTCTAATTCACCAATCATCTATTTCTTCTATTACTGGAGATTTTGCATCTTCATTCTGAAAATAATTTTTTCAAGCACTGTCAAAAATACAGTTGAAGAGATGTAAGTAAATTCATACAGAAGTGAAAAGTGAGCTTATATGTACAAAGGTCATCACAATTAACATTCTCCTCCCTGTCACAAAAGGGATCAACTTGCACTGGAGTATTTTGTTCTGTTCTTCGAACAATTTTCTGGTTTGGGTGACCACAGCAATCAGTGGGGCTACAAACAGGCTAGCAATGCAGTTTTGTGGCCAAGAGAACACACAGGTTCTCTCATGTGCTGTGCTTCCTTATACAAAAATACTAAGCATGATTGAAAAAAGCATTAACAAAGGAAGTAGAAAATGGGGGAAAATTAAAAAATAAACCAACAACCACCAAAACCCAATCAACCAAGCAACGAAGAATCCTAAAAAGGCCAGATGCTGCACACATGCAGTCTTAGTCTGCGATCCACCATTACACTGATATTTGCATATGTGTGAGTTTCTCCCAGAGAAACTCCATTAAAGATTTGGACCTCAGTGAACTTCAGATGGTAGAAAAAGCATGTGAGAATTTGTTGAATCAGTTCTTGTTATAAAAACTGACACATATATAAACTGAACACGGTGTATTAATTTATGTTAGGGCCTATTAATATTATTACCTGATCAATTTTCTTCAGTTCATTTTTTGCTTCCAAGTTGTTTGCATCCAGCTCCAAAACTTTTTCATAATCTATCAGAAGACCAGAAAAAATGTTTCAGGTAAGAAGCACAGACCAATAAGCAGAGCATTCTTTTGAGATAAACTTTTTTTGCAGTTACCCAAGAAGCCTGAGATATTTCAAGGAATGCACCATTCTAAAACAGTTAAAACTGAATTATTCCAGAACTACTAACATCTACTGCTATCACTGGGACTTGCTACATGAATTTTACCTTACCAGAAGAATATGCAACATGGTATTTTATTTCTTTGTTTATAAGAAATGAAAAACTCCTACATCAAAGAAGCAGATCACACAGGTTTGTATATATTTTAAGAAAAGAATTAAAAGAAGACCCACCTTCTTTGGCACCTTGAAGATTTTTCAAAGCAAAGCGAGCAGCCCCTCTTCTCACATAAGCCTTTATGTAATTTTTATCTAAAGCAAGTGCTAAATTGCAGTCAGATTCTGCAACAGAAAACCTATCAAAAAAACAAATGAGTAGCTTGGACACATCTAGGTAACAAGCCCCAACACTTCAGTAGTTTATCCTACTCTGAGCCTCTCCTGGCTCTTGATAACAAGGATATGTTACATGCTTCAGAAGGGGCACAAACCAAGTAGCTAAAAGTTTCTTGATTCTGAATCCATTAAAACAAGAAAGGCAAACATCAGTCAAGAATCTCTACCGCCACAGCAAGAATAACCAACTCCCCTTATCCTTTCTTCACCCAATAATCAAGGCCTTAGAAATAGAGATCACTGAATCTGAAAGGCAATTTAACTTCCTCTTTTTCCTTCAAGTCTTACACTGTAACACAAGAGATGGTGAACTGCTAGTGTGCAAACCAAGGAAAAATTGATGAGGAAGACTACCAGATTGCTTCTGCTGGCAATTCCTGTTTTACTTTGAAACTGGAAGGCAGGTTACAACAACAGCCTTACACAGAGTGCATCACAGCACTTGATGTATAAAATCAAGAATTAAAACTAGACCAAAAATCTGAAGGTAGCATTTCAAGTACGAAAATATTACAGATTTAACAATACAAGTCTTACTTTTTCATTCTATAAAAAGCTGATGCTCTGTTTGTGGGCAATACTGGATTGTATGGATCAGAATGCATCCCTCTAGTATAGCATTTTATGGCTTCATCAAAGTTTCCTTGTTTAAAGTAGTTATTACCCTGTGAATAGAAAAAAGCATTTTCAGTAAGTTATTGTACATTGGCAGACACCTTGCTAATTAAAAACCCTAAAAAATCGAAGTACTTTAAAAATGTTTAAATATTTTTCTTCAACATTTCTCACAAAGTACTGCTTTACCATGAAATATGTTTTCTAACAGATATATCCTAAGTGCACCATATAAAATAATTTTCATTATATATTCTATAACATGGGTCTATAAAATAATTTTCAGTATCTCCAGGTCATTTCCAGAAATCTGTAATAAGCACATACAGAGCTACTCAAATTACTGAATGGGGTTAAGTTTTTAATTACTAGATTTAGCATCTTTGCTTTCCAAGCCAACCTTCCCATTTCTGTCTCCTCTGGGACACAACTTTTATCTCATTCTTTTACCCTCAATGACCTCACTGAAGCCAGGATAATAATGGCCAAAGACACATCAACTTCTCAGTGTAGACTGCAGATTACATGTCAAGGAATTCCCACAGTAGTGGGAATACAACACAAATATCACCCATGCAGACAATTTAAAACAAACAACCCCACAAGAACTCAAACCAAAGCTAAAACTACTGAGTCAATATTGACTGATAGATGGGTTACATGATTGCTTACAAACAAAGAAGTTTATCAAAAACACAGAAGCTGCTACACAACCTAGCCTCTTTCTCATGGCAACAAAGCCTGAGATAGATCTCTTTCTATATCATACTACCTTATTAGGTAAAACTGAACCGGTATGAACTTGCCATTATTGAAGCAAAGAAGTTCACCCATTGTTCCCAGATGAACTGGCATCACAAAGGAGTATTTTTCAATTCTTGCAAATTTAGTTTGGGGCATTCAGATGTTGCATTCAGGTAAAAACCAGTTCACTCTCTACAGCAACGCCGTACAGCCATTCAACTTCTCAAAGCAAAACATCATCAATAAATTTGTCATCACAAGTATGTATTAATTAGAATCTGCCAGGCTTGCTGCCACTGACAATGAGAAGGAATAGAACTCCAGTGGGAATTTTCTGCTTTGGAATAATGGGCAGGGAAAAAAACAGAAGGACTTCCAAACAGGCAATTCTTTTACCGGATGTATAGCCTCAGTGGATGATCTTTCAGAAGAAAATTGCGAATACTCCTATACGGAAATTGCTACTTTATAATAAACATCTATAATTCTATAACCTTTTCCTTCTCTGCAAGAGCCTTTTCAGCATCTACACGAATTCCATCTTCTTCAGAGTCTGATTCTGGAGATACAGAATCATGAGTACTATCTTCTTTATCAAGTTCTTCAAGTATTTTATCCTGGAATCAGAAAAAAAACAAACCATTGTCTTCATTATAATTTAACAGTGCAAAACAATACAAGCAAGATTTTAGGAGAATTATTAATGTGTCCTCCAATACTGACAGTTGTGCTTAGTCCTATATTCTACTATAATTATGACCTTTAAATAGGCCTATTGTTAAAACAGGTATTTTCCCCTTAAATTCAATCTGCTGGATAAAAGCAGTCAATAGGAAACTAAGTATTTATCAAT
Organism: Pseudopodoces humilis; assembly: GCF_049639895.1. Classification (NCBI taxonomy): domain Eukaryota; kingdom Metazoa; phylum Chordata; class Aves; order Passeriformes; family Paridae; genus Pseudopodoces; species Pseudopodoces humilis. The sequence continues at coordinate 42,912,433 of NC_142204.1, read as the reverse complement.
ATTGCAAATATTAAACATGTAACATTTTTGGGAAATATCTATCCTATACAGTATGCAGCACAGTAAGATACTGACAAGTGGACTGAATTCTCAGCACTGTAACAATATCTTATTTAACACAGAACCAACTGCAGACAAGACTCAGACAACAAAACAAATCTTAAGACTCACCACATCAAGTTTTCCCCATGCTTCATAGTCGTATGACTTGATCTTGTTTTTCTTGTTTTCCTCACAGGTTATCTTTGAACAGACTTTATTTTTGCTTTTCTTCTTTTTCTTAAAAGCCTTGTTTCGAATTGGTGGCAAATTCTAAATTGAATTAAGTAACTTATTATAAAACAGATGTGTGAAAATCACTTGCACTGAGGAATCTACAGTACCTATATCTAGACAGTGTATCCATCTATCAGCAAGTTGCTCTCATGAACTCTACAAAACCACTAACAACAACAAGCATAAATCTTTCAATACATAATAGCAAATATTACATGTCTGTTATGAAACTGAGTTTTAGAAGACAACTCTTTTCAGAGTAGCACTGACGAATAACTTCAATATACTAAATGTCAGTCATAAATTAGCAATACTGATGCTGCGAACAGAAATAGTCTCATAGATCTACTCAGAACGGATAAAAAATTTACTGGCCTCATCACCTTCAGAGGCTACTGCCCCACAACTTTGTTGGTGGTCCAGCTTTCAGAGAAATCTCTGATTAACTTCAGATGAAGAATATGTCATGGGTTAGTTCATACCTTCTATTCAGATGTTTTAAGTCAATAAATGTAATTTTGCTAAAGCAAAACATAATTATAATAAACATTATCACAGTATGAATAGCTGAGTTGACACTGGTCTTGTGTTTTTTACCTCTTCTGGGACCCCACTCTGTTTCCTGAGTTCAGAATCCACTTCTTTAATATCTTTTTCCCAGCTCTCCAATTCTCTCATAAAATCCTGCAGCTCTTCAGCATTTTGCTTCACTTGCAGCTGCAGTTCTATCGCTTTACTTGGTGTGCTCATCGTGATCTGCCAAAATTCAAGAAAAAAAGAAGTTGAAGGAAACTAGCTACTTCATAAATAAAAAGTCTGACTTACATGCCAATCAGACTTCCTAATAGCATTGCAGAAATACTAAACACTAAGAGACTAAGGAGAAACACAGTTTAAGTGTCTTTGAAAAAAAGAAGGGGAGCCATGTAACGCCGATAAAACAAAGTAAATAAAATGAAAAACAGCAATTCATGTTTTCCTAACTAAATGGAAGGTAAAGCACCCAACAAGAAAATGGTAATCCTGAAAGTGCAAGCAAGTCCCTAAAACACTGTTTAATAATTATCAACACTTGACTGTCTTCATAAATTTTGTTGTCTCAATTTTATTGTCTTAAGTGAAAGAAGTTTTATTTTCATAAAAAATAACAAGTCAATTAAAAAGTAACCTTAAAAAAATCTTGGTTACAATTCAGAAAAAAAACTCCCATGTTTGTCAAGTTCATAGCACAAAAATCTGAAAGCATGAAGCAAACATGTTTTGAAAACAATCATGATTAAGTAACTTGTGATAAGCTAAATACAAACTTAGACAAAGAGAGTTATGAATGATTGCTAACTCTAACCTCTTATTGACAAGCTTCAGGATCTGTTACAAGCCTCATGGAAGTATTAAATAAGCTATTTGTAGTGATACTACACAAAGTTTTTCAGGAATAAAAAAGTTTAGGCTATTTAACATGTTTTATTTAAAATTATTTTTCACACCTGTGCAATAACTTAGTAGCACAATAATATAAAGATTTATGAGCCAAACAAATCTAATGATTTCTGTGGTACGATGTGCCATCCCTAATTACAGACAAGGGTCTCAAAGAGATGGAAAAACACTGCATGATTACTACTGAACTAATGCTACCCAAGCAGAAATGTTTTTACATGCCCAGGAGTAAGCAGCTGAGTAGATGCCCTGCTGCAGCAGTTGTGTTTATCCCTAGTTGATACACAGCTGGTGACCTGATTATCCTGAGCAACATATTATTTCTAGTTGAAACAAAACAGAAAGAACCTTTCATTGAAGCCAAAAATACATAGGTTTCATCACATTTTCAATTAAGGAGCTTACTATGCTTTTTTCCACCTTCAACTGCTGTCCAACGCCGAACTACCACAGTAATATTCAGTCTGCTAATTTCGTGCAACTTGTGCATGGACACATCAAATATTCCATACAGCCTAGCATTTCTAGGTAGCTAAAACAAGATACCTAAAATATAAAAATATAAAAAAATAGCTTGTAATCTGCTGAACTTTTCTTTTTCCTATCTCTGACTAAAACAGCATTCTCACGCATGCAAAAATCTAACACGAAATCTGGCTGTTTGTTCTCTGCCACTCTGAAGCACCCTGCTCGAGTCCAAAAAGTCAAACTACTCCGTTATCCACTAGCCGCACACAACTTAGCAACGACCTTAACCCACGCACTGACAGCAGTCTCTGCAGCACAGCTCTTACACCCTTCAGGGCACTTTTATACGAATCTCAATGCTGAGTCCTTCCAACACCCGCGGGCTGCTGGTTCCAGCGATTCCCTTGGAGCGGCCGCACCACGCCGGCGGCCAGGCCAGCAGCACAGGCCCGCCCTGGAGCGGGTCCCGAGGCCGCGCCGCAGGAGGCCCCGAGGCAGAGCAGCCCCTCTGAGCCTCAACACCCGCCTCTGCACCGCCCGCAAGTCGCAAGCGAGGCCTTCACTCCCTCAGGGTGTGTGTGCCCGCCTCGCCTCACCTCGCCACCTCACCTCGCCACCTCACCTCGCCACCCCGAGCAGCCAAGCCGCCCGTGGACCACAGGGATGGTCACTGGTCGCCGCACCGCACCGCACCGCACCGCACCCCACCCCACCCCACCCGACCCGACCCGTCCCGTCCCGTCCCGTCCCGTCCCGCCGCGGCCTCACCTGAGCCGCGCCGCGGCTCCGCCCGCGCCGCCGCCGCTGCCAGCCCGCTCCCAGCGTGCAGCGCGGCCCAGGCGGCAGCAGCAGCAGCCCACGGCGCCTGCGCGCGGCCGCCCTCCCGCCCACGTGCCGGGAGCGGAGCCGGCGATTGGCGCGCCCGCTTTGCCGGCAGGCGCGGCACGGCACGGCCGGACATGGGGCACGGGGAGGCTGATTCGCCGCCGGCCGCGGAGAAGAAAGGGGCGGAGGAGGAGGAGGATGATTTCGGCTACAGACTTTTCCCAGACCGGAATAAGAAGCCACAGAGTTTCCTGTTCCGCAGCCTCTTCACCTTCCACAACAAGTGCCAGCTGATGCTGAGGCTGACCCTGGAAACGAGTAAGCGCTCCCCCGGCCCCCGCGGCGCAGCGGAGGTGCCGAGGCGGAGCCCGGGCCGCCCGCAGCGGTGACCTTGTACCGCGGGTCCCGGGGAGGGCCCTGCCCTCCTGCCGCAGCCCCCCCGCGGCGGCCGGCCTGGGCCCGAGCAGGTGGCGGGTGGGGCTGCCGCTTTAGCAACGCGCTGATTTTGGTTAAGAATACGATTTCGAAAGTGATTGAGGGTTTTTTTTCTTCTTTTAATAAGGTTCTCTTCTTCTTTCTTTTCCCTGAAAAGTTACGATGATTTGTCAATTTCTGTGCATTCGCGCCCTTTTCACTGTTTGATGTTGATTGTGAGTGTTAACAGCAAATGATGGTCACTATAGGCCGCTCTGACTATGTTTATTAGTAATAAAATAATGTCAGGATTGACTTGATTCCTGAATAGCTTTTACTCTGTATCCTGGGTTACATCAAAAGGACCGTGGCCAGCAGGTCAGGGGAGGTCATTCTCCCCCTCTATTCTGCTCTCCTGGGACCCCACCTGTAGTGCCCCCAAGAGAAGAAGAACATGGAATTGTTGGAGTGAGTCCTGAGCAGGGACACCAAGTTGGTAAAGAACACCTCCCCTACAAAGAGAGGCTGAGAAAGTTGGGGCTGGTCAGCCTGGAGAAGAGAAGGGTGCATGGAAACCTCAGAGCAACCTTTCAGTGTCTGAAGGGCCTACATGGAATCCAGACAGAGACTCCTTATCATGAATTGCAGTGATAGCACGAGGAGTAATGGGCTCAAACTGCAACAGGGCAAAATAGGCTAAATATACAGAAGAAATTTTTTGTGAGGGTGATGAGGCACTGGGACAGTTGCCCACAAAAGCTGTGGTTGCACCATCTCTGGGAATTTTCCAAGGCCCAGTTAGATGGGGCTCTGAGGAACCTGGTTGAGTGACACGTCATTGCCCAAGGCAGGGCGATTGAGACTAGGTTATCTCTAAGGTCCCTTCCAGTTCAAACCATTCTATGATTCTATATCACATAACGTGATCTGTAACAGATGTCAGTTGCATTGCAATAGGATTAAATTCTGCAATGTATGAATTAGCATGTATAGAACTTTTCTTGTTTGTTTTTTTTTCCTTGACTGTCTTTATATTTTTTTATAGATGATTTTCAAAACTTTTATCTAGAGAAACTGATTGCAGCAATTTTTTGTAGATCCATATGCTCGACTTCTCCTTGAGGCTTTGAAGCAATCTGGTTGGTATGTAAACTCATTTGTCTTGTTCTGTGTAGTGACTTCACTGTGATAAGTAGTGACTGAAGGTTTTCACATTCTTTTCTGTAACTTTGTTTGGGCCTTTCAGCACTGTCTTCAATGACCGACACTTTTCTTGTGAAAACTGTGATGGCTGTGTTAGTGGAGGTTTTGATGCGGCCACATCACAGGTAGGTGCTAGACACAGTCCCCTTTCAAAGGACTGAAATTTCTTTAGTATTTTATTGCTAGGATTAAATCTGCCAGTACTGATACCTGAGTTAATCATGAAAAAAGATAAATAAAAGATGTTCCATGGTGTTGGAACTAGTACCCTTCAGTATGATAATGCTGTTAATGTTGGAAAACACCAATCCAAACACCCTAAATCCTGTCAGTGGTGTATGCTGTGTTTCTGAGAAGTAAGGGAGGAAACTTAGTGAGAACCTATCTCTCTTCTTCTGCAGATTGTTCTGTGTCAGAACAACATTCGCCAACAATCCCATATGAACCGGGTGGTCACACATGAATTGATTCATGCATTTGATCACTGCCGTGCACATGTTGACTGGTTTAAAAATGTCAAACACTTGGCATGTTCAGAGGTAAGTTAAAATGCTGCTAATGTTGTCATTTTGTTTATTATTGCTGGTTATTAGGGTTGCTTTGTGCTATATGGTCTGTTACATGTAATTCATTTGTTTTAAGCCTGTTAGTACATTTTGTCCTTTCTGTCAGGTCAGCCTAAAGAGGTTTATTTGTAAAACAAATACTTAATTTTCACAGTTATTAATAAGTTAATGTCATAAGTGTTTATTGATAAATAAGAGAGTAGTTAGAAGTGAAAACACATTGACACATTAATCAAATGCTTATAGAATTCTTTTTATCCCATGCAAGTCTTGGTATGTTTGGTAGTTATCACAATAACCTTGTTTTTATTTATTTATTTTTTTTATTAACAACAAACTTGTCTTTTTCTGTAACGTTCATTTTTTGAGTAATTGTGGTATTTATTGCTGCTGGTACACTGTAGATATGGATCCATCTCCATTCAATGGGGTTCTGAGCAACCTGGTCTAGTAGAAGGTGTTCCTGCCTATGGCAGGGAGATTAGAACTAGAATGATCTTTAAGGTCCTTTAGAACCCAAACTGTTCTATGATTCTGTGGTCTCAGAGGACATTTGAGAATTAAAGGCCTTAATACTTGGTGCTTTAGGAGATGAAATTAAATGGAGCACATCCTCTTGTGTGTGTGACACAGGTGATGTATCTGTGAAGTCTACATGTTTTTATTTGATTTCTGATGTAATCCTTACCATTTGGTCACAGAAAACCTTATCCCAGGCTAAGCTTCACTCCATCATTTCTGATTCTTCTATCTCCTTCCCTGCCATGTTGCACAGCGAGCTAGGGGATGTGAGCTGTGGTCAGTTCATAATGCTTTGTCTTTGCTGCTCCTTCATCCTTGCACTCTTTCCCTGGTCCTGGGATGTCCTTCTCACAGGATACAGTCCTTTGTGAGCTACTTCAACATGAATCTTTCCCTTGAGCTGGTATTCTTCAAGACCTGCTCCAACTTGAGTTCTTTCTACAGCATACAACCTTTCAGGAATGGAGTGCTCCAGCATCGGTCCCCCAAGGCCCACATTTCCTGACAGAAAATCTACTCCTGCATGGGCTCTCTATGGGCTGCTTTTTTCAGAGCATGCTTGTCTCTTATGTCATGATGTCTTCCTTGGACTGCAGTGTGGATATGTGCTCTGCTGTGTTACTTCACAGATTGCAGGGAGACAACCTCTGTCTCCATGGTCTTCTACACAGGTAGCCAGGGAATCTCCTTTGATGCCTGCAGCACCTCCTCACTGTCGTTCCTCACTGTCTTGGTGTCTGTGGGGCTGTTTTCCTCACATTTTCATCACTCCTCTGTCTCACAGCTGCTCTGTAGTTTTCTTTATCCTTTCTTACATGTGTCATCACAGAGATACAACCAGCACCAAGCAAACCAGCACCACTAATGGTGGGTCCCTTTTAAAACCGGTTAAAACAGTCTCTGACACACGGACAGCCACTTCTCCAGTCTCACAGAAGCCACCCTGGCAGGCCCCTCACTGCCAACATTTTGCCGTGTAAACTCAATACAATAATTCTGAATTATTAACTGTCATCTACTTTATTTTATTGTCCAAGCTTTTACACAGTGCAGAATAAAGCATGTAAACCTCAAACATAAGTTTTATATAAATCAAGATTGTGCATGTTCTTGCTCTTTTCAGGATTATTTTTTCATTTTGGGTATTTTGATTACTTAATTATATGGTATCTACATTTTTTGTTAGCAGCTTTTTAATTCTTACTTTTTATTTTTTCCATGCATTTATTTTTACTCTGGTACTTAATTACAGGAAATCAAGATTTATTTACATTTCCTAACATACTGTATTGGGTATAGAATATTTAGCAGACAAAAGAAATTCTAGTGTACAGGACAAGACAGTTAAGCTAAAGCATACATTTAAATGTAGCTTTTTGCAAAACATATGGGTTACTGCTCTTCTGGGTATTGCAGCTGTAGTCTTTGAAAGGTATCTGCCTTTCTTCCTGATTCTTGTAACAGATTCTGATATAGACTGGGGGGAATATTACTTTTCACGTTCTTTTAGCAGTTCATATATAAATACACTCACACATATAAGCTCTACTGCTCATTTATTTAAACTTTAGGGATATGTGAGATGTAGTTCCTGGAGGAACTTGAAGGAGTTGGAAGGACTACTTGCTGTAGTTCACTGAGGCTGAGATGGATGTAAAGGATATGGTGTTAACAGGTACTTAAGTTAAAGTGGCCTCGGGAATATCCTCTACCAGCAGTCACCAGAAATATACTGAAGAAAAGCATTTGTTACAACTTTTTTGACTTCGTATTTTCATGTGTTTCTCTGATCTTGTGACTTTTTATTTTTCTCAATAGATTCGAGCTGCTAATCTCAGTGGAGACTGTACACTGATGAATGAAATAGCCAGGTTTAAGTTTGGATTGAAAGGACACCATCAGGTAAAGACTGTGGATGCTAAAATATAATAATTTGTTATGAGTCATCTTTACCTACTTGGTCTCAGCCTTCTACACTTTCATAGCTGAAAACTTTAAAAAAAAGAAATAGATGCCATGGACTTGGTGTTTCCTCTTAACTAACCCTTGATCATCGATTTCCTCTTGACTAACCCTTAATGATCAATGTTAGTTTTTTTTTTTCCCCACTTTGTTATTTGCATTGAAATCCCTGAATATTTAGTCATGTTTTAAGGCATTACCACTGACAATGGATGGCTAATCAAACAAAAAGCAGGACTTGCAGGAAATGTAGTGGAAATACCTTATCCACTATAAGTGGGTGACATTCTTAGAAAAAGTCTTTGAAAACTGAAGGCAGCAAAATGAGAAGATTTCTAAGTTACCATGTGTGTTAAGTCTTGTAGGAATTAATTTTTGTAAATAGTATGAAGTCTACAGATTGAGCCCTAAGTATTTGCTCATGTTAGAGTGGCAGTTAGCTTGTTAATTATGTTTACATATTTTTTGGTCTTTTGGTAAACAAACTGTAAGAAAAGGTTACCATAAAGAGAGGTGTCAGAATGAAGGCCAGTAGAGAAGTCATCCCTTAGTTTTACAACATTTCAGTTTGTAAAGAACCTAACTGGTATTTGTGTCTTTCTTTCTGATTTTTTTTTTTTTTTTTTTTTTGCGTCCAGGTCAAGTTTTACAAATTTACAAACAAAAGTTTTACAAATACTTCATACCTACAACAAATGCCAAATTGTATTTTAATTCCTGCTCCTGTCTTTTAATTATTTCATGGTTTATGTATACATGGAAAACTAAAGCACGTAGTTCACACAGGATGGAACTAAAATGTACTTTAATGCTTATTACAGGCACTGTTTGACTCTTTCATACAATATTTTTGCCTATACAATAGGAGTTAATATTTGGAAAATCTGGAAAAAAACTTTGCTAATAATGACATTTTTATTTTTTTTTTTTTCACTTTAGACTTGTGTGCGAGACAGAGCAATCCGTTCCATTCTGGCTGTTAGAAAAGTTAGCAAAGAAACAGCAGAAAAAGCTGTGGATGAAGTTTTTGATGCCTGCTTCAATGATCTGGAACCTTTTGGAAGAATCCCACACAGCAAAGCAGATGCAAAACGTGCTTACAGAGACTTTCAGAACAGAGATCGCTATACTGCTAATTTGTAAGGTGGGGGGGAAAGCCACATGAGAAATTACATTAATACCTGATTGTTCGGTGACACCTGGAGTTATAGTCTATGCCCACAGTACTGATGGAAAGGGCAAAGCTATCAAACTTACTGATTAATTTTTTATTTTTCATGAGCCAACTTCCATGGAAGTAAATGGAGTAAATGAACAAGACTAAAAACTGTTTCCTAACCTGAATATATATATACCAGAAGGATAATTTACTATGTCAAATGACTTGTCAAATACAATTCAATGTGCTTTTAATTTTTTCACTCTGACTGACTCGGACTTGGTTTCTGAAAATTTTGTTGTTACTGAATAAATCTTTTCATATAATCTTTACACTTTCACTATCTTAGTTACACAGTCATGAACTTGGTAATCTTCATCACTCTATTTTAAAAGATGAGCACCTGAACTACAGCTCTATGTACTGGATTTAATAACTATGGATAAACCCAAAATTTAATAACTAAATTTAATAATTTTCTTTTGAGCACCTCCTGAAATTCTTGGGTGGTCTAACATTTCCAGTGGTAGGAAGGCTTTTGTGACTTGAGTCCTTTATGCCCTGAATTGCTGCTCATGTCCTGATTGTCTCTGGTAGTGGAGGACTGGTTATGATGATCAGTGTTGCCTTCTCCTGTTCTGTGTCCCAATATGTTTTGTGACAACAGGACAGTCAATGTATGAAGGTTTTTCAGGCATTGCATAGCTGAGATTTGGCTGTGGTGGGGCAGCAGACTCGGTTGAGACTGGAGCTGGAGTGGGGCCCTGAACTGCTCAGGTAGGGAAATGTCCGCACATGCACCAATTTCAAGTGCCTGTCATGCTACAGCTGAAAGGGGGAGGTACTCCCAAGTATCTCCAGAATTTGGCAGCCTTTGGCAGGGCCCTTGTGTGACTGCAGACTTGGGCTCCCGCCATTCACCTATTTATTTCATGTGCCTACAACGTTTTGGATCTGACCATCACCCTGTAATTTCCTCCTGGGAGGTATTTGGTCATGTGATTAGTCTCCATACCAGTGGTCCTGCTTCTAAGGTGTCACTTCTAAGGTGTCACTCAGGAACAAGGTGCCTGAAGATGACAACAGTGTGTTGCCTTTTCCTGATCAGCAGCAAACACTATGAGAAGATTCAAACCTAAGCACTGTCCTCACAAAGGACAACCCAGAGCACACACAAAGTTCCTGATTGCTCATCAAGCCTGAGTTGCCTGAGTTTGTGTTGGAGTGTCTCTGAGTTGTATTTATTTCCTGGTGTAGCATAATTCATACCTACAGGAACCATTACTTCTAGGGGGCTAAGCATTAATGTAGATCCCTCATAAAGTCATCCCAGTTGTACTGGAGGAAGTAAGGTCTTGAGTATGATTTTTCAAACCCGTGCTTTCAGTAGTTTTACAAAATTGCGAATGGAGATTTCGTAATCTTATTTTCCTGGAGTAATTCATCAGTGACTGACATAATCTCATAGCTGAATATCTGAAGACAAAAAAATGGGTACAATCACCCAGATACCTGTGGAGAAAATTACACATTGAATTGTAGGCTTCCCATATTCCATGTAGTCTATACACCTGCAGTTTCCAAAATCCCCTGAGCCTCAGAGATGCCTTGAAATCAGCATAACAGCATGTGTTAATATTCCCTTAACCTTTACTGCTCTTCAAGTCACCATTTTAGTCAGTATGATGTATGATGCTGGGTTTTTTATACTTCTGACATACATTCTGGTAGATAATCCCTTCATTATACCTAATTAACCAAAGCCTGCTTTAATGAATGTGTGTGTTTGCATTTATATTGTATTTTGGCCAATACCTAGTTTGAATATATCCATTTGTCTTCTATCTGGGATAAGCTTTATCAAGTCTACTTAGAAATGAAAAATACAGCAATAAAAACTAGAAAATGCAAGCATACAAGCTGCTTTCTTTTTTCACTTTAACATTTTTGATAGGTGAACATGATGAAAGTCTTGGAAAGAAAGTGTTCCAGAGAAATCTGCAAGAAATATTGCTAATAAAGAGGACATTGAGCTATATAAAGACATAATTATTAACATATATATGTATATCACTGTGAAACAGTTGGAGACATTATTTGCCACTGTAATCACAAAATATTTGATTTGTAATTCTTAGAGAAGTAAGGAGGGGACTCAGCAGAACTGGTACCTTGGACTTTCAGAGGGCAGACTTTGTCTTGTTTAGGAGCTTAGTTGACAGCGTACCTTGGGAGGCAGTCCTGAAGGCCGAAGGAGTCCAGGAAGGCTGGACATTCTTAAGGAAGGAAATTGTCAAGGGGCTGGAGCAGCCAGCTTGACTGAACAGAGAGCTTTGGCTGGAACTCAGGGGAAAAAGGAGAATTGGAAGAAGGGCCAGGCAGCTCAGGAGGACTACAAGGATGTAATGAGGCTTTGCATGAGAAAATTAGGACCAAAGCCCAAGTAGAACTTAATCTGGCTACTGTGTAAAAGGCAATAAAGGTGTTTCAGTAAATACCTTTGTGACAAAAGGAGGGCTAAGGAGACTCTGGATCCTTTTTTGGATAGGAGGGGAAACACAGTAAGAATAATGAAAAGGCTGAGGTACTCAATGCCTTTTTTGCCTCAGTCTTTATTAGTAAGACCAAGTTCTCTGAGAACCCAGCCCCCTGAGCTGGGAGACAGGGGCAGGGAGCAGAATGAAGCCCTTGTAATCCAAGGGGAAATGGGCAGTGACCTGCTACACCACTTAGACAGACATAAGCCTTTGGGGCTGTATGGGATCCAAGCATGGATACTGAGGGAGCAGGCAGAAGTGCTCACTGAACTATCTTCCATCATTTATTAGCAATCATGGTCTAATGGGAAGGTCACAGATCAGTGATCAGTTGGAGGTTAGAAAATGTGATGCCCAGTTACAAGCGGGGTCAAAAGGATTCAGAGAACTAGAGGTCTGTCAGCCTGGCCCTTGGGGTGGGGAATGTCATTTTGAGTGCCATCATGTGGCACATACAGGACAACCAAGGAATCAGGCCCAGCCAGCATGGTTTATGAAAGGCAGGTGACCAATCTGATCTTCTGTGACAAAGTCACCTAGTGGATGTAGTCTACATGGACTGGTAAAACCTTTTACACTTTCTCTCACAACATTCTCCTGGAGAAGCTGGCTGCTCCTGGCTTGGATAGGGGCACTGTTCTGTGGGTTAAAAACTGGTGGGGTGGCTGGGCCCAGAGAGTGGTTGTGAATGGTGCTACATCCAGCTGGCTTTGGGTCATTCATGACGTTCCCCCAGGTTCAGTATTGGGGCCAGTCCTGTGTAATATCTTTATTGATGATCTGGATGAGGGGATCAAGTGCACCCTCATCAAGTTTGCAGGTGACACCAAGCTGGGTGGGAGTATAGATCTGCTGGAGGGTAGGAAGCAGAGGATTCTGGTAAGGCTGGATTGATGGGTCAAGGTCAATGGTATGAGGTTCACTAGGGCAAGGAAGAGCCAGGTCCCGCTCGTGGGTCAAAACAGCCCTGTGCAGCACTACAGGCAGGGGGGAGAGTGTTTGGAAAGGTGCACCTGGGCTGTTGGCTGACAGTTGTCTGAACATGAGGCAGTGTGTGCCCAGGTGGCCAAGGCCAGTGGCACCTGGCCTGTATCAGAAACAGTGAGGCCAGCAGGACCAGGGCAGTGATCATCCCCCTGTACTCGGCACCGGTGAGGCCACACCTTGAATCCTGTGGTCAGTTCTGAACCCATTGGAGCATGTTTAGGAAAGGGAAATAGGAAGCAGCTAGAGCACAGGTCATATAAAAAAGCAATTGAAAAAATTGGAGTTCTTTACCTTGAAGAAAAGGGGGCCTGGGGGAGACTTTATCTCTCCCTACAACTGCCTGAAAGCAGGTTGTAGCCAAGTGGGGCTTGGTCTCTTCCCAAATAACAAGTGACAGGACAAGAGAAAACAACCTCAAGTTGTGCCAGGAGAGGTTTAGATTGGGTGTTAGTAGATACTACTTCATGGAAAGGGTTGTCAAGCATTGGACCAGGCTGCCCAGGGCAATGGCTGAGTCATGATCCCTGAAAGTATTTATAAGATACCTAGGTGTAGTTTTAGTGGCGAACTTGGCATTGTTAGGTTAACAGCTGGACTCAGTGATCTTTCCAGCCTAAATGATTCTTTGATTCTATGTAATAATGTCAATGAAATAAAATTGCATATCCAGAAAAAGTCAGTTTAAGCAACAGATACTTTTCAGTTATAGCAAGTCAAATTATAATGGCAGAATATATGCACAGCAAGTCACCAGAAAGCAATCAGGACAATCTGACAGGCTTCTTCTCATTCCCTGAGAAAAGGAGGGACAATAATTACATGGAACTTTGCACACACTGTTTATCAATTCGAGCAATCATTTCATTGCTTCAGGTGCAATTTTAATCTGCATCCTTTTTTCTCATCAAGACAGAGATTAGAAAAACCAAGTGAAAACTCCATGCAAATATGAAAAATTTGTGAATCAATTAAGCAGCAGAGGGAGCTGAAGGACTGTGGAACAGCATGCTGCTGTGGAAAATCAGCTGCAGACTACAGAGCTGTTCTTCAGTGAGCTGTTCACTCAGTTTAAATTTCTATTTAATCAAACTTCCATAATTTTAATATTAAAAGAGGTTGAAATTTAAACCATATTTCAATCACTTTTTTTTTCTGTTTCTGAAGAGTATTTGCTTCCTTTAGAAGACCACTTCAAAACATGTATGGAAATACTTTTGCCATCTGTGCTGTTTTAGACTGTGATTGTGTTCACAGGGGCACTTTAATAAATGCTGGGATGCATGTGGCAGACCAAAACATTAAGTTGTAATGACCCATCATTGGTAATCACAACCATGCAAACTACATTAGCCTAATTCCTTGTTCCTCATGCCTAAATTTTCACAAGATTATAACTTTTTTTTCTCTTAAATCTTAGATTTTCAAGTTTTGACCAAAAGAAAAGAGCATTATTATCTAAATAGTAAAGATATATGATTTTACATGGAAGAGTAATTTAACAAAGAGCCTTCAGGTATTTTATTTCTGCTAGAGAGGAAGTTCTGGCTGTGACATAACCCATTGAATAGCTCCTTGGCAGAATTCTTTTAAAGTCCGTAGCCCCTAGCTCTCAGTTGCATGAATGTATGTCAGTTACCACAGGAGCCTTCATATATTGATTGTAGTTTTTTAAAATGGTTTTAGAGACTGTAGCAATATAAGTGAAAACAACAAAAATAATCAGTAAACAGAAAAATCCAACTGTGAAATATGGGTAAGTTCAGAAATTTCCAGGGCATGGTCAGGGAGTCCTCTCTCTTGCTAGATTTAAGAATCCAGCACCAAGAGGTTATTATCCACTGGATATCCACCCAAATTACCTAACAAGCATTCGTCCTTTAGCCTGCCTGTATGCCTGATTAAAAAGAAAACTAGAAAAGAGTTTCTCAATGATTTGGGGTTTTTTTCTTGGTTTTTTTTTTGTTGTTTTTTTTGGTTGGTTGGTAGGGTTGTGTGGGGGCTTGGAGGTTTTTTTTTTTGTTTTCTTTTTGGTTTTTTGGGCTTTTTTTTTTGAGAGTTTTTTGCTGTTGTAGCTCTTTAATGGGTGATGAGAAAATAATTCATAGCTTAGGAGGGAATTAAACCATTACTCTCACTTTTCTTGAGAATAAGATGAAAGTAGGAGAAAGAAGATAAAAGTAGGAGAAAGAAGATGAAAGTAGGGAAAAGGAGAAGAAGGGCTCACACAAAGCACACTGTGATGCTGAGTAAGGAACCAATATATGACGAGAGATCTTGTTCAGACCCCTGTTCTGAGCAAAAAGTTCTGAAGTGCTTGCTGGCTTTACACCCATGTTCTCCACTCACAGATATTTGAGTGGAGGAAAAGCCTGGGGAAAAGGCTGTAAACAGGACAAGCTGTTTAACAGCTGGGCAGCATGATGGCTGCAGGGGCAACAGGAAGCCTCTGGTATCCAGGCACTTTTGTTGGTCCCCTCACGCCTTCCAAGTGCAAAGTGGAGGCCTTAGGGACATCTGTCCCACCCCCAGAGTGTTTCACAGTTGAATGATTTTCCTTTGTCTCCATTTTTTGTCCTGCTGTTTTCTTCTCATTTGAGGGGAATTTCTTCTCCATGAATACATTACACCTGTTCCTCTTTCCTACTCAAATTCTTCCTTTGCATGTGTATAATGAGTGTTTTAAGATTGCTTAAAGAAATGCCAGCAAAGGCATCAGTAAGAACAGGTTTAATATAAAAATGACAGCACAACAAAGTTTGTTGGCAAGATTTACTCTACTATTTACTAGATGTTTAAGGCACACCAAGGAAAAAGAACAAAAAAAAATCCACAGTCAATCAATTCAAACTCTAAGGGCACAATAGCACTTAACAGCATTTAAATTTGATAGTACTTAAATTTAACAACACTTAATTTACATCATAATTTAAACAATTTGGCAAATAATTCATATAGGATTTACTATATCACAACAATAATTTACTTTCAGGCCTAACTTACAAATCCAAAGTACTTAAGAATCAAGTAGAGAAGCATTTCTCCCACATTTGATATGCATGCTTGAATGCACACATACATAAAGAGTCTGTACAAAGTACCTATGAAAAATTACCCTCAAAGATAGTGGAACATTCACTTCAGATGCCTTTTCATCTTGTCAATGTGCGAAGAGTTGAGCCTTGGTGAGTGGGGGTGTCATTCATCTGTTGTCATCATTGATCTATTGTCATTCAGCAATCCATCAGGTACAGCAAACCTGAGAGTTGGCTGGCTCTGCTCAGAGAGAGGTTTCTGCTCACAGCCTGCCGTGGTCCAGGACAGCTCAAACTATCTCATTTTAGACCACTGTTTATAGGCCACAAGACAGTCGGCTTTAGTCACAGCAATGTCTCATCTTGTCCACATTTCAGGTCATAAAGTTTCTTTGAAAGTATGAGAACAAAAATATCATTCCACTTGAGTTCTATTCAGGCAAAAAAAAAGTCTACAAAGTTGTTCAAAGGGGAGGAGTTACAAGTTCTTGGGAGCAGATGGTGTTCCTGATAAACTCAACAGTTGCTCAGTCCAGGTGCTGTTGGTCAGGGCTGAGGCTTGACAAGCATATCTCAGAACATATTGAGGCCTCGAGATGGGGGATGCACCACCACAGTTTGCAAGTAAACAATGACCTTTCTTCTTTTTCCTTTCATTAATAGCTACCTCCTTCTTCTCTCACTGTGCATCTCCAACACACACAAGGGACAGGATAAATGAAATTTTATCTGGAGCATGAATCTGCTGTTGTATGTGTGAGAACAAGGGGTATTTCTTCCAAGCATCCTCTTTTAATTTCTACTTCCTAATGCCACAGCACTGGATTTTACTCTGATAGCTTCAATCTGCTCTGGTGGGAACCAGCTGGGAGTTCCCAGGATCAGGCTGTGAGTGAGTAGTTGCATCCCCTTCCCCAGGTCCTATTTTACAGAGCTTCCTTCTCACCTCTAGTCATATTCATATAATCAATATTCATATCCATATTCATATTAATATTCATATGAATAAACCTAGATACCTGTAGGCATCTTGACTGTGTCTCCCCCACTTCTCCTGTGCCCCAGCTCCTGCTACTGTCCTGCTCTGCTCTCAGGTGCCCTCACACTCTCTGCATCCATGCCAAACTGTTGTTGGTGCCAGCTGGTGTCTCACCACGTTTTAGTCTCTGGATTTGACACTTTACTGGAATGCACTTGGGAAACAATTGGGGAATATGTTTCTTTGCCATAGGAACCATGGCAGGGGAAGGGGATTACCTGTCAGACCTCATGCTGATACTGAATTGAATTTCTGTCAGGGCTGAATATTCATTCATGGGAACTGGAGCATTCCTTGGTATCACAGAATATATATTACCCTCAGGTTTCACGCCTTCTGCCTTAGACCTTCTGGTACGAGGAGTAGGAGACTAATTACCTGTAGGACTGGGAATACAAGAAAAGAAGGTCACAGGTACATATTTCCATCTTGATGTATTTTTCTGACTGCTGAGTAAAAGCAGACTTAAAAGGACAGCTTTAATATAACAATCCTTTCCTGCTCTTTGGATGCCTCCAACAGAGTGAATTTTTCTGCCAGCCACTAACTGAAGTGGACTAGACATTATGTCAACTCTTTCTGGTGCCTGTAACACTTCTACTTCATGCAAAGAAGAGATACCAAGGGTGTCCCCTTCCTTTTCTTTACAATACCCATACTATGACATAATATTCCCCAAAAGGTGAGAAATCTAGGTTCAAACCTTTAAGACTTTTGCTCAGAAAGAAAGAGATGCTCTGTGCTTCAGACACGTGGGCTCAGGAAGCCTTCCTGGGTTCAGTCAATGAACCTTGGATAGCTGAGTCTTTGGTGCAGTTAGGTTTTTAGAAATCATACTGTTCACAGGCCTTTTAAAATGCCCATCTCACATAGAAAATGCATTTTTATGAAGACATTTTCTAGAAAACTGCTAACCCCATTCAGTGAGGCCAAGCATGTAACTTCTACACTGCATATATTGCCATGAAGTAAAGCATCTATTGTATGTGCAGTGCAACAGTCAATATGGGGGAAAAAAAAGGTAAATTTTAACACTTTCTTTATCATTTCTTTTAAATTTCACTTCAGGATGTATTATGTTTAGGAAGTGTTAGTATTAGTTTAGGTTGCTTTTGTTTTGGCACACTGGCCTTTGTTGACATTTTTTGAGACATGTAACTGTCACCATTCATGACATGCTTAATGTAAGCAATATAACTCCAATCCAAATGCTGACATAAAAGGCAACAGATCTGGTCCCAGAGGCTGGGTGTCTTGAGAATAGATGGTCCTATGTTTTTCAAGGGTGGCTGAAGCACCTATGGAGGAACTTTAGGAAAACACTTGGGTAAGAGATTTTCCTATTCAAAATCAACATTCCCTGTGGTGATCCTCTTTCTTCAACAGTCTTGGACATGCTCCTTATCTTGATGAGAGTCTCGTCAAACTGCTGTCCACTCTCTCCACCCCCTTCAGCAGCAGTGGATGTGGCAGCTATCCATCTTCAGGCACATTTGCTTCCACCTGAGAAATTCTTAAAGTAGTGCTTAGCATAAACCTCCCTCTTGTACAATCTTCGTTGCAGCACTGGAGATGTCTGTGGAAACCAGCATCTCTATAGTTATGTTAACAACTGTGTAGAAGTCTTTTAGAGATCTAGGTTTTGACTAAATCTCTTCTGATATGTTTTAAGTGGGGTTTTTTGTTGCTATTTTTCTTTGTTTGTTCTGTTTTGGCTTGTGGTTTTGTTTTGTTTTCTTTTTAACAGAACCTGTGTCCTCTTCAGCTGTAGCCTCAAAAAGAAAACTCTAAAGGAACGGGTGAGAGAAGGGATTTGGGGAGAAATTACTTATTTCTGGCTTTGTGAACTGTGTCAGTGAAAAAAAACCCAAACATTTTCACTGCCTCTATTTCTCTATTTCAAGAATCCTGCTTTCAAGATGTGAATGTCAGACTCTCAGGAACACAGACTGTTTTATACAGCTCTGGAAGTCCTGATCAGTAAAGCACTTAAGAACTTACATTTAATCATGCCATTTTTACAGACTCACCATTTGTTGCCTTGTGAACCACAATACTCAGCACCTTGGAGAATGGTGCTCTAAGTGTATCAAGTGCACTCTAACTTTCTCAGTGAGCTATTGCATGTATGGTCCTCTCAAAACACAAAAGGAAGGTCATTAAATCGATGTGACACACTTCCTAAGCAGTATGTTAACTTCAGGGGTCTCTTTGCATTTCCATTTAAAGTGTTATTGTCTGCCTGCCAAGACTCTTTCTGCTTTATAGCAGTCATATCTTGTACTAAAGCAAACTTTATGGTGTATTGTTAAAAACCTTTCACAACAGAGGCTGCTGGTATTCAGTGGTGAACGGTAAGATTCATGTGTGTAGTTAGTCAAGTTTTGATGCATTTGTGCATTCTTTGGCATGAAAACCACTCTGCAAAGGTAAGATCATTATGACTGTGACTTGTCTCCTTGGAGAGAGAAAAATGTGACTAGTCTAAAAAATCCTATCAACATCCTGTTAAGGCCTTAGGTTTTGCTCACTCAAGTCACAAATTTCTCAACAGAAGTGGAAATAACAGCATTCTGATAGCAAATTGCTTTTTTCCACATCATGACTATAAATAAGTTACCTAAGCCAACTTTTCTAATCCAGTTTCTGTATGAAAGCGTGCACCTAAGTTCAATGGAAGAATGATGCAGAGTAAGAGTGACTATTGTTCCTTATTGTTTTTTGATTAAAATACTTAGATCCCATAACTTAAAATAACAGTCATTTCACACAGAGACAAAGTTACAAAGAAGGTGTAATTTTTTTTTACAACTTTAAATTGTAAAACCTACAAGGGCAGAAGGGAGATCACTAGTAGGGCAAGAGCCGTGTGTATTATAAGGCAATGTATTTGCAGAAATGCTTTTGTCTTCTAATGAAGGTTTTGCTTCTGATATATTCATACTCCTCCTTGTATCTTCCTTTCTTGTTTTCTTTTCCCCCATAAATTTAATATTTACAATGCTGTATTTTTATGGAGAAAGTGAGATTTTAGATGAGGCAGTTGTGTAAAATTAGGTGAGCTACTCAGAGGACTGAAGTAATAAAAGGTGTTTTAGATGACTAGACACATTGCACCACAGAAGCCAAACTTCATTTGTACAAAGAATTTATTGAAGAATTTTAAACAGAAAACTACTTTCTGATTACCAAAGTACATATTTTATCTACTTGAGTGTAGAACACTTATATGCAAGTATTGGTGGGGTGCTGTATTCTCTGATCTTGTAATGAAATACCCAGATTGAGACCTGCTTATTGCCATAGACCAAGGTGGAATTTCAGCAGGTAACTCACCACAGTGTTGTCCTCTCCCTGTTATTTCACATTCCTTCTGTAAAGGGAAGAATGGGTCACAGAGGTTTGATTCTTCACCTAAATATTTCCCTATTTTTAACTGTTTTGTGAGATCGAGGTAAATAGCTTAGCTGGGGATTTGGCCTATGATATGATAAAGCATGTGTAGCTACTGTCAGAATTCCCCCCTGAAAAGCATATTACAGATTTATTGTTATGTAGTAGAGTTTATAACACAGATAAACATTGCCTGGCAATCTATTTTACTTCTCTTTAAGACAATGGCGTGTTTGTAAGGTGTAATTTTTTTCCTTTTTCTTTACTTATCCTGCATCTGAATGGTTAAAAAATTCACAGCTTTTAAATTTCTCCCAACTCTCACACATAAGTAAGATCAAAGCAATAGCATGATGAAACACAAATTGAGAACCAAAATAACTTCACGTACTAATGAAAAAATATACCTTATGTTTGTGTGTTTTCTAAAATCAAAATTATACATCAGCGATGTGTCTAATTGAATGTCACAATACCAGTAATTGTGCTGTCTATGAAAGGAATTTGTTCCAAAGTCAAAGTGTCACCTTGCTGTCAAATAATCCCATAGATTACCATAAACAGAGCTAGCGAAATTGTACTGTGACTGAAAAGATATGTGATGTGAATCCCAGTCATTACCAAAGACATGACTTCCATTGTAATTATCTGCCTACCACAATAGCTTTCCTCTGCCAGCTCTTGCTTACCTGCTGCCACACAAACTCATTAACATTTCCGTTGATTCAATGCCATTTGTACAGTTAACCTTTGTGCAAAGTGGGGGCATTTCTTCATTATGATGGATTCTGTAATATCACAACAACTTGCATTGAGGATTATATTTTTCTTTTCTTCATTTATGGTTAAATTAGAAATTAGTCTAACACCTGGGTTCCATTACACTGAGCTGCCTTGTCATCTGTGGAAAATGCAGTTTGGTTTACAGGTAGCTTCAGTGTTCTCCATCTAAGAAGGGATTACTGCTGTTGCTCAAAGTGACTTTTAAAGGCAGATAAATTCTTGCAAATTTCAACCTGTTTTTGATGGAAAATAAGAAGTATTTTTCAAAGTAAATTGAATAATTATTGTTTCATTTTTAGATATCAGACTTCGGAAACTACAAGCCTCTTCCTATATCTAGACTTTTTAACAAAAATTTTACAATCACTTATCTAGATGATTTTAGGTTAAAGATTGACTTTATTTCAATATTTTAAATTCATAGTAACAAGTTTTTGGCTTCTTTTTCATGGTCTGAAAGCATAGACTATTTTTGCATTTGTTGGACCACTGTAAACCATAAATGTGTTTTGCAATACCTTTCAAACACTTTCCATAAGTAGTTACTTGATCTGTGTAAATTTAGATTGGAATTTTAATTGCCTGACTGTTTTAAGATTGAAAGTAAATACATTTTTAAAATTAATCAGTGCTGTGAAATACAAATAGTTGTTTAATGCTAGACAGAAGAAATGTATCACATTTCAGGTCTTGGGTGGATCTCTAGAGCTTTTTGCATTTAGTTTACATTTCATCTAGGAATTTCATGAAGATTATTACTCATCTGGTATTTGAATTAGCTCTATACTTCTCACAGTGATACGGTTTCTGAAGCTGAAGGTGAACATGCTGCTAATTTTACATTTGTGAGTTCTCTGCCTCACATGTAATAGACACTGAGCTTTCTTTCTGATCATGTCTCTTTCTCTCCCAAGAGCTCAGACTCTTTGACACCTCCTTTTCTTCCCGCTATGCCATTCGTAAAACCTGCTTAATCCCATTTTCTGTCCTATTTCCGTCTCACATCAGTTCCTTTTTAATTCTTTCCCAAGGTTGCCTGGATTATCTCTCTTCCCTTTACTGTGCAAATTTCTAGTCCCAGTTGATGCAGCAGCAGGGAGGCAGGTCTCTCACAGACTGCATATTGGAGACAGAAGAGGACTCCAGGCAGCAACTGGGTGTGTTAGGTCAGGATGTGTTCTGCAGGCTGATCAGAAGAGCTCTGTAAAAATCCAGACTCTGAAAATTTGCCAATAATTTGCCAACAAAAATTCAGTAGGGGAATTTGATGCAATATAGAGTGATCTGAAGCAACCATCATCTCACAAAATGAAAATAAGTTCTAGAGGCTTCTCGTGAGATATGGTGTAGTTACAAAACATACACTTTGTGACTTTGTACACCTGCAATTCAGTATTGGCATTGCTTGTACCTAGTTACAGACTTTGAAATGAGTTTGCAAGGCCCAGAACAGAAGTGCATCAGGCTTGTTGTTTTACTTAACACTTTTTTTCTGTTGACTAGATGGTTGTTACTAATTAATTCTACTTTACTTTAACCTTTTAAAGTATTAAGTCATAGTTTTATTGAGATAGCAATAATAAGCAGTTGTTCTATGTAGAGTGATACATTTAGGGCAACCATAAATATGCAGTGTACAGAAATACCAGCCTGCTAAGATAGCAAAGGCATTAAGAGATGGTAATATAGAATGCAGAACAGAGAAGGGCAGATGTGATGATAAATGGGCTGACACTGGGACTGTTTATGACACA
Source organism: Pseudopodoces humilis (assembly GCF_049639895.1). Taxonomy (NCBI): domain Eukaryota; kingdom Metazoa; phylum Chordata; class Aves; order Passeriformes; family Paridae; genus Pseudopodoces; species Pseudopodoces humilis. The sequence continues at coordinate 42,890,073 of NC_142204.1, read as the reverse complement.
GGCCTGTAAACAACTCACCAGTGGTCAGGTAAAGGAAGCAACATCTGGAACTGCTTTTAGGGGTATCCCCATTTTTTAGGGATAACAAAGAAACAGATAATACATTATACAGGTGTGTGTATATATATATACACAGATATAGTTAATTTGGTTGTAATGTGGAGGTTCTGATCACTGGAGAAAAAAGAAAGGGTAAAAGCATGTTAGCAAACACATAAAAATGTTCTCAGGTATATCACTTATTGAGGAAGAAGACACCACCAATATGAAGATCATATTCCTACAGGTGAAATACTCCAGATACTGACACTAATCATGTTACCCATCACTGCTGCCAGGCTGAAACCACTGACTGCAGGATCTGCATGAGTGAGGAATGTGTAACATTAGGAAAAGGGGTAGTAGAAACCAAGTGTATGACAGGATTATTTTTATTTATTAATCTTGTTACTATTATTACAACTGAGACTTTTCCCCACAAAAAAAGTAATAATTAGATCTAAACTGAAAAAAATTTATTGGATTACACTGTTGTAATTTTGAGCAAATTCCTGACTTTCATTCAACATGTATTTTCCCTTTGCTTGTTGACAAAATCTGGAACATAGCAACAGTAATTGCTGGAAATGGAAAAAGACCACAGGCAGAATCCAAGGAAGTAAAGAGGTTTTGTCCCCTTGTTCCTGTAGCTTGCTGTCAGAAGCCACTCCACAGACCAGGTTCAAGTGGAGGGACAGGGTTTTTTTCCATGGGCTGGTCATTGGATTGCCTGAAGATGTTATGTCCCATCCCTGGAAGTGTTGAATAACAGGTTGGATGGGACTTTGAGCAACCTGGTCTAATGCAAGGTGTCCCTGCTTATGCCAGAGGACTGGAACTAGGTGATTCTAAGGTCTCTTCCAACCCAAACCTTTCCATGATTCTATGATTTGCTGTGGAACACCACATTATCATTAAACTATGCTCTATCAATCAACCATAACTTCACTGGGGCCATATATCTTTCTTCAGAACCGTGCTCACGTGAACATCTGAAATCAAAGGAAATTGCCTGACTTTAGGTTTTTTAAAATCAGGCCTATTATATTGTCTCAGATTATTCATACTCCTAGGAAAGGAGCATTTTGTCTTTTGTATAACAGGGTGAATGTCTCAAGTGTGTGGTTACTCTCAGCTAGAAAATGACTACAGACTAACACAACTGCAGGTAATTCTTCGATATGGGCCTTAGGATATCTTTGAAACACTGTGAAAGGGATACATTTACTTTATCATTTTCAAATAAATGAGAGAGAAACCGAAGAAGGAATATTTTGTGTGCTATATTTATATGAAAACAAGAAATGTATCTTATTTCTTGTGTAATAAGATTCCTAAAGTGGAAGGCTTTCAAGATCTTCCTGAGCATATGCAACTAGAGAGGGAATTACATATTCAGTGCCTGAAAAATTCACCTTTAGGAGTACAGCAGTATCATTTCCCGGTGAAAAGAAACAAAAAAGACACATAGGTGAAAAGGATTCTTAATTGATTCTGATTATGCAAAAAAGTAAAGTAAATTCAAGAGAAAGACGTAGAAACATTTTATTGCACAGAGTTTGAAACACTTTATGGTTATGGGTGCAAGGGTTAAATCAGATGGCATACATTTTAAATAGGCACTACAGCAACATGTCAAATATGTCCATATTTGCATATACTTTATGTTAAAAACATGCCAGCACTGTCTTCTATATTCAGAGCCTAGCAAGTGGAAGTCAAAGAGGTCACCTGTGCAGCTGGTGCAGGTAATGGAATTCCCATCAGGCAGATTTAGAAACTCTACAGAAATGTGCTAAACACAATGCTCCATCTGTTTCTTAACTATTGTGACAAGCATACAATTAGCATGCTTTAAAAAATAGATATTATAATTTTAGTATGTTATTTTGTGTGTGCTCTAATACATTTCAATATGTGTCACTTGTTTGGAGAACATACTAACAGGCACATAAGCACCTCAGCCATGGATACCATTGTTTTGGAGTTTGCTATACCAGTTCTGGTCCTGATTAAAAAAAACATACCAAGCATCATAATCATCTTAATTCTTAACCTAACAAAGCAAATACTGTGAAATATTTTACGGCTATACTGTGCCAGGTGGTTGCTACTAAGACCTGTCTAAGAGTGAACACTAAATAAGATGATAAAGTCAGTCTGAAAAGGAAAGATATTAAGCAAAGAGATAATAAGAAAAATACTTGTGAAACACATAATAGGCCAGATCCCTCTCTTAGACAGGCACAAAAACCTTTAGCTGGATGCTATATTTAATTTTGCCACATAACAGTATTGATTGCAATGATTCTAGTACCTACTTTTTCCTCTAAAGCAAGAGCACTGGTAGCTTGAGACAATGACTGGACACAGGACTTTGTACTGCAAAAGTAATAATTGCATTGCAATTTTATAGTGTCCTGCCTGTAACTTTAGAGTGATCCTACCCAGGTTGCCTCAAAAGCAGATGAGGGAATACACACCTGCTAACGTTGCTGCTTTTGGCAGTAGCTGACTGCTTTTATGTCTCACCTCCTAGTCTCCCATCAGCGTTAGCCCTTTTCTTGGGGATTTCTGAGTGCCCTCAAACAGAAACAGGACAAATGACAGCTGTCTGTGTCCAGGTCATTTATATTTTGCATGCTTGATTAGTCCAATCTACAGCCCCTGAGTAGTCACTTGCTTTCTGAACGTGTTTACCACTGTGTAGGTGTTGCAGAGACCGTCTGCTCACACACTGTGGATCTGCTAAAACTGTCCTTAACTAGATTAGTTAGACATATACTGATAAGCTGCACAGAGCACCCACACAGCTCTCAGGGTGTCCCTGCTTATTCAAGCTTTAAGTTGTGTAACAAAATGGAGAGAAAGTGGAAAAATTCATGCCATAATGGTATGATGCAATTTCATCCCTTTTTCTACTTCAGTCTTTTCCCTGGTTACTGTATTGAATAACAGGGTACTGCAGTTAATACCAGATTTTATTGTGACATGCTTATTTGAAAGATATTTGTGGGTCTACCTAGACAAGAAAAGGGTTGCACCATCAAGTCTGCAACATGCACACACCAATCTTTGAACCCTGAGTTTTCAGGAGCGCCTCAACTGGGAGGCTGAGGATGTTAAGGATGCTGGTGGAGAAACTGGATCTGAGTGAACTCTGAGGTACAGCTATTAACCTCTGTTCTGTGGTAGTGGATACCTGTTAAATATTGAGTGGGAAGGCCCATCCAAGCTGGTTCACTACAGCAATGTTTTATGGGTCCATGCTGCCAATGTGACTGTCGATGGATCCATCCTACCCATTTCCCATGCTCCCCAAAAATGCAGGAGGAGAGAACTGAGAACTCCAGAAGCAGCTGAGAATAAGTCTGGATGGGTGATGGGTATTTGCACTGAAGTTCTGAGGGTGCTGTAGTGGCGTTGATAGCAGAAGATGAAGAAGCTGAGAGTTGTGATGGAGGGAGAAAAGAGGTTCACAGAAAATGTGGAGAGATCTGTTTTTGTATATTCTAAACCACATGACAAAATTTTAGGAAACAAGTCTGCAACCATTGTGTGCATTACATTAATTACTTTCTTTACAGACCTTTAAGCTTCATTGTTTATGCATACAGTCTTTTAATTAAAGAAAAGCTTAAGAAACTGGCAAGGACTTAGTCCCTATCAGTAGTATCTTCTGATCATATTTTGTTGATTTAATAACTGGATGAGTAAATTTCCTGTCCCTAATGGTTATATACTCATACCAATTTTTATTTCTTCAAGGCATCAAGAAAGTTATAAAAAAATAAAAAAAAATACTCTTAGGGCCTAATATGTATTTGTTCAGGCATATTAAAATCTCTTCTTTCAAGGGTATGTTTCTAAGATTATCTGAAAGATTTGCCAGTAATTTACTAGTGTGATAACTAGCATAAATGAAGAATATTTTTAATAATGTACTATTACCTGCCTTGTACAGGGGGTCAGACACATTAAGGCGGAGTATGAATAATTCAGTTTGAGCCATGTTACTTGATCCCAAACCCCATAGCTCAACACACATAAAAACACAGTCTGTGTTCTGTTTAATCTGTGCTTAGCCCACTTCTGGCACAATATTTGCATCTGTTTTTATACTCTTAATAAAAGTGCATTATAAGTGTTACTTCATTGTGTTTACTGGATAAATTCAGAACTGTTTCTGAGATCCTCCTTACCTTAGGGTGCCTGGGCATTTACTCATTATAATTGTTTCTTCTTTTTTAACTTTTTTTTTTCTTAAAGCAAAATTATGTAGTAAAAAAATCAATAAAAGCAATCTTCTTATATACCAGTATATATTTCATCCTCTAAAAGTTGGTTCTTGGGAGGCAGAATGCTTTAGTGGTGAAGGGGTAAGGATGTGATCTTGTGCTGCACTGCTCTCATGGCCCTGCCTTGTGGATGGGCTGTAGATGAAACTGTAGATGAAACAGGTTGTGGAAATGTTCATTATTAGCAAAAGAAATTCATACCACTAAAATTGTGTCTCCTTTCCTACACCTGAAGTTTAATTAATGAAATCAGTAAACATGATTTTTACCTTTGTCAATGATTTCTTGGAGAGTGGCTATGGCAATGTTACTTTATTTGGAAAAATATTTAATGAACTGAGGTTTTATATAATTGGTGTAATATGACAAAATATTCCAAACATTCAGTTAAAGAACTTGTAGATTCCAGTTTATATAAACAGGAAAGGAAGAAAGGGTATTACTTGTAATAGCTCTGTAGATCAGATGTATCTTAGGTGGAAAAGTGAAAGATGAAGAGATGACCTTATTCAATTTAGAAATAAAAATTCTCAAGGTCTTTAGCCAAATCCAATAATTTAAATAACAATAACAGTATACCAATTTCACATCAGAAAATAATCACAGCTCTCATATATTAGAGTAATACGTAAGATAGCAAAAAAAAGTAATTTAAGACACATATCCAACAGCTATACTTACTGATTTTCTTATCTTCTATAAATCCATTATACTTATTCTGAGCATAATTAATGTCTTTAATGTCTTTCACCCTCACTGTGCAAAACTCTTCTGAAACAGCATTTCTAAATTGTGTTACTACTATCACCTTCAAATATTCTCCTTTGTTAAAAACAAAAACAGAACAAAAAACTCCACAAATAACAAAACAAAAAACCCCAAAAAACCCTCCCAAACAAATAAATGAAAGAACAACCAAAAAAAAAAAAACACTTTCTTGGGGGAGAGAGGGAATATAATTAATACTGAAATTAAACATCCTGTGTATATTTTTGGTCCAGAATAAAATATTGGCACTCTTCTGGTATCAAAGAGATCTTTATACACCAGACTTTATTTCAGGCTGCCAAATAAGTATCACAATGTCATCAGTTTTTAAACTGTCCTGTACTATATCACATGTACCTGTTATTTTATATGCAGGCATATGTGCATGCACAACAAATTCTCCCATCCACACATAAAAAAATGTACATGTCCACATAAGATATTTAAAACATTTAATTGGGAGTTGGGTTGAAATTATAACTTCTAACATGAATGATGCAAAATTTTGAGGAAGTGTTTTTGAATTTTCAAATTTTGTGTTGAAATAGAAGATTTTGATGATAGTTTTAATACCATAAAAAAAAAGGATACTATTTCTGTGTCTGCTACGGAGGACTCTGGGCTGAGTAAATTGTTAATATAAGCATCTGACTAAATACTCAGTGAAACTGACACCACCTCCTTGAAATTTGAATGTATGCAGGCAATATGCCTAGAACATTTGCCTTGGCTCCATTCCAGTTGTTGTCATATACTATATCTAACTTCTTAATTTTAATTTTGCTTTTAGAGGGGAGTAATACAGGGAAATCAGCCAAATGCTCCTCAAAACTCTGCTACTCCTCTTGGGTTCGACCTCATTCTTCATGGAGAGAAAAAAGAAATCATCAACCATCAACACTTATCACCCATGATAGTAAAATGAATTGTTACTCGCAAAATATTTCCATATTTTTATTCCATTTATTCCTTTACTATCAGAGTAGTTAATATTTGACTTAATTCTTAGTCACCTAATTTATTTACCCTGGAATACATAGCTGAATAGTTGTCTTAGGCAGTTTTTGAGGGCTTTATTTTTTTGCTTCTTTTTGGTTTTGTTTGTTGGGTTTTTGTGTGTGTCTGTTTTTTGGGTTGGTTTTTTTTTTTTGAAACAAACAGGACTTCAGCTACATACTAGTCTGATCTTCCACTGACACAAGAAAGCAAACAAAGTTTACATTCCAGGTAGTGGTGACTGTTCTTTTGCTTTTTGATCTTAAAACCTCCATTATATGCAGAGGTGACACATAACTTGCACACCTAATTTATAATCCTTTAATCCTCAAATATTTTTCTCATTCTAGAAAGTTGAAAGTTAGATCAATGTCTAGTCTATATTTGCTCAAATATTGTTTAGCTGACCTTTATTTCACACTTATCTGAATATTGTGCTTGATGTATGTTCTTGACAAGGAGTAGCAACAGATACACTTATAATGGCCAGATATCCCAGACATCTTGTCATTTTCTATCTAAAATGCAAAAAAAAAAAAAAAAAAAGCATTGAGGCAGAAATACTCCTTTGTCTTCAGTGTGATATTTCAAGGTCAAAAAAGATGTGTTAATGGAGCAATTTAGCATGTAATAAATAATGCATTTGCCATTGCATGGGTTATATTTCTTCTACTATCTAGGTTTCTGTTTGCTGTATTTTCAATCCCACCTTCTATGAATAGCAATGTTCAAGTCTTTAAAGTGAAGATGACCGTATAACTGTATTTTCAATTCAAAACTACCAATCATGTGAAGTATAACGTTATACTTCTCATACTTTTTCATTTTTTTCTACAACATCTGAAAACAGAATATATCAAGGCAGCTTTTCACACATTGAAAAAAAACAAAACCCACATATATTGACAATATTTGCAGATGTACGGATTTTGTGAGGCAGCTTTCCACCTGGGTGGCCCACAGCATAAACTACTCCTTGGTGCTGTTCTTCCCCAGGCAAAGGACTTTGCACTTCACTGTGTTGAACTTCAGGAGGTTCCTGTCAGTCCACTTCTCCAGCCTGCTCAGGTCCCTCTGGATGTCAGGATAATCTGCCACATCAGCTTCTCTTCCTAATTTGATGCTGCCTGCAAATCTGCTGAGCGCAAACTCTGCCCCATCATGTAAAATAGAAGAGGACCTAGTGTAGATACCTAGAATATATGACTACTGACTGCACTCTGACTAGATTTTGTTCTGCTGATCACCACCCTCTGGACCAGGCCATTCAGCCAGCTTTCAGTCCATCTCACTATCTGCTCATGCAGAATGTACAGCCATAGCTAATCTGAGAACCATAAAGTACCAGGAAATAGTTTCCAGGATTAGATGTTCCATCAAGCCCTAGAATTATGTCCTAATTACAAAACCTACTGGATCCAAACAAACAGAAAAAAAAAACCCTCACTCATTCTGCCCCTTGAAACTAAATTTCTGAGTAGACAGAAGCGAAAAAAAAAAACCACATGCCATAAAATATGTGAAAGAGGACATATTTCTGTGTAAGTCATCTACAAATTCACTACAGGTAAAGCAGAACTGCGATTTTTTTCCTCTTGTCTGGAACTGGGTTTGATTTTTTTTAATGATCTATTGTAAAAAACACTTCTTTTACGTGCAGAATTGCTCCATAAAAGTGATTAGCTCTAGATATTTATCATAAGCAACAACTGGGATGCTCATTTCCTGAGCTGGTTCCTTTAAATTATATACCTGAGATAAGTGGGATGACTCTGTTTACAGGAATTTTGTTTGCAGTTTGAAGCTTCAGCCAACTGCTTCTGATGTGACAACTTTCCCTGTTTTGAGCAGATAATTATTAACAAAACACTTAAAAGTTCTTTTTGATATATCACATCAGCTATTTGCCAAGTTGCATTTGCTGTTCTTTGTTCAGTTTTGGGAACCCAGCCTGTTGCCACTGACATCAGAAAACACGGGAACAAGCCCTCCAGACCCCAGCATTGCTCACCCCTGTCGAGGTAGCAGCAGTGGAAGGATGTGACACACTTTGTGTGGCAGGTGCATGGGAGATGGGCAGAGTACAACGAGCTCTTGCAAGCCCAGCTGTCTTGGGGATTCTGAGACTTTAACAGATCTTAGATGATGCTCACCTGTACTGGGCAGCACCAAATAATCCCTTCTTATTCTCAGTTATGTTTCTCTCTGTTTTTAGTAGCTCTTGTCTCAGGAAAAGACTGTCATTTGTATCAATCTGTGGAATACCTCATAATTCCCAGAGGGTCTCCCAGTCAATATAAGGATGCACAACTTTCTTTTTTCTTAAACAAATACAGAGTGAGTAGTTTATAATGTTTAGGCATTTTTATTTCCTGACATAGCTTGCAATTTTATACCTGGTGGTCACTCTGTCACATTCCAGGATAGTACTGAAGCTTATCTATGTAAGGAAATGTCTGGTCCAAAATTTGAGCTGCAAAATGAAAAGTTACTCTTAACCACACTTACACATTACTGCTTGTCTTGCCTGAGATTTGTTGCATTTACTGTTGCAAAGACTTTTCAAAACACATTAGTTAAATGGAGCTGAAAATCATTCATGCATATTTTATGGAATAAATTACAGATATATATCCAGTTGTAAGTTATAAAACATGTCTTTGCTTGGGCTATTAAAATATTCTGCCCCATTTAAAATAAGCTACGTAATGAAATGGATGTGCAGTAATAATTTTACAATTCTTATTAACATAAAGTATTTTAGCACAAAATGCATTTTGAAAATTTTATGCATAAATTTAGAACTTCTGTTCAATTCTTCTCAGCAAATACAGAAATAAAGTTATATACAGTTATCTAAAACAGAAAAAATGAGAGAATTTTAATTTCTTTTAACAACCGTGGAGACTTTTGCCATATTTGCAAAAATTAAAGAGGTTAAGCTAAACACAGCTGGGCTGCCCGGAGTAAAAAGAAGCAAGACAAAATCATACAATGAAAAATACCATATTCAAAGTCTATGTAACAGAGATCTTTCAAATTTACATTATGGAGAGAAGGAAGATTTTAAAGTGTTTAATGTCTTAAACCGCCAGCTTATGTGATGCAGAAAACAGGTTGCTGACACTGAAGAGGAGCTTTTGATCATCAGGAGGAACTTGTATTGGTTCTGTTCTGTACCTTGCAAAATCACAGGGAGGTTTGTGTGCCTTACCATCATCATTTGTAAGGCCCCAGAAACTTCCTCAATGAGACTTTTAAAAGGGCTTACAGTTGTTCATGTATTCTGAATCAGATGCATGGCAGTTTTCAAGAGGTCAAAACAACAAAAAAACTCTTCTGGCAACTTTAGAAAATCAAGCCAATTTGGCAAAAGGTTTAGAACAGCATTCACTCAACATAAAACACCTCCCAAAGCATTAGCTAAGTCCATTCCACTTAGCAAACACTAAGCCAAATCAATTTTTTACTCAAAAATTCCAAGGGAATTAAAAGAAGAAAACCAGAAAAGGCGTACAAAAGAACAAACATAACTACCGTTCCTGGTTCCAGCAGCATCCAGCTGTCAGAACTTCCAAGAGGAGGATCAAGTCACGTGAAGGCTTTGGATCTTGCATTAAATACTCCTTGTCCTTCCTGGGCCCTTCCCCCAGGCGGGACTTGTGGTCATTTGGCCACTCAGGAGCTGGGCTGGGCTCCAGAGGTGGGTGTGGAGCGCTGCCTCCGGTGTGCCAGCGATTGGTGACCACTGCAGGGCTGGGCCAGGGGCCAGGGGGGTGGGGTGTGCAGGGCAGGGCATCACCTCAGCAGGGCAAGGCCTGACCTGCCCCTTCTCCCACACATGCACCCAAAATGTTTCAAGCCAGAAATCTTGTTATTATATATGTATCATAAAACATGCTTTTTTCTTATACAAAGAATTTAATTTCTTTGAGTACTGAAAACCTTATAGAGTAAGTTGACATATTGAGCTCCAGATCTAGAATAGTTGCTTCCTCTGGGTTATATAAAATGAGTACTATTGGCTGACATAAAATTCCTCCTCTCAGTACAAGTTTCTCTTCTACAGGAGAAATAGCATCCCTGAATGTTGTCTTTGAATGGGTTAAGGGAAACTTTGCTTATCTGTACATTGTGAAGGAACACTTGTGTTCCTTGAGGGGTTGCCACCTATACACAGAAGTTCAGTCCTGGGTTTTAAAGATTTCCTTGAAAATAAGTGCTCTTCGTGTAAATAATATTATTAAAAAAAAAAAAAAATTAAAAAAAAGTGTTTTTGGGTTTTGGGGTTTTTTAAATTTAATTGGGGGAAACTGAAGCTGAGGTTCAATAAGATTAAGAGCAATAAGCATTGATAAAATAGATATGAACAATAAATCTAGGGAGCTCTCTTTAGCTGAGCAAGGTTCTCTGACACACCCTTCAAGGCCTGCATGAAATGTAACAAATCCTGGTTCTGCTGAATCCTGTCAACTGAAAGTAGCTTTCCCTAACCCACTGGTGACGCCGCCTTGCTTTGCTGAATCCTCTATATTGCTGCATTGAAGATGGAGCCTTTTAAACCTGCTCATTCTGTGTCCATAGAGCAGCTGGGCTGTGAAAGAACTGGTCTAGACATTAATTTCCGTTTCACTTTAATCTTGTGCTCACTAGGCTTCACAGTTTTAATACTGAAATATCTGCAGAGCAAATTGTCTACTAAAACAGGAGTTGAACCGAGTTTGGAAAATAAGATTTTTTTTTAATCGTAAGAAATTAAACTGTGTTTTTGGATTCTTTCCCAGCCTTGCTGGTCAATATGGCATGGAGTTTTATAGCCTAAATTAAAAATAATTACTGGAATCCTGGAAATCATATGACTTCAAGTCATATGTCTTGCAAATCAAAGCCTAATTAATTATGCCATTAAACAATTGTTATTGCCTAGTGACTAGCAAATGTATATTTTGAAAACCAAAACAAAATGTGCTTTAAAATGAGCTTAAACTTTATTAGTTGCATTAAACAATGACTTATAAACTGAAAACTGATGTCTTGGCTGGTTGCTGTGAATAGTACTCCAAAACTGGATTTATAAGCCAGCAAACTTGCTGGCTGGGAATGGTTGCCAGCAATAATTTTGAAACAAGAACTTGAAATGATGTAAATAAGGTCTGAATACCAGAGACTACCCATTAAGGTGTGGTAGAAAAAGCTACAAATGAAGCATAAAGTCTAATTATCTACTGGTTTAGTATTTATTTTGTATAAACACACACAAATTGCACACACTTGGGGGGATTCTTGTCAACATTACATATTTCTCAGCACTCACTGTTCTAAGAAAAGACTATAGCAGTCCATCCTGACCACATAAAAAGACCATTATGAGGCCTTACCTAAACCTGCATCTCTTTTAGCAGGCAGGAGTTTGCATGACTATTTTTTTACAAATAATAGAAGATTTCCTAAGCCTGTGATTTGTGAACCTGTACCTTCATTTTCAAAGGACTTGGCTACACATATACATGTAGACAAAGGTAGCATAGCATATTATGACTGCTTCTGTACAAAAATGTTACACTTGGAAAGACTCTAGCTCAGACTTACTAGTCTGAAGAAACTATTGAGAAAGATCACCAACACGACAATTTAATACAATTATTTTTTTTTCTTAATAAGATTTTGTCTGATCTTTTATGTGACTTTATTCCTCTGCCCAGTTGTCTGGTCAGTAAAGATAACTCTGTGATAACTGGATAAGAAACACTTCTTGACCCCTTACAATGCTGTCTTCAGAAATTCCATCTTCTATTCTTCTATATTTTCCCTTATTAATAATTAGAGTAGTAGGTAAAAAAGCCAGGACTGTAACTTAAGTTGTGATTATAAATTCCCTTTCTTCTGCTCCAGGTATTATTAAGAAATTTTTAAATGTTTGCTTTGGATAGAGAAAATGAGGGTGGAGGAGCTCTGATGTAGCCTGGAAATGAAACAGTTTGGTAAGCAGTGTCCTGTGTTGGTCTGTAACCAGATGGGAGGAAATTAGTAAGGAGAATGTTTGGGAACAGGAGTGCCACACAAATGGTGTGGCATAGCCATGGGAAAGAGATGTTTTCTATGGGAAGGTATATTGTACCTATGGTTGAGCTACCCTTTTTTGATCTCACCTTAAGTTTCCATTGCTTATATAATTTTTTTGTGTTTTCCAGAATTCCTTCAGAAACAGAGCAGCACAGCATCATTCTTGGTTCTAGCCCCTGCTGTAAAAACAGTCCCTGAATACTTAACAATATGATACAATACTCATCTACTGTGTGATGTTGAAGCTTGAGAAGGAGAAAGATGTTACTTTCTTGATTGAAATTCCATTGGTTATCATGTGGGACAGCTCTGTTAGCATTTCAGATAATTTGATTTCAATGAGTTTCCTGAAGGTGACTTGTCAGGTCACACTCCTTCCCATTTTTGTATATCATTTACTCATTAGGCCAAAAGTTGTTCTTTAAATGCAGAGCTGCTGTCTGCTCGATACCTGCTGTGCTGGTGGGATGATGACAGTATCTCACTTCCTGCCCTAGCTGTTGCAGAAGACTTTGTCTAGTTGCTACAAGAGACTTTGTCCTAGAATTATGCCCTTCTGTTAACCCAATAGATGCCAGATTACTTGGAATGAGGAATTAAAAATATCCCAAAGTGTTTGCTGGTCTTAGCCAGGTGGAACATGGCATCTAGGTAATTAATACAGTAAAATGTATTCTTCACAATGTCTGTCTGCAGCCCCAGTAGATCCAGATTAGTTCCATGCATGGACCAAGAAAGGAAATATAACAGGTACAGCTGCAGAGTTTCCTTCTCCATCTGCCAGAACTTTATCTTGAACAGTTAAGCTGAAGTTCCATGCTCCTTTTTCACATTTTCCAAACCAACATGTTAAAGAACCTCTTTACAGCTGTGTGTTAGGCCAGTAACTTCTACATTGAGGGATAATCTGGTTGAGTGTTGAATCATTTACTGGCAGACTCCACAGAGAGGTCACTGTTCAACTGCTCCTCTAGCAGTGTCCTCTGATTTCCTTCTTTGCCTCTGGCAAGATAATATCTCACAGGCAGAAAAAATTTTATTCTTCACATCAGGATAATATGCACATAAATATGTATAAATATGCCATCCTCAGTGCTCAAACCATCTGTACAAGTGTCAGCACAAGAGCTATTGGTAGCTTTTTTGCATGTGTCTTTACTTATTTACAGTCTGAATAAAGCATTAAATTCCAGTGTGATTCTAATTAGCAGAGCAGTGGTTACTCACTATTGCTTTGCTCTGGCCTGCTCTCAGCTTGGTGCTGAGACAGCAAAGCCATTTGTGGATGTACCAGCTTATCAGGTGTAGCAACTTGCCAAGGTGCTGCAAGGTATTGAAGCTCATCTTTAAGGAGTCTGCTCAAACTTAGCCCAGCTTTGCTGGCTGTCAATTTACAAGCAATATTGATAGTGGGCAGTTTATAAAGGGGCGCCTTAATGAGAAGCAGAAGGATATCACACACAGTTCCCAGAGGCATTTATAAGCCTTGGTCTGGAATGGTTTATGTTAAGTGTTCATTGAATTAAGTCTGTCTTGTTTGGTTTTAGGTCATCTACTGACGCTATCCCTCACATATAAAATGTACTTCTGTCACAGACTGGGCTTTTCTTAATCACATTTTAAAATTTAACCATTTATTGTCTCTTCTTTGTCATCTGATACATTTACAGACTTTTTTCTTTTTTTTTTTAATTTATTTTTCCCCCTGAAAATGCTTATTTCAAGAGCAGAACATCGTCAATGATGGAATAACTGGTTGATTGACAAAGATCTCCACACTGACTCATCAATAAGTGTGTGGCTAAATCAAATCAAGAATTGCAAAAGAAATAGGGAATGTATAGCAGTTTAACTGACAGGAGAAAGACCACATCTATTTGAAGTTCTATGATGTGGGATGTCTGTAGGCTTCCAAATGACTTTTGCAATTTGTTATCTTTATAAATTACTTGAATGGACTATAAACAAGTCAGAATGACAGGAAGGCATTAATGAGAAGAGGAATGACTACACTTCAAGTGTCAAGAAAGTTTCAGTGTTGTCTTTGTATTATGGCTGATACCTAGGAAATATAAATTATTTTAGATAAACATTCAGCATTATTAAAAACCAAAACATAACAAGAAGGAGGAAAAAATAACAGATTAAAACTAAGTAAGAAAATAAGGCTTTCAAAAGAGGAGCTGGGAGAAAGGAATGGTGATTTTCTTTTAAGTAGCATTTTGAATATGTAGAAAGATATTCATCCTTCTCTGGCACGTCATATTTTACAAGTTCATGAGTGAAAACCAGCTTAGAGATGTACTTGTTTGATTTTTCTTATTTCAGATATTTTACAGGAAAAACATAATAGCTGCAAGATTTGTGAAAAGCAGATATTTCGATTTCATGCTGATGGAGTTAAAAATCATCTGTTCTATTGGCAAGTTGATGTCAAACATCTCATAGGAGAGTTACTGAACATGAGGACACATGAAAACCAGAGAAGAGAAATCTGTGAGCAATGTAAAGAGTTTTCCAAAAACTAAGACTAAATAACTAAATAGCTAACTATACATTTTTGAGAAAACAGAAGCAATCTCTTCATATGGAAGAGGGGTGAGAAATAGGGATCATAAATTGAAACAGGACATTCTGACTTGACATAGTGGGGCAGGGGACAGAGAGAATCCCCATAAGGGGAGAGCCAGGGAGAGGGACTGCCCAGAGCAGAGGTTGGACAACCTCTTTCCCTGTAAATATTCAAGACCCAACTGGGAAAACCCTCAGCAACTTGGTCTGAACTTAAATGTGACTCTGAGCTGGAGTTTGCACTAGAGATCACCTGAGGTAGTGTTAATTTTTGGAAGCAGACAGTTTAGGGTTTACAATTTAAAAAATAAATATTGGAAGATACAGGACATTCAAAATAACTGCTGAATATCAAGCTGATTTAAGGAACATAAAATTTCCTTAATCTCTTGGTAATTGAAAGCATAATGTTATGCTGAAATCCTCTAAATACTGTTCAAATGCACTCAGCAAGTAGAACTTCTATTCATATTTATTCCTGAAACTGTGTTAGGTCTCAGCAAATCTCTGGTGTCTATGTATTTTAAATTTAAATTGGAAATTTTAAGATATATATTTTCATAGTAGGGTCTATATACCTTGACTGCAGCAAAAAAAATATTTTTAAACTCTACAGGCTATAGAAAAGACAGAATAAGGGTTAGTTTATCCAATGAGAAATGTGTCTTGTTAGGAAAGGAGCACTGTCATCATCCTAAATCCTCAAAGAAAGAGCTGAAACTAAGCTTTTGAAATAAATCATGAACAGAGATCAGGATCAAAACTGACTTGTTATTGGAAATTTCATTTCTGTCCATTGAAATAAGTAAATCAAAATATTTATTTTTTCACCCCAGAAAGTGCTATTCAGTCAGATCTCTGTTCTCAAATCCCTAACTGCTGTGTTCCCTGAAGAAGGACTCCTGGGCTTAACCAGTTCCAGAGTGTTCTGCAGCAAAGTGCACAGACCCAGAGTCCACAAATGCCTACTTTTGTAGTCCACTATGGTTTTAAAGTAACTAAAAAGGAAATCTTGAATAAAGGGTTTTTTTTATTTTGTTTTTTTTTCTAAAGACAAATGAAAATACTCCTACCACAGAGAAAAGGGAAAGAAAATATTTTTTGTTTTCATTTCAGGACAAATTTAAAACAAAAATAATCAGAATTTCCAGTCAAGAAGAATTTCTAGTTTTCAGCCAGTTCACAATAGGAGCTGGTTATTAAATTCCATTAGGCAAGTATGCCTTCACATCCTTGAAAGGACTTTTTCCTCTGGAATATCCATCTGTCAGAAAAGTTGTCATTTAGCCCTGGGCCATATGTTTTGCTCCACTGTGATAATCTGCTTTGCTTTTGTGAACTTTAAAGAATTCTGCTACCATTTTGAAAAGGATTTGTCATATTTATAATGCTTCTGTGCAACTTCTATGGAATTTTCTGTGTGTTTTCATGCAAAATGCAATATGCTGTTACAACTATTACGTCCAGACTTTACCTTTTAGCATAGCTGGTGTTTGGATTTTGTATCTTCTCTTCATCAGCTCTGTGTTGCTTGTAATGTTAGATTCTACAAGCAAAACAATTAATGGCTTGTGGATCTTTTTGCATTTACTCATCTACAATTTACTGAAGAAATTAAGTTATAGTCTGGGATTGTGTCATTTGGGTGCATCCCAGCAAGTGTAAAATGTACATAAATTTCTACAGGATAAGTGCTCAGCATTGATTTTATTTTCCTTAATTGCTTTGATGATTAAAAATAGGATTCTCCATCTGCTGAAATTTGTTATGGCTATGGCTCTAATATAAAATCTGTCCATTATTTTAAGGATATATTTGGCTGTGTAACCACAGGACATTATTGTTAGTAGCATATAAACTATTCAACTAATTTGAAGCTAATTCGCTAAATGAAAGATTTTACAAATTGGAAAATAAAAAACAGCATTAGGTTTTTATTCCAGTTTCAATTTAGCCAGGTAAATTTTTTTGTTTTCCCTTCTCATTAGCACTTAAAGTTTTGTTCCTCTTTTCTTTGTTTTAAACTTGTTTAAACTGAAGCTTACTTTTCATAAAATGTATAAGATAAAAGATTTTCTATTTTCACTTTGTTTTTCAGTCCCACACAGATTCTTATTATCATGCTTTTATATCTATTCCTTTATTTTATTGCAATCACTTTTTCCTTTTCCTTACTTGAAGCAAATGTCATATCTTAGGAAAATCTGAACATTTCTGCTGGAGTGGAAATAAACTTAATGTGGTTTTCTCTGTTGAACAGCAGTTAATCATAAAGGACACAATGAAACTACAGAACTATTTTTTCAAGAAATTAACATCCCAGCTCAAATATTAGGATATTAAAGTAACATGGTATATAAGAATCATTATCACAGTAACTTTGCCTGAATGTTATGAGGCTTTCTGAAACCTTTGTGTCTGTTTTTGGGGGCTTTAGATAATGCAAGTTTTAGACTATAGGCATGCATTATAGTTTTGTGTATGTTTCTGCAGAGTCAGACCCACTGGAGACAAACCACAGTTTCAGTCTCAGACTTGTATTAAAATAAACTTATGTGGTAAAAGAAGTGCTAGGAAAATTAGAGTGCTACTGACTCTAACTAAAAAACTAAAAGGAGCTGCTAACACTATTCAGTGATAACAACACTTTGAAAAATTTTTGTGTGGTACATTATTTTGAAACCAGAAAACTAGCTTTTCAGCCCGGTTGCCCCATAAATACTGAATGTCAGGTGGAGCTGAAAGCTATATTTATTATCTTTAAAGGCACCTGTGCTGGAGTGTGAATGGTTTGCCTGTTGGTACATTTACAAATGTAAATTTTTATATTTTACTTCCTTCAATATGAGCCCTCTAAAGGTTCAGATACTGTAAATCAGAGATTTAATGGAAAAGTTCAGTATCAAGAATGTTATGATAGGGAAATGAAATCATTATATAAACAATATAGTACACAAAAGTATACATTCAGTTTCCAGTTTTTGTGCTACCAACTTAACATCAATGAAAAGATATACTCTGTCAGAGCAGCCATAAAGGTGACCTGGTTATAATGGGGGAAATTACTGACAGAAGACATCTACTAAAATACTGACAGACAAAATCTCTGCCAGTGTAGGAACTGCTAACCTGAGAATCTGGAACATCCTTGACAAGCACAGGTGGGAGCTTGGGTTGGCCTCGATAGGTGCAGCTGGGGCTCTGCAGCATGCTTGATAAGCACAAAAAAATAAACTGCCATGACCTGCAGAACAAAGAAACTGTTATAACCTACAAATTGACCTCCTAAGAAAGCAGAACTAAGCAACAAGGACTGGTGTCCTATGCCCACTTGCGTATTCATATTAAAATACAAAAGTATGTCATTGTGTTCCCAAAATGAGCTTTTCTCTCCAAGAGGTACCCTTGTGTGAACTTAACTACACACTTGTTTTGTCCCCATTCCTGGGAGCAGCTAAATGGACTCTATTGGTAATAATCTGAAGGAAAAATATTTATACAGGCATGCATATACATAATGAAACAACTTGTTTTTGACTAGTGGCAATTCATAATAGCTTGCATATATATATATATATATATATATATAATTGTGTATATGTTTACATATACATATATATATATATGCTTCCTTTATTAATCATAAGTGTATACCTTAAAAGTGGTTTGTAATAAAAACGCTGTGGGCTTGGTATTACTGAATCCTATGAACACATTACCATGACCAACTTGTGGAATGGGAAACCTCTGCAGATTGAGGCTCTTACAGTTACTCACAGCCTTAATGGTTAGCTTTTAATGTTGAGAAATATCAAATTATCTCTTGGAATTTCTAATCTTCATGGTTTATAATGTTATTCTTTGCCTTATTAAAATGATTAACATAACAACAGCATCTTGCCAAACACTTTAAGAGGAGTAGAAGTATCTTTTGTTTTATTAAAACATCTCAGTCCTAATTTATCATAAATTTGGTTTGTCATTATTTTGGACAAATTTCATACTCAAATTATTGCTCTTTAAGATATCCCTACAGAGTGGAATTTAATGCTCTGGGGTTAACTAGCAATATTTGCACTTCTCGACTGTCATCTGTCTATGTACATAAACATATCTGTAAACAATATTTTACTATCATACATTTGTATTACATTTCTCATGGGGACAAGTGTATAGATGTTATAAATTATAGAATTATTTAGGATGAAAAAGACCTTTAAGATCATTGAGTTCAACCATTAACCCAGCACTGTCAAGTCCATCACTAAACCATGTCCCTAAGTTCCACATCTATATGTATTTTCAATACTTCCAGGGATGGTGATTTAGACACTTCCTGATACAGACTGTTGTACTGCTTGACCACCCTTTCAGTAAAGAAATAATCACTAATATCCAACCTCAACCTCCCCTGGCACAAGTTGAGGCCATTTTCTCTTGTCCTGGTCCTTTCTATCTGGGAGAAGAGACTGACCTGCACTTTTCCACAGCCTCCTTTCAGCCAGTTGTAGTGGCCCCCCCTGAGCCCCCTTTTCTCCAGGTCCAACTCCAGGTCCAGGTCCAACCCAGCTCCCTCAACTGCTCCTCATCAGATTTGTGCTCTGGACAAAAGGACAAACTCACCAGCTCTGTTTCCCTCTCTGGGCTTACTCCAGGACCTCAATGTCCTTCTTGTAGAAGTGAGGGGCCCAGAACTGGACACAGCACTCGAGGCGCAGCCTTGGCAGTGCTGAGTATGGGGGGACAATCCCTACCCTGCTCCTGCAGACTGCACTATTGCTGATACAGGCCAGGATGACAAAACAAAGTTTATTACAAAAAAAATATCAAAAAACAACCCCTCAAAATAATGTAGTGAACTATCTTGTTTGTCTATGTGATTTTTAAACACCCTACATGAACTTATTTGATTGAAAGTTTAAATTTAAAACCAAACAACAGCAAACCCCCAACCCCTGCAAACTTACCAAAGAAAACATTCTAAAAAGTCTATTTATTCTAGAACTTTTAAAAGGAGAAAATAAGAATTTCCTGTATACATGTCACTTCAGTCACAACTGTAATTAAGAGCTAATTATAAGGGTGTTCTGGCAGAAATTAAACACAGTCAAAGAAGCATAGAGAAGAGTATTTAAGCCAAAAAGCATTAAAAGAAAACTTATTTTATACATATCTAGTCCATTATGACTATAAATTTAACAAAAGACCTTTGCATCAAAAAGCTAATTGGAGAGACCTGTGCTTTCTTTCATAATCTGCCCCACAAGAGATACAAAAAAATGTATATTTTTTTTTTAAATTCTGTGTCCTGTCCTTGTTTCAATTAATATATGTAATTTTTTTTGCTGTCACACTCACAAATGACAGCCAGGAGATCTGCTATGGAAAGGAATTTTCCATGTTGTCCCAGTACACTTCCATCAGCATGTAGGCCATCTTGCACCCATCAACTTCCTCACTTTCACCATTACCTGTCTTCATCCCTAGTATCATTCTCTCTTTCTGTCTCACATCTACCACAGTATGTCTCAATCCCAGTTCAGAAATGATTCACATTTTCCATTTGAAACTCTCCTGAGTCATGTGTAGTTGCCTGTTTTTACCTCATACATCCTGGTGTGAGTTGCCCCAAACTGAACCTTCAATAGGATCCAGAACAAATGAGAAATACCGTGGCAACAGCAGTGGTCTGGAGTGATGGGCACAAGGAGGCCAGAGTCTGTGGAAGACAAGTCTGCATTGTGCACAGATTGTAAAAGAGCAAATGAAGTTAAAAACATTTTTAGACCGAAAGGTCTGAAAAACAGACCGCAAAACATAGGACCTGCAGACTAAACTAGACTGGGCTAGGGTAGACTGAAATAGAACAGAACAAATCAGAACAGTTCCAGTTGGAAGAGACCTACAGTAATTTTCTGTGCACTACAGGGCTGATGAAAAGTCAAAGCATATTATTAAGGGAATTGTCAAAATTCATCTTGAACACTCACAGCCTGGGGACATTGTGCTTCTTACTCTAGTAAGGCTGTTCTGTGTGTCTGACCACCTTCTCAGTAAAGAAATGTTTCCCAATATCTAGCCTGAAACTCCCATGGTGAAGTTTTGGACCACTCCTATACTTATTGTCAGACTATAATGTGCAAGACCAGTTTGTAAACCTTGACTCCAAAAGGAAGTACATCATTTGTGGATTCGTAGGTATTTATGTGCTGTTAGACTTGTCTTAATGTTCTGTAATCCATCTCTTTGTGGTAGATCACCTCTATCATGTAAAAACTGTTGTCACTGGAGGTGCTCAAAGGTACAGGCCCATCTTAAGATAAGGAGAGTGTTCAAGGAGTCTAATCCAATCTACTGCTCCTCACTCTGAGTTTAGAACAGACCAAGTTCACAACCTTCACAACATTCTACATATGTTGTCCTTCAGTCAGGAGACATTGTCTGCTTGCCTTATTCTGTGGACAAGGTAAAGATCTGAGTTTGCAGTGCTTTCTTTAGCCTTTCAGGGATATCAAAGAAAAAAGGTCAGCTGTAACTGCTCTGTAACAGGGTTTCTTTTGTCACATATTCCATTTGATTTTACTTTATGTGAGATTTCTTCATGAATTTGGGATAAATATTTGACCTCTGGTGTGATTTGTATAAGTAGTAGCTCACTAATTGTTTGACAGAGAACTAAATACATTTAGGTAACAATAAAATACAAGAGTATTAGAAAGTTCTCCTGTAACTACCACAGTCACAGCTCCTTAAAAGATGACACACATGCCTTGAAAAAAGGTTGAGTGAAAAAACCAGAAGCAGTTTAATAAATCACACTTGTGGGAGCTCTTTGTCAAGCAGGAAGAGTCTTTGTCATGGTGATCCATGATTTGCACAAGAATTCGGCACAACTGATCTGACACAGATGACATTAAAGTGTGTTTAAATGATGGTGAGGAACATCAGGGAGATATGTGTTTTCCCCACACAAATCAGGGGAGGTAAATCCAGGTGACATTCTAAGTGAACCTTGTGGAGTCTTGTGACCTTTCAGCTGGGAATTATGAAGGTCAAATTTTAGTGCAGCAGTCCCATTGATTTATGGACGATTTGAGTAAGAAAAGCAGACCAGAGAAGAAAGGAAGTTCACCACAGAGCTGGCACAAGTAAGAAAATTATAGTATAAAATACCACAGATAACAATGCAGGTGTCAATTCAGAGCACCTAGCCCCTATGTGCTATGATTTTATATTGTTAGTTTATTTTAGGTGAATCAAGCTTATTTCAACTGAACTAAGTGATTTAAACACTGAGGTCAGTTAATGCTCTATCATGGCTTATCACAAGTGAAGTTTATGTTTCATACAAAGGAAAGGCATTGGAGGGGAACCCAACGGGATGAAATTTAGCTACTTATATCCAGGTATTTTGTCTGCTCTTGGTCTTCAAGCCTTATGTTAGCACCAGGAGCAGCAGAGAAACTCCTTTCTGAAAGCCTGTAAATATTTGTTAACTCTGCTCTATCTTATTGCTCCCAGCCCCTTACCACTGCTCCTTGAAACTGTAGATTCCTTCCAGCTCCCCTAATCTTCCTGATGTCTCTTTCTCTTGAACTGGACTTTCATTGTCACAAAATGGAAAGTCATTGACACTAGTGTTAAAGAAAAATAAATTTTTGGTATATTTCCTACTAGATGCAGGAAAATTCTGTTGTGCCTACAGAGCTGGTGTTGAATGAGCTCTGATATTCACACTCTTACGCTAGAGTGGTGTCAAGGCACTGGCCAGTGTCCACACAAAGTGAGAATTTAAAGAAATTTTCTTCTTCAACACCTAGATATGAAATTCTAAGGAAGTTTGTTCAGTGTCATCCAGGACAAACAGGAGTCCTTTATCCTTGCTGATAATCCTTTGAGTCATCTGATCCTTCAAGAATTTCTTTCTTAATACATGGGCTCAAAATATCATTTCTACTTTATACATGACAGCAGTTTGCTTTAAATTGAAATGGAATCTCGTAGTCCATTGGTACCTTTGGCTGTAAATCGTGGTCTGAATTATGCTGTTCATGTAAATTTTTCAGACCACACGTTTGAATTTAAATTCCTGAGATGTATCTTATTACACATAATCAGATGCAGTGTTTTTTAGTTCTGTGTTGAACTAATAACCTGTTTGTGGAATTGCAGTATTGCAACCCTAATCTTCCAAGTCAACACTTGCTTCTAATAAAAAAGTCGCCACTATTTGGATTTTCAGTTGAGCCATCTTTTAAGCATGGCATAATTGCTGAGGATGGAAGAGACATCTGGATATCCCTAGTCCAACCCTGTGCTCAGAGCTGGGGCAGCTAAAAGTTGCTGAGGGATGCATCAGGTGAGGTTTTGTGTACAAAATAGATGGGGACTTCATGGTATCTCTGGACAAACTCTTCCAATATTTGACTTATCTCACAGTTTCTTATGTTCAGATAAAATTTCATGGGTTTTAATTTGTGTCCATTGTCTCTTGTCCTGTCAGTGGTCACTAGTAAGAGGGCTGTAGATGGAGTAGACTCCATCTACTTTACTCCATTCTGCTATGGATTGATATGCATTGATAAGATCCCTCTGAAACCTCATGTCTCCAGACTGACCAGTCGCAGCTCTCTCAGCCTTTTTTCATGTGACAGATACTCCAGTCCTGTTGTCAGTCTTTGTGACTCTTCACTGGAGCACAGCCTCTGTTTTTCTTGTACTGGGAGCCCAGAACTGGTCCCCACTCTGCAAGTGTGTCTCACCAGTGCTGAGCAGAGGTGAAGGATCACTACTGGCAAGGGTTATGCTAATAGAGCTGAGGTGCTGTTTGCTTGATTGCTGAAAGGGTAAATGCTGGCTCATGTGCAGCCTGGTGCCTCCTAGGATCACCAGGGATTTTCCTGTCAAGCAGTTTTCCAGCTGGCTGGAGCTAGCCAGTACTGGTATCTGAGGTTATTCTTCCCCAGGTGCAGGAGTCAGCATTTCCCTTTGTTGAACCTGTTGGGCTTCCTTTGCTCATTTCTCCAGCCTGTCAAGGTACCTCTGACTAACAGTATGACCCTCTGGTATATCAGCCCTTCTCCCTGTCTGGCATCATTTAAAAAATCAATGAGGATTTTCTTGGGTCCGTTTTAGAGATTGTTAATGTATAAATTTAAAAGTATTGTTCCTACTACCAGGATCACACCATTAATATTTGGCTTACAGCTCAAAACTGTGTCACTATTTTCAAATCTCTGAACCTGCCAAGTCAGAAGGTTTTGTTCTTTTTAATTTTCTCCTCAGACATTTTAGAACAGGGAGGACTACTTGTTTCCTCTTGATTCTTCCTTTCTTTTAATTACAGTATAAACTTGTGAAATATCAAAACTAAAAATTTGCCTGCTACATCTTTTTAATGTTAGGAGTTACAATTCTGTATAAGAAAAACTTTTTTCTTCCATCCAGAGAATCAAAGCAGCTCCAGCACTGAAGTGGAATGATCATTAAATTCATGAGTAGAAGTCATACTTTCTACTCCTGCAGGAAGGGTCTGATTAGAGGCCAGTATGCATCAACTGCCTGAAAGGAGGTTGTTGGAGGTGAGTTTCAGTCTCTTTTCCCAGGTAACAGGTGACTGGACCAGAGGAAATGGCCTCAAGTTATTTCAGAGGAGGTTTAGTTTGGATATTAGGAAAAAGTTCTTCACTGGAAGATTGGCCAGGTGTTGTCAAGTTGCCCAGGGAAGTGCTGGAGTTGCTATCCCTGGAAGTGTTCAAGACATGTAGATGTAGCACTTGGGTATATGATTTAGTGTGAACATGGCTGAGTGGGATTAACGTTTGCATTCTATGGTGTTTGAGGTCTTTTTGCCAGCCTGAACAATTCCATGACTCTCTTTAAACCCTTTCCAACAGATGGCAGTCTACAGTTACACTTTGGGGTTCCTTTTGTCTTTTTTATTGGTGAGCAAAACAAGATGCTGCTTGATGATAAAGCAGTGTATAGGTAAGTAATGTCACTGCTGTGCCCATCAGTGTAACTCTTATGATATGTGGAGGTAACACAAAGGAAACCGCAGTTTAGAAATCAAATTTATCTTGCTGTGAATGGAATTGCATCCACTACAGGCAGCAATTAGTTCTGTTCTATAATGCTCTTATAGAAATGTGACATTGAAATACTGTTTGCAATCTATTAAGCTTGAGATCAGGGAGTTTGGAAAAATGTTAATTCCTGGCATGAAAAAAAGAACAAAGAATTTTTTATAAACTGCAGCCAAAAGGTCAGATCACAACTGCTGAGGTAATGAAGTCCAAGTTTCCTTCATCTTCAGTTGCTTATACAGTTTATAAAAGCATATTATTCTGTGGTTACCTATTTCCCTCAGCACTGAGTTTCTGTCACAACTGAATTATGGATAGATCCATTTTAAGTCTATACCTTCATACCAGTGTCTATAACCCCAAGACTGATAAACGAACCTGATGTTGGAGTACTTGAACACTGATTATTTTTTTCCCTGTGCTTTTGCAAGTGTCAGATAGACAGTTCCCTCATAAAGTAAATATACATCAGCAGTCCTGTTGAAGCTTCAGCATGTTAATGTTCAGGTAAATATTTCCTGCCTACATTTAAGACAGTGAATGATGGGATTAAGTATCAGGTCTTATAAACTGATTACCTATGATAAAAGGATATGGGGCTTAATAGCATAAGAAGTTCCTTGTACTCACATATTTTTGTCTGCATATGAACCAGCCTTCTAGCAGAGAGTAACTTCTTTTTAAAGAATGGGTTTATACATTTTTCATTGCTTTCCCTCTTTGTAAATTCATGCTCAGTGTTATTCCTGACGGCAGTCAGAAACATATCATTGCAGCCATTGTGCTCAGCAGACCTAGATGCTGGGGACTGTGGGAGCTTATGTCTCCCACTCATAACACTTAAAAATGGTGCCATTTATGTTCCCTGGGAAAATTAATTACCGGAATATAGTGTTAGTCAAGGCTCCTATACACTTACACCTTAGAATTACTTGTAATTTGAGATTTTTTTTTTTTAATTGGAAAGTATTAGATTCAGAACTCATTTGTTTCTCTGTAAGAACTTAATACAGAGAAATGTTCAGAACCAATATTTGGAGGATTTTATATTGTTATGTCTACCCCTGAATGAAATAACAGCTTCATATGAATGACTGGAGGAAGGAATTACATAGATATGGCCTGTATCCATGTCACATGACTCAGAAATATGTCCCTATCCAGTACTGATGCAGGAGTACCTTTGCTCCTCATTGCCCTTCAATTTGAAACTGCCAAGAATCCCTGTTGCCGTCACCCTATTTGATATAAAAAGGCATTGTAATATGAAGTGTTTGCCCAAGAAGCTGTGCCAAAATATTTAAACCAGGTAAATTTCTTTGCAAAGAGAAAGATGATTTCGTCCTCTTTTAGTGTGATTTAATGAGTTACTGGTTGTAATAAGTAAATATTATGAATCTGAGAAAGTCTGTACAGATACTAACTCTTACCTTCTACATATATTTTCTAGTCATAAGTCCTAAAGGGTGGGTTGTTGGCTCCTCATTTTGCAAATAGAGGAACTGTTATTAGGGGAAAATGAGAAAGGGTGAGGAGGATGGATTGCATCAGGAGTATCATAGTTTATGATCTTCCCCCCAAGTTCCAAAAGCATAATCTAAATATTTAGAAAAAAAATCAGGCTTTTACAAACCTCGTCCTAGAAACATTGAGAGGAATCACATTATCTTTCTCTGCCATCTGAATGTCACCTAGAAAAAGCAAAGCATCTGCAGACAGTAACAAGTAGTCACTGTGATTTACTTATCCTATTATAGAGAGCCGAAGACATGGCATGCATTCCATAGTGGAAAGTCTGACCTATTCATTTAAAAATAAGCATTTTAAAAAAAAGCAATAACTTTTGAGGTAGATACTTTGTTGTATCTGAGAGATATCCATATAAAGCTGGAAGACATCCCCAAACACAAAAGTTATTCACGCTTCTGGTTTTCCAGTTGAGACAGCCTGAGATACCTAGAGTGGAATTAATGACCTGTGCGTGGGCAACCAAATAAAGCTGGAAATATTTTCTATTCTTCCTAACAAGTAAAGTCTTGTAGATACCTTAAAAATAATTTCTATGTGACTAAAGTTACATCCAACCCACTCAGAGCTCTCGTATATCCCACAGGTTTGTAACGTGCTAGAGCCTCTGTTTTGCAGTTCATTATTATCACAGAGAAGGCAGTTGCAGATCTAGCTTAACCATTTTGAAAGGGTGGTGCCTGTCTTGCATCCACAGTTCCACAAAGTAGGATGAGCCTGTTGAAAAGCCTATGCCTTTCCTAAATGAGCCAAAAGTGTGCCCATAATTCAGCACATAACAACTGCAATAGCTGAGGCACTGCAGGGAGCTTCAAAGCAGGTGTGGTACAGGAGCTTGAGTGATACCATTTTACTTCAGTTGGCTCCTTCACCTGACAAGCAGGTAAGAAATCTGAGAGTGCTGAGCCTCTCTCAGGACTAAAGCTTTAATTGAGTAATGAGATGAGTTAATGGTCTGGTATGTAGTAGTTTAGCCTTAGTTCATGATGACCTCAACATTAACCATTTTTCACTGTCAGCCAAAGTAAAAAGCCCAGAAAGCCAAGGCTAGCAGGCAGCATTTCAAGAATATGTTTAAACAAAAAGTGCTTCCCATTCAAACCTCACAGACTGTCTACCAAGAAATCAATGGAGTTAAATAACTTGTGTCAATTTTGGACATAGTTTACATTTTATAGGCTTGGATTTTGATTCTTATATTGATTTTATGTCAATATAAATCCTTCACTTCAAAGGAGCTAGTTGATTTAAATCTGTAACAGAACATAACAGGACCTATTTGCTTTTATCAAAGATCTTTTGACTTCACTGCTACCAGCCTTACACAGAAGTGGTCAAAGGACTCCAGCATAAATTGTAGGAGTACTTAATTTCATTTTAAGTACATGCTATGTAATTACATTGCTAAGACAAATTAATTCTGCAGGCTATGTTGGTGCTAATTGCAAATAAAAAAGGGCAAAAGAAGAAAGCTCAAAAAAGACATAAATCTTGAAGGTGTATAAAATCTAATTTGGGAACCTCAGTATGTACACAGAAGAGGAAAAAAAGTAAAAAAGTAAAATGGAAAAAAAGTAAATTGGATCAGATATTCAAACTGTTCCTTTTATGTCCCTTAGCATAATGGCAGTGCATATGTGCATGTCTGCCTGCGTATAGAAATAGAAATACATGTGCTTATCTATGTCTGTAGACACATCATATATTTATGTATTAAAGTTAAAAAAGAGCATTAGTGGATATGAATAGGAAAAAAAACCCCTCAGTTCCTTAAGGTTTTGCTACATCTGAACACAAAGGTACAAATGAAGCTCAGCCAGTTGAGCTGAGCCAATTTTGGTAATGACATTGGTGTTCCTCTTGTGGGAAAGACCATTTTGCCTTGAGGGATTGAGAATGAAAAGTAGCAGCTCAAATTATTGAAAAGTGATAATGAAGAATTTTTCAGTCTTTTGAAAGTCAATTCCAGTTTTGTGACTTTCGAAGTATTTGAGTATTTGAGCTCTTTTTTTCTCTTTGTTTTGTTTTGTTTTGTTTTTTAGGTTCACAGACCATTTCTCATGCCATAATCAGGTTTTGCACAGGAACCTTCTGGTCATCAGGGATGTGCAGCTGTTTGACAGCATTGCTGTGCACACTTAGCAGGGCCTATTCTCCTCTTGGAGCCTTCTCCCTCTGCCTAGCTCTGGAGTGAGGAGAGGAGTCTCGTCATCAGCAGATGCCTGTTCCTTCTTTAAGGATTTCACAATTTATTCCTTTATTCCTTTATTTCAGACTCCCAGTGCTCGAGAAATTTTGGACAATGTCCTTTGTATATAATTGGAACAAATCAACATGTAAAATTATAGAAGAAGACAGTAAAATGGTCTATTTAGTCTTTTTCTGTCAACTCTTATGGTACAAATATTGCTTCTCCTGTTTTTCCCTTTCTTTTTACCAAGCCCTGTCCTTTTTCCATATTGAATGATGAAAATGTTTTTTTTTTTTTTCCAGTTCTGCTTTTTAAAAATCTAGTTTTCTTTGGGTTTTTTGTTTGTTTTTTTTGTTTGTTTGGGGTTTTTTTGGTTTTTTTTTTTGCCTGTCACACAACACAGGTTTATACTTACTACTTGCTCTGAAAGATGGGCCTTGGGTAAAGATATAAATTTCTCATGAGTGCAATTAGTAATAACCTGTATACCTCACGTTCAAAATTCGTTTTCACAGGTCACCTGATCTGGCTGTGTCTGCTTTTGGTTAGGTGGCTTGTGGAAAAACCCTGAATAGGCTTGTCTGGCAGAAAATTCATGATTTATAGCTTTGTCCATAAGGAGGAAACAGAGAGAAAAAGGAGAAAGTATAAGACATCAAAGATTATTTTAGATGTCTTGTGTGCTGCCAATATCATTGTGTGTAACTTTCATTTTACAATTCATTACCACGAGTTCAGGAATTCACAGGTGTTTACAATACTAAAAATGAGCTAGCACCAGCTTTGGGGAGCACTGACAGAGCTTTAGAGCTGTGGAGAGGGTATTTTTTTTTGCTGTATAGATTTGTTTCAGTTGGAACTTAGCAAATGCTGGAAGGACTGATGGCCCCATGTTAACTGCTTTTAAATGCTGCTACTCTGATGTGTTACACTGTTGACTTAAATTTATATTTGTTGTTCCTTGGAAGAAAAAATTACTTGTTGAATAATTAACCCACTATATATCCTGCTATTTTGTTCTCAATGTGAAAATAATGACTATTGCTTCTTGTAAGGAAGCTTAGAAATTAAAAAAGTTTCAGACCCATCTGTAATAATAGGAATGACACAGCTGAAGCCTTGTCACACAGGACCTCCTCCTTTTCACAGTTTGAGTGTTTGCTGGAGGGCATAATATCATTGTTGATGGCAGTACTGTCAGTGACTGGCACTCTAAAACTAATACCAATAAACATTCATTAGGGTCTTGAAAGATAAAGATGATCAGAACCTTGAAACCGCAGCTCAAATGGGAGATAATGACCAAATGAGAGCTTGGGTGAGAAATGTGGTCAGTTTTTCTAGAAGACAAGATATTGTATGAAGACAGACAAAAGCTTTTTCTGGTGCTAAATATCTGGCACACAATTGGCATCATAATGACTCAGGTCAATTAGCACTTTTTGATGGATGGCTGGGCAAGGGTTGGGAGATTTTATGCAACAGGGACCATTTCCAAAATCAATTATGCATGAGGCTGAATGAGGTTTTGCTTCTCTCCTCTCAGGACCTCCAAAACTGTTCCAGGAGTTTCTCGAACAACGATAATCTCTTAATCACTAGCTTAGTGGAGTAAAACACAACACACCTCAAAAGCAAGGACTATCAGTTTCACACTGCTGACATGCCACTATGAAGAGCTATAAATTAACCCTTAAAATATTTCAGATATTTAAGCTTAAGAAAACAGAAGGAATGAGAACCTTGATTCTGAAGTGCAAGGTTTTATTTGCACAGACTTGGAGGACACCCAGGACTCAGCACTGTGCAGAATGACTGTAGCTTTCTGGGCTCTTTTATTTAGCTGTTGTGAGTGGGCTTGGAGACTTTCTCTATGTCTATGCCAAAATGTTTATTGAAATGAAAAACTCTTTAGTAGATTTCTTTCTTATCTTCTGTTTCTCTCTGGCACCTGGGTAATTACACTATTTTATTAGTATTCTAATTTTACCTGTTATATACTTATTTTTGCAGCACTAGGTAATCCTTGAGAGCAAGTATCCTTGAGAATTTCATTTCAATAGCAAGATGTATAAGAACAGATTTTTGTATTCCTCCTTTTTCCACCTACTTATTCCTTACTGTATTCCCAGTGAACATAATGCTGACATTTTAACTATAGTATCCTCTTTATCACTTTCCTCATTGTATGCTGGCAGTACTTTGCATACCACCATAACACATTCTAGAAATCCCTTCTCTGTTTCTGGAGAAAAGTCATTATCATACCTCAAAACTTGTCACTCTATGCCCCTAATTACCTTTAGCCTTTTGCTAAACAACATTAAACATTTCTTCTCAACAGCACTTTTCTTCCTAGAATGAGAGATTGGACTGGTAGCTTCTCCTAGACTTGGCCTTGCAGCTCAGAAGATGTCATTACCAGTGCTTTAAGACACAAAATAAAATGTCTTTTAGTGTGGAAGAATATTTCCTGACTACTGTACCCTCATTTGCCAATGTGTGATACTTGGGAACTGAGCTGCATTACCATACCTATAAAAAGAGCAATCATAGCAGTGCAAGCAGCCTTTACTGCCAATATGTCTTAGTAACCTTTTATATTATAGAAGTGTTGTCACTGCCACAATAGGTTAGGGTACGTCACCATTTCTATTATGTTTGAAACCACATTTTTCAGAGCTTTATAACTTTCATACTGTGATAAACACTGAACTGAATCTATATATGTGGCTTGTCAGATTAAACAGATGAAGACATAGTGGCTGGATCTTGGGTGGTATACAACAAAATGGTAAAAAAAAGAGAAAGCACATTTCTCTAATTTTTTGATAGGATGAAATTTAGACATTAATAAAAGACAACAAAGTAAATTTAAAATTTACTTTGAAATTAGGCTCTGTAGTTTTGATCTTGAAAAGAAGATTACTCTGTTATCTGAGTGAAGTAGAGCTAAAATCCAAGAGCTCGTAAGACCTAGGATGGTATTACATTTTTACCACTTCTCTAGATTAAACAAGGAAGTTATTCTCTGCTGGGGAATACTCCTGGCAAGAGCTGGCAGAACAACACGTTCAGACTGTGGGCGGGTGGTTCTGAGGGATGTCTGCAATACTGACTGGAATTCTAACAGGCCGACTGTCAAAGAAATGGAACAACTGCATATCTGATGAAATAATATTAATAAGCTCTTTTAAGAGGGTCATGGCATCCCTCCTTCCCACAGGTACCTCTCTGCAGTTTTTTGTGCAGTGCATGAACTGGTACAATAAGCCAAGATTACAAATATGTAGCCCTCCTCATCAAAGATGACAAAGCAAGTGCTTCCAGCTAAAATATTATTTTTAATTCACAAATCCAGGCAATATTTAGAGAAGCAAAAATAAAAGCCACTTAGACAAGGCTATCAGTTTGTAGCAGTATACTTGGATATCATGTTACTGGGGTAGTTACCCATATCTAGTCATTAAGAAGGTAAATCCTGCAATCAACAGACTGATAAACAGATACTTTTTCCTTCCAGAAACTCCTGTCATCATGTTTTTGTATATCCATTGGTCCCTGTGCCAATTCCCAGCACTCAGCTTGGCCTCTCTGTGTTTGCATGTGCTCATATCCACATCCTGAATATCTGTCAGAATCTCTGAGCACGTTCTTAGCAGCAAATGAATTCCAGCATAAAATCAAAGTGGAAAAAAAAAAAGTGTCTGCTCACAACACTTGCATGATGCAAATCTTAAAATTTCTTCCTTATTTTTAAAATTTTTAAGATTTTCTTCCTTATTTTTCCAAGATTTAGTTTGTTCTTTTAAGTCGAATAGACAACAGCAAGACACAGCTGATTATGAGGACCATTCTTAAAACTGCAACAGTTTCCCAAACACTCTGACAATATTATAAGGGAACAAACTTTGCAAGGATCTTGACAATGGGGAGATGTCCTTCTCAGTGAAGATAAAAATGCTCATGTGATATTAGAGGATTTCCTGAGATTCACAGGCACTATTATGTAACAGTAAACAGCAAACATCAGCAATAAACTTAAAAAAATTATTTGGATTATCTACACTCATCTTTCACCTTATTTGGTTGCCCTGATTATTTTATTATTTGACTATTTGATAGTTAAATATTGAACTTTCCTGCAAGTCCTTGTGTAAATTTAACTTTACATTTATGAAATGCACAGTGTTTTTAAAAGATGAGTATTTACACCCAGAAATACTGCATGCTTAGGCGAGAAAAGAAAAAACACAGTGTTATCTAAAGCAAAGACAGCTGAGTAGTAGAGATCACATCTAGTCCAGCAGTATCTTCTAACTGTTGATATCTGAGCCCTGCCTTGAGGCCATGCTGAGACATACACTGTGCTTTCTCTTCTGTATCTTGGCATGAAAGGCACTTGTGTGGATAAACCAGGGCTAAATTATAATAGGACTACATGGTGTGCTGGAAAACATATCTGCTTTGTTGGTCAGTAAACACACATTTTTCTACTTGCTATTTATATAGTCACAGAGAAATCTTTACAAGAAACCTGTAGATTTAAAAGTTTTCAAAAGCAATTATTTTTTTTTCAATAATTAATGAGATTTAGGAAATATAACCTTCTCATAGATATTCCACTGCACAATCACGCTAAATGCATCTTTATGTGTTTATATATACACTGTTTGATTAAACTTGATTTCTATTTTAGTGGAAATTATTTCTAGAAAATAGTTTTTGACTAAAAAATGTGCAGTTATATTGGAAAACCAAATGCAGAAGTGAAATTAATCAAATAACAGAGATTTACCCTGTGGGTAGAAAAAAACAATATTTCCTACTTTATGTTTTTAATAAGCTGTTTAAAAATGAATCAGAAGCAAAAATAATTTGGAAAAACTGGTTATAGAGCTAAAAATAAATGTATGTTTTACATACATTTACATATGTTTTGCAGCCTTCACAGCCAGGCAGTGTATAAACTAAGACACAAACTTTAATTAATATAGATATTGAACATTATTCACCCATTCTAGCAGTCATCTGAATTTGCAGCTGTCTTTGCATTAAAAAAATAATCTATTTATGCAAGAATGAAATAGTGTGAAAAAAACACTGATATACTCATAATATAATTTTGCATAACATATTAATGAGAAATGATCATCAATACAAATCTAATCATTAAGGAAACAACTCAACAGGGAGATAAAGAGAAAATAGAGCAGCTGAGAAAACCAGTAATTTGGGTTTATAAGATTTGTACAATTATGTTTGTCTCTTTGGTTTAATTACAAGGTACCATATTAGTATACATCATTTTTATTGGGCTGGAAGGAAAGCTTTGCTCAATATATTGTACTAAATAATATGTTGTCCTTGAATTTCTATGTGTTTGTCATTAAGAAAATGTACTGCTGAGCTTTTGGCTGTGATTTACAGCAAACAAATCTAATCGGATTATTCCTTAAAAAGTTATATTGTGTCTGTTAATATTTATGAAAAAAATAACTCATGCTCCGGAATTTTGCAGTGGAGGATTGCTGTGGTGCAGAGTCACAGTGGAAGCTGGATTGGTCACAATAAAGAAGGTACAAAATGCTTATCTATACTTACTTAATGAGATAACAGCATACAAAAATATTAAAGCTGCATTACTGTTCTTAATTTCCCTAACCCTTTCCAGTATTAGTTTAGCATCAAAGGTGGTCCTTCTCTGTACTCTTAGTGATTAATTTTTCATTTCCAGACCAATGCTGTATTTGTTTTCAACCTATTAAAAAGTATTTAATTCCAACCCCACATATTTTATTGCAATATTATTGATAAACATTATCTGAATAGTGCAGCCCTGAAGTTTTGGTTTTTGTTTTTTTTTTCTTGAACAACAAACACTAGAAAAACCAGGATATCAATATTTCTCCAGAGAAAGACTTATGAAATATATATTCTCTTTGATTATAACAGTGTTTCTTGAAGAACATGGATCCTGAATCCAAAATAAAAAGATGTAAAAAGACATTTTGTCATATTTCCATTCAGCAGCAGCTATAGTTTACTCATTTACATATTCTGGGCACAAAAGTAACACAAGAATTAAAATGCTAGACAAAATGTATGAATACATTTCATTAAATATTGGCCTAAATTTCATGAGATGTTTTCCCTACACTTTTATTTATCAAAATAATTGGAGACCAAATTTTTTTTTTTGCATTGCATTTTCTAAATGCCAGTTTTACATTGAAGTTTCATCAATGCTTAAACATTTAAAATTAATTTCCAATAACCATTTGGGTTTGTTTTAGTGTGAAATATTCCTGGGATCAATGGGTGATTTAGCATACCAATGGACAGGAGGTGGGTAATGTTGTGTTGAGAACATCTGTGAACAGTCATTTTGGCTCAAACATTCAGTTTTTGTGCAGCTGTTGGTGTAAGTAAAGTCTGGGTAGAGGATCCTTGGAGATTAGTGGGAGTACCATGCCAATCTCCTTATCTGAGACCTGAGAGAGACTTGTCATTGTGATTAACTTCTGCACAGCTCAACAGTACCATCAGTGGATAAAGAACTCTCTAATTCTAGGAAATACCATGGCTGGATAATTCTTGATGAAAATTTTCTTCTTTTATGTCACAAGCAATTTTGGAGTAAAGTTTAAGGAAAGTTATCTTGGGAAAACTAGAAGCCTTTGGAAAATAAAAATTTACCCTACCCCAGGATATTAACATTTTATTGAGGCAGGGCCTGTTCCTGTGCTTCTATCTGGTGGGAAATTCTGTGCAAAGTTAGTTTTGATGATTCACTTCAGAAAGGCCAAATTATTTTTCAGCATGTATAGTCCGAGCAAGACTGCAAGTGTTTAATAAGAAATTAAAACCTACATAAAAGATGAGAATTTGATATACAACTGATTCCTCATAAAATGTTTTATTAATTGAAAGGCTAACCAAATTGTCAGACTGTATGAATATCTACATGAAGACCAGAACAGCTGTTTAGGATGCTGCATGGGTGATTAAGCACTTGCTTTTCCTGTTCCACCATGTCAAGGTCAAAGCCTTTGTCCTGCTGCAAATGTTTTAAGGTTTAGTTCCTTTTACTTTTTTGCCTGCCTAATGCCTTCCAATTTAGTTATTTGTCTCTCTGAGGTATCATCTGCTGCCTCCTTTTCCCATGGTCAGCAGTAACTCTGGTACAGCATCCATTGCCCTGTAAAGCTGCCCTGACAGCTGCCAGCTGGCCAATACTCCAAAGTGGTGACGAAAGCATATCAGCATATGCTTGACTTCTAGTTTTGTGATACAGTACATGACTACATCCTTGTACCAGCAGTTGTCCTTTTATGCTGTGAACACTCTGGGGCTTCTGGGGTAACATACATTTGACTTCAGTCAAGAAACTTCCCAGTAGGAAAATAAATTATTGAGGTTGCAAAGTGAAGGATTCAAAAGATACAAAACTCCTCATTTAGATTCACTTTCTCAGCAGATTATATACTTCTGGTTGTAGCCTTTTATTACATAATCCCTTTTTCTTTCTTTTTTTGCACAATTGCTCCTTTAACTAGTGCACAGGATGGCTAGAGCTCTGAGGATTATGTAGTAATTCTCTAAAACATTCTTGTTTCAACTTTAGCAATTGCTTAAACACATGTATGGAATAAAGGAAGAGTTTTGAAAAGAGTAGCCAGAGGAGGGCAGATGTACACTACCTTGAAGACCTGGGTGTTTTGACTGGCTGCTACAGGGCTCCTATATGACATACACCAAATGACTTAACAAGCAGATTAAATGCTCTTATTTTTCTTTATTTTCTGGGTTGCTGGCTTGAGATCTTCACTTGCATGCAGTTAATGCTCATAGCTTTTTTGCCAAGTCAGAACTCTAGCCACCCAGTGACTGTCATTCCCCATTTCCCCTGTGCTTCTTGCTCAATTTTTGTCCCACTTTCTGTTCCCTGTTCCTGTCTTAAAAAGAAACCCCATTCAAACCTCCTGTTCTTCCAGTATGATCAATTCCCCTTCAACGCCCAGGTCCCATTTCCTTCTCTCCTCTCTCCAGTCCCTCCAGTCTCTCTACTTTGAATTCTCTTGTTTTCCATCTCAGCTGTCAGACCAGCTTCCTCGGCCACAATGCCTGGATACCCTGGAGGGACTTGCAATTACATCAGCAGAGCTGCAGGACTGGAATCTTGTGCAGACCTGGCCTTCCCCAGCAAGGACCATTCTTCTAAAAACTATGAACAAATGAAATTATTTCATGCTGAACGGGAATACTGAAAATGACAGGTAAAACTTGACTAATATATGCATTTGGTTTAAACTGTCATTCAGGACAGATGTCACCCAAAAGAATGAAAAATGGTCTTCTTGGATAGAGCCTCATTTGGTTTTGTTAAAGTCAGGATGGTCTGCCTAGAGTATCAGAGAGGAGAAAGTTCCTGGCTACCTGAGGAATCACCCTATTGGAAATGTCATATCAAAGACCTGTGTTTATTAAGTACCTATGAAGTACTTTTAATCTGACAGTAAACTATTACTCATGACATTCAGCTATAAATGACTATGAAGACTATAATATAGCTCAGAATTATACGTATATGAATTATATGAATGAAAACATTTATTCATTGAACAATTACCAACTACACTAAAAAGGGAAGAAAACTTTCTGTCTGAATTAACAAAGAAATGTTATCTTGAAGTTAAATACACATATATGTTTCATACAATATATCAGGATATCACTTGATCTGACCTCATTACTTTCTGGTAAGTGTAATCCTCCATTTAAAAGCATTTAATGACTCAAAAAATTAGGCTTATCATCTTTTTAGGCTGCACTTGGGCTTAACTCATTTCTCCACAGCATATAGAGGGGTAAAATTAATTGACATTGATTACTAATGAGTCAGCAGTATTGAAAACTCTTGCTATTATGCAGAGTTTAAGTAAGAACTGAGCAGAAAGCTGTGTTGGAGGTAGGAGGAGTCTAGCTCCTGACCTAGTTAGGAACCATTTGTTTTTTTAAAATAAGGAGCAGAATACAGTTGACCTTCTACACCAGATGGCAAAAGGCAAAAAATTCTCAGTCCACATAGTTTAACCAAATCAAAATCAAAGTGGTTTATTGATTTATTAACAACATGTAATTAACCAGCAATCAGTGAACCATGAGACCAAGATCAATACTTGCAGTGGAACAGATAAAGCAAAATATAAGAGGTAAAACACAATATTAGATACTTATAAAGGTTAATATGCAGTTGTGAATTCCTACCCAAATGTAATGCTTCCCAAAATATTCTGTTTGCTCTGTGGAGAAGGACCTGGAGATCCTGGTGGACAAGAAGCTGTCCATGAGCCAGCAGTGCCCTTGTGGCCAGGAAGGCCAGTGGGATCTTGGGCTGCATTAGGAAGAGCATTGCCAGCAGGGCACAGGAGGTGATCCTGCCCCTCCACTCAGCCCTGGGGAGGCACATCTGGAGTGCTGTGTCCAGTTCTGGGCTCCTGAGTGCAAGAGAGACATGGAGCTCCTGGAGTGGGTCCCACAGAGGGTGACAGAGATGATCAGGGGAATGGAGCATCTCTCTTATGGGGAAAGGCTGAGGGAGCTGTGCCTGTTCAGCCTCCAGAAGAGATGACTGAGGGGTGACCACACCAATGTTTATCAGTAGCTGAAGGAAAGGTGTCAAGAGGATGGAGCCAGGCTCTGCTTGGTGGTTCCAAGCAATAGGACAAGAGGCAATGGGCAGAAACTGATGCACAGGGAGTTACACCTGAATATGAGGGAGAACTTTACTGTGCAAGTGACCATGCTCTGGAACAGATTGCCCAGAGAAGTTGTGGAGTCTCTCTCACTGGAGATACTCAAGAACTCTCTGGACACAACCTTGTGCATGCTCTAGGATGACCTGCTTGAGCAGGGTGGTTGGACCAGATGACCCACTGGTGGTGCCTTCCAATCTTGCCCACTACTGTGATTCTGTGATTGATTCTGTAATTCTGTACCAATACCAATAGTCACATTTGTCCCCCCAGCAATGTGGGTTGCATGCACATCCTGACCCAGGAGTGTGGGTAACACCCTTGCACACCTCTTCTGGAGGAGACCTGGATGTTCTGGGGCCAAGCGTGCCCCAGAGCTCTCAGCAATCTGTAAGTAGAGCAGATGCTCCTGCCAAGTCACCTACACATCCCTGAGATGTAAGACCCGTGTCCTGCCCCCTGTCCTGTCACCACTAGATGGGTGCCAGCTCTTCACAGTGTCCATATAGCCTGAATAGGGGTTATGATGCTGGCAAGGCACCTTCTGACAGGTTCAGAACACGGAATTTAATCATTCACACTTATGGGAAGAGAGAAATTCTGTTTACAGACCAAAACCCCCAAAATAAAATAAACAGAAAAACTCCAGTTTGTTTGCTGTGAGATGAAATAATGAAAATGTGCACTGACATTTTTCATGTCCTGAATTCAAATGATTTTGCCTTCTATGCATATTCTAACATTTGTCATTTAACAAAAGCATTCAGTTTTCAGTCAAATATGTAGCTAGGGATGCCATAAAGTAGCAGTAAATGCATCTGTTTAGAGACCATCTAGACAGGGAAGTTAGGATGCAGTGAGTTTGAGAGTGGATTTACAATGCAATAATGACTTTCATTAGCAGGTACAAGGAAAGGTGCTGTGTGCCTTCATAAAGTACAATAGCAAGCACACTTTACATCTCAGTTTATCACTGTAAAGGATTCTGTAGTTTCTTAAATCCCACTGACAACATGTGATTCCTTCATATCTTATTTACTGTGAAGGGGAAAAAAGCAACAACTGTGATGAGATTTTAATTTAGAAGTACTGGGGAAAATGTATGACTGCAAAAGCTCTAATCTGAACATTACAAGCAAAAATAAATCTTTGATAGCTCAGGGAAGGACAGAATTTTCCATGACTGAAGCCTACCATAGTATGTAACTGTTATTAATTTAACTACTGAGCAAAAAGATGCAATTTTATGACATCCAGTAGGAGATAAAACTCACACTCAGTTTAATGATTTCATAGTTCTTATTAGCTGCCTAGAAAAAGGAATAACTGGTGTGGAGGCATCCTGATAATAATTTTCTCCCAAAGAAACTGGTGATTACAAATTTTTAAATGAAAACATGAAATGTTTCTGAGGATGTATCTGAAGTACTTAAATCAAAGCACTATTAGTTTACAGAACACTTAAACAATGTATTAAGCAACTGAATGTACTTTATTTGCAAAACAAAATCATGTAAAGACTGCTTCTGACAGACTGATTAGGCTCTTAATGATGATGACTGCTGTTGTTAATAGTGAGTGGAACCATCATCACCAAATAACTTGATCTACATCTATAAACCATGTACAGATGATATATGTCAAAACCTCTACCACAGATTTAGCTTCAATCTGGCACAGCAGTCAACAATGCTCGTGTGCTTTCATCATGAGAAACAGTCTTTCATGCATGGCTACAAGATCAATCTTTTAAGAAGCTGCAGCAAACTGGAGGAAAAAGAAGTGAAAATCACTGCAGAAACCACAGACAATAAATGATATTCTTGGTTCAATCTGTGGATTGCATCACAGAGTTTGCAAAGAATCTATTAATGTTTAATTTATCAGGCAACAAATTTAGTGGTAAAACTGAATTTTCTAGTAAGTGGAGGGAAAAAAACCTTGAGTAACCACACGATATGGATTTTTCTGTTCCTGACATAGTTACTAGAAATGAAGAGGGAGATTTCAGAAACCTTCACTGATACAAGAAATGCAATTCTCAACTTTGAGATTTAATGGGAAGCTGTATGAGTTCAAATGGCTTCTGCTAAAACTGCATGACAAAAAAAGGATATTGTATTATATGAGAAAGAGAGTGATTCAGAAAGAATAATAAAATAGAAAATGCCTACTGGTTAAAATTATAATATTAATGCTATTTAAAATATAATTATGGTGAATATAAACTTAAAGGAACCCAAAACAGCACAGAGCACTCCCAATACCATCTCTCAAATAACAAAAAGTCTCATATTCCTCATTCTGGTCATGACACTCTTGTGAATTAAAGGATATTAGGGAATTTAGGTATCCTTTAAGGTCAAAGAAGATACAGGAATGGCAGCAGTGAAGAAATCATCCTATACAATTAATCAGAATGACAGGCCAATAAATCCCTTTTGCTGAGGAGAAAATCTGTATTTGGTTCATGACTGCGAGGGAAATGGATTCTGGAAGACCAACTTGACCCACTTTTGAGGCTGTACCATGACTTGTACTCACACACAGGAAAAGTCTATCACTGATTGAAACCTTGGATAACAGACCTTGAGTTCTCTGGGAGTATCTGACATCCAGCAATAGGTGTGGGAAGAGGAAAGAAGGGAGCCCAGAGCCCAAACCCTGGGTAATTGTCCTCAAATAATCTGTCCTAACATAATAGTAACACACAGAAGAAAAATTTGTACGCATAATCTATTTCATAATTTTTGCTCCTTGCTGATCATGCCTGGTCATACATCAAATAAACTCCCAAATTTATTTCATTTTCAAGAGGTCTGTTGATTTCTTTTCCTCAGCTCATCCTTAGCTTTACATCTGTAGGTAGCTATTTTCACTTCATTCACCTACAGAAGACAGAAACTGAGTTTACTGATGTTCAGAATGTTTCTTCATGCTTGCATCTGGCAGGTCATTTTTCACTTTCTTTGCACTGACATATAAAAAACACGAGGGAAATGGAAGTTTTATACCTTCATAAACTGTACAAAATACATGGTGGAGAAACAGCATTTTCTCTGATGTGCTTCCAGTTGCCTTTAAGAATGCAATAAAGAAGTGAGTTTGCATGTAACTGTGGTGGCCTCTGTATGCCTGGCAAGTTGCTCTGTCACTCACCCTTCCTCAGTAAGACAGGGGAAGAAAATAAGATTAAAACCTCATGGATCAAAAAAAGACAGTTTAGTAAGGAAAAGCAAAGGGCCACACATAGAAGCAAACAAAACCAAAATTATTTATTTTCTACTTCCCATCAGCAGGTGATGTCCAGCAACTCCCTGGGAAGGAAGGCCTCTGTATGTGTAGTGGTTGCATTGCAAGACAAAAGTCTGCCTCCTCCCTTCCTCTCCCTCTGTTAGCTTTTGTTGTTAAGCATGGCATCACATGGCATGGATTATCCCTTTGGTGATTTTGGATCAGCTGTCTTGCATCCCCTCCCAGCACCTTGCCCACCACCAGCCTACCGGCCTTTGGGGATGTGGGTGGGAAAGTCAGCCGTGATGCTTTGTAGCACTGCTCAGCTGTAGCCAAGACATCCCCGTGTTACCATCACTGTCCTAGCTACACATAAAAGCACAACGCTGCAAGGATGGATGAACATGCAGACAGTACATGTCTGAAAATAAAAGCCAAGCTTGAAACTTGGCACTTTCATGTAGAAACCACGTCATACACAGTGACATTACAGTGAGGTGGGCTACTGGAGAGAATAGTGCCCACTCCTGTTCTTGGGTATAGAGCTCTAGGTGAGAGATTACTGTAAGTCATTCCTGTTTCTTGGATAAAACACTGCCCGCAGGAGCCAATGACTAGAGCATTTGAAGGTTTCCTAAAATATATTCATGGAAGTAGTCTTAGAATATCAGTTCCATGAAGCAACTGCAGACAACTTCAAGGCTGGTTAATCTGGGTGGATGGAGATGTTTTGGGCTAAACTAGATCCCAAGGGATTCTGTAAATTCTACCAACATCCAATCTGTGTAAACTTTAAAGGAATCCTAGGGAGTCACCTGATATCCTCCCTTGGGCTGTACTTAAGCTTGCATAACAAATTTTGTTTTGAGGGAAACATTTCAGAAAGCCTGGATAACTAACCTTTTTCAGTGCAGCTTTGTTTTACTGAAAATATTTTGCCATCCAAAAAAGACAAGGCCTGCAGTTGCTTACTTAAAACTTCTTAATATAAAAGTTTTGTGCAGACTTTCAGCTAGCATTTCAGATAACCGGGGCATATAGGGCACAATGGGCTATTGCTCTTTTGAGATCAGCTATCCAGCTGTGTGTTACATCTCATCCATCTCGAAGCTGCAGATGCTCAGACAGATGAAACACCACCAATCACTCCAGTCAATTGAAAAAACCAGCAGCTTTTCTATTTTGCACGCTCATCTGCACTTCATATCTCTGCTGAGTTTGTAAACACTGCCTGGAAATCAAGCCAAAGACTTCCCACCAGGAAAAAAATCCATTATCAATTAAAAGCTTTTAGTCTACTGGGGCGGTTGATCTTTCAAACTACTATAAAGACACTAAAAATAAGTCTTGAGGGAATTAGGTAGTTTTAGTGTCTGAAAATTCATCTAATTTAACAGTATGTAAGACATTTAACAACCACCACATGAGAAAGGAATTTGGAATAGTATATAGTAATCTGATATGCAAAAAAGAAATTAATTTTGCTTTCACACCTCTTCTTTAGCTCAGAAATTATGATCTGTGCTCTAGGCTATCAGACATCAATGCACAAAATTATTCACAAAGGGTTTATCGTTCAAGTGGTAAATCCAGTCATTTGCAAAATGTTGACCCAAGTGAGTCAGCAGAGAAAGCTTGATCTTTCAGTGTGATGAAAATGTAATTTTATGGATGTCAAGTTGAAGTTCAAAAGTGACATACAGTGTCATACAGATAAATAGTTTTGCCGACAGCAATGCCATACTTCATAAGTACTTGTCTGGCCAATCGTAACTACTATCATGATTAAGGAGGCTGATAGAAAATGCACATTTCATCTTATGTATAATGTCTCTAGAATTAAAAATCAAGACAAGCTTTTTTAGGAATTGCATTTAGCTCTCCAACTCTGTATTTAATTTATATGTAATGAAGATCTATGGAGATTTTTTCTTTAACTTAAATATATTATTTTCATTATTAGTATTATTATTATTTTATGTACTTCTTTTATGAGATAGATAATTAACAGTCACTCAAATTTTTAACCAATGACAAATTGAAACTAAAATGCCATGCAGAATTATAACATTAGAGTTTAGTTGCTAACAAAAGTTAAATGAG
This sequence comes from Pseudopodoces humilis, assembly GCF_049639895.1. Taxonomy (NCBI): domain Eukaryota; kingdom Metazoa; phylum Chordata; class Aves; order Passeriformes; family Paridae; genus Pseudopodoces; species Pseudopodoces humilis. Next base: position 42,846,440 of record NC_142204.1, on the reverse strand, counting down.
GGACCATTTTTATAAAAAAAAAACCCCATTTTTCTTGTTATAACATTATTAGTTCCAATGATTTGTTTTTTCTTCCCTCAAATAATTTCATATATAATGAAAAAGAATTTGAAAAGTCGTATTGAAAGCTTTCTGTGTAGTGCAGAAGAATGTAACTGCCCTGCCATTATTTAATTTATGAAAATGTAGAAATTACTTTTTTAATTCTCTGTTTCCATTTGAAACAACTAGGTAAAGCCAGCCATCCAGTTAAAATATAAACTCTCTTGGCCATTCCTGATGGTACTTGAATTCAGTGAATGAGAAAAAAATGAATGTAAGGGTCCAGCTAATATATAGGACTGAATTTTATATTTATCCATGTTGGATACCTAAGTCTTACCCTTCTGAGCAAGCGAAGCTAGAGAAGATAATTGCATCCGGACTCTCTCTCATTCTGAGTTTCCACACATGTTAAACAGAAAGACATACAGACCTGTTACCTAATCTTGTTCTTTCTGTACACCTTACATAAATGCCTTTGATATAATATTGTGTTAATTACTCTTGCTATATTTATTATAAATTGCACTTGTGCTGAAGCCCAGTAGTTGTGGTTCCTGCTGCACATTATATGTAATCTGAAAGTTAACATTCAATATCAGGCACTCCAGTGTGTGTTACATTAAAAATGTTTTGAATATTAAAATAAATGGACAAATCTTATTTTATGTTATTTTGATAGATTCCCTTATTTAAAGGGCAGGGAAGGAGACTTTTCACAGTTTCTGTTTGGAGACCAGATAAGTAAAAGCCTTTTGGGCTATATGCCCAAGCGGAACCAGTGTAAGAAGACCCAGTGTAAATTCTTACCCAAGTATAACTTTGGGATACATTGGAGTGTGTATGGTCTGGTCCTGCCTTTTCCACAGAGCTTCTTCATTTGCTTCATCCTAAACACACTGGAGATTATAAATCCAGGTATGGGACTTGACGCTGCACTTTGCACAACCATTTAGAGTGAAGGGTTGTTATCTCTATCCACCACCACAATTTGCAAGCTATCCACACCTAGCAAAGAAAGCTTTTCTGTCTCCTTCTTTGTTCTTTCCCCCTCAGTATAGATAGTGTTATTTTTTTGGCCTTTGATCTCTGACATAGAAGCAAAAAGATAAAATAAAGTAGGAAATCAAAAAGGGAAAAAAGGGAGAAAAAACCTAAGCCTTTTTGCATCAGGGCAAAACTGAGTTTAGTTCTGATATGTGTGCTAAAAGAAACCTAAACTTAATTGTTATAGTTATAGCAGTAGATAACTAAATACTGCCAACAGCATCCATCAGTTTCCTTATTCACATGCCCTTGGCAACACACATGCATTACCAACAGACCTCAGTGGCAAATCCTGTCTAGGACTCTGTTATCCCTGTGCAAAATTAATGATTTTTAAGAACCGTGAAATGTGAACTCCTGCCTACCTCCTCCTCTTCACTCCTAAACCTCTGCCTTCCATACTGACTTCATCTCGATTTCTCTGGCAAAGTTTTCAGTTTCCTATGCTTGCCTGAAACTACAAAAACTTTTAGAGTTAGTCCTTCCCAATTTTTGGAGAAAGCAATTTTAATTTCTTGAAGAGTTGCAATGTAAGTAAACTAAGATGAGCAGAATACAAATGCTGCTTGGGATTTTTTCCCCAGGCCAGCATCCACACTTGGGATAAAGATGTTTTTTCACAAACATCCTCTTCTGCAATAAAGATTTTCTGAAATTTTGTTTCCTAATTTGCCATAAATATTTCCACTAATATTTAAGAAATGTCTTTATTTCATTCATCTTTTTTTTTTCTTTTTTTTAATACATCTTTCAGACATAACCCAAAAAACTTGAAGGCATTTGTGAACATGTAAGGTGATTCATTTTGTCATAATTTCCCTTTCTCTTCTCACTTCCTTCATATTAAGCACTTGAGTCCATATGACTTCCTTCCCACATGTTTGCTTTTTTCATCCTTGGGCTATGTGAATCTGTAAAATAAAAATATGTGAAGCAATCCTACAAAATGCTCAGCTAAATGTACGATTAAATTAAAGAGCAGGAATTGCAGTGGGATGCAAACATTGCAACTTACATAACTACAAAGTTTACAGACTCAGATATATCCTTTGGATATCTCTCAGTCTATAAATCACATCGGTCCTACATCAAATATCCTCTGAAATATTTTCAGAGTACTCCAAAACAGCTGATTCAATGTTTCTAAGTGTGATGCACTAAGCTAACATATTCTTCAGATGTTTCATCTATTAGTGAAATTTTCTTACTTAAGTATATTTTTAATAGAGAAGTAAAAGTGCTCTGGAAAACTCTGCTACATTGTGCTAGACAGTTATTCCACATGACCCCAAATCATCAGTGTCAATTAGGAATTGTCACAGCATCATTAGATTTCCAGACCAAGTTTCTTGTCCCTTCACAGATAAAAATGGAGGGGGTTTCTGTAATTTATAGTATGTCCATTTTTTCTTTGAAAATTTCAGGAGGAAACAAAAATAAAGTAACACTCATAAGAAGTCTGAAGAAATCCAGTTTATGTCCAGTGTTTTCAGCTTGCAAAAGAATTATTGGTTTAAATTAGAACATGGTACAGGATCTTTGCATTGAAGAGAATTAGTTTTGTCATCTTTTTAAGACATTTTAGCAGCAAAATATATTCTTAACTATTTTTCCATCACTGAGGTTGCTAATAGCAATCTTCTGTTTTTCAGCTTATGAAAAGCATAGGTCTCAAGGGAGTTCATTAGCTGGATGCTCTGCTGGGTCTGTCTCCCAGGTTATCTGCCTGTAGCACAAACCAACAACAGCAGATGCAGCAGAATTGACCTAGCCTTTGTTATTAATACCCACAGTACTATTAAAGGCTAAGGCTCAGAGCATGTTTATCATGAGCTGACTTGTATATCACTAAAACTGATTCACCACTGTAACATCAAATATTTACCTTACCTGGAGCTACAAGTAATTATAATGTTATTTTTTGGAGTTCAGGCAAGATGGACTGAGAATTTCTGTTAATTGTTAGGCTGTGATAAAAAATATGGTTTGCCCCCTCATAGAGATATCATATGCACATCTCTCAGTCCCAGGGAAAACTTCAATTGGTGTGAATATATTCAATTGCTGCAAGGAATGACTTCAAATGGATCAACTAGAAATAATTACCAGTCCAGGAAAGTGATTAAAATTACTTAAAATTAAGATTCCTGCTTGCCATGGTTATTTCTATGCAAATGTGCTTTATTTTTTCAACCAACATGGAAGTCTTAATTAAAAGCAGACTAAAGTCTTGAGTAGCAAGAAAATTTTAAAATTCGTGCTGTAAACATAATTACTTGAGCCTCAATTGCAAATGAAGTAATATTTTTTGCTTGCTGTACTTGTTTTCCTTCCCCTTTTCTAATGAAGGAAGACATCATACAATGCACTACTAAATTATATGCTGAGTGAGGGCTTGAAATTATCAATCTCCTACAAAGTGCCTAGCTATAACAACTCAGAGTGGTATGTTATATTGCAGAATTATTCTTATATGTAATACGTGTCTTGTACATGCAATCTATGAGTTGAGTAATTTAATCCTCAGATTATGACATTAAAATTTGGTCAAAATTTGCAATAGGAAATAAAATTAATGAGAATCACTTTTTTTTTTTTTCTGAATCTACTCTGACATATTAGCTTGACAGTTTCAGCTCTTCTGAAAGGAGGGCTTGTAACCCTAGAACTCCCTAGGATGTCAATCTTCTCAGTGTATATAGCGCTCTCTCCTAAAATGGTGCATTTCACATATGTCGGCTATGGTAGTCCAAGATCATCAAAATAGAGTGTGGTTCCTGCAAAACTGTCTTGGGATGTAGGTTGTCTTTGGACCATAAGAGCAGAGCAATCAAAAGTTTAAGGCTCTTTGTGAGCTGTCTCTTTTTTGAACCTTGTGTAAGGCAGAATTAATTAAGGATCAGGAAATGATTCAGAGTTCACTAAATTTTATTGCTTACTCTCCATGTTTCTAATTATCTGAAACAATATGTTGGCACATTTGACTTGATTTTGTGAACAATTTCAGATGTTCCAAACTCTCAATTTTCAGTGAACTTGCCATTTGCTAAAGAAAATCTTTCCCATTTCTGAGTTACATTCACTTCAAGAAGTGTGTCTTACTTAATTGGTGGACTGTGAGAAATCTGCAAAAACTTTTGGAAAATTCAAGGCAGGGACGGTATTTTGAAACAAGTGCATGAAGCTCTGACATGTAACTATTTAACTCAAATCCTAATGAAGCACTTACTAAACTAAAGAATTCCAGTACAGTCAATCTAAAAGTTGTTGGGTTTTTGTTTGTTGTTTAGAGTTTTCTTTGTTTGGTTTTTTTGTTGTTTTTTTTTTTTTTTTGTACAGGTCTCCTCATGCTTGAAATAATATAGTTTGATAGTTAACATTTTCTGAATTAGCTGAATGAAGTTATAAACGTATAACTATCTAGTGGTAAAGAACCAGTTACTGCCAGAAAGTAAGCTGTTTTCTGCTTTGTTTCCTTTCTACTGTCTCTTGTGGCTTGGAGATATGGAATTAAACTTTGTTTGAACCTACTTCAGTGGTTTTCAAAGGGCTCTGGTTCTGGTGGAGCTTCTGAAGTCTCCATTTCTCTTCTTGAGTTATTTTTTAATGTGTTCAGAAATTATCAAGTGTAAAGCAATCACAGAGCCCTCTGATTCATTCAGAATAAAACTATGTAATAAATTTAAAGTATTAGTATTAGCTGCCTTTGGAGGCAGCTGATGCAGAGTGGATTGCATGGAGAAGCTTAAAAATATTTACTGTACCTTTAGATATAAGCATGTTTAATTAAACAAAAAAAACATGGAAATGTTAAATTGGTATAAATGGTAAACAGATGGATACAAAAATAAAATGGTTAACAGTCAGGCTGATTTTGTTTAGGGAGTATTTTGTAATTTTTCCTTACTACATGGGATTTCTCACCTTTTCTGCGTGCCTCTGAAGGACACTGATGACAAGAATTTGTCAATGTTCTTACCTCCTCTCTATTGCTATCACCAGACCAGACTGGAAGTGTGACAGAGATGAGAGACTGTGAATTGTGCTGACTGAAAATATCTAGCTGGTCAGTGCTATGGGCATTCAGCAAATGCATTCTTTCATTCACCCACACAGTCACTGTTGCTGCTGCTCAACATTTCTCCTGGGATTAGAGTTTGCAAAAGAGAGACCATAAAGAAAAACATTTCCTCAGCTGCTGTTTACATATATGCCTGCATTCAGTGATACAGAACTCACATCTTCTTAATATGCTTAATCCTTTATACAAATTCCTGAGATAGGAATACAAAAAATAAATTGAAACTTTTGCTTAATTAATTTTCCCCCATATTCATAAAAAATTTCTTGAGCAGGCACTGTTGAAACATGTCAAAAATACCTCTTCTTGCCCAGCAGATGTGACATATTTCAGTATAAATATTAGATGCACTGAAGTACTGAGTGATGGAATGGAGAAGAAAAAGGCATTCAATACTAACTTTTACATTGTCACTGCAGAGTGCTTGCAAGGTTGTTTTTAGTATGAGAAGTAGAAGTTCAGAAAATGATGAGAAGTAAAATCTTTTGTAATTTATGGTGAATGTAGTGAATGCTTTTTATTGCTATATACAACAAAGTGCATGTGGACTTTTATAGGAAGTTATATAAATAAAAAACTATTCCTCGTCAACCAACTGGCACAGTCCATTTTGTTCATTAAATTCATGAACAAATGAAATTAATGAAAATTGTTAATATGTTAAACATTATTATAAAGTTCTTGCAAGTATATGGTTCATTAAGTAGTTCCAACTCATTCAGTCTTGTTGTATCACTAGTGTAGGAGACAACTTGCAGGACTTTTCCAGATTTAAAATTAAGAATTTCTCTTGTCCAGGCTGAACTAAACAGCTTACACAATGCAATATTTATTTTTGTAATAATACAGACGGTGTAAAACGCTCCTTAATGCATGCCTCTAGATTAGATAAATTTTTGAGGTTAAAAATAGAGATAAATGCCTGTGAGGAAAAAAGGGTATTGTGAGGAAAAACTACTAGCACAGTTTAATATTCTTTTCTGCAAAACTAAGGTAATATGGAAGAGGCTGTGAAGTTTTGACAATGCACTCTCACACATGTGCACATACAGTTTCTATTTAATTTCATGGTCCTTATATTACTAGGACTAAGGTAGAATTTTGTCTTTGCCATTCTTTTCCATACACTGGATTGTGTAAAAGTTCCCCTAACGAACCAGTCTACAGAGTTGAAATAGTTTAAAATAGAAATCGACTGAAATAGTTTAAAAATAGAAAACAGACTGAAGTTCCTGGTTAAAATTCTTTCTGGTATCTGAGTTTATTCCTGTGCCAATTAAATGTAGAAATAATGCAACTGAACTTTATTGCATAGAGTTTTTTGCCTTTCCTAAGAAGCCATTCCAATCATGATATTTCAAAGCTGCACCCCACGTTCAACACGTCAGAATGATATATTAATTAAGTTTATTTTTCCATTATTAAAGTGCCAGTGTTAACTACTCTGTCAAACAGAATATTGTAATTTTGGCATTAATAAGCTGTGTGCTGTGGCAGAGAATGAAAAAGTTTTTTGGATAATGTAGGAGAAGAAAAGAGATATATCTACTATTTATAGAAGGCACATTTCCCCAGCTACTGACAGCTTTTACTGCAGCAGTTGTAGATGGTGTGCAGATCAGACAAATTTATTGAGACATGCAGTAAAAGAGCATCAGTGGAATTATGGAAGTGATGAACACTAGGAAGCATGTCAAGTATAATAAAGAAAGGTGAAAAAACAGGCTTACAGATTCTATGCATTCAAAAGTTTGCCTTGATAGAGATATGAAAGTTATATATCTATGTATTTCCAAAAGGAGAATATGCCCCCAAACTATTACAACCAAATGATGAGTATCTCCTATTCTGTATTTTTCCTTTATATGACAATACCTTCTGATGTGCTACTCCTCACATGTAGAAGTGATGATGTTTGCATTTAATTTCATAACACCTTAAAATCCTCATTTCATTTGGGTATTTATCTAGAGAGGTCTGGTTTATTGTCATAAACATATTATCGTGGTATCAACTATATTTCTTGTAAAGTCAGGCGAGGTGATGAATGGTAAAAAATTGATCGGGTTTGTTGATCAGAAGATCAAACAATTTATTCTAAATATATGCTATAACAATTATTTAGGTACAGCTGTTTGTTTTTCTTGCCATACTCCTTAGTTTATTTGAATGACCTTTTTCTTGTACATGATTTTAGATCCCAATACTCTCTATTTTTGTACTCAGATTAGGACTGGAGCTGTCAGACAAATGCAGTGAACACATTGCAAGCACTGAAATGGATCAGATTGCTTGTAGATTTCTTTGTTTGCTGGTTCAGTACTTAGATATTACTGGTTATTTCAAGTTATATAATTATTTTTTAAATTATGTGTCATAATACTGCAAACAGTTATACACAGAAGGTTATTGTGACATATAGTCAAATGAATTTGCCACCACTTGCAAATTGTGATAAAAGCATCAAGCAGGCCTAAGGGACACATAAGGCCCATTGTTAGAACATCCCTTTTTTACCTTATATTCTTATAGTGAATCTCAGTACAGCTTATTAAACCAAAGAATTTTGAATTTTTGAATTAGGTAAGAGGAGGTTTTGATTAGGAGACAGCACTGGAAGAAACATTCTGATAATGGCAGAGGATGTTCCATTTCATGAATAAGCAAGCGAAAAGCATGTGCCCATCAAAGATATCAAATAAACACTTCTAAAAATCAGCTCTGCAAAAAGAAATTTGGTATTTTGAACAAGAATGGAGGACATGGGGTTTTCTTTGGGATTATATGAGATACCCCCAGCAATGTTTTTCTCCTAGAGGTTCTAAATATTAAAGAAGGACTTTGCATTATAAATACTAATTATTTAGATATTAAGACAGTTGATAACCTGCTAGGAAATAGAATTGTGAGATTATGGGAATGGAAGACATCTTTTAGGGAAAGTGGCCAGAATTGTATCAGACAACCCCTCCTATATATTTGCTAAACTTTAAAGTAAAAACAAGTTCTTTGAAGAGTACTCTAGATTCTGCTTCTCTCAGAAGTCTTTTAGTCACAAGACTATATTTATTCCTGACTGAATTTTTATGTCTCATGATCTTATATGGGTTTCATTCTACCATTCCTATAATTTCTCTCTTCCCTAACAGGGAACTCACACCATCTGTAGGGTTCTCTCAGAACCCTCATTTTCTTTTTTAATGAAACAAACCTCTCCGGTCTGCTTTTAACAAACTAAGCACTTCTTACCATCTTAACAGTCTTTTTGTCTACCTATGGCAGCTAAAGGAATTGAATGTTTTGGGTTTTTTTATTTGTACATTTAAGAGTGTTCATGCTATACTAGGCTAATTTTTACCGATGCTTGCCTCCACAGCTTTCTATATTTCAGTTTCTGCTAGAAAGACAACCTTGTTAGGATGCTTCTTTCTACAATTGCATGCTAATCACAAAAAGAAAAGCTAAGAAAAGCAAACCCATAGAGAACCACAGAATGGCATCTTGCCCCATCTAAGACAAATGGGATGACAGAATAAGAAACCTGGTTCACCACAGCTGTAACACTACATTTCTGAATTATTTGGTAAAATTTTGAGTTTCAGTACAATCTATCTAGCCACCAAAGAATATTTGTGAAGAGATTAAACAATCAGTATATAATCTAAACAGTATATGATAGGTAGTTTTAAAAGGCAGAACTCCAGTTGAACTGGAATATGTTTCATTGACTCATGATTTAAGCTCTTGAGTTTCATCCTAGAAGACAGATAAGACTGCTGAATCATACCCAGACAATATTTAATATAAACACCAGAGAATGTAATATATACAGCATGAATTTGCATAGAGTCTTGTTGTCTTAAAACTGTGTTAAATTTTATTTTTAGTTAAAGAAAAAAATATTCTATATATCATTAATTCCTACTCCAAATAAACATAATCACTTCAGATTCAAAACCATATTTAGCTCTAAGAAAATTGGTTACAATGGCTAGAATATTATGAGCATCACACTGGACATAAAAAGGTTTTAGCTCATCAAAAAGACAAATTTCATTAATGATTGAAAGGATCTCTGAAAAGCTAGAAAAACATTAACAGAATAAATTGCTTTCAAGCAAAGCATTAAGGTCTTTGAGAACACAGCTGCGATAAACATTTAGTGCTAATAGGGCAGTAATAGACAGCATGAATTGAATAGTGTAAGTAGGAATGGGCCCAATTGCTTAGAATAGAGGGAATTTTTTCACTCAAGATATGGTCAGTATATGGTCTTTATAAACATACACTTAATAATTCAGATTTAGCTGATATCTGTACAAATCGGGCATTCCAAAAGTATGCAATGCAGATTGCTTAAAAGTTATGCTGTGTCATGAAGAAGAGATTAGAGACAAGGATTGCTTCTTGGAATAGCAAGCTGCAAAAGACCAAAGGAAGAAACACAACAGTCCTACATGTAGCTATGGGTAGAAGATGAGATGTAACTATGAGAAAGTAAATAGATTATTTGCCTTGTATGAGCACAGTCAACACATACAACAGTCTTGTAAGAATGAAAGCACAAGAGAAAGATCACAACAGTATTTAGAGAATAAAATTGAGGATTACAGTTGGAAAAGTTGAAAAGGCATTATAGGGATTACTTGAAATTACATTGTCTTTAGCTAAACATGAGGTTTCCAGAAAGGTACCAGTTGAGGAAAAAGAAACCTCCTAAGGTTCTTGTGAGACCAAGAGGTAATATAGGGATCATTTGAAAAAAGTTGATTTAACAGAAAAATTGGAGTAAATTATTAGCATTGGTGAGGTGAGTAGCAAGGTTCCCAAACTGGAACCTGTCTTTATGAGTTGAATCTAAGAAACTGGTGGAAACCCCAGTGGAAGAAGCTTTATGAACGTCCTGATACTGTGTGCAATAATCGGTCACTGGGATCTGGTTACAGATTCTTGAGAGCTGCAGGGAAATTGCTGATGGTGAAATTACTCATCTGCTACATTCCATGACAGCTCGTTGCTTAGTCACTTGGGACTCTTAGATAGAAAATAAATTGGTTGGACAGCCACATACAGGGGATAATGGTCAAAAGTTCAGAGTTCTGATGGACATCCACAATATGTGGTATCCCTCGGGGTCTGTATTTGGACTATGGTTCTTTAATGCCTTCATTAATGACAGCCGTGAAGGGATCAAGTGCACCCTCAACAAATTTGCACATGACACTGAGGTGAGTGGTGCAGTTGGCACACCTGAAGGATGGGATGCCATCCAGACGGACCTGGATAGGCTTGAGAACTGGGCCTGTGGGAATCTCATGTGGTTTGACAAGACCAAGTGCAAGATGCTGCACCTGGATGGGGCAAACCCTGGTATCAGAAAAGGCTGGGGATGAACAGATCAGAGCAGCCCTGCTGAGAAGGACTTGGGGGTGCTGGTGGAGGAGATTCTGGACATGAGTCAATTGTGTTCTGAACTGCATCAAAATGGACATGATCAAACAGTCAAGGGACAAAAGAGCTGGACAAGGACTTTCTACAAGGACATGTAGTGACAGGAATGACATCTAAACCGAAATAATTATGTTTAGATTAGATTAGAAAGAAATTATTTACTGTGAGGGTGGTGAGACACAAGAAGAGGTTTCCCAGAGATGCTGTGGATGTCCCATCCCTGGCAGTGCTCAAGGCCAGGTTGGACAGGGCTTAGAGAAACCTGGTCTTGTGGAAGTTGTGCTTGCCCATGGTAGAAGTTGGAACTTGATGAACTTTAAGGACCCTTCCAACCCAAGCAATTCTCTGATTTCATGATTCATATGTGGCATGAAGGCTGTAGGAACAGAGAAGAAAATCCAATGGTTTGGAAGCAGATGATGAATAAATAAGAAAATTGCAGACTAAGTCCTAGGAACTATAAGAGAGTGAGATGTAAGAGGAATTTGTTCTATCTGTCCACCCAGTCCACTCAGTGTGCAGGTCCATTTTTACAAAGATTAATTTCATTTTTTAAATGTTCTCTATAGAGCTTCCCAGTATCAGATTAGTCAGACTTCACTTGTTTAGTGATGTAAGTTCTCCAGAAGACAGACACTCTTGAAGACAAAAAAGTATTTAAACTAAGAATCAAAGTATATTCTTTAAAATAAGGAGAGCAATATTTTAAAATATGATTGTAAATCCATCTTCTGGAAGCAAGTGCACTAATTACATTTTCCACTAGATTTGCTTCTTGGAATTAAAAGGTGAAGTGACTTTTCTTTAGCTGATTAGACTTCTGTATATAAAACATCTGCCTTCTCTTTCATTATTATGTCTTTTATTATTGTTGTGGTTCATATGTAGATGTAGTATTTATGCACCTGCTGTCTCCGTATAGACACATAAATTCTTCACATTTAAATGCTCAGACTGGTAAACACTGACTGTAGTTGTTCATATATATATTGGCTTTAGAAACTGACTGTGAAAAATCTGATTTTTTTGTATAAAGCAGACTTGCACTTGCTGATCAGGTAGCTTCACTAGATTTTGATTCTATTGAATTTAACTTTACTTGCAAGTCAGAGGAAATCTTTTTTCTGGTTTAATGGTAGCTTTTTAATGCAGCAGGTTTATCTGAATATTAACAGCTATGCTTAATACTTTTGGAAACTTCACAGTTGGTTTCACAGTAGAGTAACACAAAAAAAATCAGCTTCAACAAAAATCATGTTCAGATTTATCTAGAAAAATCACATATTTTCAATGTATGCCCCCATTTCTACAGTACAAGCTGTTCATTTTGGAGCCAAGATGTTAAAAAAGCTAAAGCACTATTAAAACATTAATAATTATATGTCTCTCTGACTCTAGGTTTTTTGTAGTTTGGGTTTTTTTGTTTGTTTGGGTTTTTTGTTTGTTTGGGACTTTTTGTTTTGTTTGGGATTTTTTGTTTTGTTTGGGTTTTTTTTTGGTTTTTTGTGAGGTTATACCCTACGGATGTCAGAGATACTATTTTCATGTGCTTGTGGGTTTTTTTTTTTTTGGTTTGTTAAATTTTAATTAGGCAACACTAAAAATGACTAAATTTGGTTTGGATTTTTTTGTAGTTGTGTCATGAACAAAAAAATCAGAAAAATCATACCAAGAAAGATTTATTATTTCTATTAACTTTAAGTCAGGAATATTCTGGGAACTGTAGATTTTAATATTCAAAAGTTTTAAAAAATATCTCAACAATTAAAATATCTGACACTCAAAGTAAAAATTTTGAGCCTTGTGTGATGGAAAAGATTTTCATATGATTTTCAGTATATGAATACTGATTTAAATTATTGTGTTAAAACTGGAATCCTGCATAGGTCAATTTGATCTCTTTGCCTAAGCAGAAGACAATTTTGAACTGAAAGATGTCCTTCTAACTTCACTTGTCTTATGGCATGTATGATAATCCCAACATGTAGGAGTTTAAAAGCCACCTTTATTCCCCTAAAACATAGCATGCTAAAAATATTTGAATTCTGAAAATAACAGAGTAGTAAAGTTACTAAAGATCAGCTGAAAGATAAATACTATGTTACAGAGACACATATCTTTTCTAGGAAGCCTGACAAATCAGTTCAAAATGGGAAAATCATAACATTAATGCAAAATCAGAATTAAGCTTTCCTTTTGCCTTGTGCTCCTTGAAAGTACAAGACTAAATATTTGTATACTCAGAGGTGATGAAAAACTAGGCCCAGACAGGTATGTTGTCAGCAATTTATAAAGGGTGTAAATTTAAAGGGAAGGTTCTAGATGATTGTCTGTCATTTAGGTGTGAGGATGAACAAACCATTGAACCTCAGCTTGTGAGGGAAGCTGTTTTGAGCGGGGGGCTGCACAAGAGGCCTCCTGAGGCCTTGTTTCCTTGGGTGCCCCGCCTGAAAGGCCAATCCATCACCCTGTGACCCCATGCCAGCAGACACACCGGGCTGACTCCGGTTTGACTTGCCATTCCTCCCTCTCCAGCAGCAAATTGCTACTTTCTCAGGGGATTGCCAGATCCTTCCCTCACAGGCTGAGCTGTGACCCTGCTCCTTCCTTCCCCTGGCCGGGCAGCGGATGCGAGGCTTCCACAGGTGCGCGCATTTTGCAGGGTGGGCTGCTGGCGCACATTCGGCAGAACAGGCTGCTGGTAGCTGGCCTCCCTCCAGGCAGAGAGCAAAGCCAGACAAGGAGAAATAAAGGAGCTAAGCAATAGGAAGAGGGGACAAATGTGCTAAAATGTAATATTTTTACTGAGAAACAGCAGTGAAGCTGCCCATCAGTCTCCAGACAAGAATCGGCTGGAGGGAAGAAGGAAGCTGGAGGCAGCATGCTCCTGTGGCAGGGAATCTGAAAGTATTCAGTGATTTCCAAATGGCACTCTTGCATGCTAAACCATTGTGGAGCAATCCCTGCAGATCCCTAGGTGCCAAGTGTGAGCTATTGCACTAACCAGAGACATGTTCTGTGTTTCAAAAACATCTTATTTGATTACCTTCAAAATTCAACCAGCTTCTGGGAAAACAAAGTCATGGTTATGAAGTGACTCAGTTACTCTTATAAGAGAAAGATTTTTGGGAACATATAGAACAAAGCTAATGAGAAATACAGAAAAGGAAGCACAAAAAATCAAGCTCAGAACATGAATCACCTTTCAACCCCAACAGTATAATCATTACTATAATTAAATCCTCATAATTTAAGTTACGCTTCACTCAACAGAAAATTGATGACTTATGTTTTAATGGGAATTTTACTGTATTCTGGTAATCTGTTTTGTATAAATTAAGTCTCTAGGGTGAAATAATCATTTTGAAGCATACATTTGTTTGGATTTTCTTTCACACTACAACAGCTCTTATTCTAAAAGTGGCTAAAGCTGTCATAATTTGGAAACAAGGAAATGATTTACTGTCTCTGGCAATAATTAAATAAGAAACACATTGACAACAGGAGACTTATCAAAAAGGAAAAAAAAGAAATGGAACACTAATCCCCACCACTTACCGCTTATGCTTGAAGAAGAGTCAATTATTTTAGTCTAAATCCCTTTACTATCCATGCTCAAAAATCTTTTATTTTCTGCAACACATACTTGAGTCTCAGCTTGTTTATCTGGCATGCAGAAGAAAGCAGTAGTCCCTGGCTTGTGCATGAGAAAAGCAAGCTGCCGTAAGTGGTTCTGGGGTGTCCATGCCTAGGAGAGAAAAAGAAAAGGTAAACAGCAAAGTTGCCATTGCAGTCCAGCCAGAGCAAGACAGCAAAGAGTAAGGCCTGCAGAGACAGTAGAAACAACAGGTTTTCAGTATCCTAGAGTAAATGCTATGTATTTCACCCATTTTCACCTACTCACAGAAATATACTTATGGGCTGTACACTTGTGTTCCAAGCTGCTTATCCGCAGTGTGAATTGAGAGCTGAAGCTTTCAGTGTATAGAGAAATACTACGTTTGCTTTAGTTCAAATTCAGTTTACATAACTATTCATCCTTTCTCAAAAAATTTGAGAAATCTCACTCTTTTGCCCATCTATCTCTTACAATGGAAGGCTGTTACCTCTTTAAATAAGTACGTCTTTGTGCACTTACGTTTACATTTTGTGTAAAAACATTTTCTGTGTTGTCTCTTCTTTCTTTCCTCTAAATCCTTTATATCAGATGATGTCTGACCATATTGGTGTCTGATCAGAAACTGACCCCAGAGTTTCAGAGGCTTCTTGCAAAAGTGTACGATCCTGGTGAATTTAGAAAATATGCCATCTTCTAACTGAAAATTTATCCAAGATATTAAAAAAAAAGTAATAAGGAATGAATGAAGGAAAGTATTTCAACAGCAAGGTTGGTAATTTAGGGCAGGATTTGGTTGTCCAAATGTAGGTGTTCAGCTCATAAAATCATAGAAGGTTAGGATCGTTTATGTTGCAAAAGACCATGGAGATCATCAAGTCCAACTGTAAATGTAACACTGACAAGTTCACCACTAAACTTTTCTTGTCTAAAGTTTGCCACTAAACCATGTTCCTTGGAGCCTTGTCAAGTGAGATAACACTGCCTGTGGTGTACAAGATATGCACAAAGCAGGGATGACTTGGGGTTTGATGTAGCCATGAGTGTCTCAGGATGTGGCTAGAGGAGAGGTGGAATATCCCAGGTCACTGGAATGGCACCAGAGTACTATATTTGAGAAAAATGAGTTGTGTCACTTTACTCTGAGTCTGAATAGGTCCTTGCTTTTCCCCAAACTTCAAGGCCCCTGCCAAGGGTATTTCTTCTGATGAACTGTACCTTAGTGGATCCCTATTAGATCAGGTTGTTCATGGGCTGTAGTCACTGCCAGACTTCATTTATGCAACTCTGAAGCTAAGGCACCCAGCAGATTGCCTAAGGTAATGGGGGACAACTACAGAAAGAATGTGAGGAAGTTTCAGATTAAAAAATCATGTTTGTGTTCACTGAAGAGATTATAGAATGGCAAATAAGAAGACTTCTGGGTCCAGAAGTCCTTTGCACTTCAAAATAATTTAGGCACTTCAGTCTTTTCTTATAACTGCTCTCTTAGCAATATTTGTATGCCATTTAACAGAGTGGGCCTTGCTCCCATGTTTAAGAGTCAAGACTTAAACAAAATCTTCGTTGAAGATTCAGTCTCGATGTGAGCACCTTCACCTGCTAACAGCACTTAGTTAACAATCAAGGTCTTCTAACTGGTAATTTATATACTCTTTGTGGAATTATGTTCTAAAAGGTAATAAAAAAATTATGGAAATGCATATGTCTTTCCAGAAGTTGTCAATTCCAAATGAATGTATGCTTAGGTCTCTCTGTGACCCATATATGAATGGTGCTGCCCTTGTGGAAGACTTCCAGCACCTCCAGCCCTAGGAAACTGTCTAAATAGGGGGAATAAATGACCTGTGGTATTTAAAGAGAATATTTTTATTTTTAACCTAAAAAATCTACAGCCGTAACATCCCAAGTCAAAAATCCATCAGTTTGCAGGGGAAAAACCACAAAACCAACACAACAAACAAAACCAGTTATGCTCACTAGACACTGCAGAAAGGCATTGAGAAATTTGGAGCATAAAGAGGCAGAGAAACAGATGAACTGACACAGGGCAGCAAAGAAAATAGATTTGCTCAAAAGTTTAGTTGGTTCCTCTAATTCTAATTTCCTTTCTTGTGAGTTTTATCCTTCTACATTTTTTGGAATAAAGAAATGCCTGACATTCTGAAGTATAGCAAGATTATAAAAACCTATCTAGTTGATCCACCTCAGAGTAACTATCTAGTTCTTCATTTTTATGACGGGAGCTTTTATAATCAGCACCAGTAATACTGAAGATGCAACATCTATCTTTAACAGGAAAAGGAGACATATCTCTTCTAAGAGTTACTGCCAAATTGAACATATTGTAGAATTCAGCTGTCACTAAGCCTGGAGGACTTGAGCTTTTTCATAATAAAATCTGCCTTCAAATTCTCTGTAGGCAAGCAAACCAACTGCTTCTTTCAAATTGTGAGTTTAGTCATTTGAAGTTTCCTTAACTGGATTCTCAAGCCTTTTTACAGCTGGTAAGTATGTTCAGTTTGAAATATGACTTCAGTTAGCGTGCTACACATCAGGTCATAATTGGTGGCCAAAGGACAGATTTTGACTTCCTTGTTAGTCATGTTAATAGCTTAGAGACATAATTTGAGAAAAATATTGTAAAACTAATCCTCAGCTTAGATAAACTGCCTGTGGCTGTCACAGAGTCTTTTTCTATCAGTTAAGACTTTAATTTCAGAATATTAAATGTGTCTAAGGTAGGATCTATTTTGATTTCAATAGCTCAGGAAGCAGTTAAAATAAGTTTTTCTATCCTTTTGTACTACTTATTTTGCCTTTTCTAATTTTAGCTCACTTGGACAGAAAAACCTATGCTCAGTAACATAGTTTTATTCTCACATACTGGGAGAAAATTACAGTACTTTTAAGTGTAACTGTACCAGTAAGCATTTCCCATGCACAACTAACTATATGACTAGAAGGAACAATCACCCCCAAATACATGAGGAGTTGCTCAAACAAGCCCAACATTTTTCTACAAAGATGACAACAATACAGAAAAGTCCCCAAAAATAAGAGTAATCTAGAGCATTTGTCCAGTGTTCCATCTCAGTAATCAATGGTATGACATCAAGAAATTTTATTACTTTGTAAAAATAAAAATGTAGTCTCAGAGCCTCCTTCTAAAGTCTGCTATGTTGCTTTTATTTATTTATTTATTTATTTAATAGAGAAATGGACCTTTGATAAAAAGATATATTTCTGCTTACACAAGTTCTGCTTACATTGTACATTGTATAATGGACTGTTCTTGTGCAAAAGAAAGATCTAAATTCCTGTTTTTCTCACTAGTCAAGGTATATCTAAAGCTAATCCATATGACCTTTCCTTCAAGATTGTTGACCAGTGAATTTCTTTTATGCAGGTGAACATCCAATTAGCACACTTTCAAGTAATTGGTTCTCCATGGCAAACATGATCAGGAGATTTTTTTTAAAATAACTGGTAAGAAGAATATACAAGTAAATCTGAAAGCAAGGCCCCACAAAAGATTAGACTTGAATTCCTACTCGTGTCACTTCTGTAAATGCATATGCATAAAGACAATATGTACCCAGGCTTTTGACAAAAAAAAATTCTTAAGAAAAAGTTACCCCAGTTTAAATCTTCTTGTCCAGACTAAACATTTTATTCTTTATAAAACTTCATATATATATATATATATATATATATATATATATATATATATACAATAGGAAACCTGCTCATCAATATTAATCAGCTAGTGCCTTCTTTTTCAGAAGGACTTACTCTGCCTGAGTGTTGACCATATTTCAGCTCATGCAAGAAAGTTGTAACTCCAAGGTAGACAACTCTAGCATTAAGAGCATATTTTATCCATTAGTTATAATAGAGTCTGGTGTGATTACCTCATACATGGATGTCCTATTGAGATTTACCAACATTAAGGAAATGTTCTGTGGAATATGATAAATTAGATGTAGAATCCAAAATTTTAGAAATTCTGCTGAGGAGTCCCAAGGGAAATACAACATTGGTGAAAATCTCAGTTGAAGTAGGAGATTGGGAGTGACTGACAGTGATGAAACAGATCATTTGGACTTCTCCAGGTGCAGTCATTCCCAGAAGATGGAGGTGTACAACATTCTTACAGCAGGTGCAAATTCCTTTCTTTCTTGCCCATTTGTAGAAAGAATAAGAAAGTCAGAAGATGTGTCTTTCCACATAGCCTGTGCAATATTAGAAGGGGAGAGCTTGGCAATGACCTTGAAGGTTAAGGGAAAGCTTTCAGCTGCTAAAAGAATAGACCATTCCCTGAAGTTGACCTGAGCACTGTGGAGTTAGGGTCAGACACTTGGATTTACTAACTTTTAAAACATAAATAGAGATTGAGGGGCTGACAGGTATCAACTTTTCTACATGAACATACACCAATGTTTTGAGTTCACACCAGTACAAGCAGGGCAGGACAAAGAGGAACTGCCCACTAGGTGGTTTTTGACCCCTGGCTGTAGATGGGTCAACCACGTCCTTGCAAACCAGCTTTACCTTGTGACAAGTCTCTTTCCTGGTGAACTTTCCGTAAAAGCATAAAAACAGAATTAAAGGGTTTTATTGCAGATTATATAAAGTTCATATAATAGAATAAAGGCTTGATGTGGCATTAAAAAAGAGAGAAAGGGGAATGACATGGAAAAATGGGACAGAAACATAGTAAAAGTGAAGAATTACCGCAGAAAGAGGTTATGGGGAGTATGTTAAATTGTATGTAAAATTGCCCAGGGCAAGATGCAAGGTCTAAGGATTCAGAGCTTACACTTGAGAAAAGCATAAGAACCGCACAGTCCTGCCAGGGTCCATGGATGGATGGCAAATGAAGATCTGGCCCAGTATTTTCATACTTATATCTGTGTCCATCTAATTCTTTTGTTTGTACTTTATCTGCCTCAAAAGCAGCATAAAGAATCCAATATAGTTTTAATTTTTCCCCTAATATCTTGTCAGTCTTTTTATGTAGACTAATGTGAATGTTGCCCTTTCTAGCTGTAGAAAATAATAGCACTCTGGAGCCTCCTTTTATCATAAACCAGCAGATTAAGTGTAAGTATGCAGTGCAACATTTCTACATTCCCTTCTGCTACTAAAAAAACAGTGTGTTTGACCATTTTATTTCTTATCCTTATACTGTGTTAGCAATCTTTTTTTTTTTTTTATAAAAAAATCCCATCTCTATTCCTTATAGAAGTTTTAAAGTAATTTCACAGCTGAGTGGAACCCTAAACAGAGCTATCTTAGTGTAATGAAGCAGAAAACGATTTCTCCTTAACAAGACTGGTATATAGTGACAAACAGCTCATAAAAATCCCATCTGCCACAAAATGCTTTCATTTTAGTCTCTTTCACAACTAAATGCTATGTTTCCTGTTTCTTTTTAGAAGGAGAAGAGGATATATAAAGCCTAACCCATCAAATTGTCCTTTGACAAAACAGTAAGGAAAAAAAAAAAGCAAACACAAAGCAATCATCTTATAAAACACTGACACTAAGCATTCCAAACACCACAAAGGTGTAATGTCACTTTTGGATCCATTTATAAGTACACCATTTTTTTTTTTTCTTCATTTTTTTTATAGTAAAAAGGAAAAGCTAACAATCTGTACTGTAAAGAAAATTTTCTGATTACTTAACAGCTGACTGCATGTAAGAACAGTCTGTTACTGGTTTTATATTATAAAAATAGTTCTTTACAGACTGCAATCAAATAGATGGTAATGAATAACCTGTAACTTGAAGTTGTTAACCTCTTTAGGTTATTTGGTAATTAGTAGCCTCATCCTGTAGCCTCTTTCCCACTTAAAACAAATTAATACTCAAAGTTCTCCATAGTATTTACAGAAATTCCCCATCAGAAAGTGCTGTAAACTTCCCCTGTTTATTAAACAGTATCATGAACTGCTGCAGTTCACTTGTTAACACACTGTTAGAAACATGCTTTGTTGTGAGCATTACTCCTTTCTGTCAGATGGGAACAGAACCATCTCTTGTGCCTGGTTTTGCCTGGGGAGGTTATGTTTTTATTTTAAAAAGATAGTAGATCACCTACTCTTTGCAGCAAGACACAGCTGCATCCTCAGAATAGCAAGGAAGCCTTTTTGTGATGCTAATGCACAGCCTACTATCCATGACCATAAGCTCCTGAATTGTGATCGATCTTATCTGAAATGACATTCATATCTGCTCTTCAACCTTATGGAAAAGAAATAATTTTTTAGCCAGGCCTCTCTATACTCAGACATAAACTTTTGCCATTGTCTTCAAATTCACTGTTTTTAGTGTGTCTTGGTGATTAATGCTTTTTCTGGAAGAATCATAAATTTATCTAGCTAAGTAATCAATTTTTGAACAGTAGCACCACCTTTTCCAGAGGTATAATTTCACATTGGATGCATGCAGACTGATCATCAGACCTCGATAAGCAAGTTTTTAGGATTCAAAGCTAACTTCTAATTATTTTGAGCAGAACTTGGATAGTACTTGGTTTAGAAGTTGCTCTGACTGTGGCAAAGACAGACAAGGAGATAAGCCATTGAGACACCTGAAATAAGAGAGGGAAAAATCAATAGCATGTGCTTCAACTGTTGGAAATAGAGCTGAAATTGTTATAACTTGTTTATAACAGCAATGCATGCCACATCTTAGACAGATAAGAAACATCATATTAAAGAAAAGTTGTCAGGTGGCCTTCAAAGTACTTGT
Organism: Pseudopodoces humilis; assembly: GCF_049639895.1. Taxonomy (NCBI): domain Eukaryota; kingdom Metazoa; phylum Chordata; class Aves; order Passeriformes; family Paridae; genus Pseudopodoces; species Pseudopodoces humilis. The sequence continues at coordinate 42,825,441 of NC_142204.1, read as the reverse complement.
TGCAATCTTATTTCAGCAATGAATATTATCTGGGAAATCTGATGGCATCTGATACTCACAGACATTTTCCAAGTCACTCAACTGATTTTTTGACAAAGTTCAATGTACTTTGTTTTCAAGGTGTGTACAGAAGTCATACCCAGAAGGCTTCTTTTTGACTTCCTAACAGCTGTGGAACTGACATGATGGCAAGAGCATTTCTGAAGGTGCCTGGAGGTTGTTCAATAAGGTGTCCTGAGGCTAGGAGAAACAGAAAGCTCTCGAAGGGCAAACTGAGTACTTGATTTCCACAGGCATAAATCTGACCAGTGGCACTGAATTTATGTAGGGTCATCATTGTGTAAAGGGCAGTCTGGCCTGTGCTTATCATCTTGCTAAATCTGGCTCACTCTTCTTGATGACAAGTACTGGGAAGTGGTGACAGGGGCCTGCTGGGCTGTGCTGCAGCCCTTTTTTCTCCATCCAGTTCTCACACCCCGTCCTCAATCCTCCAGCACAAAGTTCAGCAGCAATTTGACTTGCATAAAAAAAGGATCAAAGAGAAAATATTTGTCTTGTAACAACACAAATGGCTCAGTGAAAAGTTGCAAGAAATTTTGAAATTTGAACACTGTGCACTGCTTTTTTTGACATTGCTGCCAGTATATGAGTGGACACTCTGCTAAAGCTGTATGAGCTAAGGTTAAATTTTCTTCCCCTTTCTTTCTGCCCTACCATTTCTTTTCAGCTTTTATGGAAGCTTAGATTAATCTGGCCTAGGAGCAATAGTGGATTATTGTCTGTGAATTCACATGAATTCACACACTCCACAGGCAAGTTGTGAATAATTCAGGGTATGATGCTGTAGGATCAGTCTACACTGAGAGCTCCTTGGCTTTCATATCATTGTCATGTAGAGAATTCAAATGCAATGGTACTGGGAGATGACAAAAGAAAAAAGCATTGCTACTTAGTGCATTTGAAATCAGTAATGTGAAACACATTGCTAATAACATTGAGAAACTAATAAAGACAGCTCCTTGGCTTTTATTAAGTCTTTTATGATGGGAGTCTACAGAGTCGAGAGGACTGTAACAGTTGATACTCCCTTGATGCGAAGATCATCAAAAGGCTGAAGGCCATCAATTTTAATTGTTTCCAAGAGTGGTTTCAAGGCAGCTGTGACTGTCTAGACAACTGGTAGCATCCTAATTAGCCACAGTTTCATGACAAAATGATTTTGGCCTTTATTGAGGATGAGTTTGCATCACAGTGCAGAACAGTCTCAGATCCAGTTGATAATTTATTGTCTAGGTTCCTAGCTGTTTAAATGGGCAATTGAAGAACTAAGTAGATGCTAGGAATTTAAATGTCTCATTGGATCTGGACCTGACCCTACAATGCCTAGTAGCTTGCACTGGATTTTTTTTTTTGCTGAACTTGAACAAGCTCTGTAAGATTATGTAAATAGTTCAAAAAACATTTTACAAACCAGCATGGTAAGGAGGAACCGTTCTGGTACCAATGGTATTATGTTCTAATTTCAATCCAAACAGCTTGATATCATAATTTTAACAGGACCTCCATAGCTGTTTAACTCAAGAGTGGCAAGAACAGAAATAAGTTTTTTAATGTAAGAACAGAAGAAACATTCATCTAAATCTGTACTCCATCTTTGATGTCTGCTGGCAGCAGATGCTTAGAGAAAAAGCAAAATATCAGTATAAGCAAAAAAAATTATGCATCCATGAGTAGAATTTTCTTTCAATATCTTCAAATCAGAACTATTAAATTCTGCAAAGGTTTATCTTTTATTATTTGGGATTTAATTGGGTTAGATTTTTTTCCTCTCAAAGAAATGTATTTTTTAAGAAAAAAGATCTCTACTCAGATTTTAAAAAGTGATGGGGATGGGGTTTTTAGTAGCTTAATCTATTAAATTATTAATTTAATTTATTCTTTTGAATTTTTAGCATTTTCTAAGTTTTGACAGATGGTAACTATTGCCACTTTCAGAGAGATTTTTTTTGTTGGTTTTTTTTTGTTTTTTTTTTTTTTGCAAAAGGTCAAATCCTTGCTTTGGTTTGCTTTCTTTTTGTATTCTTTATTTTTCTATCAGATGGCATGATAAAAGGCTGGCAACCATCAAGGTCTCCAAACTCTGAAGTGAAAAATAAAACTTGCAAAATCAAAAACTGTTAGTTTCATTTGTATCAGGCTTTCTAATTCCATTCATAGCAGTAAAAGGAATTTATGTGTTTTAAAAGCTAGATACAATAAACTTGAATGAGATATACAAAGTGGAACTGACAGCAGCTGATGAAGATGATGAGGATGGGAAGGGAGCAGTCTCCAGGATATGGAAGCTATTTCCTCCTGGTCACTGCAGTCCAGCCAGGATGTCTCAGCACCTGAGGGTCTCCATCCCAGCAAATGAGGCTGCTGCTGTGCCCATGTCCAGGTCCAGCCAGTTGTAGCACTCAGTGGGTATTTCAGAGAGGCTGGAGCACACACATGCTAATGCACACACATAACTAATGCAGCTGACCGTGCAGACTGTTGTCTTTAGCAACATGAATATGTGCCACTGTGAAAATTCCCAGAAAACAGAGATACAGAGAGGGCCATATCCACTTTCTGCCCTCTGGCTGATCAAGATTAAAGTTTGCTAATGAAAACCAGCCCCACACACATAGTATCCAAATTCAGGAGAGAATTCACAGGAAAATTCCCCAATTCACTCTCCAAATTCAGACCCACAGGGATAATGGCCTTGAATAGCAGCACAGTCTCTAATTCTGTGTAACACCCATGCCCAAACCCTGGGCCCCCTCTCCCTGTGTGCAGACCTTCCCCCACTCAGCACCTTGTCCAGTTTGATCTTCTGCAGCCTTATGTATGTACTCATACTCATCTCACAGGCACTCCCACTGTTACAGTTCCCTTAGGTCTTGTATGAGCTCTCTCTTTTATGCCTAATGTCAATGCCCAGACCTCAGGCCTCCTTGCCTATTGCTTACTCAGACCTTGAGTGGTTCCAGATGCAGGTCTCCTCCTGCTTTTGAGTGAGTCCAGCTCAAAGTTAGTGGATTACAGATGCATACCCTAATGAACAGCTTTTAACATGAACTTCTTGAATATAGGTGTTCTTGTGTAAATCACTGGGACAAGACAAATACCCACAGGTCTCTGGTTGCTGCCAACTAACCTTGTACTTGCTGGCCCCTCTGGCTGCTGGGACCTAGACCTACTGGTGTTGTGACCTTTTCTCCTGTTGCTGGCACTTAGACTGCAGCAACCACATGTAGAGGAGACTGAATTACACTGAAAAAAAGTAAGAATAGAGTTTGGAAGCACAATATGACAGTTTGTAGCAAGGCTCTGGGCTCAGACAGAATAGCACACTGGCCAGCTTTTATCTGTCTTGCTCTTTTTATTCCCACTTCTCCTTCACTCTCTCATGTTTGCTCCTCCATGATCATATTTTCCTTTACACACCCCTGGTGCTTCCCCTAAACACCTCTTAACAAGGTTTACATAGCCTCACAAGTTTCTCCTGATATCCCAAAATACTCACAATTATATCCTTGCCCCCTTATTTCCAGTGACAAATTTTGGACTGACCCTCTGAAAGGCTGTATCTGAGAAAATCCTTCAGTGACCCATCAGGCAGCAACCAAAGATGTCTAGTCTTCACTGCTGTCTCCAATACCATTTTTCATATTACTGCAGAAGTGTCTGTGGGCTTAATCTTTCATTTTCCTTATTACCTGTTGTTTCTTTTATACAAATACACAAATAACCTGCAACCGGGTAACTTAATAAATCCTATGCTCTTTCAATCCATTTAGCCTTACATTTAGGAACTAAAAATTTTGAATTCTCACCTTACATGTCGATGATTAAACGTGTTTGAAACAATAGACTCCTAAAATAAGTGGAAAATACATTAATTGACTAGCAATGAAAACTTTACTTGAATTGTCTATGGGAGATGAAACACATTTAAATTACTGCTGATAATTCTGTGGGGTAATGATCTAACAGAGCATCATGATAAGTTTTTCTGTTGCATGCTATTATCATCTACATATTTGACATTCTGAAAAGCCTGTATTCAAACCAACTGTTATGGATAAACAATAAAATATTGTAAAATTATCATGGTGCCCATCAAAGAAGTGATGAAAGAAGAAAAATTCAAGCAGACTACAATTCAGAACAGATAGACTCTCCTCTGCATAAGGCAAACAGCAAAACGTGAACATGTGGATTTTGTGAACCTCATCTGTGTATATGCAATCCAAAAGAAAGTGACTCTCTTTGTTGGAAATTCTAATCTCTTTTTTTCCTACCTACTGGTTAATAATAAAGACAGGGAAATGGTTCTTGATGCAAAAATCAAGGTTTGTAAAAGACACATTATAAAATGCTCATCTTCATGAGTAATGCATTCTCAATTTTTCATTTAGTTTTCTACTAGATGTACAAATCCCATAAAAAAATTAAAGCTCCCAGATACTGCCAACTAATCCTCTCTCCTTTCCTTGATATAATAGAATGAGAATTTAAAATTCAGAGGATTATGAACAAATCCAGATCCTGAAGGTATGAATGCTGTTCCAGTTGACTTCAGTAGAAGATTCACATGTACATCAAAGGGAAAGATACAGCTTTTATCATTTAAGGGTTTCTGCTAAAACTACCTTTTTGGTAATGACTTCTTTCTCTATTTCAAGCACTTTCAATTTGCCAGGAAACTTGAGCATAAACAGGATTTAAGCCATTCAATTGCAACTCTACTTCTCTCTTTCTATCAGAACATAATAGGATTCAAAATAATTATGAGATTTCTCACTAAACTAATGTATTCAAGAAAAGTACTCCTACAGGAGTGCACCTGTCTACTCCAGTGCCTTCTATCAATGAACAGTAGTTAAGTGTCAGCTGAATTAAAGCAGACTACTTCCAAACATGCAGGACTCATTTTAAGTCAGATCACTCAAGCAGAACATCCAACAAATGCTTGACAACACTGACAAGTTTTAGAAGTCATCCATAAGTGAGTGAAAGCCCCTACCACTTTGTCTCTTCAGTGACTTGTTGAGTTGTTGACACAGTGTGTAGTCTCACACAAACACAAGTTTTCACTCCAGACTGAAGTTTGGTAGAGAGACTGGAGTGAGAAAGAACTAACACATGATTTTAAAACACCTCAAATGAGATTTTAATCTCTAACATCTGGAATTTGGTTTATTTTTCCTTTTTAAATGTTTTGTTTGACTATGTACCTAAATTTAGGTGACTACAGAGCAGTTTTATGTACTTTTAAAGGGTGTCTCAGTTGCCATTATGGTCTCTGGAGGCCCATGATGATTAATACAGTAAACGCTCCCCTCATCTCATCAAAAAGTGATTCAGTTTTCTAAACATAAGCAGGTTCATTTGAGACGTGATACTTATGTCGTGGGTAAACATCTCTTGAAACCACTGTCTGTATTGTCAATGGTGTAGGTTCACTCACCCATTTAGGATGCCCTGGGATGTGAGACCTGGACTCCAAATGCCGTTTCAGAGGAGCCTGTCTTTACTAAGTCCATGTACAAGGTTGTATCAAATATTCTTAGGGGTCCTGCAGGGCACTAAGTTTCTACATCCAGGCAAAACATCATGCCCTGCATCACCTCTGAGCCTGCTGGAGTTGAAAGAACTAAATCTAATGAAGACAATATGGGCATTAATATTAAGGTGCCTGAATCTCATCCTAGATGTCATTTTAAAGTTCATCTGTGCAATCACAGATGCTTGGTACAATTTAGAAGTCTCTGTAGGATATCCTGGTTCACCTGCTCATTCTCAGTGGCATGCTTTTTCCTAGGCCACGTCTGTGAAGTCTGGGGCATCTCCAGTCACAGTGTGTGCCTGACATGTCTAAGTGGAAGTTGATAATCCACACCATACTACAGTAAAACATAAATGATGGGCATCCATTTTACCTTAGACTTCCACTTTAGGAAAAGAAAGAATTGTACTCTGGAAATGCTCCTGGCTTTCGCTTAATCACACAGGAAATCTGGACAACTAACTTAGTTTTCTGATGCTTAGAAGGACGGTTGTGAACATAAGCATAGACATCTAGCACCATTCTAAACACCCTGAATAGCCTGAGATGTGCACAGAGACCTATGAACCATGGGCTCCCTTCCTGCAGCAGCATCTGCAGTCTAGGTGGGATATCTTTGAGGTGTCCACAATTACATTCACTACCCATACATATTCATTTGAATAGATCCACTAAGTCAAATATCACACTGAAAGGATCTAGAAAACATTGTTTTGGTTTGATTCTTGATTGCAAGCAAAAAAAGTAAGCTACTCTGACAGTCAAGCCAGAGCACCTGTGAGACAACTGCTTCCAAATTTTTAAGTAGCTTAAAAAATTGTGTTAGAAATTGGGTAAAGCACATATAATTAATGAATTTTTTTTATTGAAGAGTTAATTAATTTTTCACCAATTTCTTCTACATTCTAGAAGAAATTGACTGAATTTTATCTTACTGCTGCTGAAAATTATACCCTATTTCTTATTATGTTGAACTCAAATGCTATAAAGCAACTCCAAATATACTGCAAATGGTGGGAGGTTTTAGTATAATACATGGTTTCTACATTACACATATGAGAGTGGTATTTATGTATGAAAAATTGCTATAATGAGTATGGAAGGGCAATACTTCCATAAACAATGTAGTATTTGTTAACTAATGACAACATAACTATAGTGGTGCTCTAAGTGGAATTAATGAGTCAAACCTACTTCTTCACAGAATTTCATGCATAACTTTACTTTGAATGGGTCATTAGTATTCATGGTTAAACTGTGTCCTTCGATGTCTATTAATAATGTTCTCTGGAACAACACAGAAAAAATAACTCATAAATATGCCTGCAAGGAGTAAGACACCATAATTAAATCATAATAATTAACATGGATATCAGATTATTTCTTTATAATAACTTATCTGTATAACTCACATTCTGAGAGATACAGATGGACATGTTTAAGGGCAATTCCATTCTGGCTGCACAGGTAGGTCACCTTTACGTTGCTTATTATCTAGTTACCTTATTCATGAAGCTAACTGAATTAATTAAAAATCTACATGAAATTTTAAAGTGGGATCATACAGGCTTCAATTTCTTTCATGTTGTGTCACATAGAAGAGGAACAGGCAACCCCAGACATGGAGCTAGGAGCCATAAGCAAAACACTTTATGAGCTGCACAGTCTGGGACATGAATTGGTACTACAGCTGGGTTTTCTGCCCCTCTAGGCTCATGTTTGTGTAGGGAGGAGCTAAAAAGGGGGAAGGGAAGAAGAGACATGACTCCGTGTCCCTGATAAACTGCTTGACAAATTTCCTTCTTTTTGTATATCAAATATACAACATGCAGCTAGTTAGAGTAAATTTGTAAAATAACTGTTCAATCAATATATATTCTAATAAGTACTTATTTTTTAAAAAATACACTGTATATGTGTATGTATATTGTACTCATATAAATAAATAAATAAATAAATATATGCACTCATAAAAACATCATTCAGGCAAAGAAGAAAACCTAAAGAATGAGGGGACAATAGAAGACAATGCAATTAATGTCTAATTTTAAATTTCAGGGAGATGATAATCTGATTAAAGTAGCTCCTTATAATTTCAACAGTAAATATTCTGCACTGCATAAGCACTAGAATTTTCTTGCTAACACAAACAGGTATTTGCCCAGAAGTGATCATCAGCACAAAGTTTTGATGAAAAACATTCAGCCTAAGCAAAGGGTGGTTTGGGTTGGAAGGAACCTTAAAGATAATCTAGTTAAAATTCCCCTGTCGTGGGAGGGAACATCTTTCACTACACCAGGCTGCACAAAGCCCCATCCAGCCTGGCCTTGACCAGGAATGGGGCATCCCTAATTTCTCTGTGTAACCTGTTCCTGTACCTCAGCACCCTCATAATAAGGAATTTCTTCCTAATATCTAATCTAAATGTATCCTCTTTCAGGAGGTCATCTAGAGGGAAATTCTAATTACTTAAATAATCCTATTTTTCTTATTACTTTTCCATTTAGAACTCAAACAGGACCCTGATGATTCTGCCATTGAGTAATGGTGCATGCAAATAGCATTTTTGTCCCCCTGTTCCTTATATATATCAGGTTACATTTCTCCTATATTCTTTATTTTCAGTTTATAACAATGGGTAACCATTGCTGAGGAAAAAAAAAACAAAAAAAAGAAGTGTATTTTTAATTTGAACTTCTCATTAAAAATCTCTCTGAAGCTAGTGACTGTGTTCTTTGTGTTGGGTCCAGGACTTAATCCTCTTTTGAAGTTTCTCAGAAAAATTGATGGGAGCAAAAACTGCAACACATTCCATTTCCCTTTCAGAGGCACATTTGGAAACCTTGAAGGAGGAAAAATATTATCATTTAACTGGAGTCAGTCTGATCTCTGCCAGCTGAATCCCTGCCACCGACCTATTCTCTTGTATTCAAATATTTTTAAGTAGAATTGAGGCTTAACTCATCTTTGCAAGTAAAAGGCCTTGCAATACTATTTTTAACTCTCTCTTTCCCAGGGAAGATCAAGAATGGAGTAAATTTTGCCTAACCAATATCTATTCCAAACCATCTTAATTTTCTTTTGTTTATGTAAATGTTTTTAAAAAGCTATTCAGAAGAAGCTAACTGGGCTTTATTTGCTTTGCATATTTCAATAAATTCTTCAGGTAAAGAAAATCAGAAAAACGAAGTTTCACATTTTTTCCTTTGTGCAAGGTATACCATAAACCATGTCAGATAATTTAAATGTATCTGCTACCTGTGTTATTACAAACCAAACATCTTCAGTAATTTGCTCACATAAATGTATATACTAGGAAATACCTTGGGGATGGAAAAGCTTTAAGGATGAATTATTTGTGTATGATGCAAATATGCAAATTTCCAAATCACTGTGACTTAAAGGAAATGGCAACACCATACTCATGTTATTAAGACAAATGTTCCTACTATGAAGAGCAAGTCAAGTATCCAACCAGACATTATTTAAAATGCCACTGAAATTAACTGAGTTATACACCTGTGAACTGGATCAGGGACAGCTTACAGTAATGATTTTCTAATAACACATCTCCAGATGGCTTATCATATATAGGGTTTTCTGCTTGGGGGCCTTAAAAGACAAAATAGGCATATGGGGTAGTTTTATAACTAAATGGATCTGTTCCAAATGTAATTCGTCTTTAATATGTCTAGCAGAAGAAATACCTCTCTATCGGCACTTTTTGGAAAACTATATTTAGGTGTTTGTCTCACAGAGTGAGTATGTCCTTGAGACATCCAGAGAATTGAATTTGCACACTTTGTGCTGCAGTAACGTAAATGCATCTTATTACCACTTGTTGAATATTAGCTGCATATCCTTACAAGCATTTCCTAGCTCAATTACCATGTGAATTACCATGAAATAAGAGTTTTTCAATGACAATAGCATAGCAATGTGTGCATATATTATTTTCATTCTTCTACCTTCTTCTGTAGTGCTTCCTAATATACTTGGAGATTATTTAGACCCTAAAATGAAACCTGCTAATTTATGACAACTTTTGCAGCAACTTTGTATAATTAAAATGATGACCTGCTATGTCAAGAAACCAAAATAGTTAATGATGTACTGCGAAACCTCCTTGAAAAGCACAACTCAGGTTTGCTACCAAAGAGAATGTTTGGTTGCAATGGAAGGCAGGTCAGAAGTTGTCAGTGGTATAGCAGAAGGTAAAGAAAATGAAAGAAGGGTCTGAGGAATCAGCATTTTAAAGAGACAGCATGAATCAGATTCTTACAGATCTCTTCACTGAGTGATTTTGTGCTTTTTACACACTGTGCACAGCTGCAACTGTGCTTTTGCTGTGTGTGAATTATACATTGCACTGCAGGGAGGTGCAAAGGGGAGGGACAGCTTTCACAGCCCTCCAATGATTAAGCTCTTATTTTTTGCCCTTTAGAGCTCTAAAGGGAGTTCTACTATGTTGTCCCATTTTGCACTATAAATTTATATTAGTTCCTAATAGTAGCATGTCTTCTACATAATCATAGGAAAGTCGACAGCTTGCAACTGCCCATTGCACAATGGCTTGGAAGTACTGGGGTGCCAGCCCAGTCCTAATAGAAAAATTTTTCACCTTGCCAGAACATGTAATTCTCATTGTCAAAAAAAGCATCAAATCTGTCTGTTAGTGGAAACTTACATTTATTCAACATCTGTACTAAAGACATCAGAAAATTCTGCTTGTTATGCATTAAAAATATTATTCAGAAGATCTATATGGTAATGATTTATTTTTCTTTACTTCATTAACGAAACTTTTTAAAACTCCTCATGTTACTGTAATGCAGCAGATGGCTTATCAGGTCTGAATTCTGTTTCAGTGATGTGGCTGTTTGAACATTATTTTTTTGCCATAAGATTTCCTTGCTGCTATCCAAAGAAGTGGACAGCTGTGCACAGAAGAGAAATTAAAGTTAGGAACATTTGAGCATACCAGTTCTTGAATGAGACTCGGTACTTTTGAAATGGGGGTCCACAGGCTCTTGAGATTTTAAGGACCAGTTCTGAAAAGTTACCCACTAAGACAAGCCTGTTGAAAGCATACTCAGGTTTAGTGTACAAGGCAGTGAACTGCTGCCAGAAAAGCAGTGGGTGTCTGTGAAGAACTGGGCACCACTGGTTTCCAGTCCTGTCTCAGAAATTAGGTCACCTCTTACCCCATCACTGAACTCAGTACAATCCTCACCAGACCCTTAATTTTAATTTTCCAGGACTTTATAATTTCTTGAACACTCAGTGAGAATTTGACAAAATACTACTTTTTTTTCCCTTTTGTCATACTGGCATGCAATCAGCTCCTTTACAAACTACTTCAACAGGTCAATCAGAGGTAAGCTCTGGCCACACAGTGTTCTGGCACCCATGGCATCTTCAGTGTTCCCAGTTTTCTTCAAACATCACTGTGTGCCTGTACACACTTGCTCCTGTATTTATGAAAGCTTAAGTATGTCTGTCAGTTTTCTCTTCTTGTCCTATCTATCACAAGATTTATTGAATTAACAGGTACATTTATAATAATTTTTCAGAGGAAATATTTTTCCTCTCAATATGAGATAATTAGAATATTCCAGACCTTGCCAGATTTTTGCTTATGAGCCAGGATCCCAGGTCAAAATTTCTAACTCAAATTCTTTTTCTTCCAAAAATATTTCTTTTAACCCTTGACATCTGATAAAAACGGCATATTTTTCACCTGTCCATTCTGAAGCAGGATGAAAATGATGTCACAGTTTCAGAATTTCCAGCAAAATGCATATTCTGTTTTTAGGACAGCTCCACTTAGAACCTGATCTTCCCTCTGCTGATAATAGAATTTCAAATGTGTCATCTCCTCAAGTCATAATTCAGCAACACTTTGTCAACTGGAGTCTTTGTTTGAAGAGTGAAGTGATGGGAAAAACTGCAAGCATATTGATGGGGCATGTGCTCTAAAGTCAGGGGGTTGCACACTGTAAGATCTGCACAAAATGTTGGCCTGTCTCACACTAGAAGGCCAACAGTTGCTTACTGTTAACAGGAACACATTGTTATATCTAAACTTTTTACAAACTGCTTGGGAATTAAACTTTTAGATAAACTATGATTTAAACTGTTGCCAACACATCATTTTATCACACAGAAAACAATATTGCTGACAGAAACTTTATGACTTCCTGTAAGAAGGCAGAAGCTGAGAATAAATTATTTTAATTAAAGATTGTATTGAGTATTTCTAGACATAAAAAAGCAAAAAAAAGAAAAGGTGCAAAATATATATGATGGACTGCATATGCTAAAAATGCTATATGTCTTCTTTCTGTTGAAGTCGGTAGTGAAAATTTCCACAAGTTTTTATGATGTATGTACTCAGGTTCCCAGGAGGAGAATGTCTAACCACAGGCTTTAATGCAGTTTCAAAATTTCAAGCATTACTCTATTTTTCACAAAGAAAAACAACAAAAAAACCCAAACCCCCCCCACAAACAAACAACACAAAAACCCCAAAGTTCTGAAATTACTTTTCTGATCATAATGTGCTTCTCCACACAAGACAAAATAAAAAAAACTTATTGAGAGAAACATTTAAAGAAATCATATTTTTTTTTATTTCTGTGTAAGAATACCAGTACAATTTCAGTGTTTTCTTTAAATTTTTCAGACAAAAATTTCCCCCAAAAATTTTAAAAAACAAGTGATTGGGTTTTCAAAATCCACCAGTGTATAACATTTGTTATTTCCAAGAAAGCAGCACAGTGGTGATGCTGATTGTATGATGATAATCACTGATGTCCCAATGTGAAAGAGTATCCAGTCTTAAGTGTACAGAATGGAAGCTCTCAGTAGGCTCTTAATCATAGTTAGTTAATCAAAATTCTGTTTTAAAATCTGAGTATCCTCAGACTTCTAACATTTATTTTATTTTTTTTTATCATCACTGCTTTCTTCTACAGAGATGTATTCCTTTACAGGCTTCAGACATAATCTTTAGAGATGCTGAATTCCCATCATTCATTGCATTCATTGAGAGCTGTGGAGATCTAAGTCACTCTTGAACTGTTACAGAAGAGTAACTGACTTGGATTTAGAAAAAAACTTTCTTTGAGATTTCCCATGGATCCTGAAGAAGTCTGTGATGGAACACTGCACTATTCTAAGACATATAAACCTTTAATAAGGGGAGGATGCTGACTCCTTCTGGTGGAGTCACCACTACATTTCAGAAGGCAGACTGTGTTTTTTCTACATGGATATCCTTGACAAAAATATCAATGTACCCTTGTAAAATGTACCCAAATGCATGACAAGATGTGAGAACAAAAAAATGAATTAGATCAATTTCATATGCAGAGAAGCAGCCACAGCTAAAAAGGCCATTAATCCAAAATTAAATGCAACTGAATAAATAACATTCCTGTTCTCTCTTCTTCCAAGGAAAAAATGGCTCCTATAATAACCTGTGTCTCTGAGATAAATGAATGCATTGAAGTTCTTAACTACTCTTTGATGGACTACAAATGGACACTATGCAAGACAATATTTGAGCAGTAATGATTTGTCCTTTCTTCTTCAAGTGTAAGCTGATTGCAAAGGCTTTAAGACCATAGATGAAATAGCTAAAGGGGTCATGAATCTTAATAGCTTCTAAATCAGAGAGATCTGCAACTTACATGCTCTGACTGAAATGTGCATGGAATGTATAAATATTAATAGGTCTGGCAAGAGCTCAGCAGACAAGCTGTCTAAAATTTCACAGTAGTAAGACTGGAGATTGAGGCTGCTGTGTACAAATCAGCTGAGAAGCTCCTACCTGGAAATGAACTGTCAGCATGTGTGTAAATACAGTTTTCCTGAAGTGGTATTTAACATTCCAAGCTTCCCTGGTACATAGGCGCTATATGCATCCATGTCGAATGCAGTAAGTTTATTTAGAATTATCAACATGCACACAAAATCAAGTGCCAGTTCTGAGGAAAGGAAGGATAATCTGTGCCACATGTCTGAAGCTTGCTCTGATGAGTATTCTACTAATGCTAAGAGAACTTACGAGTGAGAACCTTGAGGAAGTTCGCTGCTGTGACTTCATTAGAGGAGAAATAGAAAAAATTTTAATTCAGCTCAAAAAAGTTAAGATTTCAAAACTAACTGGCAAAAGTAAAATACTTCACCTGCATCTAGCAGTGGGTCTTATATCTCACCTTATGGATAGTATTTTCAAAGTTATATTTATGTCTTTAGTCTCATGACACAGGTGGAAACAGGAGCCTTTCTTGGCATAAAGCAAAATATTTATTTGAGGTTTTTCCATTTCCATACAAACCAGATTTCATATTTATGATTCAAATTACTGCCTTTTGACTGAAATTACGGTTTATTTTCAGTGTCATTGCTGGACACCGATGTGTATGAATTTTCATGAAAGTTGGGAGAATGAGGACAGGGTCTGGAAAACACATGGATAAGGGATACAATTCAGAATCACCCTAGGATCAGTAAGACCTTTGTGGGAAGGACAAGGCACTTAAACCAAGCCCGCTGAGAACACAAGAGAATTCCTTAATTTCTCAGTTCCTTCTCCCATTTATCCCCTCCCTTTCTCCTCTTTCCTTCTAAGAACCCTTCAAACAGCCTCATTCAATCACCAGTTTCAGCTGCAGTGGTCCAAGCTGCTCTCCCAGTCCAGCTCATGAATCCATAACCACCTGCTCCCAGTTTCCAGGTGACCTGATAGCATCTGACCTTGTCCCTCCATATGTCCTCTGTACCTTCTAATTTCTTCTCTTTCCTAGGGATTCTCAGTGCCTTTGCCCTGTGTGGAGTAAGGACACAATATTCTCACCCCTTCTGTGAAGTTAAAGTTTTGTATTAAAAGCACCAGCTAATAACAAGTGAAGAATATGAATTTAATGAATTCAATGAGAACTCATTATTTGTCTTGAGCCTTCTTCCCGTTAGAAAACAAAACAGGAAAAGCTGCTGTATTTCTCCAAAATGATGTAATTTGGTCAAAACAGCATATTCTGACTGAAAAATTCCATAATGAGTTTCCATCTGCCTAGTTTTATGCATATTTTCTGTCATCTTTCCTGCCTGTCCATAACTCTACAGCTTAAAGAAGAAAATCTGTCCTTCTATTTACTATTACTGTATTATTAGCAGGTCACTGTGATAAAAAGTTTATCCACGTCGCACTGTACTGGCATAAAATGGGCAAATAACATCATGCCTTACTAAATGCAGATTACAGCACTTTAACTATGTGTCTTGAATCAAATACTTTGCATCAGTACACTTTTAATCCTTCAGGCAGCTTGTAACACTATTAAAAGAATAGTAATAATCATTCAATAATCTGAAAGTTCTCAGATCGACTCTATACAGACACTATCTCATAAAGACCCCATAGAGCAGTTTTTTCTGTTTGATTAAATGTAATAAAACAAACCTCTGTGAGGCCTTTTTCTAAAGGGAAGAGATGTCATTTTCATACTAAAATTTATTAAAAGAATATAGAACACATTCCGAGTAAACACCTAAACTGAGAATAATCTTTGATTCTTGTCTCAGGAGAGAGGAAAATCAAAAAAATTTACCTTTCTCTGTAAGTTCATGTGCTATCAGACATTGCTGAGTGTTGAGAAAACTTTTCATAAAATGTGATCATTTCTTTAAGTTGGTAGATGATCCTGAGAGGTGTCTTTGAAGCAGCTATATCACCAAAGGAGAGAATTGGAGTAACCAATATTTGTGCTATGTGCTGACATGGTTGTGCTACAGTGGATAGTTCTCAAGGGAATGAAGTTACTGTTTCATCTCTTTGCTGTTGCTTCTTGACTCTTCAGTCTCCACTTTTGTCATTAGCTTTTCTCAATCATTGTTCATTACATCCAGCTCTCCAAGCCTCCACCTTACTCCTTTCTGTTTCCTGGATGCTTTTCAATTCATACTCCATTCTGATGGGTTTTATTTTACCCTGCCATCAATTTCTCAGCAGTATTCACAAGTAGAGGACAAAAAAGGCCCCTATTTTCCTTGTTGCTAACCTGACTCTGTCCAGATAGGAATAATGACATTTTCATTGTGGCCATTCTCTCTGAGGTTACCAATAGGTAAAAAGATAAAAGGGCAGCTGGTGGCTTTGATCTAAATAGTCAGAAATTCTGACAAAATAATCATAAACAATGGGGAGCTACTGAATAAGGGCAGAAGTCATTTAGACATTAAAAAGTCAAGGGTAAATTGCTTGAAAAAATCACTAAATTTGAAAGTTTACAAAAGGTATGGACTATTATTCAAGCCACAGGAGGAATCTAACAAAGACAGTTAATGGGGATGCTTCACTAATAAAATAAACAAGAACCTCTCACGAAATCTGGTAAGTGCTGTAAAAGACCTTTTATTCTGAATGGGAAAAAATATGGTGTGAGGTACAGAGAGATCTTAGAAGAGAGGAATTACTGTCACCACTTCAGCCTGGATAGCATTATGTTCCAAAATACACAAATTGAAATGTGCACTCCCATGATGTCATGGATAGTGGACACCAGTATGCAGCTGAGATGCTCTTACTGTTAGCTCTGATCCTAATTTTTCTGATTGGAAATGTAATTATTATATTCCTTTCACTGTCACTTCCACTGCTAAAAAATTTTAATAACCCAAATCTTGGTTTTGAAGTACTTTTGTTTTCTTTATCTCTTTTTTTTTTTTCCTTTTTGAAGTCCTTCATTACAGTCCTGAAAAATATTATCATTGCATGCTATTTTTTACAGCTATTGAGAAAGAAGACCTGTCAGGGGACAGCTAATTGCATTTTAAACTAACTCAGAAAGCTATACACGAGTGTCAGTATGCCTAAGGTTGTTTGTTGTTGTGATTTTTTGTAGCTTTGATGTTTATTTTAATGTCTATAACTTCTTACTTAAATAGAACTGAAAAAACATTTCTTGAAACCTAAAATGTGTTTATTTGTGTAGATAATAAATTTATTCTATATGTATTCACATAGGTTACTCTTAAACATCATCTTACATTAATGTGTCAAACATTTTTCCCTCAAAAGGTTTTAATCATCAAATTGAATAAATTTAATGAAGCAAGGATGCATAGATCACCTAGTAAAATAAAATTCAAAGAATGGTCAAATCCATCCAGAAGGAAAAAAAAAAGTGTGTATATTTAAAGTAAATATATTTTTTAAAAAATAAATTTGAAGTATAATTATGTTTTTAAAATATGCCAGTTTTCATAGTTGAAAGATTTAAAATGCTTTTTTTTGTATTTTGAGAATTCTCTTTTAGCATTTTGTGATTGATTCACTTAACTGGTTTTTTTCTTAGCTTTTTAGTAATTTCCTAATGACAGTTGTAGGTAGTGTGTTAGTACTTGTCCAACGATTTCTGTTACTCTTCTGTGGCATCATAATAATGCTGATTATAATATATAATCCAAATCACAGCTAAAAGATAGGATTTTCTCTTGTTCAAGTAAATAGGTAACAAGAAACTTATTGTGTGTTGTGATAAAAAAGGTTTTGTCTTGTAAGAAGGGAGATTCAGAATTAAAGAGCCAGTTTTCCATTTGACCACACAGCTCCTCTTTACAAATATACTTTGCTAATCCCCTATAATCTGAATGAACTTTTCCCTTAGAAATCATTAGCCAGATAAAAATCTTTGCAACCCTAATTTTATTACCTGCAATGACATTTGTTTAAATGTAAAGCTACAGAATGCAATAATCAAATGTAAGGTAAGCTTGAACCACTCCAAAGGAAACAGTTGAATTTAATTAGAAATCCTTCTGCAGGTAATATGGAACTGAATAATGGATAGACATTCTTTAGAAAACAAAATGTCATATCAGTACTAAGAAAAAGTGTGAAATATAGAAGGTTATATCTCATTTGTTAACTCAGGATGCTTCTGAGCGAGAAGCAATAGGAGAACTCAATCCTCTTCACGCTAACAATAGCCTGAGTCAACATAATAGAACCGCTGGATATTTCTGACATGTACTTTAGAAAGGAAAAAGATTATCAATTACCTCACTTGTTTAGAATAACAGCATTATTGTTCTTAAGAAAGAGTACAAAGCATGTACATGCATGCCTTGCCTTCACAGATGTCCTCACCACTAGATGTACATGCGTTGCAGATGAATGTTAATAACTAAAAGAGGATGCACAATGCTGGCAACCAGGAACAGAAATTGTACACCAGAAACAGACCTATTCTGCACACCACAGTCCCAAAAGGTCATTGCACATTTCCCCTCTACACTTAGATTGAATTTCAACACGTGGAAATTAAATTATTATTTTTTAACTTTTTTTTTAATAGGATATTAACTCGGGCACTGAGGAATGGACTACTTTCAAAATAAACATGAATAAGTGGGAAGAAGATTACTTAGCAGTAGTTGCTGACAGTGCACAGAATATCCTAGGTGCTGTATTGAGTTAGACTAAGCAATATTACCTTTCCTGAAAAGAAATTATAATGGCAACAAAAGCTGAATAAACATCAAGAATCACAACTGTTTTCAAAAATATTTTTCTCAAGCCTATGCCAGGCTTGCATTTGTCAATGTTTAGCAGCTTCTGAATAATTAGGAGTTTATTAATGAGTACATTTGCAAAACTTATAATATGAAAAGCATCTACAAGAAATAACAATCTATGGGAAGATTAGAACAGATTTTGTTTTATTATCCTTTCTCTCTCTTGCAGAGCTAACTGTGGATGGGATGAGGCTTTTTTATCTAAATGAAGGAAAATTTTTAAAAATCCCTCACCAAAATTGCTAGGTTTTGGCCAATTTCCTTTTTTCCTCAGAGCTGCTACCTACAGAAACACAGTAGCCTAGGTGCCCATGTTGGGCATCAAAGTGAAAAACTTGTATACTATTTGTACACTAAAATTTTCACTGCTAAGTAACATTAGAAATCATAGTAATTTAGTGTTCTTGACTTTTGTATCTGAAAGAGTAATTACCTGAATTGATCTCCAGTGACAGAACTGAATTTGATGAGCGGGAAGAAGCACTGAAGAGATGCTAAAGTTCACTCTGAATTTACAATGACTTTTGTCATGACACTCGTGGTAAAATCTGAGTTCCTGGATGTAGGCAAATACTGCAGTTGAGAACACAGAGTGTGTAATGGAGTATGGTACTGAGATTCCTGGATTAAATCAAACAAGGTGGGGTAGGGACCAGAAATTGCACCTGATGCTATTATGAGACCAAATAATCTCCTCTGGGATTTTGTGGTTAAATAATATATCACTTCATGCTGTTCTGGCCATCAAAGTGTCTGAAGGTGTTGTACTTTATGTAGTCTTTTTCTGTGTTTGCTCCCTTCAGGATCTTTGCTCTTTGAGTTTTGCTTTGTGACTGTATCTTTAGACTAACAGCAAGCTACGGGGAGTCTTTGGGAAAAGAAGCCTTGTTTTCAGGAAGATGAGGATCAGGAATGTGAGACTTCCTAGTTGTTTGTCAAGGAACTGACAGCCACAAGCACAGCAAAATTCCTCAGATCCACCATGCCTCTGGTTTGAGTATTTCCAGTCCTTGTAAACCCAAATATGTGAGGAAGCAAGGTAATTGTGAATTGTAGCTAGGTTGGGTATTATTTTTTTTTCAATAGCAGAGATTATCCACATTGTGTTCAGAGATTAGCCCTCTTTGTTTAGTTTAAATTTCCTGGTAATTTGGCTTTCCTCCCTTAACTGTTGGACATGCCTCTGAAAGTATACCTCTTTCTTTTGCTTCCTGGCTGGCAGAGAGAGTTAATTACCTGCATACTTTTAAAATCCTTATATTTACCAGATCACCTTTCCCCCACAATTTTTGGCCTCACAATTTCAGCAAACAATATTGTGTTTGGAATTGTCAGAAAAATCTATAGTGTCATTGATATTTGAAAAAGCTTCTGGACCATGTAAGTCTGAGTCATTTTTAAACAAGCTCCACTTGGAACTGAATAATCACAGAAAGTAAAATGAATTATTGTTCTATCAAAGACTTATAATTCTCTGGCTCATGTAAAGGCAGTGAATTTTGCCTTTAGAGGACTTTTGAGATCTAAGTCCATCTAGGTACTGGTAAACATTAAATTTTTTTTCTTTAAAGGGTATTTTAACAAAAGTCTCAATGAGTAGGAAATCTCCCTTCTTTTGAGATTCCTAGGGAGTGCTCATCTACACTTCATTTGCCTGAAAGGTTTTGAGAGTAGGAGGGGGAAAGAAGAATCAGGAGTTTTGTTGCCCCGAAGTTAAAATGTGGAGATTTCAATGAAGAAGTTGCCTCATCTTATTTAATACAAATTATAAAGAGAAAAAGTAACAATAGAGGAATTAAATTGATTTTCTGTAGTGTGGAAACTCAGCAAGGGAGTTTAAGTATTTTTATTATTTTTATTTTACAGTTTCATGTTTCTGTAGGTCAAGAAAATTGTGAGCAAGAAAAGTGCCCTCAGAAGAAAGAAAACCTTAAAGAAATAAACTAAAGCACTTTAAAAGAGTTCCTGCCCCAAAATAATACACTGTATAAATAAATTTACAGTCTTGTGTTGGAAAAATAGGGATTGGCTAGTCCAGTATGATGCAGCATAACTGGTTTGTTCAAAATTGTAGAGAGGTTCAGATCTTGCAGCTGAGAGCTGCAAGAACTGGATATTTATAATTGCTTTAGCATGATCTATTTCCATCTCCAGAAGCATGAGCTCTGCATCAGCAGGAGACATATTCCGTAACTTTTACATAAGAGTTTGTAACTTCATGTCTCTCTGGGACAGGGGGATCCGACTTCCTGGGCAAGTCTCTTAACCATGATGGGATTGACTACTGTGAACCACCTTCTTAGAGGTAAGGATGAACTTCTTTCTACCCACAATGATGTTACAGACGCCCAGCTTCAGGAGAAGCTACATTAGCCTGTAGATCCCAGTTCCCCAGGGTGTCTGAGTTCAGCCCTCAGTGACATTGATGCGGAAATAATTGAATTGCAAATGCAATTTGTCCTTCCATTTTCCTTACAAACTTTGTTAGATGTCATTCAGTAAAGTCCTGGGTGAATCTCTCATCATCACTACTAAAAATCTGTCCTCAGTGTGTCGGAACCACTGGCCTCAAATTTCTGGCTTTAATTTCTAGGTTGGATATTCACCCAATGTCTATGGGTTGCTGAGAATCACGGTGTGTAAATGTCACAATCTGGAAAACTGTATTTATGACAGGGCATGTCACTTCCAAAATTAATTTTAATATAGAATTCCAAGGACATGGAAGAAGTGTCTCCCAGAATTCAGGCAAAACTGCCAATTGTCTCTGCAAGAACTGCTGCCCTGTATCTTACCTGAGAGGTCTCTTCTTCCTGCTCTCTCTACCTTCAAAAACCAGAGAAGTCAAACAACATTAAATTCCTGTGTAAAATTTACACTCTGAAATATGTAAATTCTTTTCCTGCCGTTGAATATCATGCCCCTAACCCAAACCAATGCAATTTAGCACTACTCAGCCCTGCCTAACCTAACCTAACCTAACCTAACCTAACCTAACCTAACCTAACCTAACCTAGCCCAACCTAACCTAACCTTCTCAGTTTTTATAGCCTGAGGTTTAGGCTTAAACCAAAAGCCTTTTGTAGGATTCAATGATGCTGGAATGAAGACATTTCCAATAAAGCTAAATGCTGAGGCCAAGGTACATGCTAGATTCTGCTTGCAGTGTTGCGGCTGAGGGACAAAACCAGTCTAAGAATAATGTCTTAAATGACTGAAAATTGTGTGACTTGACTTCCTTTGTCATCACTCTTAGAGAAAGATGTAAGATTTATTGACAATTGCCCTAAAAGTTTCCTGGAGGGCCAAAACTTGTCGAGGAAGATAGGACTGAATTTCAGACTGTGGGCAGATGTGGTGTTCTGTAGGATAGTTCTTCAAGTATTCCCTTCACTACAAGACAGTCAAAAAATAAACCTCAGAGCACATAATAGTCTATAAAAAAATCACTGGAGTCCAAACCACAGACAAACTCTGGAATGCAAAATAAAGGATTATGGATAATTTGGAAAGTTCAGAAAATGTTTAGAGGGAAAGAACAAATGCAATTGCTGGTTAGATTTCAAATTAGCTCTATGATGAATACAAAACTATGTTTAAGTAATATCCTAATATTATTTAAATCAATAAAGACTAGGACATTTTAATTGGGTTCATAATGGAAAAGCTCATGGCCCTTTGACTTCAGTCAGAATTTGCCAAGATAAAATATTTTAAGTGTAAACATAAGATTCTTCTCTATGCCTAACGAGTATGTGGAAGAACTAGAAATTTTTGACTCCATTCAGGAACCACTAACACTACTGCTAACTATTAAGAAGAAAAAAGCATCATTTTTTTTTCCTAAATGTCTGTTAAGCTGATAGAAATTGTAAAGCTATCAGAGAAGTTTCTTTGTTTCTGAAGCACACTAGCAATATTTTCAGAGAGTTTTGTAATGATTAGAGAGTTCTATCTAAAATGCAGCCATGCAGAATTCAAACAGTAGTCTGACATCTACCTGGGAAAGTTTATATGGCAGTCATGTAATGGCAAGTACAAGGACAAGCCTAAAAGAACTTGCATGAGCTACAAGCAGGCAGGGGTCCATAAGCATATGTGTACACAGGTTCTCTGTGAAAGATTACCATACTATTTCAGTGAAAAAGATGATAAAAAGGTAAGTGAAAAAAAGAAATCTTAGTCTTTTTAAAGAGCTTTTTTGCCATTTTTAAAAAATTAAATGGTCATGCTTTTCTTAGTTATATGTTCTGCTCTTAGATGACAGTCTTAATTGTATCTGGACAGTCTTATAAACAAATAATTCTACATTAATCAGAACAAAGAAGTTTCTGCTTGTAGACTCTTACTTTCACTTACTTTCACTTTTTGGCAGGTGATACAAAGACTCTTTCTGTACTGTTTGAAATATTACAGTGTCTAGTATTTTTTCCTATCTCAGCTGTTCATAAATTTAGATTTTTAACTACCTTTTTTCTTTATGCAAAGTGTTAATTACTTCTTTCTGCCATCATCTATTATTCTTTAGGTCTTTTCCATTTTGTTCTCACTTCCATGTAGATTTACTCTACTTTGGCCAGAAAAGTCATGGAAACCTGTCTTTGAAGTTATTTAGCACATCACCAGATATGACCCAAAGGAACCTGCTTGGACTACGTTGTTGGATTTAATTTTGAAATTGCCCTGTGATGATAAGGGGCTGGACTAAGTGACCTCTAGGCTTTCTCTGCTGAAGGTTTCCCCAGGCATGTGAAGGTCGAGGTTGAAGAGGCGTCAGCAGTGACAGCTCCTCTCCAGAAGGTCTTTTGGTGTGGTCCCTTCACTGAAACAGAGGACACTAATCATTACCACAGCCATGACACAATGATCACATTTGGACTGCTAGCTCATAGGAAAACTAATCCACGTTTACTGGTACATTTACATTCCTGTAATATTGCTGGCTGCTTACAATCAATACTTTTCACTGGAAAGTAAGAAAAGGGTTGTTTTTATTCAGCATAGTATGCTTCAGTGTTCTTTTGTGTTGTTTAGAAAAGTTTGCAATGTAACACTGTTTACAGGATGTATTTAAAAATACATAAATTTGGTTTCATTTTATGATGCAGCATAAATATGAATTATGCAACTGTTGGCTCTTCTTAAAAATTCTAATTTAGCATTAGGAAGTTAGCTGTAAATTCTAATTTCCCATCTGCTCACCATGCACCTACCACTTCTGGAGAAGATAAATTTAATTATTTGCCTTACCTAATGCAGAAATAAACTATCATTCAAAGACTCAGACTTATTAGGAAAGGTTTGCTAACTCTTTAGAAAAGACTCATAAGTAACTTTTAAGTATCAGTACAATATATACAGAAACATATTAAAAACTTCTGACACTTTAACTTATGATATGAAATGAAATATCTTCTTGTTTCCTCAGCAAAAACCAAAAAAATTACAAATGGTGAACTTCAATTCTAGTTAGTGAAGGGATGAAAATAGAAAAATTATAAGAAATTAGAAAAAGAAAAAAAACCCCATAAATTTCACTGAAAAAACACTAGTAAGTCAGAAGAAAGTATTTATATTGAGTAATAAACATGAGTAAATCAGAAGGAAGAACTTAGATTAGGTAATGAAAACCACTCCTTTTACAAAATTATTTGTCTCAGACAGAAAAATACATAGGAAAGGACTAAAAAGGTTTTAACTCACAAGGTCTCTTCTTTATAGCATAATAGAGAGCTACAGAGAGCTCCTCATGCAAATTCTTTAAAATATCTGCACAAACTTTGGCAAAAGCCAGACTGTCACAATGCTCTGTCTAATAAATCTCAGGGGCCTCTACTCCTGTGCACTTACAAGAGACTAGATGCAAACTAGGTCTTAGTTTTAGCTCTGAAAACTAAGGAGCAGAAAGGCAGTAGAGCCAAGTACCATATGAATGAAACTGGAAGTCTTCAGCCTCTACTGAGCTGCTACAACCTCTTGCAGACTTTCCACTCAATTTTGATGTTCCACAGGGCTCCGTGAGGGTTTTAAAGCCTTGACTTGAGGCTCTCATCAGCTCTCCATAGTATTTGCCCTCAGAAATGCACACACAATTTGATTTAACGTGATATGGATATCTTCCTTGGGGAAAACCCCAAATAGACACTAGAGTGCATGCAAAAGCACACATCAATATGCAAAGGGCTTTCACTCTGACCATCTGCCTTTGAAAGAATTGCATGACCAGTGTAAAACAAGCACAGAAAACAGCTTTTTCTTTCTTTCTTTCCCTAGAAGCCCTGATTTTGCTAGAACACAATATGTCATTATGAAGCTCTCTACATGACTATTATAAAAATATCTAAGTCTGAGAAGTCAGAGAAATCCCAGCCTTACCCCAGGCAATGTAAAACATGGGGTTCTGTGCCTGCTTTCACTGCAAAGACTGAGCCTTTCAGCACATACATACTATCAAAGTCTGATGGGACCCAGGAAAAGGATTTTATCTAACTCTCCTTATGGGTTACACCTCCAGGACTGGAAGCTACAAGCAATGCCAATCTTCTAGATCCTAACTTTTTGTGTTGTGTACTCATTCAACATGTAGAAAAGCTGAATGAAAACTTCCACATGGGAATGCTCAAAATGGCACTACCTTCTGGGAAAATGTATTAATTTTTGGCTTTATGGTTAATGGCTGAGAAAGTTCATCTTTATGTGTTTGAAGAAAACTTGCTGCATAGTTTTATATTTTTTTTTTTTATTCTGCTAATTTTTAGACATGTTCCTGACTTACTACCATACCAATTACCTCCTGGCCTTTTCCTATTCTTTAATGATGCAGGCATTGGGAAGCCCAAGGAGGGTTGTGATGATTTCTGTCTTCACCTTTTTGTCTCCCATGTTCAAAGCAAGATACAGCTCTAGCTTCAAGCAAATGTCAATATAAGCTAGCTAGGAAGAAAACAAGAGCCTGCAAAACAGGGGGTAGAAAGACATTGTGCATTGTGGACTGTGAAATTTGGAAATACTGCCAGTCTCATGACTTAGAGTTTCTAATTTCTTTATTCTCCTTCAAAATAATTTATTTTGAGAAAGTATTACTTAGACTGAGAAGGCAGAAGAAGAGGAAAAAAGGGAACAAGTTTAATGATAGAAGAAGGAGAGAACATGTCCCAGTAGAATCTATGTAAGGCTGTCAGATGTTGGCAACTTCATCACTAGAACTGTCAGGGATTTTTCAAGCAGAAATCAATTTAATAAGAAAATGTCAATTTATTGGATAAGGACTCTTCTCCATGTATGTTTTTTTTTGTTCAATGACCCTAGTTTGAACAATCTAGTAGGGTTCTTTGCAACCTAAGGGCATTTTGCTCCCGAGCAGGGACCAGCAGCTGGTCCTGTCTTTGAGCAGCCAGTTTGTCAGGGCACTCTTTCTGTTGAGACACCCGGCATGAGCAGCAATGCTTAAAAGTTTTTGGCAGAGCTTATTTGATTGTTCCCAGCTTGTCTGCTTTGCATCACTGAAAGATGGTAGGAAGACTTGGAATTCTATTAAGATTTCCTCAGTTCTGTCATTGGTGTGTACAGATGAGAGTCACCAGGGCCTCCCTTGTGAGGACAGTTTCTGGGGACTCCTCCCAAGTGCTACTACTCAGATTTGCATCTCATGACACACATCAGTGAGACTTGTACATGTACAATTTCTTGTCCTTTGCCAAATTAAACAAAAAGCTGACATGCATCATCCTGGATCAAACTGAGTAAAGTCTATGGTTTTCCTTCCTTCTCCCTTCATCATTTTGCAAACTGTCTTTTGTCTGCAAATTCACTGTATCTTACATATACACACTTGTTTGTGTGCATGCATATATGTCTGTATATATAAAAAATACATATGATTCAGCTTGATTGTCATACAAATAGCTTTTCTGTTTAAGGGCTAGACTAAGTCAAATTAAATTTCCGTACCATTTGAATAATCTACTTGCTATTAAAACTGAATTAAATTTCTTTAGAGAACCAGCACATTTGAATCCACTGAGATTTTAGCACAATCCATATTTGCTGGGGAGTGTATTGTTTTCTGTAAATCCTCAGCACTGAATATTTCAGTGCAGGAATCAACCTTTGTTTTATAGGGGATAAAATATTTCTTTGACCAGTAGGGGACAATGTTGCTCTTCAATTTGTTCTGGTGATAGTGGTGAAGCATTTTACACTATTTTTAGCAAACTTGAGTGTTAAAACTGGTTTCTTTAATACAAAAGAACACTTTGCCTCAGCATCTACAGTACTTCCACAATGCATGCTCTCATTTGAAACAATCAAAATATTTCTATTTTAAAGAGGAATCAAAACCAGGCTTATTACTGTGAAACTCACTTTATTAGCGTACTTTTGAATGTGAAATTATACTAAGTAGCTGATTCTATTTTGGCACAAGGAAACTAGTTTGGTTTATTTCTCTGTTCTGTTACTTTTGGGTTGTTGTGGAGGGGGGGTTTGTTTGTTTGTTTCTTTTCCTTTGGGATAGAAAGGTATTTGGTTGAAAAGCTCATCAGTAATAAGAATTAGAATCAATTAATAATGCAGCCAGATGTGTACATGCACTGCATGATCCATCCTCTCTGTGCCCAGCTCTGAGGCTATAATTTCTTATTGAAGCTCCAACTTGCACAGTTACTGAAATGCATAGTTTCTAGTATATGAGAAGCAGGAGAATTTGAAAAGAACATGCAATGATTCTAAGAAAAAATAATCTGAGAAGCACAGTAGGTATTTAGAATGATTTTGCTTTAATAAGCAAATTATTAGTCATTTTCCAAATATGTGTAATTGTCAAGGCAAACAGCTTTCCTACAATAGAGATAAATATTGAATCTCAACAGATAATGCACATCTACCCATGCATGAATTAAAAAAGAAAAAAAAAGGAAATTAATCCAAAATATTAACCCTCTTTTTTATTCTGCTACCTTGAATCACCCTTTTGCTATTATTTTTGACATAAAGCACATCCACACTTTTGAGCTAGCTCAACTGCGAAAAAAAGAGACTATTGAGTGTAACTGAGGAACATAATAACAATTTCAATTGAAGCAAATGTTTTATGCATGATAATTACTGGCTGTTTTATTATTCCTTATGTCAATAATACAATTTGAATATTTTTTCACCATCACTTTTTGAAAGTTTAGATGTCAAATATTTATCTGTTTTCCCTGATTACACTGATGTGTACACTAATGCGGTTCAGACCTGCAGCAAGTCTTTAGGGGTACAGATTTCTGCAGCTCATCTTTGAAATGCACCTCATCAACAGAAACCTTTGTATTTTCTCTGCATTTTCCCTCAGGATTGCTGAGCCTCTGAGAAGACAATCTCCAGTTAACTGCAGTGGAGGAGACTAGCACATGTTTCAGAGGATGCTCAGATACACAGATGCTCTGAAGGCAGATATCCAGTCACTTAAACAGCCTGGATCTAAAAGGTATCCAAAATCAATAGAGCTGGCCAAAGTTTCCAAACAAAAGTCTAATTTGCAGCAAATATTAACTTAACCAAGTCAAAGTTAACAGAAAGTTCTGTTGGTTTTAGTGATAATTTTTTTGTTAAAATCTGAATAAAAATCAGGCATTGAAAACCAGGATAACCCTCAACTCAGTTGTTGTGTAGGGACACATGAAACAGAAGTACAAGGCCTTGAAATAAAACAGACACCACAGTGATTAAAGCCAGGCCAGTACATAATGTTGGTTAGTACTTCATCTGTGTGTGCTTATCATTTCTTACCAAAATCTTTGAGAGCACTTGCTTCTAGCTGCTTTAAATGAGATAATAGAGGCAAGATGAAATTGTTTCTGAAACACACTTGAAAATTGTGCAACAGAGCTTGAAAATAATGCAAAACACTGAAATAAACAACCTGCTCACACATCCATTAATCCAAAAGACAGCAAACACCCAACGTTTTCAAGGAGCTGCCTGATGTAATTCAGACATTGGCAACTTATCCTCACATATAGAGCCCAGTCCTCTGTGTGAATGGATCTGCATGATGCCATCACCAGTTGAATTCTACTGCTTTGCACTGTCTTTCCACAGCACTCTCTGAATCTGACTGTAGGATTATTAACATAATCATGGTGTGGTATACTTACACAGTAGTTCAGAATCACTTGTATACCATGAAACTGCTGACAATGTAGTTGAGGTAGTTCCTTCAAAAGCATCACAACTTACCAGTAGCTGATTTGCTTTCTATTTATGAAATGCTGCTTCCAGGGTGTCTTAGTATCATAAAGTCACTCCAAGACACAGGGTCACCAGCACAAGGAGCTGATCTTTACTTTTATTAATGACTACACTATTTAGTTATAGAAAATGTTTTATTATATTATTTTATTCTTGAGGAATAAGACACCAATGGTTTAATGAACAAATAAACCAGAGAGATTCAGCTAAGTGTCATTAGGTAATGCTAGTTCTAAGCTCTTAATCATCCGCTGTTTTAATTATCCCCTGTTTAAAATAAAATGATCCTTGATGATAAAAAGTTTAATTTGGAAGACAGAAAGGGTTTTCTACTCAAACACAAATGCCAGAAGTGAAGTTGTAAACTGCAAGACAGGACATTGATCAAATAACTTGAGAAGGAATAATTTCAGAAGCTGATCAACACGAGCCAGTGTACTTTAAAGGAAGTAGCAGACAGCACTCCTGCTGTCTGTAGCCTATGGGGAAGCAGCTGGTGTTTTGGGGCTCAGTCTTGGAAGATGTTTAACCCTGGAATTTCAATCATACTATCTGGAAAGCTGTCATAGAACAGGGAAATCAAATGCGGGAAGGAGTTCTGTCAGGTGAAATTCATGGTGCTGCAAACTCAGTGAGAATTCAAGCAATGCTTTGTGTGTCATTCAGAACAGAAATAAGCTAACACAACCTTGTGGCTGGCAATGAGAAAGAATGTCAGTGTGTGGGGCACAGCTCAGTATCATCTATTCAAATCCCATGAGATGCATTCAGAACAGCCTGAAATGCAAGACAATGAAAATTAGTAAGAAACAAGATATAAAGGCACAGTTAATTATATACAGGATATTAGAGTATGAATGGTTCTGCCTTATTTGTATTATCTGCATATAAAAGCAAAATTGCAATGTGCCTCTTTAGAATCTAATATCAGTTGGAGTTATATCTATTCCTGTCTTTTGATCTTTTCCTATGTGTTTTGCCTGTTATGAAAATAACAGAGAATGTAGATATTTTCCAAATTTAATCATAAATTGACCTCTAGCAAGCTCTGCCTATGAGCTACAGATGATAGCACCAGTTAATTCTGACTGCTGTGAAAGGGACATGTTAGAAAAATCACTGGTTGGCCTATTGCAATTCATAAATCTTAGTCAAGATTTTTCTAGGTCTTTTCTTGAAAAAGAGACGCATATTTTGGCCTGCTCATAATAGAAGTACATTCAGAGGCAAGTAAACCGGCAGTTGCTAAGTATATTACCCAAATGTTGACAAATCTGCCAGAGTGGAGAGTTTAGTACTAAAGTTTAGAAACAGCTTCTAAACAAAAAAAATTTCATTTACATGAAAATGTGAATCCAAAGGTTAGTGTCACAAAAGTTTGCATTCTGAAAGCAGAAAGTTTTGTTTTGTGCAGGGCCTGAATGATGATCTGAAAACCGTACTTTCTGTTGCCTAGAGGTGCTTACATTTACTAGCTGGGTACTTCATCTGTTTTAAAAAGCAAAAGGCCTTTCAAACCGCTTATCAAACTGTCTGAAACCAGGTGCTCCATTTCTGAGCAACTCAGGACTTGACTCTTGTCTGATCATGGTCAAAGCAGAGATAAATTTCATATCCTCTAAGTTTAGATGTCTTTAATATTCAGACATCTATGCCTGTGCAAACCAGTGGAAAGAATGCTTTCTAAAGGGGCAGATTTTATAATCTCTTCAGAATCAATGGAAAGAAATAGGTATTTCTGCTGCAGCATTCAACTGGTGTGTTTTCAATGTCTATATCAGAAGATGAATCACAGCCTTGATGTGCCCAAGTGGCTGTCTGCACTGTAGACATATAAAATAGATTAGATTAATCTTGCCAAAGTAGTTTTTTTGCTAAAGTCCCCTAAGGATTTTGATCTGATAAATGACCTCTCAGTGTGTCTTATGCACACCTAAAGAATCAAGGATACCCAAACTGTTTTCAGGTGTCTGCTTTTTATGTAATAGCCTAATTAGTTATTTATTTATTCAGGAAGCTGGAGACCAAGCTCAGGTCTGTGTGGTTTAGTCACCTGTGGGTTCTTACAAGAAAACATACATCTTCATGGTATAAGTAGTGCTGACTGATGGAAACACTCTCAATTCCCATTTTCAAGGAAAGTCTCAATGTAAACAAGAATTTTAACTTCATTTAGAAAAAATTAGCAGAAATCTGTAACCTATGGTTGGTGTAATTTCCAAGTTGTAGTACCTTTGGTGTCTCCTATACTATGTGGCCAGGCCCTTCACATTTATTCTATCTTTTGCTGACAAGAATGCTTCTGTATTTCATGCTAAAAGAATCATTGCTTGAAAGGCAGTCTGTCTGTCCTACATCCCACCTGTTCTTGTGCTCTCATTGCAAGGTGGATACCTGTCAGAGGTGGGATCCATCCCACAAGCTTCCAAAAGCTACAAGTTGTAAGGAGAGGTGGGACTTTTCAAAAGTCCATCTCAAGCTATTAGTATAATTTCACTGTATTGCCAGTGACCAGGAAGCACCTTGGTTTCAGTCTGCTTTCCTGCTTGGCCATGGGAAAAGCAGCCCTTAAGAGTGAAGAGGAAACACATGAGGCTTTTTCCTCTCCAGGAATGGACAGGTTAGTTACAGCTGGTCCTGACTCTGCCCCAGCACGGAACCACTTGGCAGCTTTTCACATAAAGGCTAAAGTAAAACCAAGAAATTATTTCATGCCTGTTCTTTTCCTCTTGTTACCACCTAAAATTATATTTTTCCTCTGTCACAAGTGTGTACTGCTGAAATATTAAAATAAAATCAGTCATTTGTGTGAATAATTATGAAGATTTTAATCTTCAGTTATTCAGTGTTATTAATTCAAAAATCTTTAAATTCACACTGTTTGGACAAGAAGGATAGCATAGGCACAGTACTTTCCATGTTGTTATTTCTCTTTCACTTTCTAAAGCAATTGAATAGACGCACATCTTAGAACAGCAAGGAAAGTGATTCCATGATTAAAAATGCAAAGGTCATCTGTTTAAAGCTAAGAGTTTTGCCAGAAAGAAGATGTTTTCATGAATATTAAAATATACACTAGTTAGAATAACAAGAGTGACAACAGAGCTATCACTAATAATAGCAATAAACAATTTTTCTGTGCCAAAGGCTTTTTGAAATGACCAAATTTTTTAAAAAAATATTAATCCCAAAACGCTGTTCTTTAAGAAATATTTAACCATGAAATTCTAGAGAAATCTGAGTTTCGGAGTGAGGGTGCATTTTATATGGGAAAGGAGAACTAAAATTTATGTATTAATGGTATTTTGAGCTTTCATTTTCCTCCTAAATATGCAAAAATATTTAAGGTTTCTAAGTGGAACTCCTTCCTTCCTTCCTTCCTTCCTTCCTTCCTTCCTTCCTTCCTTCCTTCCTTCCTTCCTTCCTTCCTTCCTTCCTTCCTTCCTTCCTTCCTTCCTTCCTTCCTTCCTTCCTTCCTTCCGCCACTTCCGCCACTTCCGCCACTTCCGCCACTTCCGCCACTTCCGCCACTTCCGCCACTTCCGCCACTTCCTTCCGCCACTTCCTTCCTTCCGCCACTTCCTTCCGCCACTTCCTTCCGCCACTTCCTTCCGCCACTTCCTTCCTTCCGCCACTTCCTTCCTTCCGCCACTTCCTTCCTTCCTTCCTTCCTTCCTTCCTTCCTTCCTTCCTTCCTTCCTTCCTTCCTTCCTTCCTTCCTTCCTTCCTTCCTTCCTTCCGCCACTTCCTTCCTTCCTTCCGCCACTTCCTTCCTTCCGCCACTTCCTTCCTTCCGCCACTTCCTTCCGCCACTTCCTTCCTTCCTTCCTTCCTTCCGCCACTTCCTTCCTTCCTTCCTTCCTTCCTTCCGCCACTTCCTTCCTTCCGCCACTTCCTTCCTTCCGCCACTTCCTTCCTTCCTTCCGCCACTTCCTTCCTTCCGCCACTTCCTTCCTTCCTTCCTTCCTTCCTTCCTTCCTTCCTTCCTTCCTTCCTTCCTTCCTTCCTTCCTTCCTTCCTTCCTTCCTTCCTTCCTTCCTTCCTTCCTTCCTTCCTTCCTTCCTTCCTTCCTTCCTTCCTTCCTTCCTTCCTTCCTTCCTTCCTTCCTTCCTTCCTTCCGCCACTTCCTTCCTTCCGCCACTTCCTTCCTTCCGCCACTTCCTTCCGCCACTTCCTTCCTTC
The DNA here is from genome assembly GCF_049639895.1 of Pseudopodoces humilis. Lineage (NCBI taxonomy): Eukaryota > Metazoa > Chordata > Aves > Passeriformes > Paridae > Pseudopodoces > Pseudopodoces humilis. The sequence goes on along the minus strand of NC_142204.1, from coordinate 42,792,836 downwards.
CGCCACTTCCTTCCGCCACTTCCTTCCTTCCGCCACTTCCTTCCTTCCGCCACTTCCTTCCGCCACTTCCTTCTGCCACTTCCTTCCGCCACTTCCTTCCTTCCTTTCCTTCTTCCTTTCCTTCTTTCTTTCCTTCTCTCCTTCTTTCTCTCTCTCTTTCTCCTTCTTTCTCTTTCCCTTTATCTCTTTCTTTTTCTCTCTCTCTTTTTCTTTCTCTCTCTTTTTCTGTCTCTTTTTCTCTCTCTTTTTCTGCCCTAATTCTTCACTATGCCATCTTTATTTAATTTTTGCCTTATAAAAAGGTGAAAATTAAAAGCAAAATGTTTTTACTAGAAAATAAATTATCATTTTTTGTACATTTTTTTTATTCCAAAATATTTAAGATATGACCAATTTCAGTGAATTCGTGTCATAATTTTCCTAATACAGTGACACAGACATGACTGTCCTGTCTATATTGTAAGCCCTAATTCAATTCACTGACAGTAGCTTTCCTCTGCCACCTCACAACTTGTAGCTAAGTTCCAAATCCTGAGAAAACACGCATTATTTAGATGTATAATATATTTGCCCCTCTACACTGCAGTGTAAAGTTCATATGACTTATTGCTGAGTGTGTTTCTTTAAGGATATGTTTGGTATTCTTACAGTAACCTCATTTTTTATTGAACACCGGAGTGAATAACTATATTAAACCTGCATGATTTGTTGGCATTAAAGCTAAGGCTGCCTCCAGGCACTGTTAACTTATGCATCATCCTTTACTTAATTTCTCTGTTTTGTTTTAATTTGTAAACTGTCTCTGATCTGGAATGTACATTTTTCAAGTAGGTTTTCTCCACTGGTATTTTCTTACTCTCCTGAGTATATGGCTTACTTTATAATAGGTACAGAGGAACAGACTTTATTTAATTGTAGTAATACTCTCGGCTTGTTTCATAAGTGTGCATTAAATTCCATTTAAATGAGGGGTTTAATTTTGTGTCTCTCATGCCTAAAATTACATTCGTGCTGACTTTCTAAATACAAAATGATCAGTCTGCTGGTCAAATTTCTTAATTGTGTCCTTTTCTATTTTAATGCTCTTGTACAGAAACAGACCATAATTTAAGTCCATGAACTCTCTTTAAAATACCTGATTTCATTGGTATTTTTTTTAGCTCAACCAATCTGTCAGGTGTCTTCTCTTTTTTCATTCAAAATATAGGCGTTGCTGAGGATTTTTCTTTTGCCTGCCAGGTCTAACTCCAGTTCTAATTTGCAAGTGAGAAGATCTGGACAGAGGCTATCAGAGCATGGGGATGCTGAAAGTCAGTCTGGATCTGTCCACATGAATATTTAGACTACATTAGGGGATAGCTGTATCTACCTTCTTGACAGGGAATGAAAGGTTCTTGCTGAGGGAAGCAGTAGATTTGAATCAAGTCTGAGTGCAGCCAGTCCACAGGAACACTGGGAGGTCTGGACACCAGTGGAGATTTCACACTGAGCTCAAATGGTCACTACAACTTGCTTAAAGGACCTCTAGAAGTGTTAGAACCTGCACCATTGGCAGAAGCTTATTACAGCAAGCATAATTTCAGCAAACTGAGCTACCTTTCCCTACTTTTTATGCCCACAAAATGGTCAATCTGTCCAATCAGTTTCCCACTAGGAGTAAATCCTTATAAACGGTCTGGTCTCCACAAAACAATGTGTCTCACTTGAAAACAACGAAAGAAACAAACAACAAAATAGCATCTGAGTCTGTTGTTAATTTGGGTTTGATTTGTATTCAGTGAGATCAATTACATTCAGCCATTTGGTACTTGGTATGAGACTATCTTCTCTGGTAAGAGAGAAACTCTCCTTCTGGGAAAAGTGAGTGATGTCTTCTCTGATGTCTGTGTTTCAAACTGAGCAGCTGAATGGCAGTGTTACAAAACATCTACTATCACAAATTTTATGAGACATTTGATGCAAAATCACCACATTTATTTATAACTGGAGACAGAAGGACAGTGAGAGTGAAAGAAGCAGGTTTACATTATTAGAAGTCTAGTAATATTGCATTAGACATAAGAAGGGTATTGATGTCTTTTCCTAGAATAAGTTCCTTCTAATTTACAGATATAAAGTGTTTTCTGGGCACCATACCTTAATCCTGTGATTTTATTTTCTTTTAAGATTTTATTGTGTGTTCTTGTTAAGAACCATTCAAACCCATGAATATCACTGAAAATTAAACTGGCTGTATGGTGTTTTGGGATTTTTTTTCAAAACTGTGGCATTTTAGGAAAAGCAATTTACTAGGTGAGCCTATAACTTTAAACTGCAGATCAGAGCATTAAATTCAGCCCTGCAAAAACACATCAGTTAAGCAACTTTCATTCTTCATTGATTGTTTGGTGGGCTGTCCAATCAGTTTAAGAAGGAAAAATTCAAAATTGTGGGAAATTATAAGTGAAGTTGACCGAGGCAGATATAGAAAAAAAAGCAGGAATAAGAACTAGAAATTTTTATTAAAATGAATACAGAATCTTAAGATTTTATAGTTAAAAAGGGGGCAATTTCCCCACATGTAACCAAGTAAAGAAACAACTAGAAAAAAAATTCTATTTTAGAAGGAGGAAAGAGTAATCAATACAAAACAGTTTGTCTGAAGAATAAATTTTGATAGACAGAGTTGAAATTATAGGGAAAAGTTTTTAGGGGATGAGGAAAATTAAAAGACATGTCTTTAAGCAAAATTCAGTGCTATGTGTCAACTACTACATGGAGATAATAAAAATATTAATGATGGTTTCGTGTTCAGGAAAATAAAGAAGAAAATATTCATATCCTTATCATAAGGATTTTTCTCTCCAGTGAAAATTTCAATGATGCTAAACAACACCTTCTAGAATCACTTTTTTTTTTTTTTTTAACATTAGTAGAGCTATCTTTTACTCTGGAGTCTTAGAAGAAACAACTGAAACCTTTGACTTCATAATATAAAGATTTTTGGAACAAAATTTAGTGTATCCAAAAACTCTGTAAATTTTTTGCTAATGTTCATGAGGTAGGTGTACTGATTCATACAGCAGTTTGAGTTAGTAAGAACTGCTACCAACAGTGTGGTAGTTTTCTAAAGAAACTTAGCAAATATTTCATTTTCTGATAAGGGTACAAGTCTGCTTACTAAATGTAACCCCATAATCATAACAGATTTTGTATGTACTGCCTATATTCTGATTAATTAATGCTATATAGCATCAATAAAACATGTTTTAATTGATTTAAATATGAATGGCAGACATATGTCTGGAAATTGCTCTTAAGGGGGAATTGTTGTTGGAAACAGAATTTCCCGTGGGAACTTCCAATTTCATATGGAAGTAAGCATGTAAATAAGTTCTGAGGGAATTGTAGGATCCTTGAATGGATCTCCTAGGCTTTAAATCAGCTTTCCATGCTCACAGCTCCAAACAGACATGTCGTCTATTTCTTCTCATGTAGCACTTCTTGTCTGCTGTTCTATCTGAAGTTTTCATCACCATTAAAGGTTTGGGGTTTTTTTGTCAAATATCTTTACTGTTTGAAAGCCTGATCACTATTTGTTCCATATGTTAAATGAATCCCAGGTTTAAACCTCCTTAAACTTTATTAAGACCATGGAGTTGTACACCAATTTTACTCTATATGCTTCATAAACGTGTATATCAATTTCTTATCTTTAAGCACCTTTATAAAAGCTCAAGATCTATTATCTATGCAATCTTGTATTTAATTATAAATCTATACCTAGATGCATTGATTTGGGATCTTAATAACTTGTAAATAATATGCTTAGTTTTTTACATAATTTATACCTAAATTTAGTATCCTTTAGTTTAATGTCACTGTTTTTTTATCTTTGGTTCAATCTCTAAGTACATGTAATCATGTCTTTTCCAGCTCAATAATTTCATAATAGTTTTAAACAAAAGATAATTAATTGTTTGTTTCATCAGGTACTTCTTATTTCAAAATCCACATCCCACATCTTGAAGTGCAAGTAAGTATCAGTGCCTAAAAATACAGTATTATAATCTTTAAATAACGATTATCTTATCACTGAAAAATATGAACTTCAGGTTTTTGATGTATTTTGCATGTAATTTTCTTTAAGAGGGGTTTTGTGAGCATATCCACAGGAGAATCATTCTGGTTTTGTTATTCATTCTCCAATGTTTACTTTGCTGGTGTTTCCCATTTTGTCTTCATCTACAAATTAACTCTTTCCAGTTGTAGCTCAGATAGATCATTCCTGCTGCAGCAGGCACATGTAACAGTAAATTGAACCCCACTTTGTTTGGGATCTCAGAAGTGAATTAATTATGCACTCCTTTCAAGGGAATGGCTGGGCTGTTTCCATCATTGGGATGATTAACACAAAGGAGTGGTCTCTACTGCTCTGCAGTAACAGTTCAGTATTTGGTTTATCTTCCATTTGGAAATTTCCTCTTTACCTTTAGATGCTACTCATTTCCATGCTATTGACAGGTTTGTGAGAACAACAGTCTAAGCATGATCCTAAGTTCTCTGCAACTTGCAAGGTTTTGCCTCATACAAGACTTTTGCAAGCTTCAATACAATGAGGACAACATTTTTCTTTTCAGAGCAGAGATGAGAGAAGCTGAACTCCTCATCATTCATGTGGGGATCTGAACAGGAGCAGTTAAAATTCCAAATTTAAACTGTTTTATAATACATCTATACGCTGTAAAATAAAATAGCATTCAATCAGGGATGGATTAATGATGGAAGGAGTAGAGGAATCTTAATTTCATCACTTCCACTGTTTAGTGTGAAAATGTTCACGAGGGAGAAACACGACTCAGTCATCCCCACCTCGCCTTGCTCAGCACTTCAGAGTGTCAATATGGATACAAAAGTAATCTTTATTTAAGGTACAGTAAAAATTCTGAGACATTTGCTTAATATCTGAAAGCTTCTGAATTTCTCATTTGCTAAAATATTAAACATCCTGAAAGGGTAGTACATAAGGCATATTGTCAATAGATGTGCTTCCACCTAACAGGCAGCAGGAAAGATGTGTATTCCTTGCATTGCTCTTGTTATCCTCTCTGTTTTCTTATTTCAGCAATTTAAAACTTGCAGATATAATCTTCAGGGAAATTTGTGGCAACATAATCAATGTTATAATTAATATAAGAAACCTTTACAAAGAAGTAAGAAATTCTAACTGAAGATAAGTTGCTGATTTTGTTATAATTTTGGAATGACAAATGACTTGACAGTAAGTCTATGCAGTTAACCATTACTCTAATTATAGTTTCCAAGTGGGGGAATGTTCTGATTGTTGGGCAGGCTTGGGAAACAAGGAATGTACTGCTTGTATAAGGACAGTCTGATTCCCATGCCTCTGTAAAAAGGCTCTTTTAAATTAAAATTCAAGGCAATAAACTAAAATTTCAAGGCAAGACTGTAAAACCTGGAGCATTAGGCAGAAAGAATGCTTTGTAATGAACTGCTGTAAAAACCTGACACTTACATATATGTATTTATTCTATCAGAAAAGATATTTAAAAACTTAAGAATAATACTCAATTTCTCCAGTCAGGTACATCACTTTCCACTACTGCTTCTCTCAGTAATTAGTCAGGACCTCACACTCTTTCTGTGAAGTCAGTAAATACATTTCTGTCTTAAGAACAGTACTGGTTCACAAGGAAATGCAGATTTGGGGATAGAGGAAATCACAAACCTTAGTGTTCCAGCTGCAGAAGGTAGCTAGTCTGACAGCTTGCCAGCCATCTTACCTGCAGGTCAAGTTTTAAACTTTAAAAATTGCAAAAAAATTTTAAAAGGACAGTTTTACATATAATCTTCTGGTAGATGATATATACCTTGTTTATTTTTTCCTTTTATATTGTTCAAATCAACTCCAATCAAATGTACACAAAAATTGTGTGTATGTACACAAGCATAGATTTGAACCTGAATCTACCACATGGATAGAAAATTAATAAAGTCTACTTTTGAGTTGAGTTTTTATGTTTCTTTTATTAGAAAGAAGCTCAATATAATTTTATTTTCATCTGGGTATGGAACAGGAAACACTGAAACTAGAAAAGCTTTGTGATAAAGGCAAGTATTTCTCGATGAGTTCTCCATATGCCACTTTCATCTCTCCAGATGCCTTTGTCTGTTTCTACTGTGCTCTTTACAAGGATACTTGGCTGAATTTTAATGGCCCTTAAATCAGCAATGTCTTCAAGGGCAGACTAGATGAATGAATAGTCTTTTCTCACAGACTGAAGCAAAATATTTTAAATTTCATCTTTTTTTGCTGTGTTAAGCTCTGTTACATCTTAGCGTAGCACAACAGGCATGAAGGATTATACTTTGACCAGATATCATTCAGCCTCTGTTGAGCTGCTATACTATCTCCTTCCTTTTCAGCTCCAGTCTCCCTGCCTACACACACATCATATTTTGTCTGTCCTCTGCCAGCATCCCTGCCATGGGAATCTTTTTCATCTGTTACCTTTTTTCTTCTCCCACTCACTTCCACCTTTCCAGTTTCTCTTCAGTCAACCTTAAGTTTTAATTGAAGCTACTCCTTTTCTTTTATTTTTTTCTTTTTTCCTTTTTCTTTTTTCCTTTTTTCTTTTTTCTTTTTCTTTTTCTTTTTCTTTTTCTTTTTCTTTTTCTTTTTCTTTTTCTTTTTCTTTTCTTTTTCTTTTTCTTTTTCTTTTTCTTTTTCTTTTTCTTTTTCTTTTTCTTTTTCTTTTTTCCTCTTTCTCTTCCTCCTGCTTTGATTTTTTCTCTTTTAACATGTCTTGGTGTGGTTCAGTCCCTGATGCAATGCCCCTTGTCTTTCAGCAGCTGCTGCTTTCCGCTGGCTGCCGCAGACCCTTCACCTGGCTGGGATGCTCTGCTCTCTCTGCATTCTGCTGCCCCTCAGATCCCCCTAAGCTTCTCTCTGCTATTTCCTCTCCACTGAAACACCCCTTCCCAAGGTCAGCTGTGACCACTTCTCTCTACAGACCTCCTTTCTACTCTCATCCATCTCAGTCTATTGGCTACATTCAGCAAAACCTATCATTTTCTTTGCCTTAATCCTGCATGGCACTACAGTTTTGTAGCTCCTCTCTAAATGCCCTTCAACTGTATCTTTCTTAAAATTGTGTTCTCTTCCCCTCCCTTCCGCTTAACACTGGATCCTCATGGGGGTCCACTTACATTAACTGTGTTTCTATTTCCCTTCTATATATTATTCCTGATCCTGGGTGATATTCAAAGAAATCAGACTCTCTATCTTCAACTTTTTGTACTTGAGTTCACACCAACATATGCATGCATATACATGATAATGTAACAACTTTTACAGTGTTGTTCTAACTTCACATTGAAAAGTAAGATCTCCCTCTCTCTCTCTGCATTCATTTCTTACTCTCCTTTATTTCCCCATTATCATAGGGGGCTTCAAAAATCCAGAATTATCTTTAGCCCTTGTTATTCCCCTCTAGGTTTTAAGCAGGGCACATGGGTGAGATCTCTTTCATCTTTTTTTTTGTTCCCTAACAAAATCATTTGTTAATCTGCCACAATGTCCTTTCACCCTGTATCTTCATCTAGATTGCTGCTGCAACATTTCTGTGGTTGCCAATTTTCATTTTGTCCATTCCTTCCACTTTCTCCTGCTTTTCACGTCATATTCTCTTTAGACCTGTTAATATCATGCCATTATTAATGATGATTCCAGGTCAATATCTCATAATCTACGTACAAAGTAACAAACCTGATGGAATATTTTGTTCTCCATATGTTCTTTTTTTTTTTTGTGAAACTTGACCTCTCTTAAATGCTTAGGATACCTGCACATCCTTATACCTGTAATGTGCCTCTGGTATACATCTATGCTTTCAAGAAAAACACAGGAGGACATCAGGGCTGAACCTTTACAAATTCTCATTGCAAGCAGTGGGCTCTGTAAAACAGCAGATAAATTAGTACATACTTAGTGTTTATACACATTTGATTCCCCTAGGACAGCAGCGGTTTTTTTCCCTCAGCCTTGTGAAAAGCCAAGCCTATTGACAGAACTTGACAAATAAAAATAAGACAATAAAACACAAAATGGAATACAATCACAATCCCTAGTTTTTCTTAAAGTGTACAGTGATAAAGGAAAGGTCTATTTCAGTTTTTTTTTCTGTTCATGAGAATAACAGGCAGCTTGATTATTTCCTCAACAGGAGCAATGGAAGGATGTATTTATTTCACTTTGTGCAGGGTAAAAGAGGAACAGTCAGAATCACTGCTTCTTGGGGGGTTGTGTTGCAGTGAGCAAATGATGTAGTATTTCTATGTAGTATACTACATCATTGGTAGTATTTCAGCTGATCTGGAGAGAACAGCAGGGAAAAGAGAACACTGCAAAACCGGTGACAGTGAATAAACTGAGTATGCAAATCAGTAAAATTCCCTTTTCTAGTTATGTGCAGACGTATGTGATCTTTTCCTATTATTTTTTTTTTTTAGATTCCTCAGATTTATTGGCAAACACAGCATAATGGTAGCCATGGGAACATTATTAAAGTTGTATCTAGTTTTCCAGGCAAGCAGGATTTTGCAATCCCACAGGATGTTATTCAAATAATTTTATAGATTTTTTTTTTTGTCCACATTTCAGTGTTGCAAACATATGTACTATAGCGAAATTGACAGGGGCTATTTTGAGATATTAGATTAGATTAAAGATTTTCACCAAACTTTTTGCATAATCATATAATATAGTTTTTAAAGAAAAGTTGTAATACAACCAGAATTCAACACACTTTACCAAATTTATTCCTCAGGCAATTTATTCCATTTCATTTTTTTATTTACATTCCCTTTCCCCAAACTCTTAAAAGTGTAAAATGCCTTTTGACCGTAAAATGCATATAAGGCCAAGGGTGAGACCAACACAGACATGTTTCTTAGCATAAATCTGCAGTCCAGAGCAAAATATGAATCACTTTTCCTTCCGAGACCAGTATGTGTCATTGCATGAACTGGCAAACCACTTGCCCTGGTAATCCCAGCACATTTAGATTACTCCTTGCTAAGGATGCTGAGAAAGGAGAAGCTTTGTGGGGAAATCAGGGAGAGGATGCAGATAAATGCAGATTAACCCTGTTCCACCCTCACTCAATCCCAGCTGAGAGTGCTTGTACAGCAGATGTTATCAAAAATGCCAATGCTGTGGGACGTGAGAAGCCAGGGTCTCCTGTCATCCATTGCATTCTGGTTGCATACAAATTGCTTGGAAGTATGATTCCCTTCCCAGTTTGGGCCTCAGCATAAGAATGAGATATCTTTCAGGGCAATTTGGTTTCATTTCTTTCACATTCGTATTTATGACATGAATTCAGTGAGGACAACAGCTTTTCCTAAAGAAATTAACAAGTCCATCTTCATTCTTACTATCAGCTATTGAAATGGGAACACAAACAAAGCAGTCCCTATCTCATTTTGCAGGGGTATTATTGGTGAAAAAATATCAGCTCTCAGCATCTGGTTTAATTTCTTATTTCCTGAATCATGAAAAATGAGTGATTTTCATTTTAACCTGTACTAAACTAGGCCACTCTTTCCAGAACAAATAACAATTAGAAATTGTTTTTTACTTTGTAGGATTGTTGTACCAGATATTGTTGCCTGAAAAAGTTATAAAAGTAAGGGGTTTACCTGTCAGCATTGCTACCACCTTGGGAATGTCCTTTGATGCTTTTTCTAGCTTTGAAAGACAAAACTATAAAACCACTGGAAAGAAAATGCCTGTGTGCCAGTGCTTAGCAGCATCATGAAAGAAGTGGTAGTACTGAATATGGGGAAACTTTGTGACCTGTCTTCAGACAAGGACTTTTTATTTCACGTAGCACAAACCTTTCTGATACTCATTCTGACTGTTTTCCTGAGATGGTTCTGGTTCTTTGAAAGCACGTGGATAGTGTTTTATAGCTAAGGAAGGAATGTGCCAGATCAAGCTCTCATTACTTGGCTTTATAGTAATCCAGTAAAGCACACCAGTCAAAAATTCTGAGAATGGGCTTGGATGTTTTGTAGCACTGGGGAGAAGAGGAAGAATGAGAAACCAAAGTGTCCAGTCTGATGTCAGTAAGTCGTAGGGAAATAAAAGAGAAAAAATAATGAAATTGCAGTGGTAAAATAATTTTAATGAAAATAGTTAGAAGGAATATTATGGATATGTCAAGCAGTGAGGAATATTGGAACACAAATGGTTTCAGGATGAGTAACAGTCACAGCAGAGGGCTTCCTTCAGAAGAAAGACCTGGAAACATCCATCTGTTATTGAAGGCCACGTACATAGAAGTGAAACTCTGAATGCTCTGTAGTAAAAGGAGAGATGCCTACAGAAAAACAATATTCCTATTAACAGAACCTGTCATAGAAGCTCAATTATTAAGAGCCCGGCCAGTTGTGAAGAAACAGAATTGGAGGGACAGGAAGTGAAACCCCACAGCTCAGAGCTACTAGGAGAGGTTACTCAGGACTGTGTCCATTTGAAGTTCGGATATCTCCAGGAATGGAAACTCCACAACCTATGTGGCCAGTCTGCTTCTGTGTAAATGCTACTCTCATAGTAAAAGAGATTTTTCATTTGTTTGAATGAATTTCCTGTATTTCAGGTAGCATCCATCACCCATTGTTCTTTCCCTGGTCACCAACAGAGACAAGTCTGAGGGAAATGTTTAATTCCCACATCAGATATTTATATACATTGGTAAGGTACTCCATGAGACTTCTCCAGGCTGAACAGTTTCAGCTTTCTCAGCCTCTCCTGAAATGACAGATGTTCCAATCATGTTCAGCAGTCCAGCTTCATTGTTGAACTCTCTGCTATGTCCATACCTCTCATGTACTGGGGAGTCCAGCACAGGTCTGAGCACTACAGATGTGTCTTACCAGTGCAGAGTAGAGGAGCAGCATCACCTCCCTCAACTTGCTGTCAGTGTGGTACTACAGTTAATATTCTAATTGTCTTTTTGTTAGATGGTAATTTAAATGCTAGGAAGCTCTTTCTCCTCCTTGGCCATGACACTGATAACTTCAGAGCACTCTGAAGTAAAAGATTGCTTTTTCTGAAATTTCTAATGGATATACTTTTGACATTGCTCAGCAGATATCTCTAGAGAGTTGATCATCACTTAGAACTATTTAAGCTTGTATTGCCTAATTAATAAATGCAGGTAAAGATTATGGAAACCAATAATCAAGCTCTGCCAGTAATGAGAGAACATTTTAAATCCATTGGCCAATGCCCTGTTATGTCTATAGTATTGATCAAACATCCATTTTCTGAGCATCTGATAAGCAAGAGCACTTCCCACGACCAAGATAAATAACAATACAGCCTGTGATCTTCATGCCAGGGAGGTTTAAGGCTGAGCTCCCCTGCACATGTCAGGGAGCCAAGAGCTAAGGCAACAGCAAGACAAGCAGGGCAGTGCCCTCCCCAGCACGTCTCTGCTTCCCTGAAGATTGAGAGAAAAGTGGGGCTGACATAGCCCAGGGTCAGACACACTGGCAGTGACACAGAAGGTCCGAGGTCCAGCCAGCCAGGCAAGACACACCAAGCACAAGGCTGGATTCAACATACCTGCAAGAAGCTCAGAAAAAGACCTGACATCAGAGTGGACACTTTGGTTTCTCATTCTTTCTCTTCCCCCCAATGCTACAAAACATCCAAGCCCAGCCTTGGGAGTTCTGACTATTGTGCTTTACTGGATAACTGTGGATCAAGTGTTAACACATTTCCTGATTCATGGGCAGAGGGTATGCAGATGGAGGTCAAAATTCATGATTCTCCTGCCTCCTTCTCCCAGCAAAGCTGCTTTCATGGCAGTCAGCTCCAAGGTAGTACATCTTTACCAGTTAAGAGCAGATTCTGAGGCAGCCCAGTGTTTTGGATGAGGATGGGGCCAGAAGCTTCAGGTGTACACAGAAAGATATCACAGGACAAAGTGCTGATGTACTTAGGGTATTGTAAATTTATCCATATTATTTGCTAAGAAAACAAATACTTATTTGATGACATTCTGGCCCATTCTCAAATACAGCGCTTTGTGTTAAATGCCACTCTGTGTCTCTAGAGAAACAAAACAGTGGTAAGAATTTTGCATTTAAGTACACTCAGTGGAGTTGCCTTCTATGAGATGATCCTTACTCACAGAAGGCTCTTTGTTAACACCAGCGGAAGGAAGTTATCTTTGGAGCCCACAGGAGCCATAGGTGCAACACACTGAAGTGTTCCTTTCGTGCTGGGGAATCCTATTTAGTAAAACACATCCCCTGTACTGATTAAAGTTATCCTTCTACCTGCATTATTTTGTCTCTAGTAGGAGTTTGACTTAATTTATCTGCTGTGGCAAATATGTATGGTATATTACAGATTTAACTATGATATTTATCCCTTTCAGGAGAGCTGGCTTTCAATTCTCATGCAGCTGGATACTTCTGTTCTGCAACAGCAGATACTGGAGTTTATAGAGTAGAGTATATAGAGTGGAGTAAATAGAGCATTTAGCACCACTTTTCCACCATTTTGAAACACTGTCAAGTGTAAATCTTATTTATTCTTTGTGACCCAGGAGCTTTATTAATAATTTTAATTGCAGTTATGTTGCTGATATAAAGAAATACAAAAATGTTGGATTTCTCTATACTTTAAATTTTGGCATGTATAAGCCAAATTATGGCAGGAAAGAATAGAAAAACACAGATTTCAATTAGTGATAAACAGTAAGTTTGAACATAAATTTTGTACTTGAATTGGAAATACTCTTTCTGTGCTGTCCCTGGTAGATAGTATAGCAACCACTATTCCTCATCGTGAACTGGTCACTTACCCTTATGGGACCTGTACCTGGGTAAACATCATTACAGGTCATTAGAGAAACACCTAACATATTTACATAATCAAAAAGGAAAATAATATTTTGAGAAGATATCTGCCAAATCCCACCTGCTGCAATACTTAAAAGCAGTGACAACTGATTTAACATCTTATTTTGAGGAAGCACTTTCCTTTGACCAACAGAGAGTTAACAATGTAGCAGAAATAAACTGGCAGTGAGCATAAAGAAAACCTCTTCCTAATGCAGCTCCATGCATCTTTTCTGATTCTTGCCCTTCCAGGGTAATAGTAAATTTTACTGAATATTAATAATTATTAATTTTAAAACAATAAATATTGTTTTAAAATTCATAGAAAATATTCATTATAGCAAGAAGTATATTTGTTGACAATAAGATGTACACTACCGTCAGCGTTCATGTTTCTTTCATTCAATCCATTTTGAAGTACAGTCTTAAACATAGTAAAATGACACAAAATAAGAAAAATCATTATTCTTTCTGGTTTTCATCTCTTTTGATACCATTTTAGAGGAAATGTGAGCTAAGATCATGTGATGCATAAATTAGAGCAGTTTAGTAAGAGACAAATCTTTTTAAAAGGTATTTCTATAAATAGCAGTGCATGTAAGGAAACATGCTACATTCCTTTAAAAATTTGAGATATGTTACAACAGGACTGGATAAGAATATTTGCTTTTTCATTAATTTCATTTACATTGTCCCAGAAGACTGAAATGCTGAAGGTACACTTCATTTCAAGATGAACATGTCTGAACAAGGGTGTCTGAATACAGTTTATTTGTGGGAGATGCTTTCTTGATCTCCCACTGCAGTAAGTGGAGATGTGGGGTTAAGAACTTAGGTGCCACATAAAAGGGGCTGTCTGGTGACATCTGAGACAGCCTCACATGTCCCTGACACACGAGAGTGGCAGATCTGTGGGAGACTCATGCTTTTGTTGGAGGCCAGATGGGCAAATCCTCAGCCCATGCAGATGACACCAGGCAGCTGAGTGTGGGTGGATGAACTGAGCTCCCTGTATCCTCAGACTGTAGTGGGAGTTTAGACACCTAGCACATACAGACACCTCTATCTACATAATTTAATCCAGAGCCAAATACCATCCAAAAGGCCAGAGAAAAGTCGCATGCATAAATTCCCACAAAATAAGCATACGTATATTTTCCGCCTTTTAAATGCCATGTGTCTTGACAAATACAGACATCACATTTGTGCATGCTCCAGAAGTTAAATAGTGCAGTGTCAAATGAAACTAATTCTGTACCATATGATGGAAGATTGTATGGTATAAGTGCATTTCCACAGTGTCAGATAAAACAGAAAATCTGTGATTACTGAAAAGCAACCTAATTTATAAAGTCAGATGTGCTCCATGACGCATGCTTGTGCAAATTCCATCATAATCAAAGTAATTTTTCAAATCCTTTTGCATGTTTAAAATCGTGCACATCTGCCTATGATGACAACTCCCAGTGGTTTCAGTAACTATATGCAAGTCAACTCACTGAGCACATCTTTGGCTCAAGGCCTAAAAGCCTGCATTTTCTATCTACATCGAACATATGCAAGACACCATATTAAATTTTACCAGGCTATGATACACAAGAAATTATTGAAAGTATTTATGTGAAAGAAAACATGTATGTTACTTCCATAATACATCTTCATATCAGGGGTAAATACCAGATGTGTTAATCATACTCAAAAAAGTCCCAAACACAAAAAGCAGCACATTTTGCAAAGCTTAATTGCATTCTGTGAAACCGTCAGCATTTCTTGGAATTCAACAGTGTGGGAATCTATATGCTGATTTCTCAATATATTTTTAAGATTTGCAAAATTCAGAGATGTTTAACCACAGACATGCACCTCTAGAAACTAAACAGATAACATGGAGCTAAAACCTACATAGTTCACAGAGTCCCTGCTTACAATCCAAAGTTTTCAGGAGAGGAAAGGGGAGGGGGTTCAAAGGGTCAGAAATCCATCACATATTGGTATCAAATGTTGATTTTCAGTATCAAATGTTATACACATTTACACTGGTTAGTATTCTCATTAAGGTTTTGTGTTTCAATATGCTCATGTAATATCATAAATGCACGAGATATACATATCATGCATAATGCAAAGGTTCATATATATTTCTATCATTAGTAACAGCAGATTATCCTAATGATTTATTGGGGGAAATAAGCTTACTGAGATTTTCATGGTCATCTAACAGTTATGTCCCTGAACTGCTATAAAAGCTACTCTTCTCAAGCAAAGTCTGCACAATTGCTCAGTCCTGTAGAAAAATGATGGCAGTTTGTCTGTGCTTTTCAACTCCACTAGCAAAAGGCTTAAAATATTCTGCTCTTTCCTGAGAATCTCAGTTTACTGAAAATCCTCATTAACAGAAGAAAACACAGCATGCTACCCAAAATAGAATGAAATTTACTGTGATTTTAAACTGTCAACATTGACATTTATTTAATTAAATAAATAAATTTCTCATGTTTCACTTCCATGCAGTCTTCCAGAATATTGAGTTCTCCCTCTATATGAAATAGTATCAGTCCTGACAGTCAAATTGACATTCAGTTTTTGCTTCTCACACCTGCTTTGCAATTTAATCTAACTTAGTTGACCTCTCTCTCTTTGATTTACTATATAATTTGGATAATGAAGGAAAAGCAAAGGCAGAGATTGAGGTATTTGACTTAGTGACAGAGCAGCAAATTTTGGATTGAGTTTATGTATGTTCTAGGTCAGCTCCTTTTTCACAGTCTTGGCAGAAAAAACATGACTAACTTGTATTTGCTAGTTGTTTAGCTAAAACGGAAAGATTTTTGCCAGTAATTAGCAGTTGGGATTGCCTGCCAGATGAGAAAATGTATTTTTTATACCTCAGTGGGAAGCTTTCAGCAGTTCAGTGTGTCAGCAGCTCACTGTCACTGGTTCTTGTGATACACAGCAGCGGTGTAAATCTGCCTAGGTGAGCTCTCCACGCCACTCTGTGCTGTCCCAGGGGTGACGGTCAAACTCATCACCATGGAGACTGACATGAAAAAAACCTCCTTGTGTGACACAAAAGAATAAATCAGTGATCAAACCTATGGTGCCCTCCCTTGAGTTACGATCTCCTGGAGCATTATTGTCAGTCTGCTGAGCTGTGCTGGGTGAGTCAGCTTCCCTCTGCGGAAAACAGCTCCTGGCATCCGAGCAGGCATGACTTGGTGGCCAGAGTACAGCTAACAGGGCTTTTGCACATTGACTTGGGGGTCTGTACCCTTGCTGAACACAGAGCACACTGCTTCATTTTTCTACCAGGAATCCTAGAGTTGCTTATTCCCAATAAACTAAAGACAGATTTACTCACCCTGTTTATGAGACTAAAGATCATTTTCTTCTTGACGCAGTTTGTGTAGCTCCCTCATAAATGCAAGACACATTTCAAAACCTTGATTTTCTTCTGTATTTCAACTCCCTTCTTATTAAGAAGAAGTATTCCTTATTATTAAGAAGTATTTCAACTCTGTTTCTTATATTAAGAAATTAAAGCCTAGTTTCACTTGGATCCAACTGAGTTGGCATTCCAAGGCCATTCATCTCCTATGGAAGATACCTTTTTTAAAGAAAAAGGAAATCAGAACTCGAAAAATGAGAATAGAGATACTTCTATAGTATAAATTTGTTCTGTGGTTCAACAGCTGGGGGGAAACTGTCTTTACAACTGCAGGGTGAAACATCTGACACTAATGTGTGCTATGTTCACCTGAGAACAAAGACACACAAAAATAAGTAAGTAAATAGTCCTAGTTCCTAGATCTTCAGTCTTCTTTCCTTGAATTTTAAGGCAGGCCATACATATACATATACATATACATATACATATACATATACATATACATATACATATACATATACATATACATATACATATACATATACATATACATATACATATACTAATATTCCTAGTTACCAGCTCTTCATTTGCTTTTCTCAACCTGAATTTTAAGGCTGGATTTGGGGAAGAGAGGGTGTTTGCATTTTTCTTGCAGTGCCTGAGGCAATCGTGGGCTGAGGGCATGCAGTGCATATTATATCCTTTGCCTTTCAAGATGAGATTCCATCTTCACAGCTACATTCCACATGGATCTGAATCATATCAATTCAATTAAAAAGTCACCTTAAAGGCATAAGTATTGCAGGGACCACCTCTGTCAGTCAGAAACATTCCAGACTCCCAGCGGAAGTCCCAGTTTCATTATTGAACACTGTAGCTTGAGTACAGCAGTGGAATTTCTGCAGTCAAGCTTTCTCATTTGCACTATTATATTCTCTGAATATTAATCCAGTTAACTAGACAGGGTAAGCATTTTTTAAAGTAGTGAGATTTGCTGAGACAATTGATATTCCCTTATCCAATTATTTATTCTTAATAAATTCCAGGGATCTATTCTGATATAAAACATGTAATTTTCAAAAACATTTTAGAAGTGGAGGAAGCAATCTCATGTAGCAGAAGAGTTTAGTTCAGGTCTTGATAAAGAATTTACAGACTTCTAGTCAGTTAACAGAGAAGAAAAGCTCTTCTGTCTTCCCACAGAGCACACACCATATCCCTTCATTTTATTTTATATGTGCTGGAATAAATAAATATATTAAATGATGTGGCCATATCCCTCCTCTATCCCATCACATTATTCCTAGCAAGATTTAGCAAAAGCAAAAAAAAACCAACTCTATTATTCTAGGATTTTTTTAGGTTTTTTTAACAAACAATAGATTTATCCCATCAAGTTCACTTTGAATCAGATCAAATTTATTTATATATTTATTTATATATGTTATTATATCAAACACCTATATTTGAAAAAAATAAACAGAGGGAATTTGCTAGAAATTATTATAATTTTAAAAAATATTAGAGAGTTCCACAGCTAAAATTAAACCATTCATTTATTTTAATTTTGTATGTAGATAGTGTTCTTTTTTCCATTTACAAAAGAGCAAAAAGTTTACACTTTGCTCTATTCTGGAACAAGATTCCTCTCTCTTTACAAAGTTTGTGTACTACTAAAATGGAATTAGGTGCCTGTTATTCTGTTCGGATGAATGTAAAAGAACTTGAGTCATATTGTCTGTGTGAAAAAATAATATACTCCAGAAAATAAAAATTAACCTTCTTTTAGGAATAAGGAATGAAGGGCTGGAATAATTTAAAATTCTTGAAAATGAGAAGCTAGAGAAAAATAAATCAATCTCATTCTCCTTGATATCCTATATCCTACTTACTGGACCCTCTTTCTGTGTCCATCTTGCATTCTCAGACAAAATATATTTTTACTTTTACTGCATAAATTATTCCTTCTTGAAGAAAGAGCCTATCACTTACATTTTCAGGATTTCAGTGTATGCAGACATTCTGCAAGGCAGCACTTTTACTGTGAGGTTGGTCACCCACTGTAGCAGGCTGCCCAGAGAAATTCTGGCATCTCCAGATGTGGAAATGCCCAAAGTGTCCTGGGCAGCCTGCTTCAGCTGACCCACCTCTGAGCAGAAGGGTCAGAAGGTCTGACCCATCTCCAGAATGCCTGCCAGCCTCAGCCACTCTCAGATTCTAAGACACTCAAAGTTCCTCCTACAGTGGACAAATGTTCCACAAAGAACACCTGAACTTTTGGCAGATACTGCATCTCTGTGGCTGCATAAAACTCTCCACCTGAAAAGCAGCCCAAAAACAAAAATATGAGGTGCTCTCAACAAGTGGTAGAGACATAGGTGGTACAACACAAGGCTGCCGGCCACAGGGCAAGAAATCTAATCTGCTGTATTATTTCTAGAATATAAAGTTGTAAATCTGAAAACAGAAATGTCCTGCTGTTTATTATCTCCATAGTGCTGCATCTATTGAGATTCTTGGTTAAGAATCTCAATTTCTTTGTTGCTCTAGTTTCAAAGATTTATTTAATATTCTCTGAATAATAGCAATTATGATAAGCTAGTTATTGTATCTAGAGCTCTAACTGTTGTTTCCAGTTCTTGAGTTTGTCTATACCAGAAATCATAATTGTCCCATTCTTTGAACCTAGGGAAAGTGCCATGGGTTGCATCTTTATTACTATGCTCATACTGTCTTTCACCCTTCCTGTAATAGTGTGGCCTGGGAAAGTTTGAGATCAGCATCTATCCTTTTCCTATAGTCAGCCAACAAAAGGAGCCACAGTCTTTTCCCTGTGGCCTGAGATGAGGTGCTCGGTGTAGCAGAATACAGAGGCCACCATGCACTCACACTTCACCACTCTCTTACTCTGATGGGCCAGGAAATCAGGACAGGGCAGTGAGAGGACTCTGCACATTTTTCACTCCAACTGTTCTGTTTGGCAGTTTCTTAATTCAATTAAAAGATGTTGACAATTTTTTAGGACGTCCTCCATTTTTCCTGAGGAGAAAAGTTCCCTGGACTGCTTCAGTGGGACTCTTCACTCAAGGCAGAGTGGTTCAGGCCTCATATCAGGGCTACTAAATAAGTAGTAAAAGACATTGCTTAAAAAACTCAGAGGAAATTCAGCTCAGACAAAAATATATAAAAATGTAAGTTATTTGGAAGTCAAGCTAGCTTTTGTCTTCTTATTTCTCTTTTTCATACATATTTGAAGAACAGTATCTTTCAGCTAAATGTGACACCATAATTCAGTAAAAATAAAATAAAATAAAAATATACAGAGACTTGAGCATACTACTCTATGGCTACTGTATATAGCCATGTAGATGATAATTTACTGTTGGTTTATGTGATACCCTAGCTGCAAAAGAATCTGTTTCAATCTATATAAAAGTATTAGAAGGTAATTCTGGTGCAATGAATTTCTAGGGCAGAGTAGGGGGTCAGAATCTCCCTCCTCGACTTGCTGGCCATGCTGCTTTTGATGCAAAGGGATGTGTGTAAATGGGATTTTCATTATTTGCTTTAAGTGATGCAGATGTTTATTCAAAGAATAGTAATGATCATTTTCATACTAATCTCTAGTGCTGATGGAATTCTCAAGTTCATGAATGTATTCAGTATTTTGTCAAGTATAAGAAAGAAAAAAGTAGTATATTTCTCAGTTTAAAAAGTTTCTTTCGTGTCATTTGCTCTAACACATTTTGTTAATGTACAGAATGAAGCATTTCCTTGTAAGAGAAGGAAGAAAGAGATACACCAAAGAGATTTTCTGAAGTCACTGTCAAACGGTGAAGCTGCACATTCACACAAAAAAAGCTGCTGTTAACCTGTGAAAGGAAGTCCCACTGGGACTACTTAATTGTGCAAGGAAGTCAGAAGAATTTTTCTACAGTACCTCAAAGTGCAACTGAGAATAAAGGAATGTAACTCACCCACACATCTCTTAATAAAAAAAGTACCAATAAAAATATGCAGTAAAAAATACCGAGTCAGATGCATTTTTAAGAAGGCATCGTTCCATGAGAATCTGACCCACTCCCTTAAACTACAAAAGTAATATTATTTCAACCTAATTTCTAAACAAAGGGAGGAAAGAAGTAAAATTATAAATCAATTGTCAAAATATTATACAATTTGAAAGCATTAAATTTTAGTCCTGAGAGAGCCCAGAGAGAATTAAAAAGCAACTTCTTTAAGACATTTCTGTGCTTCTGAATCCGGATTAAATTCAGTGTATACAATATGAGATCTTCATGTGGCAGAGTTTAGTGGCAACAGTGTACAAACACATCTGTGGAAAGATTTGCTTTTACATAGATTTCTCTCTTGCTGTCATTTTCTACCGTAAACACTGTGTATCACAGATTAAATGATGGGCTTAAAAATGTCAAAGTTTTCTTCTGATTTTACATTTCAAGAAAATTACAGGAAGGTGTAATTTTTGACTCACAATAAAATGTTGCTTTCTCAGAAGAAATAAGTATCTTTTCTAGTGCCTGATTTGAAAGTCCACAAAAGTCAGTAAAGAAACTCCCATAGACATCAGTGAACTTTAAATCAAGCCTTAGGTTAATCATAGTAAGACGTGCATTCGAATTTATTTTATAAGTATTTGCTAAACAATTTCCTCTTTCTGATTCTTTTTTTCCCATGCATTTTATTCTGTTCTCAGGCTGTCATTTGCATCAGTGTGAGTTCTGTACATAAATCTAGCAGGACATGAGCTCTCCCCTGGCTTTTTGATATTTCTGCTCATCAGACAGAATTTCACCTTCTTTTTTTTTCTGTCTCAAATCACAAGTGCCATCCTATAGCTTACTCCAGTACATGTCTAGCTTTACACCCTAAATAATTGACACCTTTCTCTCCTCCCCCTCGTGTCTTAGTGTCTGGACAATGCTCACACGTAATAAGACTGTTCCTTTGGCAGCCCAGGTAAACAGGAGACCAGTACAGCATAATCAAAAGAGACTGGAAATATACTCTCATCAGTTTGTCTTGCCATCACTTTCCTTTTGGCAGTCTCACTCCAAGATAAGCTTAGCTCTTGTAGGTTAAGCATCCTCCTTAAGGCAAGATTGTCAAAGCAGGTGGTCACTCAACAATTTCTGTTTTGCGATGCTATTAGCCACATTTTATTTATGGTATTTATGCATGCAGAACACTTTATTGAATCCCTGTTTGGGACCACATCAAACTAAAGAGTGCAAAATAAACTTTAAAAAATGTGTTCTTGTCCTACCATCTGACAAGAAGTAATATAAAGTAGGTGTCATGGTCTCCCTTATGAAAAATAAAGAATGGAGGTATAAAGACAAGGGAAAAGGATATAAAGTGGACTCTCCTGTGTTGGATATCCAGGTAGAACAAGTATCGCTAAATATGAGACGCTTACAAAATTATTTTAATAAAAAATTGTCCTATGCTTTGATACCACAAAAATAAATACCACTAGACATGTTGAAATCCGAGTGGGGATTCGGTCTGCATTCAAGTCCTCATCCACTCATGCCTAGACATCTTCCTGATCTCAGTGGCATCATTGTCTAAATCGAGATCTCCTATGATCCAGGTCTGCAGGTTCTGAGAGATGGCATTCCTTCTTGGCAGCTTGCTGGGGCTGAAGCTCAAACAGCTTTGGGTGTGCACACAGCAGTATCTGGGGTATCCTTTATTTATTTCAGTTTAAACTTAAGAGATTAAGAAAGTAAAAAAAAACCCAGAATACACATACACACAAACACAAACATATATGCACATATACATATATATATACACAGATGTATATAACAGTATTTTCTTTATGAAACACATCAGAAAACAAAAAGCTTTCTCTCTTCTGAAACCATCCAGCATGGGATGCACTTATTTTTATTTTTTTTTTTCATAAAAACACTGAACAATTAACCATCCAGAAATACATCATTGGATGTAAGAATAAACTTCTCACACTTAGTGTTACTGAATGTCTATGCTTCCCAATATATTAAGTATTCCCACTTTAACTTATGGCCTCAGAAACAGAGAACAAACTCAGGGCAGATGCATCACAGAATGTCAAGAGCCTTTGACTTTCTGAAAGTTCCAGACAGCTTTTGAATAGCACGTAATCATTGATTAGGCTTCTGAGTTTAATATTTTTTATCTGATTAGGAGGCACCTACTGAAAAGGTGGAAAGAAAATTCAGAAGTTCAGTGTATAACTATATATAGGTATAGTGGGCTGAATGGTACCAGCTGTCTATCTAGACAGAAACGACCAGAACAATGTTTGGACTGGAACAACATCTGACACTCTTTTTAGTTCCTGAGTGGCCAAACCCATGAAAAGAGTTTCAGTGTGGAAGTTGGTCCTTAAATTCTAAAATTCCCTACATTTGGTCCCTAAAATTCCCTAAAACTGGTCCCTAAGTTCTTGGAGAAATCACACATTTTGTCTACCATGGGATGCAAGATGTATTGCGGTCCTGTATATCCTTAAATCTGATCCCAGAGGCATAATAAAGCCACACACTTTTAAGTGGCACAGGGAACGCTCTGTTTGTTTCCTTGCATACCAAACAATGCTGTCAGGATTCTGCAGATGTTCCAAGCAGAAAGGGCAAGATTTCACCCCTTAGCCTTGGTATGAAGGTCTTCACTCAACTGCTCTGTGTCAATTGATTCTGCACACAAAAACTGTGAGCACACAAAATCGAGTAGAGGTATTTTGCTCTTCCAAGCATCATCTGTGCTTGACCAGATCCCAGAATCAGAAGCACTTGTGGTCATGCCATCTCATCTAAGAAAGTTGTCACAGTAAATTTGAAAGTCAAGTAGTAGAACGAGGCTGACAAGGTTCCTGGCAACAAATTGATTTCATGACCCTTAGGGAGAAACAGATTGAGACATCAGCAGGATACAAGGGAGCTCATGGAAAAAACCATTGGAATCTGTAGGAGGTGTCTGCCACTCTGACTTATCTTGCAGCTCATCATCCTGTGTGAATGCTACAGATAATGGTAATGAAAGTGAACTCATTTATGGAATTGTTATCTTGATCACAGCTTGGACAGAATGCAAAACTTCATGTGAGTGACAACATTGTGAAATGTAAGGAAAAGTCACTCACATATACTTCAGTGAAGGATTGGAATGTCCCAGCAGGCAAACTGGAGAAAGAAGAGAAAAAAACTAAAGCTGATGGATTTGGTTTAACCTTTAGCTCTGATTTTGCTGGAATAAAAGAAAACAACTTCTTTAATTTGATATGTAATTAAAAGTACACTGCTTTCTAACGTGACTAAATTCCATTCCAAGTTCCAGCACAAACAGCATCATGAAGATAGGCTGGGACAAAGCAGGCAGCTCATTGGGAGACACAGAGAAAATAAAGTGTCTCTCTCTTGCCCATGACACTTAGCAGTGTTCCAAAAGGTTTCCTCACAGTTTCTTCATTGGCCTTTCCCTGAGTTGCCTTGCAAATCTCGTAACATTTTTTGCTCTACCTTGCCAGGCACTGAACACTATGTTTATGTCTCTTACAAGATGTAATTTTTTCCTCCTCCTTTTTCCCACCTTACAACCAAAATGTAATGAAAATATCTAGATTCATTTATGCTTGCTTTTGTTACCTGCTGTTTGTGCCCACTCTCTCCCCACAGTGTAACACATTGCTCAGACGTAATTGCAGCCACAGGCTCTATGAGTAAAATGAAGGTGAGCCCAGGGGATTCACAAGGCTGTTCTCTGAATGTGTTGCAAAGCTAAAGCAAGTATCTCTGTTAGAAACTACATCAACTTTCTCTCTGTAATAGCTAATTGCCTCTTACACCCTTTTAGATTGTGGCAAAAGTTTGAAATAGATCCTCAGAGATTCTTTTTCCCAGCTTTATCATACAAGTATTTTTTTGTGTTGGATATCTGACATTTTATTTTCGCCTTGTAGTTAATATAAAAATAAAGGACTGGAAAACGAACTGCCATTCCAAGAGAATATTACATTGGAGGCACTACATTGGAGGAGAATATTACAATGAAGACATTGAAAGAAGGGGCTCAGCACAGTAGCTGGGATTTTCAGATCTGCCTAAGGGCTAATCCCTGAAAGTGACAGAGAGCCTTAGAAACAGACATAGGTGGAGTTTGGGTTCAGAATTAAAACTCATATCCAAAATACCCCCAGCAAAATTCCACCTTGAAGGAAGGTCCATGCAACCCTTTCCCTAGGCATCTGTTTCTGAGCCAAATCCACTTGCCCTGTGCAGCGAGGCGGGCAGCACCTTGAGTCCCATCGTGAGCCCAAAACTATTGAAATGGAGTCAAATCTGACAGGGGCTCATAGAGCAAGCTCAACACAAAGTAATAGGATGGGTCCTTCACAAAATATGCCTGCAGTAGTTTTTTTTTTTAAACAACTGCTGGAGCAGCAATTAAGCAGTAAAGGTATTGATGTTTTTAAGAATGGTTCGAAGCTTGTTCAGAAATTGGGAGACTTCTGTGTTCTGTGGCAGTCCAACCTGTATCTACTATGTTATAGCAACCTGCTCTGAGAAGGGCAGCATGCTCCCCACTGCCAGAAAGAGCTGTGCCTCCTCACAGACAAGGAAACAAAAATTCTTGAGCAGAATTAAATAAGTAAACAGAAAAAGAGGCAACCGGTGATACCCTAACTTCTCCAGCTGAACACACGGTTGGAAGGCATGGAGCTCATCTCTGGTTCATCCTCTCAGGATATCTCTGCATATTTAATGTAATGTTTTTTGTCTCACATGGTTATTACAATGCTAACAAATCTATGCAGAGAAATACCTTCTTTTAAAGTTGTGTTTTCCAAAGCCCATTAAAACAATTTCTATTTGTTGCACCAGCTCTAGTTAGCTAGTGAGGGATTTCCAGAGTAGGGAAAAGACGCATGAACCTTGTGGAGCGAACCTCTCTTTGCAAGCTTCTGACTGTCTTCTACATACTTTTTATCATGAGGATGACTTTAGTTCCCCAGATAAATTTAGGAAGTTTCTGTAGTAATTTCTGTTTTCTGATTAGAAGCAAATTTTTGACTTACTAGATTTACTGTTTAGTAGTATAATTCTGTCAGCTTCTGGCAGAAAATAATAAAAATAAAATAACAAAACAAATAAATATGATAAAATAAAACATAATAATAATAATAATAATAATAATAATAATAATAATAGCAGATTAATGCAGGAAAAAGAGCACCAAAATAGCTCAGGAAAACTTCTGTATCTATGAAACTTCTCTTAAAACCACATTTCAGCAGCAGCCCCAGAAAGAGGCACATGGATTATATAGTATTAATATATAGTAGAATTTCTGATAGCATCACCAAATGATATGAATGGTCACCATTCAGATATGAAGAGTTTTTGAAGAAACTCATTCAGTCTATCAGCATTCAAACAACACATAACTACCCATACACACTTTCACATTTCTGTTATTGATCTTCAGACTGAAAGAAAAGAAATGAATCAAAGAAATAGAGAATATTTTTTTCCCTCCTTTGGAACAGAAAACTTAAGGGAAGTGTAGCTTCAGATCAGAGCATGGGATTGCTCCTCTGTAATTGGTTTTTGTGGGAATAAATTAAATTGAGTAAAAGAGGATCTGGACCACTGCATCTGAAAAGTTTGTAACCTGACTTGGGAACCACACAGAGGCAGCAGACAACTCAACATCACTAATGAAAACAGGTGTCTTTACATATGAGAGACCAACAGATGCAGTGCTATGTTTCCACCTGCAGAGAAAATAGAGAACTGTCTCTCTTCCCGAGAAAAAGGGCTTCTTGATTCTTCAAGAGTGCTGTTTGTTATGGGAATATCAGGTCCTCCTGTTAGCTTGTGCAGAGTGTCCAAGTCCAGGTGGGGACATGGAGCACAGGAGGTCTCTGTGAGAAGAGGCTGCCTCATGTTGGACAGAACCAGTTCCAGCTGAAGCGCTGCTGCTGCTGCTGCTGCTCAAAGCTGAACTCATCAGCAGGGCCGGTGCTGTGTCTGTGACAGCATGTTTAGGAAAGGGTAAAAACTCTGCATGGCAGCTGTGGGAGTTCCCCTGAAGACTGTGGAGGACCACAATGGAGAAAATAATAACACTGCAGCCCAAGGAGGACCCCTCAAGGGAGCAGGGTCTGTCAGATCCTGTTACGATTGTTGCCTCCCCTACTCATTACTCCTGGTCAGGTATGACAGTGTCTGACAGGTTCTGCTCCTGAAGATCTTCGATTTTGAAAAAAATTAAATAATAATTATTTGAACATTCCTCTGTAGTGTGTTTTTTCCTTCCTGTGCTGAATCATTCAGATTAAATGGGTGATCTACTAATATTTTGACTACTTGACAATGAACTGCAGAATGTTAATTTGATTCTTAACTTAAATAGGCATCTATTTTCTCTGAACTGTGAAAGACAATTCACTATAAACTTTCTTAATAATATTTTGCATCAAGAAATAGAAGTATGACATTATTATCTCTCTCTAGATCAGTTCCATTTTACTTGATGCAGTTTTTCTTGCATAGTTCTTCAGTCTGCTTTATCTCACCGTATAACTAGAAAGAAGTTATTTGCATGTCACTACTAACTTCTCCACACTGCAATGTTCCTTTAAAATTTTACATTAATTTATTTTAAAGTTGACCATTACTAAAAATGATGGTTGTTTAAGAATAAAAATCTACTAGGACAATGTGTGAATTAGAAATAAAGCAAACCCCAAGATATACACCTCTCTACATGTTTTACTTCTTGCACAGGATTGGGGTACTGAGGGGAGACCAGAAGTATGTAGCTTCTATATGTCACTTGTATTTCCTAAATGGTGTAGAGAAAAATCTTGAATTTTGTGCTCAAATCATGTAGTTGGAAAATAATGTTTCACCTAATGGAAACCTGAATAAGGACAGCAAATAATACTTAGGTATTTCTTAGTGTTGCAAAATAACAGAGTATTGGTTGTTGTTTGGTTTGCTGGATTTTTTCCCAGTCAACA
Source organism: Pseudopodoces humilis (assembly GCF_049639895.1). Classification (NCBI taxonomy): domain Eukaryota; kingdom Metazoa; phylum Chordata; class Aves; order Passeriformes; family Paridae; genus Pseudopodoces; species Pseudopodoces humilis. Next base: position 42,765,489 of record NC_142204.1, on the reverse strand, counting down.
CAATCCTTTAAAATTAGATTTTTTTAGAAGATTTCTGAGCTAACAGTTGGTTTTTATGTCAGGATGGGTGCAGTCAACACTAAATCAATGGAGAGAACTGTAAAACCATGTGTGCTGTTTAGCATAGGTCCTTCTGACTGATTCCAGTGTAAGGTTGTCTTAGCAAATGTGAATTATCCTGTGCTCTGCATAACAGCAGAAAGGACTTCTCATTATCTTTTCACATCCTAAAAATCCACCCCCAATCTCTGGAATGTTTTTAAAGATTCTGAAACATTTTTTTTAAAGACACCCATTGTTCTGAAAAAGTTTATTCCAATCACCATCTGATTCAATGTCAATGTTCCCAAATCAGTGTCCTCAAACATCTCAGGAGAATAAGTCAATCATTAAAATGTAATGTCATCTTCACTGTAGCTTAGCAAGTGGGTATTTACAGAAAACTGAATTGTTTCAATAAAAGATATAATGTCCCCTCCCCTTCATCTGGGGACGTGGAAAGCTAAAACTCAAGCCCCTGGAATGATCTGGGCACAGTGGGACTCTTGAATTATAGCTGCATATATCCTTAGCATATGTAAAAAACCACTTGGCTGTGGAGCAGCTGCATGGATGGTTTCATAATCTTGGCTTTCCATCCTGGTCTTGATACAGGACCACCCTGCCTGAGTGTTCAAATAGCTGTAGCAATCTCCTACCTGCAGTCATAAATGTCAATAAACCATATCCAGCCCATCATGCACAGCTGAATGACTTCTTTCTCATTGCATTCATAGCTGGATAGCTAAGAAGCTCAGACAGGCAGATGCCACATTTTAGGTAAACATCTTATGTACAAAACTTTAAAGAATGTCAGTCATAATTCTCAAGCCCTCCCAAAAGCAGCAATATTAAAAGCTTAACACCTGTCTCTTAAACATTACCAGAGTCAGCAGAAAAGGATCTGAAAAATTTTGTGAACAGCTGTTGAGGCTAAGTCCACTGAAAATTCCCAAGAACAAAATCAGGAAAGAACACATGTGAAAATACCAAATAAGCTAGGAATGCAAGCATATCCTTAAAAAAACTTTTTTGGCTATGGAAAATAATTACTATGACAACCTCTATACAACAGGAAGAGATGAAGCACAGTGTGTTATTACTAATGAGTAAAATATCTGTCATACAGTCAGTTAAAATAAAACTTCTCCTAGAACCACGTAAATATGAGTACCATGCCATACAAGATTACTTCTCACTACAGCCTGTTAAATGTGGGAAAGAACCAGAATGTGGGAATTGAAAACTTCGTATAGACATGCATTTAAAAAGGAGGCAGATTATCAGTAAGACCTCAGCCACCTGTTACTAATTATTTTAGCTTCAGGTTCTTAAGTAAACACAGATGCAGCAAAACTAATCACTTGAGAAAAAGTAATGCTCAAGCAGAATGTGGAAAAAAACCCTTATCCATTACACTTCCCTTATAACATCCATCCTGAGAGATAATAGGTTTTGAATGGAACAATTAATGAGGTCTTTTCATACCAAGGGAAATTACACCATAATGAGGTTTAATGTGTTAGAAATGAGGTGGAATTTATTAAAAATAAATAAAAGCCTTATCCAAGGTGAAAGGTAGTATGCTGGATTGTTAGGGATGCTGTGTTTTGAAGGACATTCTCACCACAAATTGTTAGCACGCAGGCAAAACAAATGGAATAGTTATCTGGTGGAAAGTTCATAGCAAAAGTAAGCTGAAAAAAACACGCTCACCCCAATCTATAAGTTTTAAACACTAAAATAACTTCCTTGTAGACCCTAATACACTTTAAAACTCTACGTGATACCTCAGGCTTACGTACCAGCCTACCGGGAAAAACAAGGAGCTTTGCCCCTGTGTATCACCCATTTGAACTGTGCCACATTTCAGGAACATTTTCACTCCCTGACTAAAATTTTAAGCAAGCCAAGTGTGGACACTTTGCCATGAGGTATGCCAGGATTGTGTTGATGTGTAGAATGTTAATTTTGGACCATGGACTTTTCCATGCCATGTCCACATGCAGCATGAAGCACCACCACCCTCCAGCAGAGAGGAAAGTTTTGCTAGATCCCTTATTTTGCTGCTCCAGAGCAATTCCCAACAGTTGCTTTGCACTACATATATCTCATTATGCGTATCAGGTCTTTGAGAAGGGTAAAGAAAAGTCATCATGAAAGAACAAAGTACAGAGATGATCAATGAAAATGCAAGGTTAAGTAAAACCAAACCAAACCCATAAAAATGATATTTCAGTACAGACCAGAATAATAGAGTCTCATAATAATGCTCTCAGGGAAATAAAAGAAGACACACAGTCAATGAAATAGATTTGAAATGCTAAAGGTCTGAACACACAGTGGCTGAAATCCATTTTTGTACACAGCAACCAGGAAAGGCTGATGCTCAGCAAGCAGAGCACAAGTAAGGTTTAGCTGGTGCTGTGGAGGGGTGAATTTCATTCAGAATGGTTTGGACTTGGGAGCACAGCCAAGACCACCAGTGCGTATCTTGATAGAATAATTTTATTATTTCTCTACTAGTGTTCAGCCTCAGCTGCCCAGGAAATGAAGAATGTATAGTCTACTCATTATGATTTTGAAAAATATGTATTTTAACAACTTGAAAAGGTTCTGCAGTAATTCTAATGTCAGAATATCTAAAAGCAGTCACGAGAGGAAACATAAAAATCTAATTCCTATTGGTAAACATATAAAAATCAAGGAGTGTCTATTTTATTTATCTTGAAAAATAGCTTCAGGAATTAGCATAAAATAACATTTAAATCTAGATAACGGTAATACTTTGCACTTCTATGATTCTTAACCACCCTCACAAATCAGCTGGGAAATGTAAAAAAAGCCTTCAAGCAGAAGAAAGACATTGAAATGCAGCTGTTGTTAGGATGGTGTTCAATCATAGCCCAAGCACTGATGCTCCAGAAGCTTTGCACTGGGGTCGAGGGGAGAAGTGAAATCAGCTGAACAGAAATCACAGGGGAAATTATCATAGTTAAACAATGGCCAAAATCCCTAATTAAAATGTATCCATGGACACTAGAGCTTATACTTACATGTCCTTAAAGAGGGACCTGGGATATTCAGTAAGCAAAAGTCTTCAGTTTCTTAATTGTGTATTTTGTATGGATACATAAATCTGCAAAGGGGAATTATAGGAAGATAAATACATTGTGGTTGAAGTACACAATACTTTAACTATTTATTGGGAGCATTATGGTAAAAACTGATGATAAGTATATACAGCCTTAAACTGGGGAGACCTGAAATTAAGTGGTGTCAATTCCCTGACTTTATGCCCTACACAGTTAATCTTTCACTGACTCATAAGGAGTTTAAGCTCTTTTTTATTATCAGAGGAAACTGAAATCAACTTTGAAATGCTTGGGATACTTAAAAGCTTAAGTAGAAATCTGACAAATATTTATTGAACACAGAATTATCTGTCAGAACTGACTTATTTCATTAGGACTGCAGAATGAAATAAAAGCATGTCCACATTTTGTTTAGACAGATTTTTATTATGCAGTGTCATGTGTCTTGCTCTTGCAACATTCAAGCATTGACACAAAAGAAGTAGAAAGCCTGGTGTTAGGAAAAAAATCCTCCATACAAAAGAATTAAAAATTGTAAAACAAAACATTAGGTGGCATAGAAAACCAAGGAAGGATAAAAAACTTTCATCAGCTTTATTTCAGCTCACATGAAAATGCAGAAACTTCCATAAGTCCAATAAATAATTTTTCATACTACATGGCAGAAGCAGAAGGGAGTTATAATTTCTCTCTGCAAATTGATAGACTTTCTACAGAACTTTCCACTTAGCTCAGCAGAAGTTCATCTCACATAGGGATTAAAGAGAAAATATTGGAACTCCTTTGAAACATAAAGCATCAAAAAATTAGCACATCCAGGGAGCAAACATTCTCAAAGTGAAAAATGTGGAATAGTAGTATTAATCTCTAAGTTATTATAATTGGTTAACAGGGTCTTCTTCCCTGCTGATTTTTCAAATCTAACTTCTAAATATCAGATGCTAAATTGGTTGGTGTCTTCAGGGAACCATGTAGAAATACAGAATAACTAAGAAAGAAGGACAAGCATTAGACAAGATCAGGTATTAGATTGTGTTCTGATTTGTTTTGGTCCCTCAGTTATGATTGTCTTTTACATTGCACTTAGATGTCTTTTCTTTCAGCAGCAATACTAAAGCCTACCTGAAAAACTGTTGAATAAATAAGCTTGCAACATAAAAAGACCAAGAGATAAGAAATTATAAATTGTCTAGGCTTCATTTAAAAAAAACCTAGAGACTAAAATTAAGTGTCTTTTCACAAAAAAACCACCAAAAAACCCCACACCAAACCAGAAACAAACAAAAACCCAACCAAACAAGCTGTATGAAAACTGGATTCTGGGTTCCCATCTTCCAAGGTATTTTTACCCCAGGTGAGCACCCTTTATCATTAGTGTTAGCTTGCTACAGGATTAATGTTTTCTGCAGTTTACAAGTAAAAAAATCAGCCTTTGTAGATTAGTTACAATTACAGACTGTACTTTCACCCACGTGCAGACAAAAAAACCCAGCAGCCATCAATACTGCATGCTTTTGCTAATGAAAAGACATAAAACAGAAGGACAGGTGAGTTTGTCCCCTTTATTTAAGTTTTGTTTCTCCCTGGAAAGTAGATACATTTATTCACTGGGACACTGCTTTAAAAGAAATTTAAATGGAGAAAAAATATTTAGGCTTCAGAGAAGCACAGTGTGAGAGCTATATATATCAGCAACATCAAACAAAAAGAATTTATGCAACTGTAACAGGTATGGATCTAGGGTAAAGGAGTACATCAGCCTGCAGAAGCCGAGATCAAATACTCCTGATTTTCCTTTCACCCTTTTGGGGTCGCTTTTCTGATAAATAATTCACAGACTGCAGTGCAAAGTAGTTTGCATACTGACAAGATTAAAAAGAATGCTTTGTCTGGGTTAAATTTATGATCTGAAACCTTCCTTTAAAATGTCAGGCAGGTAATTAATTTAAGATGGTTTGCCAAGCAGAATCTCTGACCCTGTCAGAATAATTTCATTTTTTGAGGGTGAAGGGGATATTACATTTATCTTTGCAGAGTCTCTGGTTTGTTTTCGTCTTCCCTTCTCTCTTGCCATTTATTACCTCTTTCATAACATCACACCGAAAGAAAAATTAATGCTGCAATCTTTCCCTTGTTAATTTGTGGTGATGGAGAAAACATTGGCTGCAAATTGCCAAAGAATTGGGAATAGAGTACAAGTCAGACCTCTTGACTTGAACTGAAGATGTGCATTTTCCACGGAGAGACAGGTCCCTGGCATGAGTATTCAGAAGAGCATTTTGAGTAGCAGTGGGAAATGCAGCAATCCAATAGCATGAAGATTCGCTTTTGGCATAGCAAAAAATCATGCCACATGCACAGTAGTGGGCTTCTTTATGAATGAATGCTTAAATGTGTGACAATCAGCAGGACCTTTATGTGTGCTCTTCAAGCCAAGTTTAATGGTACGACATTTTATAACAACTTCTGTCACCTCAGCTAATCCCTGCAGGCAGCATGAAAGAGACTAAACAAAGCACTAACACTGTTTGGAGAGTTAATTCTAAGTTTGCATGGTCAGGTGGGAAAAGGGGGATCAGACAACAGAAAGTTGTCAAAAAAGGAAATAGAATTAACTTTCCTGAATATATACTGAATTTTCTTTTAGAAACAGATTGTGATATTGCACTCTAATTGGTTAAAACAACTGCCATTCCAAGTGGCTAATCCAGACACATGAAGATGGTCTTGATCTGTTCAAGAGGAAGAGGTCATACCAAGATTGGTTTCTTCTGAAATCAAAGGAAACTGTAAATTGTATATTAATAAATTGCAAATATAAATCTCAAGGTAAGGGTAAATTTTTATGAAAATTCAAATTAGATACATTGAATAAATTGAAATTGTCTGTACTGGGTGAACTTGTGAATTTGATTATTATCTATTTTTCATGTGGCTACCTGAGAAACACCCACTTTTTTCTCTTCTAGACATTTCCTGCATCCAACAAAGTCACAAATCCATCTCTTCTTTCAGTAATAAGTGCAGAAAAATCAAAGTAAAACAGGAAATTTCTGCACTGTGTACAGGAAACTTGAACTGAACAGTAAAAACGAAAGTATTAAAGTGTCCATATTGGAAGGTGACAATTTTCAGTGGCATCTGAGAAGGGACACTGTGACCCCTCAAATGCTGTTTTCTCTGCATTTCAACTATTTTCCTAAATACTCTCTAACAAACATTTTATCTCAGTGGGACTTCTGAGACTCTTCATTGATGAACAGACCATATTAGGTGAATAAAGGTAAAACCTGTTTCATTTTTCAAATATTTTATTTTTCAAACAGTGTTAACCCTCAGTTCCCAAATTGCACAGAAACAAAAGACAGCTTTCTGAGAATCCATGTTGCTGGTATTTTAGGTTGTTATGACTTTTACTGGCCATCACCCTGAAAAGCTCTCTTTAGTCATTAACTTGCAGGAAGTAACTCAACCAAGTTTCCATTAGCCCAGATTTCATTCCTGTAGTTGAAAATGTAGTCATTTCCTTCCTGGCCAGACATTATCCATATGGGGAAAGAAAGAATGGAGCTGGATGCAAGGCCAAAAAATTATATGCTGTTGAGAGCTTTTATTTTATTTCAGACAAGTGAAGACAAAAGTATCCAGAGCACCCCTTTTCATCCTGTTTCATTTGGGCCTCCTTATGACTATAAACTGTACATGTAAAATATGGTCTAAAGATAGGTAAAGAATAAATATTATATTTCTAACTCCTTAGCAATCAAAAAAACTTATTGTTCTCTTAAAATGAGCAGAGTTTTGCCTAGTGGCTCAATCTTTCTGGTTCACTATTCAGGAGAAAGTGAGTTTTTTTCTTGTCTGGTGCTGTTATCAGGTTAGCATAAAATAGCCCTCTGAGCCTTCTCTTCTTCAGCTTATGAGATTTTTGAATGAAACAAAGCCATGTATTTTTCATTACACTTTCAAAGTAAATATCAATCTTACCACAGAAAACGGTGTGATTGATGCTCTGTACAAAACACAGTACTTGGACACTCCCAAATCAGACAGGTATCTGAATCACCTGTGACTTTTTGATGTCATATATGCTGGATTCAGACCTTGGTTAAATTATATAAAACTCCAGAAATTTCGTTTTAACCCATGAAAAATGATCCATATTTGGGGGAAACTCTGATGAGAAAGGCTTTCATTTTAAGAAAATTTTAAAATAACATTTAAGTAAAGTAAGTGGCTCTCCCCAAAGATATTCCAAATTAATCTGATGGTCTACTATAACAAATGATCATTTTGCTTTTAATTAGTGAGAATTCCAATAATGGATTAACAGAAATTCACCTTATTCAGTGGTAGTCATGAAAGCATTCACTCATTTCTGAGACTGTGAGATTATGTGCCTGTTCCACAAATATCTATACTCCACACAGGCACCCCTTTGAAGATAACCAGAACTGTTTAAATCTCTATTCCAATGACACAAATGTCTTGCATTAAGAGCCTAAATTTGGAAATTACAGTTTGTAAAATTAGATTTACTACAGTCACAGTGTGAACCATACCAGTGTGGGTGTTTCCAGAAATAGTAAGCAAGTGATGAAGAAAAAAAGCTTTTTCTGTTGTGTGAATGGCCACATTGACAGTTAAACTCTTTCACAGGCAATAGATGATAACTACTCCAGAAGACAAACGCAGTTAATCCAGGACCATACTTCAAATATTAGTCTATTAGTATGTTCTGTGAATAGTGAGGACCTACATAGTCCAGTCTGTAGTTATTTACAGACTATTTAATATTTTTATGTAAAAGCAGGTGAATTATTTGTTATATCAAAACATCTAGGATAAAATGGAACAGTTTTTCCCATGAGTAAAAAGGTAGATACTCTATGAATTTTAATAAGTTGTCAAATATCCTGACAACAAATTATGAACAGAATTTTTAAGGTGTTATAAAGGAACAGTTCCTGAGGGACAGGAAACTTAGAAATTCTATTCACATATGAAAGACAGTAAATGTATTAATGCTATTACAAATATATTCTCAAATATTTAATTTTCTTACTTTAGAATTACTTTTCTAGTGTTCAGACTTTAAGATTTTTCTAAAAGTAGTCTTGGAAATGCCTGAAACCACTTTCTAGCAACTTTGATGTGATGAACAGTTTTCTTATCATTCAATTTCATTTGCAATGCATCCTTTCAATAAAGATCTACAATAATGTCTCTTTTCTGCAGTGGCAATGGGTTTTGCATCTAGATCTTCAATAAGACCACAATTAAAGAATTAAGGACTGGCATTCTGTTTTAACATGGGTAATGTTATTTCATTATAACATGGTTATGTTATGTTATGCTATGTTATTATAAGGAAACTTAAATGAGGTTTTTCCAGAAAAAAAAAAGGGAAAGGGACTTTTCACAAAGAACTCTGTCTTTGGACAAGAAGGAATTCCTGCAGAAGTGCTCCAGTATACAGCTTTTATATTTCCTTTTTCTGCCAAAATGCACAGAAGTCTGTAAAACAAGAGTTTATTAAGGTGCATAACTATACAGTGGAACATTTTATTTGAATTTGTACCTGAGCTGATTTGCTGAGTTTGGCCAGGCTAACAAAGCAGTCCCATCAGCCAGGAATGCGTTGTGTCTGTCCTGGTTTCTGGAGGGATTTTTTGCTTTTTTTCTTATCCAGTGCAGCCAGGCCATGTAGCATGCTATTCACATTCATGTGGAAGAAGAATTAGCTGGTCTTTTAGATTTCCTGTTATTCCATTTTACTTGTTATCCTAGAATGAATCAATAGGCCAGATCCCTCTCTCTGGTGATGCTGTATCCAGATTATTGTCCCTGCAGTTCTCAGTGGCTTCAGTGTGCTATCCTTTCTACACTGAGTGAGAACACATTTGCCTCTAAAAGCACTGCAAGCCTTATCTAAAAGACTGTGGATCGTGTTTCAAAGAATTCCTTCTTCTCTATACTTACACTACTCAATATAACATCTTCCTCAAATTTCAGGAAGGCTTCCATTGATATCAGTGAGTGACAGCTCTAACACAAAGAACAATTACACAGCTGTACGACAGATGAATTCTCCAATTTATTAAGGTAATGAACGTGGTTTTTTTTTGGAGTTGAGATGACAGACCATAAGTTTAACTGCTGTTTTCCTGGTCTTTTGCTGAGACAAGGTGAGGGTTTACTGGTTTTCATTAGAGTGTTTTAAGCACTGCAGCTGCTCTCCCACTATGAACTAGGCTGAAATAATTAAATTCTGTCACTGAGACCAATGAATGAGAGTAAATTAGTAACAGTGACCTTCTACTGCAGCTAAATGGATCATTGAATTTGAAGCAAAAATATGCAGTGAAAATACAAGTGATAAACTTTTATGTAGCCTTCTTAGCCCCCAGCCACACAGAAAACAAATAATGCAGCTCTCTTGGTCATTGAAATTTAGAGGAAACCTAGAGGAAATTTAGAGAATCCTTGAAAAGCCAATTCTGCATCTTAATAGCAATATTATCAGATTTAAAATGAAAGCGATAGAGACACTAACTGCAAAAAAGCTTTTGGATATTTGAGGAACAAGGCTCTTTTATTTGTTACATTCATTTGCTAAGTGTTGTTCTGAGAACAGACCTTCAGAAGGTGTTTCTCTGGGTAGTCACTAAATTCTGCCAGCTCCTTCAATGACAGAAGCCTCCAGTATTGTGAGTATGATTAGGTGCAGAGAAATCTAAGGAAACCATCAGCAACCACTCAGCTTTGTTCATGCCCTTGCAATGCTGCAGCTATAAAGAAGTTAAATTCTAACACCTGATTTAATACAGTTTTACTGAAAACAAGATATATCTCTCCTATTAGTGATATCAAATCCTTCATCTTTGCCTCTTTTACTTCTCTTTGGATTTAAAACATTAGAAACACTTTAAAAAATACAATCTTCTCAAATGCATTGGAAAAATCATATAGAGGAAATAAAGGCATTCTGCTTAGCACATAAACAATCCACTTTAAGGGCAGATTATCTGAAAAACTTCAGCCCCTTGGAATTTGAGCTCTTTATGGGAAGAGAGGTGTTTATACATGACAAAGTTTCAGCTTCCACATTAATATGTTTTTTCCTGTCATTTATTATGTTTGTATTATTATTGCCACCATTGTTACTATTTTCCTTCCTGTCACAGATATACTCTTCAAATATTCCATCCTTAAGAACTTTCATATTTAGACAGCAGGTGGTGATAACTGATGGTACCCAAGGCTAAAGGTACAACAGCTAAAGGCTGTTGCCTTTTAGTTATGTCAATAGTATTTGCACTTGTCCTCGAAATCATGGAATACTGGCACAGCTATCACTCTCCTGCATTGCTTGCTTTGGCAAGGGAACTAGCATGAACTCTCTGTGTGAGGCTTAGCTGTGTATTATTCGGGGTTTATTGTGAGTTTCATGTTTTCATCTTTCCATGGAATTGTGCTGCAACTAGAGATCTGTCATTTAAAAAGCCTGAAGTTTTGCTTTGGGATTCAATAGCTTAAAATTCAACCATCTAGAACACTGCCCTTGTGTGATGCAGCCAGTAATTTTCAGTGTATTTTCCACTGTCTGTCAATAATATTTCTACAGACAGAGGCATATTGTAGACAGCAGTAGTTCATAGGACTTGCAAAATGAGGCTTGCAGAACTTCTCCAAGCATTCATGTTACAATTTAAGGTGCTTAATCTAAGGAGAAGAAAAGCACTTTAGGTATATGTACATGTGTGTGTGTACACACCAGTACAGCTTGTTTACCCCAAAAGTCCTGAAATGACAGAGTGCAACTCTGGGAACAGACCCTGGAAGATCAGGTCCCTTTGTGATGTATAGCAGAATATTTTGGAATGGGAAAACAAAAACAAGGCTATAGCTGTAACTTTAGCATTGCATTAAGCCACCCTGCACCTTCGTCTCTCCTGCTGAGTCTGCTCAAAAGGTTGGTCTGAAACAGCTAAGAAATGACTTAGCAAAAACTGCTATGAAAAAAGACCTGCCCTGCTAGAACGGAAGGAAGAAAGAACTAGAACAGAAGCTCAGTTCTGACACTGGTACTTTACATTTAACTTTCCAGAAAGAAACTTAGAAAAGAGAGCTTAGGGAAAACACTGACAGGAGAGGATGCTGCAGACTGGAGGAAAAGCAAATGTCCTTCACAAGTGGCAGGGAGAAGATCCAGGGATGTACAGGCAAGTCAGCTGATTTTTGGGCCCTAGAGAGGTGATGGAGCAAATAATCCTGACACCAGCTTCCAAACACGTGGAGGACATGAAGGTATTTGCAAGTAGTCAGCATGAACTTATGAACAGAGAGTCATCTCTGATTTGGCAACCTCCTACAATGATGTGCTTGGTGGAGGAGGAAAGAGGACCGGGTGGTGTTTATCTAACTTTAGCAAAATTTTATACAATGTCTTGGGACATCCTCATGTGTTGGAGTACAGTAGCATGTCTTGAATACATTGGATACAAAAGTGGCTGAACTGCCAGGCTCAGACGGTTGTGATCTGCAGTACAATGTCTGGTTGGAGGCTGGTATATATTTTTTCCTGAGATAGAGTGTTGATACTAGGGCTTATTACTTAACATCTACATTAATCACCTGAATGAGATTCTGTATTTTAATGTAAGCACTTCAGAACAAGGATATTACACATGCTGGGCTTGAATTTGCTATTTTAGCACAAACAAACAAGCTTCAGTCCTCTGGGTTATGCAGAGTTCAGGAAGGCAAGTGTCTGTACATGCTTTAGACCCATCCCAGGGAGATGTATGGCTCCTAAGGACCTGCAGATATAGGTGTAATGTCTCATACATGATTCTCAGTGACCTTTGACCTTCATAATCTGAAAGCAGTTCAGGGTACACAGGTTTTAATGAGACAGCATGTCAGCAGTAGAGAGGGACCTATAACTAGAGAAAGGGATACTAAGCTATCATACTGTTTGTGGTTTGCAAAACCACAAGGGCAGCTGCTGTTGAAGCAGTAGAGACAATGACATCAAAACCAGCATGTAAGTTATAGTTTCATTTGTTACCCAGCCTTTTCTTTTGCTTTTATAGGTCTTAATCACATGGACTATGTTTTAAAAATAAATGCTTTTCATTTTCAAGCAGTAACACAACATTAAATAAATACTGGCAAGACATGGCACAGCTATTTCCCAGCATGATTTTGTGCAGCTCAGCAAGTAATTTCACCTGCTGAGGGAACTCAGGCAAGCAACCAGGCAATCTCATAAGGCCACTAAATCAGTGTAAACAAAGTCTATTTTGACTGGACCAGAGCACAATCTCAAGTTCATAAGCAGAGGAATTTGCAGCTTATACTTCTTAATATCAAGTTTAATACTAGCTGAGTTTGGCAGAAATCACAGAAGTCTTGTCAAGCTATTCTGGCTTTTTATTTGTTTGTTTGTTTTAGATGAGATACTAAGAGCTTGCAGGAATATTCATTTCCTGAGAAATGCTGAACAAAGAATGTAAGATATATTTTACATGAATAATTTATGATTGGTCATTCTTTCTCCAAGGTGTTATCTTGCTTTCCAAACATGTAGATTGAAAATGGATAAGAACCCTTTACATTTCAAAAAGTAAATAATAACAAATAAAGTAAAATAAAATAAAATAAAATATAAAAAAAAAAAGTCCACAAGGCTCCCAAACAGTTTAAATTTCCAGAGTGTGTTCCTGATGTGATTGAGCTGCCCATTTCAATCCCTCTTGCCAGCAGGTCCAGGTACCCACCCAGGTGCTTCTGGGGCTGGCACATCCTGCTGTGCAGCCAAACAAGCAAAGCAGCTACCACAGAGCTGCCCTCTGACCACTGTGAAACAAGTTGGTGGCTCTCTATTTTATTTCATTGTTTTGCACTGAAATAGGTATTTCTTGGAAGCAAGATAAGCACTGAAAAGACTGTTTAAAAAAGTAAGGGATTTTATTCAGTGGGTGTGATTTTTCTATATAAGTATGTCAGAACTTTCAGTACCTGCAGTATCAACAGTGTTCTCTGAAGGACCAACCCATTCCTGCAATAAAATCCCAACAGGCTCCAGTAGTCATGTTTTGAACATATTGGAAAAAGAGATGCAGCTAAAAGCTTTTGCTTAACATGTATTTGAAATATTCTCCTGGCTTCACATGAACAAAGGGTTTAGTATATTTCAAGAACACAGTAAATACTTCTTCAACAATCACTAGGTGTATTTTTTCTAATAGTGGATTTCTGTAATTTGTTTATTTGAGATGAATCGGGAAAATTGGAAAACTAAGTCCAGAGTGAATAAAAAGGAGAAAGATAATAGTCAAAGATAAAGTAAAGTAAATCATTAATGAAAATGGCTTGGTAGCTTACCACATAAAAATGTTTGTCCTGTTTATATGTTGGATGCATAATTGTCATTTTAATTTATTTTTTTCCCTTTGTAAATGTAGTATGATATCTGTATTTATCATTATATGGTCCTGCCTTGATTTTCTAGTGGGTCTGAGCTTTACTTTGTTTTCTGTGATAGAGGTAGCAAAGAGCCATTTGCAATTCCCTACTCCATGACCCATGACTGATCAATCTCAGTACATGTTAAAGCAGAGATGGTTCATATCTAATGTATATTACTGAACTAAGGCCTCTATCACACTCCTGTCACTCTTAAACAGCCACTCTGACCCAGCACATGTTCCTTCTCTTAGTTTGTCCTGGGGGTAAAAAGATGAGATTGAACAAATTACAATTTTGGCACATATTTACAAGTACAAATTACAATTTACTCCAAAGCTTCTATGCAATGAAATACCCTTCAACAAGGATCTTCAGATGATGTAATGCCACTTTACACAGTGTTAAGTGGGATTACCAGAGTAGAATATGTGTATGTGGTTACTTTTTGAGTAGTTACGTATTTACAGATGCCCACATAGAGAGTAATTGTCTTTCAGCACTAAAGTCTACAGGGCTCACATGGAGTCTAAAACTTTTGATGTTCAGCATGAGTAAAATGACAAAAAACAGAAAAAAAAAAAATACACTCCTTGCTCTTGTCCTTTGGCTGGTGCTGTATTTTTATGTGTTGGATGGATTTCATCATCAGGGCAGCAAAACATAAACTGGATGATATAGTGCTTAAAAAAAACAACTGTGTCAATATGAATCTTCCCCAGCAAAGCAATATTTCTTAAACCTCTTAATATAGGGCTGTGAGTCAAAGTGACAATTAACAAGCGCTCAATAAGAGGTCAAAAACAACCACTCACACAGATTTGTTGAGGGCTTATGTTACCTATTTCTGATAAGTGAAACAATTGGCCTAAGTCACGTCACCTGAGGCTCTTCATATCTGAGGGAAGAGCCATTAGAGAGTAGAAAAATATTATAATTTGGGGTTTTTTTTTTGCATTATGCCTTTCCAGGAGAACTTGCTGCATAATTTCAAAGGTAAATACAAAATCGAAAGACAGTTGGCTTGAAAGAAAGGTAAAATCTCTGTTTGGTTTACTTAGGTTTAAATACATTAATCCTACAGCTAATATGATTGTGTAATAAATTCAGCTAGGTCACCCAACTAATTAGTGTATCTTATCAAGGGCAAGAGGAGACAGCTTCTTAAACACAGCTTAAAGGGACAGCATAAAACAAAGTGAAGCACAAAGCTGTTGACTACTTATGCTAAGCGAGTGGCAGGGGAAATAGGCAAAACACTTTTAAAATCTCTTCTTTCTTAAGAATATTTGAGACATGGATGCTTGTGAAGAATTCCTTCACTTTCAGCCCATTCTTGTACGAGAGGTGTAAAGAAGACATGCTTTTCTTTTATCCTAGAAAAGAGTTTTCCTTATTGCAGTTGAATGCAGTCAAAGCCCTCAGGGGATTTCTGATCTGATTTTTGTGGGAGTTAGGTAGCTGAGTATTCCTCTAGTCTAGAACTGGGTTTCAGACTGAAGAGGAGTTTTGGGCATAACTGTGTGGGTCAGTAGTGCTGAATTGTGAGAAATTGCCCTAGGAGGTCTGACTGCTGTATTGAGAAAGATGGAGGCAGGGAAAAAGGGAGGGAGAGAGGGAAAAGAGGATAGAAAGGAGGGAGGGAAGGAGAAAGGAAGGGAGTGAAACTCCATCTGAATCTCCTAGAAACCTGTCCTCATCCATCCCCAGAGGCCAATTAAGGAGGGAAATATAAACCCCATATAAAACCATGTTGTGGTTTAACCCCAGCCACCAGCCAACACCAGGCAGCCACTTGCTTGTTCCTCCACCAGCTGGATCAGGGAGAGAATCAGGAAGGTAAAAGCCAGAAAGCTGTGGGTTGAGATAAGGACACTTTAATAGGGAAAGCAAAAGCGGAGCACACACAAGCAAAGCAAAACCAGGGGTTAACTCCCTGCAATGGCAGGCAGGTGCTCAGCCAGCTCCAGGAGAGCAGGGCCCCATCACATGTAATGGTTACTGGGGAAGACAAACCCCATCACTCCAAATGTTCCCCTCTCCCTCCTCCTTCCCCACACTGGATCCACTGAGCATGATGTCACACGGTCTGGGATCTCCCTGTGGTCAGTTTGGGTCACCTGTCCTGGCTGTGTCTCCTCCAAACCCCCCAGGCACCCCCAGTCTCCTCCCCAGAGTGGCAGTTCAAAGAACAGGAAAGGCCTTGGCTCTGTGTAAGCCCTGCTCAGCAAAAACAAAAACATCTCTGTGCTATCAACCCTGTGGTCAGTAAAAATCCAAAATACACCCTTACACCAGGCACTGCAAAGAAAATTAACTTACTTTGGCCAAAATCAGCACACTACAACAAGCACAGAACAGAGAATGCTAACTGAGTATTGCCCAACCATCCTAAACTCACAGTGAGAGTTTACCCCTGCTTTTGCTCTCTCAGCTGAATGAACACATCAGCCAAGGTAGGGGTGGTGAGAACCTCCTCCTTTTTCACTGGAGCAAATGACAAGTTGAGCATTCTTCTGTGCATTTGCAGGTGTGAATACATGTGGGACAAGTCATTACCTGTCTTTAACTTTCTAGTTTTATGTCCTTACTCTAAGAATAAGGATTTTTAAATGTACTTATTGTATCGTTAAATCTTCACCTCAAAGTTCTCAACAATTTTTTTTCTATAATAATTTTTTTCCAAAAACCAATACAGGTATTGTTTTGTTTGGGTTTGTGTTTTCCCCAAATAAATTAATGCAGTACTTATTATGTTAAAAAGATGCTGGAACTGTAATGGTAAGAATACAGGCATGATGGATTTAAGGGAGAAAAATGCTTTTAAATCACTTTCCCATCTTTACCTCAGAGGGTAATAACACAGCTTAACTCTGGGGACTTCAAACTTGGTAGGGAATGCAAAGCAGAGTAATGAAAGGACTGCAGCTATGCAAACTGAGCAGGATCTAATTGAATTACAAACAGATGGGAAATAATGAAATCATTTATTATCCCTTCACGATTAGTTATCTCACAAGTATATCTCAGACAATAAAAAGGTTTTATCCAACCTTCTGCTAGGGATTTAAACTTTTTATCATCTCGTCTTCTCTGGATCTGTTACTTCATGTCTCAGCTTAATCAACAACTATCTTGCCAACATGAAATGATCTTTCTGGTTACTTAAAAAACAAAAATACAAGTACAAACAAACCGCTTGAGTGTCTTACACAGGCATCTACTTTCATCTGACATTTAAAAATGTCTAAGTGATACAACTTAAGTGATTTGGGATCTTATCAAACTATTATAACACAAAGAACACAATTTTCAGATGAGGAAAAGGTTTGCCTTTGGGAGACCATTTCAGCCAACTGCATCTGCTATGACTTTTTACTCTCCTTTCTATATTGCCCAAAAGCTCAATTCACCGAAGAATTTGGTCACTGGACTGCTAAGGCAGAAATTTGTCCCCATTAAGCAACTAAATGTCTGCTGGACATCACTCAGGCTCCAGATAACCGTGAGGAACAGGTTGTCATGTCATAGCATAGATGCAAAAGCCAGCACAATAATTCTTCAGAGTTATGACAATGCCAACAAAAGACATGTAGTTGAAGTGAGGTGTGCTTCAGTGACTCAAGCTTGGCTCTCTGATCCAGAGAGGCAGCCTGCACTAGAGAACAGATGTAGAACACACAGGGGATCATCTGTCTCACCATCTTTCCCAATTGGCCTGTACCATGTGCTGAGCAAGACCTTGAAGCTGAATCTGAGTCAGTACATGTTCCTCTGATAACAGCCAGAGGCAGCCTTAGTTAGTATGGACTGATAATCTGTTATGCTCCTGATCTTCAAAATTCCAAGTCCAAAATACAGAGAAGAGGATGGTTCCAGTTTTAAAGATAACTGAAGTGTATCAGGAAATAAGAATTAGAAAATGAATGTACAGCCATATGAGAAAATATCTTTCTGAGCACAAAAGGCTTACCTGTCTGAATAGACACTGTTAAATATGAAAACACAAAACTTGTCATGTCAAATTACTGCTTTCTTATTAGGGCTTCAGGAAAAACGTCAAGCCAACAAGCTTGGTTTCCATCAAGTCCTTGAGCCAAAAAAAGGAACATCTCAGAGGCAATATTTTCACAAATAAGCAAATTCCTACTAAAAGCCCACACAGAGGCTTCATGGTATTCATGAATTTGTATCTTTTCAAAGTGTAAGGGAGAGACTCTCTGGCAACAGTAAAATGTTTTTCCTTTTTCATTTACAAAAACTTTGCAAAATTGAAGACAATTAGCACCTTTGGGGAGAAGCAGCCCAGGAAAAATTTTGAAAGCAGTTTCCTTGATGAGGATCAATATTAATGTGTATGCTGGTGAATTAATATTTTTTGCAGCTTTAAACAACACTACAAGTACTTCATTCATCTAAGCACAAAAAAATAAATTAATTCATACATTTTTAATATGATTTTAATTAATTTTTCAACTCTTTAGACAACAAAGCCCCTTTCATAAATTAATAAAAGGTAAATCTGCATAGAAAGTTCTCACTTTTATATTAAGAAAAGTTTTAACACTTTTTTTAGCTGTAGGAGCTACAAAGCTGAAGATTTTTTTACAGTTCTTTTAACAGTAATGCTCAAAACAATCTTTTAGACTGGATCTCAGAACTGAAGCTGTTATAAAATTAGACTCATCTTCTGAATCTGATCTATCAAGACCCTTTTATAACTGATGAAATTTCAAATTCTAAAGGGTATCACTGGGAAATGGGAGTGCGTATAAAATTTCTTTGCATTACAAACCATGTTCCTACATCATCAAGCTCCTCAATATCCTAGATTTCATAATTTCTGAGTCTGATTAGTATTCAGATGATCAAACTCTAAGACTCAGAATCTCAAACAAGGAAAACAAAGTAAAACACACATCCTTCTACTCTCCACAAGAATTAAACTAAGGAGAAAAAAGCTATTATCTCTATGGAGGCTTTTGGGGTTCTCTCATGTTTTCAGATGGATCAGGTCTAGAAACTCTGTCTTTCCCTCTTATAAATGGTCTGTTTCAGATCCTAGACAAAGTCACCCCACTAAACAATGAAAGTCAGTGATAAATCAGACTCATAAAATGGTTTGGGTTGGAAGGGACCTTAAAGATCATCTCATTCCAACCCCCTTGCCATGGGCAGGGACGCCTTCCACTAGACCAAGCTGCACAAGAACCCAACCAGCCTGGCCTTGAATACTTGCAGGAATGGGACATCCACATTCTCTGGACAACCTGTTCCTGTGCCTCCCCATTCTCCCAGTAAAGAATTTCTTCCTAACATCTAATCTAAACCCATTCTCTTTCAGTCTGAAGGCATTCCCCTTTGTCCTGTCACTGTGTACTCTTGTAAAAAGTCCCTTTCCATCTCTCCTGTAGGCTCCCTTCTGGTACTGGAAAGATTCAATGAGATCACTGTCCAGCCTTCTCCAGACTCAACAATCCCATCTCTCTCAGCTTTTCCTCATATGAGAGGAGTTCCATCCCTGTAATTATCTATATGGCCCTGCTCTGGACTCACTCCAACAGGTACATGTTCTTCCTGTGCTGCAGATCCCAGAGCAGGATGCAAAATTCCAGATAAATCACCTGATGCTTTTACAAATATTTTGATAGACTCCCAATTCCAGTCACATTCCTTATCAGGGTGTTATTGTCCATAAATATCTAACAAAGAATGTGTTTTTTTTACCCCACATTCATCTAGTAGACCATGCATGTGATGTCAGTTTTATTCCATTAATAAATGGGCTTTTCTTTGGATGATTTAACCTTATTAATCTTATCTTTTCTCAAATATTAGCATAAAAAATTAGCATTTTTAGTTCACTTGTACAGATCACAAAGCACTGAGCAATTTTTAAACTTTAGCTATGATTTGCATTTTGCTTCTAATCTCACAATTTGTGTGATCAGTGTTGGCCATATTGAGGATCAAATCAGTACACTGATGAGTAGTTTTTATTCTCTCTTTGCCCAATGTGTTCTCACTAAAAAACCACATTCTGTCATGCTGCCAGCCCCACAGAGAGTTTGAAGTACCTCATCAACACATTATCCTCTTCCGTGAAGAGGATGGGATACCAAAATTTCATAATTGCATTCATGTTGGAAGGCTTTTCTCAGGGATGAAATGCAGATTCTGCACACAGAAAATGTTCTGGTCTTGGAAGAGGGCAATTTGCTAAGAGGAAGTGACAGCTCACACAGCTTACCTGTCCTAGTAGGACAGATCTTTGTTCATTCAAGGCAGCCAAAAAAAATTTCCTGTGAATAGATTAAGAACTTTAAGATGCATATACACACATGATGAAAGGCTGAGCAGCAGATGTTAGAGCAGAGTAACATCAGATTCACCACATTGAAAGGCTGGCACGGCTGCTAATTGCACAAAGGTAATATAACTTCCTGAGGGATTCAGAAAATATTTCATAACGTTGAGGGAAAAGAGGAAGAGTGAAAGTCAGATACTCCCTAGCAACACAGTGGAATGAAATGTTGAATATAGGGACAATAACAACTTTGCTGGTAAAAATTTATTTTTTATTCTACTTGACACATCTGGAAAAGATACCCATTCTTCTTTGGAATCCCCATATGAGGTATGACATTGGAAGTATTTTTTGTCTTATTCAGACACAGCAGTTTATTTAATTCCATTTAATCTCTGCCTTCAAACTGTTCTTCTATATATGAGGCCACCATGCATACAAAAGCTATGAAGGATGAAGACTGATTGCAAAGTACCAAAGTGGCAAATATATTGTTTAGGTGTCTGAAAAAGGGTGTGGATGTCTTAGATTAAGATCCTTCTTAGCGGGCATGTCTTTGGAATCAGATATATGTGGCTTCAGATCCCTTTCTTGCTTCCCAAAATAACAGCAAATACAGGAAAGGTGAAAAGGGAGACCAATTTGTTGCCAAGCTTATAATTCAACCTGACAGACATTTCAGCTATTAATACTGCATTTAAAAGTGAAGCTGTAGACTTGTGTGATGTGATCCATTGGCTAAACAAGAGCCATGACACTTTGCAAAACCCAAAAGAGGTGATTATGATGCTAAGAGCTTTTAGGTTGGAAGCTGGAAGGCAATAATGAAACTGAACAAAGGATGAACCATTGCAGCCTCTATTGTTTACCATTTAAGGAATGACAACTGATTTTGCTTTCATTGGAAAAACTCTAGTTTTAGGACTTTTCTTAAAAGCAGGATCAATTCTCCATTAACTGTGATCCATTGAACTATAGACATATTTCTTAGATTTCTTTTAATTATGCATTTACAAAGGCAAAAATTCTGTGGAGGAAAATCCTGTTTTATTCATCTTCCATGTCAGAACAATCAGGACATAAAATTATATGTAGAGACACACACCAATGCTATTTCTCAGACATTTTCACTTCAGCTTAGCAAAAGAAAAGAAAGGAGGAAGCATTATTACTACATTTAGGAGTATTCATGGATAGAATATTCACCATGTTGTGAAATTAATGCCTATGTCATCATTTGATTATTCACCTTGCTAGAAGGCTACAATCATTATTTTGGCAAAGGAAAAAGGAAAAGTAAAGATAGTCTTTGGTTAATAAATAGCTATATTACTCCAGCTGGAAGGCAGAGCTTTCATTCTCCCATTTAATACATCATGGTACTCCTGGGGTTTTACTTTAGGCAGAGAATTTTATTTATGCAAGCAAGATTAGCACATCAGTCCTTTGAAGAAATGAGAAGAATTCTTGATTCATCCATGTCCCTCTTACAGGTATTCAGTTCCAAACTGTAGAGTCCAGCACATCAAAATTACCATGTTGTTTTTCTCACAAAGTAGAAGAGCCATGTCTAGAAATGGCTGGACCTTGTACTTACTTCCCCAG
Organism: Pseudopodoces humilis; assembly: GCF_049639895.1. Classification (NCBI taxonomy): domain Eukaryota; kingdom Metazoa; phylum Chordata; class Aves; order Passeriformes; family Paridae; genus Pseudopodoces; species Pseudopodoces humilis. Next base: position 42,743,970 of record NC_142204.1, on the reverse strand, counting down.
AAAGAAGGGAGTTATAATTTCTATCTGTGTGTATGTGATGTGATTTTATTGAGCTCCTCCAGTAGATAAATTTCAGAAGTTTTTGAATTCTTTTTGCAAACATCTTATTCATTATTTCCCATCCAATTCTACAATAACAGTTATGGTAAAAAAAAATAAAAATAAAACCTCTGTAATTTTTACAAAACTTGTTGAAAGAACAAACTTTTTCTGTTGTGAGCTATAACTGAATAATATATGTTCACTAAAGTAAGGGCAGATTGAAATGTCCTATGGACACATCCCTGTTTTGTCTTCACTGAGACTAAAAGAGAACTGAGAAGTATGAGGTAAGGGGAAACCAGATCTTAAACAGAGCAGAAGAAATGTTCTCATTTAGAGAACATTAACCCCTCAACTTGGGTTAATTTTTCTCTGAATCTCTTTTCTGTCTAAAACTGTCTAAGCAAAGCACAAGAGGCTTCCTTGAATCACAACAATGTGAAACCAGTTTCTGTGGTGAAGAAGAGAGCAGCCCAAAACAATCTGGACTGTCAGTAACCTGTCATTACTGGGACTTCTTAAATTGAGAGCTGCACTCTCAGCAGCAAAGAGTGCACTTCAGAGAGGAATCAGCCACCTCTTAGCTAGAAGTACTCTGAAAGTTACTCAGAAATTATTATTTTTTGTCTTTTCTCTGTCTCAAATTTCCACGTGCCATTTTGTATCACATGTGCTTTCCAGTTCCTGTGACTCAGGTGGGTGCTGGCATTCCTCAGTACCAATATATTACCAAAACAAACAAACATGTGCATTCCATTTACAGGTCACAAACTGTACAAATTTGAATTGTGTTTCCCTGAGGGAGACAATATACATGAGATTCCCTTCTTCTTCCTAGTTAATTTAAAAAGAATAAAAATTAATATATAACTTGATTTTAAAAATAAATTTGTTGGGTACTACCAAAAAAAAGGTACCATCTCTGGTTTCTTGTTCCTTGTGTTGGTTGGAGGCAGGAAATAAAAGGAACCTCTATTGTACAGAAACCTGAAGTCCTTAATCAATACAACAGTAAATTTCCATAGCCTCTCGCTATGACAAAAATCAGGTAATCAATTACTTTTTCATAAGCTTGGCTTGTTGTAAACATGATTAAAATATTCCTGAAAAAATTGATGTGTACTGATCAGAAATTGTATAAGGCTTTTTCAAGCTGAGAACCAGAAATCATTGTTAAAATAATAAAACCCTATCACACAGATACACAAAAAAACCACATTAGAGCTAAGGGGAATATGTTAATCAAAGAATAACAAAATGAAATGTGATCTTACTCTGCCTTTAACATATCCTTCTGTATGTGTACTGAATGGTTGTTAGTTAAAATCTTTCAGCTGGAAGGGGGATTGTCCTTTTAATTATGCTTCTAATCCAGAATAAACATGTGATTAAAAGTATGCTCTTGGAAATGACAATGTTGTAAAATGCGATATTCTGTGAAAATTGCTCCATTAACTCCTTTGTTTACAGGCTGCTTCTGCTACTTCATTCAAAATCAACAAAACTTATGGATGTAGTTTAAACTGCAGACAGAAAACTAGAGTTTCTATGCCATAGTTTAGAAGCCAGATTGCCTAAAAAATTCCTTTAAAAAGTCTTTTAAAAAGGGTAAGATAAGAAAAGAAAGAGTTGTTTGATTTGAAAAGCTAGATTTGCTTCACAGGAAGTTTGAATTCAGATCCCTTTTACTGTATTATTTTGGTTTTCAGAACTGTAATGACTTTTAAAGGACAAGGCTTAAGGTAATAGCATTAAAAACAGGAACGATGAGTTGAGAAAGGACTTCGAATCATGGAAGAAAAAGCTGGGGTGGCAGAAAAGACCAAAAATATGTTAAGAGTGTTACAATAAAATTCTACCTACAAACCAGATAAAGGGCAGATAAAGCTCTCCAAAGAAGGTATTCACTCAAAAACACAAAACAGACTTTAAGAGTGTTCTGTTACCAAGTCTTGCAGGCTAAAGCATGCAGTTCAGCTCCTGAAAAGTGAAGTCTTTGTGCTGATATAGAAATGGGTATTAAAAAAAGGACTTGGAGAACATTTTGAATGGACCAAGTTTTCTTTTTTTTTTGTATAGGTCTGGCCCCATTCATCAATTGTCAACTCGCTTCACATCCAGAGGAAAACATCATCTGTGTTTTCCCTCAGGCAAGTTGCTCATGCTGGCATTTGGGACTTTCTTCCTTTCCCAATGAGGGCTTGACTTAACAAATGTTAGATCATAATAGATAGATAGATTATGATCCTCACAGATATTAATGGAGATTTAAAATTAATATTTCTTTCCTGTTCCTACATAAAGATGATTACATTAGAGAACGATTTAATTTTCATCATCTTTGTTCTCCACTAGCAAAGAAGAGCTCTCATAAAGAAATTTGTGGGGCTCACCCACTCTCTTCCTACACTGTTTTTTGCCCTAGAAATCTAATGAACTATTCTCTTTCACCATGTGACACCATGAGATATGATAACAATGGTTCTGACAGCAAAGAAGGGATTAAAAGATCACTATCCAGATATTCTTTTTCATACTCACACACGTTGTGATACTTTTGCAGAGTCTGAGAGATGCAGAGCACTGACTGCAGGTTAGAGTACTCTCAGAGATCTCAAACAAGAAGTTAAAAGGTGATCTTCCAAACTCGTCCCTAGGGCTCACAGCATTATGTCCTGTTGGAGATCCTGAGGGATGCTTCTGTTCACTTAACAGCTAATGTATGGCCATCTGCTCTTTTTAGTTTGCTCCATTTGTGTCATGCATAATCTCAGCATCACAGGGGACAATCAAGCTGCATTCTTGACAAAAACTTCACTTTTCATGCCACCAATTTGCAAAAAACACTTAATCACATACACCCCAAATCAAATAAAATTTAATACCTAAAAACTGCACTTAAAATATTTGTCAAACATTAATAGACCACAAGGATATATTCCAATCTATGTCAAATAATATTACCTGGTGTCAGAAATTATGCCTGGATGCAGATAGTACAAAGTGATGGAATTTCAGAACCAGCAGAAATATTCTGCTCTCATCTGAGTCATTGTAGTCCAGGCCCAAACTGGAGATCAGACACAACTCCCAAGTAAAGCTGAGGTGTCTGTGTTCTGGGCTATGCTTGCACAGAGTTGGAGATGAAACTGCCATATGTGTTCTTCATTTCAACTCTAAATCTTGCCAAATAGAATAGAGTACACAAATCCAGTGTGGACAAATGGTCTCTGAACATATGTCTATTTATGAATAAATTGCTCACACTGAAGGACCCCATATATTTTACTTTCATTTTCTTTTGCTTTGTCTAAATAATTAATTTTGCTTCTCATAATTATGATTTTCTCAAATGAACCATTTTATTTCTTCTCAAAATATTTTTGTACAGAAATGTATTTTCAGTGCCTTTCTAATTTCTCCAGGCACCACATTCTTTCTAAGTCATTTCTTATGCTCATTTTTTTCACAGTCTAAAAGACTTTTCCTGAGCATGTTTTTCATCACTGTTGTTTCTTGTTTTCTTGGCTCAAAGTATTAGATTCTAGGCAGAGCCAACTAGAAATGGTTTGGACAAAAGTTTGGGAGGGAGTGGTAGGTCACAGCAAAAAAAAGAGTGGACACATTGTAAGGAAAATATTTTTTTATACATGTTTATGCAGTCTTAAAAGCACAAACTTGTTACTAGCTAAAAATCATGCTCCTCTGAATAAATTAATATCCTAAATAAATTAAATCAGTTTAAAGTTTGTTGCATCAGCTGACTGCCAAAATTAAGATCTGTGGGAGGTTGCTTTACCCGAAGTTTCAAAGTGGTGAATAGAAACCTTTGAAAATAAGGACTCAGCTGCCCCTCTAAGAATTGTTGTCATCTTTTGACTTAGGAGAGTTTAAAGCACCATCTGTAGCAGAAAATCACTTGTCTATGAGAAAAATGCCTTTCAAAGCTCTGGAGGCCACCCAGAAAAAAACATCTGGAAAACAAAAGTAGTTCTCCCATTTAGTTCTAAGCTCATCAGTTTCATCTTTATTTATACATGACCTTGTTCCTGGGTGAAATGCCTGAAGTGTGTTACTTGCCCCCTAGTTTCCTTAATCACAAGCTTCCTCATTAAGCTCTAATGATAAGGACAAAAGAGAAAGCAACTTCTATAACCTAACAGTGATTCTTTGAAGACCATGAGAAGAGTCAGCAAGTACCCCAGACACCGCCTGGGGGATGCACAGTCCTCCTTCTTTCTTTGCATTAGGTTTCTCAAACCATTCAGCTGTTGCCTAATATCCTTGGTATCTGCCCTTGGTTTCCAAAGCTGCTGCTGACAACTCTTTGCAATCTTGCCAAGCAGAAGAAAGACAAGGGTGGATATCTGATCTGAGATATACACTAGTGCAATGCTTCAACAAAGATTGAATTTAGGTTGAACTTCTGATGTGGAGGATGAACGTAAACTCAGATTTTGCTTTCTGTCTCCTCACTGAGAGCTTTGAGTTTCTGTTCAATTGTTGTTATCAATGATGCTATCATGACTTTTTCAGGGAAGAAGGAAATAGAAGACAGCTAGATATTCTAAGGATGAGGAGTAGGGACTGATCTGAAAAGCTATTCAAGTTTTCATGAAAATCAGAAAGATTTAGACTCTTATAAAAAGTTTGTTTCAGACAAGCCAGCCCACCCCAGGCAAGAGTCTCCTCTTTATCCATGAATATCACATATCAGAGAGAGCTGGCAGCTGTTCAGCTCTGGCAGAAGTTCAGAATCAAGCTGGGCATATATCACACCCATGTGTTATTTTGTCTAAGAAGCCGGCTAGTGCCTTTGGTCCCCAAAATCCCTTTAGGGAGTGCAGATTGTTAACAGACAAATCTGGCCTTCCTCATGGCCAGATACACTCATGGCCTTCCTCATTTTTGACCATGCAAAATTAAATTGCCTATGTTGTTCAGAAGCTTTGAACAGGACCTTCTAGTAACTTCCAGCTTACTCTTTTTTTTTTTTTTTTGATGTAACATTATTTTCTCTTTATTTCGTTGAAAAAATATTACATTTCTTGTGCCTAAATAAATTTCTCTTCACCAAGACAAGCATCTGATCAGGAATTTAACTTTTGTCTTCTGGAGGGCTGAGCAGGGAATCCTGTGATGAAGTCATTGGTCCTCTGATTAGTTTTCTCCCATGCCCTGTAGAACAGTCATGCTTTGGTAGATGTTGCACTGCTGTTCATGCTTCACTTGCACTCTACTCACCTCATGATTGAAAAGGATGATCCTAGTGTGAAATTGGATTTTTGTCCTCTGTGTGTATGAATTGTAGCTGGCAGAATCCTCTTGAACTGAAGGTATCTACAAACATCCAGCCTCCAAAAATACAGTCTGAAATATTTATCCAAGTAACTCACTCCATGGCTGCTTTCCCTACCTTCACTGTGAATAGATATCTTTTCCTTCTCCAAGTCAAGGGGAAATTTTCACAGTAGCAAGATTAGGATGTAAGCCAGATTTACCAAATTGCAGTAAATGGTGACCTGGAGTGTCTTTTTCTGCTTTATTTTTGTCTGCTTTTGGATGACCTGTGCGATGATGTTGTTATGAGACTGTGGTGTTGTGACCATGGCTGGAGGCCAGGTACCTAGGAAAGCCACTCTATCACTCCCCTCCTCAACTGAACAGGGGAGAAAAAAAAATAAAAATTAAAGGCTCATAAGAGCAGGGAGAAATCACTCACCAATTCCCATCGTGGGCAAAACAGTCACAACTAAGGGAACTCATTACCAATCAAAATCACAGCTACAAAATGAGATGTAACACAAATCTTAATATTTCCCCCACTCCTCCTTTCTTCCCAGCTCTACCTCCTCTCTGACAGTGGCACAGGAAGACAGGGAATGGGGACTATGGTCAGTTCATCACCTGTTGTTTCTGCCACTACTTCTTCCTCAGGGAGAGGTGTCCTTCCCCTGCTCCTACATGGGGTCTCTCCCACAGGAATCAGTCCTCCACCAACTTCTCCAGTCCTCTCCAACTCCTCCAACTTCTGTGGGTCCCCTTCCATTGGGTACAGTCCTTCAGGAACAGGCTGCTCCAGTGTAGGTCCTCCATAGGGTCACAAGTCCCATCAACAAACCTGCTGCAGTGTGGCCTCCTCTCTCCAAAGGTTCACAGGTCCTTTCCAGGAGCCTGATCCACTGCAGGCTTCCCATGGGGTCACAGACTTCTTTTGTTCATCCACCTGATCCAGTGTGGGTCTTCTCTGTGATCTGCAGGTGGATCTCTGCACCTCCATCGTCCTCCATGGGCTGCAGGGCGCAGCTGCCTCACCATGGCCTGCACTACAGGCTGCAGGGGAATCTCTTCTCTGGCACCTGGAGCATCTCCTCCTCCTCCTCCTTCTCCAGACCTTGGTGTCTGCAGAGTTGTTCCTTTCACAGTCTCATTTTCCCCTTTTTAAAAACATTGTGCTAGAGATGTTACCAGCTGTCACTGACTGGCTTGGACTTGGTCAGTGGTGGGTTGTCCTAGGAGCCTCCTGGCATTGTCTGTCAGACATAGGGGAAGTCTCTGTCAGCTTCTCACAGAAGCCACTCCTGTAGCCCTTCCTCACCCCCCACAAAACCTTGCCATGCAAACTCAATACATTAACTGATACTATGAAACTAAATCTTACATCTCTGTGTTTCACTCAAGGCGGAGACAAGTATTAGGAAACTGTGGACTACATTTATTGTGTTTCCTAGAGTAGACTCGGATCCTTTGATGCCTTTTTTTTTTCCTCTTTTTTCTCCTCTTTCTTTTACTTTGTTAAGTGACAGCCAGTGCTTAGGTGGGAATGTATTTGAAAAGAGTGCCCCCTAAAATGCCAGAGCCAAAATAATGAGAAAAACTTTTCAAACACTTCTAAGGAACTGTTTCCTCTTGAATAACACTCACTGTCGTATATATATACCGCATCATTTGTGCTTAGTCACCATGTCCATTAGTGTGCCAAGATAAGGCAACTGCTCTGTCATTGTGAAGCTGATTGTTGTTTGGATGCTGACATATCAACTGCCCACACGCTCAGACAATACAAAAATCAAATGTGCACTGTGATTAAAGGAGGTGATCCTTGAGAATTTCAATTATATGCTACTATTCAACTGAAAAGTTGGTGATCTGAAAGCTAAATATTAAAAAAAAAACCCTGTTATTACCCTAATCTTCTCTGGAAAATGGACCATAATATGGAGTCAAACAGATATGTCGAAACCTATTAAGATGGATTTAATTACAGTTCTTAGTGCCTGGAGTCTCAAATTCAAGGAGGAACCTAGAAAACTAATCATAATTTAGAGTCATAATAAAATTTCACTCTGTTCATAACATCTACCTTATAGCCTCTGTATTGGGGAAATCATTGGTATTTCCAAAAGCTACATGATTCCTTTACAAAACATGTACTAACTTGCAATATTCTTCAAAGCCCATGATTTTTAAGTGTTTTTTCTGTTCAAGTCAGTGAGGACAAGGACTGAATTAAAATGCCCTGTTGCTAACATGTTGTCCCAAATAGCGCTGAGTATCGACAGTACTTTAAGAGAAATCTGAGTGATAATTAGAGGTCCCTTTTAAGTTTATGTATGTCTTCCTGGTCATGTCTGTGTCCAGCAGCATAATGCAGCTTGATCACATCCCTGTTGAAATGGGAGGTAAGGCTCCAGTTTACCTTAATGTTACAGAATCACGTCCCTAAATAATTCCAGATAGCAAAGTCAGAGATCCACTTTAGTTGTGATTGTCACAGGTGCTTATCTGAGTCCCTACCACAGGGCCTGTAAAATAAAAGGCCAGAGGTTACATAATGTCAGACAACAACAAAAATAAGTAATTCTTCAAAAATAGTCTATCTCACACAAATTATGAAATGGCAAAGTATTGTCCATATTGCTCTCAGTCTGAGCAAAGTGACATGGTCCTATCACATTCCCTGCACTCAGCATTAAATACAGAACTATCTGGATATGTTATCAACAAAAAATGGCTTTGATAGTTTGCTACTATTTGTCTGAAATCAAAGCATCATTCTCTGAAATAGTCAAAGGGCTTTTCTGAATCTGCTGTGGGCCTAAGTGGCTGTTTGGCAGACAAGACTGAGAAGCGGGTCCACTTGAACCTCATGAACCTGAAGTTCAACAGGGCCAAGAGCAATGTGCGGCACATAAGACAGGACAATCCCCAATATGAACACAGGCTTCAGGATGAGAGCAGCCCTGCTGAGAAGGACTTGGGGTGGCAGAGAGGCTGGACATGACCCAGCCATGGGCACTCACAGCACAGAGAACCAAACGTGTCCTGGGCAGCATCCAAAGCAGCGTGGGCAGCAGGGCCAGGGAGAGGAATCTGCCCCTCTGCTCTGCTCTGGTGACACCCCACTGCAGTGCTCCATCATCTCTGCAGCCCCAAAGGACATGGACATGCTGGAGTGAGCCCAGAGGAGGGATACAAAGGTGATCAAAGGCCAGAGAGCTCTCCTATGAAGACAGATTGAGAGTTGGGATGGTTCATCCTGGCAACAGGACAAGAGGTAATGGCTTTAAAGCAAAAGAGGGTTGATTTAGATTAAATATGAGGAAGACTGCTTTTTACAATGAGGGTGGTGAGGGACTGGAACAGGTAGCCCAAAGAAATGGAAGATGCCCCATCCCTGGAAACATTCCTGGTCAGATTGGATGAGGCTCTGAGCAACTTGATCTAGTTGAAGATGCCCCTGCTTATGGCAGGAAATTTAGACTAGAAAATATTTAAAGGACCCTTCCAACCTATACTGTTTTATGATTTTATGATTCTACGTTAAGTAAAATAAAATCACAGAGATAAAATAATTAGCTTAAGAAGTAGTTGCTAGATGAAGGTCTCCAGAGAGAAACACACGTACATAGCACAGAGGTATGAAAACCTGAGAGCAAAAAACAAGACAGAGCTGGGAGATGTCAATTCAGCAAGGTAAAAGATCAGACCAAATGCTGTGGAGATTGACACTTCCTCAGCTGACTAAGGAGTGCCTGATGCCTGGCCATCAGAATCTCATCAGGAGTCTGTCATATAAGTGCTAAGAATACCAATGATAAGCTTATGACTACAGTCCAGCTGTTCTTTGGGTGTGTTAAGATTAATTAAGTGTCTTAATACATAAGACCATTTTATGTACTCTTGAACTGTGTATGAACTTCTTTGCAAATATCCACCCACAGTAAAATGCCCAGTAGATCCTGGAAAATCTCATTGGGTTGTAATATTTGTTACTTCTATGAGAATGCTTTAAACACCCGGGAAGTCTCAGAAGAGATGAGGTCCCCATGAATAGGAAACTAAATCAAGATGCAAATTTCTGTTCCTAACATGAAGGTTAACAGCATTTTGTAATTCTGTGGAAATCAAAGAAAACAAAGCTTTTGTTGTAAATCAGTATGAGGTGCCTCTAAATATCCTTAACCAGGGACTGGCATCCTTACCAGACACATTTTTATTTTTATTTTTTCACTTAAGATTAATTTGATTAGTGGTTTTTAATGAAATAATCAGCAGGTTGTGCACTCTCTAGGATGTATGTGTCTGGATAGGAGCAGTCAGATGCTATCTCATTTTGTCAGTATTTATACTGATCAGAGATGTACCAGATTTGACCCAGGAGCCATTTGGCCATAGTGCCTTGTTTCAATTCATAAACCTTCCAGACTGTGAGGAAGACTGCTTCTTACATCATTCACTGTAGACACGTCCTACATACAATATACGTACATCTCATACATCAGAAAATACATAAAACTAAGATGGTAGTGTTTTCTTCTTTTTAACATCTGAGAACCTGAAAAATACCTCTAAACCAAAACAGAAACCAGTCAAGAAAGAGCACTTGTACATTCTCATCCCATCTACATCAGCAGGTACTAACACTGGGTTTGTTGTGAATTTCATACATATCTGTACATAATGGCTGGAACTCTGTAATAATTATTTATTTAGAGCCATAGGAATCCACCCCAGAGAAATCTTTTGAGTGTCACAGTCAAATAAACAGCCCCATACAAAGCCACTAGCTATATGTTCATTAGGTTGGACTAGTAAATTCAAGGACATCCAGAAACACAGTGTGAAAGGAAAATTTCATCATGCTCTGTGCTACTGAAAGAGTAAATTATTAATTGCATCAAAATTTTTTCCTGAATGTTATTTTAGCTTTTCCTACCATATTTAATATGAATATGAAGCAGAACTGAGAGGGAAAAAAAAGAAAGGAAAGTCAACAAAAATTAAGAATTAGTGATATTGATGTTTTATTTTCTTTGGTATTGATTAATGTAATATTTCTGAAATATTTCCTTTTTTAAAGTTCCATTAAAAAAATTAATTTTGTCTGACAACAATATTGCTTGAAAATCTGTAGTACAAAATAATAATAAAAAAGTATCACTCAACCCTTGTCAGCAGAGTAAACCCCAAAGGCCAGACGATGAACAAGTTATGAAAACATTTCACACTCACACTCATGCCTTTATATAATATGAGTGAAAGAATGGAATCTGAAGTGATTTGCTTGGTTTCCTTTTCTCATAACCACTTCCTGTCACTGATAAGAGACAGAAATATCAGTTGTTTGTGACAGTATAATTTCACCTACAGACATCATATTTTGAATTACTGAAAGAAAAGACTTCTGTAGCATTTTTCTCTCTTACATTATTGTTGTAATTCACTTCATATGGAGTGAATTGTGTTATTGCAAAGTGTATAAATCTAAGTATGAACTTGAAGAAGGTTCTCCTTTTGGTGTGACTGAATGCAGTCTGCTGTCATTAAACCTTTTAATAATTAAATGCAAGGGGCAACATTAAAATAATATTTAGGTCCTTTACTTAAGGAAAAAAATAACCAAAAATAAATTAAGAGATAAAGACATGTGCACAGACCTTTCTTTTCTCAGGCCTAATATCATTGCTTATTAATCAACTCTCAGAAAAATGGATGACTGATTAAAATTACATCTACATTATTGAGATTAGCAGGATGTATTGTAAAAGTCTTCACAGACACTGAACTTCTTTCTCTTTTCCTGCATATTGTCTTGTTTTGTTTTGCTTTGTTTTCATTTTGTTTGTCTGAAGCAAAGAATCAGGTGTGGGAAAAGACATATGCATCTGCTTACACCTGAACGTGTGTGGGCGGTGTTTATAGACAATCATGCACTGGTACTCAGGCTTTGCTGGTAGCAGTGCTACCCCTAAAAGCACTCTGATCTTTTGTATGAACCACCTGATTCCCAAAGGGAATTCAGAAGCCTGCTCCTAGCCTGCACATGAAATCAATGTGGACCTGCAGGACAACATTGAGTCAGACTTTTGGAAGGGCTCTCAGGGAAAATTTTGAGGATGATGGTGCAAAGTAATCCCCACAATGATGGATTGTAGTCTGATTACACCAGCTCCATTAGCTGCAGAAGCAATAAACACAAACCTCTGACTTCTGCTCCCCTCTTTAGGTCACCATCTTCAGAAATAGGCATCTACAAAGAACAGACCTGTGGATGGTGTTAGTTGTAGAAGTATTTTGTGTTGGGTCAGTGCTGATGTGTAGAAACGGGAAACTCTTGCCTTGTTGAAAAGGAGATCTGTCCTTTGGCCTACAACACAGGTGCTTTTTGTAACTTGGTATTTCTATTGATAAAGAAAAAACAAGTTACTGTTTGGTCCTTGACATCTTTTGAGGGCTTCCAGGAGTTATATCCCCTCAAGAGAGATGACATGTTATGACACACTGACAGAAATGTCCAACAAAACAAAGTTTTTACAGACTTTGGACTCTGTCCGCATAACTAGTACTTTTTATTTTTTCCTTCCTCTTGAGTTGTCTCTGCAAAGCTGACAAATGTACAAGTCTGTCTGAACACCTCATCTAGAGAGTAATCCAGACACAAACAACACTATATAGGATGGATGTCTAATCCAAGTTGCTGACTGGAGTTGCAATAAAATACTGACAACCCTCTGCAATTCTGTACGGCTTAAAAATAGCTTGGGTTAGCTTCCAGATATTTACTAAGTACTCCTCAGATGGGTAAGCCTGCAGATCTCTCCAAACAACTTAAAGCCTTCTTAATGTTAACTTATTTTTTAAAGTCAGCACTCCTGTGCTTGGTACAAAAACTCTTTTCTTCAGTTTTAGAGTAGTTTGGGTTACTGAAACATCTTTGAGTACTGCCAGCACCTTTTCAGTTGCATGCAATTTCATTATTAGTAAGGTGGGGGTTATTGAAATGATACCTCATTATCATCTACAGCAAATATCAGGATACCATTTGCCAGTCATGATTTTTTTTCCTGATAATAACTGAGATCAGGTTTGCAGCTGTCTCAAAATATTTGAAACCTTAGACAAAGTGCAAGCACCTGTCAAAGCTTAATGATCCCACCAATCAGAAATATCAGCAATGTTGTCACTTTCCTAGATAAATTCAGGATAGTAAGAAGATATACTCTTAAAGTTGTTGTATAGTTATCCTGTGCAACTCAGCACCATGTAGCACAGCTGGTAAATGAATTTAAGATATTTCTGTGCATAATAGAAAAAATCTGAAGTGCAGCCAACAGGAATCTAAGTTCTCAAAGTGTTATTAAATACCTGAAATGCTATCTTAAGCAAGAATTTTGAAGAATTATAGCCTCATCAGAACTTTCTGACAGAGATGAGTAGAGAACAAAGCTATAAAGGTGATTTTGATCCTGTTTTTTCAGCTTATTAAAATGGCTCCCTGATAAAACTAGTGGGTTCAGAAGATGGGTAAACTACAGAGGTTGGAATTTCAATTCTGTTTGAGTATGCACACAAGACTTGAGATGAAAGCACTGAACTTCATCCCAATATTTTTAAAAATAAGCCTGAAAAAACAGTTTGGAAAATCAAATAATTCAAGTTTTCTCCAGATATTTCAAGGCTGTTCTCTTTCTGTTAAACTAAGAGCTTCTCCCCAAATACTATCAGGAACAGGACCAGAAGGTATGAGGATATGTGAAATTGAAAGTAAATGGGAAGGAAAAGTTTTAATAGAATCATCCCTTTCTTTATCTGGATGGTGAGCCACCATCTCTATTAATGGCAACTGCAACTGGTGTGTTCCTGGTGTGATCTTCAGAAGGATCTCCTAAAAATAACATCAATTACCACCTGGCTATTGCAATAGCTGTGCTTAGACAGCTTGAAACCAATATTGTTTTTGCCACAACATACTGCCAGGACAAATGCAAACTGTTGCTTAACCTCAGGTCTTTCAGGCTAATACAACTTTCGGTGAATTTTCTTGCAACTTAGAAATTCTGATACAGAATATTTTTTCATGCAGGAATTCTATTGCACATTTTTTTTAATTAGGTTGCACCCTATTTCTAATCTCTTCATATCACTGCCAAAAACTGGAGGGATTCAGAAAAAAGCTCAAAAATAGCAAAGCAATAGGGGGAGTAGCTTTTTAGAATGGAATTGCAAAACTATTTTTTTCTGCTAATATAAATTCTGACTAGAAGCTGCTGTAATTTCTTCTGGGTTTTTGAAAGGTATTAGTCTATGCAGTCTCCACATAAGGTCATTCTTTTGAGAAACAAGACACCTGAGGTGAATATCAGGAAGAATGTCCTGGATGCTGAATTAGAACCGTGGTCTAGAAAAGTCTTTCTTGGATTTTCTGTACAATCTACATAGGAGATTGTAGATGTACATCAACCTATACATATACTTAGCATCTCTAAGTTATTCATGTCCTTGGTGTATGATGGTCTGCTGTAGCACATGATGTTCAAACTCTCTCCTGGTTTTGCCTTCTGTTACGGAGAGAACACTCCCTACAATCCCAAAGGCAGTCTTGGGATATTGACTTGATGGTGAAGTGTTAGTGACTTGGAGTTGAGGTTAAATACTGTCAGTGTTGCTGTTTGATGGAAGGGTTATGTTCCAAATCAGGAAGGCAAATGAGATCTTCCTTGTGTCACACACCAGAGAAAAGATATGCCGTGTTTAGGGACATAGGTAGGGATAGGTAGGTAAGCAGAGGGAGAGAATAAATAGGTCCAAGAGTGTGTAGCTGTCTCCCAGCTGAGGTGCCAATTAGAGCTGCCTGAAGAAGAAGGACCTGCAGGGTTCACTTCTATTCCTATGAAGAAAGACCGAAGAGGCAGTTTCGTGGGGTTTCAGCAGAGCACTGTCCTGCCCTTTCCCAGCAGAGCTTTAAGGGTCAGCATAACCCTCCCTTTATCAGTGACTTACTGTGCAATTCGACAAGGCAGTGAAAACATTGTTTTCAGTGAAAAAAAAGAAAAAAAAAAAGGGGGTTTTGGGGAAAAAGTTGGCTGAAGCACATGAAGAGAAATGAGGAAGGGGAGTAGAAGTGTCCTTAAATTTACATTGTGGTAAGGATGAAAAAGAGGTAAGAAAATGAGCAGGAATAAGTACAAGCCTTCATTTCTTGACACACAGGAAAATTTGACCTCCCTCTCTATATGGAGACCGTATGAAACTATCCACAAGTACTAACAAAACAACATAGTCAGGTTTAACTTAGGATTTACCATGTGCTGAGGAAAAAATGTATGGCTTTTAAAGTAAGACCATTAAAAATAAAAAAAAAAATAAAAATATATCATGTTTAGAGCTTTTTGAAATAAGATGGAATACTTATTTAATAAACCTGAAAACATAGAATGGGCAATATAAAATGAATACAAAATTAAATCAAGCAGGTACATTCATCACTGACAATAGAATAAATGGACCCAAGCACAAAACATTTATTTTAATGACCTAAGGCAGCATAAGGATAATGACATAAGATAAAGAACAATGTGAAAAGTTTTTGTATTTTTTTCTGTAGCCTGTAGCACAAGGGCAAATAGGAGCTGGAGTGTGGTAGCACTTAACTTGACACCTTTTTGACTGTGATGGAGGACTAGGGTAGGAGAATGGTTATCCTCCTAACAGGTTAATCGCAAATCCATCTATTTTAGGTGGCCAGTCTGGTTTTATTGTGTCAGTTTTGGCAGTGTGAAATGTTGTTTTGACTTCAGCTTTTTAGTACCCTCCATTATATGACAGAGTTAGTATAAAAAAAAATACAAAATATTGAATTGAAAAGTCATTCTAAATTGTGAAGCATTAAACACAAAACCTGTTAAGACAGGTCACTGTGGTGTGTTTTTTAAAATCTTCTTCTGAGACCAAAGTTTAGCAAAATCAGCATACAGAGTATTTTCATGCAGTTCTTTTTTCCAGTGTGGAGCTTTCTGCTGAAAATTTTCCAAGTGTCTCTAGATAAGGATCAGCCTATGTGAGAGACTGATCTTCCAGAACTCCATTTTCTTTAAAAACACTGCCTCTTAAAATACTATATTTAAATGCTTCAGTAAATTAAATAGGAAAGATCTAGTCTTTCCCAGGTAAGGGATTCTACTCTGCATTCTTTCTGCTGTTTTGCTCTCTGTTCAGGGTACTGAAACACTTATGTGAAGTCTGTGCAAAAGCAAACTCAAGGAAAGGAAAGCATTAGAAAAGCCTCCAGACAAACAACTGAACAGCAACAGAAGAGCCTCAAAGCAAGTACTTTCATGGTATCCCACAACATCCTTCTCTTCAAATTGGAGAGTGATGGATTTGACTGGTGGACTGTTATGTGGCTTGGGAACTGGTTGGATAGTCACATCCAAAGGGCATCGGTGACGAGTGGTGTCCCTCAAGGGTCTGCACTGCGACCAGTGTTACTTAATATCTTTATTAATGACAGGGATGAAGGGATCAAGTGCACCCTCACCAAGTTTGCAGATGACACCGAGCTGAGTGGTGCAGTTGACACACCTGAAGGATGGGATGCCATCCAGAGGGACCTGGACAGGCTTGAGCAGTGGGGCCATGGGAATCTCATGAGGTTTAACAAGGCCAAGTGCAAGGTGCTGCACCTGGATGGGGCAAACCCTGGTATGGGCACAGGCTGGGGATGAACAGATCAGAGCAGCCCTGCTGAGAAGGACTTGGGGGAGCTGGTGGAGGAGAGGCTGGACATGACCCAGCCATGGGCACTCTGAGCACAGAGAGCCAAACGTGTCCTGGGCTGCATCCAGAGCAGCGTGGGCAGCAGGGGAGGAAGGGGATTCTGCCCCTCTGCTCTGTTCTGGTGACACCCCACCTTCATATATATATATATATATATATATATATATATGCCCCAGGGTCCCCAGCACAGGAAGAACATCAACCTGTTGGATTGAGTCCAGAGGAGGCCACCAAGCTGATTAGAGGATGGAGCACCTTTCTGCGAGGAAAGGCTGACAGAATTGGGATTGTTCAGCCTGGTAAAAAAAAAAAAAGAAGGTTTTGGGGTGACCTAATTGCTACTTTCCAGTACCTGAAAGGACTTAAAGGAAAAATGGGGAAAGACTATTTACAAGGGCATGTAGTGACAGGACAGGTGGGAATGGGTTTAAGTTGAAAGAGACTGGGTTTGGATTAGATGTCAGGAAGAAATTCCTTACTGTGAAGTACTAGAACAGGATGCCCAGACAAGTTTTGGATGTTGCATCCCTGGCAGTATTCAAGGCCAAGCTGGACAGGGCTCTGAACAATCTGATCCAGTTTATGGTGTCCCTACCCAAAGTAAGGGACCTTTACATGATCTTCAAGGTGTGCTTTCTATGCAAACAATTTTATTATTTTATTCTTCTGTGATACTAACATCCAGAAACTGAGAGAACTATAAAAACTGAATATATTATAAACATTTATTTAGAGTCAAAAAGGCTTACTAAAATAATTTTAGGGTTTTTTTCCCCCAATAAAACAGATTTTAGAACTCATGTACAGTAAATAAATCTGGCTCACATAGTGTTATTTATGTTCCAAGAAGTCTTAAGCAGCTTAAGAGCCTAAATGTTAATCTCATGGACTGCTTCTCAGATAAGTGGCATTATTTCTAGTGTTCAATTTCCCTGAAAAATGTTAATTTCTTTATTTTTTGCCTCATTGATTTGTGTATTGCTTCATAACTTCATAAATTCATAGAATTTCCTAAATCCTATGCAACAGCCACAATCAATTAAGGGTGATCTTTAAAAAAAGCCCCAAAACCTCGTGTTTAAATATGTTTTCCTCAGTACATTCGTAATGAACAAGTATTCAAGAATAAAAATTTTAAATCACCATCAGACATCAGTTATTACTTAAATCAGAATTTCCTCCAATGTCTTAGGTTCACAGAATGGTTTGAGTTAGAAAGGACATTAAAAGGTCATTTAGGTGACTCCACCTGACACAAGCAGGGACATCTTTCACTAGATCAGGTTGCTGAGAGCCACATCCAACTTGCAGTTTCCAAAACCTTTGCTCTCAGTCAGTTTGTCCCATGAAGATCCCCCAGTCTATGTCGATGTTGGGAACTGCCCCAACCCAGGTGCAGGACCTGGGACTTGGCCTTGCTGAACTTAATGAAAAATGAAATTGTCAGAAGCCCACTCCTGGAGCCTGTCATCTTCATACTATTGATTTAAGCTCTGATTTGGGGAGTTTAAAATATTCTATGAATGACTTTTGTGGAAGTAAAGGCATTAATCATTGGTTATGGTCCTGAGCTATTCTGGCAGTAGTTCATCTGTCTATACTATAGCTACTTAGCTGCCTAACTCCCATAAATTTAGAGCAGCTAATCCTGCAGTGCCTCTCTGGGGAGAAAACCGGTGCAGGTTTTACAAAACTGAACTTAGTCTCATGGACAGGATCAATTCTGAAATTTTTGAAATTTTCAAATTTGAAATAATAGCCAAATATGACTGCTCAAACCCAAAGCTTAAACAGAAAACACTGAGAGATAAAAAATGTACTCAGAACGGCATAGATAACTTCTTTGACCAACTTTTCTAGCCTATCAGAACTGTGCAAGCCATGTGGGAGAAACTGGAAACTCCCAAAGGAGAGGTTAGGAAGCTGGAGCTGTTTTAGTCTCTGTAAGTCCTAATTCCCAGTTTCTTCTTTTTACTATAGACTTAATTTTTTCCACACATGCTAATAAGAAAACCGACAAGTCTATTCAGCCTTGATCAAGCCACTGGCCTTTGTATGTCAATACCATGCTGGTTTGTTCAGTTATGTATATAATATGTATTTACAAACAGATGTATTAAAAGTGCAAAATCATCTATCGTATATAGCCTTATTCTCTTTCCTGGGCCTGAGCGGTCAGCAGTATCCACTCCTGACTGGCTGGACTGCATGTGACCTTCAGCATGCAGGCAGAAGGCTCAGAGGCATTTCTTCAGCTCAACAACACTAAGCCCTCTGTCACTGCAACATTCCTTCCACTCTCTGATAATGTAAAATTGAGACACTCTGGCACGGAGCTCAGCATCTGTCTGAGCACCCAGTTTGGAATGCAGTAAGCCAACAGATGCCATATATTCAGCATATATGAAGAGGTATTTCTAGGTGTCAGTTCAGGCCACTGAGTAGCAGTCTTTAAGAGTATGCCTGCCTGTGCATGGGGAATCACAGCCAATTATGATCCAGAAAAACGTTTTCACAGTGTTCTGCAAATTACATGGGGTTAATCTAGGCTGTTGTGAGAGAGGTGACCCATAAAATAATAGCTATCAGCAGCTGACATCTGGAGAACCTGTTATGAAGCTTTCAGGTTGAATTTAACAATAATGTGAGCAGGGCTACATGGCAAGGGTAAAGCAAACTAACTTCTGCTGTAGGAAAATTAGTCTAACAAAACTAAGTGGGAGTCCCTGTGGGAAGGAGAAGTCATTTTCTTAAACAGCATCTTTAAGTGTGTTGTGTTTACAGATGCACTCTCACAAACTCACAAGCATCAAGACACATGTTCAACAGCTTGGGGAGGATCACTAGGGCGTGCAACATAAAAGAAAAAGACAGCTGCTGTCAAGAACTCCGATTTTGGGTACCTTTAGATTGGCAGCAGTGAACTAATGTTCATATTACTGATTTCCACAGACTTGTCTAAAGGCAGGTAGTCCATTCTGCTGCTAGGAACAGTGTAATGGAAGCAGTTTCTTGGGAAGAATATTCTTTGTTACACATGAAGACCTTTTTGGAATCCTTTGTTCTACAATTTCTTCCAGTGTTTACACATTTAATACACAGAAATCTCATGTCTACTGCAAATCTCTACAAATCACAGCTTAAAAATATTGATTTATATTGCTGCTCCCATATGAGTATCAAGAAATGTACATTTTCTGCCAGAGGCAGTATCTGGTGCCTTCTCTGAATTGATCCTGTATGTATTGTCAGTGAGAAACCATGGATATAATTGGTGCTTATGGCATCCCAAAATGTATTTATCTGAAGTGTAAGTGTCCTTTCAGCTACAGCTATTCCCATTGCCCTTGTGAATGACAAGCAGACAGGATGCCCAGAGGACCTGGTTTGCATAAGCATCAGTGTTGTGACTTATGGAGTGAGGATAAATAGGCTCTGTGGGCAACTGAGCTCAGCCTGAACACAGCCTGCTTGTAAAAGCTCTACATATAGCTCATGCTGTGCCTTGCCAGGGACCTGGGCAATTCATAGCTCCTTTGGAAGCTGGGTGATATTTTTCTTAAAGCTGTAGTCTAGGAGCAGTCTTTCTGTTTCGTATCCTCACCTGTAAAATGTGATAGTTACTCCACCTCGGACAGACTGCGTGTAAAGATACCACAAATGGAGACAGGGTACCTCTGCTGTAAGTTAGATGTTTAAATGGCCAGATCAGTCATTCCCTGGCAGGGCCTATTTCTTTCCACTGAATATAAAGGGATTCTAGCATGACTAGCTCCAGCTTAGACATCTATCTTTCTGACATTTAACTTAGGCAAGAGGCTCCTGGGCCAAGGGTGCTAAAATATGGTGGTAATGAGTCACAGCGAATAACTGTGGAAATTTCATCTGAGTTCCACCAAAGGGCGCATTTTGACCCAGATAATTTCTTTCAGATTTGAGCTGAAGCTTCTGGTTTTTTTGGTCAAAAATACAACTTGATACAGCATCATCAGAGTACAGAAGTGAATATTAAGGAATATAAGGAATATTAAGGAATAATAAAGGAATTAAGAACACTTTCAATTCCAAGTTCATTAAAGTCTCTGAATTGTGAAAAGAACTATTAATCTTTGTTTTTTTCCATTTTTTCTCATTTCTGTTACTCTCTTTATATTGTTTCTTATAATAAAGAAATGTTGGTACTTACAAGAAATTCTATACCGTTTTGAAAAGTAAACCCAAGAAACCATTAATAATAGCATTATTCAGAACAAAACAGTGGTTTGAAAAGTTGATGGCAAAACAATACAGGTAAGGGTTATTTGTATACATTTTGTGTACAAATGCAAAGCAGATCATTTTGCAAACCTGCATGCTTTTCACAATGTTATATATTTCAATAGCACAAACTTTGAAAAATATTTGCTTACTGATCGTGTAAGGCATAACTTACATTGGAAATATGGTTGGTTGTAACTTATTAGATGGCTGAGGTGAAAACTGAAGGCTGATTGAGCTCAACATGTGTCCTAATTCAGACTTTTCTTACTCTTTAGTGCTAATGGCTCTGGACTACAAGAATGAGAAAGCAGCTGTGGAAACAAAATGGGTCACAGAAACTTTTTAACTGGGAGCAAGGGAACCTAATGTCTCACATGCAATGAGAAACACCAGGCTGCAGGTGGGGAAGAAGCAGCATTTTCTTGTTTTTATTTTTTTTTTCTTGTGCAGAAACAAGAAGCATATTAAACTTCTGCAAAGAATAAATGATTTCTTAATTTCTTAAGTGGAAAAAAAAGAATCTGGGGAGCAAAGATAGAATCCAAGAAAAATTTCCTATGATGGTCAGGAACTGTAAGGTTTAATTGAAGGTAATGTTCTGTTAAATCCAATCTTTTGAAAGGCTCAATTTAAGGCTCACATTCATGATTTAATATAAAAATAATTTCTAAGCTAAGCACTGCCAATTTTTTTCACATATATAAAATTATCTGAGATGTTTACTGAGGTTGGGGAAAAAAAGCTATTTAAACTAGATAACAATGTTGTCACAAGAAATTGATGTAAACTAGATAGAAACCAATTTTAGCTAAAAATGAGATAGTGTCTATCAATCAAAGTAGTTGAATTCTAAGCTAGTCTTCTGGGAAAGCAGCAAAAATATCCTAGCTGGTTAAAGACAATATTTTTAAAAAATATTCAGTGATGTCATTACCTATGGTAGAGATTAGACTAAGTAACCCAAGAGACCCTTTACCTGTCCTGTTGTCTGAGTTTCTTATATATAATACTGAATGCATGCTCAAATCATGGAACTGCTCTTCTTCAGTGGGTGGTACAATGAAATGTCTATATTTTCTTTTTTTTTTTTTTTTCAATTTCTGAGGAAAAGCTGAAGGACTAACTTTTGGGAGCCAAATGAAACAACAACAAGGAAAAAGTCTGGTGTGCTGATATAATGATATAATGACATATGTGTGTGGTTTCACACAGTGTAGTACCAGGTGGTGGAAGGCTCCAGGTTGTCATGTTACGTGTGATGGTATTGATTAAAGATAAGATGTGGAAAAATGTACCTCAGGCTTCACATGTTCAGGTGCTGGCTTCCTGCAGCTATAAAACAACAGAAAGATCTGGCTAGTTCTTGTAGACCTGACATATTAGACAGGAGAGCACTTTTCCACTGCTAATTGATGGATTCTACCCCTGGACTCCAATCCCTCTCTTTAAGCCATCTATCACTGTAAGTCATGGACATGACTTCTTACATCACTTTAAATGCCAGCCTTGTAATCATTTCCCTTATTCCCCTGACAAATCTGATCTGTCAGTTGTAGATTTCCATTTGGTCTCCACCAAGGCTGTGAACCAGGCTGAGGGACACGTGGCTGGGGGCTGTGATGCTCTGGCAGGCAAGGACTCCTCATGGCACACCTGATGTCAAACCCGACTGATGGCATCCCAAAAGATGGCATCAATTCCTGTGAAAAATTCAGCTGGGCTGAGATAAGAAAGCTAATCAAAATAACTCAGGTTTGGAAATAAAATGTCTCCTCCCATCTTTGTCACCCCCTCAGCAGATGATGCAAATGAGCAGCATCCTCTGAACTGTGAAATCCCTCATTAGCAGTCCCAGATGGCATTATTTGTGTGCACAGTGCTGCATGTCACACTGCTACAGCTTGTGGTCTCAGAGTTAAATTCTGCACAGAAGACACATAGCTGGACTGCAGAACATGGAGTGCCCTGACAAAAAGTGTAACAGCTTCTTTCTGAGTGCTGGATAATGTAGTTAAATAATAGGACTCAAAAGTTAATAAAAATCAGTCCTCTAAGAAACAATAAAACTCCTGTCAGGTGATTTGTATTTTCTTAAGTAATGATTAATAACAGAGCAGTATGGACACTTCAGCCTTTACTTACAGCTCAAACCCACTGACTTGTAGGATACAAGCTACATCTGAAGCACACTTTTAGCTTTTTTGTTTATTATCTTTCTATTTCTGATAATTGAAATTTACTTCTTTAATACGATCAGCTACTAGGGTGAAATTAATAGTAATAATAATAATAATAATAATAATAATAGGAGTTCCTAGTTTCTATTTTTCTATATTGAAAGCTTCATTGTCCTTTATTTTCCTCAACAGAGATGAGACATGAGAAATAATTTTAAATACCATTAAGTATCATAACTGATTGTTACTCTAAAATTTTTCAGATACACTTTAACTAGTTTGGGATCAAAATTGCCAGTACATTTCAGTCACAAGGTTCTTTCACATACTTCTTCTACAAGGTGGACACTACAATACAATGAAATAACCCTTCACATAAGCTACTACCGACCTCAGCAGAACAGCATAATTTTAATAATTTATGTGTGCAAAATTGCCTCAGTATCTCAAGATAGATTAAAATCTGTGCAAAAAATATTCTGAATAAAATTACAAAACTTCAGCAAATTTCTGGAATATTATCAGGCTGTCTTTAGAAGAATTTTATTAATAAAAATATTTTATGCAAATATGGGTTTCCATCTACATTTTATTTCATATATCTTTGTAAAGATACAGGACTTCCCCAATATTCTTCCTCTGTTGGTTAGGCACTCATGTGGCAATCCAAGTACTTCCCTGTTTAAATTAAAGCATGGATTTATTTATTCTATTTAGTTTTCAACTTGATCAGAGAATAGTGATTTTAGAGATATAAAACCTACAAATGAATATGGGCATATTATATATCCATTTTTATAGACACAAATATTCTACCATAGTGTAAATTTAGAAGTTTTTAAATCCTACACTACACACAATTCCCCCACTGGAAAGACGGTGCTAAAAAAAACATGACAAGATTTTAGACATTTTCATTGACTACATGTAACTTTACAAAACATTGAAGAACTCTTGTCACAGTAAGACTAATAAGTTATATAGAAGTTGGTAGGGAAATCATTCATTTTCATGTAACTGATTATAAATTTACCCTCTTGTAACTTTAACTGGGAAACTAAACCTAATATCACTTATGAAAATCTCAGTATGTCACATATGGATATTTCTTTTTAAAAATATTTTTTATTATAATCTAAAAAAAGGCTATAAACCTCATATTTTGAGATGATTATTAATCAAGAAATGGAAGAAAAAAAAACTCCAGAAAAATCCATGTATCTATTTTGTTTCTTATGGATTTACAGTCAGATTTCACCAGCCTAAATTTCTTCTAAGCAAAAAGATGCTACTGTGCTAGGATGCAGATCTTGGGAAATGTGTACATTTTAGGAAAAAACCCCAAAACACTATACTCTCATATGTCTTAAACTTTTATTGTTCCAAGTTTCTAATACTTAGCAGGCAGAAAGCAATTACTTTAATGTACAGTTATTAGACAATAAAATCCCAATAAGAAAGTACAGTGTGATAAATATTTTAGTTCATTGTATATTCTGCATAATATTAAATGTTGCATTATTTATTGGGAAAACAATTGTTTAAATGAAGCCTAAGAAAATTGCAAGGACATTTGATGTGCTAGTTTTATTTTTACATTGTTGCATGAAAATAGTCTTGAGTTTCTTTCCATAAGCACGTATCATAAACATCTGCTTCTGTGAAGTTACAAACTGGTTTAACTCACAAATTACTGACAGTGAAACATCTAATATTTAAGGGGTGAGAGAAGTGCTTCTGCCCTGGAAATACCAACATAACTTGACCTAGCTGGCTTAGCCAGTCAGAATATCAGTAGCAGAGGCTGTTTTTTCAAATAAAACATTAAAAAAATTTCAGTTTGAAGAATTTCTACAGCATCCTAGATCCAAAGTACCCATCAGGATTAAACATTCTGAAGGTGTACAGCTACACAAGGTGGCTGACCCCACCTGGCAATTTGTCTAGCCAAACTTTGTCCATCATTCCTTCACCTGTGCTCATGCCCCTTTCTTGCCAACCTCTTCCTTCTGTTGCACTGATTCCAGTGGATCACTGGGCTTTTCTTCACTGAACAAATTCAGCTCATTAATCCTAAGGAAAAATGATTTTATTTATTTATTTATTTATTTATTTATTTATTAAGGTATTATTTGGGCAGTTTTCTTCTTGGTTACTGAATTGAATTCTATTGTTGAGAACTAAATGAACTCTCAACTGTTAATTTTAACCCAGGACTCTCCAGACTTGGTGCCAGGAACCTATGGAGGGACACAACACTGATATCATAAATTAGAGCTAGCACTCATTATCGTATCTTCAGGCATCTGGCCTAACCACATCCTACCCTGAAATCTGAGATAATGGGCAAAGGGCTAAACCAGGATGAAACAAACACCTCTTCTTCCCTCCCCTTCTGACTTCTTCTTGCCTGCCAAGGAAGTTTGAAGCAATTTAGGTGCCAAGTTCTGACCAGCCACAGTCCACAGGTGAGCAGATAAGCTTTGAGCTAAATACATAGAACTGAAAGGTGCAGTGACTCAGGTGCAGCTTCTTTTTTCTGTACAGCACTGCTCTTGAGAGTAGCAATGAGGAAAATGACTGAGAAATACCCACTTGGGCCAATACAGGTCAATTCACAAGAACATCAGCAGACACTGTTTTCTCTAAATATGATCTAAGATTCCTTTCTAAGTAGTAAAATAACAGTCCTTTCTTCTTCTCATCAATAAAGTGATAGAAAATGGTAAATAATTCCTTGGGAAAACACCATCTGATTTGTCACAAATATCAGGAATATATTTTTCATAAAAGAGGCTTTGGAAATTGAGTATCAAAAACACAGCAGTAAGTATTGCTAGGAGCTTGCATTTCATTATTAAATTCATTTTACAGCACTCCAAGTACTGTGTCTATCTAGAGTATGAAGGGAACATGGTCATTGTCTAAAGGTGCTCTGCAGCCTCAAGATAGCTATAAAACCATCAAGAAAAATCTAATTAAATTTTACTTTAGTCCTGTATGCTTATTTGCATAGAATGGATTTTGGGGATATACGTACGCTTCATACTCTCATTACTACCATCCCATATTTTGGAATGCATATTTTGATCCCATATGATGCATATTTTGGGGGGTTGTATGACAAAGAAATTCCCATTGTCTTGAGCAACTCCTTCCCCATCCCTATCATACCTGTTACAAGTGATGTTTTTGGAATCACAGCCACTTCCCAACATAGCCTGGCAAGCAACATCAGTTGATGCTAAAGAAATAAACTCTATGATGCTTTCAGGAGGAAGAAGCGTATTCCAAACTGCCAAAGATGAGATGTTATTTTGTTCAGGATATAAAAATCAGTATCAGTATTGTTCCAGTCACAATGACCATAAAGAGAACTGTGCAAAGATCAAAACTGAAGCACATTACAGCCCTAAGAAACATCTAAATACCTAGGGGGGTAAAATGCACATTCTCATAAAACACACATGAGGCAAGGTGTGATTCATGTCCTTTACCTCACAGTTAAATTAAGAATTAGGTGCCTTCCCTGATGTAATTCCTTTAATTCTCTTTATCATCAAGAGGGAAGGTTGGAATCTGTCCACACACAGGTTCATTCATTTTAGAATGGATCTCCAATACAGGTGAAATATTTCACCCTGTGGAGGTACCTGCTCTTTTCACTGCTTTTGAAAAAAAGTCTAGTTAGCTAGTTTAGACCAGACAACTTCTAGGCAACTAAGAGAAGTGGGCTGTGCACAAGTCAAAATACAAGGTCAGAGAGACCAAGGCCCTGCAGAACAGAACCACATGCTGTGCCATGTCCAAGATACTAAGAAAAGTTCACAGTAGAAATTTTCAAAGTTAAAAAAAAAAAAGTAAAATAAAGCACTGCCAAGTACTCTAAGTTAACATGTCACAAATAACAGATAGGGTTTGCAATGCAAAGCCACATAAAGGATCAAAAATTTCTAAGCCCTGATATTTCTGAAGCTGTCTTCATTGAGGTTTTTCATGTTCACTGCTACTACGTGCTTGAGGAATCTCACCGAGAAATTGTCAAACTCCTCAACTGCAAAATATTGCTCAGAGTCACTGGAGACTAATGTCCAAGAGGGGACATTTTTAACACCAGCAATTGCCTTAGGGTCATTTTTGATCTCTCTTCCTTTCTCAAGATATTTTCTGTGTGGAAAGGGACAACACTGTAATTCTGACTCATAGCACGGACATTGGATGAAGAACTAAGTTTGTCCCAAGTCTGCCTGCAATCAAATAGAACATGAACCTGTACATGAGAACCAAACAATGAAATCAATGTAGACAGAATCTTCTGTTATTTCCTCAACTAACACTACGTGATTGACTGGCCTTTGATTCCCCAATGTCTTGGAAAATCTGAAAGTTCTGCTGTGTGGTCAAGTTGTAAAAATCCACAGCTCAGTGAACTGAAAAGTGTATGGAAAAAAATCAAATTTCTGACTTGAATCAAGTATTTTAATGGTCTTGGGACTAAAAAAACCTCATTTCAGATTCGGACATTTTTTTATGAAAGATGGTAAGACAAAGGCACAGGAAAATGCTGAGTCTGCAACCTTATTTGGTGAAAATATTCCCAAAGATGTGTTCACAACTTTCTGCAAACTCCCCTGCCTCATGGAGTGCTGCACTGAAGACTGCATTTCCCTTATCTCAGCTATGTATGTTCCTCAGTTGGTAACAGAATGCATTACTGATGTCCAGCAAATATTCTGCACTGAGTTAATCCATCCTGAACAAAAGAATACAAAGCCAACATCCTCCCTTGCAAGAATAATTAAGTTTCTCAGTGAAAGCAGCTACAGAAATACTATAGATCTTCAGTCAAAACGCAAAATAAAACAACTGATCTATAAGAGAGCATCTGTGAAGATGCTCAGTTTTTCTAAACTGAATAAGCAGAGGACAGTCTGAGGAAAATAATGACAAACTACCCACCCCTTAAACAATGAAGGCCCAGAATTCCAGCGGTGGCAAAGGTATGAAAGGGCTGCAAAAGGTACAAGACTGTGATAACACAAGACAAAAACCTTGGAGTTTAAGTACCAAAAGAGAGTAGAAATTGTGATAAAATATGTTATCCCCTGTTGTAATTTACTCTTGGGTTCTAGGGAACATAATTTATCAGTGTTAGTAAATAAGAAGGATCATGCCCCAAAGAAATAACTAACAATTTTTCCTCCTAGAGACAATAGCTCATAGAACCCTAAATTCTGTCTAATCACGAGTTAGGCAAAACAAACAGAAGAACCTCAGAATAACTCCAATAAAAACGAATTAATTCTTTTAGCTCTTATGTATGCATGACATAGTGATAGCACAGATCTGTACATGTGACTATCTTTGCCAAAAGGAAGCTACTGGTGAATAGGATTTATAAAACTTCCTATCTTTTCTTTTCCTGAATTAAAAAGGAGGTAACTGGAGTACAAGACAAAATCTACTTGCTATGAAGATAATGGTTTTAGCAGGAGCACTATGCTTTGACAGACAAATCATTGGAAAACGCATTTGACAAAACACCAAAAACTGAAAGAACAAAACTGCTATCACCAGAAAGCTAAATAGCACTTGTCAGCCATACAAAATATGGCATACTGTTTCTATTCTTTTTTGCTGTCCTAAGACAAAAGGAAATTGAGACCATGACAATATTATTTTTGATAGCCCTAAAAGTAAAAGAAGCATAACCAAATGAACCTTTGTTACCCAGGGAAAATGTGCATCTGTGCTATCAAACTGTAGAACAACAACCCTTTCATCAAAATTAATCTCTGTATGATCAGCCGAGTCTGGATCATTTTTCCCCTTATGTTTGTATTTTAACTCCTTGCAGTATGGGCATGAAATGAGAGGATGCACAATAATTAACAACCATAATTGGTACTGTGCCTCTCTCTAATTAAAGACAGGAAAGTAGCTCTCTGTATTACAGCAGTTTTGAATACCAATCCAGGATTTCTCAGAAGTTTTCCAGGACATTAGAGTCATTTAACAAAGCTTCAATCCAGAATCCTCTATTTTGGTTATGAGCATACGTGCCACTGGTGCTCTCCAGCACATATTGCTTTCAAGCTTATTTGCAGGAAAGCTTTATAGTCAATAAAGCAATGCTCTTCTCATTACTGTGAGGTTTGTAGGACGCCTGTCCTTGGTAGGATCTCTAACAGTGTAAAGCTGGGGAAAAAAGAGCCATCTGCCTTCAACAGTCCTTCTGATGATAGCTCTGGTAAAGTATGCTGTTACCATTAGCGGCCAGCTGGCCTCTTACATCATTATACATTGCAAATGTTTTACAGCATGACAATATAACATCAAATTACATTTTAGGAAACCCATAGCATGCTTTGAATTGTAAAAACATCCTTACAGAGAGGGATTGGATATGATCCTCAGGGCAGCGTGTCCAGGTTCTTACTTGTTTGTGCAAGCCTTTCAGTGCTAGCTTTGAGTTTATTTCCTCATTCCAAAAATGTAATAGTTCATTTCATGCGTGGAAAAATGATACTGATGGAAAAAAAATGTCTAACAGAAGTTCCATTTTGGATTAGAATGTAGGCATTACTGCTCTCAGAATTTGTCTCTTTCAGCCTTATTTTTGCTTGATGTAACTCTGTATGCTCTTGAGATAAACCTGTATACAACAAAGAAGAAGCAATACTTTGTTGAACAGAGAAAATAGTCACATTTAAGTCACAAGTCACACTTGTCACATTTAACTTGTAATTTATTGCATTTATTTTGTAATTGTTGACAGAACAGAAGTTGTGTGGTGCTTCCACAAAAAAAAAAAAAATCCTGACTTGGAAATATACCATGGTTTTCTCACAATTCAGGAAAAGAAATCCTACCTGACACTAAAGAAATGTTATAATTGCACTGAAATGAGACATGGGCTCAGTATTTTATGTTCTGAATAGGCAGCTCATGAGAAGTTTCTGATCGATATCAGTTTTTAACAGAAGACACCCATTCATGGATACTCAAATACCTGATCCAGCCTTGAGTGTCCCATAAGTACGTGAGTCATTATGCTGCTGCTTACTTTGGGTATCAGAGGCTGTTCTCCATTTTAAATAACACTGAATACCTTGAGGAAAAGTGTGTCTGGGTAAGACATTTGTAGGCAAATACATGCAGCCGCTTTGCTCCCTTGTGATGGATTTTAGATGTCATTGTTTTTATTTCTTTACAGAAGAGATCACAATAGGAACCATCCAAATACTAAAGAAACCCCATTCAGAGTCTGTTTGCTTTTACATTCTAAAATTTTCTGCACTTCAACATTTGAGAATAATGCCAGAAGAAGACAGCTCTTCTTGGAAAAATATTTTGTCTGGGCAGAGCTTCCATTTTGTTATTTCTGCTTTGTTGTTTAAACAACAAAGCTTTTAATCCCAAAGAAAAAATAAAGGTTGATATGGAAGAAGGGATACCTCTGACAAGAAGAAAATCACCACGAAATACTAATCTCAGCTCTTCCTTGAAAAGTCCACAAAACTCTCATTTACAGTGGAACAGAAAAGTGTAGTACATTAAGAGTCAGCTGACAAATGAGTACCAAAGTGTTTTGGAAATGCTGTGAAATGATAGTAAGGTATTTTCCATTTTTTTGTGTGTTAATTTTGTGATTTTTCTTTTTGTGTGTGTGTGTGTTAATACACAATTGAAGACTGTGTTGTACTAATGAAAATTTCATACCATTGCTTGATATTTCAAAGCAGTGGTCTTCTAACCAAACTCATGATCTCATAAATATATATTTAAAAGAAAATTATAATAGAAACATAAAGAATCTGAATGTTTGTCCAACTTGATTCTGTAGTGTATTCATCAAGTTTATGAGAATGCTAATGAGAAACGCTGAATGCTTTTGGTTCCTGGGGATGTACATATCCATCTAGCATTTGGAAAGCGTATGCGTTTGCTTATGCTGGAATAAGAGTTTGCTTGCAAACTTTTGTGCTGCAAACTAGCTGTAAGCCTAAATAGCTCATGTGCTTGTCAAATGGAAAAGCTATGCAGTTTGTCTGAATTCCAATTAAAACGTAAATAAATCCAATGTACCACCAGCAACTCCTAAACTGATCAGAATACACATTTCATATCGTGAAATGATGGTGCAACTTACACTGCTGAAGAAATGGGGAAAAAAAGTCTTGGAGAGCTGCTTCTCTTGATGCTCAGAGTGACTTCAGCACTGCTTTTTGCTAAGCTTTGGCTTAGTTACAATGACAATGTTGAGCTTTTAAATGTATATGTTCCCTTTATACTTGTATCCTATCATGGGTTATAAATGGACTGACGGAACAGGACATAATGACTTTCAGCCACTTGTGGGTACTGACTTTAGTAAAGTCAATAAAATAAAAACAACCCCAAACTAAATACAGTGCAGTGTACTGAAAACAGTGAAGTAAAAAAGTAACAGATTTGCATCATTGCCCACTCATTCCAAATAATCTAATTCACAAGCTGAAAATATTAAGATGTGATTTTGCAATAAGTCATATGTCCATCAAAATCCTGTCTTGAAGGATTTATAGTTAATATGGACATATTGGTACAATATTAAATGTAAGCAGACACATAAGTAGAATCTGAAAAGCTACACTGTCTCAGTTTAAGAACCTTTTCTTTCTAGGAGACATAGGTCATCCATGAAAAATACAGTATAGTAAAACGGGCAGTCTGAAAAGAGAATGGTGTCTTCCACCACTGGGAAACAGCAGGATTTGCACACCCCTCCATTTTTTAGAAAATATTTAGATAAGTTTATTTAAGAGAAGAACAGGTACATAGAGAAAGACAGATGACATAGAGAAACTTCTGTGGAGAAAAGAGAGGAGGAATTATATGCCATGATGAACAACTGCAAATACTACTGAAGAGTTAAGGATGAGAGAGGGATAGAAATCAAGACAGGGGGGTTATATTTATTTTTCAGGACATGCTATTCCAGAGACAGAAAAGTTAGGACATGCTGGATGATTTTCTGTGTGCTCTGCAAAACTCAGAGTTATAATTCTCTGCTACTTCCTCTCACTTTCCACACATATGCACACAAATTCCTTTCACTTCAGCTTGCATCTCAAAGTCATTAACAGCCAACCACACACTGCATCACCCAAGTTTCTTGTTCCAAATAAGTATGTCAACTTTGCAAAGAAATTCATGCGCCACTCTTTTCTGCAAGGAATAATGGCACTGTTAAGCCTTTGTATTTCCTTTATGTGGCAGCTTCAGGTACACAGGCACAAACCCAGACCTCTAACCAACCAGTGTGTGGGGAAATTGTGGTCTGTGTGTGTGCTAGTAGATCAATGCTGAGGAGAACTATCCCGACCTAATCACAGCCCTTTGGCAGGGCTGTTGCCATACAGCCTCAATACCTTACTTTTTGTCTGAAAAGCTGTAGACATCCAAGTGGCCCCCACTGCTCTTAAGCACAAAACTGTGCTCAAAAATTGCCTATTCTAAAACTATGCCAAGGTTTTTCCTAACCAGGTTCCTGTAGGGATAGTTTGAGGCCATGACTAGACCTATCCTTATTTAGGTTAGAGCAGATATGACTTTGAGGCCACTTGGGAAAACGCTGAGACAAATTTTAAAAACAAGGTGTCACAGCATTAAAGTGAAAATAAACAGATAAAAGATGAGGCTACTTGTGAGGAAGAAAAGATTTGTACACATCACTTAGTCTGGCTGTTAGCACCACCAGTTTAGATCAATAAAATCTATTCTCTCATTGCATCTGTGGCTAGCCTTACATCTTCCCTTTCCAGAGGGAAAAAAATATGCTATCCTTTATAGCACATGTCAGTGCTCTCTCCATCTGTCCCTAGTCAGGCTCCCTTGGCTTGTAGATGTCTGAAGAGAGATGGCTGCAGTCTTTGGTCACTCTAACACTCTAGTCAGCACTTTCCTGTGATGTTGTCTGGGTCTGTGGTTCTTCCACAGCCATGTCTTCCTGTCTGCTCCTGGAGGAAGCTCAGGATGCCTATTAATTTTCTTCTGGCATTTTTTTTTTTTTAAACTAAATCAATCTATTAACTTGTTATTTTTCTTTGTTGGTTTAATTCTCCAACTGTATGAAGGCCAGACCAGGTGTTACAATAGTGGAAGGAGTGCAGATCAGTGAAGAACAGGGGAGAGAAGGAGGATTAGGAAGGATGGGAGCTGGAAAATGCTAACAGGGTGGGAAATTGTTAATTCAGTACTATGTCTGTGCTGTGTTTTGAAATCACATTTTTTTGGTTCAGATGAGGACTGTTATTCCTTGCCTATTGGGTTATTCTGTATTTCTAATCTTTTGAAGATTCCAATACCTTTTTTATATAATACCAAAAGACTTTCAGTGCCTTATGAACACTTTATATATTATGAACACTTTAATATATTTAAATATTAATACAATATGCAAAATCACACATTTTTTGGAACAGTTAAACCAGTGTACATCTAGTTATAACCCGTTACCTGTCATTATGATAGTATGGATATCATATCTAATAAACACAAGTCTTCTGAGATTATATGTCATTTTCTGTGATAACGTTTCTTCATGGTGAGAAGGCAAAAAAATGTATGCAATTTATTCACCAGTGTATGCAAGTAAATGTGTCTAGTGCTGGACAGGAGAATAACAGTCTTATTAAACTTACCTACCCACATAATAATGGACTAGTAATTCTTTTGCCATTTCATTCACATTCTTTGATAACACTTAATGTCTTTAACTTGTAATTCTTTGCAGGGAATAATTAATTTTCCGGGGAATTATTTCTTTTCCTTGCTGTGTCTTAATTTCTTTTGTTTTAAATTCTATTTTTCCTTAAGTTTTCATGGACTCCCTACATTAATACATAGCTTCTGTTTTAGGGACTCCTTACCTCATTATATCCCCAATTTAGACATTTTCACCTGAAGTGGTTGCTAGAATTGATTTATAGTTAATGAAGAGAAACATGCACATCTTTAAATATAAGACCAGCCATTCTTATAACTGTAGTTACATTTGCACTAGCCATATAAAAAGTAATCAAAATTTCAGTTATTTTCCAGTTTGTATCCCAGCTAACAATATATCTGTCAGATATTCTTCCAGGTTGTTTAATTTCTTTTGCGAGTTTGTTTGTTTGGTTTTTTGTTTGTTTTTTCAGCTCTGTCCAAAGTCTGAAGATGCTTAGTTTGTGTTTTCATTCACACCTTCTGGTTTCATACTCATTGCCTCACTTTGTAGTCTCCTCCTTTCTTTTGTTCACCATTCCTTTGATTTTTCTCTTTGGCAACACAGCTGCATCACACAATCTGTTCTGATTCTGCTCCATAGTCTGGCAAACTCTCACAGATTTTTTATACTTTTATTTCATGAGTTTGTAACAGAATTCTTTCAGTTGCTGATCCTCATAATACCTGATGTCAGATTCCACAAGACTCTAGAGATTGTATATTTGACTTTAGAGACTGAAGTATGTTAAAAATGTACTCAGAGTTGCTTCATTAATTCATTTTTTTTTTCACACAAAGCAAAATACTTTCAAAAGTTCGTTGTGTAGGTGTACTTTGGATATTATGCCATTTAGTGCCACCCTAGATAGCTACTTAGTATGCTTTAATATTAAAGAAGTCTGGAGTCTCTACATCTGCAAAATTGAAATAAAAATTCCCTGGCAGCTTTCACTTTCATAAAGAGACAGAACTCTATTTTGAGTATCTTCCAGTTTTGTGGAAGAAAGAGTTTTGTTCTTGGTACCAGGTGTTCTTGTAACTGGTTAA
Source organism: Pseudopodoces humilis (assembly GCF_049639895.1). NCBI lineage: Eukaryota > Metazoa > Chordata > Aves > Passeriformes > Paridae > Pseudopodoces > Pseudopodoces humilis. Next base: position 42,709,633 of record NC_142204.1, on the reverse strand, counting down.
AGAAAGCTCTGGATTGGCATGAGAAGTCTGAGGTATTTTTTTTGCAATGGAAGATAGCAAAACAGAGATGAAGGGGACAGAAGCAGGGAAGCTCTGGGCTGTTTAACAACTACCAACCCAAATTGCAGCTGCTTCAAACCAACATGTTTCATTCCCCTGAGAGATAGCCAGGGTATCTTTATCATAGTGCCACTTCCTACATCAGTTTGGCTACTGTGTGCAATGAGAAATAAACAGATACAAGCTCTATCATCTCTCCAGTCCAATTTTCAAATTGCAGTAGTTTTGAAATATTTGCCTGAGCCAGAATTCAAGCAGTCACTTTCCTGGAGACACTGCCTTCTTCCCTGAACACTCTGCCTTCATCATTCTCCTAAATTCCAGTATTGTGGACATAGTGTATGCACATCACTGTTTTGGGAGTGAATAAAAATTCTAGAGCCCTGGCCAGCATCCACCTGAGGGGGTCACTACCCCCTTTTCTTTGCAACAAAAAACCATTGCAACTTCAATGTTCTTGTTGACTTAGCTGAAGTTTAGATTTTTGAGAGGAGTTACAAGTAGCAATGTTTTTGTTCACCTAACAGCACATATTAAGTCTCTCCTACCTGCTCCTGATTACTTGGATCATTCAGCTGTTTTCAGTTTTGGGATGCCATCAGAGGAGTGACCCCTCAAAGGGCCCAGCTGCACACAGGGTATCATAACGTGCAGTAAATTAAATACGTTCTCTCAATTTGTGTCCTTTCTGTGCTACAGCGTCCCTGCCTGCTGTGCTGTCCTTGGAATGCAATGGGAAATTAGCTCTTGATAGCGCAGCGTGGCAGAAATCAATAACAGAATTATGTCAGCACATAGCATGGGCTGCTAAACCCTGGCATTCCCAGCAACACCTTAATGCATGCCATGATGAACACTGAACTCTGCAAAAAAGTGAGGTGTCTCTCATTAACTACTGTGGTTCTGGCTGGTATGTTCCAGAATGGCTGAGATATTGGAAAAGTACTGAAATGCATCACCTGCTGATTTCTAGCTTTTACAAGCACATTTCCTGATTATGCAAGCAAATTTTAACTCACTGACAATACAAGCCTCTGTTTTCTTTCTACGCTGAAATTTATCAGATACAAGCTTTTGGAAATAGTTTGGAGTATGTTTTTGTGTTCCTTCTGTCACAGGAGATGAAACTTCAATTAGATTTGATGGGTTTTACATCAATTTACTAAGTAATCAGATTAAAGCCTCAGTCTTCTCACTACGATATTTAATGACTTGCCCAGGGAAGAATGTAATACTGTCTAAAAAAATGTGATTAGGACTTCTGGTTCTTCCTGGCTTCAAAATCCTCGAGGTACATGAATAAAGATGAATTTTAGTGATATAGTTAATGGAAAATAATAAAATTATTTGATACTTCTGAACCACTGTAGCTACAGAGATACACAAATCTTAGACCAGGGTGTTTTCAGGGGAACTCTATAAAGAAGATCTAAATGTGTTAATCCTAATGCAGTGGGCCAAATTCTCTCCTGGCAAGAATCCTTTGAGCCAGATCTCAGACCCTTCTCCAGTAATTTTGTACCATAAAAAAAATCACAAATCATTTTAACAGACCTAGGAGTACTTCAAACTACTGCCGAGATTGCAAAAGTAGATTGCAGTTTTTTATGAAAATGTTTATTAACTGGAAAACAAGAAGAAATTGAAGCCTAAACTGTGTGAAGAAGGAATTTCTTTGGAAAAATTACTTTAATGTATTATATTATCTGATGAGTATAGATGTTGCACAGCTTTGATAACATAATTTTTGAGCTACTCTTGTCTTCAAGGAAATCAAGGTACGCACTTACAGTTTCTCTGTTGCTGGTTTCATTGAGGATTCCAGCTTGTTATTCAATACATTTATTTATTTATTTGATAACCACCTTGAGGCTGTAGTAAAAGTAAAATATGAGAGTGCTTGCAGGAGCCTTGTTTCTTAACCTGTTAAAGCTGTAGTAAGAAGGTAAAAAGAGATGCTTTCTTCTCCCATTCTCCCATCCCTTCTCTATCTTCTGTTCCTTCACCCAGCTCCATATCACTGATAGCACGCTGGTTCAGTATTCATTGTAATTCCGCTACTAGGGGTAAAAGACAAGAAAACACACAGAAACAGCAGGGAACGTCCCCAGGCAGGTAGGAGGCCACCTTGTCACCCTGACTTCTACAGCTGCCCAGTGCTGAGGACTTTCAAGTGACACATCCTATAAAAGATATGAGCTACTTTATTGTGGTCAGGCAGTGGTGAGAATTCCTCAGGAAAAGTGTAAGACTGCCCTCACTTGATATTACAATATCAATTTTCTATTGCCTTCTCTGAATCCTGTCATGCTGAACTGAACCCTCCAGAGCTACAGTCAACCTTTTTAGTTTTCTCTATTTTGCTTCTTCTTCCTGACCTGATTAACACGAGGCAACCCCGAAAAAAACTTCTGATGAATCTGTCTTCCTTTCTGACTCTGCTGCCAAGTCAGTCAGTGGGTAAGAAGCAGGAGGTGAAAGGAGTCTACAGTGCCATGCCTATGGCCCCACAGCACTGGGCAGGAGCTCTGCTGGTCTCTGTGACCTGCACTTGCACACACACCTCCCCACAGGGCTGCTAAAACGCTGCAATGCAGAGCCAGCATCCCAGGGAGAAGGCAGGGACGCACCTCAATTATTTCCCTCAGAAAATATCCAAGATGTTTAACTGCAGAAAATCAATTCTGATTACCACCAGGTGGATTTCAGATGGAGATTTGCTCAGCTTTCTGCCAGTGTATCCACCCAAGGCAACCCTGCCAGAAACTTCCATCTTCTGGGAAGCATTCCAGGCACACAGCCAAAGTCCCTTTGACTCTGGCTTCCAGATTCTCCTGCTCTCCAATTCCCCAGACATTAAGGCTCCTGCACCGCCCACTAGGAAAGCTTCTAGTGGCACAAGGGATTCACAGGCCTGTTGGTGGGCTGCCAGGGAGATGAAATTACTAAATATAGTTGGAATTGGTAATCTTAAAGGTTTTTCCCAACCTGGATGATTTTATGATCCTATGATTGTAATTTGCACATTTGTTGCTTTGTTGTTTTTTTTAACTTCTCCCCCTGCTCTTCTTGATTGAATTTCAATTAAAATATAGTTGGAAAGGCAAATTTCCAAGGACTTGGAGATTGTAGGTTTTTGCAAAGATTAACTTAAAAGCCTAGTCTTAGGATGGCACTTCAAGGTACACATTAGGTTAGCTGCTGATTATTTTAGCAGATGGAATGATGTGAAATCCCCAGCATTTTCCAGAGGAAAGTAATGTTGTAGAAAGACTAGAAAAACAGCCAAGAAAAACAGAGAGAATTAGAGACAGAAGTATGAGGTGTTAGAATACAGAGGAAAAATTCAAGGTGGAATTATTTTTTTTTTAACCATATTATGAACTACAAATCTTTAGGTTTGCTTTTTTTTTTCTACTATAAATTTTGCTGGGTTTTTTTCTCATATAAAAAGAAAGTTTAAAAAGAAACAAGATAGCTTTAAGACAGGTTTTTAAAAGTTTTATATTGAATCAGATGTAATTAATGTCCTAGAGTGGGTCTGGTTGAGTCAATAAAGTTTGAATGATAAAAATTTAAAATTTAGAGGTAGAACTACTACTCAAAGACAATGGACTTGGTTGCTGTATTTTGTCTGCTGCTGGGAGAGAGACAACAGCAGATTCACATTTTAGCATGCTGAGTTTATATCCTGCCTCCTGGATTGGAACTGAGGAGAGAATCCCGACTTCTGATAATTTTGATGTTGCTCACATAAATGAATCAAAGAAAAGAAAAAGGTTTAAAACAGAGACTTTATTCTTGCTTGAAAACTAAGGTGTGAAAAATGAGGCAATGCTTTCAAAATCTATCTTTGTGTAGTCTTGAGGCCAAATTACAAACTGATCTACATTCTCACTTAACCTTGTCTTGGCAAATCACTTATAATTTGTGCAACTCTTTTTTTTTCTCTCTGAACAATTCCAAGTGCTGTCTCTGATGATGTCAACACAGTCCCAGCTCTTCAGATGCAGAGTTCCAGGCAGAAAGAAGCAGGTTCAAAACAAGCAAAGAAAATAGAGCTTCATTCATCAAAAATCAAGGAAGGGTCAGCAGATGCAAGTATAAACTATCTTTTTTCTTTCTGGATATCTTTTAAATGTTTTTATTAATTTTTTTTTCTGGTATGTGCTATCTAAATACTTTCAAAGTGTCTAATTCTCAGCACACAGTTAAGCATTTCATTCCTAGTAGTGCAAAATAGGAAATGAATATAGTCAGTTCATTTTAAGGTATTTGCAGCTCTTTGATACACATTTGGAAACCTGAAAGTTGGCCAGATCCCGAGTTCAGCTATTAAAAGGAAGTTTCATTGATTTCAGCAGAACTGCACACATTTACACCAAATGAAGATTTGACCTATACTTCCTAATATGTTCTCTGAAAAGCACTGCAAAGGAAGGTCTGGATTTCTCAAAGTAACTGTTCCCTTTTCTTGGCTTAATATCGCACACATGTTTTCTCACTTAAACTTTGCCTCATTTGGCTTTGGGTTTTTATGTAGCCTTTGAAACTATTTCTAATGGAAAAATGCAGCTGTTAGCAAGATTTCCTAAAATGTACATGGAACTAATTTTCCAGGCATTTCTCTCAAGGACTCTGATGTATCTACAGAAGACATTTGGCCAAAAGGATTTTTAATGTAACTATATGATGAAAGAAAGAGTAAAGAGAAAGCATCCACTTGTAAGGATAAGAAGGAAAAATTGACTTTCAGTAGTTTATGTACTTGAAACTTGAAATCTTGGAACTCTTTCATTAGCAGTATTATTTTGCAGAAAATCAGTGAATTTTTAGTGTGAACTCAAATAATCAGAGATAAAAGGATGCAATAATGTGGAGAGATCTAGAATTGTAAAAATGTCTTCCCCATGGAGTCTGATTTTGTACATTGTCTCTCTGTATCATATTTTCAAAGGCACAAATGACCAAGACTATGCAGTCATCAATCTAACTCATTAAGAGTAAACAAGTACAACATAAGGTGCCATCTTCTCAGCCTGGATGGCAGGACAAGGCAAGGGGAGGCACAGAAGTTGGTGGGGAAGAAGAGGTTCTCAGGATCTTAGGAAGCAAAATTCAGCTCATGCACCTTTTCTGTCAGTTTCTTCTCTGAGACACCAATGCTTCAGATTCACCTGTGTCCATCTCCACACAAACTGCAATATGAACCTCAGTTATCAAAGATTAAGTTAAACAACCAGATTATTAGGGGAACTAGATGCATCTTTAAACAATCCCACTGGATAAAATCAGAGAAAATCATAATTTAATTTTTTTATCAATCTCATTAGTAAAATATATTTTAGATACTGTCTACTGGCCCCTGTAACTGATAAACACATAACAGGTTTATTATGTTTCTCCTTATAACAATACAGAAAGGAAAGTGTTACTATTCCCATTTTATCAATGAGTAATTGAGGGCATAGTTTAATGTTAATGGAGAATGAATTTGATATTGCTGGCAAAAGTGGTGATGCCATTCCACCTTCTGCACCAGTTTGCTATTTCTGCTTCTTTTACACGAGTCTTAGTGTACAAGCTAAAGCCACAAGAAGCTTACCCAGCAAGGCAGGAAGACTGAAGAAATTATCCTTTCAGCACGACCCTGTCAGTACATCAGTGCAGCACCACCCTAAATGCACTTCATCCACTGCCAAGAAACTATTTCAAAATTAAGGAGCCAATTTCTTGTTTCAAAAGAAGTGAGACATTTCTGACAGAGCAAAAAGTTAAACTTGAGCTGTCACCTCCCCTGCCACTTTTCTAATGACTTGATGTATCTCCTTTAGGAATGATGTGAATCATCTAAAAGGAAGACAAAACATGATAATGAAAATCAGAATTATAAAGGTTAATATACTATGTTTCAAGCAGGAATTCACCTTGTCTCGGGACTTAGACCGAGACCATTGTTCCACAATACTGGCACTCAAATAAATGAGCTCAGTTGATGGATTTCATACCTCCTTCCTGCCTCTGGTAGGTACCATTCTCTTCCATTCCATAACTCTTTAATATTCTGTTTTACCAATGCAACATTTGAGGGGTCAAGCAACAAATAAAATCCACTGAATGATCCAGGTTAAAGAAAGACCTTTTTTCTATTTTGGAGGTCAGGAAAAGGTTACTTTTCAATTACTGCATTTGCTGCATAGTCCACGGTCATCTGTGTCAAAATATCCTGAAAGAGGGAGGAACACTGATCAGGTTGAAAGCTGTAAGGCAGTGGGATGGAAACTGCCTAACTCATATTTCCATTAAAGCCAGAATATTACCAAGTGATGGCTTTATAACCTTGGGTCAGAACATTTTTTGGACTATTTTAGATGACTGAAAGCCCAAATATCAACACAAGGTTAAATGTACAGTATGTGCTAGTGCATATAGTAATAAATCTGAATGTTTTTTAGCAATAATGGTTATTTCCAGAATATAAAAGTAAAATGTAGGGAGAATGCCTATGACAGTATTGAACAATAAAAATTGCATAATTAGCTAACATTGTAGACAGAGAAAAAAAAGTATTTGTTATAAGGTGGTGACTGTGGGCTTATAGTGTCTTCCCAGTCATATACTTACCATTCTCTACATAGTCTTTCTAAATGACATCTGCAGAGTTCCCTGAAAACAAGAGAACAAGTAATAACATGCCACTGTTCGTGGAGCACATAGACAGAGTTCAAGTAGTTAAAGTATCAGTTAGTATTATTCATGTTTATGAGGAAAAGCGTAGTAATTTTTTTTATGATTTAAAGACTGTTACAAAGTAATGATCCAAGGTTATGGAAATAAAATCAATTAAAACATATTAGAGCATGAGCAATCACATTCAGTGGTAATTCATATTTTTCTGACTGACTAATGAAAAGTTCCAAGAAAGTCTATTTAGTGAATGCTTAGCAAAAGATTAAGCAAAAGAAAGTACCTGCTCACCTGACTCGTCCATTCCATAAGACAGGGGTAAGAAACATTTCATGGCTATGTCAGGTGAAGACTACCTCATGTTATCTCAAAAAGCAATATAGAGTGTATGATGTAGCTGGGAGCAAGTACTAAGTGTGGGAGGTAATATAAAAATTGTTGATAGAAAGCAAACATTTAGTTAATACTCAACCTGAAATTCTCTGCATTGAGAAAGCAGTGATAAAATATCTTTTAATCTCACCTCCATGTTTTTTTCATCCTGTTCTTAAATTCTTGCTAGCTGCCTTGCTTTAAAAAATGTCTTTATTTTAGGTGTAGAGATTTAGCTTGTGTTCACTGCACAAAAAACTGCAGTGGCCTAAGATATCATTGCTCTCCTGCAATTTCTTACTGCTCCACTGGCTGCCACTGCTCCATTAAGAAATCCCTGAGAGGGAAAGCACACCTCTACTGCTTAGGTTAATGGCTGGACACAAGGCTCATTCTTCTGCTCCTTTTCTACTTAAAACTTACTTCAGCCCCTTTCAATATAATAAATATGCTATTCACCAAAAGGCAGAGCATAAGGACATTTTAATATTGTCAAATGAAAATAAAACCATCATGATTCTGAAGCAAATTACTTGGAAAAAAATTTTTTGCTTTGGTTGCACTATACAAAGGATTATTTATAAAATGAGCCAAGGTTATTTATGGCAGGTCTGAGAGGAGGCAGGCCTTCAGATTAGGAAAGCATGTCATTTGGAAAAACATCATATTTATAGATATGTGTTCTTCTTGCTAATGCAAATATAGAGACAGAAATGGCAGTGCTCCTGATTTGACTGTTTAAAAGTTACATATGTGAGTGCTTTGTCCATGGGGAAATGAACATTATGCTCCCTGATTAGTTTTAACAAGGACTTTGAAACAGATTGATTCTAATTGCATAGTTCTCAACTGGTTAGAGTAATAGAAAAGTGGATTAGTGAATGCTTTATATGAAAGCAAAGACCTTTTTTGGGAGTCAGAACAAAGTAAAGAATTAGATATTGACATGGGATTACTATGTTGGGAATAATGTATCAGCAATGGAAGTCGTTGAAGACATTGTATGGGAATATGGAACACGTAGATGTATTCTGCATACCTCCTTTATTTTCAGGTAGTTTATCTGGAAAATAGTTCCTCTATTACTCCTCTGTTACTTCCTTTCCCCATGTCCTGTTTTTTGTGGGTTTTTTTCTTGTTTTGTGATTTTTTTTAAATGGTATAGTTTAGAAAATCACAATATAGATGAAACTACTTGATTTAGTAATTTCTGAGTCTTTTTTAATGAAAGGAGAAAAAACAGACTGCTACAGAAGATGAGTTATCTGACATGTATGTCAGATGTCCACTTTGAAATAAGATGGATCCTATGGGATGCAGGTGTCTGCCTTTGGGCAGATCAATCCTGCTCACTACCTCCAGGTGTTGACTTCAGCTTTCCTTAAGCATACAACAAAGTAGTTTCTGAATTCAGTTCAAAAACAGAAGGAAATCATATAATGAGCAGATAAGGAAGGAATGAAAGAACTAAAAAAACTTTTAGAGAAAGGTGAATGCCAGTAGAATTATGTGCATTTTAAAATACACACAATGCACAATGCAAGAAAAAAATCCCAGCAGTTCATGACCTTGAAAACTCAGAGCTGGCAGCCATAGAGAAGACACATTTTTATGGCTGGGTGCCATGATGCTTACCTTGTAGGTTCCTATTTCTTAGATTTGAATACAAAAAAAATCCTAATGTAATTAAAATCTAATAGCTCAAGGCACTTATGCTTTCTGTTATCCTACATCAAATGTGAAGAATTTGGATAGCTTGAACAAAACTACAGTTGAACAAGATAAAAAATGCTAAACACAGGGGAATGTACCAAAAGACCACATTTTCTAAAGAGCCCATAGACAGAGATATAGATGCAAGAAGGTTTCTTTGTCTGTTTTGAATCCACACTTTCAGTCTTCTCCTCAGAAAAGCTGTCTGATTATTCTCATCTTATTAAGACCCATCTAATTATCTTACAAAGTGAATGGAAGAGTAAGAGGTATTGCTGGTTTCTATGGAATACATAAGGGCTTGGTCTCTCTTACCATGATTATTTAATTTTTTAACCAATGAGTGTTGTATGTACAATGACAGAATTTGCTAGGAGCAAAGGCAAGAGCACTGGTTTGCTCCTTTCTATATGAAAGCACCAAAATACTGAACGATAGATTTAGAGTTCCTTCTTCAAAATCCATTTCTCCTTGTCTATGAGTATTAAATTTCACTCTATACAGGGCTGCAATGCAATAGAAGGTGGTGGACTGAAACTTCAGAGTCAGTTACTGATCCTAGACACCTTTTTCTAGGTTAATGCTCGAACAACTTAACTATTTTTTAAAAAAGGTTTAATCCTCTTAACTTCTCACTTAATAGAAGCATGCAATCTGTGATCCTAGTCTTCCAAGCTCCTCTCCCTTCCTTCCCAGTCAAAAGAGACAGGGGCAACACAAGACATATTGTTCTCTAGATTAGAATATTTCTCGCTACAGATTAATGTTGCTAAATTTGGTGTCTCAGACACAAAATGCCTAAGTAAGGAAGGCTGAAGATGGACCCACCCATATCTCAGCTTGGATGTGAAAATCCTTATTTTTAGATCACATTATTTTTTTTGGATCTAGCCCTCTCAAAATGGCTCATTGGAGACTTGGTTTCAGGAAAGCTTCAGATGAACTTTCCCGTACCCTCTCCATTTCCTTCACAGTAAGAGAGGGTATTACCCATCCTCCTAAGGAACTGGTAGCATATGTTTCTCATCTTTTCTTCCCACCTCAAGACTGTAGCTATTTGTTAACCATGCACAATCTTTTAGGCAGAAGAGGTAAGTTTTCTGACAATACTTTCCACTGACTTGAAAAGTCCATGTAGGTGAAGAAAATGTTACTCTAAACTCCTTTCAGCTCTCTGCATGTGACACCATTCTGACATACTGCAGCTCATGCATATTTGCAGACACAAAAACCTATGAACATTTAGGTCTTTCTGTTTGGTGTGTTCTTGTTTCATAAAGCTTGTTACCAGGTTGTTTGCAGCTCTCCAGACATGCATTGGGTTCTCTTGAAGGAGAATTGTAAGGATCTTTTTTTTTTTTTTTTAATGCCTGTCTAGAATTAAACCAAATTGGTGAACATTGACTGTTTTATTTTACATTTTAAATTTAAACTGAGTCATATGTTAACTGCATTGCCACACCTGGGATTTGTTTATCTTGGATTTAGTTTGTATCTTTAATAAGTGTTAGAGCAAATGTGCTAAGGAAATATTTTCCAGTTTTACTATTTTTATGTTGTTATACTGAACTTAGTTTCAATTTTTGTTTTGAAGTCAGTTTTATTTTCTTAACAAGTTTCTTTGAAAAGAAAAACTTCAATTTCAGTGCTGTGCTCTCTTCCCTTCAAGTTACCTCCTGCCCCCACTTTTAAGTCTGGTGGTAATGAATGAATTCACACGCAGGTGAGCACAGAAGGTTAGCAGATCCCAAGGTTTATTTTTAATGTGGCTGGAATGGTGTTCCTTACACTCTCTTCGTGCCAAGCTGAGAGTGAAAGTGTTGGGGTGATCTCATCCACAGAAAGGTGTGTCTGCATACTCCCTTTCACAGGTGCAGCAAGAGAAATCCAGCATATGCAGTAACTGAAACCCTCCTGTTTGCTCAGGATATTGCAGTCCTGCTTCTGCTCTTTGGGACAGTCCTGGAATTGGTTCAAAACCAATGCAAAGTTATTATTATTACTTTTTAAGTTCAGAGACAACCTGAAAATTCTGAAATTTTGATTCAATGTTTCATTTGACATTGCACAGAAGTTCCATGAGGATAAAAAAGTCTTTCTCTTCTGAGTGACAGTCTAATTTCTTCTTTATTTTTATGCAGTCTGTAACTATGTAGTTCATGTCTGTGACATTCTAGGCTTACTCATGACTAAAGAATTAAGAAAATTATTGTAGCCAATGTAATTTAAAATGCACCAAACGCCTCCTCTGGGAGATGCTTACTACTTACAGATCCTACTCAGATGAAAATTATACCTTCCTTACTTTAATCTTATCTCATATAGTTACACCTCTGTTAATGATATTAAATATTTCTTGTTCACCGTTGGTATTTACACTCAGGAATTACAGAGAGCCTTTTATCTGACATACTAAGGTGTTATATCTGACATAAATAAGCTCACAGCTGTTAGGACTGGATAAGTAATGGGAAATTTTCAAGAAATTATTTATGCCTCTGCTGGCATCCCATTTGTACAGCACGTTTTGCAAACAAGGCAAGCAATGTTCTACCTGCATAAATGTGAATGGCAACAGAAATTATTTGGGAGTTTAGAGGCAAAACTCATTTCAAGTGGTTGCACAGCAAACTGCACATAGCTCCTGTTCTTCAAGAGGACAAATGTGCTCAGGTATGACTGGGGACACTGAGAGAACAACACTACTGGGTCTCAAGCTACCCACTTTTAACATAATAGTAGCCCAACCTCAAGTCTCAGAGTGAATCCAACCAGCTGATGGTCCATAGAGCAAGCGCAGTGACTGCCATTCTCCCTGTGCCTTGGGGTCACCTGTCTGCCTCACCTGGCAGGGAGAAGTCAAACAGAGTACCTACTAATTGAAATTTGCTCCTGCAAGCAATACGGACAGAATAGAGCCCCACTGAGAACTTGGGCATGTGACCAGCATTCAAAGGAGAATGGATTCACTACCCACTTCCACAAAGGCCATATCAGTGGAAAGCCCTTCCTTACTGAACCTTGTCCAAACTGATGTGGCCATGCACACAGGCACACGTAGCATTGGGCTGGTTCACTTTCTAATTCATGAAGGCATAATGCAGTACACATACTCTTCCCATTCGTCCAGAACAAGTCAGGTTGGAAAACTTCCCTTCCAGTTTTACCTTCAGTCCTGTACAAATCAGTTCCTAGTATCTTTGGAGAGTTCTCTGGCAAAAAACCAAGAGCAGAGCTGGAAGAGCCAAGTGGAGAAGCCAGAATCAATACTCAGGAGAGGCACAAACTTCACAAGCCAGAAAGGCAGATTTACATCTCTATAATCAAGGCTTCACTGTGCTTGCTAGTGCTCTCTCTTCCCCTAATCTCCAGCAAAGGTTTTCCCATTGGAGTCCATTTCTGGATGCCAAATCACTCTACCACCCCACAACTGTAACTCTGAGACACAATATAGCACTTCACTAGTAGCACAGAGCCCAAAAGGTCAAAAGAGAATTTATATTAGTTTAACTTCAATTTTTATGCTCTTGCCTAAAGACAAAGGCAATAGGATTTTGGTAGAAAGCCAAATCTCAAATCTGCAGTCAAGCTGCAGGGAGAAAAGCCCTCAGCAAATAATGCATTTTAAAATGTGAAAAAATATGAATAATCACACATAAACTTCTGTGTGCCCTGTTTACAGGAACAGGTAGGAGGGAATTAATCAAAGGCTATTGTGATCAACTGTTCTTCAATAAAACATTGACCATGTATTTGCCTACTTGCCCACCTACCTCTTCAATGAAAAGATGCACACTGGGAATGAGGAGAAGAGGAGGAGGAGGGAGACGAAGTGGACACAGAAATTACATGACGGAAAATTATTTCTGCATGAAATGTGGAGGCCAGAACACCTGTATGATGAGCAGAGCATCACCCCAGTACTACAGGGAATTTTATGAGACTTTTAAACACAGCTTCACTCCAGGCCCTTAATTAAGACACAGATCTGTCTGAAAGTAGAACTAAAATCTAACTAAACTGCATTTGAAAGGATTTTACATTAAAAGTACTGAGAAACTGCAAGTTTATGTATTGCCCTTGCAGCAAACACAGAAAGAACATGGTAAAGTGATGCAGACTCTGTTTTCTTTGTGTCATGCCACACAAGATTCTTGAAGTTCCCTCAGTGTGTCTGTATTCTTGAAATGGGTTAAGAATAGATTAATCTAATCTTTAGTTTGAAACATGGACCCTTACACCAACCTACTGTTTATAACACTTCTCTGTCATGATGTCATGTTTTACTTAATCGATCTGAAATCTCACTACCTATCTTACTTTTGTTGGGGTTCTCTTTATAGTCAATAAGAAGAGGCATGGATGTAGGACAGTTCATCCCACCTATATCAGATACCTCTTTTGGGACAACAGGAATCTTGTTATGAAGGTGCCAGTCTTCTATTCACTGCAAAATAAATTTGACACAACTGTACTAGATTAGGTATTGCCTTTGTGATAATTAATGTTAGTTGAGTTGAATCCCCAAGTATGAATTAAGCACATTCATATGTTGGGATAAAATGAAGAAATATATAATATCTATAATATAAATAATATTATAATTATATTTTATAATTAGAAATATATATTATAATTATAATTATAATACTATAATAAGCCACCTTTGATATTTTCAAGGAAAAAATTTGAATCCAGATCTTATTCCAGAGACAGATTGCTCCATACCTGGATTCCACTTGAATCCAGAAAAACCTCTGCCAGTTCTCTCTAAGAGATGGTGCTTGAGTTGTAAAGATTTGTATGGAAGAAAAAGCAGATCTAGGTAGTAGGCTGGATACAAATTAAGGGCTGTGTTTTAGGGTGCTGGAACAAAAGTCTAAGAGAACAGGAGATGCCAAAGCAAACATCTCTGTATATTGATATATACCTGTGATTTTTGGTAATAAGCAGGTTTTAAATATGTATGATGATGCACAAGGGAGGGAAGCAGCCTGATTTCTGCTGCTTAAAGATGTAAAAGGCATGGCAATGAAGTGCAGCTTATTTTAGGAAAATGGAAATCCACACAGCACAGCAGAAGAGGCAAGACCCAGCTGTTCTCTCAGGCCTTCTGGACACCGTTTTTAAGATGACATAAGTATTTTCAGTCATCTAATATAACTCATGCAAACAGTGGTCTGGATTTGTATAATTGGAAAAAAAAAGGGCTACATGCCTTGACACCTATGTGAGAGAAACAAATAATTTTTGTCCTTCTTATCTTAGAGGGCAAAACAAGAAAGGGCTGAGGAGAAGACAAGCCGAATACAGTCAATCAACACTGTTTTAATTTAAATCAGTGGTGAAAGAAGGGGAGATCTTTGAGTCCTTGCTGATGCTTGTAAGGTTGTTAGATTGGTTGAATGTCTAAAAATAAATAAGTAGGAAATTTCAAAAAGAGGTAGTAGCAGTGTATGATCTTACTCTGGCTCCAGAGACAGGCACAGATAATAATATGAAATAATTATATGAAGTAGTAATTCTCTAAATACCAGTAAAGTAAAACTGTCCAAACTACTTTTTCAAGCTCCTATGGAAACATATACAGGCCTTAGTACAAAACATTTTCCATCTAAGGATAATTTTACTTGTAATTGAGAAGTACTTCTTGGAATTAGTTATTAGTTTGCAGCAGTGCACTTTCTGAAATAATAATAAAAATTTCCAGACAAGGAAAAACATCTTAATTACATTAAGTGTATGCAGTGATCATGGTGGTGAGATTCACATTAGGACAGGTGAATTCTGTCCTGTGTTTAGACACTTAAAAGATGGATGTCCAATTTAAGCTACTTGTTTTGTCTTCCCCATTGCTCCATTTGACTTTTCTTACTGATCCATTCTCACTCTCTGTCCCTCTCTGTTGACTAGTGTTCACTCTCTTGACTGTGGAAATAACTAATTCAGAACTAGATATTTAACTTATAGGCAGCTCAGATACATGTATTGTGTTTCTGGGTCTATGTTTTTCTCTAGACAACTGCAGACAAACTCATAGCCTTATAAATATCATGAAAAAATAACAAAGGCAAACACATTAGCCAATGAAAATTGTCATATTCCTTTTCATGACTTTGCAGCTTTCCTTTTTCTCTGCATTTTTAAATCCTCCTAAATGCTCTACAGAGAACAGAGAAGTCAGTGTTTTATTTTTTTAAGGATTATAATTATTTAGAAGGGCCATAAGAGAACTTTTTTTTTTGTATCTTTCAGGATATCTTGTAACATTATGTTTTACTTTAGAACACAATCAAGAAATGTCAGACATTTTAATAAAAGCACTATTATTTTTCTTTTTAAGAGTAGGTTTTTCTTTGTATTTACTAAATTTCTGGTGAAAAATGGATAGATTGTTCTGCCCTCCAAAAAAAATTTAGTGATGAGTTTTATTGAGAGTCATGCATCCTCCCAAAATGTGTGTGCTTTGCTAAAATAGATATCCTTCACCAAGGGCGTATTTTTTAATTCCAACCAGATCTATCTATAAACAAGCAGGCAGGAAATGTGCTTTGTCCAAATGGAGTTTGACAAGGAAAAGAGGGGTCGTGACTGAAGGCAGCAACTAAAGGTATGGATGATTTTAATTAAGTTGCCAAAAGCATGAGGCTTGTGTATCTTTAGATGAGTCCCTAGATCAGATTTGTAACAGCATTCAGTTGGTACTCCATGAAATAGCAAAATTCGGAATTTCTACTCAAAAGTTCTCTGGTGATTTAGGTACTTCTGGACATGCTTGTCAAACAGCAGGAAGGTGGGATGCTATCATGTGCTAACATCCTGTCATTGGTTTAGTCAGACTAAAACTAGTTGTAGAAACAAAGCACAAGCTTCAGCACATGAAAAAATCTGAACACCTGTCCTAGATCTGGAGACTGTGTTCTTTAATTATGAGCTCATTTAAAAACTGTATTGTCTCAGCTCAAGTCCTCTTGCTTGAGGACTTGCTCTCTGACCTAATTAAATGAAACTTTCACTAAACAGAAACACACCTTCATGGTAAATACATCCCCCATCTTCAGCCTTTGAGAAATTTTTCCTATCTGTGCATCTGAGAGCCTGTGTCCATGGTGTGGTGCAGTAAGCCTGAAAGTGCTGACAGCAGTGAAGATGGGGCTTTCAGCAAGACTACAATAAGGGAAAAGTTTGGAATCCATAAGCTGGAGGACATAATAGATTATACCTGCCCTTCCTCTCTGTCCCTTTTAGCTTAATGCTAATTCAGATTGCGTCTTTCAATGCTAAAGCAGAAGCACAGGGCATGGTTTTGATCAGACTGATAATATCTGCCTTCTCTTGCTTTATTGCCCTCATGCTTACTACCTTCCTCTTGGCAACACATGTCCTTTCTGCCCAGGGGGACCATCTGAGCATCAGCACCTGGTTCTCAGTTCTTCAGCTGTGGGCCTAAAACTCTCCTGGCAGGGATCTTCATCTGCAAGATGCATCCCATGCCTCCAGTGGGTCCAGTTCTCCCCATCAGCATGATGGCCAGGACTCAGAGGCCCCCTGGATGGAATCATGCACTTCAGGGAAGCAAAGCAGCCGGCCGAACACAAGCTGATCAGGAAGCAGACTATGAAATATTCCGTTTGGAGGTGCTCACGTAAATTGGGAAATGGTAGCACCAGCCCGAATGGAATAAAGTATATGAAACTGCTGTTACGGTTTTTGGTAAATGTCTCTGCATATTAGCTCATTTCAGGAATGTCTTTCATTGCTGTTTACCTCTGACTTACCACAGGGTCCAAGTATTCACACAGGCAGTTACAGGAGCCGTTTGATACCCAAACTTATCACACATGGTAACCTCTTCTTTTGCCATGTCTTTTGCATAACACCATGATAGAATTTTTTGTTTCACATATTTAATATTTATGTTGGATAGCTGCAAGATATAATGAAAATTCATTTTCACAGCTGGTTTGAACCTGTTTATTTCTGCTTTTCTGAAAGGCAAAAATAGAGAGAGATGAGATATCTCACACAGAGAGGTAAAAGAGGAGGGAAAACAGTTAGAGAGAAATAATGGAAATGTACTGCAGATAAGAACGATATGAGAGAAGAGAATGATTATTTTCTTTTTCTCTGAAATAAGACCTACCTAAGGCATGCTCATTTATTTATCTAATGGCAGGTTAGGTCCCTTGATACTGCTCCTTTATATGCCACCAGTGCAACACTCCAAGGACCTGCCAAGCTTGATCAGAAATCATCAATTAGCTTCAAAAGCTTTGAATCAACCCCTGTGCTTTTTATTTGCTTTATTTTTCCATCAGACCTGTGTAAAGAAGCCTCCTGCCAGCAGGGGGTGGATATACTCTGGAAACAGGGAAAAAAGAAAAATGCATCTTAAAGCACCAGGCAGCATCCTGGTTTAATTGCTACATTTACTTATAGCAGTATAATAGGGAAAGTGCCAAGACATTATCTAATACATGGATGGTGCTGCAACAGCTTTTCATCTTAGTCTGGGAACCATTAGGATGTTTTGCTGCATAAATAACAGTGAATTAAGTCTTCTTCTTGTATCAGCACCATATGTTAATAGCAAACATATTTATAATGTTTATTTGAATAACTTCAAAGGGGGATATTACAACAGATCAGTTGAACTGTGAACACTATTAAAACACTTTTTAAACTTTGTCACTAATGTCTCTTAATAGATGGAAAAAAATACTGGTGATAAATTTCAAAAGTTCTGGGGAAAACACAAGATTTCCACACATGAATTTCTAAGTACATTTTTTAGATATGCTAATTGACTGGTCTCAGTAACTGGGAGGCTTGCAACTCTATTTTAGATGAATAACAGCAAAAACTTAACTTGGTCGTGTAATTAGTTTGTGGTCTTCCATCAGTAAAATCTTCTATTACAGGGAGCTGCAGTGCTGACATTTATAAGTTTCTGGGTGATGTATTAGAGTTACCATAAATACAGCTGATAGTAGCAGTTGCTGTGGCCACAAATTAGGCTAGTAAATCAAAGTACTCACGTGGTGCTTTTTTTTTTTTTTTTAAAGAAAGCTGCAAATTAGCAGACTTTTCTAGCAAGTTCACAAATCACAGAAAAATGACAGTGAGTTTGGTCCAAGGGACACTCAAGGTTTTTTTCTTTCCCCTTTGTTTTTTAACAGTACTGCCATCAGCATTTTTTTCCCCCTTTTACAGAGACACTCACCGTTCATTTGTGGAAGCGGTATCAAACAGCAGGTCAGCTGCTTTTTCTGTGTGTGTGCTATTTCCATTAAATGCATTCTTGAGTGAACCCTGGTAGCTGCAAAGACAATGATGGGACTACTCAGTGGGGAAGAATATTTAGCCTTCTGCAACACAAGGAGATGCTGATTTTTTTTGTATCTGTATCCAACCAGATTAGTAAGAAGAAAATCTGTCTGCACAATGAAAACAGCTTCAAAGATTTCCACAATGAATTAAAAGCTAATGCCAGAGGTTTAAGCATCCTGAGTTAGTCCCTTAAAATTAAAAATCATTGATGTCAAAATTCTGATTAATTGCAAGGAAACAAGTAAAATATTATACTGGCTGGTATTCACTTGCATAATCACGGTCATCTAGTGCCATTTAAAATGTGCAAAGATGTCACAGCTGTCTGTGGCCAGGATGTATCATATAGTGTCAATACAGGAGTCTTCTACAAAATCAGAAGATGGACAGGATACGGTTGTGCATCTGAAATGATATTACACCGCTATGGATTGCAAGTGAATCCTATCCACACAGAGAAAATTCCCAGTGGCCAGTAAATAAATTTCAATGTCTCTGTAGGTTCAACAATTTCTTTCTGTTTCTGCTCCAGAGACTTAGCCAGATCCTTGTCTATTTCCTGAAGTTTCAGTCAGTCTGAGAAACTGAGTTCTTTCTGAATACTAAAAATCTCCCCATATATGTGACTTGTCCAATTTTTTGAATGAGTACTATTTCTGGCTACAGGACTTTAGTCTCAACTTTGTAAAGGAGTCCAGGAATGTAAAGGAGCCAAGTTATGGGTCAAGCACTGGCTTGTTTGTAGAAATGAACTCAGTAAACAATGAATTTCACCATGCCTCACACAAGTTGCATATGTGAAGCTCCTTGAAACAGTTGAGCCCTGATGCAGCTTCAAATCCTCTTTTGTGTACCAAAATGGACAGCCAGAACTGAAATACTTCATCTGGACTTTGCAATTTTGAGCATGGTTACACAAGTACAGTGCTTTCCATCCAAACCCTTGAAATTTCATGACCTAGATATAGATGCTGACTGGCTATTTCAGCATGTGTGGATGGGTCTAGGGCACTGTGTTGCATGGATGTCAGTACCAGTAATATGGCTTCAAAGCCAAACTTTTAAGTCAGTAAAACTCAGAGTAACAGAAGAGACATTTTGGCATATGATTATTAAACACAAACTGTCTGAAGAGCATTAAAATATTATTGCAAATCCAAATACAGAATCCAAGTGCAGACATTCCAAAATATCAAATTACATACAACCCTATTTTTTTATTTTTTTTTAAGCTATATGTCTTACAGTGTGGTATATAATTGCATTCAAATCTGACAGAGCATGAACTATTTCAGTGCACAGGACAGCATGTGTTCTGAATAAGAGCAAAAGGACTAGACTTGTGCAGTAATCACTCTCTCTCAGAAACTGGAAAAGAAGGAGCACGGTAAGGCTTTGTTTCAGTCTATCAGTTTGCTAGATTTCCAGGCTATAGATTTTTAATGTGTTATATGAGCTATGAAGGTGGGATGAAAATGAAGGTAACCACCAGCTGTAAACTGGATGAGGGGTCCCTAATCAATCCTCATAACTTGCCTCCTAACAATCTCAGCGTTGTACTGTATGTGTACTCTCCTTTAATACTTGTAAAATGTCAGCTGTGTGCTCTTTGTTGATGGTAGTTTGAAATTTGTTTAATTTTTTCCTTGATAGCATAGTTTCAGCATGTTGCAAAAAAAGGAAATTCAAAATACTGTAATTACTAGTGCAATTCATGTGGACTTTAACCATGTATTTCTCTTTTTGCAAGTAGTTTGCTGCTTTAAAAATGGTTCATGTCTTGTATCTATAAACCAACAGTAGATTATTTCTGAATATGCAAATTACACCAAACTATGGTGCAGTTGATTCGCTTGAAGGAAGGGATGACATCCAGAAGGACCCAGATGACTTTGGGTGGTGGGTCCATTTGAACCTCCTGAACAAGGCCAAGCACAAGATTCTGCACCTTGGTCAGGGCAATCCTCAGTATCAGTACAGACTGGAAAATGAACTCATTTGGTGTCCTGTGAAAAAGGACTTGGGCACGGTGCGTGACAAAATGGCCATAACTCAATGATGTGCACTCACAGCCCCGAAAGCAAACTGTGTCCTGACACATCAAAAGGAGTGTGACCAGCCGGTCAAGGAAGGTGATTATTGGCACTGCACCGGAGCTCTGGCTAGCTCTACGGTGGTCTTTTGCACTCTGGCGCAGGCAGGGGCCAAGAGTGGGGAATCACTGGGGAGCTGGCTTTTCCCTCAGTGAAACCTCCAAAGTCTTGGGCCGCCCCAAGCTCTGTGGTGCACGGCATCAGGGGTGGAGGCAAGAAAGTAGTGGTCTCTCTTGGATTGAAGTTCCCAGCAATGGTTTTATTAAATCAGGGAAAATGAGGGACCCCGCGCTTGAAGGAGTCAGTTCCAAGAGAACTTTGAACACGCCTGTGCAAGGACTTAAGTACAGCCCAAGCTCCAGGGGCGGGTACAAACCGTGGACCAATGGGGAATCTCAAGGGGAGGAGTAAGGGGAGGGGATCACAAACTCAGTACCAAAAGGGATATACAGAGGGAGGGAGCAAGATACATTAACCAGTGGAGCCTCGAGGGAAAAATGATTGACACAGAAGGGTCTGGAAGAAGGGGTGGGGTTTACAATGATGGATAGAGAGTAGGGGCAGGGCTAAGGTGACTGGCAGGGAACATTCAGGAAAAATAGGAGGGGTTTACATAACTGACAACTGGGGCCAAACCAATACAATCAATAGGGCGAAACAACAACATACCAACAAGCTTTAACGAACCTTTAACAAAATTAAATAAACGAACTACAACAATTATCTACCTCAACAATTATCTACCTCCACTCTGCTCTGGTGACACCTCACCTGGAGTGCTATGTCCAGCTCAGGTGCCTGGAGAGGGTCCTGAAGAAGATCTCAAATATGGTCAGAAGACTGGGATACCTCTCCTATGAAAAGCTAAGAGAGTTGGGGTTGTTCAGCTTGGAGAAGAGAAGGCTCCAGGGAGACCTCAGAACACCTTACAGTACATAAAGAATGCCTACAAAAAAGACAGTGAGAGATTTTTTTTTTTCACCAAGGCCTGAAGTGACAAGGAGTAATCAGTTTAAAGGTGTGTAGATTCATATTAAGACCGAGGACAAATTCTTTACTGTGAGGATGGTGAAATATTGGAACAAGTTGGCAAAAGGATCTGTGGATGCCCTGGAAATGTTCAAGACAAGGCTGGATGGAGCTTTGAGCAACCTGGTCTTACAGGAGGTGTCCCTGCCCATGGCAGAGTTGTTAGCTCACCATTAAAGGTGCCTTCAACCCAAATAATTCTGTGATTCCATGAGTGTAGCAATGACTAAACTAGCCCCTGGTTTCTGACACTCCTTTCCACTTCCTCTTAGAGCAGTAGGAATATATTTGCAAATGTCATCCTTGCTTCAGGGGCATGCAACAGGTAGGTGTTTCAACCAAACCACAGTAAAATATTCATACTGGTTTGCAATCCATGAGTCCACAGACTGAGACCTGAGCTTCTGAGCTGTGCTACTCACTTGTGACATCTACCTAATGAATTTTGTATTGTGGCTGCACTCTTGGAAGATTGGAAAGATCAGGTCAATCTGAGGGTGTGTGTGAAGTGTGTGGGGGTGGGTGTCATTTCCTGAATTTGCCTCTTCCCACACACTCTTGGACAGGAAAGAACATACTTTGTGACTACAATGTGATTATTCACTGAGTGTGGCAGGATCAAATTGCTATTTTGAAATAACCTTTCCTGTATTAGACATGCTAGCATCCAGGAAGGAAGAAATAGCCCATATGAGCACTCAGATGATCCTCCAAGATGCAAGAATGGCACCAGTTTTGACTTTTGTTATTTTCTCCATTCTATAATGTCTCATGACTTTTGGTCTGATTACCAGAATAAAGTTCAAGAACTTTGGGGAAGGCCACAGGGTAAATAGCCAATCTCTACAATGGCAGAGTTTATGCCAAATATAGTTCTTAAATATGATAATATTTAAATGTTTTTTTCATTATATTGTTTGAAGTGGAGCCACTCAGTCTGCCTTGTGCAGTCTGCCAATTTTTAATCATGAACTGAAATTTGAAATGCTTATTTTATTAGGGCAAAAATGCCAACATTAAAAATATTATTATTAATTTCAAAATAATGTTTTAGTTATTCTGCCTCCAAAATGCAGTCAGATTTTCTGTTCACAAATTTAGAAATGAATGTAACTTAGTTATTTCCTTGCTTCTCTAAGAACATAAGGGGAAGTTTTTGTAACAAAATCTTTACATGATTATAGACTGTATCCTGCAAACACATTATACCCACAAACATGTTGGATATATGGGCTATTTAACCCAAATTAACCCATTATGTCAAAACATTTAACAGCTCTTTGTTTTTGTTCTTCAGTTTAGTGGAATTTCCACTTGGTAAATTCTTTGCTATGCAAATTATTCCTTTGCACACTTTTCTGACGTTGCTCTTTAAAAGGATTCTTTTTACCTGTGCATTTTTAAATTTAATGATTGTCAAGCCATGAAATATTTGAGTCTCAGAATGACCTCATTACTTCACTTTGGCTTCTCTCTGCTTCCATATTTGAGGTTGAAACAAAAGGCAATTGAGTAAAGAGCTCACTATGCTATGGATTGCCTTGACCTTGAAAGCCCTATATTTCCCCTTCATGCCCACCACCTACACTTTTCATGCAAACAGACTGCTGCACTGACTTAGTTTGTTGTTTGCTCAGTACGATACTTGACTAGGTCTATCTCATTATCACATCTTCTATCACATTTAGATCTACTGCTGTGACTCTACGGATCACATTTCTTCAGTAAAGCTCTAATGATCCTGGCAATTATATGGTAGGTTATACTACTGACAAGGCATATTCATTTAAACATCTTAAATATTTTAAGAAGCCTCACAGAATTTTCCTAGTGTCTGAGAATCATCACTTTATCTAATGATACAGAGTATATCTTTGCCTTATAAACATTTCGAGTTTTGGCTTACCATGAGAATTTTTCACTCAGGGCTAAATGGTAACCCATAACCTCAGCTTATTACTATTCTTAACTCAGGATATGCCCTGTGAAAGTCACAAAAGTGATAAACCTTTAGATTTTCTTACACAGTTTCTTCTCAGTCCTTCCAGATTTTGAGAAAGAAAACCCAAACACACCAAAAAGAAAAGTTGGGTGAACAGGTAGCATTTTGCAATTAGTAGAGAAGAGAAAGATTAATTTTTAGCAGTATCCTCTTTCATATGAAAGACACACCTTTATGAAAAAGTGCAATGTTTTCAACCGTTTTCCACAGTTTCCCATGACCACATCCTGTAGTTCCTAGAGGACTATGTTTATACCACACAGAATAACCATACCATGGCATCATTCTGTCCAGGTGGTTTTGTGCAGGAGAGAAAGAAGCATGTCATAGCAGTTTGGACAGCAGCAAGAGCAAAGAAAGCATCCTGCAAGAAGAAAACAATAAGGAAAGCTGTATGTAGAGATGATCAGTGTGTGTGTGTGTCAGTATTACCGTAGGACTTAGCTACACAGGATGCACCTTGGGACTTGCAGTGCAGCATCCCCTCTTGAGGTAAGTCCTCAGGGGCTTCATCCCAGAAAATTAAGCAGTGAAAATTCTTCTCTTTCTAATTATTTTGTGTAATAGCTTAATGAATATTAACATGGGGTATTGGCAATGATTTTTTTGAACACATCCACCGCCTTGGGGAGGTTCTGACTTAAAATTTCCTCCACACCAGAGATGCTATCAGTATTCTGGTAAGTTGTATTCTTCTTCCACCAGTTAAACACCTGCTGCTGGGAATGGAGGAACTTGAGAGCTGTTGAATTAAGTAGGAGGAATGAGCAGCAGACTGACCCTAGCCTTCCAAAAGGAAGGGTCTTGGTTCTCTGCCAGAGCAGGATAAAACCAGTAATAATACTGATTCCATAGATCAGAAGCCAGATTTGTCACCTGCCAGCTCAATACTCTTAAGCAGTGTACTGGGAGAAGCAGAGTCATATTCCACTGTGTTCCACTGCTTTATCCACGCTGGCCAGAACCATTGTCACTAGCTCCACAACCACACTTTGCTGAGAGAAATGAAGTGCTTCCCTAAGCTCCCCCTAAGTGGACTAGATTATGGCTTGGT
The DNA here is from genome assembly GCF_049639895.1 of Pseudopodoces humilis. Taxonomy (NCBI): domain Eukaryota; kingdom Metazoa; phylum Chordata; class Aves; order Passeriformes; family Paridae; genus Pseudopodoces; species Pseudopodoces humilis. The sequence goes on along the minus strand of NC_142204.1, from coordinate 42,685,293 downwards.
GATAGGGGCATTGCCTGGGAATAAAAGAGAGGGAAATTTATCTGAAAGAGAGCTGAATTCAGATGTCCAGCATGGAGTAACAGTAGCATTCAGTGTCAAAGGTATGTGGCTCCTTGTATTTTAGGACAGACCTTCCATTTGTATTCCATAAAAACTGTTTTAGAAAGTACAAACCGATATCAAATGATTGTCACTGACAAAAAAAAAAAAAAAAAAAAGAAAAAACCCTTCATGTTCTGAATTCTGAGTGAAGACACAGATCTGTGCCTGACAGTTCTTACTGGCTAAGTCCAAACAAGCCTTCCTTTTGGGTGGAGGCTTCCTGGTTCTTTGAAGTGTCTGACTTCCTCCTATCAGGTATGCAAGTTATCAAGGCACTTGAACAATTTTAATTGCCTTGACAGGCCCCCTGCACTTAAGGCTTTGCAACATTTTTGCACAGAGAACAAAACCTCAGGGTAAGGTACCAACATCAGTGAAAATTTTACAATGACTAATATTGTTTGGAAATCTAACCAGCTGAAGACATCTGCTAAAGAACTATGTGAGACCTGAGGGGCAAAATCACTTCCAAAGTGTATATACACTTCCAAAGTTTATATAGTTTATGCAGCTTGCAATAAATACAATTCAAAATTATAATTCCACTTCTATCAAACAGACAAGAATATATTGCCAAAGATATTTTAAAGGCCTTTGCATGATCTTCTCATGTCTATTATCATATTCTTGACAACTGAAATTTATAAGCTACTTAGGTAGACATAGAAATTCAACTAGATATTAAAAAGATAATTTAGAAGTCCAATCACAATTCCCTCTTGAGGGGGAAATTAAACATAAACCTGCTGATCTCACAGGTTTTGATTGATTAGAAAAAAAACACCCACAATGTGTCTTTGCATGATTGATCCAATTGCTTATGTTATTGAATATTTCTTTTTTTCTTAAAGAACTTTTCTTCATGAATAATGTATGCCCAGCATTCCTGAGTTGTGCTATAGGCAGTTCATGCTCACTTAGCAAACTGAGCTGATAATACCCATTGCCAGTATGCCTTGTTCCATTTCTGCTGCTTCCTAACTTGGGAACCCAAGAACCCATCCTTTTCTGCAGTAGCAGCTCCGCATCCCACAGTCTGATAGGTTCAAATTCAGAACCACATCCCTCAAGAGAATTTGGGGTAATACTTGCTACTTCATCACTTGGAAGGTGATACCATTTCTTGTCAGGAACAGGCTAGTATTCAAGTGTCAGAATGTTCCTGCCTTCTTTTTACTTTGATTTCCCATACTTATAACTAAAAGAAAAGGAAAAAACAAAAAAACAAACAAAAAAAACCCAAACAAACAAAAAAAAACCACAACCCCAGAAAACTGTAAAAACCACCCCAACAACTTTTTTCTTGGTTTGAGTTTATGGTGTAGACTTTTAAAAAAAGGTTTTGTTAAGATAGCTAAGAATTAGTAGCATCTTTCTACTTTCCTGAAGTTTGTAATGAGCAATAATTCAAGAACTTTGTAGTGCTCAGTCCTTGGAATGATGTAACCAGGTATTTTACATGTGGAAGGAGAAACAATGGGCCTACAGTTTTGCTTCCCTATAATGTGGGCAAAGTCCAAAATTCATGGCTAGTGATATCAGGAACAAGCTATATGGCTATCACTCCAAATTTGTTACTAGTTAGTCAAAATTATGTCATGCAAATGAACAAAATTATTCATTGTCATTTGTGTAATTGTGACATTGCTACAAGATGCTGAAAATCTTTAGAATTTTTCTTTATTGTCCAGACAATAAATAAAGATCAGAAAAATAGAAAATACTAATGTGAAATAATATAAGAAAAATGATAAATCAAGATACTTTACTTGGAAAAGGCAATCTCTAGTGGCTGAAGAAACTCCTAAATTGATGTCTGCATAATGACTTAAGTTTATTACTGAAATAATTTTAAGAAATAATTTTCCCTACTTCAGTCTTTTGAGATACGTTGGATCATTTTCATAGATGTTACAGATGAAAAAATTGTGAGGTATCAGAAGGAAGTTTTCTCCAGGCTGCAGAAGTCTCTAGACACAGTTACCCCCACTCTAAAAACAGAGCAGAAAATTTTCATCCAAAAAGAAAGCACAAGACAAACAGCAAAGGAGAAAAGCTGGAGCTCATGTCAGACTGGAAAGGTAACAAGGTAAATTCTGCAGCTTAAATCAGTATGAGGAAATGAGCTCACCAGTAATGCACCAGAAACACAAATACTTCTACACCTCTAAGAAGCCAAGGTCAGGATCCATAAAGGCACACTCAGCACATATCGAAGGCTCTCACAATAGCAATGCTATCTCAGGACTTGTTTACAACTTTTGCAGTGCTGCAGTGACTCTGGAGCAAACTGGATTTTGCTGAACAAACCAAAGGAGAGTTGGTCCTTCATGCTGGCAGGTGTGCTGGGGAATCAGCATGTCACACTCATCGGAGCACTGCCCTGACAGAGAGCTCTTCCTCTGATGCTGCCTCTGCAGATGCAGTAAATCATTTTCCTCAGCTACTGTTTGTGAGAATAAAGCCAAAGGAAACTGTAAGCTGTTACAGGGTGACAATTCCTGACAAAGATGAGTTACAGTAGAGTAAAAAGAGCCAAGGAACTGGTTCCTGTGTCATTCTGTACAGTGATGGATATTCTGAACTAAGTCATGTTTAAGAGCTGAAGGGAAAGAAAACATTTGTTGTTTCTTAGTCTTATTCCTTCTTCTTTTGAAAGTCTCTCCAAATTAAAATTCATGAATAACATGCATGAGGTATGTATAGCACTATGATATGTTGTACTGTATAGAAAATTTTATTTTGCTTGTATGTTTATTTCACTAGTATTTGCTGAACTGTTTTTTCTGCATTAGAATTTTTTATTTTCAGACTTATTTCAAGCTTCAAATATTCATGTAAGTATCAAAAAAGGATTTGCACATATTATTAATGCATTACATTTGCATTAGTAGAGGGGTTCTAGAGACACAAAACAACAGCACATTTATAGTGGTTTGAAAGTTCCTTTTCGCTTTACTGTAAACTTATAAAATGCAGTTGAATCTTAGTTACTTGAAATTCAGCGATGCAAAATCATTCCTTTTTTAAAACATATTCTTTTTGTCTGAATACAGCATGGATCTACTAAATCCTTGTTTAACTGAAGGTATGAAAATAGATTTAATTCTATGTCTACCATAAGAAAAACCTAGCAAAACTTAGACTATCAGTCATAAAAATATCTAGTCAGTTTTTTTCCCAACCCTCTGAAGCAAAGTCATGGGACTTTGTTAAGCTAAATCCATACTCTATTTCCCACGCACCCACTGTTTGATATGCTATTTAAAAAAATAATTGCTCATATTTTAACACTTCTTTCTGGATGGTTATTTTTGGTGCCACCCACTTTACTTTGGACTTAACATCAAGATGAGGAAGTGGACTTAAAAATTTATTCAGCAGGGAGTGAAAAATGTGAGGAAAAGTCTTCTAGAGGCTTCGACTTGTTGAAGTAATTTACTTGTCCTTGAACAAACTGACTGTAAGCCCTCACTTGAAAATTACATTACACAGATAAATTACCTTACATCACATGCACCCAAGCTTTTTCTCTGGTATATGTTTGTGTATTGGTTTTTCTTTTTTAATAAAATCCATCATGGCTACCTGATTTCAGTAAGTTGTAACAACCCATCTGTTCTGTGAAAAAGATGTAAAGACACACAGAGAAAAAGATGATCAGGCAATGCTTTGATCTACATGCTGGCTCATTTAATTACTATTGATACAAAAAAAAGCATGCTAGTTTGTCACAAAAATCACAATTTTCTCAAGAAGGGTACTCTATGCTCTTTTATGAACCTTAAGGAAAAAAAGCACACATGCAAATAAGGTCCAGAGCAAAAATTATACCCAAGAACAACTGCCAAATATCAGGCTGCAAACACAGACTTGAATTTTGTAGCACAAGGCTATTTCCCATATTAAATAATATTATTTAATAATGTTTAAATCATTATTATTTCTGTTTGGGACTGTTTTAAATTTTCCTACTCATCTTCTGTGTTGTGTGACTTGGTTTCTCCCTTAGAACTTGTTTAGTGCAGCTTCCTTAGCGATAGCAGCTAAACTTGCTGGAACTTTGGACTGCCGGGTGTAACTTTCACCTAGCCAAGGAAGAGTAGCACCCAGAGGCAGCTCAGCCAGAGAAGAGGAAAGCTGCATTGACTACCAGAAGCTCAGCCTTTGAGAGAAGAGGGGAAATGGCTCATCTAGAGACAATGGAAGTGATGGGAAGATCCCAAACCGCAATATTACAGCTGGTCTGAAGTGTCGCGTGACAGGTAGGGAATTCAGGCTATAATGGTAGAACTGCCCAAAGCTTTCTCTGTTCAAAGCTGTAGTGTTATTAATAAAAAGGGCTTTATAGAAGAATCTCTTTTTGGCTTATTAATTCAGCTGAACCCTGTTATGGTGGCAGGTATGTGTAATTTCCATACCATCTATAAATTGGGCTGTTGGTTTTCTTTGCCATATTGCCTTAATTTTAAAGCTCATCAAATTAATTTCTAGCTTTCCAGCTTATTTGAATTGAGTCCTTCCTAAATGTAAAACTGTGCAGTCAATGAAAGGAAGGAAGTGTGTGGATTTGTGTACTCTTTTTTCTTTTTTTTAAAATTTCACTTGCTTGATATTCTGATGGAAATTCCATCTCTTGGGAATTTGCCTCACAAATATTAAAAAAAAATATACCTTTTTTTTTCCCCTCAACATCTCAAGAAATTGAATCAGAAAGCCCCCAGATAGTTAATAATTTTTTGATATCTCTTTCAATCATTTTAAAAAATCCTCACTTGTCACTGACAGATTTGCAACTCCTTTCAAAAAGGCAGACTTGACTAACAATTATTTTTTTTACTCTTTATACAAAGATAATTTTTCTTTCTATTTCTTTCTCAGTCTGTGTTGAACAAACTTTTGACAGCTGGGTAGAGAACTCCTAGAGATTATTATTTGGTTACTTCTTGTCCTCTAGCAAAATGTCTTTACATGTCTTTAAATTTGCATCATCAGTAAGATTATTTTGAGAAGATGAAATGAGTGGCATGACAAGAACTTGTGAAGCAGAGAAGATTCTTTGCACAAAAGTGCATGAATCTTGCTCAATGAATGGATGAGACATGAGCAACAAAAAGAATAAATCACTCTCAAAGATTATTTTAATATTTAGTTATCATCTTGAAAATAGTCATCTAGAAAAATAAAATAAATAAACTAGCTAATGGGGAAAATCAGGCACCCACAGAGTTTAATTGATTTAATTGGTTTCAAATCTATTTATTTTGATTTGATGACTCATGCTTTAGAGGGGTTTATAAGAGAGAAAGGCAGACCCACACGAGTGTGTCATTTTCAGAGGGTTAAGTGTAGATGACATGGACTCTACCTGGTTTATCTGAGCAACTCATCAATGCTTTCCCCTTGCATCCACTACCATTATAGGGCCAATCATTATGTGTAGAGACAGGAGGACAGGTTGGTCTTTTCTTTCTCTGTAGCCAGTAACATTTTCAACTATTTTCACCTGTTGAGTTTTTTCTCACAGCGGTGAACTAGTACGGAGTTTACATGATCAGTCCCCTCTTTATGACTTGTATTTGTAAATTTTGTTATGGCATTGTTTCTAAATGTCTACAAACTCAGGGCCCTGATGGCATAAGTTTTCATTTCAAGTCTAAAATTTAATTTACAGGATTTCAGAGGTTATTGAGTAGTGTAAAAAAGAAAATGTTAGAGATCATTCTTTAGGGGCCAAATAAGCAGTCAAGCAAACCATGTTATATGCAGAAAATACAAATTAAGACAGGGTTTGATATCATTATGTTGCCAAAAGTGAGTTTTCATGGCTATTTTTTTTTTTTTGGGGAAGAAAGAAAGGAGAGAAAAAACAAAGCAAGGAATATAAGGATAAGAATATTAACAGTAGTAGTATTATGGTCACTGTAACTGGTCCTGGTGAAAGAATAGAAACCAGAATCATAACTTATAGCAACCAGAAAGGTGAGATTGTAAAGGGCACTAGAGGTTGCCTATGGCAAGGAGAAGAAACCTTGAGAAAGAATCAAAGTAGGAAAAAAAATCTAGAGATGAGAAAACAGTGACAAATAATAAGAAAAAACTGTATGCACGGTCTTTAGAAATTAGTTGGTGGCTGTTATCAAGTCCAGAACTAAACAAGTGGTAGCAATGGACTTGTGAAGAAAGTAGAAAACACTGAGCTTCGGCACTTTATGTGTGGTGAATCAGAAGAATTTAGCAAGTCAGAATGTGGGAATGCCCAACTCAATTACTGGCTTGAATAAACCTAGTACAACTGCTGGGGATTGCAGGATTGCAGCCATAATCACAGGTTTCACCATCAGAATTACAGTCTAGAAACTGCTTCTCCAAATTAGTCTTGCATTTATGTGGTCATGCTTGTTTTGGCACGGCAATATGCAAACAGTGTACTATATATTGCTTCCTTTAAGTCTTTTTAACAAATACATTATTTGTGGTTTTTCTGAAACATTATTCTAGTTGAGTTCAATCCTTTGTTAAACTGCATATTTCTTTATTGGAAACATATCTAGCTCTGTAATTTATCCATGCTTTAATTGTGCTAATGAGTTGTAAAAGACAGAGAAATTCTCATCTTGAGATATTAGATTTATTAATATTTTCATAGCTCCTACATTTCATATTGATGCTCTCAAATAGTAAAATTGTTGCAGTTTACAGTTCTTACTATATTAAATCATATTTCTTGTTGTTTCATTGTAACTGGCAATAAAAATTAAAAAAAAAAAAATTGGTCAGTCTACTTACAGCTAACAACCAAAAAAAAAGTAAGTTAAATACACATGTTTAGGTCACAATCTGGAGTTCATCTTTAGTCTAAGTCTAATCTGTAGTCAATAAATGATGGTTCAGATTCAACTAGAAATGTAAAGTATGTATTCAAAGCCTGCTAATATGTTCTTATTTTGTTGATTGTATTTTAATTTTTTTTTTAGCATTTAAACCACATATAATGGCTTATTTCTAATTAGAATAGTTCTCATTTCTTCTGCTTTTCCCTATCTTCTGCCTTCTGCTGAATTGACCCCCACAGAATCCAGGGGAGAACTAGAAATAGCTCATGGAACCAACAGATTAAATTCAACAAGAGAGAACAAAAGTGATAGCAACTATTTAGTCAAGGTTTGACCAGTCTTGTTTCAGCTGCAGTGTGAAAGCATGGTCAGACTGCCCTCACTATCTTCTTCCTGGTTTCATAGTGAATATTCCTCAGGATCTTCTTTGCCAATAATAAAATATCTATATGTAAAATGGAATAAACAAGTTTAAGTGCCTGAAGATATTCTGAGACCGACCTTGACCCTCAAAAAAATAGTAGAAGAGACACATTACATCAATAAATAATAAAATATTATGAATGCCATTCAAACTAGTCTTCTGCTTAACAGGTTCTCTCAAGGAAACATGTTTTGTTGGTTTTTTTTAATGAGATTAAAAGTTGAGTTGACAAAGGAAATAATATCAGTGTATGTAACCAAAGCTCAGTCAAAACGTTGACTGCGTATCAAGGACAATTTGATTAAAAGTCTAAAATGCTACAAATTTAACACAGTGAACACTATGTATATTATCCATTAACTAAGTGACAGACGTCAGAGAAATCATCATCAAGCAGGTGTGCTTTTATTGTGGTCCCGTGGGCAATGCTTTCATAACACTTTTTAATGAGTTTTTATCAATAACCTGGAAGATAACATAAGAATATCATTAACAAAGTTTGCAGTTACCAGGAAGAACTAGAGTCTGGCAAATAATAAAGAAGAAATGTTATCAACAAAGGGCAGTCTCGATTGCCTGATAAGCCATCAGCTTGCAAAGAGTATGTGTTTTGATTTCAACAAGCAGAGAGATGGTGAGACTAAAGACACCAACGGAAGAGGGGATGCTAACACACGAAAGAGTAGCTCCAAGGAGAAGAACCATTAGGATGGTCCTACTCCAAGTTGTTCTGAGCTTCACATGAAAGTCTGTGTTTTGAAAGGCTAACAAGACCCTTGAATTTAGTAAAAAGGGGATTCCGAGCAAGTGTAAAGACTAAATAACATTTATTTATTCCTCACAAAGTAAACTTTACTAGAATGCTCAAGTAAATTCCTCTGTCTGCAGTACAAGGATTGATATTTGGAAAGAGTTCAGAGAAGATCTGTGTGAATAATTAGATTATACAAAAACACGACTCATAACAAAAAAATCCAGGCACTTTATCTTTTGAAGTTATGAGGTGATCTTGGCCTGCTTAGACCTATGTGAGGAAAAAAAAAATAAAAGATTGTTCCAAAGGTCATGATTTAGCTCCAATAATATCTAAGTCAGGCTTGCCTGACTCTAGGTCGAGGTAGTTGACCACACTGGTCCATTTTTGTACATGTAACCTATGAGTGATGCAATACTACTTATTTCAAACCAAACAGAATTACAAAGTGTATTTGAATAATTCGAAGTAAGGTTATAGATGGTTACAGTTTTGAGGCTTTTATAAGAGATCATATTTTAAAAGGTTTGTCGTGACTGGAAATTACCTACCAAGCAGGAATGAAAACTGAAAAACTTGTTAGAATTATAAGAATAAGGAGGCTTAGTTATGGATGGCATACTTTTTTTTAAAAAAAAGTGTACATATATATATATATATATATATGTATATCTATATATCAGTACTTTGGGATAATGAGGAATGAGACAAACAGTTCATAGGAAATGAAGTAAACCACCTCTGTCCCAGATTCCAATGAAATGTGGATGACTATGTGAAAAATGAAATTAGGGCATATGATTTCACTAAGTTTAAAGAGAACAAGTAATTCATATTCTTATCTGTGCTCTGAAAAAACTGAGTAAAATCAACAGTCACAGCAACTGCCTGAACTACAAGCTCAGCTTCATACAGGTACAGAGGCAGATTCAAAGAGAAATGCAACACCACATCTGCAGCAAGAGGCAAATGGTTAGTCATGTTACTGAATAAACTGCAATATTGAGCCAAAGAGGATACCTATTGATGTTTAAAATATTTCAGTGCACATATGGGAACACAGGAGGAAGGACAATATCACCATCAGCTCTTGCTCAGTTATAGAATGTTGCTTAAAGTATTAGGGTCTTTGTTTTATGATTAGAAAAGCTAAATTCAGTTGTTTCTACACTTTCTGACCTGTATGGGTGGAGAACCAGTCAGATATGTCTGCAGAAAGAAGTGACAGATCTGTGAAGAGCTGATGATGAATCTGGGCTCTTGTTTAGATAGGGAGAGGCAAAAGGAAGAAGTAGCTGATAAACATTCAAACTTTTGAATGACTTATCCAAGCCTCTCTGGTCTGGAAGCAAGACTGGAAATAACTCAAATAGGATTTCTTGAAGGATTTCCAGAAGCACTTGGTTTTGGCTGGGCCAGTAGTACAGCTAGAATAGACTTCCTGGGATATTTTGGCATTGCTGTTTTACATTTCAGATACAAACAGAAAATTTGTTTTTTTACATCTCCTCCTCTCCTCTCCTCTCCTCTCCTCTCCTCTCCTCTCCTCTCCTCTCCTCTCCTCTCCTCTCCTCTCCTCTCCTCTCCTCTCCTCTCCTCTCCTCTCCTCTCCTCTCCTCTCCTCTCCTCTCCTCTCCTCTCCTCTCCTCTCCTCTCCTCTCCTCTCCTCTCCTCCTCTCCTCGAGTCTCCTCTCCTCGAGTCTCCTCTCCTCGAGTCTCCTCTCCTCGAGTCTCCTCTCCTCTCCTCGAGTCTCCTCTCCTCGAGTCTCCTCTCCTCGAGTCTCCTCTCCTCTCCTCGAGTCTCCTCTCCTCTCCTCGAGTCTCCTCTCCTCGAGTCTCCTCTCCTCGAGTCTCCTCTCCTCTCCTCGAGTCTCCTCTCCTCGAGTCTCCTCTCCTCTCCTCGAGTCTCCTCTCCTCGAGTCTCCTCTCCTCGAGTCTCCTCGAGTCTCCTCTCGTCTCCTCTCCTCTCCTCGAGTCTCCTCTCCTCTCCTCGAGTCTCCTCTCCTCCCTTCTAACATTTCCAAACAGCTCAGGCTATGGTTCAGCTACAGATTAGGACAGAAGCTTTGCTTTGGTTGAAACGGGGTCACCAAATTACCCAGATGCTTTGCCAAAAAAGTCTGCTACTCACCAAGGTCCGCAACTCTAAAAGCAAACAGTAACATTTGGTACAGAAAGGAAATGGGAAGCTAGTGAATATCATAATTCAGGAAAATATATTTCTCTTTCCCCTTAAAACTATTGTATATACAGAAGCTCAAATGTGTACACACGGAGCCAGATCCCATCCCCAGCTATGCACACACTGTTCCCATTGAAGCACAGAAGCCACACACATGCATCTGAGGGCAAATCGGGGACCCAACAGCTGGATGTTTTAGTTTAGCTACATTAATTACAGAGCTCAATGACCACTGCATACAACTGAGTCTCTGACCACATTGAGCAGATCAGCCTTGTAATGTCATTTTCGGCTCGTGGATGGCAGACAGTGATGTCTGAGGGAAGAGAAACACACTTTTGAACACCTGTACATTCTATCTTTGCACACTTGCATTGGTACCCATCCTTCCTTCACCGAGGACTAAGCGTTACATACATGGCCACACACAAAGCCTGCCTGGCAGACAAAGAACTCACAAACCAAACCCTGTAATCTACTTTTCTGGCAGCACTCAGTGCTATGGATGCAGTTGGGATAGTGGTGTTGCTGACTTGGCGAGAGTTTCTTTAGCTGCTTCTGTTAACATTTCAAGATTTGGCTGCCACCAGGCCTTCCCAGCTGCCTTCTTTCACTTGGCTTAGTTCAAAGGCCCAAGTGAATTGAGTGCATATAGACTGGTTCAGCTTTGTGTATATGCACACACAATTAGCTGGTTTATTGAGCTGAAAGTGGTCTGTTATTAACAGCCGAGAAAATAAATTTCGAATTTGTGATAATACAAAAAAAATAAAATTGAACTGATTAAAAAAAGGTGATATTATTTAATATTGGACAAAAAGGATGTAACATAAGACGTGAGACATAAAATGAATACACAGGAAGTGTTCTGTATTTTTGGGTGTTGTACGATGCCTTAAGAAATGTTCACCTGAAAAAACATAATGTGCTTTTTATACATAGAAGATAATCTGACATTAAATTGGATTCTAGCCTCACATTTGGTGTCTTTGACAAAAAATTCCTCTAGAGTTTCAATGGCTTGAAACTCTAGAGGAATTACAGCAGGTTGGATTTTGCTCCTTGTGATTCATTAACTGCTTGTTTACCTCTTGCTTTGATTTAATGGGCAACAACAACAAAAATGTTCATTTTCTGAGGATGTCCCCCACTTAAAAATAGAGAAAATTAAAATTATACTTCCCCCAGAACTTGTACCACTACACAGAATTGGAAGAGTTGCTTTTTACCAGTGCATCATCAATTCTGCTTTGTTTGCCCAGTTGTTGAATACACCTTTGAAAAATGGAGGACAAGGTGAAAGTGCCTTCAGAATGCAAACAATTAGCTTGGCTCATCTTTTTTCAAAGACACAATTCAAAGTCAAAACGGTTGATTACATTTTACCAGCTGGAAATCCTATTCTACAAAGTCAGAAGGCAATACAAGCATCAAGATGAATGACAAAACATGGGAAAGCATTGCTGTCACAAAAGTGTGTTACAACAAGGGACATCAGCAGCTTATAACAGTTTTGGGGGATAATTAATTCAATTGTTCACTAATGGGTTGTTTTTTTTTTTCTCCTTGAAACTATTTTACATGTATTTAGATTTTAAATATTTTTTCTTTTCCATCAGAGATTTGAAATGTTTTTGATTTATAGACTCCAAGAAATACCCAGATTCCACTACAGGAGATTCTGTGCCCCCAGGTGGAAAATCCTGCTCTATTTTGTAAATTAAAAATAAATTATAGTCTTATAATATGCTGTGAAATTAAAAAACCCACATCACCACACCAGTTGTATTTCTTTAAGGAAAGATGCTGTGGTTTTCACAGCAAGGAACAATTCCCAGCACAATTAAAATAACAAAGAAAATAATAAAAGAATGGAGGATGGCTATAAAGTACTTGCAGCTGAGGTATTTCCATTTGCTTGATGTAGAACTCTCATTCCAGATGCTGGCTCAGTCCTCAGCCTGAGTCTCTGATCCTTTATGAGTGTGATTCATTCGTTCTCTTCTGCTCTCTGCGCCGTTAATGGAATTGTCATCCCTTGAACCCGTCTTTGTGTAACCAAGGTTCTCTATTTTTCGTGCTCGCTTAAAATAATATTCAGCCAGTGGTGAGTACACCTAGATTCTTCATCTCTTCACACCTCCTCCACTGTTCCTTACAAAAGGTATTGGTACTTGTTTTGAAAAGACTGTGAAAAGAGAAATAAGAGAATAAAGGGAACAGAATGTGTTGACCAAGTAGATTTCCGAAATCACTTTCCTTTTGATGATTAAATATAGTAAATTGTCTAAAAAATATAAAAAATATATCTTATAAATATAAATATCTTATAAATATATTTATAAATAATCTATATTATATATGGTATATTTATATATAATATAAAATATATAGTATATATTTATAATATATAAATATGTTATGAATATAGTAGAGATTCTTAATAGATAATTATAAATATAATACATATTTTCTAAAATAATATTTTTTTTAAAGATGCATTTCTTGTATATATCACAGCACGGATTCACTAAGTATACATTCCTCAAAATTATATTTTCCATTATATGGAAACCTTTGTTCTGAGGCTGTAATCTTTAATTAATGATAATTAATTAATGTTTGGTCCCTCTTATAGGTCTGAAAAAAAAATGAAATTTGTTTCTCATATTTAACAAAATATTTATACATATTTAAATGATGGCTTTATTTAAAGGATATTATATTTTTAAATAATATACACATATATCCTGAATGTACATAGAAATACTGAGAAAATTAATTTTAAAAAGAACATTAAGCTTTTAATTTTGGTAGAAGAAGTCAGGGTAAAAAAAAAGCAAAATAATTACAGTTAAATTCTTTTTCTTGTCTTTTTGCCAGTCTTTTCTCCATGGAGTATATTTCTGGTGCAGTAATTTCACATGTATAAAAACATATTCTGCTGTAATTTGGACAAGTCTGCTGAAGGTGTGGCTACATGTGGGGAGGGCAAAGCCTTGTAGAAATATCCATGTTAATTTTAAATGAGCTACCCTAGAGACTTGGTTCAGAAGAGTTTCTGTAGTGGGATCAAACGCTATGGGGAAAAATACACATTCCTGTCTTCCTTTACACGTTTTAGCTCGTTTAGGACTGGTTCTGATGGCTTAGTTACGCACTGCCTGCTCTGAGTTTACATTTAGTGAGTTTAATGCTTCCATGGACAGCTCTAGTAAGATAACGTCCTGTGCCTCAATCTAAATCTGCTCTGATGAATTTCTATTCAGAATGTGTGAAGTTTGGACAAATACCTTGACGCAGAAGACATCACATGGCACTTTTAATAGTACAAAAGGGAGGATACTGCCTGCCCTGCAACCTGGCCAGGAAACTGCAGGAGCAGATGGCAAAGAGATTGGTTGTGCCGACTCTCTGCTCTAATCTCACTCCTCAGGAGTGATGGGTTCATATTACACAGTTTTATGATTTCTTTACCTCAACTGCTCCCTTTAACTAGTGTTCTGCAGCTAGACAGACACAGGCATTTTCAGTTCAAGCATTTTCATATCATTATTTAAAGTAAGTGAATTTTAATTTAGCTACTGACTTGGTCAGGAGCAATGTAGCCAACCCCTTGACATTTTTGAGCAGTTGCAATGTTCTCACCACCTGCTGGGTCACAAATGCAAGTCTCTATCGAAGATATACCCACAAGAGTACATAGGTACATTAATTTACTTCATAAGAAAATGGTATTTTTTCTTCTATGTAATTATTGTGTATATCATACTAACTTTATTCTTAATCTTTATTGATCCACATGCATAAATATTTTATGATCGTACTCAAGCATGTGATTAAATCTCATATCTGTATTGAAGCATACTGATCAATATTTGATTCTCACTCACTGCAGAATTATTAAGGATCCTGAATACACAACATATACCATTGTCATCATGAAAGGATGCTACCCACTATCATGAAGCATGCCATGCTTTGGAACACAACTCTATCTCAGTATCAAGAAACAGTGTAAGATTTTAAATTTTATAAAACTGTAAACGGCATGACTCTCAACAAACTGATGCAGAAGGCAGGTACATCTGGGTTACTCATCAGGAAGAGCAAATGGCATTACTAAATGTTACATTTATCATGATATTTTAAGTCTGTTAATCAGGGTGAGATGAGGTGCTTCCTATAAATAGCTGTTTTTCATAGCAGTCTGAAAAGGGGACAGAAATACCATTAGATATAGATTTCTACAACACAGGTACCTATACTAGAGACATTTTGAAAACTTGCATTGTTGTCTGACTGCAAAGGCACCTTCTGAAACACAGCCAGAGAGAGCTATTCTGAGCTCTTATGTACATTAGATAGTTAAGTTTAATAATCTATTTACCCTGTGATTTATTTCAATTCTCCCAACCTACCTCTTGGCCATATTTTTTTCCCCATGAATAATGCAAATCACATTATTCTTTCCTCACCTCCAAAAAAAAATTAAACAAACACAAAAACCAAAACCAAAAACCAAACAACCCAAAGCAGTTATATTTCCGTTTGCAAGAACTAAGCAGAAGAAACTAAATATAATGAATTCTGTGTAGTAGACATGTTCTATTAACAGATGTAGGATAAATAGCAAGATACACAGATCAGTGAACTCCTTGTATCCAATACCTTTCTCCAGTTGTAATATGTTGCTAGTACAGCATTAACTTGTGATAAGAATGTCTGCTGCTCCAAGTAGATAGGAGTTGAAAAAGAAAATAAATTCATTTGATTTGCATTCTCAAGGCCAGTTGCCAGCCCAAAATGCATTATGCCCGTAGCCAATGGTATGTTAATTCAACAGAAACTTAGTCCAAAGACCTTTGCCTGTATTTTTTCCAAGCTGCACTGCTAAGCCATTCAAAACAAAATAAACAGGAGAATAGATCATAAAGGAATTACAGTCCCAAAGGTAGTTGACTGAAGCTCAGATGCTCTTGGCAGCAGGACAAATGATGTGCATATGATCAACAAAAAGCATGGAAAAGATGCAATGCATCATGACATATTTTGCTATTGTTTGTTTTTCTTCTATTTTGTTCATTATGTACAAAATTAGAGGTAGAAGCCACAGCCAGAAATCAGCAGCTCAACACAAAGTAAAATAGAATGCTTACCCAAACAGCTGGATTAAATAAACTGGGAAAAACACCAGGAGCAGCAACAACACAGAAGAGTTTGAGTCAGGAGAGAAAAAATCCCAGGCCCAACAAACAACCAACAAAACAAAATAAACCCTCATCTTTATACCTTTACAGTGATGAAAAGTTTGAGAAAATCATAATAAAACAAAATTTGAACTGTTATTAATCTTTAATTCTCACAGCTGCTTGAAGAAATACTCCTATCAGAAATCTCTGGGGAAATACTGCACCTTCCCTGGGGATCTGCTGGTTCCCACCTTCACTTGGCAGCTCAGCCATCCTTGCTGTGTCATCATCATCATCACTGCCTGCTGGACACAATGAAGTTGTTGGGAAAAGGAAATTTCTTCCTTAACAACAAACCTGATATGAATCCTACAAAATTCCTTTCTATGTTTACAGAAAAGGTATATATAAAAGTGGGAAAAATATAAAACATCAGAGCTCCTGATAAAATAAAAAAAAAAAATAAAGTTTGTTAGAAGACATACTATGCCAAAAAATTTTTAATCAAAAATATTCCATCAGTTCCAACTTACTGTTTTCATGTTCATTTAAATCTCTCTTTACAAGAATGTTTTGTACTCTTTAAATTCACCCAGGTTTTTCCATAGGCTGTAAAGGACACAAGAGCCTCAAGCAAATTTGTTCATGTCAGGAAGATTTTGTGTTTCTATTCTGAGGCAATATCTTGGCAGCTGTACTTGTGAGACAACATCCCCAAAAGCTGCATTTTGTACAAGTGAATTAATAAAAACACAAACATTTTGCCTTTTTCTTCTGAACCCCTGCAATGTAACAGCTTCAAAAGGCATTATTCAGGTGAGCCTGTGGAATAGACATCAGTATAAGAACTTCAACTGCCTTTCACTATCTATCCTTCCATTTTGTGTTTTGAAACTCTCTATTTCAAAGCTTCTGTGTGAGAGCAATATGGCAGATTAGAGACTGAAAACAGTGCAATCATCTTATTTTTTTTTTTCCTTTTATATTTTAAAAGATTGAGGTTTTTCCATTTTTGTGTTCTTCATTCCCTCAGCTAAACTAGGTACCTCTGAAGTTTTGTGTCCCTCTCTGGATTCAAACTCAGCCTGGATCTATATCTATATATCGATCTATATTATCCATCTCCCTCTCTCTATAGATATATGTGCATATTTATATATAAAATAAGTTTATTTGCTCTCTCTACATGACCTTGGACAAACCAGTTTGCAGTTGTCTGATTCAGTATCCTCACCTGCATATTTTTAAAGACTATTTATTTTCCTTTCTCTGATGCATTGACATTACAAGCTGAAATTACATCATTGCCAGAAAGTCTATCACAGGAGTTTAGGAAGAAAACAGAATGGATGAAAGACTGAATCCCTGTGAAAATCCCTTGAAACAGCATTGGTGGCTCTTCCAGTTTAGGAAAGGTTGCACTACTAGTGCTTGTGGCAGCCCAGTTGTGCATGTAAGGAGGGAAAATTGCTTTCTGGAACTGACAAAACCAAAAGCTATATATTCACTACATAAACAGCTAGAAATGTTAAAACATGTTTCTCCTTTCTCTGTGTGGATTGTAGATTTTGTTTATCAGCTCAGCAGTCTCTACACACACATACAAAATCCAGGTGACTGTTAAAGACTTATAGGTTAAAACCATAAATAAGCTATAGTCCATCAATAGGTATAATGTGCCCCATCTTTTTATTTTATCATCCAAGTGTAAAACACAGGCACAGACATTGAACACTGGTTTAATTGAATCACAGTTGCTTAAGTGCTCTCAAGAGGTGATAAATTAAAAAGTGTTTTATCGATGCAAGAAATGGGTTTTTGTAAGTTGAAGAAGCAATATGGCATGAATCTAGTAATAAATTGTTGGTTATCTACTAACACCAAATTGCTACCAATAAAAATTATCTGTGAGCTTTTTAACAAGGAAAGAACAATAAACAGAAGATTCCACCCCAGACATTACTTTGTTTTCCTCTTTTTGGTCAAATTAATGTCAAGTTAAATGGAGAGCTGATCAAATTATTTCTGGAAGGCAATTATTTCAGTTAATCTGATTTATTGTGCCCTGAATAAATGTTCCCCAAGGAATGCTGATTAGATGATTTTATGGCTGTTTTCCAAATTTTGAAACTATGACCTTTTCTGCAAATTTCTTTTTCCGAAAAGTTCTTATTAATTTTTAAAAGAGTTTGCTTTCTCAATTCATATTCTACTGGTTATGTAAAGTCACCAAATAGGATTTAACTGCAAAAATATGTTTTATATATTAATACAAGTTTTTTGTTCCTTAGAAGTTCCTAGGTAAAATGCTGACCTGTCTAAAGCTAGCTGATTTTAGCAAGGACAAGAAGCCATATTGCATGTCTTGGAAGTAACTAAAAATGCAGTGGAATAAAACCAAAAATACATTTAAACAGAAGTAAAAAAGATTGCTATCAGGTAAATATTAAAAATATTCCCCAATTATGATAACTGATTTTTCCTTCTGTACTGGTTTTCACTGGGACACAACTAATTTTATAGTAGTTTGAATGGAGCAATATGTTTTAGATTTTTGACTGGAACAGTGTTGGTAGCACATTGATGATTTAGCTGTTGCTGAGCAGTGCTTTCACATCCTCTTGGCCTTTTCTACACCAGCACTGGGGTCCACAAGGCATTGGGAGGGGCCAAAGCTGGGACAGCCTCCTTTTTTTCCTTTAAAGATCTTTCACAACCCTCTCCTTCCCTTTTCTTATTTCACATGCCTTCAATATGAAAACAAAGTTCATTACCACAGCTTTATTAAAAATAATGTGTAATTATCTATTTTCTTCAGAGGCCCCTTGAATAAGTGAAAACACACACAAACATCCCAAATAACCCCAAACTGATAGATGCTTAAAGGTATTCCTCTTTCTTCCATGCCTGCACGTGGAAACTAATGATGTTATAACTCAGTTATACAAGTGAGTATAACTTGTATATAAGTTATATAAACTTATAAAAAGTGGATCAGGCTGGGAATTTATGCATTCAAGGACCTAAAATGCACTTTCAAGATGCCAGTGCTTGTTTTGCACCACAGAGTCATCAGTGCCATCTACCCAAGGGATCAGTACCTGGCTCTAGATCAAATGACACAGTGTGGCTTGTGTGCACGCTGCTCAGGACAAGTTCTGCTACACAGCCCCGGCAGAAGCCTTTTCAAATTGCCTGGGTCACCTCCAGGCTCCATTTGGCACCTCTGTGAAATCATTATTGCTGGAGAATGAATCCTCCCTCCCTCCCTCCCTCCCTCCTTCCCTCCCTCCCTCCCTCCCTCCCTTCCTTCCTTCCTTCCTTCTTTCCTTCCTTCCTTCCTTCCTTCCTTCCTTCCTTCCTTCCTTCCTTCCTTCCTTCCTTCCTTCCTTCCGCCACTTCCTTCCGCCACTTCCTTCCGCCACTTCCTTCCGCCACTTCCTTCCGCCACTTCCTTCCGCCACTTCCTTCCTTCCTTCCGCCACTTCCTTCCTTCCTTCCGCCACTTCCTTCCTTCCTTCCTTCCTTCCTTCCTTCCTTCCTTCCGCCACTTCCTTCCTTCCTTCCTCTCCTTCCTCTCCTTCCTTCCTCTCCTTCCTCTCCTTCCTTCCTCCCCCATTTTTGTCACCATATAATTCCCTGAAATGATGTAAGGACTGTGTTACAGCTACAAAATGTTTTGGAAGCCCTGGTTTGAAGGCTTGTGAGCAGGCTCTGTAGGGGGGACCACTGCTACTCCTTCCCCAGCTGACCACTGGGAACAGACTCAAACACAGCTGTCCCCCAAAGCACATCTGAATTTAATCACAGAAGGATCTTCTTGATTCATTAAAAAAACCCCAAAACAACAATAAACATAAGACCTGATCATGGAGATATTAGGACAAGAAAGATATTCCCATCTTTCTGCAGTGTCCCAATCAAGAAATCTCATTTTGCTGTGCAAGTTTATGGATACAAGGAGTGAATCTTCCTGATATAAGAAAGACAGGCCTTTGATGTATCATAATATCAGATATTTCTGATTCATCAAGCAAACTGATAAAGACATTTGGAAATTTCTGAAAACTCGAGGATACTGCTTTGGAAGTCCCTTGAATTTTCACTAGAGGAAACAAGAATTGAAAGAGTCAAACTTAGAAAACAAAACAAAACTATTTTTTCTTTTGTCTACAACTATTTCAGAAGGTCTACATTTTTTTTCAGGATTTTATCAATATGGAACAATATTTTTTGTTGGAAAAAATTGTTAATCTCTTTTTCTATTCTGTATCTTAAGAAATACAATATATTTTATTTATTTATCTCCTGGTAGCATAAAATTATAAGAGTTTTACAGCACCAAAATATAATTCTCCTATTCAAACTTACAAAATAAATATCTACCTGGTGGCTCATTTTATAATAAAACAGTAAATTAAATACAATACTGCTTCATGTTCTACAACCTCACCTCTCAGGATTTGGAATAAGACTGAATATATTAGGTCTTTGGGGAGTGTGATAAAAATTGTGCCTGTTTTCACATTTGTGTGCTCAAACAAAGGCTTCACAGTTCCACCCAGTTTAATAATGAAATCCTAGCTGTTAGAACCTCATACACAAATACATTTCTGAATGGGTGTTAGTGATGAAGTCGTCTTTCCATCATGTGTGAAAAGAGCAACACAAAGTGAAAGGCCGGGAGTGATTCTTGCTAACCAAGATGTTTCCCTAGGTGTCTGCCACAAGTACATTTTCCTGTCATTAGAGAAACACAGGCACTTCCAGAGGGCTGTCTAGACCATGGGCTTAGCCAGTCCCTGCAAGGCATGGGTGACTATGGTGCACTTAAAGCACTCTTGCCAAGTGTTTCAGGAATGATAGGATGCATTAAAAAAAAAAAAAAAAATCACATTTTCTCTTTTAAATTGTATATTTTCTTATATTTTTAGGTGGTTTTACGCTCAGTGGTGAGGGGTTTGAACAACATTTTCCATTAAGGAAGTACTTACTAATGGGGGACTAAGAAATCTGTTGTGAGAAAATAAATTCCCTTTGGATAATGTTGGCTTGCACAAAAGGGCAAGACCCTTTAGCAAATACACAAAAGCAAAAGTCAAACCAAAGCCAAAGTTAGAAGTAAGCACATTTTGAGCTAATGAAGATTCATCCTGCAGCTGCAGAGCAAAGTCACCTGCCTGACTTGTGAAATCATGAGGAGTGTGAAGAATCACAGGAAAAAAAAAGAAGCTTTTGATCCCCAAACCTGGTCTTGAGGGGTGAAATAAGTTGGCACTGGGGAACTCTCTGCAGGCAGCTGGGAGGATCTCTCTGCTTCCCAAAGGAATGACCCTTTTAAAGAATAACCTGCTTTTCCTGCTTGGCCTTTGCCCCATGTCAGGACACAGACAGAAATAGAGACATTTCATAAATGCCTAAGCATAGCAGCATGGTAGCCATTCCCACAGGAAGCTTATAATTCAAGCAATTATAAACACAGAGGAAAGGCCATATTTCTTTCATGGTGCATCTCAGCTGAAAGCAAAACAGAGATAAGAATAAAAAAACAAGACCACTAAGTTTGGAAGGGAGCAGCAACAATGCTGAACATGTGAGCAGTCTGAATATGACTTCATTTGCTTAGTTAGTTACTTGCTCGGGAAAGTTGAGGCTTTGTTTTTTTTTTTCTTTCACTGCCTTCTGTATATTTAATTTCAGGTTCAAACCTAGAATGATAAATTGGTACAGTGTAGTTTTTATTCAAGTGCTTTAAAAAACTAACATTCAGTGAGATTAGAATGGAGATCAGACAAGCTAAAGTGTCAGCATATGTTCTTGTTTTTCATTAAAATTCAGGTTTCTGAGCAGTGACACATTTTGGATTTTGATCAAATTGATTTATTTCCATTAGTTGTAAGGGCTAATTAATTGCTAGCTGCATTAATGACAGATTAGATAATTTTAATAGAAAGATCCAAACCCAGTGATCCCTTTCACTGTAACCAGCCCCTTCAGTCATCCTATTCTTAACTGCTAGAACACTAATAAAATCCTAATTTAAATAGGAATATTACTACTGACTTCAAACAAGGCCAGCTTGCACCCAGTGTAACTCATCCTGATCTAGAACAAGATAGAACCTTCTTGTGATTCTGCTCAACAGAAATTGATTTCTTCCTTGCTGAAGCTACATTAGTCAACATTTAATGCAAAGTTTTTAATAAAGCTAATTTTTCAGATGATTGCCATTGTTGAGTTACAATGATTCTTTATTTGATTTACAAATTTAGAGGAAAAAGATGCCCAAAATTTTAAGGAAAAGACACATGATATTCAAAGTACAGAAATTTGGCTTCTCTAGACCAGGAAGGCAGAGAAGGAATATGGTTGGTCTTTATGAAAACATTGGAATCTACATATTGGATACTGTTCCATCCCCTTTCAGCAACAGGAAACTGTTATTCCAAAGAGCAAATATCTGCCTTGGGTAAATTTTGGCTGAAAATCAGAAGAAGACTCCTATATTTGTGGGAAAGCAGGTTTTATCAGACATTTCTAAGTGGATTGAAGGAGGAAACACAGATGGCTTTTACAAAGGAGCACTTCCTGAAATAATTTGCTTGTCATAGTATTGTCAAAATAGATCCAACTCCATTCCTATTAGAAGCATTTAAAGTCAGCAGAAAAGAGTATCATATGACTGATGTCAGCTTCATCATCAGATGCAACAAATTACAATTAAATATCTGGGGTTTTTTGCTTGTGCTTTCTATAAACTTGTTTGGGGCTTTCTGAAGTCAACTGAACTGTACTATTTTTTCTCACTTCTAGTGAGTAACAAAGATTGTTACAGCACAAGATTTACTGACCTATCCCTATCTGCCCAAAATTAAGGTTTTAATTTGATCTGTTTTGATCTGTTTTCTGAGGTTGTCAGAGTTGTGGGCAGCCTTGAACAGCAGTGCAGCTCCTTCTCAGACGGGTATCCAAGACATGGGTAGAAGTGTCTCCTGAGATGCTTATCACATATCCCCTGAGCCCCAGGGGAACCAAGACAGTAACCAGAGGCTACAGGCCCAGCCTTCCAACAGCTAAAAGGAATCACGAAGAACCAAAGCCCTACAGCTAAAGACAGACAGTTCATGAAGACTCTGACTAAGCCAAATACTCATTTTTACCTTTAAAACCACATGATTTTAAAGTCTCTGACTAAGAGAATAAATATTCTTTTAACACTAATTTTGTATGCAGCTTGATGTTTGTCACCATATCCATGCTCTACAAATAATATTATATAGTGTAAGCTGGAATTCTATTCTAAATCATGTTTCTGTAATGATGATTGAAATAATAGCTAAGAAAGATATTTCTAGGGTGAGCTTATTATTTAGTTTTTAAGCAAATATACTTCTTACCATTCATTGTAAGAAGAGGCAGTATTTCCAAAATCAGTGTTCACAGAATTTTTGCCTGGCTTTCCTCCCAGGAAGTTCAGCAGAGCAGCTCATCAAATTCTAAGATTCCTCCAAATGTTTTGCTCTTAGCTGTTGTGTAACAACTTCTGAGTAGTCTTATACTCATGTATAAAGACATAGGAAAGACAGAAAATTCTTATTTTTGGGGAAAGGATAGTCTAGCTCCTTGCCAGGCTCAGCACGTGTTCAGATGAAAAGCAAGTTCTCACCAGGGAGGCAGAATGATTGGCACAGCCAGGAAGGCTGAATGGGGGCTGCCTGGTCAGCATGGACCATTCAGTAGGATTAGCTGTATTCCTAAACATTTCCAAACATCTCACCTCTTGGAACAGATTCCACAAGGAAACAGGAAAGCAAAAGGTCTTGGGATAACACGCTCCCGTCCCTGCCCAGTGCTGTGAACTGCCATCATAGTATTCAGCTCACAGCTGAATTCTCTTGATGAAGCGCAGCTTGGCTCAGCCCTCTCAGAAGCAAAAACTCATGGTGGGTACCTGAGATGGCTCTTTTATCATTACCTGAGGGGCTGCTGTGAATCTTGTCATGGTTTACCAGGCCCAGCTCCACCTTCAGCTGCCACAGCCTCCTTGCTTCAATTTGCAGGCACACATTCTCTCTCCAAAACACTGTTAGCAAGATAATTTTGAGTTTAATGAGAGTATTTGCTCTTCTAATTTGCTTCAAGCAGCTGAATTAAATAATGGAAGTTCTGAACCACCTAGAGGACTCTCTAGAAAGAATAACCACAGGTGACCTCTACACCCCACCCTCTATGAACACACACGCACGCCAGCACATATGCATGCACACACACACACACACACACACACAAACACACACACACACACACGTGTGCATACATTATTTGTGACTATCCACCTGTGCTGACATGGATGAGAATTTACAACTGCTTCAAAAAAGTTACAAGCAGTACCTCAGAAATTCCACATTTTACTGAGGTGTGTTACTATAGCACATTTGTCAGGCAGCCAAATGCTATGTCAGCCCTGCAATTGATTTACAGCAACATCTGTAAGAATATTTGAGAGGAGGAAACTAATGTCCATTTTCAGTTCCAGTGTTCCAAAGAAACTAATGGTCGTAGGGGATTTACAAACAGAAAACACAGAAATAAATAGCATGTTTGAAAGGTTATGTGCTTGATGTTACAAAAAGGAACGGAAAAAATAACAAATGAATGCAGTATTTTTCAGACAGGAAAATAACCACAGCCTTTTCAGGCATGTCTTAACTTAGCCATATAAAACACCTGGCCCCCAAAAAAGCAAACCCTTTCTTTTTTCTTTCCTGACAAGTATATGAAGCTTGAGCAGGAAGCCCACATGAGCTTAAAACTCCTTTGTGAAAGACCTTATTAAAAAAAAAAAAAAAAAGGAAAAAGAAAAAAAAATAAAAGAAAGAAAAGAAAAGAAAAGAAAAGAAAAGAAAAGAAAAGAAAAGAAAAGAAAAGAAAAGAAAAGAAAAGAAAAGAAAAGAAAAGAAAAGAAAAGAAAAGAAAAGAGAAAAGAAAAAAGAAGAAAAGAAAAAAGTCCCACGAAATTTATAAAAATAGTTACTTTGTAATTGCTATGAACTATAAAAGCTATTTTTCCATTTAAGAATGTTTTGTGAGGAGAAAAGAGGTCCAACACAAGAGATCCAACACAACTGAACAGCTGGAAAGCTTTGGGTGGAGGAAAGAGATAGGAATGCCTTTCCCAGATCCCTCTCAACCTCTGCACCTGATCAATGCCCAGACGTTACAGACTCGAAGATGTTTCCTCAGCTGCCTTGTTTGAGAGCTAACTATCTGATGCAGCCTTTTATTTGCACTTCAGTTTAACAGAAGAGATGATTTCGGGCTCCTGAATCTGAGGTGCTGTTTGAGATCTGCTGGATCAAGGCATCTCCAGGGCAGGAACCATGGAGAGCAGGGCTGCCACTGTTGCTCCCCTGCCAACAACACACACAGCAGGGCTGAGAGCCTACTCGGGGCTTGCTCAGATTCCACCCTGGGGCCAGCCTCCTACAGCTCTCAAAGCTCACAGGGAGCAGAACATTTCTAATCACACAGAAAAACATCAAGCCTGACTCTTTATGATTATAGAAACTTGTTGAGTCAGTACTTTCAAGAAGAAATCAAGGAGAGAAACATGCACTGGTAGGAAGGAGAATCAATCCACAAGGACCTGTGAAACTCAGATCAAATGGATTTGGGAAGAGGGATGCGCAGCAGGGAAAGAACAAGCAACAGCTCTGCACGCTCCAGCTGTGTGCCTGGTCTGTGTTGCCCTGATAACCCAAGGGGCTCTGCACTTTATATTCCAGTTCTGAACAGAAAAGGGAGAATTCAAAAACAAAAATTAAATACTTTTGAGACAAGTAATTTCAAAGTGAAAAATCAAAACATTTCTATTTTTACACACTTTTTTCATGTTCTTGTTTAATCCACTTAGCAAAACAAATTCAGTGACTCAGTGTCACAGAGTTGCTTTTTGATTTCATCTTCTTTTTTCCAAAAAAACTCCATACTTTGAATGCAAACACTGTTAGAGATAAAACTGCTAGAGTGTGCTGGTAGGTGAAATAACACAGTTGTTATAAACTATAGAACAATAAACAAACACGTTTTTAAAATAAGGCACTTAAGGACCTCAGTTTATATTAAAGGATAATTTTATTCATTAAGTTAATGCAGCCTTTTGATTAGTCACATTTTCCATCATCACCACTATTTTATGAATTCACCTACTGTGTGGTCACTTTTACATGAAATTTAATTCATTCTAAGAACATTTTTACACGTGGGCTTTTGTGCCCTTGCCAAAATCTGAGAGCAGATTAACTTTTCCCTGCTAACAGCAAATGCCTACGAGGCTGCTGCAAGCACCCCTGACACTTTCCACTCTTTAGCTTACATGGAAGGCTGTGTAAGCTAATTACAATGGAGGTCGTGTTTCCCCTTTCCTGAGGGAAGGTTAATAGAGAAAGAACTTTACACTAATAAAGAATCCGATCACTCTGTGGCAGAGGCCAGGCTACGGGCAGCTGGCTGCTGTAGCACTGATGCTTTCTTAATGCTGCTGGTGTACAGACCCACAGCAGGTAGCAGTACAAATCCAGTTTATTTTAAGCCAGGAGAGTAGCTAGTTTCAGTTATGACTTGGGTTAATTATATATGTCTTCTAACACTTACTCCAACAGCAGCTTCTTCATTGCTGTGCTAATCAGCCATAGAGATTAGAAAACATAGAAAAAAAGACTGGTTTGGAGATGTGTTAAAAATTACATGGTACCAGTGAATCAAATAATTTTTTGTGTGAATGCTCTGGTTAGTCAATAGACTGCAAAATTCTTCTGCATGCAGTAAGGCACATCATGAGGGACCTCCATGTGCCAAATGAAGGACCAATTCTTCCTGCTTACTTCCTAGAACCACATTGAGATTGAAAAGCAGTTCCAGAAACTCCAACATACTTTGTCCTGCAGAAAATGCACACCTTCCCCATTCAAGGGCTAATAAAGGGGCAGCTGTAACTCCTTGATAAGCTTATAGAATTATGAGGGGTAGATGTTAAACCTGCGCAAGTTACTCCCGTGGAACAAGTGAACTATTCAAAACCCCTCCATGGATGGGAACTACAGCCCCCCTCTGCTGAATTCCTTTTCCAGTATCTCTGGAGCTCTGCCTTACAGTAGCTCTGACTACTCCTCTAACATGCAGCATGCCAGCACAGGACAGAACTAGATATGTCTATCAAGTGCTGACACATCTATGAAAAACAGGATGAAAGTAGTCCATCATTTGTTGATGAACAGAGGCTGAATGGAGCCCTGAATTCTCCACGTCACAGAAAAACAAAATGCAAGCATTTTGCAAGCCACCCAAGGACATCAATGTCTATTCCTCCATGACAGTATTTTTTTCAGTGATTTCTAAAGTAAGTAGGCTGAACACCAGGAATAGTACCAAAGGTTGCTTCTTTAACTGGATAGGAACTGGTGTAGCTTTGCATCATTTTGCCATAAAAAAAATCTGAAGCCTCACTGTCCAAAAAGATGTTATTTCACACATCTCAATAATCAATACCTGAATTTTGATAATCCATTCATAATCTAAATCATAAGTCATAGCTTCTTGCATAGCTACAAAGGAAGTGCTGAAAATAAGTAGGTCGCATATTGCTATGGCAAATGAGTGTCTTTAGACAATATTGCATACCAGCTTTTCAAAGCAGAGGCCTACAAAATCCCAAAGCCTGTTTTATATCCAGGGGGTCTTACTACCTCTGTCTAGTAAGTTAGATCTTCATTTCTAATGCCACATTTGAAATTCACATACCTTAAAACTAGCCACCATTAATTTCAGAGCAGAGTACATACAGGTACTCGGACTGCAAACTCCTGCACTGAAATTGCTGGTCAACAGCCCACGGTCAACAGCCAAACTGGATGGGAACCAATGCCCTTGTTGATGGCTGACATCCAGGGATCATGCAGAAGTGCTATTCACTAGTCCCTAATCTAGAGTAATTTATAGTTCTGTTCTTTTGTGTGGGAAAAAGAATTCTGAAGTCACAAAGCCTAAATTTGTTTTACAAGCAGTTAATTTAGAATTGCTACCAACTTCACCCTCAGGTCCTGCAGTCCCACAGCATTCTTGAGTCACATTGATCACACGCATTCTAACACAGTGGACCCCACAGACCACATGACTCTGGGAAACTATGCACTGCACCAGCAATATTCAGTCTTGAACCCAAACACAGAAAAACAAACAGATCTTGTTTCTTGCCTACCAGGAAAGGAGATGTTAGATGCAGTAAGAGGTAACTCTCCAGATGATGTACTCTTTGGTGCATTGCTGCTTTTGGCACTTGAAAGCATAGAGCATACAGAAAACATTGTAAAGTTTGTAAAGTACAAAAATGCTCTTTATTGTACTCATAACATTATAATATAAATATTTTATCCCTGTTTTCTGAATTATGCATTTTCTGCACAGTCATACCAAGTTCTTCCTAAAGATGTGGGTAGCCTGTTGCCCCCAAACACTTTCCCTCTCTTCCAGCACACAACCACTGCTGATGTACTGCTTGCAATTGCACTGTGCTCTGTGAACTGAGTGCATTCGTCCCAGGCTGTCACCACAGAGACAGTGCAAGCAGAGAAACTGGGAACTGAGGAGCGCACGTTACCAGAGAGGGTCCCCTGAGGACACGGGAGCAGTACTGAGCTATGAAAAAAAGAGCAGCACAGGAAACAGGAGAGGCCATCCGTGCCTTTTGGTAAGAGGTCAGGTGTGCACGTTATTTATTTCGGGGAACAACTGACCCCTTAATACTTAAACACAACAACAAGGAGAAGCACCTTTTGCCACACATTAGTGAGCTAAGACGTTGCTTTTATTCCCTCCTGCAACACTCTGCTGAAATACAAAAAAGGAAGGTATCGGTAAAGTTTTCAATGAGAGTAAAATGGCATGTACACAAATTGCATCTTGTTATACACTGCTTTTTTTTCCCCCTTCACTAAACAGGCTGAGGTTCTCCTGTCTCCTTATTTTCTTAAGTAATTTCACAAGAGTAATAAACTAACATCCAACTAGTCAAGACACATTCTCCACAACAAAGCAATACACAAAGTGAGCAAAAAAGATTTCACTGAGAAAGTTTAACTCCGAGATGTGTCATATCTGTAACAAGAAAACTTGCAAGTAGCTAATAGAATTTCTGCTTATGTTTATATTCAAGAAGAAACACAATCCCCAATTATAGTCCTGGTTTGTAAGGCTGGCAGAACACAAATGTTTGCAATGCAAAGCTAAGTCTTAGTTTTAAGCTTATTTGAAGCAGCTCAAGGAATAAGGCTTAAGTGTTCAAGAGGTCCCAGAGACTGAAATAAGTAATGTTTGGTGACACTAATGAGCCCTCAGTTGGAGAAAGCTTTGCACCTAACTCTTTGCCATTTATCAAGATCCCCTTACAGTTAAGAATTCTAAATTAAAGCATTTGCTGCTGAAATACAGTAGAACTCCATAAAGTTGTGTTTGAAATTGTAATGCCCTTCAGTACACAGGTATCCCTAGTGTCATCTCATACACTTCACTTTGGTTACACATTTAGGAAATGCTCACTCCAGAGAGACTGTGGTACATGAGTAACTCCATTTATCTAAAACTATTTAGGGCTTACAGAAACTGTACCTCAGCAATCACTCGTGAGTTCAACAAGGCAAAACATTTTGTTGTGTAAAGCATTAAGTGGATACTGCCCTTAAAGAAAATTCTACAAGTTTTAAGTGAGCCCATGGCAAGATTCCAGCTGCTGCTGGTCATAAAACTGCAAAATGTCTGTTTTGTCACTGAGCAACACAAGACTTCTCATTCTAATTCTTGAGATGCAGTGTAAGCTTTACTCAGGGTTGGCTGCAATTTCTTTCCCCATCACATCAACTTACAATTTAGCTTTCAGCTGGGTAAATACCCAACTACTCACTAACATTTGCATCTTAAAGAGGGGGGGGACAAAAAAAAAAGGCAAGCAAACTTCCAAGCCTTTAAAACAGGTGTTTGGTTACATCACTGATTTAAAAAGAACTACTAAGATATTGAAACTATCTTGCACTCTATAGATTGCCACTGTATTAAAGCACAATCCACTTATAAACCACAAAAACTCAAGCTAGCAGAAAAGAGGACGTAGGAGCTTTTATTTTCATTCCTGGGAATTTAAGGCATCATGTAACATTTTAAGTCATTCCTACGTCTAGATTACTAAATGCAACTTGGTGAAAAGCGTTTAAAATTCAGTCATTGACCCTGAACATTTATTTAGGTACAGACATTCAAGCCCTCGGAAGATTAGTATCTTTGCAAGGGAGATGAAAAAAGAATGACATTGCCACTGTTCTCAACCTTCACCCACTACAGAATTTAAAGCTTGTTTTTCGTGATGAACCTTTAACATGGAGTTCTTAAGGATACACACTAAATCTGGAGTTACTGTTTTTAACTTAGGTATTTTTTAATATGTCAAAAAAGCAATGTCTGGCTATAAACAGGAGCTATCACAGGCTCCAGCTCTCCTCTCCCTAAAAAACACCGTCATTAGGGAGGGAGGTTTGGGGGAAAAAAAGGAGAGATTATTGAGTGAACCAAATTTTAGATTTCTTGCCTTATTGACCTACAGGTTTGTGCTTAACTGAGGAAAAATTAATCCCTTTCAAATGCACTTAATTATAATCAAACACCCGTACCAATGTCTGTCACCACATCAGCACATCTGGCAGCAATGAAGACAAATTAACAGTAAGTCAAAAAATCTGGCAATATGATCAACTAAAGCATGCAAAACCCATTCTGTAAGCTTAGACCACCAGTGACTAAGGATGGATTAACTTCCTGCCTCTAATACTGGTGCCTAAATTAAAGGGAAATTGCATTGCAATCTGGGTACCAGGCTTCTGGCTGCAGACAACTAAAAGCCCTTAGTTCAGCTATACCAGGCAACAAAATCTTTGCTCTCACTTTAGCCCTGATGCCTGTGATGTCCTATTCTAACAGCTGCTTTTCATTTACTTTGAAAGAAGCTATTTGGCAACCAAGTTTGCACCTTCAAAGCAGGCAGATTTAAAAAGCCAATGTCCTGTAGAATTAACCATTTTGAAGTCTCACTGTTTTAGCACAGTGATGACAACAGGATTCACAGCTTTTTAAAATAGGCATCTGTTCCTGGAAACAGAAAAAGTGGACTGTGTCCACTCAGTTTTAACTACTGTTTATCTCTGATTTTGTACAGTTAGACACTGGGTTCTTTACTACAAATATAATCCAGCCAGAGTCTACAATTGCTCAACGTGACTGAGCAATTAAATAAAGCACAGATCTTATCTATAACCAGAGAAGGGCGGCCAAGTAAGGAACAGAAGCATGAATTAAACAAAAAAAAACATTATCTTATTCTTGGATTACCTCCTCATGTTGAGCAGGGAGTGGCTGCAGAAGCAAGAAAAGACAGAGAAAGGGTATGGGAAAGCAAAGACTCAGACATGCACTGCGTATTTGGCAAACACTTGACGCAGCCACTCAGAGAAGAGCTAGGTTACCAGGTAGATACGCAGTGCCATTTTTCTTCTTTTACTAAATAGCTTGATATGAATTCGTGCATCTACTGTGTATATCGCTCCACCAGATGCAGGCACACTAACAAAGGCACAGGCAAACTGCGGGTTCTACAGTCTTACAGGCATGAAAACTGAGATCGTGTGTGTGCACATTTGACAGGGGGAATTCACAAACTGGAGGATTTACAGCCTTGCTTTAGTTCAAACAGCTGCAACCAACCTCACCAATAACCATGGCAGGACCACACCCTCTCTTTGAAGATGAAGATATTTTACATAGTAAATCTAAAGGTACAAATTTAAGTCAAATAAAGGTGCAAACGTGCATCAGAAAGCACCTACATTTGCAACACTGTCCAAAACATAATTCACACTTTTCATTCTTCATACACTAATGTGGGTCAGAGACCACATGGCAGCATATTTTATTAAAGTAATGTGCAAATAAGATGCATGGTACCTGCAAACAGCATGGAGTTTCCATTTGAAAAAGGTACAAAATTAAAAAAAAATACAAAATTAGAATGCTTACTACTCATTTCAAGAAAATGAAGTCTGACATAGAAATACGTACACTGTATTATTTACATCATTAATTTACAAAACATATTATTTGCATTAAAAAAAAGCTATAAAATAATTACCAATATAGTATTTTTATAAGGTTTTTTTCCCCTGTAGAACCAATGTAGAGCATCTTGGAAATGATGCTTTATTGGAAAAAAAACATATTTTTTCTTCTGATTTCAGAGCATCATGTGGTTTCTTTCTTCCCTTCTTCTCCTTATTCCCTTTTTAAATAAAGTTCCATACTGAGGTAGTAGTATGTCAAATTATTTCTTTGGTTCCAGAAATCAGCAAGTCCAAAAGGAGCTACGTATCTGAATCACAGGATTGGAAAGGAGAAGTCCTGAAGTTTTCAAAGGACTGTTTGCAAGTATAAAAGCTATTTTCTCCCCTAGAAACTGTCCTTTTCCTTCCCTCTTCATCCACCTCTGCATCCAAGTCCAGTGTGACATGATGATTATTATGAGAGGTTTTTGGCTGGCAATTTGCTTGATGTCTACAGCTTGAAAGAGAGTCCAGCTGAGGCCTCCATAAAGGCTTTCCAAATGTTCCTGAAAGACAGTGAAAGAATGAGCACAGAAATACTGATGCTAAAAAACTTTATGTCTCACCCTAGTGTACATAAGTGGCATTGGAATGCATGCCAAGGACAAGTGGCATTGGAATGCATGCCAAGGACTGACAAAAGAAAAAGTTCACCAAAGTGAGATTTTACTTAAATGTTGTTTTACCATTTAAAATACAATATTCATGTGCTCACAAGCATAAGGCAAGATTCTGCCCCCAGAGACATTAAAAACACTTCCAAGTAGTTGTATAGCCACCCACAACTTCATTTCTTTTGTCTTCATGACTACATCCATACTCATTTTTCTTTGGGAAGGGTGGTGAGGGGGGAGGTGGGACCACAGACCAAACTGCAAACACATCACAAGACACCTAATGCAGAAGTCACTCCCTGTTTTGTTCTTCAGTAAATGAATGGCATGTGCAATCTGCCATGCAGTTCAGAAAAAATAGAATAGGAATTAAAAAAAAAGAAAGTAATCCCATGAACCTCGATCAGGTTATACAACACTGTCCCACAGTGCAATCTGAATCCTAACACAATCTTCTTCTGGCTAGCACCTCCCATTAATAATAAAGATGGAGATAGTGACATGCTCCATTCACTGATCATCCAGCCAGTTGTGGGCAAAGAGAACAATAGCAATCCAAAGAGAATGACACATTTCAGTTCAACTGTTATTAATAATGATCTGGATTTACCAGTCAGAAAACAATCAGTGTTAGTATCAACACCTCTGCAAGAAGGACCTTCTTTTTTCACTGAACAAAGATAAAGCCATCATAAATCATAGTGTCTGTAAGGACTTACTTTCAGAGGACAGTGTGTCACAGGCTGACTTTGAGGAAGTTTTTATTAATAATTTGAAAATACATTTTTTAATAAATTTTGGGCCCAAACAAAATGCAACACTTCTGCTTTTGTTTAGTTGTTAGAGGAAAAATTACAGTTTTACTTGAAACCCTGAGAAGTTATTAAAAAAGGCACTGGACAAAATCCCTATTTCCATCAATGAACTGTAGAGCAGTTTTGACCTAATGCAATATGAAACGATGCTCCTCACAGCACCAAAGCTAAAAATGAACTGTCTTATAAACAAAAAATCCAAGCTAAAAACTTTCTGGCTCGTGCATCAACCATGATGCTAATGCCAGCTGTCTTCTTCACTGTGACTGCACAAGCAAAAGGGCGCTTGAATTTGATGGCCATCTTGAAGAAGTGAATTCACAACTAAAGACAAGAAATCTATCACAACTTCTTCCACAGCCACCATCTCCAAGATCTAGCGATAGGCTCTTTGAGGGAAGAGTGCTAATGGTTATGAAGCATCTAAGGCATTGACAATGCAATGGAAGTGGGGTAGTATGTTCAGAGAACTGATGAAAGTAGTAACTCTGCATAGCTTCTTAGGGCAAGAGGACTATGTGCCCTTGAGGTGACATTAACTCCTGGATATATGAACATACAGTTGGACTGCTTTCTGCAGGAGACATGATAAAGCCCTGTCTGCATAGTCCCACCACAGTAATAGTGGCAGGCAGCCAGGAAGCTGGCCGTGTGCAGTCCCAGGGTCTCTGCCAGATGTCCTGGCATCTGCAACGTTTTACAGTTCAAACATCTGGCTTTTGAAGAGGGAAAACTTCAGAGCTTGTGCCTCCCTCCCCACCCCCTGAGAACAAAGAGCCCAGTGATGCACATTCCCCCAGGTCCCCTTCAGAGCCAGCAGACCCAGATCTCGATCAGCCAGTGCTGACACACCAGCTGGGAGACAATCTATGGTACCAGGGCTGTGTTTGGCGCTAAGATATCACAAGGATGAAAGCAGTATGTGGTTTTATATGCATTTTAAACCAAGCAACCAAACCAACATCCAAAATTTAATGAGCTTCGAGGATAAAGGCAATGCTTTTCTCCTTCCCCCACCTCTCCCTACAATCTGGATTAAAATTGTAAACCCTAAACTAAACTTTGGGAGTTCTTTTGTCATGCACATTATGAGAAAATTACAAATGAGGGATAGAGAGGGCATTTTTACATAGTGCCTTCTTTTGAAGGTTAAATAATTCTGGCTGACTGTGTTATACAATATATACACATACGAGTTCAAGTCTCCCCACCTGCCCTGAGCCCTCCTTAAACACCTTTTGTCTGTCAGGCAAAACTTATGCCTGAAGTTTGTTAAGGTATATTTAAGTTATGTATGCTAACATTTACAGAAATCTGCCAGCTCTATTAAGACAGAAGATAAGAATCTCATCACCGATGAGATTTTTATGTAAGTGTAAGCTATTAAGATGTGGTCATCTAAATATCCTCATTACACAGTTATAGTCACTTTTCTGTTCCTCAGCATCAAACATTTGGGAAAGAAAAAGCTGAGAAATCACTTTTGCTTAGTATTGTAGGAAGCAAGACAGCAAAGACAATGGCAGCTTGAATAAAAAACAACAGCTAGAACATACCCATGAAAGTGCTGTTACTTGTAATAGATGAGGGCTCCAAACTTCTGTTTAAATCAAATGTGTCTAAGTTGAGACTTTTGCTTTTCAGTCCAGCTCCTTCATTTTGAGTATAAATAGAGTTCATCAATCTGCTACTTGTAGCCGGTGTCCCAATAAAGCCAACACACTGGTCAAAGGGATCTTCCTGTGCAGGTGAGTATTGATAGCACTCCTTTTTCTTTAAATATCCAGACTCATAAGGGCCCAAGCCTGCTGATCTCTGCTCAGGGCTGCAACCTAAAGGAAAGGAAAAATTGATTTTATACTGATTCATCATAGCAATGATTGAGTTAGGCCTAAACCTTCCCTCCACCAACTTACTTGTATTGTATGCTTCAAATGCATCAGAACTGTAAGTGTATGTGTTGCCTTTTAAATACGAAGTCCCTGAAGTCCCCAGATAGTGACATAGGAATGGATCTGCAACACCCTCCAAGTCTGTTTCACTGCTGTTATCTAGATGGCAAATGCCTTAAAAATAAAATTGATGTGTCAGCACACAGTCTTTTCTGCATCTTCAGCTTAGAGTTTCCTAGGTAAGTTTTAAGAACCCCATGTGTTCAACTACATTTTGTAGTGTAGTTCAGAGTTTGCTTAAGTTTAACCTAATTTTTGGATGAGAATTCTAATTCCATCAACTGTTCAATTAATTAGCTTGACAGAGATGTGTCACTTCACTGTACAATCCCTGAATAACAAAACAAAACAAAACCAGTCCCAGGGATCAGAACCAGGGACTTCCTTCTTCCAAAGCACAGAAGACAAATTCATGATCTGTCTGACAGCCACCTTCAAAGCAGAGTATCAATGTTAAAGTCCTGTTTGTAAGAATCTGAAGGCACTGACTGCCTAAACACCTATAAGGATTTTCAGTTCAATGGTTCCTGAAAGCTTTGGACACAGCCTCTGGTTCCTGATCCACGAAGAGGCTGTTCCTCTCACTACCCCAGAACTGCAAACCTGTCTCAGCATCATTCCCACCTGTCCCAGCTCTTGATTGTATCTCAACCCCAAACCTTTTCCCAGAAAGGTGCCTTTTCTTCTCTAGTGCAGATATGTACAGGATTCTTAGGGGCCACACATATAAATGTCAAGTACTGCAGGTTTTAACTTGCAGTCACCTTAAATCCTTTACTGATCCTGACTATAATGATTTTTTTAACCAGCAAGTTTGAACAGCTATACTTAAGTTCCACTGGTATTACCACACATGCCTACATTCCACTAAAAGCACACTTTTCAAGCTGTAAGAGAGGAAGACATGCCATGGTAATTTCTTCTGGGCACTCTTGTTTTTTGGCATATCAGTGTAAATTTACCCTTGAGACTAGAGAAAAACTTCCTGATTTAATAAACACCATAACATCATTTGGATGAACAGAACCAAGTTCCAGTTATTATCATGCTGAAAAAAATACCAAGCAATAAAATTCACACCCTCTATTAAATTTCTGTAAACATGCTTCTTTAGTGTTACTTCTATCAGTTAGAAAGACAATAGCCAAACTGCAGCTCCTCAAGTCACATGAAAAATCATAGCTTAGCATCTTCTACCTACCATTACTGTCCCTCTGCTGCAGAAAATACCCTCCTACAGAAGATGAGAGAAACTGATGGTGACTGCCATTTTCAGATGAGCCATATCCATCCTGCCTTTCAGCCAGTGTCCCCTGGGATGACAGGTAACTTGGAATGTCAGCAGGTAAATTTGTTTCATCTGTGGGGAAGCAAAACACATACAAAAGCCATTAGCATACTTCAGTTTGTAGAAACATTTTTAAACTTGTCAGCAAAGCACTGAAAGTAACATATAATTCATCTTTTTGCCTCCAAGTCGAAACACACAAATGTTCCTACAATGAAGTCACTGCAAAGCAACAACAAACATTTTTTTCTTCCTTTCCAAGGTAAACCTTCAGTTTACACACCTGTATTTGTGATGCTGCAATCTTCATTTCTCCTTCTGGTGTGGTAGATGATGACCACCCACACCAAGGAAGTGCCCACCACACAGCAAACCACAGCTATGATCACAATGCCAACTGTGGCCCATCCATCATCATCAAGTGATGGGGCAATGTTTTGAGGAGAGTCACAGGTGGGAGTAGGAATTACATTAAGACGGATGTTGCCTCGTTCTGTTCCAAGTGTATTAGACATTTCACAAGTGTATTTCCCAGCATCTTCTACATCTGTATCCACAATAATTAGTAACTGATTGCCTGCAGCAAAGAAATGTCTTTCTGTTACCACAAGAGGGCTGTCATCCTTAGTCCAGTTCAGTCGGGGTGGAGGGCTACCACCAGCAATGCACTGCAAGACTGCAGTTTCACCTTTTGTTACAGTTCGGTCCAGCAAAGGCCGCAAAAATGATGGTGTTTCTGGAAAGAAAGCACAAGCCTTATATTCTTGTAAGTCTTATTATTCTAATATTCTAAATGATCTTGCAAGAGTAATAACGTCCCTCTTCTTCACAGAAGAAAAAAGCTAAAATAAATGGCATCAGTAGGGCCTAATAAAGCTTACTCTCATTCTAAGAAGAAACTCAAAAATTTGTACTTAAAGCCTACAATTTACCTGTCAGTTGATCTGATTTACATGCTTGATTACAAGGTAAAAATGCCAAATCATGCGTGCTTATGACTGCAGAGATCTCCAATGAAAGTGGTTAACAAAATGTCAAGAAATCAGAAGTTAAACAAATCTACGGTCTCTAAATTAAAACAGAAGCCCCTTCTTTCCTCCATCACATGCGTACCAGATGCGTATACACCGGCAAACTTGACTAACTTTTATTATTTTGAATCATATTGATTGTGCTGTTAAGGTTTGCCAATATCTTACCTAGTACTGTTAATGTTGCGTTAGCTGAAATACTTCCAGCAGTGTTTTGAGCTGTACAGCTGTAAACACCTGTGTCCTCAATCTTTACATCAACAATAAAGAACACATCATCTTCAGGCATGACATGCATGCGCCTCTTGCGTGCTGCAGGAAAATCTGTTCCACCATCTTTCTGCCAAGCAATCTGTGGGATAGGGTGCCCAACTGCAGCACATTCCAAACGCGCCATTGCCCCAGCTCGAATGGTTAAGTCCATGGGGATTTTTGTAAATGAAGGCAGCACTAAAGAAAAGTTGGTGATACCAAAATCAATACATGAAACATACTTTTCCTTTTCTGAACACTGTTCATGAGCCTACAAACAGTAGAGAAATAATACAACCTAAACTGATCAGTAGCCAGCAGAAAGGGAAGGAACTGTGAAGTATGTGAAACCACCTAGATCAAAATCTCATTTCTGCTAACAGCCTCCTAGATGACCTTTCCACAGCATCTTGAAACAGAGCATATACTTACTTCCTGTAAGAAAAAGTTAACATTTTTCCATCTTGTAACTGATTTTGCCAGATATAATATGAATTGGGTATGTTATCTGGCTTTTCCTATACTATGCTTCAGCACACTGGGACCAGAGGTAAAATTGAATGGTGTCCTTGGAAATAGATAATTTTTTAAGAAATAATCTCATATTATGGAACTTCTAAAAGATGCAGATGATGAGAATGGAAAATCTATGATTACCTATCTTGATTAAAATCATTCTAAGTCCACAAGCAAAACATAACATACTTACTGTTTACTGTAAGTTTGGCTTTGACAGAGTAGGATGAACCAAAGTGATTTGAAATAACACACTGGTATTTCCCTTCATTACTGAATTCAACATTACGCAGTCGAAGGATGGTGGTGTACTCCATCACTTCTCCACCCTGGGCCCGGAGGTGTGCGTAATTCTCCATTTCAGCATCTTGCAGCAATTCGTTGTCTTTCTTCCACGCAAAAGTCATTGGGGAATCACTGCTGCTGGCTGCTGAACACACAAAACTCAAATTGGAGCCTTTAATTGCTGACTGGGTTTCTGGCTGGACAGTGATCTGTGGTTTAGGAAAATCATCTGCATGAGGAAAAGAAAAAAAAAATATATGCAGTGCCTGAGGACTCTTTCCAGAGAGTTAGTAAGCCTTGTTTTATAGGTTTGAGAGAAGAGTCAGATAAGCATTTATTAAATGTATCCACAATACCTTTTGTTTTAAATTTTGTTAGCCGTAGGGCATTTAAAGATGCTGTATTTATGAGTTTATTGTGCCAAGCCATCTCTTATTGAAGAGAAAGCACATTTAAAAGCAGACTGTGTGCAGAGTTTCTTCTATAGCAGCACTGAAGATGCAAGAACTACCCCCTGACATCCATAAGAACTATTCTGAACATCAATCATGAAGCCTACTTCTCATCTTTATAACACCTCAGGCTGCTCTGAGTTTTTCTTTATTGAAAGCATAGTTCTTCTGCTATCAGAAACTGCAAGTTACAGTTAAGGGTTTTACACAAACCCACAAAAAAAATCAAGTACAAAAGTCAGTGTTCCAGTGATCTGTGTCTGTTTGGGCCAAAGGGGATGGAAGGTCCCTTAAGCAGGGCAGAACACAGTAATTTCAAGAATTCCTGGTGGTCCCTTTACTATAGGAAAGTTACCTTCAAAGTACCATGTTGTGAGTTTACAGAATTAACTGTCTTCTCAATTATTTATTCAATTGTGTGTACACTGCATGCGCAAAAGGAGAGGGCAAGTAAATGTGTGGTCTCCCAAAAGCAAAAGCCTTAGTACATACCCAACTTTCAAGATGTGTCCGATCTTTGCATAAACTTCACAGGAACTGTAGGGAAAGCCCTGCGCCCCAAAAATTTCTCCCTGCAGACCCTGCTGTTTTTCCTAGCTCCTTTGTCTTATTACATCTCAAATGACTGGGAACAACTATGGGGTCAAAGTGTTATTTCCTTGAAGAACCTCCACTCTGTTATAAAAGAAAATGAGATGTGCAGATAGCCTAACCTTGAACTGTCAGCAAAACTCCTGCAGGTATGAAGCTGTACTTCAGTGACAGGGGAACATGGATCTGGGACTATAAGCATGGGCTTTAAGAACCTCCCAGGCCATTTGCTCTTCATGCTTCATACCCATGTCTTACCATTTGCAAATTGAGTTAAAACATTCACTGACTGCACAGGAATAACCAAGTAAAACATTCTAAGTACTTAAATTAGCCTTGTGACAGGATGGGAGAACATACTTCAATCTTAATTATCTGACAGGACGGAGTGATAAAAAGGTCACTCAAATAAGCATACAGTACAGAATACAGAACACACTAGCATAAGACCAGCATTATATTTTGTCAGAACAGAATAATACAAGAGCATATTTGAATGACTGTACCACAAAAACACACCTTTTAATTTCAGACAGAAGTCTGAATTTCAGACACTTAAAAATTCTATATACGCAAAAGCAGCTATTGCTAACCTGCAAGGCAAGGTGCGTACACTCAAACGTCTAGTGGTAACACACTTTAAAAATATAACTGAAGCATCCAATGATTGCATTGGGACATTTCAGTTATTTCTGCATGGCAACTGCATTAAGTATCTATCAAGCTCAACAAGTGACTCAGTACATTTCTTTTTGCTAATAAGTCTTAAATGGTTTAAAATTAATTACTTAAAAACAGCATTCAGCAGTCAAAAGAAAAATCACAATTCCCACAATACAGCAAATGGAAGATGTATATTTCAATCCCCAGTTCAATTTTTTGACAAACTACCTTTAGCATAAATTTGGACGTCTACTTCTTATATACTCCTTTGACCCTGAGTAGTCTGTAATTCCCTGCATTATGTCAACCTCTCCTCAGCAGTAGGTAGAATCTGCTCCTTATTTAATTTATTAAATATCTGACTTCTAACAGGAAGGGAAAAACAACGTTTTGGTACAGTATTTTATATTCTGAACCTGCTTGCCCACTGAAAAAAGGGTATGAATAGCAACAGCAAAAATTAACCAGTTACATTTGCTATGAGAGGAAGTTATTGAGAAGGTCTTTTTGGTGCCAAAGAATATAAAGTTTGAGTTTTCTTTAGTAAGAAAATAAGATGTATTCAACAAAAAACATTAAATGTAGTTAGCTTTTAAATTTCCTGATATTTTCCAAGTCCCCACTTTACATATCAGAGTAATCAAACACATGTTCTTACTCTGAATGCTTAGCTTCACTTTGCTTTAAATAGAGAACATAACAGAGGTGCTCATGAATGCTACTAAACACACATAGGACAATTTCATTTTTAAGGCAGATACTGTCACCTCAAATTCTCAGGTCCTCAAGTAAAAATATTTTACTAGCACTTACTATCTGGCAAACTGAAATAAAAAATACTGGTATCGTAACTGTGCCAATCGCGTAATTTTTAAACACAGTTTATATAAAGACAGTAATTTACATACTCCAAATCATTTTTAAAGCAGACAACAAGCACACATAAAAAATGTCAAGAGCTGAGGCTAGTATGGCTTTTTTACCTTCAAATTTTATCAGCCCTGGAATAACCTCAAGACTAATGGAGTATGAAAAAAATTTACTAATAACCAAACCAAAAAACTACATCTTAATTTTGCCAAAATATGTCTCATTTAAAAACGGTAATTATCTAAACAGTATCTTTTACATCTAGAGGCACATAAATTTACCCTCACAAACTACTGAGCTTTCACTTGCATGTTCTGTGTTCTATGTAAGCAAGCTGTACTTGAAATTTAAGTCAGAATACCATCACTCCTTGTCTTGTACAAAGCCACGGGCTTTGAAAATCTACATCACGGTTTGGGAACAGAAGATAATGTTAGTATCACATCTTCTCCATTTTGTTATAGAAATCACAACATATCAAGAAACCACAAAAAATCCCAAGCACACAGCAAAATTTTTTTTATGGAATGAGAAATAGAGCCTACACTCACCACAGACAAACTCATCCAGGCTGACAGCAAAAATACTTCTCCCTTTTAGCAGCTGAGGATGGGCACAACTGGCATTCACAAAGATCTGGAAGTTGTTCTCTGCCATCCACTGTGGTAGCCATTTTAACTGGCAGTCACACAAAAGACTTGATGTGTTGAAGTGCCTAAGAAAAAGCAATTAAAATCGAAGGCTGTTTGTTGTTTTTTCAGTTTGTAATACAGATCTGTATGAGTACACTTTTGTAACAAAACTAAGGTTTTAGCTTAAACATATATTGCAAGAGAAAGACAGCAATTTTGTTCAGCTCAAATCCCCTCCCTTGCCTGGCTGGCCATGCTGTGCCTGATGCCCCCCAGGACATGCCTGGCCCTCCTGGCTGCCAGGACACTGCTGACTCAAACTCAGCTTTACCTTGGCCAGGACACCAGGTCCCTTCCCACGGCTGTGCTTTCCAGCATCTCATTCCCCAGTCTGTCCATACACCCAGGGCTGCTCTACCCCAGGTGTAGAATCCAGCACTTTATCTTGCTCAACTTCATACAGCCCTCTCGTTTGTTGAGGTCACTCTGCAGGGCCTCCCTGCCTTAGGGGGAGTCAACAGCTCCTCCCAGTTTTGCACCATCTGTGAACTTGCTCGGTATCCCTTCCAGTGCTGTGTCCAAGTCATTTATCAAGAGCACAGGGCTGAGGATGGAGCCCTGCTGCACCCCACTAGTGACAGGTTGCCAATTTGATGTCACCCCTTTCAGTACAACCATGAGCCAGCATTGCTCTGCACTGATCAACAGAACAAAAAGGTGAGAGGACAAAAACCCATCCACACTAAAATACATTTTTCGCAGTGACCGCTTCATGACTTCACTGAAAATCTGTCTCTGCTACAACAGGAGAGAAGGACCCAATTACAAGCACTGACAACCAGGTCTTTACAAAAGAATTACAGCACTGCATTTCACTGGTCCAGCAAGCTTTAGCTTAGTGATAGCACTGCTAATCTTGGAGCACATTACATCAAAGTCTTGCTTATCTAAAACCTGTTAGAAATCACCCAATTTAAAATAAGGACTTTAGAGACAATAAACGTAGCAGAAAATGAATGCCTCCTATCCTACACTCTCACATAAAAAGTAAAAAAACCCAGAACACTGACATAGCTTTTCATGTTATTTCAGAGAGATTACAGCAGGGGTTTATCACTGCATCAGGCAATGTCTTACAAGGCTTTTATTTATAAATTTTCAGGACAGATATACCTAATAGAGATGGTATCTTTTGATAGAAACTTACAATTCTTTGAGTTTCTTCATTTGTGAAAATGCATTTCCTTGAACTGACATAATTGCATTGTTACTTAGATCTCTACGAAAAAGAAAGAAAAATAGGATTAGAAGAAAATAATAATTTATTAAACTGAGTGGATTTAGGACTCAAACAATAGTTTTCTATTTTAGTGATACACAAAACATGCTCAAGCTCAAAAACAAAAGAGACACAAATAAGGAGTTCCATAGCATGCTTAATATTTAAGAAATTCTGCATTAATTCCAGAAGTCACACTCAGTGTAACTCCAAAACTGAAAAATCATCTCAAGACCACAGTAGCAGCCATGGTAAGTGTATTTCATACCAGTATACCAGTATCAAAAATGGTTTTTTTCAATTCTGGGTTAAATGTGAACTTCTGCTACTTACAAGTGTTCAAGTGCATCCAAACCAGAAAATGCTTTCTTTGTAATGGATCTAATTCTGTTTCCTTGGAGTATCCTGAAAATATTAAGTACATGATGCAGAAGAAATCAATTAAATGGAAAGATTTTTGAGCTGAATAATTGTATTTTTGGCGTTTACTTTTGAACTGTGACTAGTATTCACCACTCATCCATCTCCAATGCAGCAAAATGTACCACATCTAAAAGATACTAATTTATTCCCCCTGAAAAAGTATCTAGATTTTACAATTATTTTAGAAGACATTTAAGGTGTACAGTTAAGTGACATGGATTATTCTAAATATATAACTGCAAACATATTTTAATTTCATAAATCTGCATTTGAAAACTTCAATGCAATGGAGCCACTTCCACTGGATGCAGCTTTACCTTACTGAAGACTAAGCCTGTCACTATGCCTTTGTCATATAATACATTTACTATTTCTTTGTATGGGAAAACCTCATTGTTTGATAAATATGTCCATAAATAATAATAATACTTACAATATTTCAGATTAGTTTGAATTGGAAAATCTTGAATTTCTTTTTTTGAAAAGGAACATGTTATAGAGAAAAAGGTGATAAGGGAGAAAAAAAAATCATCTCTGCTATGGAAAATTTAGTATCTTTAGGTGCTGGGCTTGTCCCTTGAAAGACATATAATGAGCTAATATGTTTAAGGCATGATGAGATACAAATATTGTAGCAATACTTACAGCTTTCTAAGTTTATCTAGGCCAGAGAAAGCACCATTCATATCTTCAATAGTCCATGATATTTCATTGTTTTTCAGATCCCTGTTTAGGAGGAGAGGGGAAATCAAACCACAAAAGCTATTAAAAAGAACAAGGCACATACTTCAACAGCATGTATTACTTTAAAAAAAATTCTAAAATAGCTTTCTGTTAGGTTGGATTTTTGTTCAGTTGGTTTTTGTGGGTTTAAGAGAAGCTTTTCCTGATTAACTTTATCATTTTAATTTCTACTGAAAGACTTTGAAGACTATTAGTATTTTTCCCATTGATAATTAAAAGTATGACAACCTCAACAATTTTTAGAATCGTGAGCAAACCAACCCACATATCCCTCCCAAAGGTATTCAGGTACAGGACTATCTTAAGAGAATGTGCATCACAGGAAGGGAAAGGATCAACTGTCATCCCTTTGAAACACCCTCACATTTTTTTAAGTCCATAATAATAACACCCAGAGAATCATTTTAACATCCCAAAACAGTTGCTTAATTATCTATGAAGCATAAAGAGATTAGAAATTTGTGTACAGAATAGTGTGTCAGCAAACAATCTACAGGGTCGGGGTAGAGGAGAAAGAAAAATCTAGGAGAAAAAGCCTAATATTTAATACCTCAACACCTTGCAATTCTCTAACTTCCTCTATTTATGATCTCCAACTCTCTATATTCTTAAAAAACACAGTGTACACTCCTCTAATTTTCATCTTTCCTAGATTCCCTAAGTGTGAGTATGTTAGCAAACCCCTGAAAATAAAGCCTAGAGGGAAAGGCAATCATTTTGCTCATCTGGCTGACAGATGGGTCAGTGGTATGCAATGGGAA
The DNA here is from genome assembly GCF_049639895.1 of Pseudopodoces humilis. NCBI lineage: Eukaryota > Metazoa > Chordata > Aves > Passeriformes > Paridae > Pseudopodoces > Pseudopodoces humilis. The sequence goes on along the minus strand of NC_142204.1, from coordinate 42,640,442 downwards.
GGTTTCAATGAAGAGGAATGTATTTAGATTACTTTACTTTCTTCTTTCCCTTCCTTCAAGAAATGCTATTGCAAAACATGCTATAATACTTAAAGCAATTGTCCAGTCACGACAATGAGTTTTGTCTTCTTATTTCTGCTGTGAGAGAAAATGATTCAGTTAAGACACAACTACAATCCAGATCCCTGAAACTGTGGGTAGCAGTGCTCTGCTTGCTGCCTTCAAACAGAGATATGCCTCTCCCACAATAATGCTACTGGAAGTTTGTATCACATTTACCACCAACCACTGTGCACTGCCTTAACAAAAGAGAACTCCTCCCTTTCTCAACTATTCTGGAAAGCAATTTTACTGTAAGAAAATCATACACTGATCAGGGGAAGTTAACAGAATGTTCTTAATGTTTCTTTATTTCATAAAAAAAAAGAAATAACCTATAAACACAGCATTTTTCTTAAGGTTTTTGACCTTACAGATTGAGTTTGTCAACTTACAAAATCTGTAGACTGGAAAGTCCCTTGAAGGCACAATCAGCAATGTAATTTACTTTGTTGTTTCCGATGTACAGTCCAACCAGCACGCTTAAACCAATGAAACTTGAATCATCTAACCTTGCTAACTGATTGAATGTCAAATCTCTGCAAATTTAAGGGGGAAAAAAAACATTTTAATGTTCATACTGCAGTGCTTATTTAACTTAGTTCAACCCACATGGACTTTCAGGGGGGAAGCACAATTTTTCCCCTTATGATTATCATAGCACCCACTACAACACTTCTGACCACACAGCATTTTGCATTGTTTTGAACAATTCACAAACTACTGCAGGATTAATTTCTCTCATTTGAAAATTACTGTGTTACAGCTTTAGTACAACTGCTACAGTGAAATGGAGCAGTCGCAGCTAACTTCAACTTCTTTCAACAAGATGTAACTGTCTTATACAGCAAGGTTGTTGTCACCTTGGAAACTTTGCTATGAAAAATTCACAGATCAGTGCTAAGAAGCCCATGTTTTGGCATGTACCCGGCTTTTGAAACTGTTAGAGAATAAAGGTACTCACAGCTCACTGAGTTTTTGGCAAAATTCCCAGGCATCAGGACTGATCCTGCTGATGGCATTTTGGCTGAGATGAAGCTGCTGCAGCATCAGTAAGCCATAAAGCCAGCCTTTGGTTACCTCTGTTAAGTTGTTATGGTCCAGCTGCCTACAAACACCCACAGACAGAAAAAGACGTAAGTAAAAAGAAGTAAGGTTCAGAAACTCAGCAGCATTCATGCTATGCCACAGTCCACATCTGACCACATTACACTGGCTAGATAGCTGGAGCCTCTATTAAAATCTTGAACTGTATGCATGCACTTAGAATGTGCTTCTCTACACAATCACTACTGACTGCTTGCTCCTTTTCAGACCACAACAAGACAATTCAATTCAAAAAAGCCTTTGAATTTTACCATGCAATTCTATTAATTAAGTTTGTGCAAATCTAGTTTATATGCTTTCAGCAGCACCTACCAGCAAATGTTTGATACTTACAAGACTTCCATGTTGGTCAAACCCCAGAAAGCACCATCCATGAGCCTCGTAACCCCATTTCTCTGCAATTTTAATGATTTCAAAGCAGGAAGTCCTTGGAAAGTGAGCCCATCTATTTTTCTGATTTTATTGCGACTCAGCTCCCTGCATCAATAGAATTTACAGTTACAGTACACTGATTTTATCAACATGCCAACAACCTTTCTTCCCTCTCTGAAACCAACTTTATTTAAACACTTTTCTTGCACATGAGACAAAGACAAGAACTAATAAAAATCAAACATTTCATCAAACATGAACACATGTTCAACCATGTTAATACTGTTCTGCCTTTCTGATACTGAGGACAAGTACTTGGTAGTTCACCGATTTTCAGACTTAAAGAATCCCTGTAGACCTAGAGTGTCATGGTTAGCCCTGTTCCCAAATTCAAAACTGAAAATGGTGTTTATCTAGCAGTAGAGCTCTTAAGATTGGTTTGTAATTGCAATCAATGAACAGACAAGAAAAAGTTAAAATTTCAGTTGTGATAACTAGACAAAATTGAACATCCTCGGTGATCTTTTTCTTTATCTGTAGCCAAGCACAACCAGTTATACATAGTGCCTTCCCTCTCTCAAGTGGTCTTGGCACTTACCCTCCTGCCACTACACTCACCCTGTACAGGTCAGAAACTGGGAGCAATGGGTATCCTGTGAGGGAGATGTAGGGCATAACTAGCCGGAGGGCAAGATGCAGTGACGGGAGTAGACAATACTACCAAAAGATAGTAAAACAAGTGATTATCTGCCCCTTCAAGGAAGCCTTAGGTTTACCAAACTAGGAAGAATCCCTCCTTCCAAGACTTATTTCCTCATGCAAAGTAAAGGTCTCCCCACAGTTGTACCATCATTATTTTTCAGAGTCATAGCCCTGTAAGAATTCAGCTTTCCTCTATGGCAGTCTGACACAAAATCTACCTGACAACAGACCTGAGAACAGAGGGAGAATTCTACTTCCCATATTTTGTTTAAATATGAAGAAAAATTGAAGAACATTCAGTAAAAACAGGCTTTAGCTCTTCCCCATTCTTCTCTGAATAGTTACAGGTGATAACACCAATTTTTTGCCTTCCTTGCAGATAAGCAACCTAATATACCTTAGTTAGCATACTGGTTATGAACAAAAGGAACATTTTTAGGCAAGAATATAACCAACACCCAAAATTCAAGGTGAATCTGAAGATCAGAAAGTCTACCAAGATCATTAACAAATCCTGAGCTTTGCAGGACTGTTCTTATACTTTTCTACTGAGGCCTGAGTAAAACCATTCCAACTCTTGTACACAAAGAAACAAAGTCACTCTTTACAGAAGTGTCAAGCACCCTAATATTTCAGTGTTCTTATAACCTATCACTTTCAAGGCTAACCTAAGACACTTTGTCATTTTTAACTCCTGACTATCTGATATGAAAAATAATTATCCAGAATTTGACAAAGGGCAACCCATTCTCTTGTCCATTTTCTGCACTTTCTAAGTCTTCCAATTAAAAAAAAAAACAAACACAGTCTCTTTCATGTAACTTTATTATTCATTCAGTAAAACATTTATGGACAGGACTGTATCAGTAAAGCTGAAAGTCTATTTATTCAAGCATATTGCTTATTGTCATGTCATCTGAAAGTAAATGAATTTCCTTCATTTCACTGTGAAAGCACAAAGTAAATGGGTGCTGCAGTGAACTATGTAAGTTTAACTATATAAGTTTACTTTACTTACTGTTTTCCTGATGCTTTTTTACAGAAATTTTGCCACTACCTCTTTTCCAGACTTTTTTTTTCTTAACTTTTAATAGGCAAACACAATTTTAAACACAAAGACTGTTCACATTTCACCAACATATAAGACTAGTTTTGTTCAGCACAACGCTGCAGTTAGTAAAGGTTGTAGTAATATGTTTTCTCTGTCTGTCTCACTCTGCCTCTGGTTAAATTAAAGGCTAAAGTTCAAGCCCTGCCAGTGCTTTGGAAAACCTGAAAACAATTAGTCAATTGTAGGTTACACTTACAGGTGCTGCAGATGGGACAGTTTAAACATCTTTTGAGGAATTGCTGAAATTTTGTTCCTGTTCAGTTTCAATACTTGAAGTGTGGTAGACAAATTGTCAAAGGTACCAGGCTCCATAGAGGTTATTCGGTTACTGTTAATATACCTGTTGAAACAATGTCCAGAAGGTTAAATTTACAGTTATTTAATAAATTCTTAACACCAAGTAGTGAAACACAAAGCTCTTATGGTGCTCAGTCATTTATAAATGTATTTTTTTCACATTAATTAGAGCTCTTGACAGCTTATTCTATAATCAAATAGTATTTCACCACCACCATTGTACTCTTCTCTGCCAGAGTGTGATAATGAAAGAAAATAGTATGTGGCAATCCTGTTACTTTTTTATCATTCGGTATATCTGGCATTGCAATATTCCTGAATAAGAATTAAAGTGTATTCACAGTAAGTCTATCAAACCATATATAAATACAAACTAGCCTATCCATGAGGAATTCAAGTTCATTTTATCACATAATTATTTCTCTCAAGAGATACATCTATTTGTTTCATCTCAAATAATGGCCTTAGCTTTTTTAATGAATTAAAACATCTCACTGTAACAACTCATATATTCAAATTAGCATCTTATATTAAACTAGACAGGTGAAAGCAGGAATATTTAATGTCATTCCAATTAAAAGAAGATTTAGTACCTTAATAAACAGCTGCCAATCTAAATTATCCAACAAATTTTTGAAAGTTACCTGAAAGAAAAAAGTGATTTTTACTTACAGATACTTGAGTTGTAATGATGGAAATGATGAAATTTTTAGCTCCGATATGTTATTGTTGCTCAAGTCCAAAGTCTCTAGACTCTGAAATGGCTTCAGATGTTCAGACAAAATGTTGGCTATCTTGTTATTGGTCCTGGAATTTAAGGGCAGTAGGCATAAGACTGTCATTTCCAGAGTAAATACATCTTAAGTACACAACTCTGGCAAATATTAGTTCTTAATTCCCCTACTTGAAAATAATTTTAAGCTACAGAAAAGCAATAAAGTATGTTCTCTATGCATAATATTAATCTGAAATCAAAAATTGGAATAGTCTAAATAAACTTACATTAATATTTCTTAAAATATAATTCCAGGAAACGATGAAAAAAATGCAATATCATCAAATTACTGCAACTCATGGCTTTAAAAAAGCGATGTGTAACTTTATAATCACCTATTTCTGAACAGTAGAAATACCTGGTACTTTCATGGAACAGTATGGCACAGTATTAGAATGAAATAAGGTAAAAAATGTCTTCTATTTTAAGCAAATTAGTATCATAGTAACTAAACACAGTGTTTGGGGTTTTTTGAGAATTCCCTTGGCATGGAAGTCCAACTGAATTTCCAGAAAAAAAACCACAGAGCTAGATCATAAAAGATGGACAACAGTGCAGCCCCCTCAAAAACATTCTCTAATTGTGGAATTAGACCTGGTATTTCAACCTACAGATTTTTCTAATGAGTTGGCAAAGAACAAAAGTTCTGCATATTAGAGGTCATTACAGGAGTTTCGGACTTGATGTCTGGTCAAACTTCAGCTCAGCACCACACCCAATTCCACAAGAAAAAGTAGGCAACAATCTGAAGATTGTGGGTATTGTAGTCTGCTCTAAGGAAGACACCTTCTTTCACTTTCACACATGAACTTTTTCCAATGACCCTATTTCATGCTCATACCCAGTAACCTACCAGTTTTTCAATCTCAGCTGCATAATGTACAGAATCATACTTGCGCATCAGCAACATTATTGTTCAGGGCTACCAATACATAGGCGAAAGCAGATCATGACCAATTAAAAAAATTTAACCTGAAATGGTTCTTGTTACCTTGTAAGTTCAAGTAAATTCTAGCTGCGGTACATTCTGCACCTTTTTTTGATAATTACCAAAATTTAGGAGCTTTCCCCAGATCCTAGAGATTGCAGGCAAATGCAATTTTAGTAAAACAATCAACAAGAACATTAATTCTGGAAGGCGTTTGCCTTTACTGGAAACACTTGCTCTGGATCAAATAGTAAACCACTCATTAGGGTGGCATGGACAACTCTCATGTATTCAGGGGGTGTGGGCGAACTACTGCTCAAGACAAAAAAGCCTTAACTAACAAACTGAACCATAAGTGAGATTAATGGGCTTTCTGACCACATATGGGAATGGGTAAGTGATCCTGCAGCCCCTCCAATGCTGAGCTTGTATCACGTTTCATTCCTTAGGCTGTCTGGTAGAGGTAAACGGCATTTTTTAACTCTTAGCTGAAAGTATTTATAATAAATGGAAACAAATTACTTTAATAAAAAACAACAACAAACACCATCACCGTGTGTCAGTTCCACTGGCCAAATAAGAATGTGAGTTAGATAACAGGTCACAGAGCCTTGCCTTTATGCATTAGTTTGTTTACAAGGTAATTACTAACAAGGTATTAAAACTGCCAATTACTTGAGTGACGAATAAAATTTTCCTTGCAGTAAAAGTGTGCTCCAGCAGAAGCCAGCAATTTCCTGAACTGCACGCCTCCTAAATTGCAGTGTGAAAGTGTTCAGTTATAAGACGGCTTGCACAGTACTGTCTTTGTGTCAGCACTGCTCCATAAAACAGAAATTCCTCACAACTGGCAGGATAATAGCCCCTGTATTACAAACTTTAGTTGGACCTAATGGAACTGAATAAAACTCTTACACCGTCTTCAGAGTAGCACTTAAACCAACTGGCAAATTATCTGACACAGACCAGATTACAACAAAAACAACCAAACAAAAACCCCTCAGCTTGTTTGTTTCAGGAGCATTTTTCTTTTTTGGAGATGGTAAGGCCATACTGAGGAGTGACGAGCCAACTTATTCTGCACACTGAAACTGCACTACACATCATAGTCCTATAGTCCATCTCACAATCAAAATAAAACCAGCTCTCACTGCACCTTCCTGGTTAATCATATTAACCAGGAATAGTAGAAGTTACTCAGTTGCAAAACAGCTGAATGGTTCACTCTCTATTGTTCCAACACCCTAGCCCAGTTTCTCTTCAAAAGACTGTAAGTATAACAATTCACATGTGGAAATTACTCAGCACTGAATTCTGTAGCATATCCAAATGGTTCTACTTCAAGACCCAAGTCTATTTAAAATGAGAAAGTTTAATTCTAATTAGATTTTTCTTCATAATCATCACTTAAGCAAATTAAAAAAAAAATATACCATCTTCCTCATAACTGCCAAATCACCATCAAAATTAGTCAAGAAGCACATACTTAAAAACACAGACCTATCTAACTGTCAAGAGAGAACCGAAGAGTAGACATGTGGGCACAATGACATAGAAGTTTTTCCACTGAGAGGATGGTGGGGGTAAGAAAACCCAAAAGAAAATCTTTCCTGTGAGATGCTACTGTTGCTGTGTTCAGACAGAAGGAGCTGCATACACCCCATTGGTTTAATGTCACAGGCCTTCAAGGGGAGATGAGAGAAACAGATCTCCTACAAGAAGAAAACCAGCACATCAAGTTCTTCCAGAAACTAACCTGCAGCAATTTGATAACAATTTCTTCATGTGGAAGGAACAGCAACATGCTGCAGCTTTGTTACAACTTCTCCTGTTACAGCTAAAGAAGCAGGAGTACCAAGGAATGCAGATGAACCCATTAAGAAGATACACATGAATTTGAATGTGCCTTTTGCAATTTGAGTGCCTACACCCTGACTTGAAGCAAAAAGCCCCACAAACCAACGACCATAAATGCATACAGCCTGATTTAATTACTTTTACATAAGCCTGTGTGAATACCAGCTTAAGAGAGAATACCAGTTTTTCATTATGGCTATTGGAAACCCTAGCTTTTCCTCTCAACATTCATGACTTTAAACACACCAATAGGCCAGAAATCCTGTAACAGCCCACTCAATCCTGATCTTAATATTCATTCTATATAACCAGCTACCATGTATCTGAACATAATGACTTGCACTTTCCTTACTCTGCGGAAATACAAAGCAGCTCAGAAAATTCTGTATCCATTTTGTTGAGCATCTATTTAACACCTTTCAGATAGAAAAGCTCTTAAATGCTAACATCCCCTCCACCCCACCCCCAGTCTTTAAAGATCTGAGACAGTCATACTGTCTCTTGATACAGACTGACAGTATGAAATGTTTTCTACCTAAGAAAAAACATCCATGTAAGCTTCATGGTCCTGATGAGCTGCAATTCATCATGCACACCGTAACATGGAAAATGCAAGGCAAGAACAGATTAGGACCTGAAGTCCTATCTTTTCTTTGAAATCTCAGCATAAAAAACCACTCCTGCACTTCTAGCATAACTTCTTCTTCCAGCTATATCCTGATTTGCAGTGTTTTGAAAACTTCTTAGCTGGATCTCACCCTACTATCTTGAAAAGGAGTAGTGGAAGGGTAGTGGAGGCTCCAGTAGAAGCCTGGAGGTGAAGCAACCAGGTAAAAAGTAAGTTGTCTAGAACAACAATTTTGAAGGAGAGTCCATACAGCCTGTTCTGCATAACCGTTAGATGTAAAGTAATTATCTTAACATATGCACATATCTGGACTAACACAGCACCTCCTGTCCCTCAACTAAGCCCTGAAAGGCAGAATAATCTGCATCACAAACAGGCAAATTAAACCATAGTGAAATCTGCTGGAAAACAAGAGGACACATAAAGAGGAAAAAAGAAAAGCCTTCTGCTAGGACTAGATGTATCTTTCTGACCAGTGCTAAGACTGAGAGACAGAAATTCATGGATGCCTACTCTGACCAGATCAGAGCTCTTTTGGAAGCAGCCATATCAGAGTCTTTGCAAAACCAACATGATTGTCCACATCTGAGTATGTTCTGTGTGGTCTCCATTGTGTGCCACTGCAAACACAGCCTCCTTTTAAATTTTTCTGTGTTTTTCACCTGTTCTTCCCATCACTTACTAGCTGATGTTATATTCATGTAACTGGCATATTCTTTCTTGCACTTCCCCTCCTCCCCTCCCAAACTCCTTTGGGAACAATGATGCAAATATTGTGTGGAAGAAAAGTGAAGCAAAAAGAAAAAAACAAATTATATCAAATACAAAGGATCAAGACTGTAAGTGGAAGTGCTGGATTTTACATACCTTGTGGCTTTTAGGATAAGACTGGACAACTTTAAGGAACTCTATCAGAAGAGCCTCAGTAACTACTACTTCAAGAACAGAAAAATTGTTCTTTTTTTCTTCAATTTCTACTTATTTGAATACTAAGCTGTATTGTAATGAACAATTACATTGTTTAAAATACTGAAATTGCAGTTTTAAGCTGAACACTACCCTTACAAAGAAAGCAGCCTCTGATATGAATGGGACAAATGCTCCTCTCACCATTAAGACACCCAACTGGACTGAATTAAGAAAATCTGGGGTTTTTTTTTTAGTATTTTCAAGTGTTAGTCATAGAAATACTACAAGTGAAACAGTTTTTCTCCAAGACACAGTCAGCAGAAATAGCACCCAAATTCTGGTTCAATTCCAGTTCTATTGGTAGGTTTACAAGTCTGATGCCTCTCATGCATGAGCTTCTTGCCTTCCTTGAAGCAAGCAGTCCTTTCTTTTGAAGGTCTCCTCATTCCATGATCCATGCCTTTCATTCCTCTTTCAAGCCAGATGTCAGAAGGACTCTACTTTTATATTTTTTGTTTTTTATGGCATACAGGCATAAAATAGAAAACGAAAACTCAGAACCCTGCAGGCTACTGATACCCTGTCCAAAACTTGAAACCAAAGGTTTATTGATTCCCAAATCAAACATAAACTGGGAAAGGGGAAAGAGAAAGATGCAGACAGAAACAACTCTGTGATCAGATATGTTTTCATCAGCAAAAAGAAGAGAGACAAATCCAAACTTTCAAACACATGATACTTCAATAACAATTGCTTTCTGATTCCAGTCATAGCACCAATATGCAACTTATTAAGCTTTCCTTCCAAACTCTTTTAATATCCTAATGTCTGTTTTCAATTCAGTTTTCTGCCTTTTCCAAAATAATCAAAAATTACTTAGCATGTGATAGGCAAGTCAATGTATAAGTTCATCCCTTTATTTTGCAATTATTATAAAGCAATGCAAGCATCACTACTTTGGCAAGAGCTGACAACAGCAACAATAGCCCACTGCAGACCTGGTGAGCAGACAGTTAATTAATCCTAAAATCTTGGAAAATTTTAAATATGACCTAGATAAACCCAGCATAATTCCCTCCATTATTATAAATCATCTCTCTAATGTAAAGAGTTCCTAAATAAAAACACCTATTCTTTACTGTTATAGAGCAACCCTCTCTTTTAGAGGGTTCAGCCCAAAGTCTAGGCAGTTTAGATGGCACACCCTTCTAGATGTACCCTAACTTCAATCATTAATACAAGGTGAGGAATGTTCTTCCATCCACTTCTCTTTCACTCAAGGAACAAGTGATTTCACTGCTCTATTGCAATCAGTACCACCAATTCTCTAAAACTTAATCCAAATACTTATGCCTGACCTCTCAATTTCACTGTCACATCTCCCATTTTCCGTATCATAAGCTCTACTCCTCTGTAAAATTCCTACCACACTTCCATTCAGTCGTATCAGAACAGTTCTCTATTTTTGTAGTCCATTACTATTCTTTTTAATTCACCTTTTCCTTTACCACTATGATCAGAAAATCATGACAGATTTATCTATTGCAAATTGCTCATAGAATCTGCATTGTTTTCCATTATCATTGCAAAAGCATTAATCTAGGTTCTCACTCCTTATATTTTTGCTACAACAAAGTCTGGGTTTCTACATACTTCTCGTTCCCATCATTCAGCTTAAATTGCTGCCATAAAAACTGAGTTTCCATGTCTGTAAGTCTGACTAAGTCAGGTTTCTTTTAATATTCTTTCATTTACTTCCTCTTAAGTCTCCACACCAAATGTCAAAGACTGCAAGAACTAATTCCAGTAAGTTTCTCGCTCTAGCTTTTTGCTCACAACTTCAGACCAAGTCACACATGGTTTACCACCACTCTCAGTTTTGGGACATTCTCCAAGTAGCCTTATGCCTGAAGCCCAGTCTGGCATTCCTCTATCCTTTCTTTCAATCCTTCTTCAAAACAAACTCTTCCAGGCAGCATCCAAATCTTAATCCTTCCCATAATAAAGTGGTAGCTGAAGAGATGACAAGGATGCAAAATATTTGACCAACGTTTTCCTCATACTGGGATCCAGACTCTAGTATGCTAGCTTTATAAACAAACAATACCACTTTCTCTGGCAAGCATAGAAGGGAAAGGCATCCACTCCTACTGAATGTAAGCTTTCATTTTCAGGAGTTTCATCTACACATCTTTCTTGTGACTGCAGCTTTCTAACTGCATACCGAGACAGTGTTCTCCTGGATTTTATGCACAGCTTTTGCTCCTAGACCACTGTGAGATGACAAAGAGGCAAACTTCTCATACCTTCCCTTCTGTCTTTACTGAAGGCCCTTCACAGGGGTTTATATTACTGCCACAAAGCACAAACTATCACTCTTATTTCCAAATTGTCAGCTGGGACAAATGAATGATTTATTTTGAATGCTTGCTTCGATTAGTTGAATTTTATTTCTCAATATGACTATCTGAAGCCTTATCCAGGATGCCCATTATCACATAACATACATAAATACACTTTTCCATGTTTTAAACAGAAAGGGACACACAATACTAAAGAACAACAAAAAAAAAATCCCTTCTCAATAGTAGAACTTTTCTTCAGTAACTATGGTTGTGTAAAAAATAAGTAATCAGGCTAATTTTGTAGTGGCTGACCAGAAAGCTAAACTTAAAGTTGAAATACTTTTTCTTGTTATGAAAACCTGTGACCTGTGCAGTCACCTACGATTGACTACTTTACAGTTCTTTTGTCCTGTTTTTATCTCCTGACCTTTTCTGTTAGTACTTTTTGTTTATTTACCATTTTAAACATCCAGGATACAAGACACATCTTTAAAGTCACTGAATTTAAATTCAGCACATATTGACAGAAAGACATTACAAACCAAAGGCTGTAGAAAACCTTCAGAGAAGTGGCTTGTGGATTCTGTTCATCATCTAACAAACACATGATCACATTTCAAAAATCTGCCTCAATTTTGGCAGTACTTTTAACTCTCTCAGAGCTCCAAAGTTATGGTCCCTGCCTTAAAGGCTCCCTGTACAGATAGTTGGAGGATTCCCCCAGCACAACAGAGAAAAACCTCTACCATGTCACATTTTTGTTATGTCTCTTATAAACAGAACATTTCACATTCTAAAAAAAAAAAAATAAAAAAAAATAGTGAAGCGGGAACCTAATATAAAACACACATTAATTTAAGACTTGAAAAACATTCCTGAACTGTGATTCATTCATGCACCCTTTAACTTCCACACCACGACTTCTGCATTTTCCTCTCTGGCTTTACTAAGACCAAATATTTATTTGTGTTCTAGACTAACATGATCAGTACTCACAACGTAACAATTTGAACCATCTACGCCATATGCTCTAGTGCCTTTAAATAAAATATCTCCTATTCAATAAAATGTAAAATTACAAGTTTATTTAAAACACTCCGTTCTTGAAAACTAGTCTAATGTCAGAATCTCTCTACATGCACTAAAAATTTGGGCATGTACAGCTTTTCCAATCCCTACTGACTGCAAGTGGATTACTAAAGAACATACCCTGGATGAGGGTTTGAGAAACATGGGGGTTTTAATATTAGTTCCACACGTATGTTTTGATAAGAACAATAAATTCTAGTTGGAAAGCCAGGACACTTTAATACTCAAAGCTGTTCTGTCTCTTCATAGTCATTGCTACCTTCCATTTTTCACCATACTCAAGGATACAGTATACTGATGATGCTGGATATTGTCTACAACTAGATATTTCTTTAAATTCTGCAAGGTAGCATGGGTTTCTTATTTGAACTGCGTATCCTTAAACAAAATCTTAAATAACATTGCTGAATTTGCAAATCAGTGTCTCTTCCTTACAAAGTACTAGTAACGCTAAAAGTAGTTAACATTTTCAGAAGAATTTTCAAGTAAAATCCCTATGCAAGTAGTAGTTGGTAGTTAAACACCAAGCAGGACTTCTAGACAAGGCTGTCATACTTACACTATTTGGTTTCGATCTACTTCTGGATTTTTACCCAAGGTCGAAAACTACAACTGTGATAGACCTAAAAGGTAATATTAGCTTTCTTCTCATGTGTCAAGATCACTGGTTCAGGCAGATTTTTAGGATAAACAGGACAGAACTGGTACATCTTGGATAAGCAACATCATTAGCATGGAAACAATATTTAGAACTTTCACTTCTTCTGGAACGACAGCATTAGTGCCCACTTTTGTACCTGTCACAAAAGCAATCCACCTATCTTGGAAGAGTAAAAAGTAAATTGTTTTTCCTCCAAGAAATAAAGAATTTTCTATTACAACCATTTAAAGCAATTCTCCATTAATTTAATTGTTTTTACATTTACTTAAGGAACACAAACTAGAAAACTCCTAACATTTTACTGCTAGGGATAGATAAATACACCTACTTTAGTGTGTGTGGTGTCTGCACATTATATACCTGTGGTAAGCAGCTGTTAAATTCAATACTCTCCTCAAAAGCTTATGTTGCCAGTGTGTAGGAGACCTGACCTCCTGGCTAGAGCTATTGTGCTGACAATCTCTGGCAAATACGTGCACTTCCCTCTTCCAGCCTTAATATACTGCTCTCTTCATGCCTTCTCTCATAGAAGTTATATAAAAGGGCTTGGTGGCTGCGCAAAAAGAACACCCTGCAATTTAATTTTCAGAGACTTGACCTAAGCCTCCTGACCAGATATAGCCCAAATTATCACCCATGTAGCTCACAGTAGTATCCAGATTCCCAGGAAGCTCACAAGCTCTCCTATGACATGTAACAAGATACATACTCATCACATGAATAAAATCATAGATAAATCTCCATCCATGTAATGAGTGTGTCTGAATATCCTTGTATACTCACTCCTTCACACTGGCACATCTCCCACGGTGGTGGTGAGGAGGTGTGCCTGCCTGATACTTTTCATTCCCAAGATGTTCAACCCTCAGCTGGCATCAGTAAAAACAAAATGTTAGCACTGCTGTTTCATGTTACAGACAGACTGGGGCCATGAGACTGGGAACATCTCCTGCTCCGAGTATGTTTATCCTGAATAATTCATTAATATGTAAATATCTCATTTAGATAAAATATCAACTAGATAGCTAGAAATGAGCTAGCTCCAGAAATGGAAACTGGACTAACATGATAATCCACCCATGCTTGTTCATATTCTTCAAAGAATTCAGACATACATGGCTGTGTGGGGATACCTGCACTATTATGGAGACATACCAACAGTGCAATTTCCTCTGCAGGGCAAGAAAATTCTTGCAGGACAGGTGAAATTCTAAGGTTCCCCAGCTCAGCAAAAATTCTTAACAAGTGAAAGAAAGAAGTCTTGTAATATAGCTTCTTCAGCAATGAAGATATTGGCAAGAAAAGAAGGTATCACTTCTATAGCTTTCCTTGAAGATTTCTTGGAAAAAAACAGCTGGCTTTTCAAATGACAGTAATGAACCAACATATAGGTATCTCATAAGAAGTGTAATCAAATCACGTTTTGATATAGAACAAACAATTATCTTAACTACTGTAGACTGGAATTTGTAAGTTCACACTTCTTTATTAAAGAGTTAAATTATAAAGTTAAGTTATAAAAGTTAACACAATTATTTATGCCATATTAAACTCCAGGAATCTCTGCTGTAGTAGTAGAATAAGTATTAAATTTCAGCTGCAGCACAGTTACAATCAGTAATCTCCTTATCCACACATAGAATTAGAATGAAAACAAGCTAACACCCAACCAGAGCAACTTTAACTGCATTAGTAGTGTGATAAAAGCTTTTAGAAAATATTTTTTTTTCTTTTTTAGGTGTTAACATATACAGTGCATAGCACAGATCTAATGAAGATTTTTTCCATGTTTGACCACCTCAGCAAATGCCCCAAGCCAGGGACCTAAGGATATGAAACAAACAATTCAACAGTGACTGATAATCATTTATACTCTCAAAAGAATACCAGAATTTTTGCACAGCTGCAAAAGAGTGATTTTAGGTTCCTCTTAACTCGTTGAGCTTCCATGAGAAAGAGAAATGCTAAGAATTCAGAAGTAAAGCAAGACGATATAAACCACAATTATGCTAATATTTCTAGCCTTGTGGTAAAAAGGACCTTAGCAAGGTGGTAAAATTTTTATATATATGAGAAATATAATCTTTAGATCAATTAGATGCTTAAACTACAGAGTGCTATGCTAGTGTAAAAGTAATGCCAATGCTACTACAAAATAAAAGATGTGCTAAAATTCAACAGTTATTTTTCAGACACCATCTGCTTTTTCTTTCATTCTTTTCTGATTTTGATCTGTAAGAAAACACATCAGTATCAAATGTCACTTAGTTCTTATTCAAACAGAGCAGCCCAGACACAGCGGCTGCACCAGCTGACTTGGCTGACCTAGGCCTAGAGTAAAAACAAACCCCTATAAATCACCAGATGTAAGCAATTGAATAGTGATCAATTTAATTAACTGAACAGCTTTCCAAAGTTTATTGTATTGTTTTAACCCTTCAGGATTGTTCAAGAAAGGTAACTTGCAATTTGTATTCAAGGACAGGATTTGGCCAGAGGGCTACATATTAATAGCTTTAGACACTTCAGATTCATTAGATTAGACACATTGATAAAACACAAATCCCACACACGAAAACCAGGTCTTTTCTTTTTTCTAACTAATCGTATGATAGTAACTGCTTTTCTACACCTTCCTTCCACAGTTTCTTGAAACTAAATCACATTAAAAAAATCCAACTATTTTATGGTTAAAAGATCAGGAATAAGATTTTCTTTAAAATCAACTTTTTTGGTTATGGGCCCTACATGCCTTTTACAACTTTATACTCATACAACAAATGAACATCAAGTAACCAGCTAATTTCTGCATGAAAAGCAATGAACATGGACACACAATCATGTGCAACGATTTAATGTATTAACTGTAGTCATAAAAAAATATGCCACACATTAAAATGGGCTCAAAAAAAAATTTTCAAGACATTGGCAAAACATCTTCTATCCTAGATACTCGATCTGAAGCTGCATCTCAAGGGGATTTCCCTGTATTGCCCAGTGAAATTTATGGAATTCTGCCATGATTTAACACATCAGGATCTCAGCCAAAATGCATAATGACGGAGTGTAAGTCTTGTTTTAAAGACAGCACTGTACAAGTTTGTGTAACATTTAGAGATGCTTGTACAGTGCCTAGCACAACAGGACTGAGGCTTCCAGGCACTACCACAACATAAATTAATTCTAATGCAGTCTTTGTATCTGAGAAGCACAAAAATAACAAGGATTATGCTCAATTATTCACATTTTAAAGAACTACTAAATAATATGACATAATCAACTTCCTAACCACAAACTGCTCTATTTCCAATTATTTTACTTTAATCTCTGTAATGCACACATTTCCATGAACCCTGTAGAGTTAGTTCTACTAACCAGGGATAAGAGTAAGATCTACTTACAAAGATAGAAGAGTTATATTTGCCGAGACTGGTCCCAGATCTGGAATGATCTCCAGTTCATTGTTGTTCAACTTCCTATTAATATTACAAAAGGGAGAGTTAGCTTTTATGTTAATCAGAAGTACATACATTGGACTTGCTAAACTGTGTCACCTCAGAATTAAAAAAAAAATTCCAGTTTCACTTAATCCAAAATATCAGAACAGCAAGTATCTTTGTTGTTCGAGCAACCACCCCTAAAGAAATAACTATACAATTAGCATACACAAACACAGGTTGGGTATTTTTTGTTGGGGTTTATGTTTTGGTATGGTTTTTAATTAAGACAAATTAACTTACACTTCCTGAAGACTATGAAGGTGATCCAAGATACTGGTCTTGATTGAAGATAATTTGTTGTGACTTAAGTCCCTATGAGGTTACAAAAATAAACATCCTGTCAGTTTTGCCATACAATGCCAGGTAAAGCAGTACAATTTCAATCCAAATTATGTTCTCACTTGTGTCCAAGTACCTAAGAAGATTTTTTTGTATTAGTAAAATTCTAATAGAAACTCATTTGCTTATACACGGTATAAATACACAAATGCAAATACCTTGACCACTGCTAGCAGTGTCAAAGAAATTCCTGGTATCTCTGAACAATATAGAACTGTTCACTAGAATGTGCATAGGACCCTGGAAAACATCTTAAGATTTTGATTCAAATACACCAACCACTCTCCCACATCCCTCACAACAGAAGATACGGCTATAACAACCTCTTTGTTACTTTAACAAGGAAAATTCAAAAAATAATAGTCACTGCAGTCTCATTCTTTGGGTTAATCATAATATTTCACTCTTCTCACCCATGTCTCAAAAGCAATCCACAGCTCAGAAACACAGGAGGACTGCCCATAAATTGCAATTGTATTTTCATGCTTCCACAAAATTCAGGACACCATTACCACATAACCAAATTTAATGGAGATCTTCAGAAATAGCAGAAGAAAAAAGACATAGCGAGGTCTAATTAATTCCGAGTTTTAAGATGTCAGTATACTAGCGATATTAATACCACATATAATTACACTTGAAGAAGTAGCTTGAACACTTAGCTTGTGCCATGTTGTACTGAAGATCCCCAGTATACACTGAGGCAGTTTATCAGCAATTGTTAGCACCTTTGTAGTGTTTGCTACCAAACAAGCCAGGTATTAAAAATGCAACACTTCTTGCTGACCACAAGAAATACTTTTCCTTACAGTGCCATGCATCTTTATGCTCAAACAATTGACACCGTACAAGAGAACTAAGAAATTTTTGCTGTAGCCTCAGAAGTACTGGAAACAGAAATAAGAGTGACTGTAAAGTAAAAGACAGGAAAGCTAACTGCAGGAACACAAACCTGCACATCTCCAAACCTCTGCACAAGTGGTACAGACTCACAACTCATCTTGTTACCATGACTAGCTCTGTTGAAGGCCATCCCCTTCTCAGTCACTCATCCACCAAAATGGGCACTTTTCCTTCCCCTACTACAGATTATCACTACCTCACCAGCATCAATCCAGCCATCTGCAGGAATCTGTTCCAAGTTAAAACACTGCATTTATCCGAGCCAGCTAACAAAAACAACATTATTTTTAATGAGTTCTTAAATTCACTCCAGTAAGTGTCTGTAATGCAGACATATAAAGAAATTAATCAGCACACCCAGTACTGAGCAGCTGTAGCATCAGGTAAAGGGTTCTTTAAAAAGCACCCTTTTGAAAAAAAAATTGCTCACAGTCCATGATACTTTTCCCCATGCTAATTAAGCACTAGAGTGATGCACCATACCTGCGGTCCTCATCAAGCCACACAGGTATGAAGTGTTATTTCAAGTTGAATCTATGAGGAAACTACACAATTCCTCATTTTACGGGGTAAGATGACTCAGTACAGTCATCCACGCTGAGCACACCAAACACAGGCCTGACTGCCACGGATGGGTCTACTTTCCGCCCTCAGTTCAGAAGTGAAGAAGGCTGATGAACAGCATATCCCTGCTGCACACAGACCAGAACTGGCTCAAATGAAGCCAAGTTCAGGGTCTGTGCTAGGCATTCTGCTCTGTGACTAAGCCCTGGAAACCCACAGATCCACAGAACTCCTGTTTCCTTGCACCCATGACTCCCACATCCTCAGACACAGGTGTAAAGCTGCAATCCAGCCAGGCACCTATGTTTCCTTAGCAGAACATGTGGATAGTAAAACTCTGGTTTAGATTCTTCCAACTTGTTCAATGTTGCCAGGACAGTTTCACTGTCACTTTTGTCCTCTCCTGCAGTTGGCAGTTAAAAAAAAAAAAAACAGTAATAATAAAAATTAAGTATAAAATATAATCCCAGGCATGTATGGGTATTATGAAGGGTACCACCAGTACTCAGCTGTAAGGTGTGCTCTGAGCCAGCCCATGGACCAGGCCCAGCGGGCTGCTGAGCTGTGGCACCAGAGCCTGGCTCAGGATAACAGACAGGAAAAGAGATGGGCTGCATTTCCTAAGCCAGAGCTGCACAGGAGTGCGCACAGGGCAGAGATGCAGGTGCGAATGGCATTTTCCAGAACAAAAGAAGGGGACTGAGGAATGGGAGAGAGCCACCTACAGAAGGGGAACACACTCCACCACCTTCATGTGGCCACAGAGGGGATGTTTTCAGAGACTTGGCTCTGGACTCAAGCACCTGATATACATCTGTGCCTTCTTTCAGGTGTTTAAACCCCTACAGATTTTCCTCTTAACAATGGAAAACCAATAGTGTCAATGTTTTCAAAAGCCCACTAATTTTAGTTTCACCATTATGATTTTCAGCTCTCCTGTATATTAGGTTAACCGCACTGAAGTTAGAGGACTGCATTCTACACTGCTTAAAAATCTAGTGAAAACATTCTTCTGGCCACAGACTGGAGAAAAATCCCGTTCTTTAACATCTGAAGGCATAAGCTGCACAGAATTTGAATTCTCACATTGCATTCTTAAGCATAAATACTGAAAAAGTATGCTGCTACAAAATCTAGACAGCAATCTAACTTGGCCCTTAAAGGCAGAGTAGAGACAGCTTTTCCCCTTAATTCAGTATTTGGCTTTAGTCTGTGGGGATTATAAGAACTATGCAAATAAACAGCCAAAATTCAATTAAGTTATGGCTGTTAGTGCCTAACATTACTGTTGTTCACACTTCAGACAAGACTTAGGAATCAGTAATTATTTCAACAAAGAGCTTTCAACATTAGCGCTAAAAACCTGCATTTCTTCATTTCACCTAAAAACTCTGCAAAAGGTTTATTTAAGGCATGTTTGCCTAAAGGACCTACCAGACAGTAACAGACGTGAGTAGATTTGTTCTGCTGGAGTTATAACATGCTAAAAAAAAAAAAAATCTGGCAGAGTCCTTAAACTATAAAAATCCTACAATTACAACCACTGCTGTGCATGATCACCACACTGGAGCCAGACACTTTCACTCATAGCTCAAGCTCACATCCATCTGGAGTCTATCAAGGCAACCGTGAGCGTAACTAACACTAGGTTTTAAACTACTTTTTTTTTGTGTTTGTTTTTTAACACTAAAGATACATTCACATTTTCCAAGTAGCACCTACTTTAGAAAATACATACATAAAAATTTCTTACGCCTGGTTTACTTACAGCAGGTTGTCAAACACAAGACAGAAAAAAAACCCCAAAGCAAAAAACCAACAAAAAATGCCCAACCCTCCAGACAATACTGAATTGCCTGTTTCATACAGTATATATACTTGTCTACCAATAGTTGCATAATATAGGTATTATAAATATTTTATTAAACATTACTTCAGTACTACTGGCATAGGAAACTTCATGAAAATTCAAGAAAAAAGGCCTTGCAAGTTACATTTTAAGTTCAATTAGAGTGGTTGGAAGTGAACCAAGAGTTAAAATATTTGCCTTTTACTCATAATCTAACTGAAGCTTATGCCTGTCGAAGTTTCTTAAACTTATAAGCACTGATCTGGCATTTTTTTTAAAATATAAAAATCTATCATCCCAGTTGCAAAGCTGTAAGTTACAACTCAATGCATTTCTCAACATACCTTAAAAAAAGTAAGAAAAAAATGCTGGAAAATTAAGTTCTATTTTTCCTTCACAGAAATGGAACTGACATTGTTCAAACATTATTACTATGTGTTTTCCATTTCTGAATTTTCCTTGTATGTTAAAACCTTGTATGTTAAAAAATTACAACGGGGGAGAAAATTCCCTCTGTGATTACTTTTGCTACTAGAATTTCAAAAGTCATAGAAGATAGAACAGAACACACACTGAAAATTCAGAAACCAGACATCTATTAAGAAATTCTTTATATCAACAGTAAGCATATATACCTGTTCTTCACCTCACATTTCTAATAGAAGTGATTGGACATTTAAGGAGAATTGCCTCCACTTGAGAAAGCACGCCACAGTTTTTACCCTCTAAGAGGGGGTATTTTGTTCTATGAAAGAAACTATTTTTTATGTTCCATTATGTTTGTATGACCATCTTTTGAAACTCACAAGTCTCAGAATTAGCTGAAACTTAACTCTGAACATCAATGTTTGTTTAATTAAAAACTGAAAGGAAGCCTAATGCGTAGAGGTAGAAGGCAAGTGCTCCTTCACACATTTTATAGATACAACTTTTAGACTCTAATTTAATTTACAACACTTAGTCACAATTATCATCTTCTTCCTTAGAGAACTCAGAAACCTGAGCCCCAAGTCAAATTTTAAAATGCAAATCCAGCAACAGTTCCTTAATCAGTCCCACTGGGGCCTATAGAGCTGCTAATTCAGCAGAAATCAGCAGAGCTGAAAAACAAAAAGCCAGGCTGTAGCTGTTTTAAGACACTGATCCAAAGTGACTCATAAATCAGCTTGCTATGTTCAAGCTTTAGTCTGGAAAATATTGAAAAACAGCTGTGAAAACCACACAGCTTTTTTTTTTTTTGCAATTCTGGTAGAGAACTAGAGGATTTATAAAATGTAAATACTAAAGATGTAATACAAACAAAGTGAAAAGCATTTTTCAGACTTTCCCTCCTGCCCCACCGACAGTTCTAGCATTCCTGAGTAAACCTGGCAAAGGGTACTGCAGTGCCAGTGGGAGTTTGCACACATGGAGGATGCTGGCCAATGCTCAACAGCCTTCCTCCTCCTCCTCCTCTAACAACACCACATTCTTGCAATATCGGGATACACATCCTGGAATTAAATGGAAATCCAACTTCAAAACTATCTGTACACAAAGACATTATAAACGTTAATCAGTTTTCAGCTGACTGTTACCTCTCATGAAGGCAAGGTCATAGAAGAAGGTATTTTTCAATAAAATCACAGTGAAGTTGGCAATTACAGTCTGTTTACACCCCACCTTATGAAGCCACTTCCATACAAAGCAGTTGACTCACACCCGCCATCAAGAAGGGGACATAACTTGGGCTCATTTTTTTCCCCTCCTTGTCCATTCTGAGGTCACTCTTATTTTGTTTCAGCAGGGAATTTGAACAAAAAAAGGCATGAAAGAATGCAGCAAGAGTTTCAAAAACCTGCTCTCCATATGGGCCAGTTCAGATGGGCAAAGGAAGGTGTAACGCCTAACATGGGCCTAGACCTTCTTGGGCAGAAGAGCTTTCACTCTCCTGCTTGGGGGTCTCGCCTGCTACGCTGAGAACGTGGTAAAAAAGCTGTTGTTTTCTCAAGAGGACTAGAAAGCCTGCAATTAAACTACTAGCCTTTGGCTATACCCACTATAGAGTCTCATGGAAAGCATAGTAGACATATAGCAATAAAATTCATAAACAGTCCTTTACAATTTGTAATGTGCAGTTTGTTGCAACAATAATCCAGACTAGTCAAACCTTTTTTGCATATGCAAAGCTGAACACATTAATTATCAGACTGCACAATCCCAGGTGCAAGCACAGGGGTAGCTGGAGGTAACAGACAACCCCACACTCTCCCTTGGTCTTATTAAGAGGGGAAGGAAGAAAGAGCTGGATACTTCTAAGGCATTTGTCACAAACAAAAGAAATATTTACACAAAAGCGGCCAGACCACATGGTTTGGTGACACCTACAAAGATGTACTTCTGTGAGTTTAAAAGCAAGTGACACAGCTGTCCAATGAGTAATCACAGCAGGGTTTCTTACAACAGACCAAAGCTTATTTATACAAGCGGAACTTATTTTCTCACACTTTTAAAGGAATGTGAACTTACATAAGGGCAATTTACACTACCAAGGGAATTCTAATTAGAAAAATGTCCCTTGTGCTAACAAAGCCCTGCAATGTGTTTTATTGTCTCGCGGGAACGTAAGTGGAAAAGATAAATTTGGATTACTGCTAACAAAAAATGCTTTTAAAAGCAAGTCTAAAAAAATTAAAAGTTCTGTGACTTTCCCTCTTTTTATTTACCACATCTGAGTTTTAACAGAATTGATGTATGCTAAGGAACTAAACTATAAAGCTTACATTATATAAAAAAAAATACTTGGATTTTGTCAGAAAACTCAACTGGGCATCCTGAAACAGTTCAAAAGAATAAGAGGGATGAAATATAATAGAAAGCAAAACCATTTGTTGAATGTAAAGCAGATCCAGTAGTAGATCCGTATGTTTCAATCACATAAGAAAAAAAAAAAAAGTTTCTTTCCCCTCACACTTTCCTATACCAGTCCTGGAAATAGTCAACTCCCAGAGCCGTGCCTGTGTTCAGTTCCATATGGTGTCAATACAACCATCCACATTTCATGAGTAAAGCAGCATGACCTCCAGACGAGGCAATTGAACAGAATTAGCCACAACTAATTGAAAGTCTTCCTGTTTACTTTAAAGCCCTTATCTCGATCTGCTTTGAAAACGTAATAGAAAATTAATACAACTAATATAGACGATCTTTCAGTGACAAGCGATTAAAAACAAATGTGAGAAGTTCCTCGGCCATTTTCAAGCTTTTAGAAAGCTCGCCGAATCTGTGCCTTTTCTATAAAAGTTTGTCTCTGAAAGTAACTTTTCCTCAGATGGCACTTGAGTTCGCGCTGCCCTGCGTTCGGCCACTGCGCGGTAAGGGACCGAGCGGGCCCGCACCAGCGCCAAAACCACCCAGGGACGAAGAGCTGCGCGAAGAAAACCGATAGGAGTTTCCCGATCAGAGTCAACGTGATGACTACTGAACGTTGTCCAAGAAAGTCAACAGAACTTTTCCTCGCTCTCTCCGACAATGAGCAGCATTCCCGGGCCCGAACTGCCGGGCGCTTATCGCCCCCACCGTCCGGGGCCGCAGCCTGCCCCAGGGGACGCTGTCCCGCTGCGGCCATCGGCGCCCTCTCCGCGCCCGCTAACAGCTCTGCCGCGGGCCGGCGCTGCCCTCTCCCGCACCTCGCTGCCGCCACCACACCCGAGCTCCCCTCAAAGCCCGCCCGTTCGCAGCCCCGGGGACAGAAGATGGCGGGCGGGCGAACGGATGCGGGCCGGTACCCCCAGCCCGCCACCCCGATACTCACAGCTGCACCGCTCCCCGCGGCAGCCGCTCGGGCAGCCGGCTCAACTCCAGGCGGCTGCAGACGACGAGGTGCCCAGCGCAGCGGCAGGGCGCGGGGCAGCGGGCGGCGGCGGGGCGGCCGCCCAGCAGCAGCGGCAGCAGGAGCAGCGCCGGGAGGACGGCGGGCGCCGTGCGGGGCCGGCGGAGCATGGCGGGCTCGGAGCCGCTGCCCGCGCTGCCGTCCCTGGCGTTTCCCCCACTGACAGAGCCGAGCGCGGCACGACCTCCTGCTTCTCAGCGCGGGTGGCGGCCGCCGCTCATGCCCCGGAGCGGCCTCTGAAGGGGGAAGGCGATGGGAGACGGGGGTGTAGAAAAAAGTAAAGACAAGAAAGCGGGAGGGGACCGCAGCGCCGCCACCGCCGCCAGCCACTCCGCAAACTTTCCGCCACCTCAGCCCGCCTCCGCGCGGCCGGGGGAGCCCCGAGCACGGCCCGCCCCGCTGCAGCCCCCTCCCCGTGCCATGTGACAGGCGCGGCCGGGCGCCGCGGGGCTGGGGTGCGGGATGGTGGCCCGGGGTGCGGGTGGGCCGGCATCGTGCCCCACTGCTGTCAGTCCTTGGCGGTGGCACCCCCGGGCCCCCGCCCCGGGCCACAGCACATGGCCGGCCTCGCAGCACGGCGGGCGCTGCTGTGGGATTTTGCTGCCGTCCTCGGTCTCTCCATTGTCGGGCGGGAGCGAGCAGCGGGCCCTATGTGCCCTATGCGTCACCCACCACACCCGGGCCGAGGTGAGAAGGCACGGGCGCCATGGCCGCGCTCGCGCGGAGTTTCCCTTGGCCATCACACCATGTAGCGTGTGTTGTGGTAATCCAGAAGCTGCTCCAGAGGCCCCAACGGCGTCCCAGCCAAGCCTGGGGTCACTGGCATGTAAAAGGTGAGGTGAGGTTAACTCCTGCCTTCCGGGTCCTACATGGCTAGTCCAGACACCGTAATTAAGCCCATTATGTTCCCCACAGGTTCCCGGCTCCAAAGGTTCAGGGAAGTGGGCAGGACGTACAGATTCCACATCTCTGAGGTAATTGATGTAATTTAAGAAAATACCTATTGTTCAAGTTCCATATGTAAGCCCGCACCCTGCAACGGATTCAATTACTGAAGGCTTCGCGCCCCCATGCTCTGCAGCAGCAGTCATCAAATTACTCACAAACACTGCTTCCCCTCTCACCTTTATATGTACACCTGAAAGACGGCAGACATCTTAAGATACAGTGAACCTCATCAATAAGCATCAGTAAGTTTGACAGCTCCAGTATCAAGAATTGTAAGGCTGAAACCTTATCCCATTTTTTTATTGTTTCCATGTATATCTCATGATACGGGGATTTTTGTTAAAGAAACAAAACTACATTTTAGCTAGGGGTCATGAGTTTGCATGACTGGCAAGTCCTAAGTAAGTACAAACATTCATGTGCCACTGTCAACATGAGTGTTTCAGATGCATAGGGTGTGCAGAGCTGTGCAGTGTTTTGTCAGCTTGTGCTCCATTGACCACTGGTGTTTCTTAAGGAAATTACCATGGGAAAACAGGCAAATGCTGCAGGAACACACTTGTTTCTACATATAAAAGCAAGCAAACAAGTAAAGGAACAAAATACAGGATAGAAATTACTTACTATGTTTTTGCAAGTTATTATTATTTAAAGTGAATGAAAACTGTCCTGGTACCACTGGCGTGTCAGTATTGCACTTTCTTTTCCAGTCTTCCTGTGGAAAACATTAAGGTGACATTAGATCAACAAAAGTTGTGAAACACTGAGCTGTTCTAAACAGATAGCAGGACAGTGCCAAATTTGGATTTTTGAAGCTATCCATCATCCATCATTAGTCTGTACCTGTTTCCATGGAGTTCAGTGGGAAAGCTTCTTTTCTCAAGTTCCAGCATTTGTGATAGCTGTCCAGTTGTTTCACACTGGAACAAATGAAACTGGAACAAGATGCAGAGGCACTTGAACATGTTGTGTGTATACATAGGTTATAAATGTATATATATAAGTAAGGTATATATAAGTGTAAGGTATATACTTGCTAATTTTGCAAAGTAATGAAAAATTCAAGAGAAGGATCTTTATATTGCTCCAGGTAATTATTGAATGATCTACAAAAATTAAAATAGATTTAAAGTAACTAAGCTTTTTATTATAGTTCCCAGAGTGCACAGCAAAGGGACTCACTTTTCTGGGAAAAGTGAGCTTTTCTTATCTTGAGTGTTGGTAAGGGTGGTGATTCACTAGTAGGTGGCAAGAGAGTCATTAAGCTGTCATTTTTAACATTCAAGGGAAAGAAAAATTAGAAATAAAGCATTTTGAACTTAATTTATCATAGCAGTCAATAATATATGCAGTCCACATGTGAACTATGGAACAAGAGAGAATCTGAGAAACAAAAGCAGAAAAAAAAAAAGAGACGAAAAGTGCAGGAACTTCTGGTTTTGTAATTTTGAAAACCACTCATGCAGTCAGGGAATACTGTGTCCTTAGAAAAACCTAATGCATATTTATTGCTGGTAATATATGAAGCTGTTTTAAGTTAAGCAAGGTAAATTAATTCCGAAAATTAGTTCATTTGTCTTTGCAGCTTCTTTTCTCAAAATAATCAATAGCATGAATCCTACAATGCTTCTATATCCATATATATGTACTTCAGGTCCTTGATAGAAAGTCTTTTTTCCCACAGGGAGATTTAGTCTCTTCAGAAGTCTTAATGGCTGATTCTGCACCTCATATGAACATAGCAAGCTCTGGCAGCCCTCAGTTCCAGGAGTCTCTTCATCATTGGTTTTAGGTTGAGTGTGCACTGTGACTGTACATAAGCAAATACAAGTCTCACCTTCACAAATCTGGCTGGACTATATATTATAAGCTTAAAAGTAAGCTTGTATCAAAATAAGAGGTCTCCCATTCATCTACCCTGTTATCTCCACATGTAGCAAGGAACTTCTGGTGACCATTCCTTGGCATCGGCATTAGCACAACTGCAGATTCATCAGGATTAGGGGACTGATTTGACTGAAAATAGTAACACCACACATGCACACACACAGACACTTTAATTCTAAGTTGGAACAATTTCCTTATCCAGTTTTCCATGTAAGTGCACAAGAAAGAGACTTTACTCATCATTATGCAAAGGCAGGTCCTTTCCATGACAGCCTGAATACAGGTCAGCCTGAGGGAATGATGTTGAGGGGGAAGGATGGCTGCAGAGAAAAATTCTTGTAAAACTAGACCCTCAAGCTCTCTCTTTGGCTAACAAGATTAGTTTCCTCCACAACACTACCAAGCATAATCCTGTGTATGAGTTGGGAGTGGAGGACAGGAGATTGTGTAGTGAGATATAGCCCACTGTTTTGGATGTTATGGCTTGATTCTAATGGTATCATTTTCAGTCTCTGATTATTTTAAATCAGATAAACATAGGTTTACAGATTCAAGTCCAAACATATGTTGTTTAAAATATGTATTCACTTCAGGGAAAAGACACACCCAGAAGCTGTCTAAGTAAGATTTTTTGCATATCATTAACGCTCTGAAATCTACTTCCAGAAAAGGTCAACCCTAAATCAGACTGGGTTTAGCAGATTATTAACAATAATTTACCTATTGCTAAATTAGGCAAAACTTAATTAAGGTACTATACATTTTCTGTTCTGAATTCAAATTGGAATATCTTTTATAACATTAGGGTTCAGTTAATCTAATTACAGGTTTTTTATTCATTTTGCAAAAGGATCTCAAGTAATTACATCAGACAATTACATATAGTTGTATATAGTTATGTGTAGTTAGATCTGCAGGATTAACATCAGAAAGTCAAAAGGACTGAACAGTTACTTCTACTAAATACTAAGTGATTTCGTCCACCAAGGCCACCTCAGGAATTAAAAGTCTTGCCATGTACTCCTGGCTCACCTTGTAATCCAAATCTGTGTCTAGTATTCATTTCGGATTTTCTACTTGCCATGGGTAAATGAAGTGTTTTGGATAGGGTTCAGCAGCAAAAAGCAGAAGCAAAGCAGAATAACATTGCTTAGACTCTGACCCATATCACTTCTGATAGAGTGAGATAAAAACCATTGGCCCATCTATTTACTTTCCTGTCAGTAAATGACCCTGTAGGAGTATTGGCAGAATTAATGTCCTGTCTATTTATTCCTAAACTTTCACAGTTCAGTTTTATTTATTGTCGAAGAAGATGTTTAGGGCTATCTGAGAGAAGGAAATGGAGAGTTCATGCTCTCAAGATCATTACTGCCTGTTGGAGATTCACCAATTTAGTCCACTAAAAAGAGTAATCTTAAGACTAACAATTTTTTTTTTATAAAACCACATCTGAAGGATGAGATGAACCAGTGAGACCCATCCTGCTTATAAAACAAAAGTGGAGCAGGACATGCTTTTTGTGCAGGTTGCTTGCCTATGTGAAATACGTTGCAATAGGCAGGAGCAATTTTTGCCTCAGACACTGGTCTGGAAGTTACTAAAGAGTGCCACAAAACCTTCTTATTGTGTGTGAACAATAATTACATCCAATATAATGGAATATTTTTCACGGGAATTACTCTAAATGAAGAGCTTTTCTATCTTCCTTTGCTTCTGCCCATTTGGTATTGCAATTGATACTACTTTTAGATTATAGTAAGACTAAGACTTCATGACTATTTGTTTCAAACCCTGTGATTAACCATTACAATTTCATTTCCATTTGAGAAAAATAATAAAATATTCTTAAATAATTTCCTAGTAATTGTGAATCTCCCTCTAGTATGTCATAACTCTACAGTGAATATTCCAAGGTGCATACAGAAATTTATTTTTGGTAGTAATTATAATTGACTTTATGTGATCCAACAGTGAAACCATGAAAACCAAATTATGCGTAATTTGAATGCACCGATTACAACCAGAAAAACCATATGAACTCTTTCTGAAAACTTTGCCTAGGGCAGAAAAAGTTCAGCTTTTACAGAATTCATCCAAACAGTGAGTGTTCTCCTCCATTACAAATAAATTTGAAACATCCTAAGGCAATCCACATTAGTGACGATTGCTAATGTCTTCAAGTCATGTCCTGTGTGAGGCTAAGTAGGAAGTTAAGTGCTTGATTGGAAGGACAATTAAACAATCAACAGCTACAATGATGTAACTTCAAAGAGGTAAAAATAAGACTTAGTTTTATGTCATTAAGGAACACTCAAGTTGAAATGTTGTCAATTTGAATAAAAATAAGTAGATGTAATTTCAGGCTGGTGCTACTGTAATAAAACAGCTGCCAGGTCTGTTCTACCTGTTGTTTTAGTTTGTTGAGGGTTTTTAAATAATCTTTTAAAATAAGTAAACATTTTGTGGTAAGAAAGATCAAGAAGTGGTCCAAAAGGGAATCTGAAAGAGTGCACTGTTGAGCCTAGCACTGTCTCTTCCAGACAGTAATGTCTTTGGCTCTTCCCTGCTCCCCTTCCTTGGGGTGGGTGGATTATGGTACCTGAACTTCAATAAGTTCCTTTCTGCAGTGGGGATGGAAATTTTTGCCACAGGGAAAAGGGCTTGAATGCTGTATTTGCTTACATAGTCATAGGCTGATTTGTAAGATTTTTATCAGTATTTTGCAGCCCCTATGTTTTCACTCACTACCTTTAGGTGTGTAACTCTACTTGAAGTCAACTGCTTAAAGAATCTCACAATGAGAAATCAATGGGAGTTAGACCCTAAATCTTTGAAGAATTTACGTCTGATTGTCTGTTCTAGAGGAGAACAAGCTGCAGCTGGGACTCATTAAATTTTAGTAATTTGGAAGTTGGTATCTCTTCTAAAGCATTTGTATTGGCTTCTTCTGTAGTCACTAGAAAAAGATAAATCCAGGAAATGATTACTACCTTTCTAAAATAGACAATCAAGGAATTTAGAGTGAATCAGTCTCTGGAGATTTTCTCCTTCTGCCTAAAAAGGGCCTTATGACTAGTTTAGTTTAGACCCTGTTTTTTCAGATGATTCTAAATGTCTGCTTTCAAACATACACATTAAGCTAAATAGAATAATATGGCAGCATATTTCTCAAATCTCTTTCTATAATGGGGACCTATAATGGTTTTGCGTGGCCTGGTTTTGGTAATGGGGAAGCAACAGGGAAGGCTTCTTTGAGAAGCTTCTAGAAGCTTCTTCTATGTCCAGCAGAACCAGACCCTGGTGGCTTAAAAAATGGACATGCCACTGGCCAAGGCTGGGCCAGTCAGAAATAATAATGCTTCTGTGCTAACATATTAAGAGGAAAGATAAAAATTTATGCATAGTTTTATTTCAGCCAGAGAAGATGAGAGTGATAATATGTGAGAAGAACAACTCTGCAGACATCAAGGTCAGTGAAGAAGGAGAGGCAGGAGGTGCTCCAGGTGCTAGAGCTGAGGTTCCCCTGCAGCCCACGGTACAGCCCATGGTGAAGCAGCTGTGCCACTACAGCCCATAGAGGTCCATGGGGATGCAGAGATACACCTGCAGCTTGGGGAGGAGCCCCACACCAGAGCAGGTGGATGCCCCAAAGCAGACAGTGATCCTGTGGGAGGCCTGTGGAGAGAGGAGCCCTGCTTCCATGCTAGAGCAGCCTGTCCTTAAGGACTGCACCACATGGAAGAGTGACCCACGCTGCAGCAGTTTTGGGAGGATTGTTGCCCATAGGATGGACTCATGTTGCTGCAATTTGCAGGGAGCTGTTGCTTGTGAGTTGGACTCAGATTGGAGGAGTTTATGGAGAATTGTCTCCCATGGGAGGAGCCCCATGGGGCAGCCAGGGAATGACTCCTCTCCCTGAGCAGTGGGAGAAGCCTCAGGTGGTGGCTGACCATAACTCCCATTCCCTGCCTCCCTGAGCCACTGGAGTGGGAGGTAGAGTTCCAAGGAGGGAGGGGTGGGGGGAAAGCATTTTTCAGGGCATATTTTACTTCTCATTATCCTGCTCTGATTTTGTTAGTAATAATTTCACTTCGTATCTCTAAGTTGAGCCTGTTTTGCCTGTGATGGTATTTGATGAGTGATTTTTCCCGGTCCTTATCTCAACCCATGAACCCTTTGTTATATTTCTTCTCCTCTGTCCAGCTACAGAGGGGAGTGAATGAGTGGCTTTGGTGAGTGCCTGGCATCTGGCCATCATCAACCCAGGACAGTACCTTAAATATCATTGTAACAATAGTAAGCAAAATTTATCACAAATATGAATTGTAATTTTAAATTTCATTATACCCCTGTAATAGTTTACTTTGTTTCCTGCTGATGCAACAAGTACTACTAAGGATTTATTAAAAGGATTATATCTTACAAGACTTAGTAAAGCAATAGGGAAGTGATATACATAAGTGAAGTATCATGTACAAAATGGGGACCACATGGAAGAAAGACCTAGTAGTGCATCATATACTAAAGAAGTATATGTCAACAATAACAACATAGGAAGCATTTGGGGTTACATCAGTTGGAGTTTTCCATGTGAGAGAAAGAAATAACGTTCTGGTGAGGACTGAGATGAAGCACTGTATCCCATTTGGAAGTCACATATTAAAGGAGAGGAATGAAGTAGGCTACAAAAAGCTGGTAGCAAGGTCAGGAGGATGGAGTTTCCAGCTCTCACAAAATGAATACCCAGTGTCACAGTGCAGCAAGCAGCACTTGAAATTTTGCACAAAGCCAGCCCCTTGCCATCATTGGGAAACCAGTGAGTCATAGCACACTTTAGTATCATCTGGACTTGCTCTCCCCTTCTGCTGTCTTCTGCCTCTTGCTTTCCCAATTATTATATGCAACAAAATAGGCAAGTGCTATCCTGGTAAGAAGTTGGCCAAACACACATTGCACCACTTCCACAGCTGTTCAAGTGGTTACTTGCAATAGCTATGTTTGCCAATTAAGTCTGACTTTCTGAGCTGGAGCATCAAAGAGCAGTCTGCATCCAACAGCAGCATACAGCCTGCAGATCTGAATGGGCTGGGTGCCAGCTACATCCCAGCAGAAATTGGAACCAACACCAGTCCTGTGCACCAGCTGGCCAGATTGGCAAACAGTGGTCTGCAACACACTCTTTGCTTTGATCTTGTTAATATGGAATCAGGAGAAACTTCAAGGGATTCTGGTGTGAATCAAAAGTTTCTGTTGACTCTTATACATCTCTGACATTCAGGTAACACAGTCTGTGAAGTCTCTGAAATGGAGATGTCACCCTCCAAATACCCCGTTAGCTTCCAGTGAACACTGGGAAACCGAGGTTTGTCAATTTCCTAATGGTCATGACACTTTAGTCTTTTGACCCTAAGTAACTTTATCGAGTGGGTTTTCTGCTAAGGTAAGCTAACCTCAGTATATATTTCCTCAATGTTGTCAGTTGTGAATTTTTTCCTTTATTGTTTTCCCTCACAGTTTGAAACCTAGTCATCTCCTCTCAGTAATTTCTCCCTTTCACTAACCTCTCTTCAGTCTATCAAAGAAAATATTTAGCAGGACAGAGAGCTGCATATGTTGATTCTTCAAATACTTTCCTGGTAGTGTTCTGTAATCTCCAAAGAAGGAGCTTCTGGTTCAGGGACTCTCCTTGCAGTTGTGTTCTCTATTGTTGTTCAGCTTGTGGAGAGGAAATAAATAGGATATAAGGGTGCAATGCTTTAGCACTGCCACAAGACAAATAGTTTTGTGTACAGTTCTCCCTGGACGGTACTGACCTCAGCATTGAAAAAGCTATCTTCTAGAAACATATCAACACTATCAGCATCCTGCCACATCTGAGGTATGAGGATCTGAGGATGAGAAGGCACGGTGCCACAGTGTGGGATGTTGTGTACCTTGGCACACATGTGCAGTGTCAAAATCAAAGCAGTACTATCACACATGTGGTCACGCTGGGCACAAGACTGGCAGTGGTGATTAAGAAAAAGTGGCTTTCACTGAGTTGCAGACAATTATTGAGTTATCCTTTGAGTGATTTATAATCAGTAAAGTCTCTATAAGGTTGGCTAAGGTACTGCTACAGTATGAATTTCCCAGTTTTGTGGGGGGATTAAAAGAAAGAAGATATAAACAAAATTAAACAGGAGGAGGTTTGCTGATCATTTTAAATTTTGGGAAAATTACATCTTATTTTAATCATAATTTAAAAAAAATCCACCACAAGTCCACCATGTTACCACAGTAATATTTTTTGTTCTGATTTTTTGTTAGAAAAAACTGCTAATGATAAACACAATTACTTTTCTAGAATTTTGATAAAATCATGCATGCCCTTCTGAGTACCACATGTGAGCAGTATTTCAGTTATCCCACTGATGTCACTGAGATGGAATTACAAGTGCTGAAATTTTCAGTGATGGATATTTCACTGCAGCTGTGAGCAATGTGTTCCTCAGAGACTAATTCTCCTGGGGCAATGTTAAACCCTTGGACTTGCATCTTATTTGTAAAATAATACTATTTAAAAATAGGATCAAAAGAGATCTTGCAAAGAAACTTAGCCTTGTGTATATTTCAGTATATAAATTAATATAATAAATTATAAATAAATGGTCTTTTTACATATATATATGAATACATGTCATGAGAAATAAACCATAAAGTATGTTAAAATAAAACCAACAAGAAGAGAGTATTCAAAGGTAATACTAAATGTGATTGTCTAAAAAATGTCAACAGCTAAATATAAAAGGGTGGAACTTCGTTAAAAATTTCTAGGTATAGCTGCCTGACTTCTCTTGCATTTTACATCTCTTGAACTTATTCTACTGCTTTCCAGATAATTCATTCTCTAATTTTCTTAAACGGGTAAAATTAAATGTATTATTAATAATAAAATATGTAAAAGCAGTTCACACAAATTAATTATTCTACCAGAGAAGCTGCTTTGCAAATACAAACAATCCTTTGTTGTCATCTTTATTTAGGAGCATACACTGCTTCAGAGCTGAAATGGACTATTGAAAAATGTAGTTTATTTAAAGAGCACTCAAGCATGTATTTAAGGAGGTTTGGACACAGAACTGTAAGCCCAGTAAGATGGATGGTGAGAACCCTTTCTAACCAGTTCACCTTCATGAACTAGACTGGAGTGTTCGACTTGTAACAAAGCAGACCTGAATACAGTGGATGGGGAAAGTCGTTATAGCTGCAAGCATTCTGAGCATGTTTCTCTAAGCTGTCTCTGGCACTTCGCCCTCAGCAGAGCAGGCGTGCCTGAACAGCCTTTTGCCTGTGGCCTGAGGACCTTTCCATACCTATAGACAACTTTTCAAATTGACAAGGTGAGGTAGTGGAGAGCAAACAGAATAAGTATCCCTGTGAGTGGCTCCCCAGACCGTTTTCTCAACCAGCCAGTGGCTTCAGATTTTCCCATCCAGCACACTGCCTGCTCAGACTTGCCCTAACCACCCTTTCCATGGTGTGAGCACAGCTGCTTGTGGTGCCGTAGATGAAGCCAGATCCTGACTTTGGTTAGAGTTATTTTTAACCTGCCTCATACATCTGTTTGCTTTGTGATTTGGTCCCACAAATGATGCCAGCTGCCATTATATGAAGCAGTGGCAAGGCATTAGGTGTCCTAGGTGCACCTTAAATGGTTGTTACCAGTGAAAAGAGCATGTCAAATACATTGTGCCCTAAAGAGTACCATTTAATGTGGTGGTAAATCCAGTCTTTGTGCACTGAGTCTGAGTCTAGAAACATAACAGTCCCTTGAACTTAAAAAACCTCACTTTGCCTCTTCAAATGAATTAAATATTTTTTCCATAGACATCTTTGATTGTGAAGCCTTGCTGTTTCAAATGTTGTCTACCCTGGTTTTGCTTTATGCAAGAACAGAGTGGATCGATTAGTAGCTCAAAAAAGCTAGTATAAGATCCTAAAGACAGTATTAAAAATCCTACTGTCCAGTTTGGCAGAATGCAGTTGTGTATTCAAACCTGATCTGTCTCCAATGAGCACTTCCATTTACTGCAGTAATGCACAGGTGTGGTACTAATGATCATGGATCCCGCAGTACGAGAAAAACAAGCTCATTTTCATAAGCCTGGCAGACATTCATAATGCCAGTAGTTTAGGGGCTCAAAATTGGAAAAATAGTTGAAAACAAACCTGACAACATGCATCAGGGCTTAGACTTCAAGACTTCAAGTTCTTCCATTCCTAGTGCTGTCTAAAACTTGTCTAAAGCCACAATGTTTACATGCATGCTCCAGTTCTTAAATGCTTGATTTTGTCCTGGTTTCTTGATTTGAATGCTCAGACACCCATTTGTATATTGCACCTGTAAAATTCATATATACATATAAATATATGTACTTTAACTTTCTGTGCACATGATACTTAACTTCATGTACTGCATGTGTTTTTGTCACAAGTACAGCAGGTTCCAAACACAGCTAGTGCAGCTTTCAACTGAGACTATCTCTGTCAGCCTCAGGCTCAACAGCCTGGCAGGAAAACCTGCAAATCCTGCTGCACCCCACAGATTTCTGTGATTTGCAGTGTTGATAGAAACATCCTCCTTGCTGAGGCATTAGAAGTTCCCAGATGAGAAACCTTTGCTTCTCTCTTCCGAATCGCCAAATTGTTATACAACTACAACTTTGAATCTCTTTGATGCTAAACTTGGAATATGTGTTATTGCTACACATACAGTAAAAAAACAAAAACAAACCATGAAGTAAGGA
This sequence comes from Pseudopodoces humilis, assembly GCF_049639895.1. Taxonomy (NCBI): domain Eukaryota; kingdom Metazoa; phylum Chordata; class Aves; order Passeriformes; family Paridae; genus Pseudopodoces; species Pseudopodoces humilis. Next base: position 42,604,909 of record NC_142204.1, on the reverse strand, counting down.
GGATAACACTGCAGCTAATGGATGTTTTATTGCATGGTTTAAAAAAAGCTGGTATTTCTCCATATGAAAGAAAAGCCTAGGCATTTCTCATCATCAGAAAGACCCTGTTCAGTCCCACAGTTAATAGTGTTATCTCATATTGTCTACCAGTGACCTTAATGCAGTCACAGCTGCTATGGATTTGGTGAATTGTTTTGGGAACAAATTTGGTCTGTTCTGGTAAATTAATAGAGTGCTCACTATACTCTGTCACTAAATCTGATGCAGTAGGGTTTTTTTGTGTTTGTTTTTCTTTTTTCTTTTCATTTTGTTTCATTTTGTTTTTTCCTAACTGATGTGTCACAGATCAGCTTTTCAGCTGCAAACTTCAGTAAAGACCAACAAAGGGTTGGAGAGAAACTGATGAAAAATATCCTGTAGGATCATAGAATTAGAATATCATCCTGAGTTGGAAGGGACCCAAAAGGATCATCAAAGTCCAGCTCCTGATGCCAAGGTTTGTCTTCCTTGTTTTAATTTTCAGCTTTAAAGAATGGGTTAAAAAAGGGTTTTATAGATATTTATAATTAGTAAAGACCGTAAATGCAAAAAGGATAGCAAATAATAAATGCAACTTGTAGATACTAGAAATAGAGACAAGAAGTAATGTAGGCCTTCATTCTGCAAACAATTGTAGAGCTGTTTAATTTTAAGAGTATGAGGGTCTTTTAATTCCAGCAGTCTACTCCTGTATCTAAAGTCACAAAAGACACGAGCATGGTGTTTTCTGAAGATTATTTGTACAACATGTTAAATCTATATATATAGTGAAGTGTACTTTGAAAATTAGATTGCAATAAAGGAGACTACTTAGAATGCAAGAAGATTCAGACAAACGTAGGTGTACAAGTGATAGACCAGGGAAGTGCCCTGCTTTAGCTGCAGCACAGGGGAAAGATTGGAATCTGTTTCACCCAACAGGACACATGACACGTCCATTAAGTTAATGTGAAGACGTGGGTGTGACAAGCCATTTAAGAAGCCTTTGCAAATTATGTTTGCTTTTAAGAAACAGGCAAAGCACTCCTATGTTAGATTGAATAATATTTCTAACCGGGCTTTTAGGTATTTATCTGCCAATTCTTTGCTTTTTGAGGTTGCCTTCAAGTGAAAGGTCATAAGAAGCTTTCAGCAGTCCCTTCCAATGTTTTCTATCAGTAATTAGAGCTACAGAAGCCTCCTGATTAGCTCTTACTCCCCGGGGTGGGGGCCACAGAGGTGCTGGGGCATTAGGAGTGAGCAGCATTGCTCGGTGCCAGCCTACTCGCAGGATGGGCGTCGTGATCCCTGTGGTGCCCTCTGCAGGCAGAGCAGTCCGACCGAGCTCTCACTGAAGTCCATGTGGTGTTTGTTGCCTGTTGCTAACAGAATAAGAAAACCCTTAAATGAAATATTCAGCTGGAGAGAATAGGTAGGCAATGCAGGTGTTACCAAGCACTTCTTCCTTTCTGAAAAGAATTCTGTTTTTACAGAACACATTTCACTGTTTGTATTAAACACACTTCAGGAATTAACTACTTTTGATTCTACAAATTCATTATTTAGAAGATGATTAATCAGCATATTAAATGGCACTAATCCCTCCAGAAAGCACCTTAGTAATTACTTTTTAAGAGCATCACTGGTAGATTCAAGTCTGTTTATTCCTCTGAGCTCAACACAGCAAAAAGCTTTTAGTGTGCCAAAATGCTTGCACCTTTTCATGTTAGCTGAAAGAGGTAATAAAGATGTGTTTTAACAAATGAGAGCCCCGTCATGAAGTCTCAAGATGTGTATCACCTAAGAAAGGCAGGAAAAACCTTTTAACCCTTTCTAGATGTTGTTTAATTTTAAAATTAATTTAGTATGACTACAAAATATTGAAAGGAAATGGAATGAGAAAATTAGATCCATAAAAATTTTGAAGTCAATGGGATGATAGTCACTGTTCAGATTTTTAAATGCAGTCAACTTCTAATTTTTTTCCTTAAGGAATAAAGCAAAATATAGTTAAAACAACTTCATTTACATACCTAAAGAAGCATTGTAAAACCAACTGCTCTTGAGGACTGCCAGGGCTCAGCCATGGCAGCTTTAATGGGAACCTCTATTAAGAGTTATTGAGGGAAAAGATTATTATGAAAAACAATCTCTGTGCTGGTGGGAAATTGCCAAGGAATATATTAATCAAATATTTCACTTTCTACCACTCAACCTCTAAATGGAAAGTACTTTATTTAGGGAAACGAGGTTTTGCATTTAAATAATGGAAAAAAAAAGAGCACACAAGCTTTTGTTAAAAGAATCTCTTATATAAAAAAACCACAAAGAAACCCACAACCACCCATCGCAAAAATAAAGCAAAGCAAAGCAAAAAACCCCCACCAATCAACCCAACCAACCAACCCAACCAACCAACTAACTAACCAACCAACCCAACCCAACCAATCAACCCAAACAACTAACCAACCCAACCAACCAACTAACCAACAAACCCAACCAACCAACCCAACCAAGCAATCAACCCAACCAACCAACCCAACCAACTAACCAACCAACCAAAAAACCAAAACCCACAATGCAAAATCAACAGTGTGTACCAGTCAGGAGCGTGCAGTGCTTCAGTTCTAACTAGTTTATTTCCTTGGTTTGTGACCAAATATCCTATCCATTAGACAGTGGACAATGCCTGTGAAACAAATTGAAAAGAGATCATAAACCAACCCCTGCACTTGGACTATGAACTTTGAGTAGACGGATGCCCGTTTACTTCATGCAGGTTTTGTGACTGCACAGACTTCTGAAAGGATGGAATTCATGGAAAAACTACAGCTTTATAGTCTGATTTTTTAGGAACTTGTCAAAGCTGGATAAAACATGTATTTTGCTTTCTTAATGAAATAAATGAGAAAAGTAACTTCCTTTGCTGTTTCTCAGTTGGAATTTGGTACCTGAGACAATAGAACATATTTTTTTCAAACCGACCAAGACCCAATTCCTGTTGCCTGCAGAATAAATGTGGTAATTTTCAAGCCAAGACAAGCTAAAGATATAGCGTAAAAATGAGTTTTGCAGATAGTCTATTGCCCCTCCAAAATAAACACTTAATAAAATAATAACTAATAAATATTAATTAATAATATTAATTAATTAATAATAAGTGACAAGTATTAATTACCTCATAACTGTGTATAGTAAATCATGTCTCTCAGTGCAGTGACTTGGAGCTCTCTGGGAATCACATTGTCTGTGGAGATGTGAGTCCTTTTTTGGAATAATGTCACATGTCAATAAGAATAGGAGTTTTTGTGTCTAGACATGGGTAGGTATTTAGTGATTCTTTGATTCACAGAAATGAGGAAAGCTAGGGTCCAATTTAGACCCAATTCTTACTGGCTGCCACATAATAAGAAGGCAGCAGCTCTGGTTTGTGGCCAGGTAGAGTAAAAATGAAGTTAGTTATCTGTCCCTCAGGCTTTGAAGCAGGCATTAACTCTTTTTTGGATTTCCAATTGCAAATATCATCAAGGGAAGCTCCTGTTACTAGCAGATGGACTCCCTCTCCTTATGTTTTCCTTGTCCTAAACTTTGTGTTATCCAAAGCCAGGAGCTTCTGCAGAATGAAGTCATGGAAAGACTACAGGTGTCTGTAGACAAATCCAATAATTCTCAATTTTCTCCCTTATATAACAGAAAGAACTGTCAGCGTCAGGCTAAATGGATGCTACAAGTTGATCAAAATTTTATGTACAGAAAAATAAAATATGTATTTGGAAAACGACTTGGAAAGGGAATTGATGTCCTCCTCTTCCTTTCCTCCCTCTCCTTCCCTTTAAAAAAAAGGGGAAAAGAAGAAGAAAAAGAAGAAGAAGAAAAAGAAAAGGGAAAAAAGAAAAAGAAAAAGATAAAGAAAAAGAAAAAGAACACACTTAAGGATGATGTATAGAATGTATAGAATGTATAGAATGAAGTCATTCTCAGAAAAAAAAGATTAAAAGTCTTAATAAATACCTATTTCTTCTTTAAGATAGTCAAGGATAGTGTTCCACATATATTTTCTAGATTATTAACATGGTAAATTCAGCTTCCAGTCACAGAAGGATACTCTGAGCACAGAATTCTAGCATATAAGTGAAAACTCAGTTTCCATTGTCTTCAAATACTGTTGAGTAAGTGACTTAGGGCCACAGCAGCAGTCAGGTACCTTAAATTGTTCCTAATCCAAAGACCACTGTTACCAAAGTCCTGCCTGGGTTTTGGTTGCAGAAGATCCCTAGTGCACACTTGATGCTGCCTGGAGCAACATGCCAAGAATAGTTCCTTATTTTGCAAGCAGTTAATTTAACAAGTGAAGATTCAGGGATTCTTAAAGAATATAATTAATATATTCTTAAAGAATATAGTTACTTGTAGGCAAACACCTGCAACTAACATTTGAGAAACTTGTAGTGACTTTCTTAGCCATCTCCCTGTATGGCAGTACTCCCCTGATTTCGTCATTTGGTTACTGTGAATCTGCTTCAATGTAACATAAATTCTAATACACATATAATAACTGACTCTGTCTTAATAAGGGATGCTTTCATACTATTTGTTTTCACCTCTGGATGAAGAAGGAAAAGTATTATCTGCCTCCAACATGACCATCAGAGCAGTTTAGTGGATTATTAACAGACCCAGGGAAAATCCTTTCTTAGCACTAACAGAGGGCATGAAGTCTGGTTTGGAGGTGTTTCCAAGATGATGGTTTTGGAGAATGCACAATTTAATACTTTTTTCAGAAAATATAAACGGTCTTCCTTGCATATTGTTTATAACTTCTCTCCACTGAGATAGTATGAGCTATGAATAGCTGTTTGTAAGGGAATGTCTGTTCACACCTTAGGAAGCAACTAATGAACAATTCCAGGCCATATCCCTTGATTTGAGTTGTATGCATATGTTCCTTTAGTAACTATTTTGTGTTCTCTGTGAAAGCCTTCTTGACCTGCTGGAGCCAAACTTTAACAGTTCCAGAAATCCATTCTCTCCCTTCACACCATCATGGTTGTACTAGTCTTCTCTTTGTGATTTTTTTGGTTCTATATAATGTAATCTCTGGATTCCTGTTGGTGTTGTTTGCTATTATGTGATATTTGCAAAACTTGCAGAAAAATCAGAAGCACTGGGAGTCACTGACCAGTGAGATTCTTGTTATGTTCAGATCCTGGCATACACATGGCATAACTGCATATGACAAGGTCACTAATAACTCTTCAAACTCTTATTTGCCTTGCCTACTGCAGGGTCATCTGCCATGTATCAGCCATGCACTTTGTTCCAATGCAGTTTAGGTTTTGCTTAAAAGTACTTCCTCAGGGCTGTACTCAGGTCTGCTGACCTAAGTACATGGACTTTGGATCATTATCATCCCCTATATTTTACTACTTTTTTTGCTCTGTCAGTCATTCTCCTGCTAATGTGAAACAAAAACATTGTTCTTCGATGCAATCTTTTCTGAGGTCTTTCATTGTATGCTTGAAATATGTAACTGCTATGACACTCTAGGATGTCTTGCAATTCTGTCTTCATTTGCTTGCAAATTAGATGATAATTTGTGCTTAAATTCCCTATTGACACTGACTGATTTGTGTTCTACTGTGGGGCATGGAGGCCTGTTGTCTTAGAAAGTCAGGTTTGTTACACATCTTTCAAAGAACAAGAGTCTCTGTCTGAATTTGTGAGAATCAGTGCACACGAGAAGGTGATAGAGAAGTGCAAAGAAGAAAAAAGAAACTCGGTCAGACTGGTGTTAGGTCACAGCGCAACCAGAGCAACCAGTTGATATGCTTTACAAGCAATACAGACGTCTTTGCCTATGACCTTAGTTTTGCTCTATTCAGTGCACTTCATAGAAAATGAAGTATTAATCTGCTGCTATCTTGTAATTCCTGTAACTTTTAATAATTAAAATATATATTACAGATCTCCTAGTTCTGTTGATTGCTTGGCTAGGAATAATTTTTCATAAATCTTTGTATTCTAGTGATTTAGCATTTCTGCTGGTGATGGGCCTCAGCTTATTTCGAACACATGATGCTCACTTTTGTGCCAGCTTCCAAATCCTCTGGAGCAACTGCTTTATCCTGCCTTTCTAAACAAAACACCATCTCATGGCTTTATCCATAATAGGGACTAACTTCCTGAGGTGTTTTCTCCTGAGATATGGTTACCTCTGGAGTATGAACACTCATCCATTCTCAGCACCCTCAATAGATAAACAAAGTATTTTATTTTGCAGATAGTTTCTGCTTTATAGAGCTGTAAGGATGTTTGTTTCCAGAAGGCATGCTTTGATGTGTATCTCTGTCATTGGTAATGCTGTTAGTGAGTTGTTCCTTATCTTTACAGTAGCATCTCAGTAACGTGAATTGCAGAATGCAGGTGTTTTCTTTGTGATGGTTAATGATGATGAGAACATGCATCCTAGTAACTCATCGCTTTCCGGAGAACTTGGGTTTTCATGCAGTACTACTACTGCTTCAGAAAGTGCAGTTCTAGCTGCTCTGTACATTTGGAACATTTTCTCTCTCATCAAAGATCTGAAATTATATGATATTTTTCTGAAAATCATCTAAAAATGCCAAAGATATAAGTATCCTGGATCAGGTCTATCAGTGACCTTATCACTGGATGCATTGCTGCTCTCTAAGTTCTTAATATGACATTAAGATATTAATATGACATTAAGAGTTCCAGTTTTGTAACATTTAATAGAGGTAATTTTTTCCTGTGTTTGTTTTGCATTCCACAGTATGGAATTGTACCATCCTAGCCAAGACATTTGCAGTCAGTCTATCTCTGTCTTGAATTTCTTTATCCTTGCTTGTTGTCTAGGAATAACTTCAAATTCGAATTTGAGGAAGGAAAGTTTGGTCCTTGATTGAAAAAAATTGCTATTTTCTTAGGTAGATGAAGAAATTATCTCATTTCAGACTAGTCATATTTGTTTATGTCATCATTTCCAGATGGGTCCATACTACTTTATTTTTACATAAATGTTGTATTTATAACAAATATTTTATAATCTTCTAGAGTATGAACTGTTTCTGACAGAAAGTCAGGAATGCCAAATACAGTGAAACTTTTAAATCATGGAGTAAAATATTTTCTAATTCTAGAAGAAAGCAACAGAAGTGCCATTAGAGAGGTATATGAAACTGTCACATACAGCAATAGCAATTCCACTTTCCATGTGGGATATGCTTCGAGGACTTTACTCTCTCTGGTGTTAGCTGTGGTTTCCAAATGGAGCCCTTATTTAAAAAAAAAAATACTACTATTATTATTATTATTTAATATATTTTTCTGGTTGTGTTGTTTCGCTTAATGTAAAATTACTTATTCCAGAGAAGAAAATATTTCTCTTTTGCTTTTTCTATGGAAAACATAACAGTTCACATTTTCTTTAAGTTTGGAAACACTGAGCTGTTACTTGAACTTGTTTAATAAAGGGGAATTTCTGATATTGGCAGAGAATAACTCAGTGGAAATGTCTTTCTCTCTGCAGTAAAAATTTAAATTGCCCAAGATATTCAACACTTTAAGAGTACCATTAGCATTTCACTTTTCAGATTTCCATTTGTGCAAATATGAGAAAATGAAGGAATGCCTTTTTCTGGTTGGTTCCTTTGCAGAATTTCATTGCCTCTTTTCTTCAGCTTTTTCTTTTAGATCTGTTTGCCCTTGTAACTTAAAACCAAAACTGAAGTGAATAGTTTGAAAGAAAGATATTTGCTTAACAGCTAGTGGCTCCAGCTAAAAAATCTGCAGTGTCTCATTGCTCTTACATGTGTAGTGAGGCAGCCTGAGGCTTGATTGCAAAGCTTATAAAGGATTGTGTATTTCTTACTTTAAGTAGATACTTTTTTGAGACTTCTCCAGTGATTTTGGTAATGTTTTGGGTGCTTTATTCTACGTTTTTCTAAGAAAGTGAAATTTAGAGGATTGAGCAGTCTTTCCATATTTTTGTCTGTCAGGTCATCAAGGATTAGGGTTGTCTTGTGCTGGGCTAGGAGTTTGACTCAGTGATGTTTGTGGGTCACTTCCAAGTCAGATACTCTACGATCATCTCCTATCATTTTGAACCTATACTATCAGTTTTAACCAAGACATGGCTATTCAGTCCATAGAATCAGAGCAGAGATAGTTCAAAATGAATCTCCAAAGTATGTGCAGCATCAGTTTTGTTCTACATATCCTTAACAATTGCTCATGTGGTATGAATGAAAACAACAGTTTTTTCTTTATTAAATGACTGTAAAAATATCCTTTTGGGGCTTGCTTTGTGGCTAAATCAAGTCAATTTATGAGCATTTTTTTAATAGGGTTCTTATATGTTCATTCTGCCTAGCATCAGTCAAACCAGTTGTAATTAAACTCTCAGTATTTGGGTATTTTCCCCTTTTCCATCACTCCACTGCAGTTGCTATAGGAACAGAGGGTATGATAATGTAGTCCAATTAAAAATATTTTAACCAGTTTCTTTTTTCTAAATTGTTTTTATGGTAATAAATTTCAAGTCCATTATTATAAGTATTGTATTATTGCTACCATAACAGAATAAATCTGAATTATTCTAATGTCAATAATCTTCAGGTATGTTGTGGAAGAGACTTTTCCACCATAAAAAGTCTGAGATTCGTAATTTTTTTCATCCATAAGAGACCCCAGGGGGGTTTTACGGCAGATTTTTGACTGAAGTATCTAGTTTGGGAGGGATTCAAACCTACACACTGAAAGTAGAAGACTGACTTTGTTGCAGTTAATATAACATCTCCAAAAAGTTATTCAAATCACTTGAATTAGCCTCCATTCTCATACAAGTAACATACCCATACAGTGTAAAATTCCCCACTCCAGGGGAGGTACCTGGGCGTTCACACCTATACTTGAACATATATTAACCCATTGGCCTTTGTGTTTTGTGGGCTTCCCCCACCCTGACCCCTGACGGACCAAGACTGCAACCATTGCTTTGACCAGCAGGTTTTAGAATTGTAACAACCAGCTCTTGCTGCTGGACCCATGGGTGGTGATTATTTACTTTTCTACTCTTGTCCTTTCTTTCTCTATCCTCCTTTTCCCTTAAACATTTTCTGAAGTGTTATTTTTATGCTTTTATATTTTTGCAGTTCTAAACCAAAATGGCTACATTTTAAAATTTGTCTAGTATCTTATTCTACCTTAAAGTTCTAAAGTTTGCAAGTAAAAGCTTGTTATTGAACCTCCTAAGATTTTTGTTTCTCCTGTGCCCCAGCCAGGGTTAACCAAACAATCCTTCCCAAGCTCACTGAGCAGAATGGGTCATGACTGTGTGCTAACTTCAGCATGTGTGATCATACCGATACAGTAGCACTGTACAGTTGGAAAAACCCTACTTCCAGGTTTTCGTGTGCAAGTTTGTGTTGATTCTGCACATTTCCAAAGAGGAATAGAGTTGCCCATGCAGTCTAGAGCAAAATCTGGTTCTTTGCCTCTGGACTAATAATAGAATGGCTTGTGTTTATAAGCTACTGTTCGGAAATGTCTGTTGCTATAAAGATTAAGTCACATGCAGTGTGAATAATGTTCTGCATATACTAAACCACGCCATGGCTAGTTAAGGAAAACTGATCACAATTAAAGGAACACATTATTTTGATGTAGAAGGTTCAGTGGTAGAACTGGTAGAAAAAAGAGGTAAATAGGTACCCAACTGATGTATTTAATCATAGGTTTTTTACATTTCTCCTGATTAAAATGGGGAGAGTTAACCATCAGCCTTGAAAAGTAATTAGAATACAGAATCATAAAGAATGTAAAGAAAAAAATGATGGAAATTAATGATTTTTATTTTCTCTTCTGAAATCTTCATCTATTTCTCTGTTATATTCCAGTTTTCATTACTTATTTTTGTCTGGAATTGTCACTAAAGGACGCTAAATGATTTACACTAATAGATTCACACTAACTCAGTGTTAGAACAGGAAAAGGCCACTTTATTCTCTGACTCCAGTATTTATAGATTCTCGACAATGACCAGGGATTGGACAATCAAGTTATCACTTTCCCAAGCACACTGGTCATGAGAAACATCCATCAAAAGACATTTCTTAGAAGGAATGTGCTAAACAACCCACGTTTATAGAACTTTCATGGGAAAGTAACTAAAACTGTGAAAACATCAGAAGGCTTTAAGTCTCAGGGAGACATGGAATAAATTCACTTTACTGTGTATCTCTTGAGTCTATATTTTCCTCACTGATACAATGAGAGGGCAGAAATATTGGAGACCTCATTTATCACTCACCTGCCCAGTTCATTTATGTGGCAATCTCACCACATTGTATGGTTACAGCTAAACAAACAGGCTCCTCTCTAGGTCAAAAAATACGTTCAATTAAGTTTGTGTTTCAAAATAAATGATGTATAAATCTTTTTACAGCTTCTTCATTTAATGTGGGTTTAGTTAGTTAATAGCTTCAATAGTAAAAAAAGGGTTAAATGTATGTAGCAAAACTCGTTAGTGTGAATTCATGTATACTTTTGGAAAGCAGCTTTGGAAATATGAAGTGTATCATCTCACATCATTTTCTCTGAAAATGAAAATCTTAAAAAACCCCAAAGCAAAGTAGTTACAGTTCCCTGAGTAAAATAGGCATATTTATCTTAGAACATCCTTTATTTGATATAACCCTAAGGAATGGTCTGTGGAGCTTGTCCTGTATTCTTCATCTCAGGAGCAGTACAGTTGTGATGACGGTCAGCTCTCTCATTGAAACTATCTGGACTCTGCATTGTAAACCAGAGTAAAGGACTTGAACCATTGGAAAAAAAAATGTTGAAATGGTAAAATAAGGAAACCTTTCCTTTTATTCTGTAGTGGTTTTCTATCTTAATTTCTAGTCTGTAATCTACCCTCCTGCATTTGTCTTTCCCAAAATCCATCTCCTGATGTCAGCATGACCCTGTGTTCCTGCATGTCATTACTATGCTTCTTTACTTATCTACTATCAAGGAAATAGCGTTAGCTTCTGAATGGTAGAACCTCTTAAGATATCCTCTGTATGGATTTCATTCTCGATGATGCTTGTGGGTTCCCCTGCATTCCTTTTGCTTTCAGCTGCTGTACCATTTTCTTTCAGAATATTGAAAGATAATGTCTGATTGTAGCCCTCTTCACTTGGGTGAAAGATTTTAGTTCATGGAGTTCCCTAGTTATTCCAGATTCAGTGTCAGAGAAACATTGAAGTCACAAATTCTTCAAGACCAAATTTGCAGACAGATGATGGAACAAGAAATGAGAGTAAACCAAACTGGGTTTATCCTTCTGATTAGTGTGCACTGACTGTCAACTGGACTGAAAGATTATTCACTTATCAAATGGATTTTCACAACATGTAGCAGTTCTCATTACAACAGGTTCAGAAGTACCTGGACTTTTAAAATTTTCCCACCTGTCAAAGACCTTACTTACAATAATGAAAGTGGGTATCTGAACTATCTTGACAACTTCTTTTCTTTTCTTTTCAGACCTTTTATATTTTGAAAATCTGAATTCAGATATTCCTGTAAAGCGTGTTTATCTACTTGCTTATTAGCGTATATTCTTGTAAAGCGGCAAAAATATTTTAAATATTATTTGCAGCATTTTGAAGTGAAATAGGATGTTTAAAGCATTGTTTCAGCTTTCAGTGTTTTCAGTGTTTGGAATTATTTTCAGGAGCAGTAAGGCATACATAGCGGTGCTACCCCAGATATATATCTGCACTTAAACTCCATGTCAAATATTCTGAGTACCTGAAGAATATTGAAAAGACTCTCTTGTTCTTTGCAGTATTATAGATTCACATTTTTTTTTTCCATGTAATGCAACAATGGTATTTTAGAGGAAGAACAATCAGAGATTCACTGATATTCAAAATAAACATGAAATATGAACTGACAAAGTCTGTTAAACAGATGATGGAACAACCATATATTTTACTTAAATACTGTCACTGTATGTACTAGACTTCTGTGCTTAATTCATGGAAACATTAATTAAAGTGCTAAACCTCTCCTGCCAGGCACAGTATAACAAGTCTTCAAATAATAAACCACACCTAATTTCATCTCAACCCCTTTTCTATAAACAAATTCAAGAGTGTGTCTCCAGAAGTACACAATCTCATCTACATGGAAACCTAAATATTTAAAATTAGTATCATTATTGAGGGAGGGGCGGAGGGTTCACTATGGAGGGACTTGATCTACAGCTGCTGTTTAATACCAGCCAACTTAAATCTCATGCCAAAAATGTCTGGTGTTTGTTTTCTTTTGTGAAGAAGCAGATGATTGTCCAGATGATATCCAGATGATTAAAAGGAAGCTGAATCTGTATCCTATCAAAGCTCCTCTGAAGCTCATCCATAATTTCTCCTTTCTCCCACTGTACATAATTTCATGTGCAAAAAGCTTCAGACAAACCAGAGGCTATTGATTAAACAAAAAGAATACAGCAATGTACCAAAACTGAATTTCTACAGTAGATTGCTATGTGATCAATATCCAATACATTAAATATCTTCCTTGCAATGGCAATTATCCTGTGTCCTATACTGCTTCATAAATTACCCCAGAAACAGCAGCTGATATAAAAACTTTCGTGGTCTAGGCTGACTTGTGTAATATTTCCCCATTAATCAAATAATAGCATATTTGTAGTAAATTTGTTTGCCAGGGACTGTTTGAAACTTCCAGATCTTTTTACGTCAAAGACATAAGATTTCTGCTGTTGAGAACAGATTTTTTTAAAAGTAATTCAAGTGTTGTTTTTAGGGACCATGGTTTTAATTTGGCACATTAGAATACCCCTGCATATCTTCTGTGCAGAATAAACACATCAGTTGTCTTTTCAGTTTTAGTAGCACATTCTTTTTTAGCGGTCTCTGTAATTTACAATTTTGTCCAAGTTTATTCTCATTCAGTGTGAATAATTGCACTATGCCTTCTTTACTGAAGAAGGCTTTATTGCAGAGCATAGTTCATCTCACCTGTTTTAGTCAGTTACTTTAAGATGGGATGAATCACTATTTAGATTCTATTGATCATCTATACAAGATTTCAGATTATTATAAAGAGACACAGTTCAATAAAATCAAATAATAGATTCTAATGCACATTGCATCCTGTCTTCTATCACCTCATCTCACAGGAGAAGGAATACATACAGTTTTCCTCAAAGAATTTGATAAGCAATCTCTCATATTGATAAAGGCCAAGACAGCTGGGACTGTTCAGCCTGGAGGGGGTGTCTCATTAATGTGTACAAATAACTGAAGGTACAAAGGAGTCTGTCTCTTTTCAGCCATGCTGAGTGGCAGGACCAGAGGCAATAGACACAAAGTGAAAGTCAGAAGGACACTTCTGAACTTCAGCACTTTTTAATGTGAGGGTGACAGAACATTGTCAGAAGTTGTCCAGGGAAGCTGTGTACAACCAATTCTAGGCAGCCCTGCTTGAGCAGAAGGGTTGGACCAAGTGACCTTCATAGGTCACTTCCAACCTCAGCTATTTTGTGATATTACATCTAGATTCTATTAATGATCTTTACATAAGGATGTTACTGATTGCAGACTATTTAAGTGATATGTAGGATCTTTGAGGGTGGAATTTTGTTTTACAGAAAGATCTCTCAACTTATGTTCCTACTGCTCTTTTGAAAGGGGAGCAGCACGCTTCTTTCATAATCGTTGATGGTTTGGTTCACTTGAGTGAGTTGTCTGACTCTTAAATGAACTGGGTTCAGCTTTCTGGATCATCAGCATTCTAAACCCATGGAGGGAAAAAAAAAATTTTTCTTCTTGCCTATCTTCTTAAATTTGCTCACATGCATCATGTGCATCAGTGGTATAAGGGAATTCACAGCCAATGGCAAAAAGTAGTTACCCCTTCCTTTTGTTGTCTGCCATGTCAGACTTCATCCTAAGAAAAGGAACAGGTTAAGGAGCAACTGTTTAAATTTTCAGCTTATTCAATTAGATTCTGTGGTCAACGGTGCTGATGGCAGCATATGCATCAACAATTTACTGTACCCACTTGCAAAAGAGCTTGATCTTCTTGGAGTACTGTCTTGGCTTAACATCTCAGTCTTGACCTGCCTACACCAGATCTCAGCCCAGGTTGTCTGGGATCTGCGAACCATTCACTACCTTCTCTAAAAATAAGGTGTCTGGTTTTGCATGATTTCAGAATAAAACCGAGTGAAACTCAATGGTTGGGATTTTATTTTGCACAGACCTCCTGGATGCATGTGGATCTGAAGCGGTGGGAGGGCTGGGGCTGGTGGTGCAGGGAGCCACACAGGGCAGAGCAATGAACAGGCCAATGAACCAAATAGGCAGCTCAAGTCTTGCAAACAGAAACTGCAGCTTCACAGGCAATTTAGGTGGTACAATTTTTTCTAATTAATTACAGTAAACTACGTATTAGCAAATGTTAACAGATCAGGGCAGATTTATGTTAGGGAAGGCTACTGTGCTAATGAATGGCCCCCACATTAGCATTGCCTGGAGCAGCACATGCTTGTTCTCTTGGTCTCTCCTTACCACATTTTCCCATTACCATCACAGCAGAAACAAGCCTTTCACATCCTGTAATCTCTGACCAGGAGAAAACTGGTTTAGAAGGTAAAGAAGGGAACTGGCAGATGGCTTTTGGTATGAACTACAGCTCTGGTTGTTTTTATTTGGGCATTTACTTGAAGAAGCACAGGAACTAATGGGTACTGAGCACCTCTCAAAATCCATATTCCAGTCGTGGTTACTGCTAGAGTGGCTGTAGTTTGTACATGTTTGCATTCCTGCTAACTTGAGTGTGGCTATCAACTTTTCTACTGGTTTTATTTTCTCCTCTGTATACAAAAAAAGATTCCTAACACCTGTCACAACAAAAGATTATTTTTCACTATCATGCATCTTTTTTTCATTAGTGCATATGAAGTATTTGAATTTTCAGCATTATAGTATCTGGCTTAAAGAAGGAGAAATATTCTGTAGATTTTGCTAAATGACTACTATAAAGCATTTGAGATCTTGGATTGGCAGGTGCTGTCAAAGCATAATATATGATCAACATACCTTTAAATCAATGAAAGACCAAGAGTATCACAATTCAGAGAGCAAACAAACCTAATTATTTACTCTTCACTCTGCTGCAGTCTGTAAGTGCAGACTCAAAATTAATGTAGTATACTTTAGCCACCCAGCTAAAACCCACAAAAATCCATATAAAACAACTTCCAAATTCCTCAATGCCAGATTGTGCTAGTTTAAGAAAACTCTTTCTGTGATACCTTTTCATCTTTTAAATGTTAGGTTTCTTATTAAATACCAATTAAATAGCAATTTGAAAGGATTGGAGTGATATTTTCACACATTCATAATCCAACTGTTGATAAAACTACTCCAAAATGCCTCTAATGGTAAAATCTGCATTTCCCCCACTCTCTTGCCAGACAACTCAAAAGAAAACTTTACATACTGAATATTTGCAAATTGTCTGAAGATAGCACTATGATTTTTTTTTATTTTTTTTTTAATACCCCGTGAGTATCATTAACTTATTGTTGATCCTTTTATTAGGCAGTCTGGATTTCACTCTATGGACATGTGCAAGGTTCCTCATTTGTTTTTTCTCTTCAAGACAATTTGCATTTGTGATATAACACCTCATTGAAGACAGGAAAAACAAGATAAATGCAGACACACAGGTTTTCCTAACTGCTGTAGCCACTTTGAATCGTCCCATAAAACTTCCAGATTCTTTTCCTTGGAGAAAAGTGCAGGTGGTGGTGGGTTGCAGGAGTTGCTCCTAAGCTAAGCTCTTGCCAGCCACCAGCAAAGGGTGGAGAGGGGAGGGAGAAGGTGGTGGGGCTGTGGGTTTCTGGCTGCTGCTCTGTGTGGGTTTTGGCAGCTTGTGAGAGGCAGGGCTGCTCAGAGAGAGCTAGGGGGAAACAGCCAGGGACTGGAGACTGGAGACCTTCAGTTTTCCTAGAACTGCTCTGTAACATTTTCAAAAATGAGGAATTCCTGAGAATAATAGAGAGAGAAGGGGGTGGGAGAACGAGAACTAGAAATGGAGTGAAATCCCTGTGCATCATTCATTCACTGGTGAAAGGGAGGGGGAACGGGAAAAGACAGGAATGCAAAGCTTTTAACAGTTGAAATGTTGGTATTTCCAGTTTGGAAAACTTTGAATTATCTAAAAAATTATTGAGATTTGCTTTGCAATATTCTTGTTAAAATAATAACTAGAAAATTAATTACTATTCCTTGTGCACTCCACTGATTGTCTCAGGTTGGATAAAGCTTTGTGAGGGTATTTTTTTCGCCACACATAAATTAATATATTTTAAGACCAGAAGGGACTGTTCATCTGACCTCATGCATAACAAAGGCATCTCGTTTGCTGTATATTAATTATTGCTTCAAGTGTGATTCAGCTGCAGCATACCACAGAGAAACCTTCCCACTTCAAACCATTATCCCCGTTTATATGTCAATGAGCTCTATTGTCCTTTTTTTTTTTGCAACCATCATTTCGGGTAGTCTAATTTGCCAGGGGCTCAAGTCCAGTCGAAGTCTCCTCCTCTTGGTTCCCCTCCTCCAGTCCTGGGAGAGCAGTCGGTTAGTCTTCCTGATTAAGTACATGACTTAACTTTTGATCATGACAAAATTTGTATCATTACCTAAGCAAATGACATAAAACAATGCTGGTAAAGCAGATTTATTGGGTTTTTTCACCATTCCTCTCACAAAAGTGCCAAAAGCATCTGTAGTGATATCTGAGTTGTTGGGTTTTTTCCTCATTTAACTGGTTAATTAAAATATATATGCAAATTAGGGTCAAAGATTGTCCCTGTAGGACTTTACTCAAAAATTACTCCATGTTTATAGTTGCATTTCAAGAGCTGCTGGTTTCTAATCTGTGCTGTGTGCTCTATTGACTTTACGGCATTCTAGTTTACTGTTCATAACATTGTGTGGTGTCCTGTCAAATAATATTTGATTTATTTGCATGTGTTACCTTTATCAAATCCATAATTTCACTTGCTATTAAGTACTTCATTGCTCTTGTAGACAAATTGCCTCTTGGTATTTTTTTCTTTAGAGAGAAGGGAAAACAGAGGTGACAGGCTGGAGCTGTGACAAGGCAAGAACTTGGGAAGGATACAAAGGAAAGGATCTGACTGAGGGCAGTATGGACAATGAATGGCTTAAGCAGGACCAGCTTAAGCAGAGCACCAAGTGTGACTCCCTGGGAAGCACAAGAGAGGGAGCACTGTGGTCCTGATGGGAGTGTGGAGGTAGTAACTCCACCTGACAGTCAGAGCTGAAAACCTCAGACACTGGTATATGTGAATTCCTGTGAATATCAAAGTGATGTCTATGTGATTCCTCATCCTTCTGTCCTGTGTTACATCTGGCCTACTCTAATGTCATCATAATAAATGTATTACAGAAGAACAATAAGATTTCTCCCTTTTCTTATTTCCTGTACATTAGCACATGGACCATGAGGTGGGATTATATAGTTAGTTATTTTCTACATGTACAGGATATTCAGATAATAGACTCAATTTGTGTTCTTGGAACAGCAGATGTATTAGTTTCTCCTGTAAGACATTCCTCTTCCAGCATAGAAAAAACATAAGAAATCAGGAATGGCAGTTACGTTGTATTACAGTCAACACCCCTAATTTAATGAACTTTTGATAGTAGTCTCAATAAGATAGTCTGCTGCTTTGTTGAAAATTACATCTTGCAAAATGCCTACTAACAGCAAGTAGACAGGGATCATCCACACAAATACTTTTATTACGTGGAAATCTTTTGTATTTAACAACTAACCTCAAATGAATACAGCACACTGAAATAAAAGCTAACAATTTTCTTTGAGTGGGTTACTTCAACTGGCTTCAGTAATGTCTTCAATATATATTCTCAGCTCGGTTTATCAATAAGAAACTTTTAGCAGAGGTTTTGGTTTGTTGGTTTTGGTTTTTTTTTCTGTGAATACAAGAGTGATCAGAATCCAAAGCAGCAGGACATTGAAGTTTGATTTGTTTCATCTAGAAGGGAACAGATCCAGTAGTGTGTCACTCTAAGGCACTTTCCAAGTTGTGCACATAAAAAACTAGTACTGGAGTAATGCACTAGCCTCTCTAATAAGAAGAAACATTCTAGGATGTATTTGGGAGAGAGAGGGTGAAAAAGAAGAGGGAAGTGGCATGTTGTCCTACAACAGTGGGAAGCCTGATGAAAATAAAGGGATTTTCTTAACAAATGGACCAAGACTCCAAAGCACTGAAAAAAAAAAAGACAGCTACAAAGAATAAGGACAAAACACATTCATTCTTCCAGTGCACAGTCAATATTTAAAGGTTTATAATTCTGAAAAGGTGGTCGTGGGTTTTTTTTTAATTTTTTTTCCATCAAACTCCCTTTTCTAAAAAGAGGAGGAGGGTATTGTTCTTCCAATTTAAGTTTAGTGAAACAGGACTTTTCACCACACGTATACATAAATGTGAAGGGTAAATCATGCAGGTATTTCACAGGACTCTTTCCAAGTGGCAGCTCACATGGGCAAACACTTGGGTTGCTATTCTGAGGAGATCCTCAGAGTCAGCATGCGGTTTGTCCAGTGCTAGACATGCTGGGTCAGGCAGATATTCTCACATGGCAAGACCAATTCCTTGGACCTTCTCTGGCTATAGGCAGTGGCTATGGGTATGTGCACCAGGTGTATGTTAAGTGCAATCTCACTGAGTGCAGATATTCATAAAAGATGTTGCTGGCATCCTTAAGCTCCTGTAGGTTTTATAATTAATTTCTATTTTGCTCACACTCTGTTGTATTTCCTTTCCATTCCCTTGGTGGGTAAATAAGATTTTGCTTCCGTGATGTCTCTTACAGAGCCTCTGCTTTACCAGGTGACTCAGCAGTACAAATAGGATATGGATTAGTTATGTGCAAACAATCACATCTATGCTGAATTACCCAGAGCACACAACAAACAAAGTATGTTGACATTATGCTTCTATCCAGACTTTCTGGCAGCTGCAGGTGCTGCAAAATGCTACCTGATCTGGCACAAAGTTAGAGTGCAGTGACAAACAACACCCAATTCTGCATAAAGCCTGACAGCATAACAAGAACCTCAGCTTTGGTTTGGTTTTAACAAATTTGCAGAAGATTGAGTTCAGGCTATGTTAGAGGGCATTTTTTATTCTGTAGCCAAGGTATTTTTAGAATGTGGTACTAAAATCCCTAATCCGGATTTACTGTATCATCAAACAGCTACTTGAGTTTAATGGCAAGAAGGGTTGTTGAGAAAATGTAACCCAAGTCAATAGAGCAAAGTCACTTGGAAAACATGATTCTCTTATTGGTTTGTCTGGTTTGACAAATGACTCTTAAGAGTCAGCTGAAAGAGGAGAAAATTGTTGATTCTGGCTTTCTGATTCAAAAAGCAGATTACTATGTATTCAGCATTATATAAAGCTATCTGAATTTAATATAAGCTGTTCACAAACATATCCCAACTATGACTTTATAGCTACAAATCAGTCTGTGGCATGTTCTGCTTCCTTGAATTAACCTCTGCATTGTTGGGCAATACATGGAAAATGGCTCTGACAGTTCATGTCATCTGGCTTAATCTTCTCCCTCCCTAACTCTCACAAAATGAAAATTTGGCAAATTACTTCATGTTAATTGCCATGAATAATATAATAAATGATATAATATAATATAATATAATATAATATAATATAATATAATATAATATAATATAACAATATAAATAATATATAATAAACATAATCTAATCTCTGTTTTAATTCTCTAAAATATCAGTATTTTCTATTTTCAAATATATTGCTGTGCTTGATAATACTCTAAAAGAGTATCTCAGTTGAAGAAAATAAGCAGTTATTTATAAATGAAGCATGGCTCTTAACTGTTTTGCATGCAAAGCATAGAATGAAATCCAAAAAATTCAGTTAATTTCCCCTGACAGGCCTGGAGAAACAGATACTTCACATGGAACCCCAGATCCTTATACTGTGCAGAGACCTGCTCAGGTTCACTAGAGAAGTCAGACATACATTAAACTGACATACACTTAGGTGCTCAATGAATGTTGGCCAAAAAGTGCTTCTGTCTGTTTGAGATCTGCCACTTGCTCCCCTTCCCCCTGCACTGGAAACGTGAAACCATTCCCTTAAGTAACTGAGCAGGATTCAGTTTTTCTTCTGAAAGTTATTGACTGGACCTTTTTACATAAAAGCCTGGGGATTATAGCAGTTGCAAATGAAGCACTTAATTAATTTTGCTTGTTACCCTGAAAGAATTCATATGCATGTCTGCCACCTCCCTCCCAGGGAAATGTGAACCCCTAAGCCACACACTGACAGAGGGTGAAGGGCAGAGCAGCAAGAAGACACACAAAGTGCTCACAGGCCCTTCTTGTGGAGCTGGAGCATGCAATTTCACAAGTCAGTGAGCCATATAAACCTGGCTTTAGAGTCTGGTGGTTAGTCAGTCATATGGAAAGAGGTATCCTGGGTTTTGACTCATCTATTTTATACTAAATAACAAGATTTAGACTGTCTGTATGAGGATTTGTGCACCCACCTCTCTCTCCCCACTTGCCAGCCACAGTGCTGACAACTGCAATGTTCACAGCTTAGTTCCAGCATGAATGCTGCAGCTTCATTTCAACTGCAGATATATGCTTGCTGCATGGAGTCCTGCATCAACAGAGGACCTAAACTTATGCTTCCCTGGACTGCAACTAAACTTATGCTTCCCTGGACCTTCATGGCATACCTGCAGAAGAGTTTCATCTAGAGTATTACTTTTGTACTGTGCTGTGATCAAGGATGCTCATCTTGTGACTGTCCTCCCTCAAGTACCTCAGTCACCTGACTTCTACAGAGGATGCTTCTGCAGAAGGTTCTGGGATACAGAACCCTGGATTTACATGCTGTCACCAAAGATTTTATGTGCTTGAATCCAGATCTGCAAAACAGTCTTTCTATGAAATTCAGTGCTAATGCTGAGTGTAGGATTGTTCATATCTGTATTAAATAGAAAATATAAAAGCAGGTAAGAGGATTCTGTCTATTTTTTTTGGCCATTTTCATAGCACAGAAGATACCTGTGACACAGCACAAAAAATCAGAGTTATGCTGTTCCATCTGTATGGAAAAATCTAAGGTGGAAAAATATCATATAGACCTTGCAATAGTGGCTATGCAAGGCGACATATTCAATATGGCTGCAGTCAGACATGATAGGTAAAACAAAAGAAATGGAATTCTGATTACATTGGTGTTTCAGGATTAATCAAAACTTTGTCACTTGGCAAAAAATATGGTATCCTGACCATATTTCAAGTTCGTAGCCTCTACCAAATTCAGGATTTTTTGGGTTTTTTTGGTTTTTTTTTACATTTTAGAAATATTACTGTAATGGTCCCAGTTGTTCCATGACATTTTTAGTGATCACAGTTTTGCGTAAGTGGAGTTATGTCTCAGAAGTATGAGTGGTTTGTCTGTGTGTAAATCCTGCCAACAGTTTATCTTTTCTAATCTCACTTTTGCCATTAACTTACGTTGCAGATCTGCATTCATAATTTAAGTTTGATTACTGGTGTCACTTAAATTTGAGCTCTGCCACTGAATTCAATGGAGTAACTTAGGCCTTTATCCATTTAATCTCCTGTTTCTGTATTACCAAGACAAGATGAAAAATTACTGTGCTGGATGCTGAAAGAGTGGTCAGGTCAGAACAGATATTATGCAGCTGAATCTTGAGATGCGTAGGCGTTTTATATTAAACTGTCACTGGTGAACACAAGTGGCACTGGGAGTCGGGGACAGAAGCCCAGCCCTGCCCCTCCAAATCGAGAGTCCAGCTTCAAACATGGGCTGCAGCAGGGGCATCTCCAACGTGCTCTTCTCCTAGCCTTGTCACTCCGGCCTGCACATCCCAGGGGATGTGATCTCCGTTACCCTCTTGCTTGGTACCTTGCCACTGGTGTGCTGGACATGTGCATTTACTCCCTTGGGATAATTCAGAAATAAATTTCAGTTCTCTCACTTCCTGAGAGTGGCTATTCTAGCAACTAAGCAGTTATGCACTCTATGCTACCATAGGGTTATGTGGTTAATTATAGTCCTGGCCACAATTAGCATTTCACTCTTCTCTGGGGACTTCTAGCTGAGTTCAAGTACCAATCCAGCTCACCCATTAAATAAGAGCAATTGGGGAGAGATAAGCATCCATTTTCCACTTCTGAGCATACATGGGAGACTAAAGGTAAAAACCTCAGAAATTTTTAAGCTAAAAGGGCATCACCTAATGAATTTATGTAGTTTACATGGGACAGCCCTGAAAATTACGACAGACTACTTTTCTCTGGGATTGTGGCAAGAGCTGAACATGCATTTCACAGTTTAGAAGGAACTTGTTCTGAGGAAATATGTCTGAGAATTGGTAGAAAAAATTAACAATATTACATTTTTCTTCCTAGATTTACAAATGTATGTTACTAGTGATATTGTGATATCTTAATATTCTTCAGATTTCTGCTAGGATTTACATCTTTGTACATCTGTGGATTTAGTTCACTGTCTGTATCACTTGCTTCCTCACAAAAGAGCAGATAATAATAGGTAGTGGGACAGGAACTCTCATCTGATTCTCCTCAGCCTTTAAGTGTTTCTATACTACCTATATTAATTAGTGATAACTTGTTTCAGATTGAGATCTTAGAAACCTGGAAGAACTGTCATACTGAGATGCATGCTAGAACATCAGCAAATGCAAATGCAAAAAAAAAAACCAAACCAAAATTACAACAAGCTAAAAAAACCCCCAAACAAACAAAACCCTCACACAACTCGACACTCCCACCACCACCCCACCACCCCCAAAAAAAAAAAAAAGTTCTCAATACTGTTTCAATACTGTTCTACATATAATATTCTCAGATCACTGGAGTGAGAGTTTAATGCAAATTTCTCAGACAGGTAAACAAGCCTGGGAAAACACCACCCTCTGGGAAAGATGCCCTGATGCATAAAGCCAGATAAACACAGAAAAATTTTTAATGAGATAGGCGGGAGACAGGACCCCAGCCTGAAGCGGAATGGAGAGGACAGGCAAAGAGCAAAGAGCAGTTTAATGAATTTGTGTTTACAGTTACTGACACAGTAAACTGAAGATATGTGCAATTGGCTCTCTCATGGCTTATTTTCCTGTGTCTCTTTGTCCTAAAATTAGAGATACTCTCCAGCATGAAAGCTGTATGGTGGCCAATCCACTACGTCAAGGTCTCTGGGAGAGGAGTAATTCTACTCAAAAATCAGAAAAAAAATCAAAAGTCAGAAATACTAGGTGATAAACACAAATAGGGAAAATCTGGCCTGAACAAAAACAGCCATTTTATCGTGCAAGCAGAGGAGTGGAGAGGACTGGCAGGAGCCGCAATTTAACCAGCTGCAGTAAGAACTGGTAGAAGCTGATGATCTCTGATACAAGTCCACTCTTTCTGTTTGCCCTTCTGTAATTCATACAGCTTTTGAATAGCTGCTAGCTTATGTAATACATAGAATTCATGGTGTGGCCTGTCTGAAGGAATAATATTTGAAAAATTCTATTTTGAATTCCTCATTACTTTTGCCAAATGAGAGTTACTGTCTTAGCTGAGACACTGAGCTTCAGTGTCTTCTAAATCACCATGCCTTTGTATAATATGTATTATTAAGTACTTTGTAAACAGCTTTATGTTCAGTAAAATGCTACAAAGAAGGAGTTTTGATGGATTAGGTTTCTTTTCTAGGATCATAATGTATTTTCCTACCTAGTTTGGAAAACATTTTGTTTCCCATGATGCATTCAGTTGAAGCATTGCTCTCTCTGTAGTGTTCTGAAGTTATAAGGTAGTATCTGCATTCATTATACAGTAATGTAAGCTGCTGCCATTCAATTCACATGGCCTTTACAACTTCACCTAATTGTGTCTCTTAAGTGAAAGACCTAAGTAAAGTCCATTGAATTTATAACCATGGATCAGCATAGTATAGTGTTATCAAATCTTTATCATGAGACTATAAGTTACAATGACTATTGTCTTCAGCCACTTTTTTTTTTTTTTTTTTTTTTTTTAATAGGACAGGAATGACTTTGCAATATTTTCCAACATCCTTACAAAGTTTCTTCTGTGAACTCAAAGGATCATCTCCTTCAACATCACTAGTGAAGTCCTTACAGCAATACCTTGGTTAAGAGATGCCAACTAACCTTACTGATTTCAGCTGATTCAGATCTTGCTGTGTACGGTGCTTTACGGGTTGGGACATGAGATTCCTGAGTTCAAAAATAAGCCTTGCATAGCAGCAGTGGTCTCATGCAGTGCTAGGAAAAGTTCAGTCCAGTGTGGATACAGCTTGGATACAAGGCTGTGTTGAGATTTTTCTCCACAGCTGTCAACATGAAAGACAGTAGCCTGTCCCAAGGAGTAAGAAGGTATCACTCAAAGGACAGGCAAGGAAGTTTCATTTAGCAAGATCTCTCTTTGTTATTTAGTCTTGGTAGGTAGTAGAACAGAGGTTTTTTAGTGTAAGCTGTTCAAGTCTGATTCTTATAGCATAAAGCTAACATTGAAATTCTGTGGTCTTCTCACCTATGCAGACTTGATGAGAATCCCCATCCATGTGGGGTGGCCTTTTCACAGATCTGGTAAATTTGTTAACAGGACTGAAACACTAATTCCAGTACACTTCTTATTTAAATGTTACTCTTTGGTTAATAAGAGCAGTGTATAGAGTATGCTCAGGTGCTCAGTGGAGAATCAGCTCAGCAACCAATGGCAAAGCTCCCAGATAAGAAAAAGAGCGATGCTAATTTTTTGTGGGAAAGCGCCATGCTGCTTGAGACACACTGTAGTTCTGCCCACACTCAGTAATAAGAAAACAATGTAGTAAAATATTATGATAATAGGTTCCCAGAACTAGCAATGAAGTATAAACACCTGTATTCCCATTCCCTGCCTTTAAATCAATTGTCAAAAATCCAATCCTTTCCTAATGAGTTAATATTTGCACCCACAGCAATCAATGAGAATTTTGTCTCTGACTTGTAAAAGGCTCCAGGGAGAGCCTTCTTTATTCAGTATTATTTAAAATATCATGGACATACGTGCAATAAAAATTCTAAATGGAGAATAAGGCATTGGAATCACTAGAAATATTCCAGCTGCCTTCTGTGGAAAGAAATTTACCTCAATGTGGCCTGGAAAAGAAATTCAAGAAAAATGTTCATACTCCAGGTATTTCTTGTTTTCTCAAAGTTTTATTTTATTGTTAGAAGGAAGTAATTTTTTATGTGATTCCCACAGAAGCTCAGATATTTAGCTTGATATAATTAGTCACAGAATATTAGAACAATTAATACTGGGTCAGAGTGAAGCACCTTGTTTCTCCCGGAGGAAAGCAGTTCATGCCTTGGAAAAGGCATCGTGCATGATACTTCACATGCCTGTTTTTTCCAGCCTTCTGCAGCCCATAGATTTCCTGAAATCACAGCTGTATCTTTTTAATTTAGGACCATGAATGCATTATTTTACTCTATACTTTTTATATTACTTTTTAACCAGTTCATATTTTTGCTTCTCTAGTAAGTATTCTTTACAGTGAATTCTGTGACTTAAGTAGTTATACACAATGCACAAGTCTTTCTTTTTCCTTGCACACTAGTGCTTGATAACTTCATTTTTTGCCCCTTAGTTTTGTCTATAAATGTCTAAATAACTACATTGTCTTCATCTTCACTGACTTACAATTTTTATCGGCGACTTCCAGCATAATCCATTGAGTCTTCTGCAAATTTACAGGTTCTAGTCAACTTAACCTGTGCTGATATGGAAGGAAATCAATATTCTTGATTATAATTGTTGCCTTTGTACCTGCTCTTGTGCTATTACATTCTTTTGACATTAATAAAGAAATAATAATCAAAATGGCATCCTGTCAAATTTATAATAATCACATTATTATTATTAGTAGTAGTAGTAGCAGTAGCAGTAGTAATAATAATAACAATAATAATAATAATAATAATTTAAAATTTATTCTAAGATTTTCACTATTCACTTTTTTAACCAGTACTGAGCATTGAACAGATTTTTACAAACTTATTTACTAACTCCAAGATCACTTTCTATAATAGTAATATTAGTTTTCAGCCCAGTATATAGATCTCATTAGAACTGGTTATGTTTATGATCCTGCATTTATAAGCGTTACATTTTCCTTGCAAGTTCATTATTCAGCCAGCAAATATTATGAATATTCATTTTTAAAACCTTGAATTGACAGAAACTGTAAAATCATCTTCCTTTTCTAAATAATTTATTATTATACTGAACAATGCAAGCCTCAGAACAGATCCTGGGCATCTCCTTTTCATGTAAAATCAGCTGGTTTTTTTCTACTCTTTTCTTGTATACTTGGATGAGATCTGAAATTTAATGGGATCTTTGATTCCAGCTATGATTCCAGCTTTATTCCTTGGAAATGAATGCTGTAAAGTAGTTTTAAAATCTACACTCTACTACATAATCTGTATTTCCCATGTCTTCCTGCTCTTGAGGAGCTTTCCAATCCTCTGGTAAATTTGTGAGGTACAACTTTCTTCTGCAATACTACTGTCCATTCTTCCTTACTATAAAATATTTATCACTTTTTGATTGATGAATGGATATTTTATGAAGGCTTCTACTAGTTTTCCTAATATGAATGTAAGATTTCACAGTCTGCAGCTCCTTAATCCTTTTTGGAAGGTTTTTTTAAAATCCCTGTCAAAATGACTACTTCTTATTACTCCATTGTTAAGATAATTACAAATATTAGCTCTTCCCATTTGATAAATAAATTCCAACTCCCTTTCTGAAAACATGGACCTGTCATTAGCTGTGCTGTGCAGTTAAAAAAAGGATGCAAATTTCTATATCTCCTCTGTGTAGGAAAAACAACCACAAAATTCTGCTTTGCTTAAAACAGTTCCCTTGTCCCACTGAAGTGAGCAGCTTTTCCTTCACAGCAGAAAACAGGTATTAGTAATGCAGTTAGTCATTGCAGTCACATCCCTGCAATCTGCCGACTGAGGCAAGCTGAGAAACCAGCTGAATCAATGACTTCACCTCTGTTTACTTTAGTGGACAGGAATTAAGGACTTACTTAATTGTACTGGGAGTTGGATACCTGCATACTCACAGAATGTGCTGAGAAGGATTGAAGTTCTGCCTTCGGGCAGGAAAGGTTTTTATTTGCTACATTTATTGCCACTGATTTCTGTTTTATCTCGGGGTAAGACCTGGAGAGGTTTGGTTCACTCTCATGAAAAGCAAACCAATTTCAGGATCACAGTGTCAGGATTTCTCTTTGAATTTATAGGACTTGAAGCCTTGGGCATCTCTGTCCAAAATTCTATATATGTCTACAGCTTGGGTTTTTTTTGATGGCTGTGTTTTTATGTTGTTTAATGTGCTACCCCTCCACATTGTTGTGATTTTGGAAAGCACTAGTCCCTGTGGCAGAAGTAATCTTCTGCCTTATTGAAGTGTGTATGTTCCCATCAGCTTCTTAGGAAAATTTAACTTCATAACTTAAATTTCTCTGGCCAAGACAGCTCTGAAAGTCTAGCAGTGTAGAACACTGCCATCAGGAAAACAGGGTTTGGAACTGAAAAAGTTTCTGCTGGGCTGATGGAAACTTGGCACATTGTATGATAACTTAATGAATGCTGCTGGAAAATAGACCCTAAAACTCCTGGCAGCAGAAAGTAAGCCAGAGCTGGAGTTTTAGTAAACAAGCTGCTCATGCACAACCCTCAAAGGGTGGGAATGCTGTTGGTCACTGCAACTTCAAGTGCTGGCTGTTAAGTGGCAAAGGACTAAGGCAGAGAGGAGCTGCACCATCAAGGTCTCCCAGATCTCTCCCCACTCCCACCCTCTCTTAAACCACATGCCAGAAAATAGCTGCCATACAGGCACTGTCCTCTAAGGTGGTGAGACCATGCTTTAGGCTATTTTATTCAGGTATCTGAGTGACTGCTGTATTTGCAAAGTCTAAAATACATAGCCTCAAAGGGCCCCCTTGGCTGTCACTTAACACTGCAGAGGTTGATTATTATAAGAACTGAAGTTTTTATCAGTTAAATTTCTTCCATATCTAAGTTTGCAACTGCTCATACATTGGAGTTGCCAAAACATCATCATGTGACTGCCTTTAGCTTAGGTTTCAAACATATTTGAGGTATATAAATCAGACATTATTCTGCCTGACTGGCTGGCAGGGCCTAAACCAGCCAGCAGACTCAGATCAAATCTAAATTTCTGCTCTTCATTTAAAGTGAGACCAGATGACATAATACCCTTTTTACTTTTGTGGTTACAGCATTACAGCATTATCCTGTACTTAATTTCCTTCTCTGCTTGAGTGCTTATCTCAGCAAGTGGATGATGAGGTGCTCATTCTGACAGAGAGCTGTGTCAAACTGCTGTCTGGGGTGTGTTTTGAGACAGCAGGAAGAGGCTTATGTTCAAATTAAACAGGAAATATTCACTGGGGAGGTGGTGAGAGCCTGGACTCTTCATCTTTCCTATCCTGGATGAGCAGGTTCTAGATGACACGAATTTCACTAGATGATGGTAAGGGTTTTTGTATCCTTTAGATTTCACTGCAGAGAGAAGGACAAATTACTGTGTTCTGAAGTGCTCAGTAATCTTAAAACTGGACATCCAAAACATGCAGATGCCCATTGCCCTGTGCTGGAAAAGTCAAAACTCTGTCTCCCAGTCTGAGGTGAGAGATTTAATTACACAGTAGGATACCAGAGGGGTAATTACACTCCTCCTCCTGTGTCTTATGAGAAAGGGGTTGTTTAGGGACCTGCAATCAAGAACAGATGATTTCTGCTGGGTCCAGGGCTGCCAGATCTGTCTCACAGCAGCTGCTCATCCCTACCTTCTTCTGGCTGTCAGCACAAACACACAAATTTGCTTCAGGCACAACAAAAGAGATCAGCTCTAACAGTGCAGATTGTTGGCATCAACTTGGTTGAATTTCCTTGGGGTGAGGTAGGGAGTTGCCCCACAGACTGAGTCATGGGTGGCCTGGGGCAGGAATCTCCAGCTAGGGAAAAGAGAAAACATCTGCTCCTGCCCTAATTTCAGGAGGGAGTTCAAAGTTAAAAATACCTTAAGTGGGAAGTTTTTCCATTTATTTCAGAACTCCATGCTGGAATGGGTTTAAAGGCTCTGGATGCACTTAAATCTCTCTTTGGAACAGTCCACTACCTAGTCATGCTTTTCTTCAAGTAAGCTCTGTTTCTCTCTTGCTTGGAGTCCAGTTCTGGTCTCTTTGAAACTATTGCCAAAATGCCCCTCAGTGTGGCAACAGAAAGACTAGGGAATGCAGGGACAAGTGCTCTGCAGTGTGTCACCTCCACTATCCTGAATGCCTCCAGACAGGTTGAGAAGGTCCCTGTCCCCAGCAACCTCTGCAATTCCCAGATTCTGGCTTCCTTCTTAAACCTCTCCTCTCCTTCCTCTTTCTTCTTGAGTACTTTTTCTTCTCACCTCCTTTTTACTAGATCTGAACTTTGACTGATACTGAATGGGGCTTTTTTCTGCAGACTTAGAAGCTTCAGTAAATTCTGCCAGGGCCAGGAGAGCCTGGGGAAGGGAGAATGAAGGAATTGGGATGGGTTGGTGTGTATCAGGTGTGCATCAGCGAGCCTTGATCCATTGTCACAACTACTCGTGCAATTGCTCCTTAACCAGTTCAGCCACATGGACATCAGTTTCAACAGATTAAGTGCCAAAAACCTTGGATCTTTTTGACCAAACAGGTTAGAAATTAAGTACATTAGCACCTTATCTTGGTGGATCTGATGGCTCTAATGGAATGAGAAGATGGAGCTGGGGATGAAATAAGCTACAGGTGTCTATAAAATTATACCCAGTCCTAACTCTACATAGAAGGGAAAGTGAAATGTCAGCTCTGTGTGCCAGCAAGGTCACTGAATCTCACTAGGACTAAGCAATTTCAGAAGAAGGCATCATCCTGGAGTAAATTCTAAGGGTGTATTTTTGGATTTGTAATTTCCAGGTTACAGACTTCTTGGTAAAAAACTTTTAGTATGTTTACCAGGGGGTGACCTGATATATATGGCTTTTTAGAAATAAAGCAACTTTTCCAGATTCCTAGTCATTTCATCTTTCATATATTTTTCTCTGCTTTGCACTGAGAAGGAAAAAATTTGCTAATATGAATTGTATAAAAGTCAGAGGGAGGAAGAAAAATAAAATTATTCACAAAATTTTATCATAGATGCCAAGAATAGGAAAGTGGAGTTTTTTATGTGGTCTTATAGAATCACAAGCTGTGATTTTCCCAGATAGTAAAATTAGCATCTATATTGCTAGGACAAAACTCCAGATTAGCTCTGTTAAGAAGACAAAAGGAAAGGTAAATAGGAGCTTTAAATATGGGTATGCTTATTTCCTTTCAGACTTGAGTCATCAAAAGAAAGGTAAATTTAATTTCATTTGGGAGGTTAGACCAATTACTGTGTGGCAAAAGAGTGTGCTAACACATGCTTTAGACTTTGCCTTCATTTGACTGGAAAGTGACTACACAATGATGTGAGCAGAGTTTTAAGTCACTTATTGTCTTTTGTGTACTGAAAAAGCAGAAGTGGCAAAAAGACCTCCCTCTTCATATCAGCAGCAGAAATGAAAATGTATTTATCACATCAATGGGGTTAATTTCTTAAAAGATTTAAACAAGACAGTTCTAGTTAGGGTTAAGATAGCATTAATTCCCCAATTAAAGAAATAGTCTTACTGGTAAACCCATGACATTTTCTTTAACTTGATATTTTTTAAACATTATTTGGACAAAGTTTATTTAAATTGAGTGCAAGTTTTACAGTATTATACATCAAATATATTGTAGCTTAAAATACATATTACTTATGAATATCACAGTGAGGTTTAATTTGGGTTTCGATTTGCATGTGTGTAAGAAACAACTGAAATTTCTTGTATTTTCAACAATATAGTTAATAGTCCCTCTGCTAAGGATAAAGCACGCTACATTATAATTTAAAGCTATCTTTATTCTAATTGTTTACAGTATTCTTTTTGTAGAGGTAAATTTGTATTCCAGTAATCATCATCATTATATCATAAGCCTCTGACATGCAATATTGCTAATCTGCTGTATCCCTTAGTTTGCCACAGTTCATTGGCACTATTATTGATATTGATGGCTTTATTTTTTCCAGACATTAAGTGAGCAATTCATCAGGAGAACAACAAAGACTGGAATAGAAAGATAAAACATCCAGGTCAGTAACTCACTGAGTGTCTCACACCTAGAAATGGTGGAACACACAAAAGCCATGAGCTGATTTGATACATGGACATGCCAACATGAGTAACAGCAGGAGTGTCAGCGTGTATAAGGGCACAGGTGCTTGCTGTGAACCCAAACTCTCATCTTACTATATATTTCAGTCATAAAAGTCCTGCTGGCAAAGATCTGAGGCATTAAAAAAAAAAAAAAAAAAAAAAAGACCAGTTAATCAATAATAAATTGTTTCCAAATTCATTTTTATGTAATACATTTCTAAATAAATGTACAGATTTTCAAACCAGCATGCAGGGACTAAGAAGTATTCCACCATCTAAAGATGCAGACAAGTGCTAGGAGAGATTTACAGAACTAACTTGGGCCCAGACTTCCCAGCATTTTGACATCAGATGATGGTCTTGAAATTAATTCAGGCCCTTTTAAAAAGTAGGAGCCTATCAAGATTGTGTGAGGAGTCCAAGCTCATGATATGGTCAGTGGACAGTATTAGCTAGACCACAGAAATGTCTCTTTCCATTGGCTGTAAAATGCCCCATGTGCATTTTTAGTATCCGCTTATTTGAGCAAACTGATGGGAAAAGGGTTTAGCACTGAAAATCCCGTTATGTATGCTCACCCCATGCTTTTCAATTACTAAATCCAAGCGTAAGTCCACCTCTAAGTAAGTGCTGCCGGTTTTGTAACTGAAAAGTTTGTGACTAAAAATGCTGTTCTTTTAAAAAGACCACCAAGAATGAGAATGAAGTTGGAATTATTTTAAAATATTAAAATATTTCTGTGCACAAGAAAACAACCACATTTTGCCTTATTTTACATAACTGGCAATCAGATGAAACAATCCTGAAATGAAGGAATAATATTTTGTTGATGTTTGAGATAAAAAGATGAGTACCTGGCATAGTATTTTTATCCTGATTATTAGTAATCTGCATTGGTAGTACCCTGGACTAGCCAGTAGGCAAGTCACTTCACAGAAGCATAAAATCCAACCTCTAACTAATTTCTAGACTATATTTTATGTATTTGCTGTTTTATATCTTTAAACATAAAAAAAAACCCAAAATCTAAATTTATCAGTATTCCCCATTATCAGCTAAGGTAAAAGTTTGAACATCTCAATGAGAACATTCATGAAACTTACACTTGAGCTCACTTTCTACTTTTCCAGTTTTTTCTTTTGTGATTTTTGATAATTTTCTATTACTGTGGCATCAATTTGATTTCTTAAAAATGTAAATGCAGACCACAAGATAAGACAGGAGATATGTCCTTTTTTATAATTTTGCCACATTATCAATGCCTTTCTCAATGCACATCCAGCTTATTGCATGTCATGATTTCTTCAATGTGCTTTTTCTTTCCCAAATCCTCTGTGTTAAAGAACATAAGCAATGCCTGAGATGGGTTTCATTCCTTTCCAGGTCATGCCAACATAGCATTAGCCAGGCCAAGGATGGTAAATTGCAATTATTCTCTAATAGATTTTCCGCACTAGTAAGTCGTCACTTAGGAATTTGGCTGCTTTTATTGTTTTTTTATCTTTTCAGAAGAAATTAGAGTTACTGAAAACATGTATCTTCCCAAAGGATATATTCTGCCCTTGGATGAATGTGAATGTGTTTAACTGTCAGTAGATTTTTTTATTTCTGCAAGAAACTTTAAATTTTGCCTAATCATTTTAACAAAAGCAGAAGGTCTTGTTTTGTTTTCTGTAGCATTATCAGGCCCATGCCAAAAAAAAATCCAAACAAAACAGCAAAACTCAAAAAAACCAAGAAACCCAAACCCAAGGAAGCCAACTCCAACTCTGAAGATATTTATTTCATTTGAACCTAAAAACATTACTTTTGCTAGCTGTGTGCCTGACTTGAGACCCTTTAGCTTGGATCACTTCAGAAAGCCTAATTCTCCTTGGAGAAAAAAAGGTAGGGTAGTAGGTTCCACCTACTAAATGGATTGCTTTGGGAAAAAATTAAAACAACCAAATCCCTAAGTAAATATGTATGAGTTAAGGGGATAAAAAAAAAAAAACAAAAACAAAAAAAAAAACAAAAGAGAATTTACTATTCTTACTAATTTGATTCCAGGTTTCAGATGGCTCACAAGGCCTTTTTGATGTACTGAAGTAAATACAGTGGTGGAGCAGTAGTTCAAGAGCAGAATGCGATAACTTGTAGCCATGCATATCACTTGTATTTTTAGTTATGTATCTGTAATTCTACTGCTTGCTACTTGCTACTTTAATCTCTATTTTTATATTCTTTTTTTTCTAACACACTCATCCTGTTTGGGTTTTTTTTGTGATGTTAGGTTCCTTGCTGTAACTACAATTTGTCTGACTACGCTTGTATCTTTTTTCCCTTCTTTTCCTTCTCTGTGTTTATAATTAGGGAGCTCATTGAAAAGCCTGTCCTTGCTTATAAAAGTCATGGACTAAATGCAGCTTTTGGAATTCTAGGCCAGCACCTCACAGAGACAACACTGGTTATGGCTCTATCACATGTGGTTTTCCAGTTTACTGTACCCAATGCTCACCACATCCTCTGTCAAAATGATCCATGTTGTCTAAATGTCCCTTTATAACCTGTTGGAACTAACCTGGCTCTTTCTGATTGGAGTGGGGTTAAAATCAGGCATAGGTTTGAGAAATACTCCATTTCTGCATTTGGAGAAAAAGATAGATTATATGTATTTTCCAAATTATTATTACAATTTTTTTTTTAATTTCCATCTGTGTCTAGTTGCATTATTAAATAGGTTCTATTATAGCCTTTTTTCTATAAACTAAGAGTCTTTCAGATAATATGGATCTTTTAGATCATTTAAAGTCATACGTACAATCTGCTTGTGCTGCTTTGTAATAATTCAGAGAAACCATGAACATTTTCAGAAATTGCAATAAAGTTACTGTTTCTGATGATAGTTTTGAAAAAAAGAGTGAAGAGCCATCTTATTCTAAGTATGTTTTCTTAATTCTGAGATAAGCAGTTAGACATCTGACATGGTAAATAATACACACATTATTGGATAATTCTCAACAAGCAATCAAAAGAATGTTTAGAGGATCATTTAATATGATCTTGTCAAAATAACCACTTGTTTTATTTAGATTGTAAGTTTGGTCAAAATCAGTGTTACACTATACTAGACTGCTGTAATACATTGCTTGATATCAGATAGTTTTGTGTTTCAGTCAAAAATTTAAATGACAAAAGATAAATACAAGGTGTAAAGAAAGGACTAAAATATTATGTGCAATATGAATTTGTTCTTTGTCAGTCACTCCTGAGACAAGATCGCTCAAGACTCACAATTTGTTCTTAGGTGAGTAATTTCTTACTATGTGCTTACCTGGGTCTGTATTCACCTGTGTGTGCACAGTGAGTTCAGGCAGAATATTGTGGTACAATCCAGTGGAAGCAGGCTAAAGCTAAGAAAAATCAATAGACAAATTATAATAATAAAACAGTTAGGAATGAGGACAATTAGTCACTAGAACCAGTTCCCTGAGTGCTCTGTGGACATCTCTTCAACCAGTGTTTTAAAATCAACACTTGCTATATTTCTAAAATAAGTGTAGTAGTTCAGCTAAATCATGTCTTTTGAATCATTAGTCCGAAGTCCAAAGAGGAGAAACAAAGACACATCCTTTTACTCTTCTGATCAGTTTATCCACTAGTGGTATTAGACTGGATTCTGTGCTTGTGTCAGTTTCCCAGTTTGTTTGGAACATCTACTGTTTTGAAATAACACTTTCTGTACTTTTTTATTTTCCCTAAAGTATTCTTTATTTTCTTTAATTTTTAAACATTTAGCCACCTCCAAGAGAAGGCATTGGAAAAGTAATATTTTCTACAGTATAAATGTTTCTGGAATTATTACTTATCATAGATACTAAAAAAAATGAGTACAAAAAATGATGATGAAGACTGAGCGTTGGGTTCAATTTTACTTTGTACTGAGTATTGCAAATATTACTTTGTAAGGCAGCTTTTTACTCCCAGTTGGCACCTGGAAGCAAAAGAAATTTTGTTGCACTTTGCTACTTTTTATAGTAGAGGATGGCTGCTGATACTTGCTTTAAAAAGAAAATATTGCTGAAATTAATGGCAAAATTTCCAAGACAAAAAAAGACATGGAACAAAGGCTGCCACAAAATCATTTATCTTTGAACATATCCTCTGAACCACTGAACAGAATAATGAACAATATATGAGTAGATGTTTGCATTCACATTGAATTCACATCTGCTTAGATATGAAAGTGACATTCCTCAGGTAAGTTCATTGATTTCCTGCCAAAACATTTTTAATATAATAATATAAAAAAAGAATATTGTCTTCATTTATGAAATGTACAAACTTTTGCTGATGGATTACACAAATTTGAAAGCAAGATTTTTATTTCTTTAGAAAATTCAAACCTAGGAACTATTTCAAGCAATCAGACACAAACCATAGTAACAGACCATTAAAGTAATTCTGTTAAGGTTTAACAAAATCAAGACACAGATATTCAAGTATGTCTATTAATTTTGGCCCCCTGTGAATATGCATTATTAAATAGTTTCTTACAATCTACCGTACCATGCATACAAATTTGTGTTTTCTAGAAGTAATTTAAAATTAGCAAAATAAAGCTGTGAAAAGCTGTTTACTGAGTAATGCCACATTAGTTTTAAAACTGGGCATCTGAGCTATGCCATTAGAATATAAACATGTTGTTAAGCACTGGATATATAAAATTATATATGGATATATAATTTTGTGCTATAATGTACAATTATGAACTGATCAGTCTTAAGAAATTGTGGCCAGGATTGGCACCTGAGCAATTTGAAAGTTCTCCATCATACACAGTGTTTTTTTGCAAATGTGCCCTAGAAGGGAAGGTGTTAATGTGCTAATGTCTCACCCCAGCTCATGCACTGTGCAAACAGTGGTGTGCATTGGACAGCTTGGGGACAAAACTGTGGTTTCTCCTCATACAATGTAGCAGCTATTCACAATCCAGTGTTAAAATTTGCATTGCTTAGGGTTACTTGTCTTGTCCAGAACACATCCAGACAGCTCTTAAGTTATCATAAACATTTCTATACAGTAATCTTATCGTCATTCCTGTTACCTGTCTTCAGCTTGCATGTAAGCCCCTCTTAAAAAGAGGTGCAATCAGTGGCAATATAAATATCAAGGCATTTATCAACATTTGCTGAAAAATTAGCACCCACTCTAGCTCTGAAAATATAGTAAATGAAGATATTTTTAGACCTACCTGAGATCCAAAGTATTGTCCTGCTCCACTAGTTCACATAAAATTAGAGAAGGCTGATATCTGTCCGATATTGGCTGAAGCACCAGGTTTAGACAGTGCAGTAACTTCAAGAGAGCAGATTAAGGCTGATCTACCTGTGGTTGTGGCATCAGGAGACATCTGTGCACATGGATGACTGTCACCTAGGGATGGGCTGGGCTCTGAGTGAATGGAATCCCACCTGAATGCACAGGGCACATATGCGCTCTCTGCTTTCTTCTGCAACATTTGATTCCCATTACTGTTCAGCATGAAAGAAGAGGTTTCTTCATATATGCATAAGGCATTAGTGTAAATGATTATCAGCATACTTAGTTAATGCATCACTTAATTTTTGACCAGGAAAAGAAGAGGCATCAGCACCTGTGGTTCATTGACCAAAGACTGAGAAGAACTGTACTTATCCCTCAGGAGGTACATATTGCATTTTTTCTTGATTGCAGGAAAAGCAATTTTCCTGAAAGTAATTTAATACCATGCAATTGTTCCTACTCACTGCTCACTCTTTATCTGTTCTGCTGTTAATTAGAAGATCACATTTTTTTAAAAGATATCATATCACTTGCAGTTACAGTTATGAACTTCACCCAGGGAGTGTCATTTCCCATGCTGATCTCAAACCAGGCGTGAACAGATAAGCTAACGTCATTTGCTATGCTCATAAGAGCAGAAAAAGAATTAATTTCTGTTGGTGTAGTAAGCTCCTCATTTAAGTGCCATAACCTTCAGTTTGGGGATCCTAAATGAAATACTTTAGGATATAGGTCAAAAGAGGAGAGTGAGTATTTGCAACAGGAGAGTTGTCATTCAGGACAGCAGCACAGCACAGAACTCTGACATTGAACTGTTCTTCTTTTAAGATAGGCCTCACACACTGTAAGCAACCTGACTGAATGCAGAGTGTTTCCACAGTCTCTCATGATTTTCGAATTGGTAATTAATGATGGATTGTTACCTGCACATAATGAAGTTATTTTCCACAGGGTTATAGTGTGAACAGACATCTGGTAATGTGCATAAGTGAAAGAGAATCATAAAAATTAGAGTGTTAGGTTATAGGACTCTTTGGGGCAAACAAATTCCCTTTCCTAGAGATAGTCTCATTTGAATTAAATTTTGAACTATCAAAAAAAATCACTCCATTGGAAACAAGCATTCTGGGACATGGCTCTTGTTTACACTATGTGTAAGCAATGCAAATTGTCTATAAAGGAATGAATATTCTATTTGCATCCACTTTACATCAGCTTTCTACTGCCAGATTGGTATAAAGGGGCCTTTGGAAATCCTTGAAGAAATTTCTGCAAATCTTAAGGGAAAATACACTGTGTTCACATTGGTTTTCATAAGATAGGAAGCCAAACTTAACAGGCATTATCTTTCATAACTTCTTCCTCAAGGTAAAATATAGGAAGTACAACAGATACAAATATCAAATCAAAATAAATTTGGAACCAAAGTGTCACTTAAGCAGTTAGTCAAGAAAATTGTTGTAAACCTCTGTGTGAAAGTGTGTGTGTTGTTTTTGTTTGGTTTTTTGTTTGTTTTTGTTTTAAATGGTTATCTGAAAAGAGCAGGCAACCAAATGTAGAAGGTATGTGTCATATGTCTGGGGTGATGTGGTAATAATATGTTCTAATGATCAGGGTATGTACCTGAAGGCATTTTATCTTTGTGTATGATTTCATTCTTCTATTTCTACTGGATTGAGGCATGCAATTTCTTTTAGAAGGGCTTTACTAGAAAATGAAAATGTGTTAAAGCACATTTCTCCTCCAATGAAAATGAGAATAAAATAAGTTTACCTTCTGAAAAAACAATGTAACTACTGAATCAGTCAAATATGGTTCATATGGTAACCTAAACAAAAAAACTGAATGCTTTTTGAAATTTGTTGGATTTTTTAAAAGAAAATTGAAAGATATATTTTAAAAGCAAACATTTTTTATTTCATTTCAGATGTAATTGTTGCAAAGTTCAAGTGCATTAAAGTGACATCCCCCATACCCCATTAGAATGTGTCTGTTGTTTATTCCCTGAAAAATCTGTAAACCATCAGACAGTTATAGCACAATACCACAAATTCAGAGTTAGGAAGCGCAGTATGGGAGAAAAGTTACTTTGAGCTGCAAGATTAAACCAAGATCTTTTCAACAGATGAAAATTTTAAAAATGCTTATCTTTTTTGAGGTATCTGTCAGGCAAAAGATAAATTCCAATTTTGGTTATTATGTTGCACTTAGCTAACAGACCCTAGAGGGTTTTTAAATTAATTATCTATCTTTCCTTATTTTTTATTTTTATTATTTGCTATTTTAAAAAATTATTTACTATTTTTATGGGCTTTTATGCCCACCTGAGGTGACAGCATTTTATCAAAATATGAAGTGTTTATTATGTAAGCTGTGAATTGGTTATTTTACAGTCCTTGAGGACAAAATGTGTACTGTCATCCAAGTACAGCTTACACATAAACTACAGTATGAAAATAAGTCAATACTTATGGTTAAAAGAAATGTAGAACCTAGGATACTGTAACAATTTGTATAGATTACTGGTAAGTCTTCTAGCACCTACATTTTTGAAGTATTTGCATGTTTAAAACACTTCCTCCTATTCCCATAACCTTCTATCATTTTGTTGCTGTTACTGTGCAATGCTGGAAAAAACCCAACCCCACACAACTGGCTTCTGAATTATGGAACTGAATTTTCAACTACAACCATGTCAGGTCTTGTCAGATGGTGTAGAGATAACTCATTTTATGTTTCATGTTAGGCTATACACACACACACACACACACACACACACACACACATATATATATATGTGTAAAACGTGTATCTATATTCTCCACAGTTCAGTGAATTTGGAATCATCTTGAAGTACCCAGAAACATATGTGAATAGCCTGTGAGTGCACAGTATCAAATCATTAGAGAAGTCCAGTCAAATTGAAAGAACTTAGAAATGATCCCACCAAAGCGAAGTGTTCCAGTTCTAGCCCAGTTTAAAATAAAACAAAAGTCTCTTTGAAGATATGATTCTTAACCAGAAAAGAGTGAAATGAGATATTTAAACATTAGATTAAAATTAATGCCTCATCCTGTATACCCATACACAACTAACGTGACTTAACATGTTAGAAAATAATTAATGTGGTTTGGTAAGTAATTTTGCAAGAGCACAGATCTGGATTTTCAGATGTTCACTTTGTGCTTTGCTTGGCTCAAACAACTCTACTTTAAAGTCTTGTGCCTTGATGGAATGATAATTGGGTGTTGATGAAATACATCAATCATCATTGTATTGTGATTTGAATGATATTCGTTCTAAAGTTGAGTGGTAAGATGTGAAATAAACCGTATGGGTTTGGTGATTGCACTTTAAAAGCTCCTTCATTTCCAGTCCAACTGTGAATCATTCTTTAAATCAATAGAGCTTACTGAATCTCTAGGATTACCTGAAAGAGTTTTGAAGTGTTGTCAGTAAGAAAAAAAATGTCCTATTTTCTATTACATCTATCTTTATGTTCCATATCCTCCCTAATACTTCTAAACCCTTAACGAGGATGTTTTTCCACCATTCTCGCTGGGACAAGCCAGACTGATTTTGAAGTTTTGTTTAGCAAGTCATTCAGTGGAAGTGTTTTCTAATCAGTAATTTAAATGATTCATGTGGAAAGAAATTAAAATAAAGATAAAACTGCACAAAGTTTCATTGATCTTAGGTTTATTTACGCTAGTTACTTTAGATCATTGGAAGGAAATTAATACTTGCCCATGGTTGAAAACAAGTATATAATTACATAAAAGAGATTAGATAAAGCCAAAATTGCTTTATATGTGAAGCTGTTTTGATTGTTACTTCCATAATAACGAGCCATTAACTACACAAGTGGTTCCTTGATCACAAGGACAGAGCTGAGGCTTGTCAGAGTTATTCTGATGACTCAGAAAGTCCAGAGGAAACAAGCCTTACAAAGGCTACAAATAATGTAATCAATATTCCTTGCAGTTCTCATGAGGGGGGTATATCTTCAGAAAGGAATACAGATGATGCTGTAGCATACTTAATCCTTGAAAGATGCATTTCAGCTGACTGTCCCTTCTGCTTTTTCCATCCTCTGGTGCTGAGACCACAAGGAAAACAGACTAGAAAATCATAAAAAATTTGTTTCCTCTGCTTAATATTTATAGGCATCAGAGAAAGAAGCTAATATGAAGGGATTTTTTTCATTCCAGTGCACAGAAGCAGAACAGAATTTTCTGTTACTGCTTTTTCACATCCAGCATGTTAAATCTTCTGAGGGTCTTAGTGCTAAATAGCCAGTGATCAGAGTTTCTGACATTAGGGTGGGATTTCATAGTTCAATAAGGTCATATATCTATATCTATCTATCTATCTATCTATCTATCTATCTATCTATCTATCTATC
The DNA here is from genome assembly GCF_049639895.1 of Pseudopodoces humilis. NCBI lineage: Eukaryota > Metazoa > Chordata > Aves > Passeriformes > Paridae > Pseudopodoces > Pseudopodoces humilis. Next base: position 42,563,631 of record NC_142204.1, on the reverse strand, counting down.
TATCTATCTATCTATCTATCTCTATCTATATCTATATCTATATATCTATATCTACATCTACATCTACATCTACGTCTACATCTACATCTACATCTATCTATGATGATTTCAAATACATGTTTGTGTGTGTCAGAAGGCACAAGAAGGTTCAGAGCTGAAGAAAGTTTCATGGAGCAGTTTCATGGAGCAGTTAAGTGGGAAGAGGAGGGATTATCACCTTAGGCTTTTGTTCTTTGGTGTTCCTACACCATAGAAACTAGGCTGATGTGTGAGAATGAGTCAGAAAGTTTATGACTAGGGAGCTTGGTTGATCAAGACCAACTGAGAGAGAGCTCAGTAATGTAGCAAATGAACTGGAGAAGTGTGTTGCAACTGATACAACCCAAATACGTTTGAAGATGTTGAGGGAGAAGTGAACAGTAAGAGATATACAAGGGGAGTCCTTTTTACTCTTTGCTGCAAAATATGTGGGATCTTCACTTTCCCTTTTTCTTCCCCTTGTCATCCATCTTCCCTTGTTCTCAGTAAAACACTTCTCTTTGACTTCCTCCTCTTTGGTTACAGCGTCCTTGTTTTCCACTCTGAAAGTATGATCAACATGCCTGGGAATGTGTGGTACAGACTGCTGGCTGCAGATCTTCATTTATTTTGGCTACAGAAACTACTGTTAATTGTTATATTCCTCTGCCTCTTTCCTCGTGAACACAAACTGCTTTGAAAATTATGAAATTAATTAATGATGCCACAAGATTTTTGCCTAATTTTGATTATTAAGGGTTTAGACAAATTTCAGCTTAGGCCAGATGCTGGAGTTGTATGTCTGGGTCATGTAAGTCAGAGCTTTTAGCTTTCAGCTTTTAGAAAGCAAGAATTACCTGCTTTGGGGAGAAAAAAATACACCCCCAAACAACAACAAACAAACAAACAAAAACCTTACAAAAAACCTAAGCAACAAGCCATCAAAAGAGGCCCCACATCCCACCCTTGTAAAAGCTGCAAATTTTTGCTTCCCTGGACAAATAAATAAAAATGATGCTCAGCTTCTGCTTTGTTTGTTACTTCAGTTTTCTCCAACAGTCTCTGTCCTTTGCTGCATGCATGAGGCTGTGCACTGTGTTCTCAGTCCTGTGGAAATTCATCAGATGTTGAATGTGCAGCAAAGTTCTGAATACTGCCAACAGGAAGTGCCTAAGATCCTCAGGATGATTTATGCTAACAGGCAGCTCCCAGTTGCTTCAGACCAGCTCTTCAGAAGAGCTCATTTCTTGCATAACTTTAATGAAAAACAAGATTTTGAACAGTGATGAGAAACAACAGACTCTGATTGACCAGACTTTCAAAGATACCAGCCAAGATCTAAACTTTTCATATGATGGCCACTTAATCTGAATCTAAGCAGAGGCTGAGCTTGACTTAAGACTCTAGGTATATGAGTATCTGCCTCTAAGTTTCTGAGTATATCTAAGAAAGAGGATATGACTCTAAGTTTCTTAAATTTGTCAATCTCCAAGTTTTCTCTGGCTAGATAAGGAAATTTTTTCATTAAGACTAAGTTCTGGCTTTGAATACTAGGCTTTCTTCCATGTATTGGCATGAACTTGAAGTTTTAACTTGAAAATATTTTATTAGCTATTCTCTAGAGGCATAAGTGTACAGTTTCTATGCCTAGGCATGCTAAACCCCAGCAATTCTGGTTTTATTTATCTTGACTGGGTTTTACTGTATTCCTTTAGGTCATATTATCCTCCTTGTATATTGCATGTAGTTTGTTTTTTCAAGTGATATATTAAACTGGGCTAGCAGAGACATGCTGTTATTTCCTTCATATGGAAGAAGAATGTAGGGAGACCCAACCAAACTCACCCACTGTAGTTTGTTGCAGTGACATTACAGGTCAAGGTAATGACCTCTAGAAGAGTTGGTTCTGTTTAAACCAGTAATCATTATACCATTATTTTACATACTTTCAATGCTATAAATAGTAAGAGATTAGTCACCTTATATTATTCCAAAACATAATTTAAAAAGGATTTGAGGATAGAAATTCAGTCCAAAAAAAAGTTTCTAAAAATTCCATTCAGGTTTTTAATGAGTTCTGCTCTTTTTTGCAAAGTCTGAGCAAATGATATCTCTGTATTTTTCAAAAAAAAAAAAAATAAACCAAATTAAGATATCCACAAATTTTTGCCATATCCTCTTAAGCAATCTTCATTATCTCAAAAAAATAAAAAAAATAAGCTCATAGTGAAAAGCTGAGACTTAAAATGCAAGAGGATGGGGACAAGGGAAAGAAGACTTTGTTTAACAAACATTTGGTTCTGTGTATTCAAGCCTGCATTAAGTGCTTGGCCTATCTACCTACCTGTGAAAACAGTCAAAATGCCCCAAGGTATTAAACCAAATGTGTCAGCAAATACTAGGAGTCAGGTGTTTAGTGCTCTGGGTGTGTGGATGCTTGAGATTTTGCCAGGCACCAATGAACACTTTCATCAGTGCATGGTTCATAATGTGATAAAATATGCTGAAAAAGAACAATGGTGGAAACAACAAAATAAATAGACTCTCAGCTTCAGTCTGATGTAATTCTCACTAGCAGCAAAGTGATCTCAATGTATATTTCTTTCCACCCTGAATGGTTCAGTCTCCATAAGCTTTAGGCATGTATCTTAAAGTTGGGTTTTGAGAATTTAATCAGAGGGTGGCCATAAGCAAGTTATGTATTTCTGTTTTAAAGTGTGCAAGGAAATCTTTCCAGACAGCTGCACTCCTGCTCGAGGTTCTTCATTATCTCCAGCTTCCAGAGTAGTCTTTACTACCCCAGACTCTTTGGAGTTTATTGCTCTCGCTCTCCATACACACATTATTTGCAAGGGTTCTGAGAACATCTTTCTCAGCTTCCTCTCTTAGCTGTGGAGATCAGCTGCCTGCAATCAACTGACAATGCCTGTGGCTACTTTGAGCACCATGGAAGGAATGAGAGAAGTTTGTGAGCAAGTGTCAAGAAAACTTTTAACAGCTAATGTGTGAATGAAGTTTTAGAGAAGCTAAGTGTAAACCACTGTCCTTGTAAAGGGATTTTTATCCTCCCTGAGATAAAAATCACTGTATGTTCCCATTTTTCTTGTAGTCTTTCCTTAGTATCTCTTATTAACTGATGTCATAAAAGGAAATAAAAACTGCACCTATCTGAATATACTATAAGTTTTCCAAAATATCGGGATAAAGGCTATAGAACAGAGAATGAAAATGGATATAACAGCTAAATAAAAGGTAGGATGAAAGAGAGGATCACTGAGAAGCAACATCAATCAGATCATTTTTATTAGAGCATGGGAGGCCAACTGAACTTTTTAGGATACATTGCAGGTTAGATGGAGTTAGGAAATTAACTAGTATGTACAATCTGCTGAAAAGATTGTTTCTAAAACTTTGCACAGATTTTTTTTGTGAAACAGTTTTTGTGATGATGGGGATCTTTTTTACCTGAACACTGTCTTGCTCATTTAAAAGCAAAATGTTGGTTCAGCATATACATTCAAAGAGTAGTTGACACAGACATATCCTCACCTGCCAGATATGTTACAGAAGTGTTCCTGCTGAAAAAGGTGTGGAACTAGCAACCAAGAACAGTAACACCTTAAACCAGAGAAAGTAGATTCACCCATGATCGCCTCTCAAAGCCCTAACACATCTGAAGAATTGCAGTGGAAATAACTATAGCCCAGCATAGATAGTGTGAGGAGCTCAGTTCCAGGCCTGTATGCTGTCTTTGGGCAAAAATGTGTGTCAGCTGGAGGCTGGAAGCAACTGTGAGTACCTTAGTGGGCAAGGGAAGAGCTAAGGGCGTCACCTATCTAGGCTGCTGTAAGGTCTGTGACATGATCAGTGTATCCAATAATATCATTCTCTCTAAATTGGAGAGATATTGGATTTGATGGATGGATTCTTTGGTGGGTAAGGAATTGGCTGAATGGTCACGACTCAATGTCTGGATGGAAATCATTGTTGAGTGGTGTCCTTGGGGGGGTCTTTACTGGGACCAGTACTGTTCAATTAATCTTCATCACTGGAGATCTTTAAAGATAGACTTCCTTTCACTTCCTGCTCAGGATGTTTTATGTCTAGTACATCCCAAAGGTTGGATCAATACATAAGTGTTGTGAAAGGTGTAAGTATTCTAGGTGACTTCATTACATGATGGTTAACTATTTAGGGTTTTTAGCTTTTTTTTTTTTTTTTTTTAATGTCTGTTTGACAATGATAAAACTAGCAGGAAAAATAAAATAATTAGCACAGCCAGTGTGCCTGCAATTTTCCTAAAGTTAATTTTGAAGGGCTTTGCTAAAGTCCAGAAAAATAAGACTCAAATAATGCTGGGTTAACATGGAAAACTCAATCTCTTCCCACTAGTGGGTGAAAAGTTTTGAGGGCACTAGTATTCAGAAATCAGAATCAGATGATAACGTGATGCTTGTGTAATACAATGTTTACATTTGGAGTCATTCACAGAATAAGAAGAAACAATTCACACTGTCACATATACTGCTTCTTTGATCCAACATTGTATTTATCTATAGTATAGTGAGTAGATTTGCAGTCCTAAATGATTTAGACATTCTGTACTTTCAAATGAAAGAGGACCATTATGTCCCTTAGTTTTAGCTTCTGTATAACACAGAGCAGAATCTTTCACCATGTTTTTGCTTCATATTGCAGATAAACTTTTTTGATGTCCACTGTTTTGGAAAATCATTAGAAACCAGATTTTAAGGCTTGATCTGATAGAGAGGATGCTATCCCATATTGTACTGTATTTTACTGGTGCTCTATCAACCTTGTTTTTAAATATGTGCTGTAATGAGTAAGGCTCCACAGCTACAACACTTGCTCTTAATGTGTTGTCATTGCTTTGTATAATCAACACAAGCCAGGCTAACATCTTCCCCAAAAAAGACCCTAAATTCCTAAGGCAATGAACAGTGATAGTACATCTCTCACCCAGATGCATGTTCCATGTCATCACTAGTACATAATCCCACGTGCTTGTTATTTTTTTTCCCAGTTCTATAGTCTTTAAGGAGAAATATGTTCAGCCACTTAAATATCTTAAAAATAAGAATGATGAGTCATGCCTAAATAAACTAACAGATGCTCCAGTATACCTTGGGGTCAGTACATCAGTCAGATTATTAATTATCACATAATATGCAAACACATTATCTTCATCTGTTCCTGTGGTGTATTCCCAGGAAACCTAGGCAACGTTACATTCTACCAGGAGATAATTTGGCTCAAAGCACATTCATCAAATCTTCACAATCCCTTTTTGAAGAGGTGAAATATACATAAACATTTCTAAAATAAGCAAAACCAAACAGCATAGGCTGTGTATGAAATACATTTTAGCACAATTTTGCAATAATTTTCTCTATGACCACAAAAAGAATCTTACTATGGCAAATCCAGGTGATGATTTTTGAAAAATAACCTATGAAAAAATGTGAGGATCTCCAGGATGAGTGTGTATTCAGAATATTTGAGATAATAATCCTTTGTGTGAAATTCAGGTAAAATATGGCACTGAGATCCTAAATAAACTTCATGGTTTTGCCTTCTTTTCCCTCACTGCAGTTCCCTTACAGTTTCTGAATATCAAGACTTCAATATTTGTTTACATAGTTATTTATATAGTTTCTGTGTGAAGTTCAGCAAAGCAAAGTGCAGTGCAAGGTCCTGTACCTGGGATGTGGCAGTCCCAGACACACCTGCAGGGCTGTGGAGAAGGACCTGGGAATGATGATTGATGAAAAACTCAACATGAGCTGGCAGTGTGTGCTAGCAGCCCAGAAAATCCTGGCTACATGAAAAAGACCATGACCAGCAGGTCAGGGGAGGTCATTCTCCCCCTCTATTCTGCTCTCCTGGGACCCCACCTGTAGTGCCCCCAAGAGAAGAAGAACATGGAATTGTTGGAGTGAGTCCTGAGCAGGGACACCAAGTTGGTAAAGAACATCTCCCCTACAAAGAGAGGCTGAGAAAGTTGGGGCTGTTCAGCCTGGAGAAGAGAAGTGTGCATGGAAACCTCAGAGCAACCTTTCAGTGTCTGAAGGGCCTACATGGAATCCAGACAGAGACTCCTCATCATGAATTGCAGTGATAGTAGGAGGAGTAATGGGCTCAAACTGCAACAGGGCAAAATTAGGCAAGAAATACAGAAGAAATTCTTTACAGTCAGGGTGGTGAGGCACTGGGACATCTGCCCAGAGGAACTGCAGATGGCCCATCCCTGGAAGTGTTCGTAGGCCAGGATTCATACAGCCTTGAGCAACTTAGTCTAGTGGAGGTGTCCCTGGCTATAGCAGAGGTCAGTAGGACTAAACATTCTTTAAGGCCTATTAACATTCTGTGGTTCTAGGATTTTATGATTCTATGTACAATTAGGCGCTTTTACATTCTTGGTGGCGAATTTTGCTTTCATACTGATATCTTTGAAGTTATGCCAGATTTATACAAATATGATCAAGAATCAGTAGTTATACATCACTCTATACTGTAAATGGTGATATCCATATGGATTCAAATTAATTTGCTGTAAAGGTCATGCAGCACTTTTTTGGTTATCAAGAAGGTGATAACATTATTCATGGCAAGCTTTGTAGGTGCAAAAGAGCTTGGAGAAGAAATAAAGAGGAGGGAGATCAAGTTATGATTACATATTTCTATGTATCATTTAAGTGGGTGTCCTTCAGCCAAAGACTTTTCTCAGTATCCAAATGCAACATAGAATAGCTGAAAACCAAGAATAAAGGTAAGCATAAGGAGGACAGAAAACTGTCTTGGAAAGCAATGAAGCACATAACATTTGAGTATTCAGAGAAATTAATATCTTTTGGTACTAGCAAATTATGAATGGAAGATTATGGGAAAAAGAATCCATGTGAATCTTAGTTATTTAAGAGATAACCAAGACACAAGATGGAAAAAGACAAGCAATATTATTTCTGTAAACAGCACTGTTATACTAGCTTAGCATATCAGTGCTATCATCTATACCTGAAAAGAATGCACATACATTAAAATTTTCAATCAGTCCTGAAGATGAAGTATATTTGAGAGTATAAAGCTTGTAAGTTAAAAGGAGCTCATTTTCTGTTAATTTCTTTCTTCATAGAAGACAGCCCCTATGTTCAAGTGATAGTGAGGAAAACTTTGATACTGAATGAGAAGAAAAATGTTAAAAATTCTAGTGAATGTATCTCAAACCAGGCAAATGAAACTATAAAGGAAGGTGCTTTCATAACATCAGTTAAATGCAGAGATACCTGCAGAAAGGCAGCGTATGACAGATCACTTGGAACTGTCAAAACCAGATTGTAGTTCTTTCTTAAGGAGAAGAAGTTAAACTCCTGGAAGAAAATATATGAGTGAGGAAATCAGAAATGGCAGAGTCATGTCATCACAACTGTTTTCTTGATGTTGACATTTTATTTTCCATTTTGGGGAAGTCTTTCCTATTTTCCATTCCTCTAGGAAAAAAAGAACATACTTTACAATCCATTTGCATACAATACATTTTGCATTGGACTCAGAAAAAACATGGCAATGACTATGATCAAACACAACATGCCTGATTATTTCAGGCACTTATATGCAAGAGCAAATTAACCACTTTTAATTTGGCTTTACAAGTGAGAGATGTATGTTTGAATTTCTTTGTTTGGCTAGATTTTAGTTTGAAGTTGCAGTAAATGGACAGTTCATACTGTAAATAGACAGTTCAATATACATCAGGTTAAGATTCAAAAAGGTACAAAGAATCTTAATTGTATGACCAGGGTTGGTATTCGTCCATACACCAGAGCTCAAACAGGTCAGACCAAAAATACATTCCCTTTTCTGCAGATCAGACTGGACTAGGTTTTTGTTATTGTTGTTTCATTGTTCTGTGTTTGCCAATGAGAAGAAGAGGTTGTTTATTTACTTATGATTTTCCTCTTCATGGGTTATGATTCATCTCTTTCAGATCCTTGGAACATTTCTTACTTAATGAGCTCCTTGCTACTCAAGAAGCCTCGGGCTGTGGTGGAACCTGCGTCTTTCCTGTTCACTGCTGAGAGAAAGCAGTTGTTTCAGCCCTCAAAAGATGAAATGTTTTTGTTTGACTCAATTTGTTGGCTGTAACATAAGCTATTTGGGAAAAATGGTTGTGAATGGGAGGATGTGAATACAGAAAGTTAGAATACATGACCTAAATGTCTTAACTGCTTTTAAAACTTACAGACTAGGAAAGCCATTAGCAGTTATTTGTATAGTTTTTCTTAGAAATTCCTTTCTTTTCTGTACTTATGTCATACCTCAATCATTTTGGTAAAAGAAAGGAAAAATGTAATACACTGCAAGAAAAAGCTCTGAAAATACAGGTAATGTAAAGAATTTCAAAGGGTTTGTTTCACTTTATCTTTACAACACAGATTAAATGTGTCTGAAACTTAATTGCCACCCTGCTTTCACATTATGTTGCCCTATACAACATATGAATTATAAATATTTATATAAATGCAACAGTAAAATAAAATATTTATACATTTGTCTCATTTGTTACTTAGTCTTGCACTTTCCTATTTATATTAAATTTAGATGACAAATACATTTTACTGAAATTTACTATAATTAATATATGTGTTACTATATTTCTTCTGCAGCATGAAATTACAATAAAAAATCTTAAATAAATAATCAAAAATATTCAAAAGAAGAGACACTTTAACAGGAAGCTCACTACCTGTTTAAGGGTCTAAACCACTTCCTGCTCCAAGGCCAAAAGTAAAGGATTCTTACTTCTTACAGATAGGAGCTTATGCACTGGGCCATGTTTGCTCATATTTTCCCCAATAACAAACATTTTGTGTAAATAAGATTTGACAATATGAGAAAAATAGAAGTTTCATATCATTCATATCATTTGAATAATAATAAAATGCACTGATTAAAATATACATGGTCTTTCTTGTCTTTTGGAGGGCCTACAGAAAGTATTATGTAGTTCCCAGCCCTATGACACACAAAACACTGGTTAAAAATGTATGAACTGAATGTGTCTCTCCAAGCAAAATGTGGAATTATCCACTTAATAAGTATTAAAAAAAAAAAAAATGTTTTTATTGCTGTAAAAGTGTCAGTATCTATATTCCATACAGATAATATGAATATCTTTTCAAAAACTCATAGAAATATAAATCATGGCAGTAACATATTTTCCCATTGGCTTTTTATCTTCTTTCAGTGGTGTAGGCATATCTTTTAAAAAAGCAGATGTGCTGCAACTGCGCATGCCCATCAAATAGTTTAATGTGCTTCCTTGAGTGATTATTTTTTTTAAAACAATTTTTGTAACCAAAACTTATCAAAAAGTAAACAAAAAATGTAAAATATTTTTTCTTTCATATCACTTTAGAGCAATAATAATTACATTAATAACAATTACAGCAAAAACATTCTTTGAGTTTTACTTTGCTTTTTCAATCTTGATGTTTTCTGAAATGTCCAAGTCATTAAAACTTGTCATGTGAGCAATGACAGAGCATGTAGCAGCCTTGTTGAGACTTATAGCAGTATTCTATAACACCCAGGTATATTATTTTGGACACACTTCCAGTATTTTCGATTCTCTCTACAGCAGCAAGAAATAGAAGACATCAGCATGGGAGACTTTGTGTAGCATGAAATACTGGTAATATATTGATGAGTCCAAACATTCAATTTGCTGTAGCCAGAGCGAATTTAATTTAGTGGACTACATTCAATTTATGCATTTTTACATTGTTCCTTCCTTGATAGATAATAAAGCTGTCTTTATTTGTTTTTTTAAGAAATACTTCAGATCCATAAAACCATAGCATTTTCTTCTGTTCTTTATTTGCATTGAGATCCCTTTATACTTCCCTGGCTATAAATGTCAGTTACATCCCACACTGCCAAAATGCTTTAATGGAATTTTGGAGGTAAGTGAGGATAAGGCCCACTTTGCTAAACACAGAGATAGAATATAAAATGATAGTGAACCACATTTCTCCACTTACTGACATGTACAGTCTAAATGAGCATGGAGAGAATCAAAACTAGTGGAATTTACAAGCTAGGAAAAAAGAAGAATGTATAATGAGATGGAAATTAAAGGCAATTTACACTTTCCCTACCCCTCATGCTAGCTCTTTTTCCTCTTGCCACTGTTTTTACCAAATCCTTATTATGCAGACTACAACGTCATATGCTGAGATTTACACATTTTTATTCTGATACCCATTTACCCCCTCTTATATATTTATCTTTTGACAGAGACCACACTTTCAAAGTTTTCTTTCTTTCCTTCCTTCCTTCCCCCTCCTCTGAACAACACTGGCAGCAGCAGTATCACAGGGCACATCTTCCCTCACTGCCCTGCCTCAATGCCATTCAGGGATTATTTAATCTCCTAGGTAGAGATGGGACCATATGAGGCTCTTTATTCAGGAAGAATTAATGGTTCCCTGCAGGACTGTATAACTCTTCTTTACTTATATTAGGCATAGTTTGATTCTAGTAATAGCCTGGTACTGCAGCTTTGGAAAAGACATTCATCATTGTCTTTCCGTTTCTTGTTTAGAGGGCGGGATTATGCAAAAATGGAGTGTGAAAGGGGATTTGAAATGCACTTTTTAACTTGTATGTTACAGAAACTCTGAGAAATCACAGAGGACTATTCTGAATTAGCTTTCTTATTGAAATCTGCAGTTTATTATACTGAGAAGGGGCTCTAAAGAGCAAATAAAAAAGTCTGGGTGTAATGACTTAGTGTTTACAGAATATAACTGCTACAAGACTGATTGCTTGATACATTACTTCTTTCATTGTGAGCCGCAAAACAGGTAGAGGCATGGTAGACTAATTTGGTTTATATATTCAGCTGTAAGGCTAGACACTGCATCATTCTTCTCATAAAGCAGGGACTGGAGGTATGTGGGGCCTGTAGCCATGACAACAATAAAACAGCTCCGAGCCTGAGCTGTGAGTAAGAAACTCAGCCTTGTCTCCAACCCTTCCTGCTCACGACTCAGCTCTATACGATCTCTGGAGAGGGGGCTGGGTGCTCATGAATGATCTATTGAGCAGAGGTACAGTACTGAAAAGCATGTCTACAACGAGCCTTTTAGCAGAATTTCCCACTGTTAGACTAACACGAGCTAGTGGTGACATCAGCCTGAGCATGCAGAAAGTCCTGGCAGCTGCTCTACTTCACCACACGGATTTATTGCTGTATAGTAAACACTGGTCATAAAAAGACAAACAGCTTGTCTGCATTAGAACTCCCATTGTTGCCAGCACTGATGGAGCTGCAGGAAGAGTGGCGAACACCTAGAACTCCAGCTGGAATCAATATAGTTTGCAAATACCCAAAAGTCCCTGAAGATGAGAGACAAAGTGCCTCTGCTGCCATTTTATTGGTATGAACAGGCAATATGAAAGTAATATAGGAGCTTGTGATGTGTTACATGTTAAAAATGGATTATCTGCACACCTCACGTGAAATAAGCACTAGTGATAAAAGAAAATATCAGTTTCAGACAGATCTGTTTTCAGAGCATAGCTCTTTGTTGCTAGTGGTATGTAGTGCATATGGTTGCAGCCCATGAAGACCTAGATAATCACATGATGCTAACAGAACCTGCTCTTTTCATATAATGCTTAGCACCCAAAACCAGTTGAAAATACATGAAATAGTGTAGGAATGACAAGTGGCAGTAATTGGCAAGTGAATGGGGAGAAACTCAGGGCAACTAATACAACAATTTAACCCGTCATATTTTATTTCAAATGAGAATTTCTACAAATCCTATGAGAAATCACTTCAGTGCTTTCTGCTTTCCTTCTTCCACAAAGAAGAAAATCACCTTCATATTTTATACACGTGGTTTTCCATCTCTTTTGAATCACGAGAGATCTTACATCATTAAGTTTGAACTATGCAAACTGGTCTTGCTGGTAAGTATTATTACACTAGGGCCTCTTTTCAAGAGGGTCTCAAGGCTATAAAAATCAAATGAGCAGGTTTATTATATTCCTGATGACAACTGAAGATTAATTTAGCAATGTAGTTAGTTAATGAGACCTGTGATCACCTTCATCTGGACTGGTGTCTGTAATGACTGAGAAGAACACTGAAAAGGAAGAACTGTAATGATAGGCTCTCTTTGCAGCGTTTTAGCTCAGAGTCTGTTAATTAGTTTCATTTTCATCTGATTTTGCAGTAATAATGCTTTCTGATTTTAGATATGAGAAATTACAACACTATAACTTTGATTTTGCTGGTGTTAGAGTCATCACTGGATAATAATATTGAGCAAGAAACAATTTTGACTAACTGTGGGTGTCAGTGGCTCGTTCTTTGTGTTTCCCTCACCAGATGATGGGGTCCCAGCAGATCGTAAATGTCAAGCCTGGCTTTTAGTAAGAATTCTTGGGCTCTCATGAAGATAAGAAATCCACTCACATGTCATATCCAGTAGCATATCACAGTTACTTTGAGAAACTCTTATAATTAACTCCTAGAAAGTCAATTGTTACAAGTTTGTTATCTTCTCATGAGTAATTGTAAGATAACATTTGTGCCACAATCAGTAGCAGCAGGTCATGCTTAGGATCTTGTTTTTTTCTGTCCAGTTCAGATCTCAGTAATTTTCTGTACATTGTTTTTCTACTTGTTAGTTGTTTCTCCATCTTTTTAATTTACATTCAATCACTCTGTTCAGAAAAATCTCACAAACTGAAAAATACTCTAGTTAAGTGTTTTTCATTTTATTAAGGTAATTATCTTTGTTATCCAATTAGGAAAGGCAAAATTGTAATTTTAGAATGTGAGGATTTATGTGTAAAAACAAATAAAAGAAAAAGTTGGAAAAAACCCCCAATGCATAACACTTCTTGGAAAAATGCACCAAAGATGAAAAACAAATTTGTCATCCTCACAGTCATTTTACTGTTGCTACTTGGCTATACCATTTTGATTAGGTATCAAACAATATCTGGTGTTTAATGGACCTTTTAGTTCATATGAAATAAATGTATTGCTTTTATAATTGAAACAAAGTTAAAATTACATTTGACTTGTGTATCACTAGTAATTTTGGAAATATTGAAATCTTTCAACTATAGACATAAACACACAAAGTGCCAGCATTTTACTTACTTGACAAAAAAAATATTTCTTTTAATTTACCAGAAGAATCTACCTATGCAAGCTAGTGTCAGCAATTACAATCACATAGACTTAATCCTTCATAAAAAATGAGAAGAAAACCCCAAACCAAACCACTGCATAAGGCACTTCATTTCTTATATAATAATGTTTCTGAAGGGCAATTTTTCTTCAGGACAGAAATAGATTAAATGTACTGGATGTATTGAGTTTGAAGTATTTTAACTGGGGCTCTTTTATAGCTTGGCTTTATAGCCTTGAAAAGACTTTATAGAAGCTTTGAGAAGTCTGAGATTTTTGTCATACTACCTTCAACACCAAACTAAAGTGTAGCATCCACTTAAGATATTTGGCATCACAGGTGGCAGTCAAAGAAGTGATCATTCAAAAATGTCATCCAGGCATCTAACAGCAGCTGAAGGGAAGCCCTGACTGTAACTTTGAGTTCTCTTTCTGACTGTTGCATGCATAGCTTGTCTGAACCCCCACGTTCAGATGGAGCATCTGACATGACTCTTTCTCCTTGCTTTCTTTAATATTCTATTCCAAAAATGCATCCAGGATGATCCTGGCTACTGTGCATCCCCACAGTCCTGTCCCAAGGATCCCTGCATCCCACCTGTGGCACTGGAGAGCTGGAGAGAAACTACATGGCTGTGCTGGAATTGTCTAAGTTGTCCCTTCCAGGAAGGGACAAATGCAAACCTGAAAATCGGGAAGGTTCATATTTACTGTATATTTCTGTATATAAGGGCTATATTATCACCACCTGGAGCAAGGTAGAGGAATAAGCTGGGAAAAACCTACTTTTAGCAGAGTTATAATTATAAGAACAAGTCTATAAAATAAATGAGCTCTGTCTGAAGCAGAATTGAGGATAAGAAACATGCTAAAAGTTACTGTCATAGTAAAAATTATGAGTCATAGACAAATTAAAGTGGTTTGGTTTGCTGAATGAATAAGAGTATTAAACAAATAATAATCTTTGTATCCAGTCTATCAATGGAACTCAGATAAGAAAATTCAAAATACTAATAATGCACCAGTGGAAAAACATGTTGTTTCTGCTCATTCACTAGTACTATCTTTTAATTAAATTTAGATTAACATGCTAGCAAATATAGGAAAAATTATTCAGGAATTTATCTTGTTCTTTAAAGTAAGACATAATTTTAAGTATACACTGATAGAGGTTTTATGGAGGTCTTTACAAAATTTTATAAGAAATAACTTTGTATTGAACATTTTGGATATTTTTATCAGAAAAAATGATAAAAATTATTATCTTATGAATAGCTTATGAAAGAATTTTTCTATATATGTAGGAGGAGGTATATGTGTGTGTGTGTACACATTAGCATGTGTATCCATGTATTTGTTACAAGTTGAGAATGTTAAAATCTAGAATGTTAAAATCTAAAAAGATTAATGTATTTTGGTACTATTCACAGACTTCCAGAATAAAGAATAATACAAAGAAACTTTAGTGATAGCATAACAAAACTAGTACTCAATTTAAAGATTAGAAATTATTTTAATCATTATTTGCACAGCATGAATGTATTATAATATGTATGTTACCAAAAAATACTGAATTTCAAAAGGATTTTTTTTTTTTTTGGCAGAAGAAAATACAAGGATATTTTTCTACAGTGTCATCCTTCAGGGACTTTAGAATGGTTTGCAATCATTAATTTGGCTTCAGAACAGTACTCTGATGTAATTTTTTTTGTGGGTAAAATGAGGATCAGAGTGAGTAAGTGATTTGTCAAAGTCACAAGAAGCCTTGACTTTCAATGTTTTGCTGACAAAAAAGTGTTTTACCACAGGATAACTACAGGCAGAAGCAGAGCAAACACCTTTAGGCTTCACGTGCAAAATTTGCCCCAGGCAAAGCAGAATATGTATAAACTTCCTTAGGTAACTGGCAGTGAAAGCTACAATGTCTTTATTTATGCTAAGACTTTTATGCTAAGACTTTTAAAACCCATCAAGTACCATCGGACATTTTTGTAATAGTCCTTTCTTCCTTCTAACTTCTAACAATGTTTTCAGACAAGCCGGGCAGAAAAAGGAGGAAAATTTAGGTGCATCCCCAGAATGCCTTGCTTTCAATCTGTAGACGAAGTATCCATTTTCATATAATCCTGAAGAAATGAATGATCTTACATACAAATACAGGTCTTTTTACTGGTCCATGACTGTCAAGAGCAGTACAAGGAAATAATAAAATATACACTGATCTTTGCTAAGTGCCAACTCAAATTATTATGTGGTTATTGTGCATTTAACAATGGAGCTCCCCAGTGCTGTTGCTTAGAATGAGCACTTTGTTTTTGATCAGATATGGATAGTTTCCATGAAATCTTTCTTTCAAAGTACTGTTCATGTGCAACACAGGATCTTGAAATTAATGGATATGTTCTCCTCAGATATGCTACACAAATAATATTTACTTGTGAATATTCAGTCACTTTCAAAAGGCTTTGCTGTTTATTAATTGCCCTTCTTTATGTCCCCTTTAAGACTTCATGTAACTCACCATCCTTCTTGCTAATTTTTATTACTCTGTTGTGTTCCTATTATTATTGCTGTTATAAAGTACTGCAGCTTTCTACATTGACTATCTTCATTCGCATTCTTATTTAGTCATGATCTCGTTGTGGAGAGGTAGGTGAAAAAGTGATGAGATTAGGTTTGCCCTTAGCCTTTATTACTGGAGAGCCACAAGGAAATAAAGCTTTGATGTACTTAGAAAGCTAATCCTGGTGATTATGGGGAGATATGTGCAGTGGGAACTAGAGGGATATACTTCTTTAATCTCTTGGTGTTGAATACTTAATCCAGTAAAGATTTTTGGCAAGAAGATTGAGGAAAGAACAAGTTAATTAAACTGTTCACAGGTATTGTTTTCAGGAAACCATATTTGATAGCTTTCTAATGAAGTATCTGAGATTTTTGTTTTTGTAAAAGGACACTTAAATAATATAATTTAATCAATGTACTATGAAACATACAGTTTTTATGTTTTCAAACTGTTAAACGCCCAAAGATCCAGCTTCACTTTGCAGAAACTGGACTTGAAAAGTGTGGTGGTTATAGCAGTGCAGTGATTTCTTTTCGCTTTATTCCATTTTAGCCCAAATTTGCTATTTTTAATGCAAACTGAGTATGATGAGCTATGAAAGCAGCATATAGCTAACTTCAGATTTGTCCAAGTAATCAACACAGAAACCTCAGTGCTGATCACTGGCAGCATATATGCACATTTGCGTAGACAAGTCTTCAGTTAGTATCTCAGGGAGATAAAATTGTGCCATGCATATCTTAGGGAAGAACATCATCCTGATTATCTGTGTCTGTCTTTTTTTTTTTTTTTTTTTTTTTTTGCAGACAGATTGGTCTTAGGGCCAGCACATGCTAACCAGCTATAGACAGCAGCTATGACTGTCTGCATGCTTTGATACCTGGGACAGAAATCACCCCGGTGTGCGTTCATACACGCACATGCACTTGGGATCCTGGGGTACTCAGAGCAGACAATGCTAACACCAGATTCTCCCGGGTACAAAACAGGCTTTTAGATCTCTATTACCAGTGTGTTTTTTCTTCACAGTAACACTTCTATGTAAGAATAAATAACGACATAAATGGTCGAACTTTTAATATTACAAACCTTACAAGATGATACCACTTAGAGCAAAGAGAATATAAGGATGTAGGTTTCTGCTTCTCAGTGATATTTTGAAAGTATTCAGTGTTTTATTAAAGATGCACCAAATATAAAAAGGCCTTTCTTACCAGTTGAATTTATTCAGCTTAGTCAGAAGTGGCAGCTGTTATGAGTATACATGCTTTTTATCAACAGGGGAGAATGAAGACTGTATCTGGTAAAGGGATAGTAGTGAAGTTTTGACTCAAACCCAGAATTAACATGTAATTTTATTCTTTGATAATTTACAGTGATGACATGTTGATTTAATGAATATACACTGTATATTTTAAGTTGACAAATATGTTAGATGAATTACCTGTGCACACACAGAACTGGATGAAGTGAACAAACATTGTTTGTACACCAGAAATAGGATCAGGCTTGCAGACACCATGCTTTGCTTTTTCATTTGGTTGGGTTTTTTTGTTTGGTCATACATGTTTTTTTGTTAAGGTCATACATTAAGACATGTAAACTGTGCATAAGCAATTATCTAACCACACATTTTTTATCCATCTGATAAAATATTTTGTCTTTTATTCTTCTAACATTTATTTTATTATTTTAAGGAGGTTAGAAATTACACAGAAAAAGACATTACACAGTCTTGTATATCACTGTGCCAAACTGCTGGCTATCATCTTCCCTAGCATTTATTAGGACTAGGAGCACATGTCTTTGAGATAGCAGTAGATCCTGGGCTTCTGTGTTATTGAGGTGTTTATGAAAATGAACTGTTAACAGCCAGTCCAGCTTTTAAGATTAACAGTCATAAGAGTTCCTGAAGTTGTAGTAGCCAAGGAACATACATTTATAGCAAAAATATGAGAGATGATAGATTTATACAACATAATGTGAACATTTCAGTATAAAATTAGAATGTTATTTAGCAATTTCAAAGAGTATCAATCATAGAAGACATTTACATAGAATTAAATAGCATCCCTCAATTGAGGGATATTATATTCCAGTTATATTCCAATTTAAACTTCAATCTAGGAACAGCTTTGGTGAATATGAAAGAAAACCTTTGTTCTGCTTCATTTCTTGTTGTTATCAAGTCTTGTGTTTGAAGAACACAAAGAACAATTAAGTGGTGGAGGTCATTATCACAGATTATCATTTATGAGTTTCTCATGAATATGGGTTCAAGGAGGAGTTAGACAAATATTCAGGATGGGTTTTCGAGTTTACAAAGAAGTTTGATCCAGATGTAGTTCATCTGGAACTACAGATTCTGTAGTTCAGTCAGTCTCAAAACTACTAACTGCCAGATGCTGACAGGAAGGGATTGCATGGTAAGCAGACGAGGAATGTGCCTCTCTGTGTACTGATTCCCATGCTCTTTTGCTATCTGCTTCTGGAGACAAGATGTGCACCTAGGCTGATATTAACGTTTAGTACAAAATAACCACCAAAACTTTTCCTTGGCAGAAAGACTTGAAAGAGAAAAGGAAACTCCCAAAGCTGTTTTACTCCTCTCATTTTAATATAAAAAATGTGAGATTAAATGGCTCCTGGAGAAAGCCATTCCCCTACTAAGTATTAAAGAAGACTGAATAACTTATACTAATAAGACTGCAGCCTGATCTAAATGATTCTCCATAGTTTGTCTATTCAAATTGAAACTTAAATTCCATGGAACAAAAACATAGCAAGCTTCTTGTGGTAATTAGATGTTTAAATAATAAAGATATGAATGAAGACTTTTAGAGATCCTGTGAATGACCAAGGTGCAGGATAGCCTATCATAATGACAGGAGGACTATGCTACAAATAAACTCCTTCCAAGTAAATTAACCTCTATATCCTATTACAGATTTTTCTTGCCTGTTCCAGTGAAATGCTTGGCAGTTTTAGCTATCACGTTCCTGGCTGCCTGCTTCTGGGGCTGCACTCTGCTTCAGCCTTTCCCCTGTTACTTGACTCTAATGTGAAAGGGCGGTCTGTAGGGAGAGCTTAGCTCTGCCTGCCTCCTCCTTCCCTCATAGAGCAAATTCTTCCCAGGAGTTGCACAGACAGAACTTCTTTGGCTTGTTTGTTTTGTCAAAGATTAAAACAAGAAACTGAGAAAAATTGAAAGATTAGGTATCAATCTAAAGCTGTTTTTTTTCCTCACTCAATTCTAAGCAATAGACTTTCTCATTTGCTTTTATTTGTTTACCTTTCAAAAATTCAATTTAATCCCATAACATCATATGGAAATGAAAGTCCCAAATGCAATATGTTTTCTTCCTCAAAGTACTGATTGCTTTGGCTTGCATGTTGCTCTTCAGGTTCATACTTTGGCATCATAGTCTGGTATCAATATTTTCAAAAGCTCATTTGTAGCAACTCAGACTTTGTTTTCTTCCCTGCAGCTAACATTCCCTATGTGACCTTGGTGTGTCACCTAAGATACAATCTTTTGTCTTTGAAATTAGGGGTGACACCTTCTGTGATCCTTCTTGTTTTCATTTTCTTCAGTACACTACACAGAGAGGTTCCCTTGTGCATTCTCATCCATCCTTAGTCACTCGTCTTCCAGACAGAAAAAATTATTAGTCTTGTCCAGGCAGGAAAGAAGTGAAGTGAAAGACTGTGAGTGTTATGTCACTTCAAATGTTAGTAGATGCTCAGGTAGAATTGTTATGTTTAGGCCATGGGAGTATGTAAAGAGCACTTAGTAGCGGAGTAAAGGAAGGGCATTTTTCTTTTCTGTCCTTGTATTTTAAGCAGGTATCTTTTTGAAAGGTAGATTGAAAACCAATATTATTAAGCTATTAAAAAACATAATTTTTGATTTATGAAGTTCCTTCACTGAAATGGCAGGTTATGTTCATCAGAAGAATGATATAGCAATGAAAATAAAAGAAATTGAGAATGTTTCCAAAGAACTTTGCTGTAAGACGGAAGGATAGTGCACACCTTTAATGTATCTTGCAAATATGATTCATGGTATTTTCCTCTTCTGGTTTGTACCAGTCCTGCACCTTTCAATCCAGTGGAAGTTATTCCATTTGAACAGGAATATGATCCTGCTTAATGAAGAAAGTGCTTACTAATTTTCTTGGAGAACAAAAATATACTTTGAGAAGCTCCTCAAAACTCAACTTGAAAATTTGGACAGGAGACTCTGCCAAGTAGTTTGCATTGTAGGTAATATAGAAGTTAGTTTCTGAATATTACAGAGGACATTCTCTACCACTTTAAATTCTCAATTTAAGAAGTCACATTGCATCACTGAGAAGGGAAAGGCTTGTTAAGGATACACCTGGCAAAAAAAGAAAATAAATCTGTATTTTCTCCCAGTTCCTCCCTTTTTTTTCTAAAGAGTAATAAAGTAAAGATATTTCCAGAATTTTGCATGAAAGCAGCACATAGATGCAGAAACATTGGCCACTCACTACCCTCGCAGTAAATGTGCATGCTAATTTATATCAGGTTCCCCTTCTCAAGAAGTCTTCAGATCAGGCCATGGTTTGCCATGGTTATCTTCCCACACACATTATTAATTTTTATTTTCTGGAAAACAGAAGGAAAAGACCATGCACATAAAGGTCTTCTCCTGACACAAATCATGTGTGTTTGACTGGACCTGGGAACTAAGAAGCCTTCAGAGGCTTCTCTCATTTTAGGACTTGTAGGTGTATGCCTCAAGGGCCATAAGATTAGCTGCTCCTGTTTGCTGCTCTTTGATTGAATTCCACTTTTATCACATTTTTTACTGAGTCAGAGTGGTAAGTAAAATATAATTACCTTCACTCATGTTGTGAATGTGAGCTCTTCATCTGAACTACAATAAACTCTACAGAAAATTTCTAAGCTTAAAGTCTGTTGAATCCAAATGTATTCTTATTGTTTAAGAGAGAGTAATTCATATTTGTGTCCCATCTATACCAAAAGATTTTTTAACATAGGTACAAAAATATATATCTTTAAGGATATAGAAGTTCTTCCTCTGCCTTGAAGGAACACTTATTTGGAAAATAAGTACAGATGTTTACTTTTTTGCTTTGCTTTCTTCCTGTTTTGTCCATGCTATATGGAAGGAGATTCCAGTGAATCCACCATTTACATGGAATGCTCATGTCTAGATGATGGTGTGTGTCACATATATAATATCTGTGTGGAATGATACCTTTATTTATGCTAAGAAAAACCCATGGTTTTATGTTTTTTAAGTATGTGAGCATATTTCACTCTTATTTCTGTAGCCAAAATTTTAGGTAGAGATACTGCTTTGGAGAATAAGGTCATGGAACAAACCCAGACTGAAGATGTCCTTGATCTTTGCAGGGCTTTTAGTCTAGATGTCCTTTAAAAGGTCCTTTCAAATTCAGTCTATGCTATGATTCTATGAATGGACAGATCAGCAAAAATCAGTTTATCTCAGACTAGCAGAGAATGACTGCCATTGAGGACTCTGCTCAAAATGGCAAAAATATAGAATGTTTTTAAATTTTTAGGATTTTTTATTTACTGCTGATTTACAATAATTGTGCCATAGGATGAACAGAATTTTCTACTTTACTACCTAAAGTATATCAAGGATGAGATTAGTAATTACGTGACCACCAGCAGCTGTCCCTTTCACTTGCATTGCCGTGTGTACCTGTGTCATACGGTAGCTGCTAAAAGTTCAAAGTCAAAGTGTCAAGTGGTTACAAGCGGCATTGCTGAGATGTTGGTCTGATACCATAAGATTTCCTTTGGAACCTCACAACTTATGTGATCCTATGGTTCTAAACCTGGGCAAATTTTCCACCCCAAAAAAGCCAGCCCCAACTCCTCCTTTATGTGCACACTAGAACTTGTTAAACTCAGTTTTGACATTAGAGTGCCACACAGCTTCCCAGTCACAATTCAGATTGAAGGAGGACAAGAATGGGTCAGCAGAGCTAACTACAGGGACAAGACTTCTCTTCCTGTCAGCAGCATGGATTTAAGTTTGACTACAGTGGCTTAGCAACAAATTGGGTTTTACAGAGCACCTAGACTAAGGCTAGACTTAACTCTGTAGGTGATTAAAGTCTACTGTGCTGAGCTACCTCCATTCATGGGGTGAGTGGGTGCCTCTTTGAGATCCTGGTCCAGTTGTCAAATAACTGGTGTCCGTTTTGCTCCCTCTGCTATTTTGGAAGCAACCTCCAAGAAGTAAGTAATGAGTTTTCTTGGATTGCCATTTCTAAAATTCCATCCAGTAAAGTTAAGCAAATGGGTCTCTGTAAACAGATGACTACACACATTTTCTAAAGATAATTTAAACTTGAAGTGTAACCAAGGAATAAAGCACAGAGATTTCTCTCCATACATCCAACTGGAGACAGACAGGGAAAAAAACTTGTCATCAGAGAGCTATCATTCAATAAAACAAGAAAAGATCTGACTTCAGTCATGAGAAGTAGGGCATTACAAACGGAATTGTTCTGTACTGATGACTGCAGTGAGGACTGGCAGACGCTGACAGCAGTAAATGCCAGGCGTTCATAATATTCCTTGTGGGATGAAACACTGACTGCTTAACAAAATTAGCAGGACTGTTCCAAAACTCATTCCCAGAACTCAATATCTGACCATACACTGAATGCTGGGACCACACATGAACATGTTTCTCTCTTGTCTCAAAGTGACAAGACAAAATTACATTGGAATCATCACCCAACTAATAAATCTTACTGTCAGCTGGGTCTCGTTGATGGTTATTTTTGGTTTTTTGTTTGTATTACTCCTAGCATGCCGTCTTGGATAACTGCATTAAGATGACAATATTATTTTTGTCTTTAAAAAGTATTTTTGTTCTCCCATGTGGCTGTGAACAGTGGGCATATGTGGAGACTGGAGGAAGGAATGAAGTGTATTGTTCTTGTCACACTGTTCATTTATCATTGATGACTTAAGCATATTTGCTTCTTGTACACTGTGTGTATATCCACAGGCTTGAAATCTCTCAAATATAGGAGGGAAGCTCTGTTTATGAAATGAGGAGAAGAAAAGAGAAACATTGTCAGGATATTTGGCATTGTTTATTATCTCTGATAAACCACATTCGGTATTTTAGTGTTTGGCCAATGAGCATTTGTCCATCTGGTAAATTCACCATAAGTGCAGCTGCATCTGGAGAATATTGAAGAAATTTGGTTTAATATTAGAAATTTCCATGGAATTGGAATAAGCTGTACTTGTGCAAATCACAGCTCAGAGAAGCTTTGTCTAACTCTACTAGAGGTTGGCAGTGAGGCTGGCAGTGATACAACTGTCCTGGTGGAGAGCAAGCACAGTCTGAAGTCACAGGAAATCCACAGGGCAGTTCAAGTCCTTGTCTGAGACACTGTAAATGACAAGTGTTTTGCAAAGACTGATTCTGTAGATGGAGAAGACAGCTACGCAACAGTAACATGTGATGTTGTTTTTCTTGATCTATTTTTCATATAAATTTTTCATAAGACAGAAAAAGAACCTTCAGATTAACACGTATTTTTAAGGTGTATTTAAGTGAACCTTTCTTGAGAGAATTCCCCACACTGCCTCCTAAAAAAAAAAAAAATAAAAAAAAAATCACTTGAGAAGAAAGGGAAACATCTCTGTGTGTCTCAGAGTAAACATTCCTTGCTGGGCTCTTGGCAGGCACTGAGCCCACCCCTTCAGAAAGAAATCAGATCCTGAAGCAAACTAGGTAAAGGGAAAAAAAAAAACCCCAAAAACCAAAATTAAAAAACCCAACCTAAAAAAGCAGCTGTTAAAATATTTGGGCTTTTTCCTTCAACCTAGTGCTAGGCATATGATCATTTCAGTTGTTTGGCTAATGTGCTAGAAGCCTCAGACCCTCTTAAATGTTAAAGAGAATAACATGGATGAATAACATCTTGTTCTTCTCACCACCATCCTCCTCATCACTGCCTTCATCTCCACATTCTTGGTGGACAGTCATAAGATTTATTGCATAATTTTTTGGTGGCTGTTAATCAAGTATGCAGTTACAGCTTGGTTTAATTAAGAAATCAGAGTGATTCTTTTATGTAGGTCACATCAGTTTTTGATTCTGAATCTCATAAAGTTCTAACCTTTCTGAAAAGTCAGCTATGTATCTATGAGTTTTAAAAAATCACTTTTTTAAATGCTTCTGAGTACTTTTTATGTCTGCAAATGCCATTGCTCCTTTGCTAGATATATTGTCAGATAAACCTTTGTTTGACTATGGCCCTTGGTGAAATCTATCGTTTTGCAACAGTGTTTTCAAATAGGATCCATAAATACAGTCTGAGCTCCCAATTGTTTGAAGCATGGTCGTGCCAGAAAAGGAACAATGGGTAATTTAATGTTCCTTTCTTTGCCTCTCATCATTATTCATTTCAATAGGAATTACATGAAAATCCCGTATTCACAGCCCATCAAAGAACAAGGATATGCTGGCTCAGAGTTGTGAATTTTTATAAAATTATCTGAATTACTGTTTTCACTGAAAGGGAGGAGCCTGATATCTATAATGCTTAATTCATTTCTTTTTCTTGGTAATTGGACAGCACTCAAGTCTGTGGCTACTGGCTTCTGCTCTCAGAACACCACATCTCTGTGACCACAGCACAGCTGCTCAGCACCTCACTCTCTTGTTAAATTAGGCTCAACCTCCAGGCTTGCTCCAGGTCCAGCCACCCTTCCTCTCCTTTCCGCTAAAGGAATCCTTATCCTCACATGTGACATTTTAAACCAATTTGTATTATTTTAGAAATCTTCCTGATCTTTCTCTGACTCAGTTTCAACAGAGTTAATTCAAGATTTGAGAAATATTCCTCAAAGTACATTTTTAGATATTAAGTGAAAAGACCAGTTATTCTTAAGTAGTACTGCATTTTATCTCTGATCAAGGTTTCCATGTCCTTGAAGATACAAATTGTTCAAATAATTTTTTAACCTGTTGAGAAGGTTATATCACCCTCAACAGCATCTTTATTTCTCAAGTAAAATAAGGAATATACAATGAGCAGGGTTCAAAAGTCTTCATTGCTCAAGGATAGGAGGTCCCTCTGCCAAAGAGCAATGCTAAAGTGTTCAGGAACTGCATTTTTCCCAGTATTGGCCCAAAGCTCAGAAATTAACTCCTGCAGGGACTAGGACCATCACAGGCTGAATTACCTTCTAGTGTGCAAAACCTAAATCTTTAGATCCCCTAACTTACAAAAGCACAGCAATACAAAATGCTTTATATTAAAAAAAAAAAAAAAATCCCAATAATGACAGACACAAACACATAAAAGCCCTACTGAAACAAAGCCTTTGCTGCAGTCAGCTTTTCTTCTTTTGAGACTGGTGAAAAGACAAATAGTGTGGCAAAAAATGGCAGTCACACAAATTACTTCTAATAAAAAAATAGAATTGGCCAGGTGTCTGTCCCCTAATGTGAGTGCCATATCTGTCATGCTTACTGTTAAAAAGTCTCCTCTCCTGTCTTAGTGCCTACTGACTTTTGGAGACTGTCCTGTCCTGTGTGATTCCCCAAACCATGCTTGGGATGATGCCCAAAAGATTGAGAATATGCAAGGAAGCATGTCAACACTTATACAATGGGTTGTCATAGGCCAATGCCCCACCACTATGTAATTTTCTTGTGTAGATGCAGTGCAGAGTAAGAGCCAATGTAGTCTATTAGAAAATAAGATGTAGCAGAATTGAGAAAAAGGGCAGATTCAGATGAAAAGAACAAGTTCAGCAGAGTTTACAGCATCTTACTGAGGCAGAAATTCAGATCTAGGTGTTTAATATCACACTGCAGGCAAAACAGCATTATCTACATCATCTGGAGGTGGGATGCCAACGTAATGAAGCACTGTTTATTAAACCTTTTTGAAGGAGAGTTGTAAGGAATGCTATTTCTCCACATCTGTCCAGGGAAATGTTCCAAAACAAGATTTACAGGCTGCATGAAGACTCCTACTTTTCTTCCTAGTGCAATGCAGAATCATGCTTTTCTTCACCTTGGATACTCCATTTCCTCCTCACTGCCTACACAGCCTTCCCATGTACAGCTTTTTGAGGTGGGCCCTAGCCATAAATGCCTGTGAGACCAGGATTGCAGAAAGCAGCAGTTCCTAAGACCAGGACTGTAGCAAGCAGTGGCTCTTATTTCAAAGGCAGGTTTTTCAAAACTCTGAAGTTGGCCTTTTATTTGGTATAGGATTTGCAATGACACGTTCCACTATTTTCTTGGGAACAGCCAGAGCTGAATTATGGGGAACCAGCATTGTAACACTGAAAAGTGGCGATAGGAAATATTCATAAAGAAGTATTATCTCCTGAGTTTCAGAAAAAATCATGCCCTGTTAGACTGGTCTGGATAGCAAGAATGACCTCCTATAATTGAAGTTCCAGCAGCTTCTTAATTGAAGTGCTCTTTCAATCTCTAGTAGCCAAATGTCACTTCCAAAAATTACATTAGCCAACTCTCTATCATTGCATTTCTTCCTTCTGCAGTATTTGCATGCCAATGTAGCATTTTTGCTATGAATTTACTGAGCAAGATAAGGAGGCACAAATGTTTTTTATTGTTGTACATGCAGGATGAGTATAGGTGCCTTCTAGTTATGAGGCAGTGTTGATTTAAAGCAGCTGTGCAGTTCCATCCCTTCCACTTGAAGATCTGGTTTGTTCCCCCTATCCCAGGCTGCAGCTGCATTCTGCAGAAGCAGCCACAAAGCTTTTCATCAGTTCTAAACAACTGTTTGTTGTCTTTGTTTCCTTAACTGAACCTCTGTGTGAGTTGGGTCCATGTGACTTCATTATTTTATGATGAATGACACATGAAAATTTGTCCTTACAGGTGACAACAATAAAATAACCTCCTCACTGTTTCTTTTGTGTCAGAAAAACTAAACAGCAGTTTTGACCGGGACTTTTTTATACAATTTTTTATTGTCTGGTTGTAAACCAGTTGGTTAATAATTTTATTCTAGAATGTTTCCTTCCCTTCCCCCTCATTTTTGCTAAAGTAATCTGTATTTTCCAGCAGCAACAGGGAAACTGTGCCCTGAAGCAATCCTATAAACACTTGCAAAAGAGCATAATTTTTCACAGTCAGATATTCATAAGGCAAAAACTGGGTAGCTTCATGCAGCAATAGTGAAGGGCTGCAGACAGGCTGTCTAGTGGATTGTGCACTAGGCTGGGATCCAGGAATGCTTGAATCCTAGTGCTGGCGCTTCCACCAGCTTGCTGTGTGGTCTTGGGCCTGAGCAAGCCGCAGCTCTGTCTCGCAAGTTGCCCATGTGTAAAAGGAGGATAATAATATTTGCCTGTTTCACAAGAGTCAACACCCCTGTGTTAATGTTTTTACAGGACTCTGAAAAAGCTAAAGAACTGCCAAAGCGTTTAAGCCTCTACCAAGCAAGGCATTTGTCTATGCATTTAGAATAAAACTTGCTTTAGTGAGCAAAAATATTTCAACCATTTGCAGAGCTTTTCATTGTTGGATATTCAGTGATGTTTTCAATTTATATGAGTGAAACTAGAAAGAATTTTTTAAAAGATGACCAAAGCAGTGGTTTTGCACTTTCTGTGCACTTCAGTAGACTTGCTTATCCCTTTGTCATATGCTCTGTTATATTATTGTACACTAGCCAACTGCTAGATTCCCAGATCCACTACTGAACTTAGGCAATCTATTGAACTCATGTGGTCTTTCTTTGCTCATCTGACACTTATGCCGTGAATCTTTTTAGTAAAGCTAAACTAGATAATTACAAGATCTGCAGAATAAAACCACGATAATCTAGGATAAAACTGCCACAGTCAGGGGCAATATTAATTCTATTGTCTTGAGCTATGAAAGCACTAAGCCTTCCAGAGGCAGAGAGTGTTTGCTGTAATGCTGGGAGTCCTGCATTTAACCTGACACAGACATAAAGATGCACTTTGAGACAAATTCTTTGCACAAGTTCTGTAAAATACAGTGTGGAGCACTGGGAGATGAGGAGTGCTAATTTTATTTTTCATATCCTTCAGTCCTTCTCTCCTCCTCTCCATGGTACAGCTCCATGAGTGGATGAAGCCCTATGTGAACTGAGGTTGAATTTCAAGAGCCATTTTGGTCAACATGGGAAACGTTTCAAAAACTGTGAAACATTCTGCTTAAATGTTTCTGGTTTTTAAGCACCTCTTGTGATTCGAACATCAGAAAACAGTAATTGGTGTTAAGAAGCAGTGCCCAACATCTTTCATATAAAAGCAGCATTTGCCTCTGAGAGTCCTTTCTCTGCTTCAATCCAATGGAACCTTTAGTCTTCAGACTTTTCTCTAGTGCAAATAACCTTAGTAATGCAAAAGAGAAATAATTTTAGCTTAATTCAGATTAAGCTTGGCCAGCCTGTTCACCTGTCTTACAGACCAGTCTGGTGTATACATTGCACTGGCTCTGGCCTGCCTTGTCAGCACACATTGGGAACACAGGGGAGACAAATGACTGTAGAATAAGAGAAAGAGAAGTGCTGCCTTCTTTTAGGGATCAGTAAGTAGGTACTTTAATTCATTTATATACCTGGAGTCTTAGTAGGGCTATGACCAGGTATATAGGCATTTTCCAAGTTGCAGGCTGAGTGGCAAGCAGGTCCTAACTCCTTTTGGTTTGAATACAGGTGCAGTGATGTGTTGAGATCAATCAATTGAGCCAGCCCCTCTTCTGGCTGCACACATACTGAGGGAGGGGCAGAAACCCACTGCCCTGGATAAGAAAGGATGAAAGCTCCAGATTTTTTTCACAGACACCAGTCAGCTCTGATTCAGCATAACCTGAAATCATACCCTAAGAAACACTTCAGTGGGGAAGAGGAACAAAGTCCTTAATTTGAACAAATCCCAAAGAGAGACCTAAGGTTTAGAAGACAGAATCACTACTGTTTTTATATGAGGAAGTAAAGATCTTGTGACAACCAAGATTCTTGTTTAGGAGCTACATTCACATTGAAGAGGTGAGCTACAAAGGGCAAAAGAAAGTTTGAAACTTAATCTAAATGCTAATTGTTACTGTTTTTTTTGTTTTCTTTTGGCACACCTGTATCTTTAGATGCTTTGCTTTCTCTTTAGCATATTTCATCTTAGCAAATATATACTTTTGTCTTCATGGCAGTTGAGCTCAAAATGGTTTCAATGTGGGTGCATAATGCCGAAGTCTCACATTTCTTGGAAAGAGCCAGTCCCTAAACTTTTCTCCCTATTCCATCACCTCTATTTTGTTGTGAAACAGTGCAATACAGCACCAGCCTGTGCAACAGCACCAGCCAAGAATGCTCTCTTGGCTTACAATGATGTGCCATATAATATGTGTGAACCCCAAAGATTCCTGAAAATTACTATTGCAACTCTTTCACTGCCATGTTGATGGGCTGGGGAGCTGATTTTCCCAAAGCTCTGGTACACAATTGTTTCTATCACATTGCTTGCCTCAGAATCATCGAATCTATTAGGTTGGCAAAGACACTTAAGGTTATCCAATCTATGGACCCCAGGGAAAAACATTGCAGTTACCATATTTGAGTATTATCTATAGGAAGAGATTTAGAACACATAACTTTTGTTATTTGATATTTAATAATATTGCATACATATACAGTATATTTTGTATAATTATATATGAATGTATATAATTTAACTGTAACTCATATAAGACATATTGAATTATTAGAACAATAGAATCATGTGTTGGAAGGAACCTTAAAGATCATCTTCTTCCAATGTTCCTGCCATGAGCATGGACACTTTCCACTAAACCAGGTTGCTTATAGGCCCATCCAACCTTGAAAACTTCCAAGTGCAGATGTAGAAAATGTGTACCTGAATTTTTGATCACAAATTTTTGACTTTTTCTGACCAATGACAAGGCTGAACAACAACACAGAGTTGTAGATAAGATATTCTCATGAATGTGTAAATATCCACCTTCTTCAGGGAAAGGATATTTTCAAATTTAAAATTATTTTTTTTCCTTTTTAAACATCTCTTGCTAAATAATATAAAATATCTTAGATTCTTAATCTTCTGACACCAAAAATCAGTTTCTCTATTTTTATATCCAGATTTATTATATGTTATTGACATAGCAAGCATAAGGAAGCAATCCAAATCTGTCATCCTTAAATTATGTGAATGAGGACATCAACAGCATCAGTTTTGAGCACCTTCTTAAAACATCCTTTAAAAATTCTAGAAGTCTCACTCTAATCTGCTTGACAGAATACTAAATACAGAGGTAGAAGAGGATTAAATGAAAATTGTTTGAGAATAATGAGGGAGTGATGAGTAAGATTTCTAGGTACCATTTCTACCATTTGTTTCTCCTGCAATTTTATTTGAATTGAAAAATTTGCATTTTGCACTGAAATTTATTCAAAGTCTCACATTTTTACAAGGAGACACTGATTTCCTTTACAGATTAGCTGAATGACTTGGTGCCACAAATCTTACTCTGTGTCTGGCACAGGCCTTTTACACTGTATCTTCTACTTCTATAATTTTCTCATTGGTAAAAATTATGTTGCTTTTCTTTAGACAAGATTGTGAAGCCTGAAGATGGAAAAAATATATCAGTTACAAAACCACCCCTTTTAGACCCATCTGTTTTTCTTGTTCACAGTGCAGGAATCTCAGACATTTTTTTCTCATATGTTGTCCTTTTGCATTTTAATTGTTCCACAACAAGACTTGCTACTGCTTTCCTCAGAAAAAAAAATTCTAAAAGATCCCCAAGATCAAGAAATAGTTCCAAATATGTGGCCTGTATTTGACATTTCTGTATTTTTTTCTAGATATATCTTCCCTGTTTATATTCTAAGAAATGGCTTGCCTCACTGCTATTTAGAGCAAGCAGAGATTTGTAGACCATTCTTGAAATAGACAGACAGGAAATTGGCTTAGATTTACAGTATGCTGAACTCTGTGAACCATCCAAACCTGCAATAGCATGAAATAATTTCTGCAAACTCCGCTTCTGCCCTTTTGTGTTCTGGCTGCACTTGGAGGACTGGAGTGGCACATAACCCTTCATGTACAACTACATAATCATTATTGCTTTCTCTCTTTTAGGCAATAATCTTGCAAGGAATAAATTCACAGGATTTTTTTTTCAGTGCCATCAAAATAGCCATGTTATATCCTACATACATGGTGTAATCTCAGCTAAGGGCCTGTATTTAGTATAGAGCAGTGTATCCTGCTGCTAAAGTACTTTCACAATAATTCAGTAATTGAGGTTGAGAATTATCAAGACAGATGGACGCATGCAGAAGGTTCATAAAGGTTTTACACCTTTAAAAACAATTTAAATGCTGTAATATGATTTACATGTGGTTTGATTAGGAACTTTTTACCTAATTTAGTTACTTCCAAGTTAAAAAGAATAGTTTGAATTTTTCTACCTGTTCTTTCCTGTGTAAGTGAAATGGGGCTTATCAAAGGAGATGAGGTGAAATACACTGAATCTTTGCCATCACATTTTGCTGGTTATTGAGCTGGAAAAAGAGCACCTCTGCACTAATGCAGAATAGCCATGAGATACACCTGCCTTCTGTTTGTGCAATTCCCTACCCTCTGTTTATGTGTACTAGAACAATATTGCACTTATTTGTTCTTTATTCTTGAAACATCTTTGGAGCAAGGTAACCTTTGAGTTTCTGTTACTTTTCTTCTACTTCCTTCTACTACAGTCTGTCACTAAAACTCACTTTCATCTCTGAAAACCACTTAAATAAACTGCCCTTCTGCTGTGGAAACAGGTGGTTTATTTGATGCTGCCTGACTTTATTGTTTTATAAAACTTTGATTGGCCCATCTTCAGTTCTCTGACTGCCCACTGGAAGTGTAAGGATCAGCAGCAGCAGTGTTGCAACTACACATTTACAGTAGGAACAGGTAATGCCAACAGGTCTGCAAGGAACTGCAAGCAAGAGCACTCACCTCTGATAATTACCATGGAGAAAGAAGGAGCCCTGACTTTACAATGATGATGAGAATCTTGTAAATGACTTTACAAGAGCATTGCCTGTGTAAGTCTCAAGAATGATGATTTCTTCTGATAATTGAGAAATTCTAATTATTTCCAAAGCAGAGATGTTGTTAGGAGCTTATGTCAACAAACTCACTTGAAGTGAATAAATAATGGCAGTAAGAAATAAATGTTTAATTTCCTAATCACGCTGTGATTTCACATTATTTGTAACTTAGCTAAATTGGATACTATGGTTGTCCATAAAAGAATAATTTCATGACTATAGTAGTGATTTATTTAATGAAGAAAATACATTTCATGAAAAATTGAAGTTGGTCTAAATTACTTTTTCAAAAAGAAAAGAATTTTCTGTATGCAAATTAAGCATCAACATTGAGTAGCAATGTCATATGACATAGGACATCAGTAACAGAAAAATCAGCTGAAAACTTTCTGAATAGATTACTGATAAATCGTGAGTTGAGGATTATTTAAACAGATGGTTTGCAAGTTAGCTCCCGATAAAATACATAGCATTCACAAAAAGCCTAATCAAATAAATTATTACACTAAACCAAAAGTGGATTTACTGGTAGATCTATCTACTAAAATTACTCAAGAATTTTTGTCATTAAAAGATGAAACAATGTGCTGAAAGAAGACAAAAGAAATAAAGGCACAGAGAGCTGATTTATTTCAATTCAAAAAGACCAGAAATCTGTCAGGACTGATACAATATTTTCCTCTTCCAGTGAGAAATGGAAAGCTGTGGCTTAGATTCTGCTCAGTGGGTACAGCAGTTACATAATGCTCAGTGGGTGTTAATTTTTCTAATTAGGATTCATGATCAATGAAGGAAAGAGAAGAAGACCAAATGAAAGACTTTCTGATCTAAGATATGGACAGGAATTACATGTTCTTTGAAACTTCTTCAGGTGGATATACAGGATTATAGGACTAGAGTGGAGTACGACTGGAACTCCACCCATTTGCCATGAGTTTTTGCTCAAAAGATCCCTAAACCTCCCACCCTTTTTTAGGAATAGTTTAATATTTTGTAATTATTATTATTAGTTCAACAGATAAGGAAACCAGATTTTGGCCATATGGCTTCACAGAAATACAAGAGAAATTAGACTGAGAGAGCAAGCAGGACGATGAGATGGTTCCCATGGTTTCTGAAATTCCTGTTCAAGATGTCAATCTTAAAGACCTGCTACAGTCTTTTATATTCTTAATATTTTCTCTCTTTTCCCCAAGTCCTGGGCAAAAAGCACAAGTTTAATTTTACAAGCAGTTTTGCTAGATATTTTAGAAGTTTTCTTTATTATGTTCTTTTAAAATATGCTACTCTGTTATTTTGATACTATTTTGCTCTCATTTCAGTATGGCTGCTGCACAATGAAATCTTAATTCCTTTTACAGTTTAGTCTTTATTATTGTAAACACAGTTGACTGACTTTTAAATTTTTTCCCAGTTTGCCCATTAAATGTATTTAAACACATTTTAATGTCATACAGAAATGTGTTTAGATCGCCTGTGGTTTTGCTTGTCTATCAATGAAATGCTACTTAAATGTATTTAAATTAGTTTAAATGCACACACATGTTCCCTGGAAGGGAAATTTCAGAACCCTCTTGTTTAAAAATACTGATATATTTTATAGCTACAAGTTCTGATTTTCATTGCAAAAAGGTATGCTTCTTAATTAAAATACTTGAAATAAAGAATATATAATATATATTATTAAATATATATTTATATATTATATATATATATATATATTTATGGTAAGTTCAGAAGAAAGAAATCAGGAAAAAAATCTTTAATAGAATTTCTCAGGGAACATATTTTATTTAGAAAATTCGAATATTTAGATTCCATTCTTGATTACAATTTAAAGCTAGACTTTAAAAATTAAATGGATCAGGATAGCACAGAAAAAATCCTTTAGTTTGATCTCTGCATTAGCTGAGACCACTGATTATATTGGACTTTTAATCTCTGATGTCTATGGTTTGGTATAGGGAATCTATTCTGCAATATGCAACATGTTGTGTTGGAAACTCCTCTATTAATGGATGTGAAAAGAAAGGGAAAAGAAAACAATAATAGTAATACTAGTAACAACAACAGCAACAACAATAATAATAGCAGATAAAGACTTTCCTTGAGGAAGTCCTGATGCAGTTGGACAAGATCAGTGCACGATATTCTTCCTGAATGTTTGCCGTCTTTACAGAGATAGCAAGGTTCAGAGCTTTTATTTCTCACTGCTGATGCATTACTTTCTTGAATGCTGTGTTTTGCAACCTTTGAAGCCAGAAGACAAATCTCCAAAGCATGAATAATGCATATAGATTTTTTTTATGTTTAAGATCAATCCACCTCCACTGGTGACTGGGCATGTTACAGGTGGATGATAATTTAAAAACCATAAAATTTACATAATTACCAGTTATAGGGCCGTATTGGTAAACATTTCAGTTTTTGCTTCTGCAATTAGAAGTGTAAAAACATCTGTTTAAAAAAAGAATCTGTGATTATCACAGTTAATTAATTTACATGAAAGACAGAAAGATAACCAAAGCTGATTTGTGTCTCAGAGAATTTGCAAACCTATTCTAGATGCACTGCAAAATGACAGTGGCAATGATATACAATATCTTGACGGAGGCAATCACAACATGGTTCTTATTTTGAGGCAGAGCAATACACCTTGAACTGAAGGAGTGATATCAATGAGAATATAACAAATATTTACTGCAACAGTATTTTAACATCACTTCTTTGCCAGAAAAGGGAAAGGCTGTATTCCTTGAGGTATGTGTGCTTTAACCATGCTTTTGTCCTATTTAATATTTCCCCTTCATTATCTTGACTGTCCAGATAGTAGAAATATCTATTCATAAGAACACATTCAGCAATTATTTATTTCTAAACCCAAATACCATAACATGAACAGTATCTTGTCTCCCCAGAGAAAGGTTTAGAAGTTTTCAAAGAAAGCACCTGTGTCCTAGAAAAGGCTCATTCATTAGTGCCAGGAAGAAAACAACCCTGTTTTTTCATACCCTGTAATCTTAGTAAGTACCTAGCTTCCAAAAAACAGCATGTGGAATGTATAATGAAATGTGGATGATTTAGGGAACAAAAAAAAAAGAAGTTGTAATTAGCAGAAATTATGGCATTTACAAATTGCAAAGCACAAGAAAGTTGTAGCTTCATAAATCCAAA
This sequence comes from Pseudopodoces humilis, assembly GCF_049639895.1. Taxonomy (NCBI): domain Eukaryota; kingdom Metazoa; phylum Chordata; class Aves; order Passeriformes; family Paridae; genus Pseudopodoces; species Pseudopodoces humilis. The sequence continues at coordinate 42,528,500 of NC_142204.1, read as the reverse complement.
TATTTCTCTCTGCCTGCTTCAGTATTTAAACAGTGTCCAGCCAAAATCCATTTTTTGACATACATTGTCTGCAGGTAGAACAGGACAGCATGAGAAGGATCTTGTGGAAGGCTCTCCATTGACTTTGATTTATTTCTTTCCTCAATTCTTTGAGTAACTCCAATTGAAGCAGCAAGTCTTTCTTTCATTGCCCCTGCCACAGAGTGCAGAGGAACTATGTGAAGTTTAGCCCTCCAAAGAGAGAGTGAGCTGAAGTTTTACCATGTGTTTTATTTAATTTTCAAATAAATCAATTACTAGAAATTCATCTATCAATCTATTAGAAAACACTCTGCATTCACAAACAAAATAGCAGTCTCTCAGGTTGGATTTCTGTTGTACCCAGGACAGCTTACTGATTTTCAGGACTTTCACCACACTTTTAAAAAGCCTCTCATTTTCACAGTGGTTTTTAAAATCTCATGAGCTTTGAGATTAGTGGTAAAAGTTGCACATCTTCTGTAAAGATATTTGGTGATAAAACCTGCAGGGTGAGTTCATCTGCTCCTTGGGGTGCTCAGTGCCTCATCTGCTACAGCTGACTGATACTGGCTGCAGTCACATCCACTACAGTCCTATTACCCCCAGAAAGTCTGCTGCAGGCATCACTACCCAGGAGCACCTACTAGGGGATTTCTGGAGAGTGAACATTTTATACATAAGAAAGAAAGGATGATTTATAGTAAGTCATGCTCAAAAAGGCAGTAAACATATGTGTAGCTGACATAATCTGGAGAAACACTAAATGAGAAATAATCAAAGGAAAATGATGATTAAACTAATATATACATGTCATGGTTTTAAAGCAGTAACTAAAAAAATTACTTATTTCTTGCTGTGAGATATGGATTAGAACAAGAGCAAAACAGGCTTAAAACTTAAAAGGAATAAAGAAAGTTTATTAACAAAACTACAAGAATAAAAACACCAGAATAAACTTCCAGAATACTCTTTTATCTCTCACTACCTGACCATTCTTTTGTACACATGACAACATAGAGACAGAAAAACTTTAGAACTTTGGTGGTTAAAACAGTCCTAATTCTTGCTAGAGTCTTTTCATCAGCCTTTGTGGAGAAACAGAAGTTTTCTTCTGCTAATCTATGGAGTTTCTCACGAGAAAACTATTTCTGTTATAGTTTTCTATTTTCCTGATGCCAGCTTCCCGGAAATCTTGTTATCAGAATTCATTCCTCCCATTTCACATCACTCTGAGGTGTGTTATGGGTCAATGAGTCTAGGGATGTTATTTTTAAGGATGAGTTATTCAAAGGCAAAAGTTCTCTTCATCTGTTTCTGTGAGTTTCTCTGGAAACAGTTTTCTCATTGGCTCTCAAGGCCTCAAATCTTCAGCTATTACTTTATCTCACTCTGTTCCAGCACCTCACTGTATCACAATTACTCCACCTTTTGCTCAAAATCCAAACCTTGAACACTCCATTCCTCCCTATATACTCTGTCATGAATTAAAGGAGTTTTTCAAGACCCTATTCTCCATCTCCATAGCTTTAACAGAAAAATATTTCAGCTCATAAAGCATCTCCTTATTCTCTACCTTTTCTGAAGCTTCTTTTCTTTACTGTCTCTGATATAAAGTCTCTTTACATGCTGATTACTCTCTTTTTCTCTCTCTGGATAAAAGGATTAATCTGCAAGTCTCATCTGGGTAATGAAAAGGTTAAAATCTTGACCAGGTTTTGTAGATGGTTCTGTGATCTCTGCCAGAGCAGCAGCTGGAGTTGTCTGCGATGGAAGATTCCTCATGGCTGCTCTGCAGAGTGTGGTCGCTGTCTCAGCCCGCCGCAGGTCAAGAGCTTTTTCCTTTCTTTATTCGGCAGTCTCTGGTGAATTCAGTCACAGCAAAAACTGCAGCCGAGCCAGGGACCGGCCTGGCCCGGCCAGAGCCCGGGGCAAGCCCTGCAGGCCCCATCTCCCGGCCGGGAGCTGCGGCAGGCCCAGCCCAGCCCCCGCCCGGGCTGCATGGCCTGGGCAGGGAACGGGAGGCCAGCTGGAGCTCTGTTACCTTTCACAGCCAGGAAACAGAACAAGAAATTCTCAGGCTTAGGTCTTAAGGTGGTGTTCACAGGTTGATTTCACTTTTCAATGGTCAAAACTGCTGTCAATTCTTAGAAATGACCGATAATTGGTCAGGAGAAAAGACTCCCATCAGTCACCAGCAGATTCAACTTCCTTAGCTCTCAAAACTATCTTAAAGGTAAAGTCACCCCATGACAATACATCAAATATTTACCCCTTACAGAAATAAAATAGTCATTACATTTTCAGAATCCTAGGCTTTTTGCATCTATAACTACTAAATATATAGAGATTTTGAAATTTATCGAGATATTGTATTAAATATTAGCTAGGATAGGGCTTCAGTAAGGTCCACTGTGGTTTACTTGGTAAAAATGTTAACATCACTTATTTTTATTAATTACATTAATCTTTAAGATGTACTGCAGCTTTGTTCATTTCTAGTGTGAAGTTGATAAATCTGATTTAAGCTGATGAAGGAACAGGAGGATCAGAGATAATTAAAAGGAAATGAGGATTCATGAGAGCATTAAAGGATTCATGAACCTCTTTATATTGTATTAAATAATAATAATTTCTGCCACAGTAATTGAATATGTCACTAGTCTTGCATGTTTTTTGATACATCAATTAAAAGTCAAATAACATGTTTCATGGAAAATTGAAGCAAAACAGGTATCAGAGGAAGAAAGGCAAATGTTCAATGAAAGACTAAGTGTAAACTTGCCAGAAGACTGAGAAGAAAAAAAATCTGTCCTCCCTTCTATTAAGTGAAAATGGAACTTCTTTAGCATAAATTGTCTTGGCAATCTTCATCATCTATTGATCTCAAATTTTGAGGATGCCTTTTGGATTCTCATGCTGGTTTGATGAGAGGGATTGTTCTTATTCTTCAGTGAAAAGTTTATTTATGCAGTGATAAAACAGTAGTACTTTTATTTCTGTCAGTAGGGGTTAAAACATGGCTAAACAAATAGATTGCAATCTGTGGGACATGCTGTCCTGGTTTCAGCTACCACAGAATTAATTTCTCTTCAGTAGGTGTTACAGTGCTGTGTTTTTGGATTTGGAACGAGGATAGGGTTGGTAACATATTATAGTTTTGATTTTCTGCTAAGTCACATTTATTCTAATTCAACAACTTTTTTTTCTTGTCTTGTGCTCTGCCAGAGAGGAGGTAGACAATGGAAACTGAGAGAGAATGTAGCTGGGACGGGTGACCTGAACTGACCAAAGGAATATTCCACATATGGCCATGCCGAGTATATAAACTGAGGAGTTACCTGGTCTGGGCTCAGGAAGGGGGTTTTGGCATTGATCAATGGATAGTGAGCAGTTGCATTGGGCATCGCTTATTTTTTCATTTTTATTATTATATTTTACCATTTTATTTTACTTTACCACTGTATTTTACTTTCTTTTCAATAAATAAACTGTTCTTAGCATGCAAGTTTTACTTTGATTGCCCTCCCCATTCCACTGTGGTGGGGTTGGGAGGAGAGAGGGGGGTTGGGTGAGTAGCTGTGTGGTGTTTAATTTCCAGCTGGGTTTAAACCATGACATGTGGTTAATGAAGGAACAAAGTTAAATAGAATATTGTCAAACTGCAAAACTTTATTTATTTTCATATATTAGTGCTGTACTTCCTCCTGCTTGAAACTACATTTTCATTTCTCTCTACAGAGTCCCCATTTTTTCAAGCATTGGGGTGCTTTGAACCATTGGGTAATACAGACCAGAAGTGACTAAAGGGGATCATCTAATTTAAACCTCTACTCAAAACAGGGTTAACTTCAAGGTAAGGTAAGATTGCTTAGGGACTTTGCCTGCTCAACTACTGAGTTATTTCCAAGGTGGGGTGTTCTCTTGATTCTCTGGGCATCCATCCCTGTGCTTGGCTACCCTCACAGTCACTGTTCTTTGTTTGCAGTTAGCTTTGGTTTCCCCTGCTTCAGCTGGTGACTACTGTATCTTCTCTTTCACTGTATATTTCTACTAAAATCTCACCTTCACTGTCTCCATAGTCCCTTTTTCATAGCTAAAGACTAAAACTGGATACTTCATTAGCCTTTTCTCCAAGCTGAACAAACCCAGCGTTCCCATCTTTTCCTGACATCACATGCATTTCCCCCTACCATCATTTTGGTGCCCCTCTGATGGGTTCTCTCCAGGTCTTTGCTCTCTGGTGTACAGGGAGGGAACAATATTCCAGTTGTGGCATCATGAATGCTGGATAGAGAGAAGTAATCACTTCCCTCTGCCTGCTGGCTATGATTTTGATAATGCAGCCCAATATTCAGGAAGCTTTCATCACCAACAGACCAGACTTATTTTCCATTTAACTGGATTCTCTATGTACCCAGAATTCAAAGTTACAGTTATCACAAGAGACTTGCTGGAACTGTTACTTAAATATCTTGATTTCTACAATATTAAATAGTTAAAGAAGCAGGGGAAGGAATATTCACATGCTTCTTACTAAAAATGTTTCCCCATTATTAGACACCTATATTTGTTTTATTATGGTTTGAACATCCTTTGGAATTCTTGAGCATAACCATCAGCTCGCAGTTTACACAAGGTATACATTCATTCCTTTATGGAATCTGGTGACTAAAACAAGAACAGCCTCCACCCAAAACACAGATATTTATCAAGAGGCGAGATAATTCATAATCCAAAATTTTATTGGTAGTTTGCAATACTTGGAAAAGAAGCATCAGATATATTGAGTGAAGTCACAAGAGAAGAAGCAAAGATGAAAGCAAAGATTCAGTGGGTATATATGGAAAGGCCTGTACAGAGACGTTGCAGTTGCTTTGTCTTGAGAGAAATTATAATATAAATAAAAAGTGAGGGTAAAACATTTAGAATATACCAAAAGCATACTACTAGAAAGGATGGCTTTTTTCCAACTTTTAGCCCATGGTGATAAATATACCCCTATTTGGTTTTCATCATAATTAAGAAAACATGACTTTTATGGAAAAAAAAATAGTTCTTTTTATAGTGTAAATCCTCTCAAGTGTCCAATTTGCTTGAAGAGTAAATAGCTTTACAACCTAACAGATGGTGAGATTCGAGGAGAATCTACACACCAAAAATGTACCAATCTAAGTGGCCATATACTGACAATGTACAAATACACTGCTCCAAGGAACTTGGTTTTAATTTGGTGGCTTGATTACAGTAGTAGCCTTCAACTCATACTCTTAAATTGGTCTGAGTGGTTCATAGAGGTATTTTTAATAAAGTTAAAATTTTTTAAAGCTTAATTGACATAAGGATCTGGGGTTGAAGAGCCTACACCAGAAGTCTGATCTGATTTCTAGCCAGTATCAATTTACGCCCTTTGACTGTGGAAGATGAAGGAGCAATGAACACAGACATAGCTGTCTAGGCTGAGTCAGATGAGTTAGATACATGAATGAAGTCACTCAGTGACTTGCCTGGAAAGAATGCTGTTTCCTTCTACTGAAAATGAAGTCCCTTTCTGCTTAGATACTGAGGAAGTGTTACATTTATCCTTAAGGTGATAAGGTTTAGTGTCTAAGACACCCAGTGAGCACGAGTGCTGTGCAAGGGAGTAGAGACATCACTCTGACAAATATGGCTTTGGAAAAGACATAGCATCCTTGTGGTACTACATTACCACCCTTGTATATCTGAGTTAATGGATTAGAACTTTTCTTTCTTACATGTGTATCTGTAGCACACCCATTTACAAACTCCATGCACAGGCAAGAGGAACCTTCTAAATATTCCCATTACACCATGCTACAGCAATGAAGTTGAAGAGCAAGTATGAGGTTATTTAATGTTTTTTTTAGAACTAAAATACTTCACTTGTCCTGCTTCTCTTCTTAGCCTGCCCCTTTCCAGTCTCTGATGGGCCATGTTTATGGAATGTACACATGAGAGTGTGCATATAAGTGAAATACCTTTGTTCTAGGAATGCACCAAGTAAAGAATAAAGCTTTATCAATACTTTATGAGCTCACAGTATTGTAGTCTCAAATTATGAACTAAACTTGAAAGTACAAGGGAGGGCAATTTAGAAGGGAAGGAAGGGGAGAAGAGGGACTGTCTTTAAGGTCATATCCAACCCAAACCATTCTGTGATTCCATGAAAACAAACATGAAGACATACAGAAGAGAAGCTTCTTTGCTTTCTTTCTGAGTGGGTGGTGGGTCTGCACTGAATTATGTGTTGGTGTCATACCCTTATGCCAAGATGCATGACATGGATATGCTCATGTCAATAACAGAAGAGCAGGGGTACACCCTGACAAGCCTATAATCCTGTCCCCTTTTCCAGTTTTGGTACTTTTCAATGGCAGAGGAGCAAGTGAAGAGCTGGGGCACCATATACCACTGAGGAGTGTGTGATTGACAGCTGTACAGGAGCCATGCAGAGATGGACAGTGGGGTGGTGATGGAAGATCAGGCCGTGGTAGCCTGACCTTTTTTCCTCCCTGGTAACTTGTGACAAAAGGACTGATTGGCATACTTAGCTGGTATGTGGGAGTTTTGTCTTTATATTTAATATGAAATTTAAAAACCAGATTCCCAAGCCAATGCCCCTACCAGTGTTCTGAGTGCTAGTATTCTGAGCTCATTTGCTTTTAGTTGATCCTTTCCTACTCTGCATCAAGTACTGCATTTGCTAGGTATTTAGAACACACGGGGGAGATAATAAACATTCTTTTAAATCCATGGTCTGGATTTGACCTCTGTTTCAGATGGGTCTGAGTGTTGATCTCCTACCTCCTAGGTGATTATTCTAACCACTGCACTCTGTGGTATAGGACCAGCAGCAGTGTGGAATCTATTTCCTTCATTCTTCTCAAATATCTTTCTCAGACCAAAATATTTATGTAGTGCTGAATAATTATTTCAAAATTAAACTTTGCTTTGAAAATCACTATTTTCCAACAATTCAGTATAATTTCTAATCCCTCAGAAGCTTTCTTTTTTCTTCTTTTGCCTGACAGATAGATAATTTTGCAAAGTTTCACTCAGTTTTACTAATATGGGATCTAATACCAGTCAATTTTTTGAGTTAAAATGAGTTACACTATTGCTTTGATAAATCTATTAAAGTTAGAATTTATACAGAACATTTTTGTTGAAGTCAAGCGCTCCATGCTGGTTCTCCAATCCCCTTAAATGCACCTGAATAAAAAATTCTAACAACAAAGGATACCACAAGGCACTGTCCAAAACCTGCTCTCATTTATGGAACTTTGACACCAGGTAGGTTGCATCTGGGCAAACAAGAGCAATGTCTTAACCTGGACTGAACTTAGCTTACTCTTTTCTAGAGGAAGATAAAATATAAGCCTTCAGGATATCCTTCCTAGTAGGAATATTTTGAAGACTGCTTTTCTTTCTAGACTTTGCTAGGATCATGAAATTTCTTTTTTTTTTTTAGTTTTTCCTAAACTTATAGGTTCTAAAAAATATTTATTTTGATAAAATAAAGTGAAGATTTAAAAAAAAATTTAAACTTATTTGGCTTTTTTATTAGAAATAGGAAGTATCAACAAGGTTGGAAAACTGCTGCACGTGCCTTGCTGAGTTAATGTAGACCAAAATTTATTTGTGAAGAGACTGATGATTTTGAATTATATTAACACAAATCACCATGGAGTGATTTAAAATCACCATTTTAAATTCAAAACCTGGGGAACATAACCACTGCTTCCTAATTTTCACTACTGTTTAAATCTAACACTCAAATTAAAGCACAAAAATAGAAGTCAGAGAAAACTAAAAGAACGAGGGAGAAAAAAGGTGCAGTTAAGCATACAGACCAAAACCAATCTGTTTGATTAATGGATTTTACCAAACTGTCAAGTTGATATCTTTCTTTAAGCAAACAAAAGTGTCTGTAAGTCATCTGCTCGATATAAAACATCACTCCTTACTGATATGAATGAAAAAAATGAATCCCAGGCAATTACAGATGTGGTGCTTAACTCTTTTCCCTATTTCAAAGTCCATCTCATGAAATAGAATTGTAGAATCATTGAATGGGCTGGGTTTGAAGGGACTGTAAAAATTATCAAGTTTTACCCACCTGCAATGGGCAGGGACACCTTCTACTAGACCAGGTTGCTTGAAGTCTCATCCCACCTGGCCTTGAACATTCCCAGGGATGAAGCATCCATGGCCTCTCTGGGCATCTTCTTCTGGTGCCTCATCATCTTCACCATAACAAATTTCTTCTTTACATCCAATCTAAACCTACCATCTTTCAGCCAAAAATTATTATCCCTTGTCTTGTCCCCATAGGCCTAGGTAAAAGTCTCTCAAAAATACTGACAACGTAATTGTTAATATGGACTTCAGCCCAAATAAATCAAATTGAGCTGCAACTCATTTTAAATAATGCCTCAGGAAGCTCCAAAGGACAGTTGTAAAACACATATATCCCAGCTCAGAGGCTTCTCTGTGTCAATCTGGGAATTTCTTCTTAGTCCTCTGGGAAACAGAAAAAAATTATAGGATGCAAATTTCACGAATTATGTATTTTTCAGGTAAATTGATCTTTAGAAGGATCAGTAAGTGATTTACCAAGGCATAAATCACTAGTTGTAAATTCCATAAGCCACAGCAATAGTAAAAGTTGTGACTATACTTCAAGTCTTAATTTTTCCTCCAAAATGCTTTCTGCTCAGATAGAAGTAAAGAATCACTCAGCTGGTGTTCTTTGTTTCATTTGAAAAGGACTGGTCATATACCACAGATGAAAGTTCAACTTTTGTGCCATGGACCTGTCATTTATATAAAATCAATATCCAGGTGCTGTCAGTTGTTCTGCTCTGTTGTTAACTGAGACTTAACCTGTTGCTCAAAGGTGAATAAAATACTGATATATGGGAAGTTGGTCCTGATACATGCAGTAGTGTAAATCTAAGTGTATTTAATATCAAGTAGAAAGCCTCAAAATTGAAGTCAGTAAGGTCTTTTCTATATTCTGTACTAAAAGTGAAAAAATAAAGGAATAGCTGGGATAAGGTATCTCTGTGACAACCGAGCCTAAAATCAGAGAAACAGGATACATTTCTTCCAGAAAGGCAAGATATTGCAATTCAGGTCCTCTTGACAAAGCCATTCAGCAGCATTTCCCTTCATTATGAAAGGAAAATATTAAAAATTACTCGACTGCATTAAAAATTATATTCAATGTAGCTATTTGTGCAGCCAAAGGGAACCAGTGGAATGAAGTTCAAAATACAAGGGTAACTGGAAATATTTAACTCCTTGAGAGCATCTGTATCACAAATTTCAAGCAATTCTCTGAACCCACTCTAGTTGCTGAAGAAGAGCACACTGTATGCTAAATGTTACTGCATTGATCAGTGCTTAAAATCTTGACCTTAGCAAGGCTTAGATTAGCTTAGTAGAAGCAGAAGTCAATACATGTCTTTGCCTCCAATTGAAAGCCCATATATATTCAGAAGAGTAATAATAGACAGCAGTGATTCTACTTTATATTAGATTAATTTTCCTGTCTAAACAAAAAGTATAAGGACTCTGCATCTCTGAGCAGTACAGTCAGAGATGAGCTGCATTTTGGTAAGTTTCTGGAGCCTGAATTTCCAGGATCTGTAGAAGAGAAATGGACGTGACAGAAGGACAAGTGCAAAAAGTATCTCCGATTTCAGGAACAAGCCCACACGTTCAAGTACACAACAGTGAGATAAAGACTGACTAAATATACCAATTAAATGTGTTGGAAGTGTAAATTACCTTTATCTAATACAAGTGTGTATATCTATATGTATATATATATGTGTGTGTGTGTATGTATGTATGTATATATCTGTATATACTAGAAATACCAATACAGATGTAGAATAAAATGTAAGGAAGACAGATTTTACCATGCCTTTTTCAACCATGGGCATCAAAATGTGTTGAAACCTGGGTTTTAGGTGCACATCACAGAAAAACAAATAGTATCACCAGCTATACAGACATATTATAAGCACAAAATCCTCTTGGAAACTTTGTAACAAAAATTAAGTCTATGTTTTTAAACATTTTGCTCAATAATTCCTATAATGCTATCCTGGTTTCAGCCAAGGACAGTTTTTTGGTTTTGTTTTATTTGCAGTACCTTTAGGGGGTGGAGCCTGGAGCCAGGTGGGCATGTCTAGTTTGTTATTCTATACCACCATAACTGCTCAAGAGTATGAATTTCAAAAGTATTCTAGGGTGACGCCTTTAAAAGCATCTGCCTTTCAAGGACCACAGTAGAGGTCACTGCAGGCAAATGAATAAGTGCTTTTAAAATCTGGAGTTAAGGTTTGAATTTACAGGAGGTATTGTAATTTACACAGGACATGGCTGGTTTCACTTTGTTGAGTATCAGAGCAGTTCAGCACAACTGTTTCTTAAACTGGCATAAGCATTCTTATCACAGCCTAACACCACTTCTTTGGTAAAACGTTTTGATTATATAGAAAACTAGACTGATGTACTGATCGGGCAAAAGAAGGGAAAGGAATGATGTAAATGAAGGAAAGGAAGTAAATTTAGGAAGAGAAGAAGACAGTGGGGAGGAAAGAAGGGTAGAAAAAAGAAAGAAAAAGAAAAAAAGGAAAGAGAATAGGAAAAGAAAGGAAGAAAGAAAAAGGTAAGATTGCTGAAAAGATTAATTTTCGTTTGTCCTGGTTTGCAGGTTCAGTTCAGTACTCACAGAGCTGTGCCAGCACAATTTAAGGAGCAATTCAAGGGCAGAAAGAACTAACTGGAGTGTGAGAAGAGAGGAGGAGTGTGCTAACACCATACTGCTGCTGAGAGATGCAAATTAGATCCAGTGTCAGGCTCAGCAATTTCAAACAAGGAGCAGTGTTGCCTTGCTTTAGCTGGGCCTGCCCAAACTGACCCCCAGCAAAAAACTGGCACCTGCCAGCTTCATTGGCAGCTGGCTGATCATTTTCAAAATATTGCTGTCACTTGAACAGAGGCACTTAAAGAAGGAGATGAGCTCCTAAGTATTTTTGAAGATCCACAGCTCTGTGATTTTGGTGTATGTAGGCATAGATGTGACAACTTTCAGCACCTGCACACAGGAACTACAGAGCTGTACTTCTCTAAGCAGCCAGCGTGACTGAGCACAAGCCTCCTAACACAATCTTTCCCCAGAAATATTTCAGCAGAGTGTTCATAGTTTGTTTACTGATAAAGCACCTCTGTGTGCAATGCAATATGCAATGCTGTAGGCAAATCTCAAATTTATAAATTCACACCACCCCCAAATAAATCAGCTATCCCTGTAAAAATGCTGCTTTGCTGAGGCAGTGATGTCTGTGTCAGGGCTTTTCTCAGCAAAGCTTTTGGTCAGGAGTGTGCACAACTCTGCTTGCTTTGCATCTCAGCCAAAGCAACAGGAGCCTACAGCACACAGCTTAGGCACAGTTATGTTGTAGTGTAATTGATTTTCACTTACACTGAATGTCCTAAAAATGCATTTCCCCAGCTAATTTTGGGCAGTGCTTAGCTTGGGGTTGTGAGAAAAATATATTATTTGGGATTTACATTACTGGAAATGTTAACTGTTCTCAAATAAATTCACTTGAGAGGAGCAAATCTGGATTTTACCAGGGGACAAGGGGAAAGAGACACTTGAGAAAAGTTGCTGTTAGAGATGAAGAATATTTTATCAGTATAACAGCTCCAGCATTATAGTATCCTAATAGTGGGAAACAAAACATGAGATAATTGACCAGTATTGCAACAGCAGCACACATTTTACATGCAAACTGGGTCTAAATTTAAATTAAAATTTAAATGTTTTATATGTGTGGGTACACAGGATATGATTTTTCTACAGTTTCTAGATGATCAGGAAGAGATCATTAAAGGTAATTGTGATCTTTTAAGTACTTTTTTCTGGTTGATTCTGTGAAACTATTTACACACACACACACATATATATATATATATGGATGGATGGATGGATGGATGGATGGATGGATAGATGGATGGATGGATGTGCTTGTGTGAAGAGGTATAATGTATTCCAGTAGGTGCCCAAAGGAAACCAGGGGGCTTTTGCTGGGACTTTTTGCTGTGCTAGTGACTAGGAAGCCACAGTCACAGCATTCATGACAGGGCAAAATGAGGTTGCTCTTTTCCAGGTGTATCTGGTCCAAAGCAAAACCAGAGTATATCCCTCAAAAAATGTGGGCACTGAGGTGAGCATGTCTGCCACAGCATGAGTAGATGCAACCTCCCTGGAGTAAACTTTTCTAGTTTTTAAATTTTATTTTTATTTCTATCCTGACTTTAGGTTTGCCTTTGGGCATCTTTTGGCTTTGTATTGGAGAGATATTAAAAAAGCCTTGGAGTCTGCTGAGGTTTCTACTGGGAGATGTATCTCATCAGGAGGCCTTTTGTCTGCACACGTGCTGCATTGTGGAGCTTCTGAGCCTCTTGCTCTTCCTCAACACTCAGCAAAACTTCCTTCCCATGCCAAAGACTTGCATAGCTTGTCAGCCAAAGGTACATTATCAAATGATTCCCCCTCCAAGTAGCCCTTGTTACTGCACAGGACTGTGTGTGGAACTGTGGGTCCAGTGTTTGGATTTCATAGTCTTTTTTTTTTTGGTCAGTTCAGTAAAGTTAGTACCTATAATAATAAGTGCCTATTAAGGTATTGCAGTCTCCTGCAGCCATGTGGTGCCACATTTGTTTAGAAACATACTTTGTAGCTTCATTAAAACTCTTTAGAATGTTTGTCTGTTTTAAAATGCCTTCAGAGAAATTTGAATCAATCAATCAATCATTCAATCAATCAATCATTCAATCACTCAATCAATCAACCAATCAATTTTTTATTCAATGTATACATTTAATTAATGTGTTGGTCCTGACCTTTGTAGCCCAATTTTAATTGTGATTTTAGATCTATAAGAGAAAATTAAGAAAAAAAATTAATACATAGATCATATTGCATACTTCATATTTATCCATAAATTTCCAAAATATTTAACATAGCACACAGCAGGAATAAACCACAATATTTTTATTCCTCAGGAGATAAAGGAGTGCAGGAACTAAACTTAGGTATTTAGCTCAGAATCTGCAATATTGCTGACATTCTCAAGCACACAGAAGTACCTTACAGAGACTTCTACAGCCTCTTTCAGTTCTTCCACATAGTTTCTACCATGAGGTTTGTCTTAATATCTGATCTGAATTTCCCTTGTCACATAAACCTCTCTACTGTATTTTTTATCTGTGAATTCTGTTATTCTTTGCTGATTCTTTCATTCATTCTTCCAGTTTAGTACTCAGTAATGGATGTAATATTTCTTCCCAGCTCTCTACTACCTTTCACTCAAAAGAAAGACAAGCCTATAGGCAACTGCAGTAGTAGTTATGTGATTAAAGAATTTGCCCAAGGGGGAGAAAATGGGACTCAGCTTCTTGTATTATCAGAAATCCTGCAATGCTGATGGTGAGCTGAATAGGCCCACAGCCAAAGTTGGTTTAGCGTCTCATTAAAAGCTTCTTGTTCTACTCAGCTACAAGCCTAACCTCTCTCCTGCATTCCCCCTTTCATGCTGGCAAGTTTGCTGAGAGAATGCCTTTGAAGTTGAGGTACACAGTGGAAATGAACAGGGGAACCAAGCTTGCTGCTGTTGATGAGACTTAAAATGAGACAGAAGCCAAGCTGTTGTCAGTCATGTCAACAGTGATTTACTCTTAAGGCTTTGCAGACCTAAAGTTCAGGCATCTGAGGAAAAGCAGGAATGAGAAATGAGGTGCTGATAGACTCTGGGCACCTCCAAAGATTAAGCAGGAGCTTTCAAGGTCTCAGTTTTAGGTTCTTAAATTCCAAGTCTCACTTAAAAATATCATCGCCTTTCTTGACCCAGGCCTCGTGATAGCTGTGTTTCTGTGACCGCCTGTTTGGAAAGGGATTTGCAAATATCTACACTCCCAAGTATCTGTTAAGTGAGATAGTAGCACTTGAATATTTCATGTGGTCTGAAGCTGAATATTATCACAGAAGCTGAGAAAAGCTTGGATATTCATATTTTCCAAACTGCTTTTTCAAATTAAAAAAATGCTTCAGACTTCTCTCATAACTAGCTTTATTTCATTCCTTGATTAAACAGTCTAACCTGTAGACTTACCTACAAACAGAGAAAATAAGGCTGAACTACAGGATCCATAGCTCTGTGGATCTCAGGTTCTCAGTAGGAAAAACAGGGTGTATATGGAAGGTATTCTTTTGGGAACAGACATCATTTGAAGAGAATTGTTTCAAGGTCATACTTCTGGATGTAGTCTCTTTAATGTTGCCATGACTCATTCTGCAAACATTTGGCATGCATTTTACATTACATATGCTGAAATATATGACTTTTAAAACTGAGATGTTAAAAGTTGTGAAAACTTCAGGTATTGCAAAAGGGTAGGTTCCAATAAAACACTGAGGAGCTTGAATTTTTACAAAAAAAGGTATCTTTTTATTGCTAATCTGTAAAACTGAGTTCAAATGTTTTTAACACGTCTTTGTTAAATGTCTGGCACTTCTATCCTGGATATGCTACAATCTCCATCATGCTGACCTCTTTGCAACCCTGTGTGTGGTCCTAACTAGAAACCAGTCAGAAAAAAACCCTGAACAGCTGGGGAGAAAAAGCAACTCATGCAGTTTCCATTCTCAGAAACTGGCTGGTCTGGGATACCTAGAAAAGGCAGTATTCAGATCTCATTAAATATTTTTATATGTTATACAAAAATAGTATTTCCTGAAATTCTCTAAAAATTTTCTTGAAGAATGTACACGCATCCTCTTAAATATAATAGAAAGGGGTTTTTTTTACACCAAACTATTTGTGTTCCTAAAATGGTGTTTACAACTTTTATAATCCCTTCAAGTGACTTTGTGACTGTTACACAGATTTTCTGAAACAAACAATAATTGAGTCTTGTAGGTAGAAATATGTTAAAAATATTGTGACTTTCTAGGAAGGAACAAATAAGAAAACAACAGTTAATAGTGGACTTTAATTAGTTAACCATTGTTTTGTATCAAACTCTCTGCTGGTTTTATAGTTTAGTTTTTGTTGCCCAGTGATATGATGATGATTTTTTTTCATGGAAATATCCCACTGATTAAAGTGCTAGCAAGGAGGAGACTGGTTCAAGTCTCCAGCTCATTAGAAATGTTGGTTTAGTTATTATACCTCTGAAATGATCACTGAAAAAGAGCCAGTATGGCAAAGTAGAAGAAGAAAAAAAACCTTTCAGAAATAATTTTAAAAAGTAGCCTTTTAAGGCAACTTAAGTTTAAAATCATTATAGGGTGAAAGAAAAAGAGTTTGGGGAGCAGATTGCTAAGAGCTGTAATAAAAGCAATTTCAAATGTATCAGTATGAGGAAAACTGGCACAAGTCCCTTAAATAATTAAAGGCAGGAAAGTCAATGCAGAATATCTAGAATTATTTTCGTGGTTGTGCATTGTCAGAGGGATGATTTTTAGAGAGAAATGTAGTCTCACATTACAGTTTATGATATGTGACCCAGTCTGACAGCTTGTAGTTTCCAAAGCTGAAGAGTCTACTTGTATCAGACTTCTGTTCCTTTACCTCACATTTGTCTGGTCACTCCCAGCATCCACCTTGTACCAGCTCCTTTTCCCATCAGTAATTTTCCTGGGCATATAACATGCCTTCATGTCAGTGCTTGAAGAGAAAGAGATGATGAAAATTTGACTCTTAAAAGAGATGTCAAGAATGAAGGACTGTAAATTCAATGCAAACTGTCCAATAGAAAAATAAAAAAATAAAATAAAATAAAATAAAATAAAATAAAATAAAATAAAATAAAATAAAATAAAATAAAATAAAATAAAATAAAATAAAATAAAATAAAATAAAATAAAATAAAATAAAATAAAATAAAATAAAATAAAATAAAATGGAGTTACAGATAGAAAAAGGTATAGGATATCACAGGGAAAATTTCCACAATTATTATAAAAGAAAACTAGATCTTGTAAATCTCTCTCTTAAAATATACCGGGGAAATAAATAGAGAACATCCAGTTTGTAGCTGTATTTTCACAAATGCTTATTTCTAGGTATATTATCATATTATTTTAAACCCTATGAAAGCAAAGTCATTAAAAGGTCTCATAATTCTGATAGAATAGTTGATAAGTACACTCTAATGCAAAAAGAAAAATTGTTCCTGTCAGCATAATAAAGAAGCACAAAGCTGAATTATTTAAGAACAAGATCTGAAAATCATGGTGGGTCATAAGTCTCTGGAACACATCAGCTCAACTTTGATTCAGAAAAGCAAGCAAATTATTGAAAAACATTGAGATAATACAGGAAGTTACTGTATTGCTAAACATTTTGATCTAAAAGCTTCAAATTGAGATTAGATGTGAGGAGTTAATATTTTTAGAAATGTCTTTATTAAATTATAAATTCAATAATAGATCCAAGAGCAAAGTAATTCTTTCAAAACTACAGTTACACACATTCAAGTAAAAAATGAAACCAAAATGAAAACAAAGCAATTTGACAGGTTTCTCAAGCTGTAGGTTGATAAAAGCTGTAAATGAGCCTAAGCCTGGTGCAGTGCTGAATGAAGAGTGCCATTGTGCTGGCTGTTCTGGACTAGGCACTCCCTCCCCTGCCCTGGGCACCCCTGAGCACCTGTACAGCAGAGAGCTGGATCAAACAGCAGCTTCTACAATGATGTTTCAACTCAGGTTATTTTAAATTGGTCATGATCATGAGGTGCAACTTCCTAGCACAGGGGCTTGCTCAGGCTTTGCTTTGATAGGAAGCTGAGAGGCAGTTCATGGGCATCTCTGTGCCTGTGGATTTAAAAGCCTTCCTAAATCTACCACTTTGTGAGTATCCCCATAAGCCGCAGTAGCGTGCACCTTTCCAAGTGAGATAAAAAACCTACATCTGAGCTACTTCTAGCACCTAAAAGAGCCAAATTAGACATTTCTTCAGTTGCTTTCTGTACTTTATTTTTGCTGTTAAATTGCTACAATTTCAGGAAGAATTCTAATCTATTTTATAGGAACAGCACTCTGCATAGAAAATATTAAATTTCTTAATCTCACAGAGTGTTTTTTTGCACACTACAAGATTAGCAAAAGGGTAGGGGAGAGGCTTCTGTAGACAGTACTTCTGAGTAGGAACTGCTGTCACAAAAAAATTCTCTAGAACACCTGGTGTCTCTAATAGCAAGTGAGAATTTTAATAACATTTACCATATGTGGCCCTGACTGACAAGACAGTTTTTTGTAGGCTCTGTTCCCTGTCTAAGGTATTGCCTGGTGATTGTCTGCTGGAGAGTTTTCATCCACTGAAATCCTACTTGATCTCCCTAGAATCACACTTAATGAGAAAGGCACTGAGCGACAAATCAAAGAGTGATTTCTACATCCAGAGAGGATGTACAGGTGAGTAGATTCATTACGTGAATAAGGGTTCAAAGACAAGCTCATAAATTTGTCCAAAATGTCATTGTTCCAAAGGTAACAGGAAAGGAAATGCCAGAACAAATATCATCCTATTCTCGTTTCCTTTTGCAGTGTTCTCCTGGACACAAAACAAAAAGGAAGTAAAGAATAACTTAAATTTTATTTTGCCATTTCATGGCTATATATCCTTAGTAAGAACTAAAGCAGGCTCTCCACCTGTTATATTCTTATGCTACAGCAAATACAACAGAAAGGGAAGAAAAGTAATTCCTTCTGTTCTTTGACCAAAGCATGACACAGGCTTTCCACTTCTGAAGCACTGGGCAAGACACCCTGTGTGTCATTCTTCTGAAAGGTTATAGGTAATACTCTCCTGCTGATGAATACTGGATATCTTCAAGAATATCCTTCATAGCTTCAAAGTCTGACTAGAAAAAGTTATGGGATGGTCCATCTGCACAGGGCTTGCATAGCTTCTGCAGAAGTCCTCACTTGGATTGACTATTAATCCTAAAAGTGAACAAAACTGGGGCCTTTAAGCTCCATGCCATTTTTCTATTTCCATATAATTGTTTGCTCTCCGGTTACACTCTTTCCTTTTTCAGCAAAAGTCCAGGTGGCATTCTGTTGCTTAGTCTGGGCTGGAACACTCTTGCATGTTGCTAGGGCTTTGAGAAGAGCCACGTGGTTAGATTTTGGTTTATTTAAAAACCCAAAGGAATAAATCCCAAATCATCAAATGAGGAGATCTTTTAGGGTTTTCTACTTTTCTGTCTACTCACCCCAGCAGCATGCTGTTGCAGCATGACTCCTGAAAACCTCAGGGAAGCAGAGATTTGTAAAATGACACTGAGAATAGAGAGCTCCTAGCAGGTACCAACCCGCTAAGTACAAGTCAAGAGCTTCTTACAGGAGAGAGCCAAGCCACACAATAGGAAGGGAATGCCCTTTTCTGTGCCCTTTTCTGTTTTAAGGCTGGGAAAACTCTTTAACCCAATGACAGAAGTAACAAAGAATCTTTAGATTTAAACAACTGATAATTTTATTGAGCAGTCTTTTTCTGGAGGAGGGCATGGTAACTTGGTGAAAGCATAATTCAATTGCCATAAGTAATGGAAAATAACTTCTATAAATATTTTTTCTTATTATTTGAGTACGGCTATTGTTATGACTAGAGTAAGGTTACATTTTCATTTACTTCTCTGTATTCCTATTGAATATTGTTTATCCAGTCCCTTTCACAACTCCACAACTATTTGCTTCATGGTGAAAAATTTTGCCTTTTGAAAAGGGAAATTACTTAACATGACTGCAAAATAAGGAAAAGAGAGGATATTTCCATGTAAATTACTGAGCTTAATTTTGGCTGATTAAAATCTTACAACTCTGCGTGGCTCCACAGTAGATTTTTTTTTCCAAAACATGGTTTTGGAAACAGTGAAACACTATTTTGTTGGCGAACAGTTACAGGCATTTAAGCCTTTAATCAAGCTATGCTAAATGCTTCAGTTTATAAATTGTTTATGAGTTAACCAGGACTTTCCACACAAATCTGTTTCACTTTAATAATAGTCTGGAACTTTTCTACACATTATCCTGTCCAATACAGTCTTCTACTGTTCAGATCTGGCTACTGTTACTGTCCAATTAAAATTAGTCTCCCTTACAGAAAAGCTAAAATAATGTTCATTAATTCAGTTTAGTGCTGCCAATATTTAATAATAATAATAATAATAATAATAATAATAATAATAATAATAATAGCAACAACAACAACAACAAAACAACAACAACAACAACAATAATAATAATAATAATAATAATAATAATAATAATAATAATAATAATAAATTTTAAAAAGGGTCTCTAAAGATCTTCCTTCTTGCCCCTGTTACACAGTATAAGAAAGGCAGGCACTGATTCACCTCTACCTACAGTCCAGCCTGCCTTGGCAAGCCTGATGGATGCCTTGGTACAGCTGTTTCCGTGTGCCAGCCCAGAGTGAGGAGTTGTAGTTTTGCTCTGAGCTTTACACAGCTGCAGTTCAGCCATGTCCCTGAGCCCCACCACCATCCAGGGGGATTAATCAGCCGTACTAATGACAGGTCAGTCTGTGGGGTCAAAGCATTTTGTCATGTTGTTAAGTGCTTGGGGTACACGCTTAGACACTGAATACCAACAGAGAGAAAGCACGTGGGGTCACCCTCCTGGCAGAGAAGTGGTGAAACAACTATTGGCAAACCTGTTTGATGAGCATTCCTGCCCTCTCGTGGTAAAAATCTGCTAAATTTAGTTATTACATGCCATACTTGCTTGTCAAGCACAAAAAAAAAAACAACAAAAGACTAGTAGAAGAAAATTATGAAATATTTATTCTCTCATGTTTTTTCACATATCTTTCAGCGTCTGAATTTCGAGAGGTCTTTGTATTCCTTCAGCTTTTGCCTGCACCAGATGAGATTCTCAGAGATACTTTAATCTCTAGTTTAAAAAAATCCTTACACCCAGTTTAGCCAGATATACTTTACACGGACATAAAAGTGGACATTATTCCAGTTTTATTGCTACTCAGAGTTCTTACTTTTTGGGGCTTTTTTTCTATATTTGAACAATTCTTGGGAAGCCTATCACTAATGAAAAGAAAGTAAAATCCTGGAAGAAATATGTTAGGGCTGTAAATATACCACTTTCAAGTTCCTTCCCAGTATCAACATACACTTAATTATGCTGAAACACGTTGCACTGTTGTCCTTTATTCCCAAAATTGTTTAGCAAGTGTCTGAAAACCAAGGTTATGTAGAATTCTTGTTTTTATTAATGTTTTCAAAAAGGCTATTTAGATAGGTAAAATCATGTCCTTTTGACAGCTCCAAAAGTGGATTCTGAAAAAAAAAACCTTTTATTTGTGAGTCTAGATAGTGCCACATCTGCTCTTCAGATGTACAGCTTGCATTGTATTAGCTCACTTGCAGTCTTGACAAGGGCTGAATCATACTCGTGCTCCATCCGTACTGGCTTGAGTCATGTGATGCTGTAAAGTCAAACTCAGATTTAGACAGGCCTAGGAAGAACAAAAATATCAGCTAGATGAATTTGCTTGCTGTGAATGTTCTTCTTTCATCTTGTCATAGTAAAGGGTTATTTGGAAAAACTTGGCACCTGCACACATTCAAGGGGATACGCAGAAATACAAGAATTAGCAAATCAAATGGTAGCACCAGACATAAAGTAAAATATTGCAAAAGTGGATAAGAGTCAACTAGCAACATGTCTATCTCCATTTCACAAAAATATTTTATTACCCTTTCTCCTTTCTTTTTATGAAAAAGGTAGCCTATATAAAACAGGATAATGAGATCTTTACTGTTGCAGACAAGAAAGAAAAAAAATCTTCAGCTGTCTCATTGAAAGGGACTGTAAACCTTTCCAAGAAAAAAAAAACATACAAAAATATTCTGTTTAGCAGAGAATGTGTAAAGAAGCACATCAAAGAAAATAAATGTAGAGACAGATGTCATGCACATTTCAATGAAAATGGCAAATTCTTCCAGATTTGTTGCTGTGAGTAGTCATACATCTGTGACATGCAAATTTGGCTTTTCTTCTGGAGTGGAATATATTTATAGATTTATATCCAAACGCTGATTCATTAATGAAAAATCCAGGGCCAAGGTTTTCAAAAGGGACTAATGATTTTGAGATCTCAAGTCCAAACACCTCAAATTAATTTTATGTTCATTCATATAAAATTGACAGGTGGGGACAGTGGAAATGAATGCATGCAAAAAGAATGAGACACTTGACCTATGCACTGGGTTTATGGAAAACAACTCATAACAGCTTTACTAATCCTTGTTGCATAAAAATGACTTTGTGAAATGCCTATCCCTATGAGACTAGCCATTGATGGAAATAATACTTTCTAAATAATTCTTTATAGAAATAATATTTTTTTTAACAAGGACTTAAGTTTCAAGAAGCTTATTTTGATTTGCTGTTTTCTGCAACCGGCTTTCATTTTAAGATTTTCAGAGTTTGTTTACTGCTCAGTATATTAATTTGGACTTTGGATAATTGTTTAAAAGAAAGATACAGTTTTAAACAACCTGTTACAGGCTTGCTTTTCTTATGAGTTGTTAAGATAATGTGGTGTTCTTAATTTACTTCATGGTAATGTGCCTCAAAATATTGTTTACATCAAACAAATTAAAACTATTTTAAAAGAATATTTAAAAAACTGTAAAAATGGTTCTCAGTGCTGGAAACAACATCTGCCATATATTGGTGTTACCTACATTCCTTACTCTTGGGCTGCATCACAATCCAGGCTACTGACCACTGCAGGAAGGAATGAATGAGTCCTTTACACTAATGCCTTGTGAAAGTATCTCCCAAAGTGATGTTGGAAAATAAGATTGAAATGAGCTTTTTTCCCCCTCCTTCCTGTAACGCAAGTAGGAGAATCAAGATGCTTTGAGATTTCAGATATATCACACATGTCTTGTGCTTGCCCTTGAAGGGTATAACAAAAATTGAAGGCAAAGCCCTTTTTAGTTGTGGGAAGTATTTTAAGAGACTGAGGGTTTTTTCCTGAGTTAGTTACCACAAAATCCTCATAGAAGTGCAGAACATTATTCAGCCGACCTAACTTAAGATGCTAAGTTAAGACATTCATCAGAAGCCTGCTCACAGAAAGTTCTCTTAATCATTGATGGAAAGTAACAGATGTCTCCAGATAGTGATTCAGATGGTGGGCTGAACTGCCTTTTTTATCTAACCTCCCTGATTGACTGTGAAACCTTTTCTTGTTCCTCACCCACCAGTTTTTGCACTTATTATCCTAATTCCTCTAAAACAGATGTGAACTCAGTTTCATTTTATTTAAACCTTCAGACAATAAACTTATTTTTCTTAGTTGCCAGACCTTTCAAGAGCTGACCATGGATACAGGGGTTCCTTGGATCACAAATTGAAAATCATTTCCATATAGGCAGTAGTTGCCACAGCAACAAGGCTTCAACAATGCTCAAGCAATTAGCTGTACTTGGGATGAATCTTGGCTTTTATAAGATTGTGTACCTTGATTGAATGAAAGTAGATTTCAAGGCATTGAAGGGTTCTATTGAAGAAGAAGATGTAAAATGAAAATTTGTTCTCTTCCACAGAATAAGGGAAGAATAACTGTTTGTCTTAAAATAGGAGCTATTAAAATGAATCAAGGCTGTCTAATATTTCAGGAATTACAGTCTAATTTCCAGGTCTCAAGAACCAGCAGTGTGCCAAAAATAGGCTCTATATAGAGACAACAAGGCAAAGAAAACATCACAATTAAGGGATAAGTGTTTGAGCCTTAGGGTTTAAATACTCATTAGAGCAAACAGGCTTATTTGCTTGCAGATGTGGGAAATGTACACATTTTTCTTCCAAGGAAGAGTCAGCAACTCTGTGACCAGAACACTCACTGGAATAAAGTTGCTTGACAGAAACAGAAATTGTTAGGAGTGGCCAGATCAGGAAGCCCACAGGGGGCAAGGCTGCTGCAGTAACACGATGCCTGCAGGTCTGATGGCAGTGAGACTGACCATGTAGCACTGGCAGAGGTGTTGGCTGGGCTGGGCTCTCTTGTTTCTCACTGGGACACTGGGGTGTGTCTTTGGGGCTGTGGGATGAGATTTTGACAGGGTGGTGGCTCCTGTGAAGCTCCAGAGAACAAAGGGATATTGGTGTTTCCCCAGCTGCACTCACTTGGCAGTGATGAGGATGGGGAGGAAGGAAGGTTTTGTCACATAAGCTAACAGAAAGTTCAGGGACTTTGAGCAAAATTAACATTAAACAAAAATGTTTTAGTCATTGGACAATTAAGTGTTCAAGGTCATCCTCTGAAGTTTCTTATCCTTATTACCCTTATTTCTTATCCAAAAGTTCTTGATTAAACATTTCACAGAATTTTGTATGCTCTAGGGGGAAAAAACCCCAAAATTTTAATGGATCAACTCTTGCTGAATCAACTTCTTGCACTTTACAAGAAATTTTTTGACCAGCTATCATTGCACAACTTTAGTCCTACACCTCCCAGCTGCTACAAGCAGAAGCTGATGGTTACACTGATGTTGCACAGATGAGAAGAGAGCATGTGTTGTGTGGGTATTGATTTTAGCCAGCACAGGAGCATAATGGAGTCTTCTACAAACACTTAGAAGTGATGCTTTAATTTTATTACCTTTACCCACATAACTTCCAGCCAAAAGAAAGACTTCTAATAGCTAAGTGTTTTTCTTTAGTTCCTCAGTTAAAACCATATTGACTTCATGGAGACTTATTCTTTGTGGGGAGCTATAGAATGCTATGTACTTGTGAATGGTTTATTACATTTCATGTAACAAATGTAGCTCAGCACAATGACTTTTGCACTACTGCACAGATTAGTTTTGTGTCCATCTTTTGACCAGAAAACACTGGCCATTTTTAAGAGAAGATTCATACACTGCAGATGCACTTTATCATACAGACTGCTATTTTCGATTTCATTTTAACTTATGCAATGTCCTCTGTGATATGCATTTTGATGGATAGATCAACAAAAATTAAACAATCAAACTAATATGTGTTTCTTTTGTCTGTATTTTGCCTATACCTACTAGTCTTCTTCATGTGGCACATTTTATCAATAAAATTGAATTAACCCTCTCAGAACTGCTTGCACAATGGAGATTAACTTTGGAGGCCTCAGGATGGCTGAGACTTTACTGCTCATTGTGGTTTCTAGAGCAAACATACGGGTTTAAATATAGGTTTAATTGCCTATTCTGTAGACATTTTTTTTCAGAATAGTTTATAAATTGTATATGCTTTTTTTATTTTATTTTAATAACTTGTCCTCATTTCCTTTTTGTTAAAAAAATATGATTGGTTTAAAACAATAAGTATTGCTCATGGTCCGTGTGACTTATAACTGGGACAAAGGAACACACTTTCATGGATCTGAATCTGCTTTTAGTCAGTATCTTCCTACGAGGTACCACAGTCTCCCCTCCTGATAACTTTTGGCTGTAACATACTGTACTAATGTTTTGACTGGGAGTCCAGCCCCTAGCAGATTAAAAAAAAAGAACCCCAGTTGGGCTTTTATGTGCCTTTACAGGACCACAGCCAAATCAAAATATTTGGTTTTCAGACCTCTGGTCTTTAAGGATTATGAAATGAAACAAAAGCAGTTTTCTATGGAATGTACATAGTTTTTGCTAAGAAAAGAAAATTGGTTTGGTCAAAAGCCCAATTTTACATTGAAAGACTTCCAATATGAAGTGTTTAGGCAGCCATAAAATATAGTTATAAATATGAATTAACAGAATTTAATATTTTAGGTTATCTCCTTACACTTACACATACACACACAAGCACACACATACTATGGACAGACAGCTAGTAGGGCAGCAGTATTCATTTTACTCATTATTTAAAGAAGGAATGAAACAGTGAAGCAATGTTTTCTAAGTAATAATCCTCAAACAAATTAAAAAAAATATTCTCCTGCAAGGTGCATAGAGAACAACATCATTAACATGATAATCCACTGAGAAACTACTTCCTAGACTTTAAGGCAGACACCTGTAAAAGATAACTGAGCTTAGATAAATTTTTAGAGTACAAATTCACTGAATAAGTGTGGGTTTTCCAATTGTATAATTTTAAAAAGAAACAAGTGTGGGATGGTTATAATATTCGCTACACTGCTTAATGAGACAGAGAATTAGCTCGATTTCGGATGTGTCATATCTGGTAGGTGAATGGGTTATTAACTTTAATGCAGTAAATGCAATGTTAGTCTCACATTTAATCATGTAAATCCAAGATAATGGTTGGCAAACTCATGAAATAAAATCTGTAATTTACAAGTCCATAACAGAAATAGTGACCTGTGTGTATATGTAAGTGGATAGGGTGGATTGTGAATAACAGAAAAAGCAACAGAGGAGAGGAGAACAAAGAAGTAAAGGTGCATTTGAGCAAGCATTTATAATGATATAATCCAGAAAGCAGCTTAAGCACAGCCATAGGCCATGTGGTTTCTACTCTTGTCATCGGTTAAGTCTTAAAAACCGAGTGATTCTACTACTCTAAGTGCAGGGACCATGGCACCAGCTATTGGGTAGGGCATATGTATGCTTGCCTCTACCTGATTCATCAGGCTTGCACAGAGGAAAGATCAGTTAGACCTTCGATTAAAGTGATAGACATAATAAAGTAATAGACATAATAAGGGTATTGTTTTCTAGGCTGAAATAACATCCCAGGTGCAGCATAGATACAGCCCATCATGCCATACAGTGCTCCTAAAACTGCACAGGAGATTCATTAGCTGACATAGGCATCAGTCTGGACTGGCCATCTATGGGGCTTTTTGGGTGAGAGATCCCTGAATTTCATCCACACACCTCAGGGTCAGATCTCATTCATTTATCTGTGGATTCTTTTCAGAATACATGCAGTTTTGGGGGGTAGAAAAAGGTGATATTATGACAGCTTTGCAGGAAAACAATTAGAATGTAGGTCAATATAGTAAAAATAAGACTGTATTATTCTACTTTGTAGTGATCCTCAACAAGCTGAAGAAAAAAAACCCTGCTCTTGTAGTAAGACAACAAAAGAGATTATCAGCAAGTATGCAAATCATGTTTTATTTTTAAATATCCTATTAGAATGGTAGTCCTGAAAGTCTTCAGGAACTAAAGGTACTGGCTTTTGCTCATTTTCACATGGAGACATCTTGAACATGCTGCCCTCATAAAAAGTATCTGTATACTTCAGTGAGGGATGGGACTCCTTTCCAGGCAGCTGTTTTCTGCTCTCTGCTTTAATATTAATAAACAAAATCTTTCAGAAATTAGTGAAGTAATGGAAAGTCTCAGGATAATGAAATAACAGCCTACAGATGTATGTTTGTGTGATAGACCAAGTAGTCAGCAAACAGGCAGAGAAATAAAGCCAGGTTAGCTCATTACTTTTTATGTGCTTGGGATCAACAGAGATGGTTCAGTGATTCCTTAGATGGCTTTTGTGCTAAGTTTAGGGTAGTTTGTTTTGTAAACACTTGCTTAATATTAGATGCTTTGCTCTGTGGAAAGGGTTCAAAGTAATGATTTTTCTTTGTAGAAGGGTGTATGAAAATTTTATTGAAACACAGGTTTTGAGTAGAGTGATTTGATTAAAAATTACTTTTTATCAGTCTGAAAAAGTCAATGCAAATGGTGAACTTCAATTAAGTTTTGCACATTTAAGTGGCTAGGCACTATAGGAATATATGCAGTTAGATGCTGAAGTGAGTGGTTTAGCTCAGTTTATTTTAATCTAGGTATTTCAAATATCATTCTGTTCTTTTGATGACTTTTTTTTTTTCTAGGCATAATTACAGCTACATACATTTCCAAATATATGAGAGAAGGTTGAATTGACCTAAAGGTTGAATAAATTTTAAAGGAAAGTGTCTAGGGTGAAGTTTCAGCTGGAAAGGGAGAGGCTGATTTAGGAAGAGAAAGACTAACCCCAAATCTTTATTAGAAGGTCATATTAATTTTAAAGTAAAATATTTTAAAGATTTTTGTGGGTTTGTTTTTGGTTTGTTTTGTTTTGGGTTTTTTTTTTTTTCCTTTTTCTAATCAAATAAGAGGGTGTGGTTTTAGGTTTTGGTTTGGGTTGATTTTTTGCTGTTCTGGGTGTACAAAACTTTCTCAAGAATTTCCCAAATGACAAAAAATCATGGGCATATTGCAAGCTACCATAATAATTCCTTCTCTGCATGGGAACATGCCAAGCAACAACAAAAATGCAGAAATTTGAAGGATCAAATAAATAACAGCAGAAAAGTCTTAAGAATCTCATGAAAAAGATTTTGGAGTATCTTTTGAAATAAGAATTGGAGTATCAGGACTGTAGGGATCACTCCAAAACAAGGTCATCTATAACTGACTTATATACTTCTTTTCTGTAGGTGCAGCTGATGAGAAAGTCATAACATTTTATTACCTCTCTCCAAGGTTACAAAGTTCTCATTTGTAGCAATTTTTCTTGTTGACATCTGCCCCTGTTCTACCATGTCAGAAGAAAACCTATTGTGATTACAGAATGTTAATACAAAAGACCATAAAGCGTAGCTCTGCTTTGAACCCTTCCTCCTTCCACACTGCTTTATTCAGCAAATCTCCTTTCTCCATGCATTCTGTAATAGGTGCCTGTGCCAGTAATACAAATAAGCTTTCCCTCCTGCAGGGCCAGCACAGCTAGGAAATACTAAGCTGCAAATTTTGTTCCATCTTGTATGTCATCAACAGACCTGTTTAATAGCTTTCATCTGCATGCACCTCTGCAGTTCTGGTGAGGGAAATAGGCTGGTGGTGCCATCCACAGACAGCTTGATTTGGAAGTCAGTGTTGCACAGATGTCGCTAGGACTTCATTTGCTTTGCACAACATTGATAACTGACATGAAAACCACCCTAAAAAATCCTGCTGGATTCTAGGGAATGCAGGGAAAGCAGTCAGAAAAAACAAACAAACAACAGAACAAAGCCAAAAATAAACCAAACATAAACATCCCATTTTATTTCTAAACTAAATACATCTGATACAGAAATTCTTGAGACCCAATGTTGTGGTAACCACAATGCCACTAGCACAAGTACTTTTCAGGACAGGACCACTCTTTTATTAAAAAATCCAGACCTACAGGCTAAAATATCAATTAGTCTGTAATAGGCTTTTTTTTTTTTTTTTTTTTACCTTTTGGGAAACACTTTCATACAAAATTGGCAAATCAAAATTAATTTATGGAAGGTTTGACAAATATACTCAGTATATCAAACATGACAAAGAATTAGAATTACCTTAATTTTCTAATGAGAACAGTTTTTCTAAAGGCCTAAAAACATTTCTTAAGACATCTAAGCAAGAGTTTTGTTTTAGGGTGAATTTTGCTTGATAATGAGCTATATTATGATTTGTGTGGTCCTGTGGGTAACCACTCCAGGGCCATGCAGTAAAGAAAACTGGTTCTTCTAAACTCCCTATGAAAATGTGTTCATTAATCTTCTTAGAAAGTGTGATCATGTGCTGTCCTACGTCTGTGCATGTTGTAAAATGTGTTCAGAAGATTTGATTTGTCTGAACCTACCTGTATAAATAGCCTGATCACAAGTTTTGTAAAGTCTACCTTGCTGCTAATCAATAAGTCAAATCTACAAAGACAAATATTTGTGTTGGAATTCTTCATTATTATAATTATAGGCATTTATATAAAATTAAATGTTAGTAACTTTTAATTTATTCAGGAAGAAAGGCGATTTTTCTGACAGTAAGCACACATGGGTCTGCTAGCAGATTTTATAGCTAAATCATGATAATAATTTTGTGCATATATAGTGAAAGAAAATATTGACTTTTATAGTTGTAGATTTTTATATAATTCATTATATCAATATGTTCTGATTGTAATTCAATATTTCAATTTATAGGACAGTTCTTCTATGACTTTTTCACCTATGATACCAGTTCTGCAAGTCTGTATTCATCATGTTATATATAAACTATAATCAGATTTGCAGATGTCAGAATTCTCAAAGCATTTCACAGAGTAGGTAAAGTTCTTGATGCTTTGGTGGAAGCAATATTAAGGTCTTCAAGAGACAAAAAATATCTCACTTCCAAAGAATTATTATTTTCATTCATTTTGTATATCCATCTATAGTCTGGCTCTTGATCAAAAATTACAATATAAATACCCTTAAGTTAAAAATTTAGTTAAAATAGCACTTTTCAATGTGCTTTTACTTATGTTTTTTCCCCTGCCTTCTCTGAAAAAAAACATCTTTTATGGTCTTTCCTTGCCTGTTTTGATTTGTATTTCTATGATCTTTTTATATACTCTGACCTTTTTATTAAGACTTCCTTCAGACTGGATAGCCAGCATGATATATTATCACTTGTGTTATTTGATATAAGCATTTGTCTTATGCCCAACAAAAGCTGACTTGATGTGTGTGCAGGCAGAATTTACAACACTTGCTTTTAAATTCAAAAGCATTAATTTGCTCTCTCACCAGGTGAAGTAGAACATGCAATCAAAGTTAAATGTACTGGAACTGCAGAGGTACCAGTGCCACTGTCTCTCACTGTGATATCCAAGTCTGGGGAAAGTTTCCCTGAAGTCCCAGCTTCTTAAGCCATATGACTTTACAGAATTTGCAAAAATTGTAGAGAATTCCTATGACCCTAGAATCAAGCAAAATAAACGAAAACTATTAGTTTTAATTCCACGTTTTTAAAGATTTGGTGATCTGACTCATGACTTTGGGACACTGGTTGGCAATATTAATCAAATCCTTCTAGCTGACTCTTACAACAGAGTTAGAAGTGTAGCAGTACACTCAGTTTTAAAATGAATCTATATTGAGATAGAGATGAAGAACTGGGGCATAAGCAGACAGAAACAATAACTCTTCCAGACTAAACCAAATGAGGACAAAGGAGGAATGTTGCTTGTGTATGCCTTCAGCTCGTGGATATATTGGAAACCTGTCATTGCTGAGCTACTATCCAAATTCTAGCAGTTCTTAGACACAAATATATCCCACTTTACTGAGAATTCTGATCCATATTGCTCAGTTAAGAAATTGAGTGTTTCCTTCCTATGTTTGCTAAAGGTGAGAGTCATTTGCAGAGAGAGCACATGAAAAAAGGTTTAAGTCAGAGTAGGCCAGACAGCCTGTTGAGGCATCCTTCTGCAAACCCCTGCACAGCACAGAAAACTGAACCTGTTGGTGGCCCCAAGTGAAGTCAAAACTGAAGGTCAAAATGCCCCATTTGCTATAGGAAGGGAATGAGAGAGAATATCCTAAGATTTAAAACAGTAGTGATACCCAAGGATAATCCCATGAAGCAGAATGTTTTCCAGATGGTGAGGAAGAGACCTAAACAGCTGAATTGTCATCTGTCATCGATTACAGAAATCATTAACTTGCAAAATTATGTGTCTTTGTATAAACAACATGGGATAAACACAGAACCTCATAGTTGGGTACAGATCATACCCTCACAATATGACTTTTTTTGTAAACACTCTGCATTTGTAAATCACACCCAGAATCACACAGAATCACTAGGTTGGAAGAGACCTTCAAGATCATCAAGTCCAATCTATGCCCTAACACCTCAACTAAAACATCACATCGAGTGCCACATCCAGTCTTTTTTTAAACACATCCAGAGATGGTGACTCCACCACCACTTCCCCAAGCAGATCATTCCAGTAATTTATCACCCTTTCTGTAAAAAGCTTTTTCCTAATATCCAGCCTATATTTCCCTTGGTGCAGTTTGAGACTGTGTCCTCTGTTCTGTCAGATGCTGCCTGAAGAAAAAGACCAATCCCCACCTGCCTACAGCCACCTTTCAGAGAGTTGTAGAGAGTGATAAGGTCACCCCTGAGTCTCCTTTTCTCCAGGATAAACAACCCCAGCTCCCTCAGTCACTCCTCACAGGGCTTTTGTTCTAAGCCCCTCACCTGCCTTGTTGCCCTCCTGTGGACATGCTCATATATTTCTACAGATCAATTTTATATATCAAAATATTTAAAAGTTGAACATCTCAGTTATGAGACTCAAATATATAGTAAATATGTGTGTTCAAAATGTGTCTGCTTAGAAAAAACTGAAGAAAGCAGTATCCTGTCTTGCTTTGCATCCAACAGTTCAAATATCTAATGGGAAAAGACTATTCTCCAAGAATTATTCATTTATATGCATACTTGCAAAATCTCAATCTTCAGTCTGAATCCAGCACAAGACATTTTTGTCCATTCAAAGACACATTACAAATCAGGTTATCTAGATAAAGATTATCATAATGTAGTAAAAATTGTGATTTTTAATTATTAAATCAATGTCTCCTCAAAGAGACTTAAATGTGGAATAGCATATCATAAGCAACCAGAAAGAACATCACAGCTGAAATCACTTTTCAAACCACAAAGTGGAAACAAATGGGGAATTGCTTTTGTTGCTTCTGAATAAAATTGAAGGTAAATTAAAAGAGTTTGGAGGAGATATTTTATATGATAATGTGAACATGTATGAGAAACTCCCAAGTTCTGAGTTATTAATAATTACCTTATATTAAATTGCTTAAAATTCCCTATGATGAAGTTGATTCAAATTTCCTGCATTAAGCCTGTTCCTGAGTACAGTCACAATAAAATAGTCATTGAATGTTCTACAGTTAGCTTTTACCTAGTCCTCCTCCTCCTCTGCTAGCAGGAAGCCTGTCTGGAAAAAACTGTCAGTGAAGTGGTGGGCTATAAAGAGTAACATTACTAAATTCCATGTAAAGAAAATATTTTAACAGTGAATGACTGCCAAGAAATTCAGAAAGTGATTCTCAGCAGATGTATTTTTAATTCCTGATTTTGCAAATATATCCAGATGTGATTAAAATAAGTCTATTTATTTGAAAAATCAATCATCTAAACTTTTTTTTTTGTGAGATAGACACTTTTCTGTAAATATTTATATATGCTTGGAAGAACCCAATCCTGCACACAATCACTAACATGCTTATGAAAAGCAGGACCTTTTAAAACAGCAGTCTAAAATTTATGCTATGGTAGCAGTGAGCGTGTGTGAAGTAAAAAGTTCCTTACCTAGGAATGCATTGAAGCAGAATCTAAACATTACTTTTATTATATCTATATTTAATACACTCAGCAGACTGCTTACTAGGAGACCATAGCACCTACATTCCACTGGCCCAGCTGGTTCCTGAGAGAGCTTCTGTTTCTTTTCCTTCTCCATCTACAGATATTATACTTGCAGTATGAAACCACACTCGTATTTACTGCATGACATATATTTTGTTTTTATAAAATCAAGCTTGGGAGCAACCACCTCAGAGAAGCTAATCTCTCAAACCTCTCTAAGGTGTATCTTTTCTGTTCCTACTGAACTGCTGTTAAAGTACAGTAATTTGCAGTAGTTTGATAAATATCTCAAAACCGTAACTTCTCACCAACATTGTCTCACAATTTAAGATATCAATAGACTATCCAGAATTTAGTAGAATGGATTTTTATTACAAATCTTGCTTCTGTGATTTTTTCAGGCTTTTTCCATTTTTGTACTAAATCTATTTTATTCTGTTTGTTATTTTCACAGCACAATGGACTGAAGCAGTTAGTGAAAATAAAAGAATATTTTGTGTTCATGCAGTCAGGGAAGTTTTGGTTCATACAGACCTGCTGCTCTGATGGCTACCTCAATCTAAGTGTAGGCATTTTTCTAAATACTTTAAGAAATAGTACTACAAAGAACTAAAGTGAGAAAATATTGTAGCTAAGTATTCCATTGCTCTTTCCGTGTTGCGTTTTCTATGCCAAGAAATTTCTCAAACTTTTAGCTGCTTTGGATATTTCGTGCTGTCCCTGACAGAAGATACAATGCACCTAAGATTCCAGAGGCTTTTTGCCTGTGTTTTACCTCTGTTTTAAAGGCTATAAGGTTGATGAGGTTTTGTTGCAGTCTGATTTCAGGGTGAAACACAAATGGTTGTGAAGTTTTGAGGGGAGTTTGTGCGGAGAAGAACTGAAGTGATTCTGCTACATGGGAACAACATCTATATTACATGCCATGTCCATGTTAATCTTCTGTGATTCAAACAAAGAAGTTTGCTTTCCAGCTGTTGTTGCACCCGCTGTCCCACACTGACACCTAGCTGAGTCTGATGCCTGCCTGGGCAGTTTCTCTCCTTTTCTGGCAGACAGATATTGGAAGATTACACCTACCCACAAAAGAAATAACAGAAATAAGTGCACCCTATTTATAACTAGCTTCATAGAGAAGGGAAAAAAGCTGAGATAAATGTTTTTTCCCATTTACCTCTCATTCTGCCTTAAAAATAGCAAACGCAAGTATCTCTGGGAAGTAGCCTCCATCAGAGCATCCACTTCTGTGCAGTCCAATAAAAGACAGAAGAGAGAAGCTGGCAATTACTGTTACCCATCACTGCAGAGAGATGGCTTCTGATTGCCAGTGCTCTGATAGTCAGAAATATTGTCCTAACTTTTAACCTAATTTTACTCCTGACTATTTTGCATATTCATTCTTAATCCAGGAATGGTTTTTATGTCATAAAGACAATGATATTGCTTATTCATGGAGAAAATAGTCTGTCATAGTTTTCAATCAGCACTCCCCAAAAGGCAAGCCTTCCAAACACGCCAGGTTTTCCATTTGGTGATGTCTTTCAGGAAATGAAGCTTGTGTTGACACCACGGATGCACTCAGAGTAGGCTGCTCCATGACTGCTGACGCACATGGCTGAGGTCAGTAGCACATTAGGCTGATTCGTAAAGCCAGCGGCCCAGAGCAGCAGTGAGCAGCTGAAAGCTTTGCTCAGAAGTTACAGCAGGCTGCATGCACATGGCTGTGCTGCTTCTGGATGCAAGATAACTTGTGTGAAACTTGCTCGGATATCTGTTTTACCAAATTTTCTTGTGCTTCAAGCTTCAGAACTACCTTATGTGAACAGATGCGGATACCTCTTCAGGATCCTCAAATTGTTTTTCATTTCTTGAGTACTGTGAAGGCATAGCTTTCCTTGCCATTATCTATTAAGCCAAGTGAGACAAAATGCAACTGTCCAGTTACAGGATAATTAAATTTGTATTTTTTCTCAGAGAAAAAGTATCCCCCACACTGTGAGAGCACACTGCATTGTGAATACATTAGCCCTCCTTGATGTCAATACCTAAAACAGTATAAACAGTATTCCCATTGCCTAATTTTTTTTTGGACATATTGGTTAAAAAAGAGATTACTAAATGTCTCTAGATCCTGTAATATTATATATACAGTCTTGTGAATATTGCAATCTTCCAAGAAATAGCCATCATAGCAAGCTCATGGCATCTATCCACAACCAAAGGGATTTCTGTTTAGTTTTGTCTTAATGATGCATTTATCTTTAAGGGCTTTCTTTACCTTCTCACTCTCTGATATTCCAAAGGTAGTATAAACTTTATCTTAACAAGAAAATACATGGATTTATATAATAAAAAAAAAAGTCAGAAATAATGAATTATATAGATTTCCTATATTCCTGAGAGGTATGAGGAGAATTATTCTATACATACAATTTAAAATGCTCCATCTATTTTCACAATGAAGTTAAACAATGACTTGCAATTCTATAATGGGTTTCAGTTAACTGCAATTGTGCCAGCAGAGTAAGTGATACTCAGTGCTCTTGTTTCACATAAAGAAAACAAAGATGCAATCAACACATCCTCATAAAGACAAACACTGCTCTCATTGATGCCCATTGTTAGGCTGGAAATTATTATTAGATACATTAATGTCTTCAGAGGTTAAATAATTGGAGGAGTATTAAACCTGGGTCATAGCTAAATTAATTTTGGTTAGTGGTTTGCTTTGTGTTGAGGTGTTCTGAATGTAAGCCTAGACATGAATTAATTGGGACCACAGGTTCTTGGCCAAAGAAGAGAAGCTTCTCCTTCCTTCTCCTTCCCCCATAAGGCAAAAGAGTGATTAGTTGTCAGCCTTAAGTATCTTCACAACTGCTTATGGGCAGTTCCACCCCCTTTGCTGCACAGCAGGAACAGGTTAAAATCCCCACATTTTTTTTGTCGACCTCTGGTCACAGATTAGCCACTTCAGCTGTCTCTGTCTCAGTTTGATCACTCACCTCCATGCTTTGTATCTGCTATCCAAAAGGAAACATAGTGCAGAGCTGCAATGTTTTTTGTCAGTTTTTTCAAATCTCTCAACTCGAGTCATGATTTTAAAATCAACAACACATTTTTAAATAGGTAAAAAAAGGTAATGTTTAAATCTACTTTTATTAATTTAGGGCTAAGGTACATCCCATCAGTCTGAGTAGCATCTGTGTCTCCATGAATGAATGTGTAATGTCTTCAGCTGAATAAATGTTTCCATCTGCTAATAGGTCTTAACCAAGAATTATTTTTTCAACACATATTCATGTGATTTATTTTTAACATTTTCTTGATAAGGTCTTACATTCTCCCACAGCTCCATCTATAAAACTTAATTTTTAAACATTTCATCCTATTCCAAAATGTTGTTTGAGTTTTCAAGATTGTTTAAATTATTATCTGCTCCACTCAATTTACTTCAAAGATACAGAGAAAATGAACTCACACTAAAATGTTGAAGTAATGTGGTTTGATTTTTTCATTATCATTCTGGATTGGCAGCTAACCATTATAAAGTAGAAATTAATTTTATGTTCCCTTTTCTTATGCAAAACTATTTTTATTAGTCCAACCAAACTGAAAAGAGCTCTGTAAGAAACCAGAAGACTGTAACTCGATGTGAAACAGTATAGAAAACAATTTTCACTTTTTTACCCAATGGCGAGAGCACTCAGGTGGGAGTGAGAGATCTGTCACACACAGGTCTCTCAGGAAACATTGCTGCTGTGGTCTAACCCCAGGCAGCAACTAAGCACCACACAACCACTTGGTCTCTCTCCTCCCCAACCCCTCCCTGAGGAGAAGAATCAGAAAAAGACAGTAAATCTTGTGGGTTAAGAATAGTTTAATAATTGAAACAAAATAAAATACAACAACAATAATAATGATGATAATAATAATAATAGTTGTAATGAAAAGGGGGAAGATAAGAATAAAACACAAAAAAACCAGTGGATGGATGCCCAGTCCAACTGCTTACCACCCATTGGCCATGCCCAACTTGTCTTTGAGCAGTGATCACCCCTCCCTGCCAATTCCTCTCATTTTATATTCTGAGCTTGATGTTCTGTGGTATGGAATATTCCTCCTGCCAGTTCTGTCTTGTTAATGCTCCCTCATGGCTTCTTGTGCGCATTCTCAATGGGCAGAGCATGGGAAATGAAAAAATCCTTACTTAGGGTAAGCACTCCTTAGAAACAATTTAAACATAAATGCATTATCAACATTATTCTCATACTATATCCAAAACACAGAACTGTACCGGTTACTAAAAGGAAAATTAACTCTGTCCTGGGTGAGACCAGAACAATTGCCCTGAAGATTTTTGCCAGGTCTTTCCCATGCCCAGCTTTCCTTTGCAAGACACTACTGAGCTTTGTGCATTCCTGGGCAAGTTAATATGCAGGATATGTACTGCACATTCAGACGTGCAGCTCTGAGATGGGACCAAGAATTCATCCCACTGATGGTTAGGTTGGGTGTCAGAGGAAGTGGGTCATTTGGGCTGAGATTACACCTGGGCAGATAAGCACTTCAAGTCCATCTCTAATCTAAACTCACGACTATTGGATAAATGTGAGGAGGGAGATGAAAAATTTCAGTTTTGTTCTGTAAACTCCTCCCTGATACCTTAACAGCATGTCTGTGCAAATGACCTCCAGGGGTGCCTCCTGAAAGAGACTGAGGGCATTCTGTAGGGTATTTCTGTGGTCTGAGTTTTTCCTCATTCAGCATTCAAGTCTATATAAGAAAAAATCATGATATGTTGAGGTATGTATAAAATTAGCTCTGGGCACCTTAGCAGCACTCATGATTTACTGCTTTTCCTGAGAGCAGATCCAAAGGTGAGAGAAACAGCTCTGATTTGTTCAATCTGACTAAGCTTTGCCAGTTACCTAGGTGTAAAATGCTTAATGTGATCATCTGAAGGGATGTTACTGCAGGCGTGGGCATTGGAGCCTGCAATTAATGGCACCATTGGTTAACAAACACTTTCTCCCATTCAGCTCTGAGTCTCAGATAAAATTAAAAACGAGGCCAGGTTATGGTACTAAAAAACCCAGAAGCCAAATGACAGTACATGGCTAACTTCTTCCCACCAGGACAATTTTTCATGGAAAAACTGTTGCTGCAATCATAATACCCTTTTGGGAACAGTTCTTGTCGCAAAATCCTGTTGAACTGTGCCTGGCACTATTTTAAGTGTGCTCTAACAATACTAAACAGCTAAACCATGACAGCAGGTGTGCTGGTAATTAAGTAATATATCATGTCATTTCTTAGGGCTGTGCCTTGTTTTTTTTATTAGTTAGGTCTGTGAGAACAGACTGGTTATAGTTGTCTGTGGTTATAGTTAGTTGTATGCAGCTTTTTGAGATATTATATATAGACATATATATAGTGGATTTTATCAAAATCACCTCTGTGTCTTATGGGTTTTATTTTTTCCATTTGAATTACTGCATTAAATCATCTACTCTGACCTCATATGTATCAGAAATTTGCATTTTGCTCGTATCAAACTCCATTAACTACCACTTAAGTAAAGTCGCTCTTTTCAAAAGGCATTTGGCCTTGATCTGAAGATGTGTAAAAAATTGTATTTGTCTTTGTATTTTGATTCGGTAGAAAAATTGTTCTGTTAAGAAATAATGCTTTGCTTCTCATTTGAACATCTTGATTCAGTTTCAACACAGCACTTATCCTTATAGTCCACCACATTAGAAATTCCTTTAACATTATATAGTTTCTTTTGATTTATTAATTATGCATGACAGCTAAAAGAGTAATTTATTTAATAAACATATATACATATGTGTATATACATGAATAGGTGCCTGTGTTTCTAAATATATTTAAATATATTTAAATATATATTTCTAAATACTTCAATAAATACAAATGCAATATCTATTATGGAATGCATAGAGTGTTTTAATGTTGGTCTAACCACTGTTGTGTTGCAGAGATGTTGTGCTTCCCTATATAGACATATATCCTACAGAATCATTCTAGCACATTTTGCTGACTAAAAGAGAATCCTATCCTAGAGCCCAAAGAATCACAGAATTATAGAATGGGTTGAAAGGCTCCAGTGCCTTACTGTCTTATTAAAGGACTTTTGGATTGGGTTCTTTTTCAATTTGAACTGAAGATTGATGAGAGGGAGGCTAGTTTTCTCTTGTTTGGTCTCAGTTGTTTATTTTTTCTTATCAGCATTACAAGGTACAAGGAGCTATGTGCACTAAGATAGAAAAGGGGTAAAATGGCTAACAAAGATCTTCTTCAAGGTATTTTATATGTCCATTTACCCAATTAACAGGTGCCAACTAAATTATTTTTATTAGTGACCCAATGACCCAACACCTGTGTGCTGCACTGCGACATTTTCTACCCAATCACCTACTACTACCCAAAAACCCCTAGGAGAACATGAAGAAGAAACAAGGACAAGAGACAACACCCTAAATCCTCCATCTTGTCTTTTGTTCTCTAAACTACTTTTTCACCCAGTGATTTAAAAAACTTTCTAATCTACACACTTACACTTTTCTTATCTAACTTTAGCATTTGTTCTCATGTATCACCATGAAAACATGCCCATGAATTTCATATTATATGAAATTCAGTGTTTTTTTGAATCCAATAACTAAGTATTAAAAACAAGGGCACACACTCTGTATCTCAGACTCCAACACCTTACCACCCTTACCATACTTTCCTCCTAATATCCAACCTAAATCTACTTTCTTTCAGTCTAAAGCCATTCTCCTATCACTACATGCCTTGGAAACCATTTCTCTTCAGCTCTTTTTAGTTCTCTTTATCTACTGGAAGATGTTCTAAGGTGTCCCTGGAGTCTCCTCTTTTCCAGGCTGAACAACCCCAACTCTCTGAGCCCATCCTCATAAGGGAGGTGCTCCAACCCTCTGATCACTTTTGTGCACCTTCACTCCAACAAGTTTAAAAGACAGAAAGGCTTATGTTATTTCTTTTCATATTAATTGTTATTTTTAAATTGTATTTTTCAGGAATGACTTGTCAACCATCAAGAAAGTAACTGGATCATATAATATGGTTGTCATTTTCTCTTTCTCATTTATCCCCTGAGCCTTCCTTCTTACCCATGTACTTTATTGACTTTGATTTTTTGTTTGACTCAATTTCATTAATAAAGATGTTGAATTCAATTCATAGGACAAAGTCAGTCCCAGAAGTACCTACAAGGAAGCCTTCATATAAAGCCATGTACTACTGACCATTTCTCTCTACCAGTTGTTCATTCATTTATGCCTTACTCTGATTGTGTAGTGTACTCTTTTAAACAGAATGTCACACAAGTGGCATACAAAATCTTCTGCCAACTCTCAACTATGTTTATTAGCCACTGTTATGGAAAAAAAATTGCATCTCATCAAAGAATGAAAGCAGTTTTCTTTGATAATATCTCTCTCTTTAAAATTCTGTTTATGAGCATTATTAAAATGTTTGTTGAGCAGTCATATATAAAATAGAAAGTCCTGTCGATTTTCCTGTCATCTCTCCGTGGATTGATGAAAAATCAGATATAGCCTGTGGTAACTCTGAAATCACCCCACTGGCATTTATAAACTCTGGTTTAACTTTAGGGGATTTACAATCTTTGGAACTGCTTTAAGGTAATTAAAAATTACAAGTGAGTTAAATAATTCTTCTGACAACTCTTTGGCTTGAAGTGCAAGTTACCAGAACTTGAGACATTCAGACCTCATTTTCCTGATGATGACTTAAGAAAGTCCATCATTATACAGTAGGAATATATCAACTTCCTTTTCCAGGTTTAGATAGATAGATAGATAGATAGATAGATATAGATATAGATATATATGCATACATACAATGGATTTTTAAAAACACCCCTTTTAATGGCTAGCCTTGAATTTTTTTCTCCTGAGTCTTCATTTCCCTTATTAGACTCTTTCCATTGAATTTCTTAACTACAGTACTAGATTTTGTTTGTATTTTGTGTTTTTGGTGATCAGAAGAATGTCTACTGAAAATCCCCATCTATAGTTATCAAAGATAGCAAAATAAACCAATTATTTAATAGATGCCTCTCAAAGACTCTAGCTTTATTTCTTCTCACACAGTGATTTTCTGATTCAGAATTGCAAACTACTCACAAATTTTGTTTTATTTTATTTTTTTCAGTTTTAGCATTTAACCTTGCAGTATAAACAGAAGACAAGTAGAAAATAAAAAGAGCAAAGATGGAGGAGCAGCCAAACCTGTCTGTCTCTGGAGGAGCACAGAGGGATGGAGGAGCAGGCTCAGTGCCCCCTTGCCTCTGGGAGCTAAACCTCTTCGTCTTGGTCACTGAGTCTGGTGGGACTCTGCCACTTTGATGTGTTGCTGACATCTGAGTCTTTAAGGAGCTAGCCTGAAATAAAAGAACGAACAGTTTTCTTTCTCACACAGCAAAGCTTTTCTAGAAATTTACTCCACTTAAATACATTCACTTGACAGTAAAGCATCTTGGCTCTTCCTTGCATACACAAACCAAATGTGAGGGAGTAAACCTCTCTGTCTGTGTTCCTTAGTGGTTAGATTAGGTCCTACAGCAAGACTGAAATAATGTCACCTGAGCTTTTGTATCTCTACTGCAAATCTGTTTTATTTCTGTCTATTATGAACTGTAATTTTAATTTTAGTTTATATGGTTCCTCAAGCAAATGATTTAATTTTACAGTACTTCAGGAATCTAGCAAGTAGAATCCAAGCTGAAATTTCAACAAAATTCTGTGATTTAAAAAGGGAATATTATTTTTATTGTAATTTTTCACCTGAAATGATACCTTACTCAAAAAATATTTTCAAATACGGAATTAAAAAACAACTTTAAAATGAAATTACTTTTCTGAGAGAAAACAGAATACTGCTTGCCTCATTTCTGAGTATTATGATAGGAAAATGGGAAGATGAGATTTATTTTCTTCACCTTTAATGAGATGAGTAATAGTAGGACAAATGGTGAAATATGAATAGTATTTTCCCAGGGGCCACTTCCTTCTGATGAATTATGCTCTATTTTCCTTTAGCAGGCATTGAGTTACTTTTATGTGGAAAATTCAAAGAACTGACAGTAAGACACAAGTTACAGCTCAACAAATCACGATGGTTTAAGAAAACTAACCTTTAAGCACCACTTATTCTGGTGCTAAAGAGTTGATTTAATAATTTAGAAATCAAAATGTAACATTTAAAAAAATACAAATGAAAAAATTGAAAATATTTTTTTCTTGTACATTCACTGTTATCATCATTATCAGCTCCTAAGGAAAATATAGAACTAAAAGTATGGAAATAATGGGTCAGTGAATTTAAAATGACTTCTTGGTTTATAGGCTAACAGGTTAAAAATATGTTAATGAAACTACCAGACCTATGTTATGCAATAGCCAAAAATTTAATTTTTAAGTATTTTTACAGAAATAATTACATCATTCAAAAGGTCTCAATTGCCTTTACATATTATATTGGCCATCATTAGCACTTTTATCTTTTTAACCCAACCTCAGCATAGTTTCTGTATTGTATCTATTTTTTCTTCCTTCCACAAATAATCAGATTCCAAAACTGATTTGTCCCTGATCCTGTGAATAGTTAGCAATATAATAAGAAATTACCTCAGCAGAGGAAAAGGAATGATGGTATTTCCATCTGGACACAAACCAAGTCCTCTGTATTCCAGCACTTTCCTGCTTTAAGACATGTAATATTCTGAACTTGGGTGTTCTTTACCATGTGTGAGACAAGAGCCTCAGACTTTGCTGGTGGCCCTGCGACCTGCTTTTGTGTAAAACTTGCAGAAATTACCATCAGTGTTTTCAGACACAAACTTGCTCTCTGGAAAATTTCTAACCAGTTCATCAGCTGAATGGGCTTCAGCTGCTTCTTACACAATCCAGTGGCTCCAGCTTTCATTTGAAGTGTCCAAGATATAAGCTTGACAAAATAAAATGTTCCTTTCCTTGACAACTGCCATGTTTTGACAGTCAGGCCCAGAGAACAGGAATAAAGAAGTTTACACAAGATGAACACTGACAGTCTGCTTTTTCATCTTTTTTTTTTTTTTTTTTTTTTTTTTTAACTCTCAGCTCCCCAGAGAACAAGTTCACAAATGGTAAAAAAAAGACACAATTCCCATTAGCCCAATGGTTCAGTGAGTTTCATGATGTTCATGTCACTGGTACTGTACAGACCACAGACAGCAAGGGCAGAAATTCAGCTTCCCCTGTAATCAATCTAAATCTTATCTATCAAGTCTATCTTGAATACTTGAACTGTGTAAAGAAAATATTAATTTTTATGAAATAGAAATAATTTTGCTATTTTCCCTCATAATAAGCATTAGAAAATTTAAGGAACAAAAGAGACAATTCTTCAAGCAAGCCACAATGAACACATTGGGAATGGGAAACCAGAAATAATGTACGGCTCTCAGTGATGTTGATGCACCTTGTACTACCTAGAGCCACCACCAGCATGTAAAGATGCTTATCTACACCTTGAATATAGAAAATAAGCAGACACCGCTCAGGAAACAGACAGTCACTTACACTGAGATGATCTTTTAGGTAAACCCTCCCTCCTGCATGCTGACACCTCATAAAAGGCATGTAGGTAATGCTTTCCTAAATATACCCAATTTTTTTCATGTGTGTATTAAATAATGGATTTTGTTACTTCTAAACTTTTGATACTTTTTGTTACTTCTAAAAAAATGTGTAGCTATAATTATCCTTACCTATCCTAAGTTAATTCCTCACACAATATCTTCAATAACCACCAGAAGAGGATATATTTTTCAGTTACAGATCATCCCACCCTTCCCCATCCCTCCTCCCCACCACATTTGGTGGATCCACAGTAAAAACATTTCTTTCAAAGGCTGCACTCCTACTTTTCCTTTCCTACAAACTGCAGATTATAGCAGTAATATTGATAAATATGAAAAACTCATATGTAAAATAAATGTATTTTTAGTACTCCATTCCTGGCTTTTTAAATTTTACATATCAGCTACCAGTTTCAGGTGCATTAGTGCTGTCCACTAGCAGACACCTGAAATCCCAGTCAGAACTGAACTCCTGAAGAGATAATGCTGATTATTAAGCATATGTATTT
Source organism: Pseudopodoces humilis (assembly GCF_049639895.1). NCBI lineage: Eukaryota > Metazoa > Chordata > Aves > Passeriformes > Paridae > Pseudopodoces > Pseudopodoces humilis. The sequence continues at coordinate 42,484,997 of NC_142204.1, read as the reverse complement.
GGCCAGATGATTTTAAGTAAGTATAGTCCTGATGTCTTTGGCTTTTTTTTTTTCATTTTAAATCAATTAATCACTCGATTAAATTATTTTCACTTTAAATCTATTTCAAAGTTAAAGAGTTCTAAAAGAATTAAGTCATAGGCTTCAAAGGATCACTGCTCAATTTTCATTCAGGACAGAGACCTTAAAAATAAGTAATTCATTTTTTTAGGCCAAGAGAAAAATTCTTTCCATTGCTTTTTGGTAGCCTTCAGTAACTAGAAAAGGAAAATTCACAGAGTAGCCTTAAAATCCTGTCACCAAACAAGAACCACCAAGAAAAATACACTGAGGAAAATATCTACTCTCTTTTCCTTCATCTCCTTTCTGACTGATTACAGTTTTAATCTCACTGCCTGGATGCCATATGGGTTTCAAATAGCTCTTGCAGGGCTGTTGCTGCAGTCCAGATCCCTATTTGTGCTGTTGCTATGCTTATCTAAGGAACAACTTTTTTACACTCCTCCTGCTGTTTCTATTTACCCTATGATAGGTTAAGCACATCTGAACTCACCTTCAACCAGACCTACACTGACTTGAAAATTGTGTAAAGCTGCAGGAGATATCTATTTGTTGCAATTTGTAGTATTTCACTCTCTTGCAAGGACTTCTTTGGTTAATAGCATGGGATGTCACCTGCAAAATCTGACCAAGGAAACCAATTTTATGGTATGCTATGAATGATACCCAATTCAGAGTATGAACAGTGATTTTCTAAATTGGACTGTTCCCAAGGGTAATCTAAATTTCCTTTTCTTTTTTTTTTTTTTTTTTTTGGTTGGTTTCATTGTTTGTTTGCTTTGCTATGTTGTTTCCAAAGTTAAATTCTGCATCTACATACTCAATTCTAGAAAATGCTGAGGCAGGCTTTGGTCTAACTTCCCTTCAGGGATCAATTCACCTGGGGAATATACTCTCTGGAGAAGGGAAAACTCACCCATTTCAGATGCTGTATTGTATTACTTACTGGAGTGCAGGGAAACTACACACAAGAAATAAATTAGAAGAGCATGGATCAATAATGGCACAAGACTTTTGCCTACCTAATTATAGATATGTGCTAAAGTAATTAGCTTTCTTAACTTCACAATTCTTATGTTTTTTGGATCAATTTTATTTCATAGTTCTCATTACTGATGTTTTTGGTACAGAATATAACTGTTTTGTGTTTCCCTCTCACAATTGGATAGAATTTGTGACTTTTCTTCAGAAGCACCACTGGAATGGTAAGTAATGTACACGTGTACAGAAGATGCTCAGTCAGCTACGGTACACAATTCTGTGACTACAATCCAAAGGGGTTTTTTTGTACTGGAAACCATTTTTTCAAATTGTTTCATTAGAGGGAGTCTTTGGCATAAAAGTGCTGTCATAACATGTGATAAACACTTCTGACTTTTAGCTAAGTCTATATAAAACTTGGTTTATTGAAAAAAGTAATATCCATCTGAGACTTTCTAGCTGCTAAAAGTGATTTATCGGTCAGATCCCCATGTCCTGTTGTTTTCCATTATGTGCTCTCACAACTGCTGTTGATTTTGTTGAGAGAAGTTTAGGTTTCTCTAGGCCTTGCAATATGTTCTATTACCTCATTCTAACTTTCATTATCTATTAAGAACCACTGTTGTAAAAAGGCAAGCATGTCGAAATTATTAGCAAATAGGAATCTCAAGGTATATGATGCCAATTTAGTAATGGCTATACAATATATTAGAGCTCATTTGGGAGCTGTCAGAAACAGCTTCAATAGTCTCAAAATAAACCTTAGCAACCTCAACCTTTTTATTACAGAGATATTATTTTTGTGACTCAACAAGGATTCAATGTATCAATTATTTTTTGAGTCAACGAGGATTCAATATATGAAGATATATTGCCTTAATTAGGCAGCCTATTAAAAAGTAATGGCAGGATAATTTCATACAATGATAATTTTACCTGGGGGACTGATCATTATTTGATTACATGATGCTGTTGTCTATTGGTTGTGTAACTTATTTACAGCTGATAGTGAAAACAAATAGCCAATGAATAATTAGTTCCCATGTATAGGTGGCAGCATAGGGACAATGTGGCCCAGCATTATTAACAGCTGTGATGGACACAGAGACACATACTTAACTTTCTCAGCACTCACAACACTTCTCCTTCCCATACACTGACTATCCCCACTCCATCCTTTTGTCTGCCATACTGGATGAGTGATTAACAAACATCCAGCCAGTCAAAACTTCATCTGTTATGAAATTTGCACATTGACAGGGCAGGCACAATCCCAGTGGCAGCCAGCATGCTTTTGTTACAGTGTTGGAAGGAAGTGTTGTTGAAGCTAGAAAGGTGGGACAGAATAGTAGCCACTTCCAGATGCAGGGAATTCATCTACAGCAGCCACTGGGAACTGTAAGAAAGAGGAGGAGCTCTCTTTTTAGAATGATCATGCCAAAGAGAATGGCATTGTCCAGCTTTGCTATTTGAACACATTGTCTCCCTTTTCTTGGGATCTGATCTTCAAGATTTTTGTCAATATTTCTAAAGAGGATAAATCCCTACTAAATCTCTATTATATACTTCTGAGCCATTTTCAGAAGTAATCAGAGGGCTACTTCACAACAACCCTTCAAAAGCTGATTTTAATACATAACCTAAGGAGAGGTAAAAGGTAAAGTGAATTTTACATAGTGGATGGCCATCTTTCCTCACTTCTTTAATGAGGTTTTTTCATTCAGATCTTTTCAGAAAATGAAACTGTATACAGAGTTTAAAACAATGCTAATTAAACTGTTAAACTGATACAAGCATATAGTTACATATTTAATAGCTCAAAAGTGCTTTTTTTTAAAAACCTTTACCATGAAGATTGTTCTAAGCTGTACAGGGTAGGTTGTGCCTGATTAATTTTATGGATTGCACTGGGTCAGGCTTGATTTACTTGCTGAACTCAATATTTTAAAAATCTTTCACTGCATGTTTGATGACATGGAGTATCATTTTATTGGTTTGTGTTGATTGCTGTCTAGATTTCAGAAAAACCTTTCAGCATAGATATGATTTCCTCATGGGAGATGCATTAAAAACCAGAAGACCTTATTGAGTGTATTTAAGTGGAAACTCTTATAATTGCCTTCAGAGCTGCTGCCTGTAACAATGGACCCTGCTGGTTTGGTTTTCTTTTTACTTTTGGAATTAACTGTGATACTGCAGCACAAAACTCCTCCATATCCCAGGAACTGCAATGGAAGAGGCATCTACTGTCTAAACCTGCCTTTTGCTTTTTATTTCCCTCCTGCTGCCCTTGTATGTGCAGAGACATTCTGGGGTTTCTTTAGCTATTCCTTGTGAAAATAGACTTGGAATCAAATAATGTGAATGAGATGGTAAAAAACTGTTGCATGTCTTGGAGTGAAAGAGGTCCAGAGCGTAAATTCTCTGACTCTTTAGGCAATCATGGATTAATTGTCCTCTCTAGAGTCTTACTTTTCTTCATAGGATGGGATGGGAAAGTACAATGACTAAATTAAACTTAAATATATAATTTTGGCTCCTTAAGTTAAGGTATATATACTGCACTCTTTGATCAAACATATTTTTATAATACATTTTAACTTCTAAACATGCACACTAGGATCTTTCTTCTTACTATATGCACACTGTATGTTTTTTTCATCCTCACTGGAATGCTCACATCTCTTGGGATAATCTTTTATTGTGTTTCTGTTTTCACAAATTCAGATAGTATTTTACCTTCAGTGAAAACCCAACACTGTTGTATGCTCTGATTAGGACTTTGACTTGATGCCTCTGGAAACAAGACAAGATGAAAATATATGTATTTTAATATTATGGCCCCATTTTATTTTTGTGCCTTGAAATAAATCCAGGACAGAGGACATTCTGTCTGAGAAAAACTATAAGCTATTTCAAATCACCCTTTAGTGAAAAATTTATCACTGAAGAACTATCTGACTTAGAAGCACTGTCAAGAAATCTGTGGAAAAGATAATTCCATGATATTATAATTTGTGTGAAAGAATAATGCCTTTTTTGGCAGATGATGTTCAAAATTTTTCTCTGACAGATGGCATGCACATTCAATCTATAATTACATGGTCACTTAGATGCAATACCAGTTTCTGATCCCACCTGTTCCCTCTTTACTCCTTTTGTCTGTCAGTGTAATTTTCCTTGCACTGGGTTTTTTGGTGGCTAAGGAAGGAGCTGTAGCTAGATGAAAATTAACTCTAAAACATACATTTTCTTTTCACATGGATCAGTACATCAGCTTACTGTTCAGAGGTCTAAGCTGGCTAAAAGAGGACAGAGTGTTGGGAGCAAGGCCAGAGTGATATTTCCAATCTCTTTTCCAGCTGTTGGTCCCTGGGCCTGTACTATGCCTGGAGTTATTTCTCCCAAGTTCAGGACTTAATTGTTTCTCTTGTGGAACTTCATAAAATTCCTGAATACCCAATTCTCCAACTTGTCCAGGTCCCTCTGAATGACAGCACACCCATCTGGTGCAGCAATCTTTCTTTCCAATTTTGTATCATCTGCAAACTGCCTGAGGATCCGCACTGTCCCATCCACTCAGTTAATGAACAGATTATAATATTGCCCTCCTTAGCAGCCTCTAGGATACCCCATTAGTGCCTTGGAGCTAGACTTAGTGTTACTGATCAGTTCTGTTTGGGACCAGCTGCTCAGGTGTGTCAAATCCACCTCACTGTCCATTTATCTAACCCATATCAGCATCTACAAGAGAAGTTCAAGCCTTCCGTCTACATGTGGTATAACTGGATACCCCGCAATTCCCTTCAGCCTACTTAGAGGTTGTTAATATTGTTAATTTGTTAATACATTTAAATACTTAATTTATTTATTTTTATTTTTTTTAATCTACCTCCAAGTGAGACCATGCCTTGCTGGCAATATAAGAAAACAACAGGTTTTTAATGGTCCTTTTTACTTGTCTTTCACTGCAGTGCACATGGCATCTGATTCATTTCCTGCTGGAGACATTGAAGAGATCTCTGCTGATCGAGAAGGAATGAAGCTGGTCTTTGGTGCTGCACTGCCTGCAAATATTCAACAATGTCCACAAGCTCCACTGTTTCTGGAGACTGAGTACAATATTAAAGCAAAGAAGTACAAAAAATCCTTATCTTGTATTGTCCCTTGCCCATCTATCTTAGGGCAGAAAAGGTATTTTTAGAAGAACATATCAAACAAAATAATTTGTGAACTCTTCTTTCTTTTCTCTTTACCCTTTACAGAATGCAGACTGCATTACAAACAGCAAGAGATTTCATAAGCTTAAGCTTTGCTCATGGTAGAAGAATCCCAAATGTTGACAGTAGGAATGTGGCTCTTTTTATCAAAATTGTTCCTGCTTACTGGATTTATAAATTACTGAATCCAGATGGATTTTTATCTTAGTTTTCATCCTGATGCTATTTCACTTGGATATCATTAAAGTAACAGGAAGTTAAGAGACTTTCATGGTTACAGAGGAGAAAGTTGTGTTTTATTGTATTGACTAAAAATATATACTATTGTCTGAACTGTATAAATCAGCGAGTTCTATCCCAACATTTCAGAAATAACATAGCTGCCAGTAATAGTACCAAGACTTGTCCTTGGCTGAAACATAATTTTTTTTTTCCTTTCTCCAAATAGCTCTCCTCAAAGTAGCATAGACAACTTATTTTCTAATTTTCATGAAATAAAGTTTTGTATATAATATTATAGAATAGCATCAGAATGTATTTAATATTAGAGAAAATGTAAGTATGACTGTCCTGAAATTATTTTTTTTAATTTTCAGTCTAAAGTTCCAGGAAAAATGTTGACCTGGAGAATCTTCTCCAGCAGTACTCTCCTTAGCAAGAGGTCTCACCAACTAACCACAGCCAATCACTTTTTGAAGTGAAAACATATGGACAGTTCATCAGGGCAGGCTAAACAATAAAAGTATGCTAAGAGAAAACCTTCTAACCTGGATGAGATACAGACAAATGAGCTCTTTGTTTCACAGGAATCTCTGAATCACTGTTTGCAGAAGAATAACGAGCTGTTATTTTTCCTGCAGTGGTTGGCATTAATAAAATTTTCTCTAGAAGGAGGAGATAGACAAGTGACAGTAAATGTTGTTCACAGATATTTATTACGTGTTAATTGAGCTATGTGTGGACTAAGTCAGTCATGCTTGAATAACTATCATTATGTACATTAGGTACATTAGGTACATTAGGTACATAATCCCATTATCCCCATTACATATTATATTTTGTTTCCTTTGAATCTGGTTGCATGTTTACAACTTAAATGCAAGTACTTTAATTTCAATTCCATTATCCTTATTTTAAGATGAAAGATGTGTGGTGATTTTCACTTGAAATATTACAGTCTCAGCTCTGTCTTTTTTCAGTCACAGATCCTAGGAAAAATCACAGAATCCTTTGGGTTGGAAAAGACCTCTTTAGTCATTGAGTTTTACCTTTGACTAATCACCATCTTGTCAATTAAACCATAGCACTAGGTGTCACATCCAGCTGTTCCTTGAACACCTTGAGGAACCATGGCTCCATCACCTCTCTGGGCAGTCCATTCCAATGGTTTTCTTGCAGGAGCACAGACACACTTTGGCATTTAATAGGGAATGTCATATTTGGATTAAACCATACAATTTTAAGTTTGGCACCATCAGAACCAGGCATGCTAAAAACTTTACCCCCAAGTCAGATGACCAGAGGCACTTGGCATTCAGACTTCCTAGTAAGTGTCCACAGGCTCCCAAAACAACAGTTTATAGCAGGAAAGAGAAATTTTCTAGAAACAAAAGAAATGAAACAATTTCCTAAGTGAGATTTCATTTGGAAAAATACCTTAACTTATTCTAATATGCTTTTAGATTTCTTTGTTCTTGTGTAGATTAAAATGATGTTCTCAAATGCCATTCAAATGAATAACTATTAGCACAAAAAGAATAGCCATGGGATGTTGGTGTTATTTATTATGAATTAAAATAGAAATTAAGTTGGTTATTTGTTAATTCACATTTTCTTCCCTGGTGCACATCATACCAAACAGCACCTGTTTCTCACACAGTTTTTCATTTTACTTGTGAAAAATCTATGGAGAAAAGAACCTATAGTCTTTTCTAAAAAAAGCCTGTCACAAACTGTCTAGCACTTCTACCAAGTGAAACTGACACTTCTATAGTTTGATAAAACTTTAATCATATTTATGCAGCATCTTCATGTCATCAGTGATACCCTCATTATGTCATCTCAGCAATGAATTATTTACGCACTTTAAAATTACAAAAAAAATAACTTGGCATGTGAAAATTAAAATACTCCAAAGTCTTTAGATCTGAGACAATGAAATATATAGTACTAATTGTTCTGGCATTAAAAATTACATAAGGACATGAGACATCCAAGATCAGCATGCAGAGATAATTTATAAAATACCTGGTCATTTATAAAGTACCTTTCTTTCGTGTGCAATCATGGACCTTTCACTCATCATGCACTCCTCCTTCTGAAAATAACTTTACAAGCACATTCACTCCCCTAAACTTATCAGAGATATTTACAATGCTGGAGATGCTTTTCACTCCAAAAAATCTCCCTGTACAGGAATTCCTGGTAACATGGCCAGACTTTCCAGCTTCTCTGTTTCCTAGTGAGGATGGATTTTTTTGTGTGTGAGTATGGACATTGATTTATATGGATACTGATTCATATGGTACTTTTTTATGGGCATCCAACAATCACACTCATGACATCTTACAGCCAAGACAGTATGCCCTCCCAGGAACAAGTCTAAAAATAAGCAATTTTCTTCCTATCATGTCAAATTAATAAGTATTTGTATAAAAGCTTGAAATTAAACAATTATTTAATCACTGTTAATAGCATAGAAAATGGCTTTATATATTGCTCAGAGCTGTGAGAGTTTGCAAATTATGCAAGGCACTTCATCCAAATTTTAAATCAGAGGCCTTAGATCATGAAATTTTCTACCACATTATAATGAGATTATAAAAGCAATGTTTTTGTGCAGTTTACTATTTCTTGCAATTCATTTTCATTATGAATTACTGCTTTTGTACCTTCAGGAATTCAGTAACTTGTATCAAAGCTGGATATCCCACCACAAACTAAAAAATGCACTGAAAGAACTTTAAAAACAGTTGATATTCTACTGCTGGAATTTGGGAAGAACTGGAAGAAAGGTGAAGTTGTCAGCGCAGTGACTACTGAACTATGTCTATAGATTCTACTGGGAAGTCACACCTGGAGCTCAGATAATATTAATATAAAATACTATTCTATTGAAAGATTAATTATACAAAATATATCTTAGGAAGATTTACATCTAAAAGACTTGCAACCTTTTTCTCAACAGCAAGCTCACTGGGCTGTACTTGAAATAGATAAGAGAAAAATTTATGTCTGTGTACACAAATTTCCCCACCCCCATCTTGTGAACCAAAATAAACTCTCCAGCAAAAAAATAGACATTTTTTCTGAGTGCCAAGTTGCATCACTTGCTTCTTTGGATATAGGAAATTATTTAAACAACCGTGCAGGTTTTACAGAACCATTGGTTAATATACTTTGGGGACTGATTTCTTATCAGGATAGAGCCTGTTGAAGCTACATGATGAATTTTTGGCAAAGAAGTGTTGTTCCTGTGATGTTCTCCATACAAGCACTTTCCAGCCACAGTGATTGTTGTGTAGATTGCTTTTGGCACTGTTGCTCAAAGACGGGAAGAGAGGAGACCGCCCCTCTCCATAAATTACACCATGAGAAAAAGACTTTCAGCCCAGCTATAAACAGACAATCATTAAAAGTTATGCATTGCCATCCTCAGGCAACCAGTGGTAGTAGGAGAATGAATGTAATGAGCAACACGTACTGACAAGTGCTTTGGGTTTTATAAAATATGTTAACTATAAATTGCCTTCAGATTAAAAAAAAAAAAAAATTACAGAATTTAATGTCGAGGAAGTATGTGCGTGGCACTTGTTGTTATCAAGTGCTCCTATTGGGAGAAAAGTTCTGTTACTGTGTAACAAGATACCATTGTTCCTATTCAGCAGAAGAAAATACATGGGTGTTGCAGTCCACAACTGCAGGATCGTGTCCAGGGAAGCTACAGTTTCTGGGAGCCAGCATGTAATACCAGTGAGATGGGCCTCTGTTCATGAAACCATTTATTCAGCATGGGAACTATCATTCAGAGACAGAGAGACCTGAACAAAGGCAGGGTGAGGGGTTTTGAGGGACAGAACTTTTGAGGGTCTCCACCTTTGAGGGTGGAGTTTAGGGTTAGGAACCACTAGAAACACAACAAGGGAGAAACCCCCAGGGACTCAAACCAAATCAGAACTCCTGGGCCACTCCTCCCAAGAGGTCTGGGATGGGGTAACTTCATCCAGGGCTCACACTGCCCATCCTCCAAAGCAGGAGGTCAAAATTCACACTAGCTTGGCTTACAGCCATGCCTCTCACATTAACAATGCTTATCTGAAACTAAATCTTTGCCTTCCTGAGGCACCTCACAACACATGAGATCTTCCCTTTCCCAGAAGCTAGGTATAAACTCTTAGTTTAGAGAGGACAACTGTTCACAACACATTGAGAGTCTTCTTCTCTTTGTACTGTGTATTCTTACACAGGCACTCTGCCACAAATATGTAAATCAAAAACACCCCCTCACACATAATCTTGTATTAATTGTTCTTGGAAAAATATATACTCTAATTCTTCTCTCTTTTTCCCCCCAATTCTTCATTAAAAGGACATTTCTGAGGGATGTTAACTGGAACAGGAGTTTGACCCTCAACCTTCAAGGTATTTTTTTGAGATATATGGTGCAGCAGAGACAATCTTACTTCTTAAACCCACTTAAAGAGGGCCCTTGCATGTCCCACCCCCAAGGATAAATAAGACACTGACTATCCAGAGACCCAAGAGATCAAAGTGAGTCTAAGAAGTGATAGGATGTAACTAGACCGCTAAATGAATACAGAACCTACTAGCCCTGGGCATACTACACAGGAAGATTGTTAAAACTTCATCTTTCCTTACTTACATACTACTTATGTAGTAACTACTAACATAAGAAGTTCCTTCTGAAGACAAAGACAGGAATGGATGGCTGATCCTTTCCTTGTTCTTATAAGCATACATAGAATCATGGAATGGCTTGGGTTGGAGGAAACCTTAAAGATCACAGAGTTCCAATCCCACTGTGGACAGGGAAGTCATTCTCTAGGTCAGGTTACTCAGGGCCCCATCTAACATGGGGCTGCCAGAGGCATCCACAGCCTCCCTAGACAGCCTGTTCCAGTGCTTCATCACCCTCTGAGTAAAAATTCCCTTCCTAAGCATCTAATCTAAACCTACCTTCTTTCAGTTTAAAACTATTTGCCCTTTGTCCTGTCACTATATACCTATATAAAAGTACCTTTAACTTCTTAAAAAGAGAGGGAGAGAGAGATGAAGTGATTTGCATAGTTCTGTGCTTTAATTACAGAGCAACTTTTGCCTGATGACACTACTATCCTAATTAAGTACCATTATGCTACCCTTGGGACCTTTCTGATTAAGCCCCAATTATGTGGAGTATTCATGACGATGGCAAAAAACATCCCCTTTTCTAACTGTTGCAGCACATGGTAATGATGTAAACAACTCTCCTGGGACCAAAGGATGCAAACAGTCAGACAGTGCTTTTAGAGACCCAGCAACAATTTCCAAAGCTGAAGTTCTCAATGTTTTAAGTTGTATTTAAGGTAATCTAAAGTTTTTTAAAATACTGGAAGAGTGAATATGCAGTCAAGAATAGATTTTTAAAAGCCTAAACCCCAGTTTTTCTTTCACCTTTCTTAGACTTCAGTGGCAGATGTCAGTGTTCTTCAAACACCTGTCTTCAATACTGGAGTTTATTCATGCAGAAAATAGTTCTCTTATCAGCAAATTTGTCAGATTTTTGCCTAGTCTTTTGACTCTTTTTTATATGACTGATCTGTTGCCTCAGAGTTCTTACTCTGAACAACATATATAACAATTCTTAGAGAAAGGCACATGAAGACATAAATGTTGCATAATATCTAATATGCTGACGGGAAATGCTGAAATATTGATCTGAAACGGGGAAGAAATGTCTCTATTCTGATTAAAGAAGATGCATTTAGCCAACAGACACATACTGATGCTTTAAAAATTTCATTTGAGTATAAGCAGCCACTAGTTTGAAACAGTAAAAAGACATTTGAAAATTTCCTTCTTCAGAAAGTAGAACAATGTGACAGTAATAGAAATTTTGGACAGATGTAACTTCTCCTTTCTTGTGTCTTGGTCTATTTAAAAGGTCCAAGGTAAAACACCTGCCATAGTGATCTTCTCTACTCCCTTGGACTTTGACAAATATAAAAATAAGCTTGTCAAGATAATATTAAGACTCATTGCTCACGGATATAAACATGCAATAAATTTTAAAGCTGAAGAAAAATTAGAGTGTAATATTGTCAAAGGAGCAGCTAGATAATTTTCCCTTTGTTCAGTTCCAAAATGTAAAATTGAGTTGTTTTCTAAAGCAAAGGAGTAATATAAATTTTAATATGATGAAGGCCAGAAAGGCTAAAAGACCATAATTACAAAAGAACCATTTGCATGAAAAAAGAGTGGGATCAATCCTTAATCATTAAAATGATGAAGCCAGGTATTAACATATACTGAAAATCTTACCAAACTGTAAAATAGGTTCTTTAAACTGTCATGACAGAGCTTTCTTTATACGTAATTAATAAAGTTGTTTAGTAGCCCAACATTTATAAACAAACTGAAAGCCAATCCACATACTTGCCAAAATTATTCCTTTGACCATGAGGATTGTTTTTTTTCCCTCCAAATCACACCTGTTCATAATAAATAAATGTGTTTTATTGTCAGAGTATGAACTGTTCAGCAAGTTGTGTGGACAGTCACTTGTGAGATGAATGCCTTACTCTACCATTTCTGCTAGCCTTCTTTGCTTTACATAGATATGTGTATCTTGAGTGACGCATGTGTTTATGTTAAAATGATGTTGAAAATGTCACCTCCTGATTTCCTCTATCTGCTGGAAGACCAGAGTAGTACTATGATAATGCAGAAGAGGACAAAGTTAAAGTGAACATTTTGTTTAGACATAAATTAATGCCTTAGGAGGTAATATAATGGTTTTATTTCTGACTTGTGTCAGCACTCTCAGTCACACATAGCACTTTCATTATGCAGGCCTTCAAAGCATGCCTAAAACAGACCTCTAAGCATGGGGGCAAAAAATGTGGAATAATGGATACGGTTGGAAAGAAGTTATTTAGTCATGGAAAAATGCATCTTCAAGGCAAACAAGGAATTAATAGCTGTTTTTTGGCCGAAGCAAAAATGTCAAACTGTGTAAAAAATTTTTCATGAAATGTAAAGAAACTTCAAACTGGGCACTGTCAGGAAAGCCTTAACAGGGTGAAAACCTAGCTCAGTCTTCCAAGGACTTGGCAGAGGAAGCAGAAGATTGTGAACTGAGTCAGCCCCAAAGTAGGGTGAGCAGCGGGACTGCATCATGAGAGAAGCACAGGCATGGTCCCCACTGCCCACAGGGAGACTGAACATGGTCAGACACACAACTGGCTTTGAAACTGTTACATGGGATTACTAATCACTGAAATATATCTCATGTATCTTAGGTGTATGTCAAGACTAAAGCATTTATTTTTTCCACTGTCTTTTCAGACCTTTTTCAGCCCTGCACAAGGAGATCTGGGGGTGCTGGCTGGCATCAAGGCTGAATGTGAGCCAGCACTGGCAGCCCCCTTCCCTTCCCTTCCCTTCCCTTCCCTTCCCGCACCTTCCCTTCCCTTCCCTTCCCTTCCCTTCCCTTCCCTTCCCTTCCCTTCCCGCACCTTCCCTTCCCTTCCCTTCCCTTCCCTTCCCTTCCCTTCCCTTCCCTTCCCTTCCCTTCCCTTCCCTTCCCTTCCCTTCCCTTCCCTTCCCTTCCCTTCCCTTCCCTTCCCTTCCCTTCCCTTCCCTTCCCTTCCCTTCCCTTCCCTTCCCTTCCCTTCCCTTCCCTTCCCTTCCCTTCCCGCACCTTCCCGCACCTTCCCCCACCTTCCCGCACCTTCCCTTCCCGCACCTTCCCGCACCTTCCCGCACCTTCCCGCACCTTCCCGCACCTTCCCTTCCCGCACCTTCCCGCACCTTCCCGCACCTTCCCGCACCTTCCCGCACCTTCCCTTCCCGCACCTTCCCGCACCTTCCCGCACCTTCCCTTCCCTTCCCGCACCTTCCCTTCCCTTCCCGCACCTTCCCGCACCTTCCCTTTCCGCACCTTCCCTTCCCGCACCTTCCCTTCCCGCACCTTCCCGCACCTTCCCGCACCTTCCCGCACCTTCCCTTCCCGCACCTTCCCTTCCCGCACCTTCCCGCACCTTCCCGCACCTTCCCGCACCTTTCCATCCCTCTTATTCTAGGAATAGGTTGCAAATTAGATTGAGAACTATACTGGCAGGTATGTCCAATTTTTTCTATGTCTGCTTTTTCTGGGTCCCTAGATGCAATCAACAAAACTGAAGGAAGTGTTTGAAAAGGCTAAGAAATGTCAGTCCACCTTTACAAGTTGATTTTTTTGCATATTTTCCACCACACAATGTGAAAATGTTTCCTTTTTAAAAAAGAAAAGTCATTATTTTTATCATCAGTTTAGTACTGGCATCTGCCACCCCAACAGCTGTTACTCTTATCTAATTGGCCATTTTGGAACAGGAGAGGAACTTCTATTAAAGAAAACTCGCAGAGCAGTATTATGAAGTGAGTCCAATATTCCACTTAATTAGTCCAAAGTGATAGTTTTAAAAACATTTTGCATCTGCCTATTAATGGCAAAAAAATTAGTTTCTTAGGCAGTCAGTCTCAGGCTGAGTAATTCTGGCATAAATACTGAAGTTCTACTGATGACTCAAGGAAATCATTCTCTTTGAAAACAATTCTGTTCATAATGAAAATAAGTTTATTTGGATTTTTTTCTCCTTCATATCTATGGGTATAATCAGAAAAATAAGATATTAATTGGATGAGTAATTAAATATTGTATGATTTGTTGCTTAGTCCAATTAGGTCTAGAAGTTGAAGCTGCTTGGCATGTTGGCCAAGAAAAATGTGGATCTTACTAGCAAATATGATACAGTTGTTTTTAAAAGCTGGAGTTAGTGATGTTGGTTTCTCCCCTCTTTGCTGTTTTTTGCCTGTTAACTACTTTCCTGATATATGTTATGTAGGACAATGGCACAGTGTTAAACTCTTGTTAAAAGCTTGGCTGTGGATTCAGGCAGTTAGGACAGAAGCAGAGAAACAAAATCAGGTTTGAATGGACACAATTAATGTGAATTTAGGTGAAGAGGGGCAGGTTTGAAAGTGTCTTATAAAGCAGAGGCAATATCTCAGGTTCACACAGGCTTATGCTGTGACTAAGATAATTAATCATGCAATTTAGGGCCTTTACTTTTGCATATACAAACCTACACCTGCTAATAACTGCATATAAGTACCTTTACACCTGCACATAAGTACCTTTATTTGATAGAATGATAGCTCAGGGTAAACATTTATTCAGATAACTACACCCCAAAATCAAACAACTGGAAGCATTGTCACTTGAAATTTTTATTGAACTGGATAATATTGCTATGCAGATACAAAAATAGTGCCTCATACTCAGGATCAGGTTGAAGCCTCTTACAGAAAAAGTGTTGGCATGTAGGAACTCAAATATTTTTAACCCAGCATGGCAAGCTTCAAGCAGCTGTATAAATGTGTAAAAGTTGTTTTTTTTCCAGCGCTAGCTTAGGGAGGAAAATTGCCCTCAGTATGAAGTTCTGAATGTGACAGCCAACAAACTGAAGAGCATTCAGGGACTTTACCAGCCACCAGAACCTGAAAGTCTATTCAACTAACTGTGAGATTGGTCCCTGACTTGCCTTTGGCTCTGGCCAACCAACGCTTTTCCAGACAAAGCTGGGCATGATTCAGTACTCATGAGGAATCAGGTAAAATTCTCAAAAGGAAGTTTTGCCACCCCCACTTTGGAAACTCTGGCTTGCATAAACACAGCTTATATTATGGCAGCTGCTCTTTCTGTCCAGAATATTCCTAGACATGTTTCATATATTTAGATAAAAGTAGGGAGCGAGGATTCAGTACATTTAAAAATTGATGTTCAGAAATAAGGAAAAAAAAAGAAGAAATAGCAGAAGCTATTACAGCTTCCTTGTCTGGAGTGATGTGTAGGTTTTTTCCAGACTAATTGATGCTGTATAGTCTGGTTGTTTGTTGTCCAGAACTCAGGTTGAAACTCTTAAAACATTTACTACCCAGCTTGCCAAGGTTTCAACATCTTATTCTTGACTCCATCATTCGCACTCCTGAACCTTCATCAAGTTAGGTACTTCAAAACCATTCAAAAATTACATCTACCTGAGAGGTGCATTCTTCTAAAATATGTACTTTGTAACCCTGTTATTTCATCCACAACATTTAGCAGTCAGTTTCAAGGGTAGGTTTATAGATTTGGCTTTGATCTTTTACAAAACAGTTTGAATACTGCTTTTTTAGATCTACTTTCTCTGCCAATGACAGGTCACAGAAGAGGCCTAATTGCTAGAGAAGGTCTGGATTAAATGAAGGGCACTGACCAAAAGTAAAATTTTCAGTCTGAATTCACCTTTTCTCTTAGTTTGTCAACATTTCATGTTGGTTACATCCAAAAAACCTTTTGTTTTTCCAGGGTTTTATTTTTAGGTGATGATGTTGATTGATTGATTGATTGATTGATTGATGTCTATTTTAGGAAAAAGAGATTGCTTCAGACTGGTGAGACAGGAGAATATTTCTATATATACCTAATATATGTATTTTAGTGCAACTGATAATGTTGCACCTTCACAAGGAATTAACCTTTCTTTATTTACCACAATGTAAAAGGATATTACTTCCATTGCTGCATTTTCACAGTGTATTTTGCTTGGGTCTAGTTATTACTATTACTGCCATTATTGCTATTTTAGTGGTTGCAGTTATTGTTATTACAGGATTTTTTTTCCTTTTTATTTCTAAATTAAGTACTCTTTGGAGGAATGTGTATGTGTTTTTTGTTCTTTATTGGCATTAGTTGGAGTCCTGAATACCATTTATTTGAAGTTTAAATGAAGGATGCAGGCCACCTTTCTAACTATCTATAGTTTAAGTCAGAAGAGCCCTATTTGAAAATATTTTAAAAGCAACATTATTTTTGTTATTAACATAGGGATATGACCACTAAACACGAAGTCAAACTCAATTTGCATATTTATTAAAATGCACATGAGCCTGAATGACTGTGTTTTGCAATCCTAAGGGCAGTACCTCCAGATTTCCTTCAGCACAAACTGTCTCCTACTCCAGGGATGAAAATACCCCAATCTATTTCTGTACAGAGGCATTTTCCTTCATAAACCACCTAATCATATGAGGGATAACTGGAGGAAAAAAAAGGGAAAGGAAAAAGATGTATTTCCACATAGAGTACAAAATTTACATAAGTTATCTTGGTAACTTAAACACAAAGAAAATAATTCAGCTCTGAAGAGAAAAAAGAGAAGTAGCATGGTAGCCCTGTATTTACTGCCTACCTGTGCTGACTGTGGAAGCTCATGTTAAAGAATCTGTTCTGCAGATCTTCAGTCTGCTTTGGACAAGCACAGAGTTCCACACACAAGGTCCTGTAGCTTTCTGCTGCAGAAAAAATATTAAAAATATTTTCAAAAATGCAGAAGAGAAATGGAGTAAAAATTACATTATTTTGTTTTTTCTGCTTTTAGATAGGATTCTTTTAAAAGATAATGAGTGTCTCAAATATTTATCAAGGGAGATATCAATGTACTTTTCCACTTAGCCAGAATAAACAGATTTATAAACTTACATTATTTACCAGTGTGGAATTTGCTTCTGTCTCAAGGCTGCTGTAACTTCCACACTTAGATTCAGTTCACTGGCAAATTCCTCTTTTAATATCAGGTAAGTTTGGAATCACCACCCCAAATCCTGCCTGGGGGAAATTAATTCAAATTATCTGAATCAATTTGTGCAATTTTAATATTCAATAACAAAAGGGAAATTAAGTGTTTTCTTTGGGACTAAAATGATACTCTGTCTCTGCTTATACTTTCCCTGACAGTCAAGAGAAGAACTTCAAATAACTTTCTGAGGTATCATCCATATTCTGGAATGCTTTTTCATTTCACACAGCTCATGAAAACAGAAGCTTTTAAGTGACATTACTTTGAGGTTCAAGTCACAGAGTTTCCCCTTTCCTCCATTCTTTGTCTTGCTGTCTTTCTAAAAGCTAAAGCAACAAAATGTTGAAAAACTATTTCAATTGATTCAGCCATCTTAACTTCTTCTTTAAAGGAACTTTGGACTAGGTGGAGGGTCTGCTTGTATGATTTCAATTTTTTATCACTGAATAAATTGAAAGATAAATTACATGGTAACATGATCTAAGTCAGATAGTTAGATGTGAATTCCATCTAAATGACCACAGACACAAAACAATGGGAAACTGTATGAGAAACACAAACCTTGTGTCCATCCACTCTGGGTTATCTGTACCACAGGACTCACACTGGAATCAGATCACAGCATGATAGTTTCATGTTAAAGTTTTGTGAAAGATACTTAAACTGTGTGACGGCAGAAACTTTGAAGCAGGAAGAGATTAAGTCTATTTAATTCACCACATTAAGAAAACATTCCTGCACTCCAACCCACGATATTAAGTTCTTATCAAAGCTAAAAATCTTTACAAAAATTAATAACATCGCTAACAATCATATTCAATGATTTCTCCCAAAACACAATTATTATCCTCTTTCAGTGACTCAGTATGACCAGGAACTGTGTTACTGACCCAAGGAATATTTTCTCATCCGAAGGCTTTAAAACTTTCTCAGACAAAAAAGAAAAAATGCTTAAGCAAGAAAGTCTTTTTAACAGAAGGAGTTTTGTAACAAGCCCTTATTGTGTACAAGGTCAAGCTTTGTCACACTGTGAATGAAAACACTCTTGCAGACTATATGTGTTCCCAGAAACCAACTGAAAACCAGTTCAGTCTGTGGACTATGTATTATATATATATGTCATATAGTATGCACTAGACCACTATATGGGTCTAGTGCATACTATAAACAAAGCAACCATCTGCATTTTTGATCAGCTGTGTTTCTGTCTTGATCTTAAGGTAATTATTAATAAAAATGATATATTGATAAGCTAAAGCTGATATTCAAAATATTCAGCATTGCAGTTCACAATGTAAAGGAGGAATGCTTACTTTCTATGTCCTGGTTAATTCAGATCAGCCCTTGCAACAGAAATACTGGCATGACTTGTACCTCATCTAAATACCCATTAATACAGTCCTCAGCAATGTACACAGGTTTTTCAGGAGAAACAGGAGAAATAAGTCCTACTCAGTAACCAGAAAAAGGGTGTCACCTCTGTCTTGGCTAAAATGAGCTTCACAGAACTCATTCAAATGCTATATAAGTCCTCCAGCACTTTTGCTTTCTCTTGATGCACCTTCTCAGTTTCATTTAAGTTAGAGGTGGTAGTGAATCAAATTGGAACAAATCAGGACTGACAAACAAGTAATTTTTTTTCAACAGTAACTGAAATAAAACTCAGTAAAAGTAATGAAGTCTCCCTGAACTAAATAAAATTTCAGATGGATCTCCGGAAAAAAGAGAATTTCATAGAACTATACTTAGGAATGGCTTGTGTTCTGACATCACTACTAACTATCCAATTATTTCTGAATCACACAAAAAAAATAGAAAAATTCACAATCAAATCCTAATTATTTTCTGATGATGATAGTTAGCAGTTTGCCAACCAGTAAAAATATTAAGAAATATTTTGATTAGATTTGAATAAATTCTGAGAAGTCTAGAAGAATTGCCTTGATGCACTGATCTACTGTCCCTCTAAAAATAAGAGATGGATGAAAAATGAAAAGAGGTCTCTATGCCATCAACATGAAAAGTCGGGTTTTTTTGCTCTGTCTGAGCAGTTTCCCTGTTTATGACAACATTATCCAGGCTGTCTGAATAAATTCAGCAAAACTATTATTTCTGCTGTTATTCAGCAAGCAAGTGCAGAGCTGTCATTTATTCATCTAATTCTTTTAGAAAAACACTTTTAGAAATCTGTTGGTGGTTACCATCTGAAGGTCAAGCACAACAGAAGTTTGGTACCATGAAGGACAGTAGAGATCTCTGTGGTTTAGTTTTTTGGTAAAATAGCTGTCTCAATTGTTTAACTATAAATACAGAACACTGATAAATCAGTCTACTGATTTTTATTGTTTGAAAATCAACTAGAGAAGAACTATAAATAAAGACAGTGAAACCAGCTTTTCAGTAATTACATGATTTGAGAAATCTTCAAGTCATTAGCTCATTGTCTTTTCTGCCATATAACACCTGCGGTAGATAATTACAGACAGGACCACAAAGACAGACTTCCAAACAAAGGAATACTTTATTTTTATTGGTTTACTGAAGGCAGATCATGCCAGAACAAGCATTTATCTGATGGAACTACAATGCTATACTGAACATGAGAAATGTATGATTTTAGTCCACATATTTTAGCTGTCTGCATTGGGATGAAAAGAATCATGTTGATGAAATCCCAGTTTGCTCTATTGCCTATGAAGTGAACCCAGGGTACATAGGTCAGTCTTGCAGCTAAACTACAAATAGTACACCAAGATCAAGGATTCATTGTTTAAACAATGAAGATAAAAAATATGATTTCAAGAAGCACACATGAAGATTCCACACTTTGAGAAAAGGTACTCAAAGGTACTGTTTTACTAATTTAAGGTGCAAACCACCTAAATATGGTGGAGATTTATTCTGCTTCTTCACCTGAAAACAGATATTTTAAACATTAAATTTAGTAATTTTTTACACTTCCATCTTTTCTGTATTGAATATCTGTTGATATTTTATTGCAAAACTGAAAAGATGTGAGGGTTATGGTTCAATACTGAAAAGTCTGTGTTTTTCTATCATATTTCATCATCTACTTCATCAAAATTCCATTGTTGTATTCTACCTTCCTTTCAAAATTAAGCATCATAAGGTTATTCCTTATCTAAAATTTAGTCATTATCATTTAGCCTGGAACCAAGAAAAAATTGGCAGATACTTTCAGTGACTGAAAAATTGAAAACTGGGAAATATATAAAAACAGGCCCGTATAAAAGTGTTTGATAAATCATGGTGAAATGTACATGCTACAAACATTTATACATACACAAAATAAAAATATGACAACTTTTTACCTTATTCAAAGGATTTTGTGTTTAATATTCACAATGGATTTTTTTAAAAAATAAAATATTTCACTTTGCATGTTAATTAGGTTTCTCTAAGAATCAGCATTTTAACATTTTAATTCTTTGAAATTATGCACATTTTCTTATGTCTCATATCTCAGAATTAAGTTCTGTATAAGAAACTTTACTTTTGTATGCTGCTGAAATGCCAAAATACTGGTTAGGATGGAGATTCTGAATATTCTCTTAGCTGTTTGTTGGCAATTATTAAATTAATTAATACTAATGCCATTATAATTATGATTGTTTGGCAAAGGTATGTTTCTCAGTGGCAACAGAAATTAATCAAGTGATTAGTACTTTGTGCTGCTGCCCTTGTTCTTTTTTTTAAATGTAGTTCTCATTCCCAGGTGGTTATTACTCGTTAGGTGAAGATATGTGCATGAAATACTCTTTTTCATTCCATAAACTTACAACACACAGTTTGAGACCTGAAGGAGCCCGCGATTAATCACTTACTAATTGGATCAT
The DNA here is from genome assembly GCF_049639895.1 of Pseudopodoces humilis. Classification (NCBI taxonomy): domain Eukaryota; kingdom Metazoa; phylum Chordata; class Aves; order Passeriformes; family Paridae; genus Pseudopodoces; species Pseudopodoces humilis. The sequence continues at coordinate 42,463,997 of NC_142204.1, read as the reverse complement.
TCTTTCACTGACAATAAGTTATAAACTACATAAAAGGCACTCAGCTCCATTGTTTGTGAGATCCAGATTCCTCTAGGGAAACAGCACATTTTACAGTGAGGAATCTATCACATACAGCAAAAATGCTGTTCCCTATTCAAGTGCAAAATGCACTCAATTGCACCATACTATCTTACATAACAGTTCTGCTTGCTAGCAAGAAGAAAGAGAAAAAAAAAAAAAGGAAATAAAAGATATAGAAAACTTTCTGATCAAGTTCATTAATTGAACTCTAATTCTTCTTTTGGACTAACTTACACAGTTCCCACTGGTTCTATTTATTGAATGTGAAATATCTTATATGGATTGGTTAGGATTTAGACCAAACTTACAAATGACTCAGTTCTTAGCATAATGAGAATGACATCCATAAAAATGTCTTGACAATGTACAAAGATGAGATGAGATCTTGCATCTCTGATCTTTGAATTTGAGGATGAATATTTTCACCAAATTCAGTTTTACAAGCTAGGTAGAAAGACACGTTTGGTTATGATACTTCATGTAAATATAAATGTGTGTGTGTGTATTCAAGGTGAACCAGTTCTGAGATAGCACCAAAGACTGTAACAGAATAGTTTAGATAAGACTGCATTTTCTTTCTGTAAAAAAGTGTTTATCTGTATTCATTTCAATATCTTAATATCTTTCTCTGCTGGAGAAACAGGTTTGTGGACTATGCATTTAGCCTCCCAATAACTGAGGGCAATGTTCAACTACTTTAAGGTTTAATTTTTTTCTAATTAGAGGTAACTGCCTTGAATTAAATGTTGGTGACATCTTACTGAACAGCTGCAGAAGAAGAGTGGGTTTAATTTGTATTTGAATTGGGCCACAGTTCAAATTATTTGATCGGGTTAAAAGCATAAAAATACTAAATTAATGTGGAAGTATATAAGTAATAATTTTAAAGCACTTACTAGCAAATACATAATCCAGTGGAGAAGCTCACAGCAAAGAGTGTTTCTTGGTCCTTATTTCACCTGGATTTTCATAAAAACATGAAAATATTATTTTAGATTGTTACATAGATAATAATTCACAATTAATAATTGTATGGAACAATTCACTTAATGTGCTTAGACATTTCAGGTCACACCAGAGATGCATGCATGCACACACACACAGGAACACACACACATGTTGATTCCAAATGCATGAGTAGAAGACAACTAGAAAGGATTGTACATTGTTTTTAAGGCCTCTGAATTCACTCCCTCATGAGCTCATCAGTCCAAGAAATAGCATACCACTAGTAACAACAAGGAAAAAAAAATCAAAAACCTACAAATTCCCCAATCTTTTGGGATTTCTATGTTATTACACAACCCTAGAAACAGAGCTGAAAATTGAATTTGGAGCAAGGGACATGGCAGGATATTTCTGACTAAAATTTCTGCTTAAGCTGCCAGCCTAGTCTCACTGTGTTGAGGTCACTGAGCTATTGCCATCCCACAGTATTGCTTTGCCTGAGCTTTTGAAGCATCAGCAGAAGGAGCCAACAGAGGCAGGCAGGAGATTGGTGCTGGCTCAATTAATTGAAACATCCAGAATTGATGAATGCTGTCAAGAGCTCACTATGAGGATGGTTACCAGAGGAGCCTAACGAAGTGACTGGGAGAGATCAAGGTTATTACAGGAGCTGAGGGAAATGGTTGAAAGGAGCAAAAAGGAAAGGGAGAACACAGTGTAAGAAAATAGAACACTTGTAAATCAAATCATGCATTCGGGAGTGGGTAGGATGCTGGCGGAATTGAAACACTGCACAGTAAATATCAGTTTCTACTTATCAGTGAACATGGTACCACTAGCATGAGAAGACAATATTAACTTATTTAGTTATGTGATAGCATGATCCTTGCCTTTCACGTATACTTAATGACAGACATAATAGCCAGGATGTTGCTATTTTCTTTCTGGCTGAATTTCCAAGGCAGAAAATAAAAAAAAATCCCCATTAGTACATTTTAATTTTCTTTTTTCTCAAAGATACCATGCTGAATATAAGTAGTTGTTATCTCACTGCAGAATGTGCTTGGCTGAGTGAAAAAGTAGTATATTTTATAAAAATAATTAAAAGGAAAATATAGGCAACATGTAACAATATACCAGAGAGAGGGAAAGGGGCTAAAGCACACTGAATGAAAGGCAGAGAGAGAGATGGTGAAGATGTTTTACCAAGAAGTCTAATCCTCTGGATGACTACAGAAATAAAGACTTGTAGAATGTTCCATAGGAGTCTGAAGATTGATTATGTGTCCTGCTTCCCCTGTGCTTCCTGTGCTGAGAATGTCTTTTTAAACTGCTGATTTCACAATCTACGAAGGGGCTGACGAAAGAGGTATTGGCTGTAATCTAGATATAAGATTGAAAGGTTCAGAAACCACCTTGAGAACATGACAAATATTTCTGTTTCTCCCAGCACCTCAAAGAAGTGCAGACACTGAAGGTGTGAACTCCTTGATTGATAACCGGTAGTTCACATTGCATGAGCCTTCGCTTTGCAGCTGAAACAGACATAAAACTAGAAGTCCTAGAATAAGATTGATCAAGTCAACCAAGTCAATAAATTTTTTCAAAATGCATGTATTTGCCCTCCTCAGTAGACAGATCCTCACTCAATGAAACTTACCGTGATACCCACATGAACAATCGTTCCTAAATTTCAGGAAGGTAACATAACCACAACATCCACTAGATGAGGACCTGGCATAAGAATTTTTCTTGAGTTATGTAACTCAAGTTTTTAGTGAAATAGCTGTTTCCTTCCATTATTCTTTCCAGATACTGGTTAAACTCATAGTGACATTTAGATTTGTATGCTGCATCTGTTTGTTGGCTTGGCTGGTTTTGGGTATTTTCTTATTTTGCTTTGCTTTTCATGGATTGAGATTATATTTGTCACTTTGCCAAAATATTTGCAGAATCAATCTCCTCCTTTTATTAGATCCTGTGGTCATTGTTTAAATAATAATGAATTTAACCTTTAGAATCAACTCTTTGATCTCTCTGACTAGATTTTGTAATCATAAATGCACCAATGCAGAGGAAGAAAAAACTAAACACTCAGTATTGGCCAAGAAAGAATTGTAAAGAAACTAGAATCATTCAGAAGTACAATAGTACAATATAACAATTTCTAGCACCAAAACACAATTCTGTGCTATCTGATACACTACTCTTATATTGCTAAACTCTTATCTAACTTAGAAAAAAATTTTCAAGTATCCTGAAATTAATTGCGTTTAGACATCTATATTTTACATGTTTTAAAATATTCTTCAAAAAAACCCTTAATTTCAGGAATTAAGGATTTTCTTCCTCAAAAATGTGGCTATATTTAACCTTCAAACTAAAAAATTTAACAGAACTGCTGATTTTTTTAGCCCTAAGGAAAAGTCACCTAGAGATATTCATTGTAAGCTTCAAGCCTGCAAAAAATTACATATTCAATATGCAATAAAAAATATCTGATTGCTTCATTGGAAATTTAAAGCTGGTAAGAATATTATGAATTGAAACTATATTCAGAAAAGGGCTAGTTTGATCAACTTGATTTTTTCATAATGTATAACACTTGAGTTAGTTAATTTGATATTTAAATTAATGAAATGGAATGAAACAGAATGAAATAGAAAAATTAAGTTTCAAATCAAATTTAAAATGGATATTTTCCAAGATTCCATTTTTCATTAATGATTTGGCATTTTGATTTTGCACCCAAATCTGTGAAAATTAAAATACCATTGCCTAGAATTTGAAACAATTCTCTTTATGGTCTTACCTGTTGTCTTGAATAAATTAATTAGTTAATATTTTTAATTGGAAATTTTCCAGTCACGTTCACTATTTTAACATTTGTGAGTTCATTTTTCAGACAGATAAATCCTTGCAATGGTTGTATCATTGCAATAGGTAGAATTCTTCCATCAGATTCCTTTAGCAAAAATTTAACTTCATTATGCCAGAAACTGGTATTCAGCCATTGCTGAAAAAACAAACAAGATTTCTCACAAGAAACATGCACAGTACTTCCATTGCTTGATTCTGTCTACATTAGAATTGAGGCTACCCTCATTCTGTCATGGCCTTTGTTAAACTATTTTAATGATAATGCCATAGTTTTTTAAGTTTGGTCTAAAGACTCACTGTGACTTGTTGTAAGTTTTCTACTGACTTCTCTGGGATAAAAGCAGGGAAAAATTTTTCACATTTAGTAGATATCAATAAGATATAATATTCATAAGCACTGTTCAAATAGTTTTTTATATAGAGTTGTAATCACATAAAAATACTGATCCAGCAGGACTGTGATCTTTAATCTGATAATTCTGAAATAGTTGAGGCAAAAGGAATTTAAAATGCCACAAATAACATTTAGAATATACTGCTGTATGTGATACACACTGAGCATCTATAGATGTTGTAAGGGTATATGAGGGTATGGAGGAAAAGAGCAAACTCATAAACAGTGCATTACAACAGACCTTCTGTGACTTTATAATGACAGACTACTAGCAAAACACCAGTTTTGCAAACTGAACATTTCAACAGACCTGAAACTGAAAAACAGATGAAGGTGTCTGTAGCTTATGCAAGAAATTAACAGTTCCTATGCAGTGTGCTGAACAGTGTCCGAAATCACTTCCCTCTGAGTTATGAGGGAGGTGAATTAGGAATGCAAAATATGTAAGAGAATAATATTTTCAAAATAAAAAAAAATCAAGAGTTTTAATAATGGTGCAATGTTATCCAGTAAATAATTCATTACTTGCATAGAAAAATGTTCTGACTATTTATATATGTTGTTTATAAGCATATTTCTATATGCCTTATATAAGGAGTCAATGCAGCAACACTCAAGAGAGATTATAACTTGGCTTTTTCATCCTGGGTGATTTCCTTGCTGTAGGACCATGAGAGCAGGAGCTGAACCAATATAGTGGAAGGACTCAGGATTTAGCCATTGACTGGACCAGCTAAGACCAGCTACTTCATCAAGATCTAGTTGCTGCTTACTGCTTCTGTGGGGAAAAAAAACAAGCAGAAGAGGCTATGAATTGGAAGAAAGAGCTGGTATTTGGACAAATAATCTACCTGGGAGTAGATGAAAGGTGGAAGTAAGCGTGTGCTGTAGGTAGGAGGGAGCAGCAGGGAGCTGTTGCTTGGAGCTGAGGCAGCACAAGGTCCCTGAAAGGTTATCAGAGGTTGTGGGTGAGTGCTGACAAGTAGCAGCAGTCACAGAGGCAGAACGCTGCAATGCTTTATCAGAGCAGAGATTTCACTAGAAACATTCAGCTTTGCTCGGTGTTGGAAGCTCTACTGTCCCCAAAATGCAAACCATGTTTTATGAAGCCAGAATGAGAATGGTAGCATTGGTACTGCAAGAAACTTAGGGAATCAGTCTATTGCCACGGAAGCTCAGAATTCCTAAAAATGTCCCAAGTAATGACACTGTGACCATATTTAATTCTTAATGGTGGGAACATTGAAAAGATAAAAAATACGGGTTTCTTGAGAAGGTTGCAATTTGCAGGGAAGTGACTGTAAGTTGATGCCAAGTGCACACAAACAACATCTATCAATATTACATTTAAAACAGTTCTGTGATATGCAGGTTTGTTATTTGGACAGGCAACCTGACAGCAGAGATTGATGCACCTATCAGAGAAGAATAAGAATATAAATCTGTCTTATCAAAAGGAGAATGCAGGGAGCAGATAGGGCTGATGTCGTAGACGTAATCTATTTAGGTTTCCAAGAGACATTTGACATTGCATGGTAGAATAGAATAAAATATCTTCAGGTTAGCATGTAAGGCACAGAAGACTCTTTTCCTCCCAGGCTTCTCAAGCTGCAAAGTAGTACATTGATTCCCAAATGAACATAATTACTTCTCTTATTTTTCTCTCAGTCTTTTTGTTTTTCTTCTAGAAAACCTCCTTTTACACATCTTCCACTTTTTTTCCTTTGTCCTATGTTTATCTTTTCTGTTTCCTTTTATTTATCCTGACTCTTTTTTACATAAAACAAACATCCTGACTTGAGCAGATTGATTTATGTTGTCTTAGCATCCTGAGTCTACCAAGGAAAGAATGGGGATGGGCCACCATCCCTTGTGGCCTGGGAACTACAAAAGTCTCACAAATATTCCCAAATGAAAGATGGCTTCTCTTGGGACTTTTCTGAGACTTATCGGTGATCAGCAATACAGATTTTATACAAGTATTGAATAAGCTACTCAAGAGAAAATTGGATTCTAGAACTCTTACAAATAACAGTTCAGAAGATATGCAGACACAATGAAAACACAAAATCATTAGTATCACTAATAAAAGTTCAGGCACCTGCAGCACTATTCAGGCTTCTGAACACCTCAATGTAATCCCTTGTTTCTTACATTTTAATCCCCAGGGATTCCATTTCAGGATGCTTAAAGGCAACATTTGTTCATCAAAACACAGGAAGGAGGAAATGTACTGTCCTGAAATATGTATTAATCCTGATACACTGCCACTTACTGTCTTGTGCAGGTAAATGAAAATGCCTTTGACATGTCACAGGCAATCCCTTGTGTCAATACCCATGCCCCTTCCTTTGCAGTTACACAGTAAAGCAAATCTGTCACTGAGACTGCATCAGTTCTAATAGCAGCCTCCATCAGAAATTTAGGGTGCAAAGCACAGACATCTGTTTTACCTCAGGAGAATATGCTGCTGTCTTTGGCAGCAAGTAAGGCACTGCAATTTGGAAAGCAAGAACCTGTAACAATGCTGATCTGTTTGGGGTTTTCTTCAAATGATCAGAGCAGTTTGCATATAGTATGAGGCAGATCATTCCTCAGAACTCTTACACTTCTCAGAGAATATGACTTCCAGGTCAATCGAATTTTTTCCAGGTCAATCAAACTTGCACAATCAAGTTTTCAATATGTCTGTGGATGGGGACCTCCTTTGGGCCCCCATTCCACATTCTTACCACCATCACTGTGATTTTTGTTCCTTACAGCCAGTTTGAATTTCCTTTTCTGCAACTTACAACTCTGCTTTTGTGCATTTGCTGTGCACCGCTAACTCCTCCTTCTCCACACCCCTGCATTAGATAGGTGAAAACAGTCTTTCTTGTCTTCAGAATGAACAAACTCATTTTTCTCAGTGTCACTTTGGTTTTCCAGTTCTTCCTCTAAATTGTCCCTAAGAAGGGCCCTTTTCTGGACTTCGTTTTCAAAGTCATCTTTGCACAAGTGATTCCAAAGTGGGATGCAGAATAGATGTGATATCACAAGTGCTGAACACAGAGGAACAAGCATTTTGACTGACATGCTGGCAGGCTGTGACTAGTGCAGTTCAGTGTATAATTAGCTTTTTTCTGCATAACACTACATTAGTAAGAGCATTTTAAGATTTTATGTTTAAGGTATATTTTGATTTCAGTTTAGGAATATCAATATTTAAAATTTGTAATGTTTACTGCCTGTAATACTCAGAGTTACTACTTAGAAAAATTTTCACTAGAAAATGCACATACCAGAATTGTTTTGGATAAAATGTAATTTTTTTTTTAAAAAAATTACCTAAATGTATTTGTATACAAGGACTAACATTTGGCAGGGGAAATGTTCACTTGTTGAAATAGTGCAAATGTTTTTTTCTATCAGATAACACTTTTAAGTAATGAACACAAAGGTAAAATATATCTTAAGAATTTTCTCAGTGCATGAAATCTACCCAATAAAAAAATGCTAATTTTTGTGTGAGGCAAATTTCATATAAGTTTGGCCTTTCCACTAGTCTCTGCCAAATTTAGTCAGGAATTCTAGATAATAAACTGATCTTTGGGGGTCATCTGACACAATATAACAATGGCACAATAAATAACCATCAACATCAACAGGTGTATTGTTAATTATGGCCACAGTGACCTCTTCACTTCTACACAGTAGGGCTGTTCATCCTACATTTGCATCTTGATTTATGGAATGATAAATTTACATAGATGTGGATGGCAGGAGAAATCAATTACAGAATCAGAGGATATGTTGACACAGGTGAGAAGAAAAGAAGAAATTTCATTTGAGGCAAAAAAATAAGACCAAATTTTGTTGTCTTTCAGAATTAATGCAATCTTATAATCTAAAGACAAGGTTCAACATTTGTCAGTACTGTTGTATAGAATTTTTTCCTGCCATGTGTATTATATGGAAATGAAAAATAGAAAGGTTGCTATAAGCAAATAATCTAAACAAAAGCAGCATACAAATCATATTGGGCCAAAATCATGGTGTTGACTTCACTGATCACAGCACTTAACAAAGGTGAATTTAGAATTTTAGGCTAAGTCTTCCCCATTTAACAAGACAAGGCCAAGGCACAGCTGGGTTTAGTGACAGGAAAAATGTATGGTATTAATTATAAGGAATCTCACAGGCATTGTTTTACCCTTGCTTCCTCAAATTTTTCCAGACAGCAGTCAATACTTTTGGGGAAAATATGCCAGTGCCTGTTCTTGAGACTGTTTCTAATAATACTTTCTTCTCCCAATAGGGCAGGTAAATGAAGTGCTAGTGAAATGATACCAGATGCACCTCTGTGTTCTGACATTACTATTATTATTATTAATAATAATCATCATAATCAATTTATTTATTATTTATTTTTTTCTTAACAATAAGAAATAAGTTAACTCTGCAAATAGATTTTACTGCCCATCAACCTTAGAACACCTCATGGACATAGCACCACCCTCCTGTTTTAGTCTGGTTTTTGGCTTCGGTTAGAGTCAAAGAACTGAAGAAAAGTTCACCTTTTTCCATTTTTTCCCTGTAATCTGTCTTCCACTGGAATTCAACATATTTTATTTGATGCCCAAGAGAAGGACAGGAAAAATCTACTTTCTTAGCTGTATGGTTCAGCTAGGCTGAGAAGAATAAATGGTTCTAAATTTCTGGATGTAACAGAATGCAACATTGACAATGCTCACCTCAGTAAGTTTAAGAGGTCTCAGTCTGGACTGCCACGCCTGAACCGGTCAGTTCTAATGTATGAGCATTGTAAGCTGTTACCCAGATGTCTGCATTTGACCAGATGAATCACCATTGATGCATCTTTGTTGAAAATAAAGTCCTTAGTTCTATTTTAAAGTGGGAAGTATAAAATGAATGTAATAAAATCCCACTCTATTTTATGGATTGTATAAAAAAAAATAAGATGGTATTTGCTGATTGAAGCAAGCCATTGTGTATTGGCGAGGAGAGTTTTTATCTTTGGAAAATCTCATCTCCCATTCTAAGCCTTTTCTTCGGACAAAATACTGGTGTTTGTCACCAAATCTTCAGTAGGTGAAAAATCATCCCTAAAGCAATAGAAACACAGCTTTGACTGCTGTCCAATTGGACAAAAATTTAAAAAATTTGAGACAATTTCTGTATACATATAAAAGACATATATAAAAAAAGAACCCCAGCTTATTTCTCCTCACTGATGAATTATTTCCTCAGTCCTGAGAAAAACAGAACAAAATGGTCTTCTATTCACAAAGTGGAAAAGCATTCAACAGAGCAGTGAAAATAAAAGATTTTAACCCTACACCTATTGCTATCATGAACTTCATGTACAGCCTTGACTAAGTCAGTTATCCTCCTTACATCTTCAGTTACCCAGCTGACAAATGAGCAAATCCTAATGCACTGAGTGCTGCAAAAAATAGTTATTACCTTTTGAAAAGCACTCTCTAAGGGTCTGGTGTTGTATAAATGACAGATACTTATTTTAGACAAGAAAGCAACAGATATGACCATTTTGTTTCAAGGATTTTCTAAAGGAAAACAGAATTGTTGTCAGTGTAAGCTATTTTCTAAAATAGCAGCAATACAGAGGTGGATGCCTCTCTATTGTAGGCGGATACAGTAGATGTGAGGCAGCTACTTTTAAGTTGACACATTAAGAAGCTGAAGTGGTTCTATGAGATAGCTGAGGGAGTGTGCTGACATTTATGCTGTACCTCTGGTTTATGCTATCATTATTCTATATGCCATGGAACACATACACAAACACCCTAGTGCGTGACAGGGCATATAAATTCTTACCAAAACCTTTGTGGAAAAAATTATAAAAATGTATTATTAGTGTTAATATACTAGCATGAAATTCCCTGTGGTGTGATGAAAAGTGTTTCCCAGTGAATGCATCTCAGCACAGATCACATGGACTGAAAAAAGAATTTGGAATTCTCTGTAATGCTCTCACTGTGAAAGGATCAATTTCTTCCAAGCCCGACATAATAGACCTTAGATGTATTAGAAGCTGCTAATTAAAACAGTCTGCACTTCTGAATGCCACTCTTAGGCAAAAAAGGAATGAAAAATTAGATCCATTGCTGGTGTATATGTTTTCAATAAAAAGGTATGAATAGAATGAACAATAGAGTTATATGAATGAGGATGGCGATATACTGCTTTTCATTATTTTTTACAAAACGTCAAGCTGTTCAGCATTCCCCTTCTCTCTCCAAAACTGTGGAAGAGAATTTGGTTTGGATCCAAAGCTGGACGAGGGGACTGGCAATTAGTACAGAACGCAGCAGTGACGGTTTCTCTCTCTTGCTCATTGTTTTACTTGCAGTAGTAAGGACACAGCACATGGCTGTATAGCAGGCTGGAGACCATAGGTTCACATTTCAGCCAAATCTCGTATTCTAAAGTGGAAATCTAGCATTTCAGATTGTTTTTACTTACAAATTACCACTAAAGCATGATTTTTGTAATTATCAGTGAAAAGAGCGCTTCCCTCAGTCCCCCAGAAGAATTAACTTGGACTTCTGAAAACCCTGCATGTCGGCAAAAACAATTTTCTAATGTTAAATGTCTTGTAAATGAAATATTATTTCATTTATATACTATGAAACAAAATAATTTAAATATCAAATAAAAATCAGAACTGCCTGAATGTAAACAAGGACTAGATAACAAAATATGTTTAAAACATTACCACTATAGGAAAATCTAGGTAATTTCTTTTTCCCCAGAGAAATATCCTATTACCTTCATACCTTATTCCAAGTGTGATGAAACTGTAATTTTCGATATGATATCATTGTGTAACTTCTTGTTACAATCGGGACCTTTCCCTTGAGAAAGGAACCTTTCCCCTGAGAATTCATCAATGAAGTATCAGCTGGTGTTGCTATTAATACCTGAGAATACTAAATGCTAGTGATTTATGAAGTGCATAAGTCTTTCTTAATTTCCTAGTTTTGGATAAACTGAGAAGTGTCCTGAGTTTTTAACAATTTCAAAGGCTGAAACCCTTATTAATACATAGAACATCAACTCAACAGCAAAGCAAACATTTTTTCCTCATAATATATCCGGTGTTAAAGGCAAGTAGATATTTCTATCATTAGGTACTAACTGATCAGTTCTGAATTAATCTGGAATCACTGGAAGGTAATTCAGATACAGTGATTTTTGAAATATGAGCATCTAGTGTCATCAAGATGTAAACTATCATGTACATGTTCATGTACAGTTGATAGTTGTGACACGGGACCTTCAGGAGACCCAAGTCCATATAAAACAGCAGCAAACGTGAGGCAGAATAACCCAGGACATTTCATATGATACTAGGTGTCTGTATTGGCAGCTGAATCAGGCCCAGTGGCTGGGGTTTATCTCCCTAATAAATATATATGGCATCTGCATGTACATATGACTAAGCTTCATGTGGCTGTCCCTAGGCAACAGAAACATTTTCAGTGTGTGCCTACAAGTGTCCTGGGACTCCTGCACTGGACTGTGACACCCATAAAGCAATGCCTAGGTTTGGTTTCCTGCTGTCCAGTATAATTTTTCTGAGAGTATTTAGCCTGCCCTCTAGCTCTAGAGAAGAGAGGGTGTGTCTTTAAAATGCTGTCATAAGACTACTCCCATAAGATGTTTTGGACAGCTGACATGATTAGGATTGAGATCTAGAGCTTTATAAAATTAAGCATCTATATCAAAATTTCTTCATGAGCAATGACTAGGAGAAAACATATAAAACATATTCTAGGCAATAAATGTTAAAATGGCTTTGGTTCTTAATCCCACACCTTTAATTAAATAAAATAAAATTAAGAAAATTCTATTAAGGCTGTAGGTTTGTTATTGTCACATATATTATGGAGGTCCCTTGTCCTTTCCTGTGCTTAGATATTTAAAAGTCATAACAACAGCTGTTCCCAGCTACAAAATGTGCCTGCAGTGTTTAAAACCAAGCATATGTTTCAAATTGTATTGTCTCACCTGAGTCCAGTTCTCTTACAACTGAAGACAGTTTGAGTTTATGTTCACATGTATTGCTGAAACACCCTCTGAATCCTCTGCTGAATATACTCCAGCATAATCATAAAGTCTCTGGAGCTCAAGGATTCTGCCTCCCTTCTTAATATGTGAGAAATACTCTGAGAAATGCAAAAGAAATTTACCTCCTTCCCTTCTGCCTAGTCTCACCCATGCCAAATCACTCAAATCTGGGCAAGAATCATTTTGCACCATCCGGTTCTTTGCTATTATAAAGTACAATGCTTGAAGATTCTCCCTGACAACAGATTCCCACACATTTTTTTATCTGACTATTCAATAGAGCAAATCTGCCTGATGCTATGAGGATACCAATCTTTTCTAGTGTTGTCAGTATAAAAAGGCTGTTGTACAGTGAAGCCAGCATCTGGCTAGCTTATTTTTTGGTACATTCAGAAGAGATTTTTTAAAAGAGAATAGCTCTTTTCAAAATTTTAGAAACTATATTATATTCAACAGTGAGCTCTTTGTCTCCTCTTTATCCTCTTTTGTCTCTGTCTTTTCACAGGTGTGCTGAAATGCTCCTGTTCCCCCACACTTTTAATACTGGGATTAGTGGACACCAATTTATTTGGTTTCTGTATGTTTCTTATGCTTATGATTTCTCTAATCTAAAAGTAATGGAAGATCCTGTATATTTTCAGTGGATCAATGCACTTTTCTGTCTTCACATTTATATCCTTGATACACTAACCACCACAGAGAACACAGAAAACTTACAAACCTCATTGGCCTTCTGCCCCTTTGTGCACTCATATAAGGATTAGGCGGAACAAAGCTCTACCTCAAACATTGTAGCTACTTACACACATGTGATAGAAGCAAGGCATTTCCAGAAACATTTCATTTCAGAAGAAAGGAGCATTTTAGCTCCATAAACTTAATCTAAGCAGCCTTCTGAGTATAACCACCTTTAGCTTCTAACAAGACGAAGGAATGAGGTTGGCATCTCCAGACAGCCACTGCTGAATGAAGAGGTCTAAAGGACTTGTTCTTCTAGGAAGGTGTCTCATGTTTCAGAATTGAGGTAGAGATGGTTTCAGGGGCTCTGCGCAGCCCTTGCCCTCATCAGAGGATGATAACTATAGCAGAGGTATCAGGTTATCTTCTGTAATGAGGGGCTAGGCTCCTTTCAGTCAATAATTAGTAAATTCTGTAGTAAGTCAGCAAAGGTGTTTTACATAATAGATAGGAAAACTTATTTAATGAAATCCCCTTTTGCTTTAATGTTAGAAGCAACCTATTATTATCCCCTTTAATCTCAAGTGTGCACAGAGAATTCAAAACAGACAGAAAAAAAATCTTACAGAAAATTAGGTCTCTTTTATGATATTTCCAGGCATTTTAGTTCCAGACTACAACAGTCATCCTTTAAGTGCCATAGTCCTGTGGGCTTTCCTCAACTAAGCTAAAAAGGTCAGACCTTTCTGAGCTAGATAGCGTGCATCTGGGAATGTTCTCCATTCTGTATCATAGTGGCTACAACCCTTGTGACAGGTCATGGCAGTCTTTTGAATAATTTCATAAGTACAGTTATGCATAAACAAGCATCTTACAGGGCATTTATCTGTAATTCAAATAGAAAAATCCCTATTATTCCATCCAGCAGAAATACCTAATTTTCTGCTTTTGAAGGAGCTGTTATATAAAACCTATTATCTCCCAACTGTTGTTTATTTTTCTCTTCCAGAGTCAAGGCCAGGTGAGATTGGTGACTTCTTGTAGGGGAAGAATATGGCAAAATAATTATTCCTCTTCTTTTTAAAGATCGTTTAAGTAGCACTTGAGCTTTTTTTGTGGTCTTTTATCGATGTGAACTATATTTATACTCATATGCATTTGTCTTGTCTGGAGTACCAGCAAAAACAACTGTTGTAGAAGCTGCTCACAAAAACAACTGATTTTTGTCAAGATAGGTCTGTATTTTATACCTTTTCTCATTTGATAAAGTAGAATGCCTAATAACCCTTTCTTTTCCTTTATTTATTTTTCTTTCTTTACTTTTACCCCCTTTATTTTTGTTTTATTTCTTTACTGAAGACTAATATTTTCAATAGATTGTGGCTCTGAAGAATTCACATTTTAAAATACCACAGCCTGAAATTAATTCATCTAACATCAGCATGCAACTGGAGTATCTCAATTACCAGTACAAGTCTTTGAGGTTCTGCATATTAGTCTCAGCTAGAAAAATACAGGTATTTCTGAGATTTCTGAGCCAACCCTTAGATGAAGTGAATTATCTTGTGCATACTTTCACTGCATTGATTTCACAATGAACCAAAGACAACTGTGTTCTTATTACAGGCACCTCAGGTAGGTCCCTGAAGTTAAATGAGATAAATCTAGATTCAAGTCACTGCAAGAAATACCAGTGAAAATATAATTCTACATTCTTAAGAGAAAGTATCATCTTTGAAAGTCAGAACTGATGGCAGATACACTGGGAAGACCCATATCTTTCATCATATAGTACAGAAAAGCAGATGGCATTTGTTAAAATGATCTAATAAGTTTGAGAAGCCCCAGGCAAATTGACAAAGCGGCAAACAAGATGTGAAGTTACAAGCAATAAACCAGTTCATCTCAGAGGGAGAAAGGTTCTGCAGGGAATAAACATTGATAAACAAAAGAGAGGGTAAACTTTGTCTGTGATGGGGAGCAAACAAAAAACCGCAATAGATTTAGGAATGAATATAATGAGACAGGTACAGGTACATCTTAGGTAGGAGTTGCAACCAAAGTCAGTGAATCTGGTGGTCAGGCACCCAAGGAAAATAAATGTGGGAGTTATACAGTGAATAAAGTCATGATATTCACAGAAGGGCTTACCCTTTAATTTCTTTGATGGAAATGTGAAGAAATACAAAAATCTTATGTAGGGAAACCATCCTGCCAGCTCATATACCCTGATGGGCACTAAACTTGTTCCTGTCGTTTAGGGAAGAGATTTTGGAATCACTGTGGATTGTTCATCCTCTCATTGTGCAACAGAGTTTACAAACATGTATCTGGTGCTGAAATGGTGGTGAAATGGAGAGATAATGAAAATTAGGCAAAAATTACAATCCAGTTTTGAGAAAGTCCACATCTTGAATGTTATGTTGATTATTTAGATCACATCTGTGTCAAGAAAATGTAGCGGAACCAAGAAAAACACAGAGAAGGAAGAAAAGGATAACTGGAGGTATGAAACTGCTTCTGTACGATAAACTGAGTAGATTAGGACTTATGGGCTGGAGAACTGATAAAACAGGAGAGTTATGAAAAAATATATAAAAGAGCATTAATGTCTTTCCAAGAAAGAAAGAACTGAGAACTTAAATCCTCAGTATTAAATTCAGTATTATTAAATTCACAAGATATAGTGACACCCAATTGTAAGAGGCTCTCTAAAAGTGAAATACATAAAAATTATTAGACTGCAAGTACTTACAGTACTCCTGAAGATGACTGTAGCCCTTATCACCACCTAATGCTCAAATTATCACTGAATGTGCAGAGAGAAGTGCACTTTTCCTACTCTTGCCCTGTTCCCAAACACTCTCTGCTGTATGCTCTCATGATATCCAAGAGTGGTGAGAGCTGCAATCTGAATAAAGAGGAATGTGGAGAGAGAGAAAGAAGCTCTGCTGTCAGAAAGACACACATAGTATGTGATGTCATAATCCAAAGTCAGTAGGCAACACAAGAGTTGCAAGAACTCAATTTTTAATTTCTGTGAGTACATGCAAATTGAAGAAACACAATTTAATCTTGTCCTTACTCTTGAGAAAGGCTTTCTAAAAATCACTCAACAAATATCTGTGATGTTAAAACTAGTGGCCCCTCCAAAGCATCCTCAAATCCACACATTTGAGCAAAGTACTGGAAAACAGTATCTAAAAAAATTAAGATCAATAAAACTTGAACACAGAAGCCAGTGAGTCTGTAAGAGGAACCAAGAGTAACCAAAGAGAAAAGCTAGAAAACCTAATGAGATTTTTATCTGAGGGTAACACTGCACTGGTGTATATCCAGCTGGGAGAAAGGTAGTTGGCCTTAAACGACTGGTCATGGTCCCATCATTGTTTCCCCTGAGAAATTTTATTTGTATTAGAAAGACATAAAGAGGAGGTTGTAGTAAGGTAACAGTCAGTTTCTTCTGTTGTGTGAAGTGAAAGGAAAAAGGCCTTAAATTGTACCAGGGGACCAGGGGAGGTTCAGATTAGACAGTAGAAAAAAATATTTTCATTGAGAGTTTAGGCACTGGAATAAATTACCCAGGGCAGTGGTGGAGTCACATCTCTGGCAGTGTTCAGGTGTCTGGAGGTGGATATGGTTTAGGGGTGATTATGGTGCTGGGCTGTGATTGAAGTGATTGAAGGTATTTTCCAATCTTGATGATTCTGTGATATTATGTTTCCGTGAGTAAAAAAAAAAAAAAGAAGAAAAAGAAGGCAGGTAAATGCTATGAAGAGAAGATACATGAAATGTCTTGTTATAAGACATAAAATGTAAGATCTAGACTTATAGCAGGGCTATAAGACACAGACTGACTGTCCTGGTGCAGCCGAACTACCTTCACTTATTTACAAAATCAAGACTTAACATATTATCATCTCCATCATACACCACACCTAGCTTCAGAAAGACTCATTTGCCCTAAAGACAACAATGAAATGAATATTGTACTCTCAGTTCAGCTGATGCTCTCTTTAACAATCACTAAATATGGTAGATCCTTTTTTTTTTTTTACTACAATAACAATAGAAATCTATTGACATTTAAAGCACTATGATAAACACTGATTTATTTTAGACCTATGGTTTGGGGTATCTTTCCAGCAAAATAATGCCAAGCAAGGCAGGACACAATTTCTTGAAATTGTTTAAAGAATAGGTTTCCTGTTTCTCTGTGCATGCAGTACATCCTTATCTAGTGAACTATCTAAATGAAGAACAAAAAAAAAAAAAAAATGAGGACAGCCTTCATTTAAAAATGTTAACAACAAAACCATTTAATAATCCAGTTCTTCCTTTATGTAGTGTCCTTTGGGCAAAGCTTCAGACAAAGCTTTCAAAGGCTTTGTTCTCTGAAGCTAATTGAGTTAGTTGTGAAATATGATCCAATTCAAACTTACTTTTGCCCAAAGAAATACAACTAATAGATTATTTTAAAATAAATTTCTTTTTTTTTTTTTTTTTTAACTTGACATCTGATGTAGAACACGATTTGAAACAGGGAGATAGGGTCAAATCATTTCAATAAAAGATGCACAGAGGGGGTGGCAGGAGCTTTGACTGCAAATAAGTGAGGTTGTTAAGTCGAAAGGTCTCCACATTTTGGACCTGTGTGGATTCCCATTCCCCTCTTTCAGGATATCCCAGAGAAACTGATGTTACACAGAATACTAATTTTGTGTGGTTCCTGCAGAAGACAAATTGTGGCAGGACTGTAATGCATGCAGCTCGCATGTTTGAAGGAAGGAGATAAGGGACACCTGGGAAACAAGTGCTTTGTTTGTCTTGCTTTCTGGATTCCATGGAGGAATAATCCTTGCTCCTCTAACAATGACTTCTCTGTAATCATACCAGTTTCAAAGCCCCAGAAATTGTCTGTCCTGTGGACCATTTCAAATGCAGCTCTAAATTCTGCCTGTATGTTCTTCTCTATGCAATCTGTACAATCAAAAGAAAAATTTATTTTTTAATCACAAATTAACTATGAAGACAGGAAGTTCCAAAGTAACCTGCACTATATTTACCATGTCTCTTGCATTCTCTGAAGGGCATTATAAAAAATCTTATTGCTAATTCATTTATAGGTGCTTTTTAAAATTCATAGTATGTTTTTAAAAATGATTTTTTTTTCATTTTTAAATTATGAGTTTTTATTATTTTAAGAACACTCTCTACTGTTGGTTGTCAAACTCACATGAAGCTGTGGTTGCAAATAATTTGTCGTTATTTGAAGTAATTTGTAAGTATGAAATAAGGTTACCAAAGTGTTAATCAGGCATGATTCCACTTCATGTAGAAACCTTGAAATAATCCATTTGATAGAAAAAAATCCAAAAGTAGTAACATAAATTATTCACCCCAAGTAATTCAGCCAGACCTAACAAATACAGTAAAGAGGAGTTTGCATACTACACAAAGGGATCATTTAAAATCCTTTATCACTTTGTTCACCTCTTCTGCCCTTCTTCATCTTCTTTGCAATTCCAATAAGGCTGCAACATCACTGCCACACAAAAAGCATTAGTGATTCTATTTAAAAGGTGCCAACCCTGTTGATTTTCTGCCTACCCCATTGTCAGTATAGAAACATGCTTTGTTTATATTCTGAAAGGGATATGGGATTTATTTTGGTAGTTTAGTGCTTTTTCCCAAGTCTGTACTTCTAAACAAGACCAAACTATTGCTGAGGTCATACAGTATCATGATAATTTTCATTTTTTGAATAAGCAGATTATTAATTTGGACTTTATGAAGGTTTCCAATTTTGAGCAGTCATTGCAACTTACTATGGAGCAGTAGAAAAAATCAAACAATCAACCAAATTACCAAAACAACATAACCACTAAACTTGCTTAGTTTGAAGCATAATGTTTCATTCCCCCACTCTTAGGATTACACTGAGATACACACGTCTTTGAGGCTTCCTCCATTGCATTTCTTTGATTTCATTTATACACAGACAGCACCTCTGTGCCATGACTATGTCTTACATCTGGTACCAGTGTTTCAGTCCAATTCTTCCCTGCCCACATCTATTCTGTCAAGACAGGACTGGATGTCTGCAAGGTTCCTGGGTAAACTGACTTCTGAGAAGAGGGAGTACTTGGAATTACAACTGAGTCCCTATTGCTAATCCTGCCCTGGCCTGTTCTGTTCACTTACAGTATGCTTTCCCACACCAAATACCCTTATATTTTACATATTATCTTAAGGGGAAGGGCCTCAAGTTTTCAGTTTATAAAGTATAGTCAAATCCTTTCAGCTGATTATCATTTGCAAAAATAAGAATGGGAAAACAGGTTTAGCTGTATGCTCTTGTTTCTGTTTTACCACCCAGAAAAAAGCAGTTAAGTCTCCCTTTGGTCAACAGAAACACAATTTGTCAAGGGTTACATAACCCAGATCTCATAATTTCCAGTGCTGGTCTAACTTCTGTTTCTTACCTTTCCAGATGATTAATGTCTTCAGTTTGCTGTACTTGATCTCTTTAGTACATGAGAAGAAGAAACATTACACAAAAGTGGTTATTTCTGTGCCTTTTCACAATCCAATAAATCCTGGAAAGTATTAAAAATCAGGCAGAATTACACAGAATGATATCTGAAAAGTTTCTGAGATGTTCAAGTGGTTGAACCATATGATCAGGTTACAAAATGGTCTCACAGAGTGTACAGTAGGTCACCATCTCATGAAGAACTTAGTATAATCTTTATTTGTAAGTAAATGGAGAGAATACCGAAAGATTTCCAGTATGGACTGAATCTGAGAAAATTTCTTGGAATCTCTGTATCTGTGCTCATAACTCAACAAAGATCTTCTTGGATCTATCTTCCAGTTATAGTGCCTACTAAATGAGGATTTGAAAAATAAAATGAAATTCCCCTGAGTGACACATTCTTGCTCTTTTAGGAAACTTAGTTGTTATTTGAAAATGTACAGACTCCTCTGTTACAGAGCAGGGCTGCTCGTGACTGGTGAGTCACCGCTTCTCTGCTGCAGAACACAGCAATCCAGTCAGTCTTTGGGATTCATTGCACCACTAACATTAACAGCTGCACATTTGCACATTTGCTAATAGTACCTCTTTGTGCTGCCAGCATCCCCTTGCTGGCACTCTATTTTCTTTGCTTGACACTTGCTGTTGACTCTTGTGAGAGGAAAAGTACTGAAAACTGTGGCATTTTGGTGTGTGCAACAAGGCAATAGCTGATGAAGTTCAAGTACTCATACTGTGAGAAATTACCCGTTATATTGGTGCGAGGAGCACTTTCAGGACTCTCACTCACAGTACTGTCTTAATGCTTTCTGAACTGAAGCCGGATACTGAGATCCATGTATAACCATGCTTACGGGGCCTTACTGAAGAACAAGCCAAATAAAGTTACAGATTCATTGGCAAGTGAGATAGAGATGACTCTGGTAATTAAAATAAATTACATTGTGTCTCAGATTAGAAGGCATATATACTTGCTTTTGCTTTCAGTGCTACATGGAATTCTTGAGAGACGTAAGGAAACAACAGTTATTATAGGCTGCCATAATACAAAAAAAAAAAAAAATCAGCAATGTTAATAAATACAATTTGATTTTCACTAGATTATAGTGAATTTTGTTATACACGCTATTTTGGAAGAAAAAGTTTTCAGATTTATTTCCAAGCCAAATTCTATAAAAAGTGGACATATAAAGTCCACTTTCATTTTTCTCTGCTAATTAAAAATATATTACTACAATTTTACACGTTAGATTTCATACACTAGATGAAAGAGGATTAAGACAACATTCAAGATGAAGCTGGACATCTGTGGGGTAAAATCCTAGCAAGGTGGAAAGCAAATCCATCTTCAATGACATTTGCTTAGTCTTCTTGTGTCATAGTTTCATTTGGCATACAGCTAAACACCTTGCAGCTTCTCACTCATTGGGCTGGGGGAAAGAATCAGTAAAAAGATAAAGCTTGCAGGTTGAGTTTAAACAGTCAGTCACAAAGTGGAGACGCACATCCCACGCCCCTCCACTACCACCAGCCAACTCCACCCAGTTTAATTTTTCAGCATGATGCTATTTGGTTTGGAATATCCTTTTGGTCATTTGGGGTCAGCTGTCCCAGCAGTGTCCCCTCCCAGCTTCTTGTGCTCCCCTGCTGTAGTGGTTTTAAAGCACTAGCAAACTTACTTATTTCTTGCTGTGAGATATGGATTAGGGAAAGGGCAAAACAGGCTTAAAACTTAAAAGGAATAAAGAAAGTTTATTAACAAAACTACAAGAATAAGAAACTAGAATAAAATCTCCAGAAACCCTTCTTCCCCACCACCAAACCATTCCCTTGTTTAACTGACAACATAGAGACAAAACTTGGTGGTTAAAATATAACAGTCTTTTCATCAGTCTTTGTAGAGGAAAGAAGTTTTCATTTGTCATTCTATGGAGAGTTCTTCACAAGAAAACAGTTTTCTCATGTCTTTCTATTCCTCTGATGCCAGCCGCCCGGAAAACTCTGCCATCAGGTTCTCCTCCCATTTCACGCCACTCAGAGGTGTGTTCATGGGCCATGAATTCAAGGGGTGTCATTTTAAGGATGAGTTATTCAAAGGCAAAAGTTCTCTTCAGTTGTCTCTGTGATCATTTCTGGGAACAGACGTTTTCTCATTTCTTCTTGGGGGCCAAGTATCTCTATCAACTCTCACTTCTCTTTCTCTGTTCCAGCATTTCATGACATCACAACTACTTCACCATCTGCTCAGCTTCATTAATGGATTACCTTTGCTCAGATCTACATTTTGAAATACTTCATTCTGCCTAAAATACTCTTTCATGAATTAAAGGAGTTCTTTTCAGAACATTATTGTCCATCTCCATGGCTGTAACAAAAGAATATTTCAGCTTATTAAAGCATCTTCTTATTCTCTCACCATCTAAGGCTTGATTCTTTCCTTCACTGACATTGATAGTTTATGTTGTCTCTTTACATGTTGATCACTTTCTCTTCCCCTCTGTCTCTGGAAAAACAGATTAAATCTGCAGGTCTCATCTGGGTAGTAAAATGGTTAAAATCTGGCTCAAGCCACAGCTAGGTATTTATGAGATCAGATTTCAGCTCGGCAGTGCTGGAAAAGCAGCAGACCTTTTTTTCAGCCCACAGACGTCTGTAAGAGCAGTGGAGGCGAGCAGCCATGGCCTGCTCCAGCCCAGGGCCGGGTCTAGGGCAGAGCCCGTCCCCAGCCCAGGAGGAGGGAAAGCCCCACAGGCTCCATCCCCTGCCCGGGAGCCACGGCAGGCCAAGCCCAGCCCCCACCCGGGCCACATGGCCTGGGCAGGGGACAGGAGCTAGCTGGCATTCTGTTACCTTTCCAAACTGGAAACTAAGAGAGCAGAAATTCCCAGGCTTAGGTTTTAAAGGGTGGTGTTCACAGGTTAATCTCACTTTGCAATGGTCAAAACTACTGTCAATTCTCAGAACTGGCCAGTTATTGGCCAGGAGAAAAAACTCCCATCAGTCTCCAGCAGCCTTAACTTCTGTGGGTGTTTTCTACCTTTTTCCTTAAGTGCCAATCTATCACACCTGCCTACTCACTGGCAGGGCAGCATGAGGTGCTGAAAAGTCCCTTGATTTAGGTAAAATCTGCTCAGAAACAACTAAGACTGGAGTGTTACCAATATTATTCTCACCCTAAATCCAAAACATGGCACTACTCCAGCTGAAATCTGGCCATCATAGACCCAAGACCATTTAATTTATCTTTGTCTTCACACCTGTTGTGAAAACACATAGATTAAATATCCAGGCTCTGCAATGCCGTAGTTTGTAAGTGAACATCACAGTAGCCAAGTAAGGCTTCCATCAAACTCAAGGTCCACATGGCACCTTTTTGCCTGAGTGTCAGTCAGACTGTGTAATTCTGAGTTTGCTTCTTAGCCAACATTTCTCTCTGGTTTTCTCCGGTGCACAAATGAGTATATTCATTCAGGTAAGTAAAAACAAGCTTTATTGGCCCACAAAAAAAGTCTGCTGCACCATATGTATCTTTTAAAATCCAAAGGCACGGAGTATTTTGATATTTTTCTGATAAATAATATTTATTATAATATTTTCTTACTAATAGCAGAAGTTTCTATTTTCTCTGTAGTCAAGAACACATTTATATCTCTGTGCACACACTAAATGGCATGTATTCTATTCAACCTCAACATGGAAATAACTATGTGTGTATTAACTGCTGCCTTGTTAAACACCATTTTTCAGATCTGTGCTAACAAGTAATCTGTATTTCCTATAACTGCAGAATATAGAACTCACCGCAAGACCTTGAGAGGTCAGTCTAGTTCAACTGCTTGCCAACAGAAGGAGCAACTGTGTTCATACCACTCTTGAAAGAAACTTCCATAACCTATTTTTAAAAAAACAAGTTCAGAAAACCCTCCACAGATATGTGCTCCCCATGGGTGTTTACTATGCTCCTTCCTGAGCACTCTTTTCCAGTTTTTAATTATTGTCATAGCATTGGCTGTTCTTTTCCTAATATCCAACACTAATTTAACCCATAATGACTTCTGATTATTAATTTTCTTTTTGAAACAACCTTTTGCATTTTGAAGACTTATTTCACTTCTTAGTGTTCTATGGCTTGAAGAAAAATTGTGTATTTTGGTATTGTCTCAGGTTTGCAAAAGACATGAGGTCACACACATAGCATGCAGAAGGCTGAATCATGCAGAACTTCCAGCATCTCCATTTTTTGTTTTCTTTTTCTTGCAAGCATTTTGGAAATAGATTTATGTCTATTACTCAGTATTTAAGGCATGGTAAAAAAAAATAAATCTGTAATACTGCACTGTTTTTCACTGATTAAATATTACTTTCATGCATTTCTGTCTTTCAGATACTTTACTGAAAGGAGCAATATTACTGTGTCTCAATATTCATCATTCCATCTGGAAGTTCAGACACTAAAACGAATCTAAATTAGGTTAGACAACTGATACGGCATTTTTTATATTCTAATCTAGATTTTGATATTATTTTTTATTGATTTTTCCTACTTCATGTACATCAATGTAAAATATATCAGTCACTACAAAATAACTGCTTCTTTGCACTTTCAAGTGAGCACTTGCTGACAGGTGAATCTTTACAAAGAATACATTGAAATAAATGTATAAGGAAACATTAGGTATTGTTTTATAGGTGTCTCATGTCTCACATACCACGCTTTAAAAGTAACTCAGGAATCTTTTAAAATTAATTAATATTTTTTAAAATAATTTCCTTTTTCTCTATGTGTAGTCTTTCATCCCAGTTCTTTCATCATACTTTCCTGCTGCTAGTAGATATTCTCCAGCTGTGCATGAGGAGTCTGGCTGCATTTAACCTACCAAGCAATGCATGACCTTATACTAATGAAAAACTACAACTGCCCATCTTCAAAAAAGCAACTGACAACATATACAGAGTGCATAGTGCATGGAGCTTTTTGGGGGGTTTGGTTATTTTTTACTCTTTGACATTTTGCCATCTAAAAATTACATATTTTTTCAACCCCTTCCTCTAGGGTCTCTGGTCCACAGTGATGGGCAGATACAACAGTGACTAAATCCCTCATAAAAGCATTTAAGATGGGTGGATTGAATCACTCTTTAGAAGAATATCTGTCTTCAGCAGATATAAAGATACCACCATATGTCTACTCTTCAGTGTGTTTGTTCCTCTATTGCCTTTTATTCCCCAGCTCTGGGATTCACTCCACAATACTCATAAGAGGTACCTCCACCAATGTATGAAGCAGGCTGGTACACTTCTTAAATGTATTTCAGTGGATATTTTTATTGTGATAGAACTTCTATTATAACTTCTAGTTTTCTTGGATTTTTCACTTCTGTTCTTGAAACTTAGTATGTAACTCCAGAATCACAGAAATTTCCACATTACTTCCTACTGACTCTCACTTTTGTATTTTTCAGGGAGGCCTTGATTCTTTCAATCAGATTTCCAGGGCAATATTCCCCCACCATTCTCTGCTATTTTTTGTGGTTTGGGTCTGAAATTTTTGACTCAACAGAGACATCTCACACCATGCTATTTCTGCCTTATTTCAATGATACACAAATGTAAACTCCAGTTTCAAACTACTTGTGCAATGAAAATGGATGATTCTGCTTCATGAATCAACACTGTAGATCCCCTTTATATTCTTGAAACTCCTTAAACTCCTTAGACTATGCTCTGCAGCATTAAATCAGTAAGATAAATGAAATTTTGATGCTGGTTGATAATTTCTGTGTCACTCATAATTCAATAATGTTCCTGTTTAGATTATAACACAAAATGAAAATGTGTGTGGCAGAATGTTCAACTGCAAAGAAGGCAGAGGACATGAATAAGAAAGGAAATTAAGTAAACAAAAGACCTCTTTCTAGTGCACAAAAAATTTAGGATATTGTGCTGTTACTGTAAGACAAACTTTTCACTGAATCTGAATGTGAAGGTTAGTGTCTAAGGAAGTTTTAAGACCTATCACAGCCCAAACCCTCAGTACTTTCCATCATGTACTTCTGAAGAAAAACAGTTGTTTCTTCTGCAGGAACACTGCCTATGGGTTTCCCTTGAGCAACTCCAGAACTTCTTTTAAATTTGCTGTTTAATGCCTTTTTTGTTCCTATCCCTTTTCCCTCCTCTAAAAAGGTGCAACTCCACCAAGAAATTTGAAGTAGAGTATGTTCCTTAACTGTGTCATAGATTCTTTACTGCAATTTAAAGAAAATATCAATGATACAAACATAAATTATATAAAACTGAGCATGTTTTCTAAGTGTGCAGAAAAGATACTGGGTATAGACATTCAGCAGCTGAAGGTGAGTACCTGGGGTTGATTTACTGAAGGACCTCAAATATGGAGACTTTGCTTTGTTGCAAGGGAAAGATCCAGACTTTCTAAGCTAGGGTCTACTAAGCTAAACTTGCTGCTTGACTTATCTTCACAGTCTTATCTAGCAGTTGAAAAAGAGTGGACAGAAAGTCTTGCAGGCTAAGTGAGAAAATTAACTTAGATCTTGCATTTCCAAGTGAATTCAATTGCAGAACAAAAAATAAGACCTAAAAATTAATATGATCACGTTAAAACATGCAGTTATGAGGCTTTTGGGGAGAAACTTCTCTTCCGAATTCTAATTGAGCACAGGTAGGACTAGAAACTGAGCCACCAAGCACTGAGAAATCCTGGACGTGGCACAATCATTGCTCAGAGAACAAGAAACTTTCACTGTCAAACAGTGAAACACATTGGGTAGGATCTTTGACTTTAGCACAGGTTGTTCTTATCATTTTCTCCCCCATAAAGCACCTCAGCTGTCTGCCAGCTGCTGTTCCAGAAGTCTTAAGGTGGGTTATTCTTATTATATCTGTTTCCTTTGTGCACACATCTTGGATACCACAAGATATATAAGATGACATAATAAATCTCTTCTGACTCATGCCTAGCAAATATAGCTCATCTTTCACTAAGGACAGCAGTTGATTTGGGTGATAATTTTGGTCATGGATGTTCACTGACTGACATGATATTAAGGCTTTACAAGGTGTAACCATGTTTCAAGGTGGCTTGTTTCTATTGTGGTATCAGCCTCAGTGATTCTGCTCCTGAAATGAACACACAAATTCTATAAAAATGAAGCATTCACATACCACACAATTCCCAGGATTAATCACTTCCTCCCTTTTCCAGGAGTTAGTTCTCCTCACAAAAACACCACCTATGGAAGTGACTTTCCATGATCTTTCTGAATATCCCAATAAACCAGCTTGATGCTTTCTCAGCATTTAGCTAAATTTTTTGTTGGCTGCAACTGAACATTTTACAATTCTTTCCATAACTAAATAAAATTACCATTGCACTTGCAGCGGTTTTTACCTCAGGAAGAGCTCTGAAGTACCACAATGATGGCTGCTGCCTCGTATAACTGTTAAGGTTTTAAGCAAGGGAATGATTATTCTGTTTTCAGAAGTTATGCCTGTTAATATGACTCTTGCTGACAATATTTTTTACTTTAAGTAAGGTACTTAATAACTTAATGGCAATCTGTATGGACCAGACTAAAAACTGTTGCTATTTTTAATAAACAAACTAGTGGCAGTAAACCTATAGAGACCATCTAAACAATATCTGTTGACTAGCAGAGAGAATCAATCCTAATCTCACTTTTGTTTGCCAGCAATCACTTTGGATTCTTTGGCAGTTTTCTCTGTAACCTCAAGAGCAAACTGAACAAAAAGAACAAATAATAAGAAATAAATACAAAAATAATAAATACATAAAGTTAGGAAGATTGTCCAGGACTCCTTAGGTTCTGTGAAACAATTTTCACACAGCAATCTGAAACTTGGCTTCTGTCTGACAACAGTTTTGAGTCATATCAGGAGGGACAACACAAATTCCTCCCTCCTCAACCCATCAAGCACAGGGTGACTTTGTGACTGTTATTATAATTTTAATCTCCAAATTAGGTGGTCAAAACCTACAATAATAGATAAGGAAATGAAAATGTAGTCAGGCGGAGTTGAAGGAATTGATAGGGAGTCTTTGCTGTTGCACTCTTTCTTGGCAAACAATTGCATAAAATAATGATGAAAAATGTATGAGATGCATCAAGGAGTTTCTCACCACCCACTGCACTAGTTCATTTAAAATGCTTCCCCTCACTTGGGAAGAGCTGAAATTGCAGCCATGGTTATTAATAGCTCCAAAGGGGATCTGAAGTAATTTGTCACTGGCAGGTGTTTGAAGTCCATAGCAACTTTTTTTTTCTCCTTCTATGTTTTGAGTAAATGAGATGAAATGCACGTGTCATCTTCCATTTCAAGAACTGAAGAACTGCCACTCATCTACCTCTAAGGGCAGAAGACAGAGAAGATAATTAAGCACAATAAAGCAGTATGGAATGCAAAGATCACAGTAAAATTCTTCTAAATGCACAGCAGAAAAATACACAGTGCCACTTTTGATAGCATCTGCTCAGTGAATCACACAGCACCTGGGCTCTCAGTGGTGCAATATATTTTTGTTTTTATCTATTTTTAATACAACCCCTCATATTATAGCATTGCCATAATACCCATACTAAGTAGCTTTGTGTCAAAAAAAAAGCTGACTGGTAATTCAAGAGTACAGTAGAGACCGTATTTAGCAGTTGGGTGTAAATCAGAACATGGGAGGATAGATGGATAAGAACTATAATGGTAATTGATATGAAGAGACAAACCGAACAGCAGAACTTGGAACTCTGTCATCTTCTGCTAGCTTTTATGACCAGATTCCACGTATTTTCCTGCTGCGTTATCCATAAGCAGTAACATTCATAACCATTATGTGCTATCAAAGCCACTCTTAGTATTAGAGTGAGTAATTTCCTTCTGTAACATTTTCCTATTAAAAATGAGCTACAACCTGCAACAAATGAAATGCAACACATTTCCTGCAAAACGTGTGCCACCTTCCAAGCCATGCAAAGATTTAGCCATGTAATGTTGGTTGCTGAGGACTGAGGGATTTAGTTCCCCAGGATTTAGTTCATAAATATTTGAGAGATGACCCTCTATTTATTACTTTAATACATTATTTGCCTTGTAATATGAGGCTTTTCACTATTCAGAATCAGACTATGAAATAATGATGCTTTGTTTCATTGAAACATTTATCGCTCATTCAGAGCTATCAAATAATTTTCAACATACTACATATTAATGGGTACCCATGAAACAATTTATATTGTATTTTATGTCTGCAATTTTATAAGCTAACATCCCAGATTCACTGCAATAAAAGGAAGTATATTTCTGGCTCAAGAGTTCAGAGTTTATGAAAGCTCTACTTCAATCTACAGACATTTCATCTGCCTTTAAAGCTTCTTGGGTCATGAAATTGTTATTTATTTCTATTAATAAGAATCTTGCCCAACAGATACTATTTTAGAGGTATACAAAGCTCTGTTAGAGGGTTTAAGCCATTATAGCAATTCTATACCCTAAGAGATTCCGATTGCATGAATGTTATCGTTACCTTTTCTTGCTATTTGTGCTGTTGTTTTGCTTTATTTTGTGTTGCCCTTGCAGACTAATCTTGTTTAAAATTTGCATTTATTACTTTAAAGTACTAATTTACTTAATGAGAGCAAGAGAGGGCAAAAAATACTGAGGAAGAAATTAAGAAATGTTCATTAATTACTAACACGTTAGCAGTGACAAGTAACCCTTTTTCAGTGAAGGCTTAGGTCAGTAAACCTGAGAGGAAGGAACACTGTGACCATCCAATGCACAACTGACACTGCTGGAAATTTAGAAAGAGGAAATCAGTTGAAGGCACTGGGTCTGTATATAAGCATGGATCCCTGACACAGAGGTGTATCTATAGACTTTAAAGATGAGAAGTCTAAGTTAATTAATATAGTTAAGTTCTGCAGTTGCATTTCTCTATTTTTCATTTGGTATTGGCAGACAAAACAAAGCAAATAAATCTTCATACTACATCTTGTCAAACACCTAGATAGTAAATTGTGATGTCAATGTTTCTACTTCCCTGATAGATTCTTTCCTAAAACGAAACAAGAAGGGGGAGAGTTCTGATACTTTCAAAACCTTTTGTTTTCACATTTTCATTATAAAAATCCTTCTTTTCTTTGTTTCAGTTCACTGTTTCAGTGCATCCAAAAGGCTTTTTAAATTTAAAAAAAAAAAAAATTAATAATATTCTAAATATATTTTAATAATAATGATAATCTAATATATTTTAGATTTTCTACACATACCACACGTGTGCTCTCTCACACACACACACACTCACATACACACACACATGCCCCCCCATTAAATCTCAAAGGAGATTTAAATGAGACAAAAATTAAAAAATGAAAATGACTTGGAGCCCCAAAATATTTCTGAAATTAAACTTTTCGATCCTGGTTTTGTCTATATATTATATGACAGATGCACATAATGTTTAATATACACCAGAATGGTTCTGTCACAAGATGGAATATGAGATTCTCAAGCCTCCTCTGCTTGCAGCTAATAAAATCAGACTATGTTCTAGTATAGGCATGATAAGGTTACAGTAAAAAAAGGGATATATTAATTTAAATATTTTTTCCTAAAGTTATGTGATTGTGACATGGGACTACTGTACTGCCAGTTCAGTTTTATTTGTAATGGGTCTCAGACATGCTTCTCCATCGAGAGTCTCTGCTTGTGCATACTTGAGTGTTACTAAGCAGGTGTTCATAATTCAGAATATATGTGCTGCTAGACAGGCCAGAGTGTCTCTTGCAATGAAAAGAAAGCCATGGCCCAAGCCCAGTCACAGGCTTTCCCACTTGCTGACAGGAGAGGCAACTCAACACTTCATGAATTTAATTCCTACTAAGATTTAAAGGAATTGTCACATTTTCCTTTGTGAGTATACTCAGTTCCCATTAGTAAAGTCATTGGAAACTGGCATTACTCATTTTTAAAGAGCTATTCATCTTCCACAGCCGGGATTATTGGCTGGTTTCAAACTTCATAGTATATCTCTCTTTTCAGAGTTCCCTTTGCTTGAGGTCACTATTTTATGCACACTTCTGCTGTCCTGTTTCTAATGACTACCCTGGGACAAGGAAAGTTAAACCTTCTGGTGAAACTGAAGTGCTTTTAGGCACTTTGCATTTTGGATTAAACAGTCCTATCAGACTTCTGCTAACAGAAGCTTTAACCTGCTCTCTTCCCAGATTCTTGTTGAGAAGAAATTCTTGCTGAATTTGAGGTGATTTAAATTTTTATTTCTTGTGTTCATACCTGTAAATGAATGAATATATCTTTATTTAGTCCAGTGGTCTTTGTTTTGCCATCACATCCATAATGACTGTGTCAGTGGAAAGAGGAGCCTTCCTCAACCCTTAGTGTGAGGAGTTTTACTTAACTCCTAGTGTTTAATTTGTCTGTAAGTGTCCCAGGAAAGTCAAGACCCTTGTGCCCAACTAGACTGTCAGCATCCTGTTTGGGGGATCCCTCACTAAGCAGTCCTGCTGGATAGGAGGGTGGTTCCACTGAATTAGGAAAACACACACCAGTGTAAGGGAGACCCCTCAGCAGGTCTTCCTCTTTATAAGAGTGAGTTACCTGCTGCTAGTGACTGCAAAGGACTCACACTAACAAGTTAAGGAACAAAACTCTTGTTAATATAAAATCATGACAGATTAAGGTTCAAAGGTTGTCAGTGATAGTGTCTGACTGCCAAGATATACTTGAAGGAATATACAAACAAGCTGTAATCCTCAGGGAAATATTCAGAGTGCGTAGAGTATGACTGTTACCCAACAGTCATCCCTATGGGGGAGAAGACAGGCTCAGCACATCGACGATCACAGAACTTACAATGGAGTTTTCCCTGGCTGTTCACGATTCTCAGTTTATTTTATACTATTTATTTGTGTTTAGGTGAAGCTTGAGTGACTCTAGCCATGCATACCCATTACTGATGTGTGTAAAATTCTCTCACTTCACTTTTAAAGTCAAAACAAATGTAGAGTGCATGTCCAGTGAGGCATGGTCATACCTTGGAGGTGGGTAACTTTGGGATGGAAGTATGCCTTCATCATCATCATCATCGTTGTTGTCGTCGTCTTCTTCTTCTTCTTCTTCTTCTTCTTCTTCTTCTTCTTCTTCTTCTTCTTCTTCTTCTTCTATTAATATTATTATTAGTAGTAGTAGTAGTAGTAGTAGTAATGAAGCAAGTTCATCTAAGAAGGATTTTGCCACAGTTGCTGGCTCAGCAGTAGGACATATCTCTTTACCTTCCTGGTATGTGGTTTATCAGCTGCAAAGTACCCAGTTCCCTTCCCTGCAAGGATTTCCACAGGCCCTGGCTGCAGTGTCTCCCTTCTTCTCCACCCTCCATTCTATCCTCCTTGGCAGGTGTGTGTGTGTGTGTGTAGCATCATCATGGACTAGGTTTCAAGTCATGCCAGCATTCTCTCCAAGGGGCAGCAACTGTGATTTAATTTCTGTACTCTTATAACTCCTGTTAAAATTCTAATATAAATCTTCAGTCTTCTCTAATTGTATCCCCAATTACCTGTCCACAGGGTCCCCAGTCATCTTTCCACAGACTGAGATAAGGACTCTGACTCTCGTCTAGTTCCATGGGCAGGTACTCCTTCCACTAGTCCAGGTTGCTCAAAATGCCACCCAACCTGGCCTTCCACCCTTCCAGGAATGGGGCATCCACAACTTTCCTGGGAAAAATGTACCACCTTTAGGTATTGGAGGGTGCTGGAAGGTCTCCCTGAAGCCTCCTCTTCTCCAAGTTGAACAACCCCAACTGTCTCAGCCTGTCTTCATACAAAGGTGGTCCAGCCCTCTGACCATCTTTGTGTCTCCACTCTGGACTCATTCCCACAAGTCCATGTCCTTCCTACAGTGAGAAACATGTCTTCTCTCTTTTAAGTCAGGTATTTAGCAGCCAATCTGGCTTAGCTGCAGCAAGGTCATCACTGTCTTATGTTCTGAAATTAAGGAGATGAAAAAAAGAGGAGTCTTTAAAGACTTTACCTGAGATCAGTCTGCCAAGTATACACAGATAAATAAAAAACAGAAATTAATTTTAGTTTCTGAAACAGTCCTTTTGTGACAATCTAATGCATAAAGGGAAGAGAGGGCTCAAAAGCAATACAAAGAAGAGATCCAGGACACAAAGCCTCACAAAATATGGTGTTTTGCCACTGTTTTTTGCCCACTGACCTATCCTTTATAGTGTCCTTGCTCCTCCTTGAGTAGGCAGTAGCCTTCAGAATCAGGCTGAATGCAAGAGGTTAGTCTGCAAGAGATTATAGGCTCCCAATTCAAAGAAGCTTTGGTATATTTTGTGGTCTCAAAATATTTCTTTTATATCTGTGAATACCTTAAGAAAACATGAAGCTTTACACATAATGTCTTAAATTTAAATTTACCACTTAAGCAGTACTCTGTCATGTTTATCAATAGAAAGTATTATTTGAAAAATTCTATAAATTAATAATAAATTAATTAAATTAATCATTCTTATTTTAAACCCTTCCCTCGATGAGACATTTAGGCTCTAAATCAAGCTAAAAATTCTGACATTAGAAACAATAGTACAGCAATTCTAGGAGGAATTAATCTAATCTAATCTAATCTAATCTAATCTAATTCAACCCAAATTCTAGGAAAATAATTCAATGAATATGGATTTTAAACAGGTGAAGCTTATAAACTCAGAAAAACCTCTTAATTTTCTTTTTCTTATTGAATTTTTCAAGCAGTGCAGTTACTATATAACTTGTTCTTGCTCAGCACCTTTTTATTTCAAGAGAATATATATACTTATTTTTAACCTTAGATTGAATGAAAGATTGAAAATGTGACCAGATAATATTTTATTATTATTTGGACAGAGGATATACAGGTGCCTGGAGTCCTATGAGATTTTTAAAAGATGCAAAAGGGTGTTAATGTGCCAGGATGAGATTTCAGAAGTTTGGATTAGTGTATTGATGCTTGCAACACCTTTTGGCACCTTCTTTGAATGAGGAAAAACTTGCACCATATGGTGGGACTATTGAAGAATGCCTAAAGGAACTATTTCTGCTTCCCAGACTGATCCTGCTGATCATGATGGGACATCAATGCCCATTCAGACGTAACAAGGGAGAAAGAAAAAAGCCTGTGGAGGAGGTTCTTCCATTTCTGTCCACAAATATATTCGCCTACTAACCAAAATTTCAATAAAAATGAAATCTGATAAATAAATGAAAGAAGATTAACCTTTTTTATCTGCTTTCCCTCTATCTCTTTTAACAACTGTGTTGTCACTATTATTCTGCTTAACACTGCCAATTTGCAGCTCCCACATAATAGGAAATTAGAAGATTTTAGAAGGGTGCTCCTGAATTGAAGCATTTTCTGTTTCATCTGCTGACTCATCCTCTTCCATTGTAAATTATCTCCCTCCACACACACACAGTCTCACAACCCCCTGTCTAAATTCGATAATGTTATCATTAGCAGGGAGGGGAACAAGATGGGGAAAACTGAGTAATTACCATCCTTTATTAAATTATGCTGCATTAATTAGTGACTGGGTAGTTCAGGGATTGCGTCTGCTCATATCAGAATGGTGATTTTCAGTTCAAAATAGCATCTGTTTCATAGCTTTAGAGCAACAACAACAAAAATTCATAGTGTATGGATTATGTCACAAAAAGAGATGTGCTGCATTCATGTCTCCCTGCCACTTGCATGTCAGAAATAAAGAGCGGACGTCACCTGCCACAATTTCTGAAGGACCACAGAGACTGAAATAAAATTTTCAATTGAATTTGATAGCAAATGTAATATTTCTCATACATTTTGAGGGCAGGGGAAATTAATTTGGTTTCTAAAGACTGTTTATTTCGCTTTTTGTGATATGTCCAAGCTTATTTTTCTTGTTCTAATAGAGAAAAAGATGGCTTTGGCTGATCCTAGTATCAATTTGCAATCCATCAAAACACTGACCATTTTTATTTCTGCTGGAAATAAATTGAAGTATATTCCTTCTTGTCCTAAGAAGCAGAGAATTCTTGTATATTAAAAACACCACCATGGGTGTCCTTTCGGTTTTGTAGTGTCTAGACCTGAATCTACAATTGGACATAATTGGTTCAAATGTGACAGAGACCTGGAAGTGAATCCTTTTGCTTTGGTTTCACAATATCAGTAAATACACAGTACAACACTAGGTGTTTAAAGAAGGTGAGAAACCTCCTGATGCATTAAAAACAAAAGAATTTTTTTTCTTCTAAAATACCAACATGGGAAAATGCCTTTAAGTCACAAAAGGATTCTTAAAACCAGATTTTATTTAAATAAAAGAGGAAAACTGAAGTACTTTCAGCAATATTGCATCATTTTTCAGGTAAAGAAACAGAATCTCTTTGACTGTTACTACATGATTTGCTGTTCACAAAAAACTGTAATATATACAGTGTATACATATACATATACACATATATATAACTATGCATATATATGGCACACACATATATGTGTGTGTGTGTATATATATATGCATACATATACATATATATAAAAGGTTATATAGTAGAACATGTTAATATATGTTTATTGCAGAATAATATAATGGAAATTAATAAGGAAGAGAGTCAAGAAACCAGAAGCAGAATGTACATCTTCCCCACAGATGACCTAAAGAACATGGTACCTCCCTCTCAGTCACAAAAACTTTCCAGGAACGGCTCCTGCCCTCCAGGCAGCAGAGGTGACAAGACTCTCCAGTTACCCAAAGAAAACATTTGTAAGTTTTCCTGATTTATTCTGACTCCTTTAAAAAGATAGTCTATGACCTTGCAGCTGCTCAAAATCAGTTTCTAGGAGGATCTTATAAAAAAATTGCAAATGACTCTCATTTCAGATTTTGGTTTTCTACTGTCAGCAGCAGCATACACAATTGACAAAATGTAGTACTGTTTCCCCTCTAAACATCTGGGCAAGGAAATGGCTCTAGCAACTAAGAAAGTAAAAAATATTTTGCTGTTCTTTGAAAGGTTTGTTCTTGTAAACAATTGAAAATTAACTCATAACTTCCTTTATTTCTATAGATTTTGAATATTTTAGATCAACAAGCTGCTTTGATGTTTTCTCAGCCTCTTCTCTGCCCATCCCCTGACTCTAAAGAGAAATTTTAAATACAGAATACAGCTTATAGGTTGTGTTAGTCCACCTTGAGCTTGTTTCTTTCAGACAGTTTCTTTCACAGAAACAAAACCTCTAAGGAAAACTCCCAGCACTGCAGCTTCAAGGTGGGGTCCTCGTTATTAACAAGTCCTCATTATTGTTGGAGGCCCCATCACCCCTCACACAACCCCTATTAAGGAATTTGAATGCTGCCTCTGGCTCTTCCTTTTACATGCTAGTCAGCTTTCAATTTAGCCAGGAAAAATAAAAGGAGTGAGAAATATGCTGAAATTCTGTAAGTTGTTTGCATTCCCCTGAAATATTTCTTTAGCTGAAGGGGATCAAATCAATGAAATATAATGAAACCATATGCTCATTATTTCAAAATGGAGCAGCTGCTTCAGGGAGTATTGAAAAGATTTATAAATTCTACCAGCACTGCTCATTAAATCTAGGTATCTACATACCTGTCTTCCTCAACAAAACACCTCAATAGAAAAATCACCCCTGTGGAGTTCAAACTGATGTTCATCTTGGCATTCTTCCCTGTATCCTTCCAGGGCAGAGAAGACAATATGCTGAGCTGATGTTGCTGGAGAAGTGGAAAAAATCATCTATGTGGAAAAAGCTATCAAGAGTGGGTACACTTTGGAAGATCTGTAAGAAGGATATGTGTTGGCAAAGACTGATTTTGCCTGGTATGGACCATATGTGCATTTAATTGAGTTTGCAAGTTTCCAGGCAGAATGCCAAATGGACAGTCTACCATCTGATAAGAGTGATGAAGTTTTTCCCCTCTTGTTCTCTCACAAGCTTTGGGTTCATACAGACTTCAAAAAGTAAAAATAATCTGTCCTTCTCTGAGACTGATACTGAGATATGTGTGTCATAAAAAAAAAAAGTATATTAGCGAAGTCCAAAATATTGGATTTACTTAGAGGTTTTAACTTCAACTGTAATACTGAACCTTGAATAAAAATATGTAAATTAACAAGTGTGCCCCTCCAGCAGTATTATCTTAATCAAAATTGCCCCCGTGGTTTTCTCTTCTAAGAACAGGGAAGTAATTGAAGTGACTTATTTCAAGTCATAACATCCAGGAGCTGGAATAGGCTCAGGGAAAGAGAATTAAGAGACACTGCAAAACCAAAGCAGTCTGAAGGGCTGTGTTTGAACAGATGCTGCCAGCTGATTTCCAAATCTTAATATGGCCTGGGAACACCTCTTTCCAGGCACTATATCATGTCTGCACTGTTGAACACAGAGGTCAGCAGCCAGTCACAGAGCTGGATGCCTGGTTGTCTCTGCAGTTACTGCCCTGATGTTTGGCTCCTTAGGGAGGTCACCAGAGCCTGTCAGTGGGAATGATCCTTATGGCATTCTTCCCCTTCTGGTCAGTGCAGACCTGCTGAACCTCATGCCAAGATCTGAAGCAACTAATCAGTCTCCTGAAGACTACTCAAAATTCTTCATGACTAAAACAATAAATTCCCCATAAGGGACATGGCATAATATCTTCCAGGAGACAGA
This sequence comes from Pseudopodoces humilis, assembly GCF_049639895.1. Taxonomy (NCBI): domain Eukaryota; kingdom Metazoa; phylum Chordata; class Aves; order Passeriformes; family Paridae; genus Pseudopodoces; species Pseudopodoces humilis. The sequence continues at coordinate 42,426,651 of NC_142204.1, read as the reverse complement.
CCATAGGATTCTGCAACAAACTTGACTTGAGGGTTTGCTTATTCACAATAAAGGTAATATAAGGACTGATGGTCTTTGTGCAGTGATAGTCGCATTCTCGACATTTAGGCGGTTGTTCAAAAAACCTTTTCAGGAGGTCCTTAGAGTAGGATAATGCAAGAATTCTCAAATGAAGTAGGAGGTGATCACCATGCTAGGCATTTTCAGTGTTCCATTCTGCCTCCAAGGAGAGCTCTCTTTTATTCATAAGGTGCAAATTTGGCTATTTGGATGGCTGTAAAGTCTGAAGTTTGCTGAAAATAATCTTTCTCAATGACAGATAAAATTTCAACCATAATCAAAATTTCCTGACAATGCTAGAAATGAAAAGGTAGTAAGGGATGTTAGGCCCAGACTATAAAGTCGTCTGAAGAAACTAGCAAATAGCAAGCCATGAATAATGACCAGAGCTTAGATTTTCAAAATACATATTTCACATCTCAGCCAGCAGAGAAAATAAAGAGCTGATGCACTGTACCAAGCATCAAAAATAACCACAAAGCTGAATTATCCTGAAGTTGCCATTATCCTGAAGTTAAGCTGTATGTCCGTGCAAACCTCTTTTAATATTCTAGATCGATTCTGTCACCCAGCAAAAGAATTGTACAAGAGAATTTTGAAGTTGAGAATTTCCTCCTTGACTGCTTTCATATTTCCCCCAATGCTATGTGAAACAGTCACTCAAAGCATCTTGGCTGTCTCTGCTATAACAGTAGTAAGCACCACTGCAATAAATAGCCTTGCTACTTGCAGCTACAAGGATAATATCAGGAACACAAAGAAATCTAAATTAGTCTAAAATTTTTTACCTTCTTGTCTTTTTATTAAGTTATCATTAGGTATTTTTTTCCTGGATCACATCGGAGTCATAACTTTAATAAAAGGGACAGACTTGTGTTTGTAGTGAACACTAGTAAATTTAATGTGGTTATGAAAAGAAAAATGCACTTCTAAGGAGTAGTGTGGCTACATTTCATTAAGCTCTTCTCACCAAGCATTAATTAGCCTCTGGCAGCAATATGGGGGGCACAAATGCAGACATGCTTTCTTGCTTCTTAAATAAAATAAGTATATTCACAACAAATTTGTTATTTTTTTCACAGACATTTCTGCTAGTTTTGGTTTCTATAGCACCGTCTGAGATGGTTGAAAATCTTATGAACCTTTAGACATGATCAAATGTAATTTTCACTATAAGTGATGCTCAGATAGATTTCTGCTCTTAAAGAAGAAAAATATATCTTGTTCTCCTCTAATTTTTATGACAGAAATAAACCGCAGTACAACTTCAATTGAGGTCAGTCTCTGACATAGACTTGTCACAGTTTTTCCTATTAATTAGCACAGTAACTGGGAAATTATAATGAATACCCCAAATGGTATTTAAAGAGCAAAGGGAAAAAATAAAAATACCAACAACATATTTTTTGTATCATCTGCTCAAAAAAACCCAAAACAAACAAAACAAGAAATGGGGTGCTTAATTATCCGGTCTGAGTCAAATTACTTATAATTTCAATGCAATACAGAAAAATAGTGCCTTTTTCTCCAAAAAAGAGGACACAAAATGCTTCATGTGGCTGGGTTACTTACAGATGAGCCCAAAAGCCCAAAATCTTAGTCTGGCATGAACCCTCTTAGCAACTGTCATTGGGAAAGAGACAACAAAAAAGCAAATGGAATGTAAAGTTCATCTTTATTATCTCTCCCATGCCCTACACTTGTGTAGGTATTTCTCTGAGGGTTTTGATTAGCAGTAGTAGCAGCTGTCAGCCAGAAGCTGTGCATGAAGGAAAAGGGGTTTGAGAATACAACAGGAGATTACAAGAACCTCAGCAATATTTCATACTGATTATTCAACACAGTGAATATTCAGGTGGTTTGTGGTGACCATCAATACATATTTGAAATGCCTTCAATGAAGGTAAAATGTGCATTATTCAATAGGGCTGAGCATATTTTATCTTGCTTAGCCCAGAAAGATATCACAGAAATATAAAAATATCATTCTATGATAAAAAATATATTGGATCTCATTTTAGCCATGCTTACATTTAAGGAAATCATTGGCCATGTTGTCATTCATTAGTTAATTTCAAACACACACTGTGAATACCTAAGGATTAAAAGTTTCTAATTAATTTTTCTAAGTAAAAATTCTTTATTGTTTTATTTTTGGAGAGGCTTCATTTAGCAGGCTTCATTTTCTTAGTTGATCTTTCATTTCTGTAGAACATCTGTCCTATGTTTTGGAGAAAAATACAAATTTGAATCCCTAAAAATTTATCATTCCTAAAAAAGATTCAGCCATTGAAAACAGGTAAAATTAATAGATTATTATGGATTGAGGTTAAGAAAAGAGGTCCTGCTGATAGAAGTCTGATATCAAAACTTTATGACTTTATGTTAAAATTTGCTTTCTGGAGGAAGACCCCTTCACAGGTTTCCTCCCAAAATTTACCCTAAACCAAGACACAGTTATAAATTAGGGTCCTTTGAAACCACATTAACTTCACATATAAATGCTTAGAAGCACCACAGAAACCTAAAATTATTGAGAAAGAATAGGATTTAAACAAGAACAGAACAGTGAACCTGAAATTTGTGAATTGTTGAAAATAAGGTATTGTTATTTGTTCAAAATATTTCCTTTTCTTCCTTCTACTTTATCACAACATTTCTGTCTGGGATCATACAATGTGAAAGTTGGTTTGCTATAATTTATCTTGGAAGTGTTGAATAATTCTTAAAAATAACTTTCTCCACCCTTCCCTCCTTCCCAGGCTGTACCTCCTCCTCCCAGAGGCACAGGGAGAAAGGGATGGTCATCTCAGTCATCTTAGTATGAAAGAACTTTCCAACACTGTGCATCATAACTACATGGGTTTCTTTGAGAAAAATATGCATAGAAAAGAAATGGAACCTCAGAAAATAGACGATGTAAGCTAGAATGTGTTCTGAACAATTCTTTCATTACAGATATATATACGCAGAACTACATGATCTTTCAAAGCTTTAAGTGCTTTGGATGCTGAATTTATGAAATGAACATGTCAGTGACATAGAACATTGTGCCAGGGAATGGATCAATAAAGAAGAAAAATAAGAAAGCTTCAATTATTGTCAGACCTCTTAATGCTTTTAGATTTTAGTTGTTGATTCTCTTTGAAGACCTGATTGAGTTTTAGACTATTTATTTTATGAAGTATTATATAATCCTAGTACATAATGGTGTGAAAATTGGGAAAATAAGTGGTGCATAAGTGAAGGAAAGTAGATTTCTTTTTTAATTCACTTCTGCTATTTCACTGCTCTTTCTCTATTGCAATGAAAATGTTGGACAGTTTTAACAATGTTTTCATGGCCTATTCATAACTTAGCAACAACATTTGTTTAGGAGTCTATAGATATTTTTAAAATGCATACTTTGAATTTTATACTAAATGCTGAAGAGCAAGGGAACATATGGTCAGGAGTTTTATGAGTCTTTAGGCTGTTAACTCTTAAAATTACATACAGAATTTCATTGTGCACAGAAAACTTACTAAACAGTTAAAATGTGCAGGCAATGAATATCTGTAATGTCTCTTGATATACAACAGAATGGCAAAAGAGAAACTATACGCCAGCCTTTAAGTTGTTTATAGATTTTTAAAGCCAGATTTATTTGCAATCTTGGTTTAAATGGAATTGAATAGTCAACAAGCTGCTAGTAATCCTACCACCACTGTGAAAGCTTTAGGATTTTTTGGTATTGTTTTGCTGGTATTTTTTTTTTTTAATTTCTGGCTTGGGAACACAAAGTGTCAGAGAAGCAGATTACATCAGGATCCAAGAACTCTGGGTATTCCTGCACACTGTCTGTGTGATCATGGCCAAATAGTTTTTTTTTCCATATAAAACAAGACAACAGTGCTTTCTTCCTGTAGAGTGATGCTGTGAGCTGATTTTACTGCTCAGTAATGAGGGATAACATTGATTTTTTACTGGTGAAAAATGTTTTCCTGAAGTATCTTAATTATGTAAGACATACATTTCTTCATAAGCAGGTATTGAATACTTAAAGAAAGTTAAGAAGAAAATATTTATAGATTTTTTTCTCATACAGCCTGCATTTGCCACAATGTTATTGCCATTTTTATTCTGATTATTACTTCTGTCAACTCAGTTTCTACTATGAACAGTAGCAATTTTAAGACAAAATCATCCTGTTAATTTGCTGCACAATTTGGACACAACATTTCTGTTTAAAAGGTGTTGTGACCATTCATCTCTCTGTAGTAAATACATTGTTTGTTTATGATTTATTGTGATTTGTTGCTGAAGAAGACAATTGTCAAGAGCAACTATCATTTAAACTGCTTAATTGAATGAAAACCAAACAAATTTTCATTCTAAGGGCTAAAGTCGTTATAGTTTTTGGTTTCCTTTTGAGTCATTTTAGGGCAAGAAAGAAAATGGAGAGGGCTGAGTTTTGCTAATGAATATTTACACAGCTAGGAAAATGACCTGTATTGAAGGCAACCAGAAGCTGTAAAACAACAATCCTGTTGCTCAGTTGTAACAAATTCTGCTCACTTAGAACAGGTGCAGTTATTTTGGAGCAGTAAAACTGCTTATAAACAGGGCATCTCAGCCTTCAAATCCACATTTCATTTCAGCTCATAAGTGTTTCTTAGACCAGGTATTTCCTTTTGTAAAACCCATAATCTAATTCCTTTCCTTGATTGTTTTTCTTTTTTTTCATGATCTGTTCTTCCTTCCATGTCTTTGCATCATCATTGCTCACATCAGCTAGATGATTCTCTGGCACAATTCCTAGAACACATCCTTTGGATGTCAACATCTCTCAGCAGCTTTATGAAACAATAAACTAAATAAACTGGGTGGGTTTTTTTCACTATTTTTTTCCTAATTTCACTACAGTATGCAATAGAGCAAAAAGATAAACAGCCATTTATATACACTTTCCAGATATTGAATTTTTACCATCATCTTTTGCATTAAGAAAAATCTTATTAAGGTAAAAAAATAGTGTGTATTTTATTAGAAAAGGATTACCAGTGTTCAAGGCAGACTACAGCAGAGGACTTACTAGGGATTACCTTTTTCTGTTGTTTAAATGAATGTTACAGTTTACATAAAAAACTGTGACACAACATGCAATCATTATCTTCTTATAGAAGGGAATCATGTGACATATGAAGTCATACCAAAAAAGAATTAAAAGGTACAATAGTAAATTTGCCCAATATATAATTTTTAAAGTATCACTGAATATAGCTGACTGAAAACTATTGCACTTAATTCATTGAATTGACAAACTTCTCTTGCATGGATTGAGAAACAATGAATCAAACACTGCATGAATTGAACAGTCAGGGAATATACCACAGCACGATAACAGAATAAAAGACCAAATAAATCCTTGCTTTAAAAAATACTAACTTGAGAGAAAAATTCAATATTTATATTTCCATATTCTTCAAACTCAAGAATGATCTGGTCCAGGAGCAACAACCTGATCTGCCAAATTGTTATTAGACTGATGAGGGCATGGATGTCATGACCACTTTCAGGTCTTTTTTCCCATGGGTTCTACACCACAGGAAAGAAACCACAATGTGTGTACAGTAGAATGTGTGTACTGCCTGGAGAACAGGCAGTGTACAAGAGCAAAAGCTGTACTGAATGTATCTGATCAATGAAAGGTGGTGGCAACACTTGCACACATGCCTACAGCATGTTGCCCTGTCCTGGTCTGATCACTCCTGTCAGGGAGCATTTTGGCAGGCACAGAAACTGTCTTCCAGCCCATCTATTCAGAATTCCTTCCCAAGCACAGAGTGAGGAAGAAAGGCAAGAGTGGGGAACAGATGTGAAGGTCGTGTTTGGTCCTGGACCAGAGTCACAGTTTAGATATGTTTCTGTATCTGACTGTAAGATATTGCTAGATCTAAAATTAAGATAAAAGATGCTAAAGCAATTTTTAGAAAGGGAAAAAAACCCCAACATTCTGAGAAGGGAAAGTCAAACTACTTAGTTTAACTTTCTGTCATGAATCATTTGCATGAATTAATGCCAAAAATATACTTCTGATTTTATAAACCCAGCACCATTTCCTGTAATTTGCTTAGCTTTGTATCATGATAGAACAGAGGGAAAAGGGACTAACCCTTGCTAGATTTTATCTGTTTCTCTATCTGTTATGCTTAAAGAAACAACTACACAAACACCACAGCTATCTGCAATTGCAAAAGTCACCTGGGAGCTGGAACTGTTGGAGGAGAGCCAAAGGATGGCACAGTGAAAAACCAAATGAATTGAAGAGGAGAATGAAACAGGTTACTTAGCATGGTCCTTTCTTCTGTCTTTTTCAGGAAGAAAAATGTCAACATAAATCACACTCTTGGGCTTCTTAATAATTTCCTTGAGTGGTTTACATCATTCAAATGTATTATGCAAGAAAAAAAGAAAAGATAGTACTTTACAACATGAGGATATATTCTAGCTTAATTTTGTCCAGAAAGATAATCTAGGTATTTGTAACTAAAAACAACTTGGAAATTAAAGCAACACGTGGTAAATTGATAAATACAGAATTTGGAGATTAATTTGAAAAGTGTACTGGTATTCTGAAACAAAATTTTACTGGAGATCCAACAGTGGACTCCTGCCATCACCTTTCCAAAAGCAAGTGCTACATACTCCACTTTGTGTTAAAAATTATAGCTTAGTCATAAAAAAATAATTAAAATTTTCATTTTTCAGGGTAAGACAATAAGATTAGCTTTAAACTGATTAGAGACATTTAATTACAAAATTCTGAAAACTGGAAAAGGCCTAGCAAAAGGAAACTAGGATTATAAACCAATGACCATGACTAATAAATATGACAGGTCTTTGTGGCTTCTTTGAAACCCTTCAAAAAGTGTGGCAATATTTTTTAATAATTTCCTGTGCAAGAAATTATGATCCTGGTATAAGTTTTCCATATTAAGGAGAATTCATCAAAGAAGGGTTTACACTGACTGGTAATATGGCTTACCCTAAAACTTCTAAAGGTGTTCTGTGAACTTTAGCCCTGAACCTATGGAATAGATTCATTCACAAAACTAGATATACAGACTGTATTTCATCTATCCTGCAACTGACAAGCAGGTGGAACATACTTGGTACTTTCTGGGCTGGCAGGAGGAAGTTGGAATAGGACAGTCTGATCATAATCAGCCAGTGTGCCAGCGAAGTATGAGTGTTGCAGAAGTAGCATCTGCTTCTTCTTTAGTATGCTGAACCTTATTGTCTCCCCATTAGGCTTGATAAATTCTTGTTGCTTACCTTAGCTATGGGGTGGATTTATCCAGAAATCAGGAGAAAACAAATGGCAAATAGTTCAAATAAGGTATCCAGAAAAACAAATTATTATTGCATCATAGGAACATATTTCCATGTATCTGGAGTGGAGCCCAGTTGAAAGCAAACAGAAGCAGAGTAATTCTGTAGTGAATGACTCACTGGCACAGAAGGGACCTACCAGACATTTGTCAAACTGATGCTGAGAAGAGGAAATTAAAAGAGAAAGGCAAGCAGAAGTGATACACTGATAGGAACACTGAAATAATTTGTGAGAATATTCTACCCTAATACAAGAGACAGTGAAAACTATATCTGATGAGTTAAATGACCTGTGCTTTTCTTTCTGGGTTGCTGCTTTTAGACACCAGCTTGTTGGGGCCACATGCATGGATAGACTTGTCTGTGGATAGGGTCCACAACAGCACTAAGCGTGACTTGTTTTCTAGGCCAAGAGTTTGTGCCATATTTCCAGGTGGGAGCCAAGAGCCAACTCAGGGGGTGAAAAACATGGCAGGTGTGCCTTTCTGTATTCATTGTTGCACAGCTGCTAAAGTTTGATGGAAAACATGTTTTAAATTTTAAAATTGACCAGATGAAGACAGCAGGAAAGTCTGTAACTTTTGCTTCACCAGTCATACAGTACCTGCCACATCTAACACTTTCTTTCTCTATGAAAAATGCTCTTACAAATATTTGAAGGATGATGATGCCTTTGTAAAAATAAAGTTCATATTTCTCAGAATATATTAAATAGAATTAGTTGGCTTTGTAGTGTTAATTTTGTAAGAACTTAAAAACATGTGAATTACATTTTTACATGGTTTGGGCCTACATCAAAGATCATACAAGGAGATTAAGAAAAGCTGCAGTCAAAGGAAGGGTCCTTGTCAGTATGGAGAATATTGCTGTCAGAACCCATCTATCAAAAATGAGTAAAGGAACACAGGCTTTGATGGATCTAAAAATTCTGAGTGGATATAATTCTGTAAACTATGCTGTGAAATAAGTCTCTGTGGGCACAATGATAAAATTAAAAAATTCTATTCCCTTTTTAGACTAAATGAGAGGATGGTTTTCTCTTTTTTTTTTTCCTTTTCTCTTTTTTGAGAACAGGTTACATCTGTCTTCCCCATCATCCTCTCCTTGTATGCCTGTTTGAAAGCTAGTTAAGAATTTCATTCTTAAGTATCTACATTTCCAATATCCTTGAATATGTTTATGCAGTCATCTTGCATAGTTTCTTTTTTTTTTTAATGCTAGAAATACTTAAAATAAATTAGCTATTGTTTAGGATGACTATAGTGGTGACAAAAGAGACAACTAAATTATCCTTCCTACTATACCTTGAAAATTAAGTAAAATATGTAGAATTATACTATAATAGAAACAAGAACTATATTCAAGACCTATACTGCTTTATTATATGCAAAAGTAAAAATGGCTTTATGCTCTATTTAATGTACTCATTGTAGACATGCTAATAATAAATAATTTGAACAGTTGGAATCATTAAGAGTATGAACATTGGGATGTGAAAAACATATATGTAACAAACAAGTATTAATTTCCAGTGAAATAAACTATATGAAAGAGACCTGAGTTAAGATCCAAGTTTGAGCAGCTTCAAATGCTTGAGCTCACCTCCAATTATAGTTTTACACAGAAGACACTCAGCAAGTCAATATAGTTTTCAAGAGGAGAGCAATAAAAAGTAGATTGTGTTGATATTTACTTCAGAAATTACCATTCTTTGTCTTGACATATGCATATCTATGTATATTACACAAAGAGAACCACATTTAGAAGGCTAGCATTGTCATTATCCAAAATAACAAAACAAGACGTGTTTTCCAAATCTGAATTTTTAATGTTTTTTGAAGAATCAAAATTAAGTATGATATGTGCATAATTTTTAATTTAGACACTAACCAATTTTATATATTTTAGCTGTCTTAAAGGTTCAGAATTAAGTATGATATATGTAAATTTTTTTCCTTTGGACACTAAGTTATTTTATATTATTCTTTAGCTGTCTGAAAGAAGTCATATACTGAAAAACAACACCCAAAAATATTTCTGTGTGCTTTTTGTGTAGAGAAACAGACAGATAGAAGCTAGACCACCTTTATTATTTTGCTTTCTTGCAATTTTAGTAAGTCATATACATAATTTCTATTGGTTTTTAAAAAAAAAATAAAAAAGAGGAAAGGAAGGTCAGGGCATTGTGTCAGTTTGTATGCATTCTTTACGAGAAAAATACTCAAAGGAATAATGCCAGATTCAAAATGTGATTTACAGTCCAAAATCAGGCATTTACTCTCCCCAGCAGATCCCAAAGAGATTCCTGGTGTCTTAGGAAAACGTTAAAAACAGAGAGGGGACCTAGTGGCATGCAATCATCAGCAGCTGTCACTGAGCAACTGCTCAACAAAAAAAAGTCAAAGTCATTGACCCTCATTCTCTCCCTCAAATACATGGAAAAAATTCTCCTTATCCTGGGGGTAAAAGCATAACCTTTCATCAAGGGCAGTGGGGGTCTCACATTTGCAACCCAGTTTCTAGTCAGACTTCTGCCTTCTGTGGCTTTTACACCATGTCTCATGGTTGCTTCGCAGTGATGTTCATTTCCTCCTCCACCTGCTGCCATGGTGTGCTGCCTTGGGGTACATAGGGAAAAGAGCAGGAGAAGGATCATGACTTTTAGCCTTGTATGTTTCATTTTTTGGGATACGGTGATATTTTTCAGTGTTTTTTTGGATACATGTAGCTCTGATGCCAGTCTAACCAGTGAAATTCAGCATTTTCTCTTTGTTTTCAACAAAAGCCCCTCTTTCACAGGTAGTTTCCAGCCTAACAGGGCAATTCACAATGAGGTCAAAGGAGGAATGTCAATTCAGGTAGTCTGGCCAAAAGCATATCCCTCCATCTGTGCAGTGTCCTCTCATGCCATTTTACAAGGGCAAATTGCAATAGGACAAGAGAAAATTATTTTAAGCTAAAAGGGGAAATATCTAGATTGAATGTTAGGAAAAAATCTTTACTGTAAGGGTGGTGAGGCAATGGAACATGTTATACAGAGAAGTTGGGGATGATATTTAGGGTCCTTTCCAACTCAGACGATTCTATGGTTCTATGTTGAAGTGCATAAGGCATCCCCTGAGAGCAGCTATTAGATTAAAACTCACTAGACAAAACTGTGGAGAGCCCTAAATGGCTGGACAACTTGTTGATAATCTCCTGAATACTTCAAAGTCCTGCATGTGAAAAGAAAATCTTTCTGTGACCTGTGACACCTCCAAGGCTAAGCAGAAGTTAACCACCATTTTTCATTCCTGTGGTTTTTATTTTAGGGACCTAGTCTTAGTTAAGTCTTCTTTAGCTACTAAATCCTATCCAAAAGTTTATTACAAGCTACTAGAACTGTCAGAAAACAAGGACAAAATCAAGAGTGTTGGTCCAACGACAGACATATTTACAGTTTGCACTGACCTCATAAGCATGCAGGTTTAAAAATATTCAAGTTATTACAGCAGAGTATAAAGCTCTACTCAAGCAGGTTGACCTCACTGTATTTCTCAAGGTGAAACAAAAAATGAAATTGCCAACAAACATATTAGAGTTAATGATTAAGTGGCTCTTTATACACACTTGGGAACACTGGGAGAGACAGTTCTGATGGGAAAGACATGATTACTTCTGATTACTTTGCACTGTCCCATTACAGTAGTCCGATACCAGATTTTAGCAGAAAAATAATCACCATAAATATGTGAAGTGTATATCATGCAACCATCATAAGTATGCACAGTTACAATGAAACTGAATTACATATAAAAAAATTACACATGTAAAGGATGTCCCTTTGAAACTTCCTTCGTTTATGTTACAGATGTAACAGTCTTCAGAGCTCAGACATTTAAAATGATGATCTATTGGAAGGGGGAAAAAAACCCTTGTGTGAGGCTTTTAAAAATTAAATTGCATTTTATCACGTTTTAAAATACTAAAAGATGCTGCACACTGTTTATCACAATGGGTTAATAAATTTGATATCAGAACAGGTATGGAGAAGGTCTCTTTTCTTACTATCTTTACATTGGGAATGTGAAAAGATGGGCTTCTTCAAATTATATGTGAAACAGGCGAACCCTACAGAATTATTCCTTTCTGTATTGTTATATTTCTGTACTCACTGCCTGCATACGTTGAAAATGCATGGGTATGTACATGCAGTCAGTTCATAGAATCAGCGAGTAATATTTTGTAAAGCACTATGATATGTTGGGACAATAAAAAGGATCATTAGGATAAATAAATATTTGAGAATTGAAAAGTATGTCCAGAGCTCTGGCACTCATAAGACAAATAAGGAAAGGACAAGAATGTGTGACCAAGAATTTTACAAGTACAGTCTGTGCAACTATCATTTAGCAAACATTCATTACCATTATTAATAATGTGACATAAATGGGAAACAGCAGACTTAATCCATATACTTGGCAGATACATGAAACTGCAGATGGTACTTTAAGTGGGATGGGGGGAATACCCAGCAGACATCAACACTGCCTGGCCATAGATCTGGCATTTATACAAATAAGTGAGACAAAATCTGGACCTAGCAAAGGCCTCATATGTATACACTTGTGTACAATTATTTTTGTGTCTGCTAGGCAGATCGTAATTCTGGCTATGACATCTTTTTCCTCTCATCTGGGAAATGTTCCAGCCATGTTCAAACTGGGGCTGTGGTAACATAGCCACATAAAATCCTGCTCGAGAACTGATTACTGTAGAAGTTTGCCACAGGTCCTGCTGAAACATGTGCTCCCTGTGACACCAAGGAACAACATGGTCCTTGCTTGTTTATTGAAGTACACAGTATATATCTGCAATATATCACACTAAACCAATAGGACTTCCTATGTGTTATAAGTGTTTTATGTTCCTAAATAAGCATTTTTTCAAAGCACTTTGTTAATGGATGCAGGTGTACTCTGCAGTCATCTGTAAGCTGTCATCCACACAATGCAACCCATATAACTCTAAATTTATTCTACCTCACATAAGACCTTATTTTATTCTATGTTGTTTAAAAGAAAGAAAAAAATTTAGAAATATGTGTGATCCTTTCTACGGGTTATATAATCTCATATTGCTGAACACCAGAAGACATGATAATAAGCCATTATTTTTATTTCTAAGGCACATTCAGATGAACATACCTAAGTTACTTGTATGAATGATGTTCCACTTTGGAGAAAGTGCTATACTAATAACTTTACAAAATTCAGACAGTTCTGAATCCCAAGGACCCCTTTCTCATTTCTTGGAAAAGGACTATTTCTTGACTTACTTTGATTGTATGCACTAAAAAAACCCTCTACAATGTGAAAGTTTCATAGGTACATAATTTAAATAGATACAAGGTAACATCCTGGAAAAAAGTATGGAAATTGGTAATAAAAATACACTAATTCCTACACTTCACGTGGCTAATGGATTTTCTGTGATCTTAATACTTCTTCACCATTAGAGTGTCCTTCAGGACAATCAGAAAGCATCCCAATAGATTTGTATTTTAAAACTAATCATAATTCTAAACCTAGGCATAACCCTAACACCAGGAAGAGCAGTAGAAAGCACATTGGGCTCAGTCTGGTGCAGAGCGAAAAGACAGAGACACAGCAATTTCATTGTGGGTTTCTTTTGAGTGTGGCAGATCTATTGTAGCTGCACAGTCCCTGGAGCTTGGGGCTTTCTGGTTTTTGACCCCTAACCCTAGGCATAACCCTAAACCTAGGTACAACTGAGCCCTAGGAGGAGAAATTAAAGGCACATCTGCAGGGAAAAAAGTTATGGGCAGAGCTATTTTGTGGCAGATTTCTTTTCAGTTTGGCAGGTCAATTGCAGCTGCACAGTCCCTGGAGCTCTGGGCTCTGTGGTTTTCTAAACCCTAACCCTAGGCGTAACCATAACCCTAGGTGGAGAAGTGAAAAGAGCCATGGGCAGAGTCAGGTGCCGACCAAAATGATAGCAAGAGAGCTAATTTGTGGTGGTTTACTTTTGAGTTTGGCAGGGCTATTGTAGCTGCACAGTCCCTGGAACTCGGCGCTTTTTAGTTTTTTGAATTCTAACCCTAGGCCTAACCCTAAGCCTAGGTGGAGCACTGAAAAGAGACTTGGACAAAGTCAGGTTCCAAGCAACATGATAGAGAAGGATCTGCTTGTTGTGGTTTTACTTTCAGTGTGGCAGGTCTATTGTAGCTGCACAGTCCCTGGAAATCAGGGCTCTGTGGTTTTCTAAACCCTAATCCTAGGCATAACCCTAAGCCTAGTCGTAAGGCTAACCCTAAGTGGAGCAGTGAAGAGAGCCTTGGGCAGTCAGGTCCCCAGCAAAATGATTGAGACAGGGCTACTTCGTCAAGGTTTTCTTTGTAGTGTGACAGGTCTATTGAAGCTGCACAGTCCTTGGAGGTCAGGGCTTTGTGGTTTTCTAAACCCTAACCCTAGGCGTAGCCCTAATCCTATGTGGAGCAGAAAAAGTCTCCTTGGGTTGAGTCTGGTTCCATGTAGTAAATTATGGAAGGAGTTATGTTATGACAGATGTTTTTTCCACTTGGCCTGCCATTTGTAGGTGCAGTGTACTTGGAGCTCTGGGCTTTATGGTTTTCTGGACCCTAGCCCTAGGTGGAGCAGTGAAAATATATTTTTTCTGAGTTAGTTGCAGGGCAAAATATTATGGAGAGAACTATGTTTTGGCACTTTTCAGTTTTGCAGGTGTTTTGTACCTTCACAATCCCTGGAACTCAGAGCTTTGTGGTTTTCTGAACCCTAACTATGAATAGGATTTCCTCTACTTTTCCTAATATGAGCTATTTTAAATTGAAGCTCAGTGAATCCAGCTGAATTTAGTGACAGTTCCATATCCTTTCTTGGCACATAAATCATGATGTGTGTATACACTGCGAAATAATTAGTGCTAAGAAAAAGATAAGATTAACCTGAGAAAATGGTCCTGATTATTTCATCTTTATAGGAAAGTAATAAGCATGTACAGTTTTCAGCTTCTTCTTGTACTGTTAGGCTTTGGAAAAAAATTCTTTAAGAACAATGTGTGAGTTTTTACATTCACATGACTTAGTGTGAAAATATATTGCAAAATAAGGAGAAGATGAAGGACAATGAGAAGAGCTTAAGCATGGAAATTATACAACTGCTTCATAGGCTTCCTCAATGAAAACTATGTAGTGCACAATTTAATAATCATGTTAATTCACCAGATGAAATTATTCTATTTATTTATATGCAACAGGGTCTATTTTTTCCTGTTTTGCTTAATGCTGCACAAGAAAAAGGTTCCTCTCCACCCATTTTTGCTGGCAGCTTGTAGGGCACATAGTGGTAGGGAGATGAAATACTCTTAGGCAGGATCAAAATGATTTTCCACTTCTTACTAATTGGAGGAGTATGCTGAATACTGAATGAGTATCAGAGGTTCAGAAAGAGACTTCTAGGGAAAGAGAGCAAGCTAAAATATTAGTTGCTGAACAGTCACAAAATACATTAGACTGAAAAGAGAGCACTTCAGAAGAGACTTGAGTCTTAATATCTACCCCTCAGATTTGGATCCTCCTTGCAGGGCTCTGAATTCTAAGCCCTCTTCAGGGGGTACTCCCATCTTTCTTTGGATGAAAAGGAAAGTCTCGTTCCAGTACCTCAGAGGTCTGAACTACCATGCAACATAGGAGAGACACATTTACAAATCTCTGCCTGAACGGCATGGCCAGGGGCGGCAAATCTGCCACATAACTCAGGAAGGACCAAGGAGGGCAAGAATCTGAGACTGATGCAGTCCCCGAGTCAGAGACCAGAGGCTTAATGGGTGAAGGCCTCAGGGGAGACTTGGCAGGGTACTTCCATAACCTTGGTGCACTCAGAATCCTGACAGAAATTTTTGCAGATGTCATGATATCTCATATAGAGATCAAATAACTAAAATTAGTTAGGCTAAGACCCTTCATTAGTCTCAAGTGTTTTGAAAAGACACTGTGTGTTGTAAGATATTTAAATTTATTTTAAATTTATTTTAAAATTATTTGCCTTGTAAAAAAATTTATCTTGAATGACCCAATCATTACATAGAATTAAAACAAGAGTTAGTGGCATTGAAGGCACGTAAAGTCTGTTCAATAACTGAACAGAAAAGGAAGATGATAAAGTTTTGGCATTAGAAAACACACCTCTATCAAGGGGAGTTGTAATGCTTTGGACAGCAGGCATGGGCAGAGCTGAATTAGTCTGATTAATAGATCCTTCATGGAAGAGGTGCTGTATTGCAAGGACTGTGACAGATAAACCATTAATTCTGTATTACCATCTAATATCCAAAACACAAGCTCATGCGTACGTGTGCACCACTAGGATCATTATTTACTTATGGGAATTTGAGAAAAATATTTCATTAAGCAGTCAGGATGATGGAAAGATCTGTCAATTATGAAGCTACATTCTTCAAAATGTATGCAACAGTAGTGTGCAGTGGGCAAGATACAAAACAAGCCAACATTTTGTTTTTTAAACTTATTTAAGATTCAGCCACAAAACTGAAAAATGTTCTGATGTTAAACCCAGGAGAGTGTAAATGACTTCTGACAAAAATTTCCTCAAATACACCAATAGGACCAAGTACAACTGGAATTATTAAGGGCACAAAGCTAGACCTACACTCTTGGAAGCCTTTCCATTATCTTCCTCAATTAATAGCATTAAGAATCAGCTTGATAAGCTGCTTCTTCTTCAGATTCTTCCTGAATTACAGTTTTACATGGAGTTCAGTACAGCATAACACCTACTACTATTTTCATTTTGAATGTCACAAAAAAAACATGCAACTCTAAACTGGAATCAGAAAAGTAAGGGCAACGCTTTACCACTTTTTTCCATACAATTCTTTTTCTTTCAAATTACAGACTATCTGCCATGGCTCTAAGTTCTTATAAAAAACTAAAACCTTCTTTTTTTTTCTGCCTTTCTGAAATTAAAGTAAAAATTCACATTAAGAGTAACCCCATATAGGAATGAATGGTTTTCATCATTTAGTTTACATAAAGGTGTCCAAACAGGAAGAAAATGTTCCACAATTTAAAATGGTTGATGCGTTTTAAGGTGTTCTGGAATTTACCAAGTATCAATAATGTATTACTATCTATTGTCTGGAGGTGTTTGAATACAGGAAAACAAATAGCTCATTTCTTGAATCATTTGGGGGAAATAAATTAACACCATTTTACCTAGCTCCCAAAAACTAGACTAGTGAAAATAGCAATACTTGAATGTACCAAGCTCAGTCATAGACCTATTCTTTTTGTTTAATGGCTGATTCAGTTTCACAGTGAAAAAACCCTTAAATCTTATCCTTTATTTTACATTGGTACATTGAAGATACTGCCTCTCCCTAGAATTTTTGTCACCCTTAAAGTCCACTGGATTAAAATACCTGGGTCAATAAGATTAAGGCCAAGATTATACCACTTCTGAAATGAAAAAGGATCAAAAGAAATATTGGACACAATAATTGTTTTCTGAAGAGTCTCTCTTCTCATTCTGTGTAGGCTGTTTGTTTGCATAAACTCAGCAAAAGACTACAACTACCTAGACTGCTCTAGTGAGGTTTATATGTACCACAGACTATATAATACAGTGTCATGGAGTTACTTTACCTTTAAGAAAGTTTAAGTTGCTGGGATCTGCCTGGAGTCTTTTCTCCTGACCAATTATCGGTCATTGCTGAGAATTGACAGCAGTTTAGGCCACTGAAAAGTGGGATCAACTTGTGAACCCTACCTTAAAGTGTAAAACCAGAGCTCTCTTGGCTCTTTTTGTTTCCTGGCTGGGAAGGGTGGCGGAGCTCCAGGCCTCCCGTTCCCTGCCCAGGCCATGCGGCCGGGCGGGGACTGGGCTGGGCCCAGCGTCTCCCGGCCGGGGGATGCGGGCCCTGCGGAAAAAATTTTCTCCGGGCTCCGGCCGGGCCGGGCCGAGCCGATCTCTGGCTCGGCTGCAGGTCTTTTGCTATGGCTGGATTCACTGGAGACTGCTGAGTGAAGAAAGAGAGAGGCTCTAGACCTGCAGCGGGCTGGGCGCGGCACCTACACTCTCCAGAGCAGCCATGAGGAACTTTCCATCACAGACGGCTCCAGCTCCTGCACCGGCCGAGGCCACAGAACTACCTACAACAGCCTGGGCAAGATTTTAACTCTTTCATTACCCAGATGAGACTTGCGGATTAATCTTTTTATCCAGAGAGAGAAAAAGAGAGTGATCAACATGAAAAGAGACTTTATAAACTACCAGTGACAGGAAAGAAAAGAAGCTTCAGAAAAGGTAGAGAATTAAGAAGATGCTTTAATTAAGCTGAAATATCTTTCTGTTAAAACTATGGAAATGGACAATAAGGTCTTGAAAACACTCCTTTAATTCATGACAGTAAATAGGGAGGAATAGAGTGTTCAAAGTGTAAATTTTGAGTAAAAAAGTAGAGTAATTATGGTACAGTGAAGTGCTGGAAGATTTGAAGCCTTGAGAGGCAATGAGAAAACTGTTTTCTGGTGAAGCTCACAGAAACAGATGAAGAAGACTTTTTGCCTTTGAATAACTTATCCTTAAAAATCCCATCCCTAGACTCATGGCCCATACACACTTAAGAGTGATGTGAAAAATGGGAGGAGTGGGCTCTAATAACAGCAGCTCTGGGCAGCTAACATTAGAGCAATGGAAAACTATAACAAAAATAGTTTTTCTTGTGAGAAACTCCATAAATTAACAGGAAGAAACTTCTGTTTCTCTATAAAGACTGGTGAAAAGACTGTAGCAAGAATTGGGACTGTTTTAACCATCAAAGTTCCAAAGTTTTTGTCTCTTATGTCATGTGAACAAGGGAATAGTGGGTAGACTGGGGATGAAAAGGTTTTTCTGGAAGTTTATTCTGGTGTTGTTCTTATTGTAGTTTGTCAATAAACTTTTTTTTTTTTCCTTTTAAGTTTTATGCCTGTTTTGCTCTTGTTCTAATCCATATCTCACAGCAAGAAATAAGTAATTTTCTTAGTTATTGGTTTAAAACCACGACATACAGTGTCTCTTATAGAATTGAGTGTTCCAGTTTCATATATGAAAAATGGTTATGCATGTTATATGTCTTCAGCAAATGTAATAAGGAAAGAGATACTACTAACATGAAAACAAGATGAAATGAAAATGATTTCTCTATAGTCATAGACCTGGTATAAAGCAAACAACAGAAGTACAGTTTCATTATATCCTTCGAATACCACAAATATTCAATTAATTGGTACTTGGAACTTTGAATATTCAAACTATTCCCTATGCATTCTCCAGATTTAAGGAATTAAACCTTACTCAGCTCCCTCAATTAAGATTCACCCTGCATAACATTTTATTTCTCTAGCATAGTTACTTGGTATCTGATGTCCACCTTTGAAACAAAAAATTCAATCCATTTTGAAAAGCCTGCCCAAGTGAAGGTCATGACATTCCTGCTTTCTGCAGTGTATTCATGATCTCAATATATAATGGAAGAAGCATTTTGTCTGTTTCAAACAGTACTGAGTATTTACAGAATACCACAATATATGTTTCTGGGTAATAAAAATTAGTAACATCATTGCAACCCTTTTACTCATTATTGAAAAAATGCATGAAATATACAAGCTTCTTACAAAAAAGTTTTGGAAAGAGAAAAATTTATATTTGATCATTACAATGGAATTCCTTAATGGGCATTTTGATAGTGCAATTTAATCAGAAATAAAAAGAGGAAAAATCTGGACACCTGAAAGTAGTGAAACAAATAACATCATAAGTAACTCATATTTTTCAAAAGCAAAGTTGCAGACGGGTATAAATGTGTCTTTTACGTTTGTGTACAAGGCTGTCGTGGGTTTAAAGCATAAGCTAAAAAAAATAATCACTCAAAAACTTACTTATTTCTTGCTGTGAGATATGGATTAGAACAAGAGCAAAACAGGTTTAAAACTTAAAAGGAACAAAGAAAGTTTATTAACAAAACTACAAGAATAAGAAAACCAGAATAAAACTTCCAGAACTCCTTTCTCCCCACTACTCAACCATTCTCTCGTTCACATGACAACATAGAGACAAAAAACTTTGGTGGTTAAAACAGTCTCAACTTTGCTATAGTCTCTTCATCAGTCTTTGTAGAGAAAAAGAAGTTCTCTTCTGCTAATCTATGGAGTTTTTCACAAGAAAACGATTTTCCTATGGTTTTCTATTTTTCTGATGCCAGCTGCCCAGAAAATTCTGTCATCAGTTCTCTCCTCCTATTTCATATCACTCTAAAGTGTGTTATAGGTCATAAGTCCAGGGGTGTCATTTTTAAGGATGAGTTATTCAAAGGCAGAAGTTCTCTTCATCTGTTTCTGTGAGCATTTCTGGAAACAGGAGTTTTCTCTTTGCTTCTTAAGGGCTACAAATTTTCAGTAATTCTCACTTTTTTGTTTCTGTTTCAGCATCTCATAGGATCACAACTCCTTCACCATTTGCTTAAATCTACACTTTGAAATACTCTATTCCTCCCCAGAATACTTTTTCATTAATTAAGGGAGTTTTTTCAGAACACTATTGTCCATCTCTATAGTTTTAGCAAAAGAATATTTCAGCTTATTAAAGCATCTCTTTATTTCTCTACCTTATCTCAAGCTTAATCCTTTTCTTCACTGTCTTTGATAGTTTATAGTTGTCTCTTCACCTGTTGATCACTCTCTCTTGCCTTCTTCCTGGAAAAAGGATTAAATCTGCAAATTTCATCTGGGTAGTAAAAGGGTTAAAGTCTTGCTCCAGCTGCAGGTGTTCATGCTGTCAGGTTTCAGCTCAGTGGTGCTTAGAGCTCGGGAGAGGCCTCTCGGAGAAAGCTTCAGCCACCCCGGAGGCTTCTCGGGAGGCTGCAGCAGAGCCCGGCCCGGCCAGAGCCCGGGGCAAGCCCCGCAGGCCCCATCTCCCGGCAGGCCCAGCCCAGCCCCCGCCCGGGCCGCATGGCCTGGGGAGGGAATAGGAAGCCAGCTAAAGCTGTTACCTTCCACAGCCAGAAAACAAAGAGACAAAGAAAGTCTCGGGCTTAAGTCTTAAGGTGGTGTTCACAGGTTGATCTCAGTTTTCAATGGCCAAAACCATTGTCAATTCTCAGAGACGGCCAGCCATTGGCTAGGAGAAAAACTTCCATCAGCTTCCACCAACCTTCCTTCTTTAGGTGTTTCTCTTTGTTTTCCCTAAATGCCAATCCAACACAGAGGCCAGGCACCCTCCAACACTAATCACACACCTCTGGAAAGCATCTCAGGAGTATGTGAAACGATTCTGTAGAACACCATGTGGAATGGGAGGGGACAAGTTAAGTTTTTAAACCTTTAAAAAAAAAAATGTAGGGACTGCAGAGAACTGAGACCAGACATATTTAATGTTGATATAACCTAATGTTTAACCTTTAAGTTAAAGAGGTTCTCTTTGAGACGTATGTCTGGAAGAAACTTCTTGACTTCACCATGCTTGATCATTAAAGGCTTGTTTGTTTAACCTTAGCATATTATTCATGTGCAGTTTGTATATGGATTATATAATTCGGAAAAGAACTATGAAAAGATGCAATATAAATGCATTGTGTTTATTTTGATTATCACTGTAGCTAACATACATTACACAATTTTGATAATCAAATGCCTTTTCAGCCTCAAATAATGCATAATGAAATGACATGTTTTTTATTTGTAAAATTTTGACTTCTTTGATTAATGATTACAAAACATATGTGTAAATATAAAATAAATCTTCCTTTATTTTACAACACATTGTAAAATTTGAAAATTTTTGTGCTTCACTAATTATCACAGCTTTCACAGTGAAAGCTTCACCACTGGCTCCTGGATAAAAAACTGATTCCCAAACATGTCATTGTGGATCTATTTAGGTAGAGGAATTAGTCAACAAGCGATTGAATTGAATTAACTAAAAAAGAACAGTAAATATAATTTTATTTTTTGCTATAATTATATAGAGAAAAGATATTTTATTTTCAATTATTTGATAAAAATGTGAATATATAGCACTTTTGTGCATTTCTTCCACTTTTACAGTGAAATAAGGTTCGCATTTACAATATCAGAGGGCTTTTTTTCAACTGAAAATATTAAAAATATTAGTGATTTTAAGGACAGTAACAACATAGTGGAAATTATAACTAATATCAGGAAAAGAGAACTATGAAATGTTTATTCATAAGATATATGATTAAAAAAGGAGGGCACATGCATTCTCCTATACTCACATCATTCAAATAACCTTGAAGTGACTGTAGAGAAGGTGAGAGAAAGGCACCCCATCTCACCTAACCTCTGCTGAGAGGCAAACACAAATGGAGACAGACAAGCAGGTACTTCCAGACTCAAAGTCTGGCTGAACTGCTCCCTAAAAGAGCACAGAGTGGAGGGAAGCATTGAAAAGTTTAGATGAGATATTTGACTTTAGGGCAGCTAAAATTTAGTTATATGATGTTGGTCTTATGCAATGATACTGCTATTTGTCTTGAAGCTGTTTGCTCTGGGTTTCTTTGAATTAATGACAGGACAATGTTAGAATGTTATATGGAAAGCACTGAAAAATATTAAAAATATGATGCATGTATTTAGGTAGAACCTACATTTGTGCTTAATATGTACTGATTTCTTTTCCTTTCACTGACTTTTCATGTCCTTTTCAGCAGTTAAATCAATACATCAAGATACATTTTCAAAAAAATATTCAAAAAGAGTATATTTCCATCAACAATGCATTGCTTCTGAGAATTTTCATGGATAATCTGTGTCATACAAATTAATAAAATAAACATTATCCTTTTACTGCCCAGAATCAGGCTTAAAAGAAAGCCAAGTCCCATAAGTGGACCATCACAGTGGAAATGGCGCTGGAAGTTAATTGACTAAATGAAGCTAATTGACTAAACCAGCTGCCAGTCTAAGTCACTCTAAGGGTTTAGGGATTTTTCTTTTTTTCACTTGAGAACAGTCATTATTATTATTAATCTTTCACAGAAAAGCATGCTACTATTTAAATGACCAAATAATTCCTACTTTAAGGACTCGTGGCCACATCAAATGGTACATTATCCTAGTGACACCTTGAGGTACAAGTACTAAGCAACTTGGCACTTCAGCAATAACGGGAAGTCTAGTCACTCTCTTGGTACTCAGATGAAGACTGAGAAGACTTTTTAAACAAGAGGTAAAGGAACTGTACCACCCTCAGGATGCATCATCATATTGGATCCACTCAACCTGGAATCTTGTGTATTTTGAAATTCTACGGCATAAATCTGTAGACAAAAATATGAGTGACGCAGCTGTGGGACATAAAAATCAAGCTGTTGAGAAAGGCTTATGCATTTGAATTTTTTCCTGACATAATATTTTAAAATTGTAGTACACATTTTTTAGATAACATGAAACTGTATTATTAGCTGTTTTATGAGAGATAACCAAGGTTTTTCTTTTTCTCATTTCTTTTCTGGATGCAATTAACAAGCCAACATCACATTAAGGGTATCCAGGGAACATAATTCTGTACTACAAACACTGCAATGTCTAAGATAAAACAAATAAATTATTTGACTTGTCAACAAAGAGATTGTTTTCAGCTGAGTTAAAACAGAAATAAGGTTTTAAATTTTCATCTAAACCTCATAATCCAGTTACTTTTAAAAATGAAAAAAAAATAAAATAAACCTCTCAAGATAAGTCTAGTTCACTCTTTCCAATTTCTAGAGACTTGGAATTCCAACTCACCTCTTATAAAACATTGAAAAATAAATATAAAAATAGTTTTCTCTAATTAATAAGTAGTGATAGGCTGTCCATGGTGAGGGGGTTGTAATGGGATAATTTTTGAAGTCCTTTTCAACCCAGGCCATTCAGTGATTCTATATTCTGTGACCTTGTAAAACTGTTCTGGATACAGAACAAATACCAAGCTGTGACTGAGAATCATAGTTTTTGTAAAGGAGCTGCAACTGGGGCCTAAAATGTGTGGAATCATAGGATTCACACAAGATTATGCCAGAGATATGATTCTTGAACAAAATAAACCTACACTGTTCTTTTTTCCCCTGATATTCCACTGTAGTTGAGCCTAATTTGTGTAGTTTTGTAGTCTTTGTGAATAAGTGCAGGGAGAGCACAGAATTAACAGTTTGGTGAGTATAAAAGAGTCTTACTCAATTTTTATTGCATTAGTTATTTGAAAGATCTTTAACAAAAAGTAAATGGTACTTAACTATTTTGTAGTAAGACACAACCCAGAACCACTTTGTTTAGAAGTATTGGTGACAGCAAATTAGTACTGAAGTTTTACTGCTACTGTGTTCTCAAGGGACTGATTCTACTAAACATTTTCTATATAAATATTAAATCAACACAGTTGAGACCTGTGTCTTTGACATGAACATAGTTAATATCATATGGAGATAATTTATTATGAATGTCATGATACTTGAACAAACATCATGACCCAAGAAACCTTGTTAAACAAAGTTGGGTTTTTTTTAGAATGACAATTTAGTTGTGCAGTGCATTGTCATCAGTTGAAATTAATCATAGTAAGACATGTTTTTCACTTAGGAAATTATTAAAAATTACTTGAATATGGGACAGGAGGAATGACTTTCTAAGTCATATGATATAAACATTGAAAAATGGTAAAGAGCCCACCAGAAAGGTAGGTCTTACATGACTTCTATTTGTTTGGAAAAGGGAAGTATCAAACTGAGGTTGATGCCATAGGTAACTCTTCAAAAATATTTATTTACAGATATATATGTGCCCAAAAATTTCATATGAAAAATTGTCCTCTTTTGAAAATTAGAGATTGATTAAGCTAAATAATTGAAACATTTATCAAAAAAAAAAGCTCTGTAAGTTTTGAGTGGCTTTCTTCTTTTAAAAAATAGCATCCCAAATCCACATTTGGATTTTTCTGGAGAACTAGTTAAAATGTAAATTTTGTTTGGATATGGAAGCACCAAAATCTTGTGACTCATCTAAAACTACTAACATCAGAAGTATTGCAAATGAGTTTCCATACTTATTATTCTAATCGTCATATTCAGCAAGATTAGATGTTCACATATGATTTTGCCCCTAGCCAAGAAATAATCTTCTACAGCTAAGGGTCATTCCTGGTTCAGCATATATATTATCATGCTTGGAAATGGGAATTAAATTAAAGGTGGGATTCAGAGGAACACTGAGTCAGACGTTTTCTTCTGTCATTAAATAATTATTGTACTTTTGTATTCTTCTCTCACCAATGGATATAGTTTAGCACTGGAGCTCAGGTTATTTTCACTATACTAGCCTGAAAATTCCACTGCTCCCATTCTGGGATTTTTCTGCTTTGGCTGAGGATTTGTTGTCATTTGTTAAAATCTAATTTATTTCAAACCCTATGGGATAGATTATTTTTTTCTTTTTTTCAAATATGTTTCAGGCCTTGAGTCATTTGGTTGACTCAGCCTCTGTCATGGCTTCTTAGTCTGTGGCCAAAAGTTCATAGCCTTCAGGCTGCTTAGCTGCATTTCAGTGCCAAAAAAGGGCAGTCTGATTCAGAGAGGGCATAAGGGGAAAAGAGAAGCAAAAATTAATGCCAGAAGTAGAAAAGACCTGAAAGGACAAATTAAATCAGTGCCAAAATGTTGACAGTGTCAGTGCACTATGAAGACAGGAATGGTGGAGACTGCCCGTGGGCCAGGCAGGGTGAACCTCAACAGCCAGGGCTATTTCCATGATCCCTGGGACCTCAGCCAGAAAGGTCCTGCCCTGCCTGCCCTCACCTGGGGACATTACCCCAGGATTATTTTTATAACATAGATCTGACAATTTTTTTACTATTATTATTTTTTAAAGAAACAGAGACAATTGGAAATGCTCTCAAAGGACCTGTTCAAAGTTAAAAGGTTTCACAGTAAGGGCAAGATTAATTTCAAAATGTCAGTCTCCTAAAAAGTTTGTGTTAAAATTAAGGTCACCCTCATTCCATGTATAGCCCCTGATACAGGCTATACTTTAAATACTTTACTGTTCTGGTTTGTTGTCCTATAACAAGGATTTCTCTCCAAGTTGCCAATGTGGAGAGGTTATTTTAGACTACAGAAGGAACTTAAAGGCACACCTTAAGCAGGCTGCAAACTCTAAGATAGTTAGATAAATTCCTTCTGCCAGGACAGAACTGGCCATTGTCAGTTTGCAGTGGTTGGACTCTCTGGGCATAGGTGTAGCTCTGCTCTTTTCCCAAGCAGCTAATCTAAAATATCTAGTTTATCAAAGAGATCACCTGACTCTCTTTAAAAAAGTGTCAGCAAATACGAACAAAGAGCAGTATGGGGTACCAAGGCCCTTTCTGACACAGGGCACCGTGATCAAGCACAGTTTTCAAAGCAGTTAATTTCTTTGAAATTATGAGCCATAATTTCACCCCTTTACTGTGACATAATTTATCCCAGAGGCAAACAAAAACCCTCAGAATACAGAGGAGAAAAGTGTATAAATCATACTTAAGGGTGGAATTCCAACAACTAAGAAATAATTACAATCTTCAATTATCATTTCTTCGAAGAAATATCAAGCTTCATAACTATGTATATAAAAAATAAGCCTACATTGTATAAACACAGCCTCTGGATATCTTACATGATATCCTAAACTCAACACCATTAGGAGAGTTAAGAAACATAAGCATTTTAAAAATGATAAAATATATAGGTCCCATTCATTAAAAATGGCAAACTTTCCTCTAGAAAGCAATAATGAGATTATTTTAACCATGTGTGTAATTCCAGTTGAATGGTATTCCTCATGCTCCTGATGAAATTATGAATATAGCTAGTTAAGGACATACCTAAATAATGAGAGATGCCACAGAATTCAGTATATTCCTGAAATGGAATCTGAGATGCAGTGAAGAGTATCTTTGGCTTGAAATTTTATAGAAAAGTTAATTGTAGCTAAACTGATTAGATTATAAGTTTAGACAAATAACACTCCATTTTCAGGCTGAAAATGCAAATGTTAATCACTTCCCAACCTCTTCTGTCTCTCTCCACCATACTTATTCTCTAAATGCTTTAGAAGATTGATATCATCATAATATGTCTGAAGCATGCCACAGGATTTGTTGTTTTCTGTAAAGAAAAAAAAAGTGTTTAGACTTTAAATACTTCGAGATAGACTAATGTCTTCAAATATGATTATAGACCCTGATACTGGTTTTACTGGCTTTACCTTCAGAAATTAGAAATATTACTATAAGTAGCCCTACTTCACTTTGCCCACAATTATGAAGCTGATGTTCATTTGAAACAACTTATCAGCCAATAGGTGGCACTGAAATATTTAACATTTATCTAAATCTTCTATTTTCTTTTGGGATAATTCAAGTTACCTTCAAGTAAATAGTATGTTATGTTCACAAATTAAAACTAGTCACATATTGAATTTTCTTATTAAAGGTATTAAGTACTTTTAAATAGTTGGAGGACAGTTGAGAATTTAAACAGTTCCCTGGAAATATGAGCAAGTGCATCATAGTACTTGTAACCTTGTCAAAACCCAATCTAAAACAGGAGCTCCTTTTGAGATTATGGGACCATTGACATTCCAGGGAGTATTTTACAATGAAGTTTAAACTGTAAATATCTGGGAAAACTGTAATGCTCCAGAAACTGGTTTATATTGCAGTTTTTGCATTCTGCATATCGATTTATTTTTTTTTCACAACTGCTTTCATTTTTGTAAACCGGTGAGGAAAGAGGGAGGATTTTGTAGTAAATATAATATAATTTTTCATCACTAGCATTTGCTTAAATTAGGACAAATTTTACAAGAAACCTCTTCATTCTCTGTGGTAAACAAGTTCATAAACTATTCTACAATTAGAGATAATGAGACTTTTTAGATCAGATTTCTGTGTGCCATAAGATATTCATAAAGAAAAAAGCTTGTCATGCTAAGCTTTCCCTAATTTTAGTATATTTTTTAAGCAAATGTGATTCAGAAGATGTTAAGTACCAGTGTTTTGGTTTATACTGAGTGTAATTCAGTTAATTTCCATGCATTGTTTCGTACCTGCACATTACGGTTCCTCCAAGATTTTTACTGAAAATTATGCTAAGATGGTGAAGTAAGAGTGACTTGTTCTGAAAAAAATGTAATATTGTGATACAATACAGAACCTAACTATTCAATTTTCAGACTACTTCTCTACTACTTTTGTCTAGAAATCTGTCTTAAGAACAAATGTAGGCCACATAGGTTTGAACTATACCAAACAAAAATGCACAAGGATTCATTGTGCTGTCATCAACCACAGTGTTACAGGGGACAAGTGAATAGCGGTGAAATAGAAATATGTCCAAATACAGATAGTGTATAGAGAGAAACAGATTTGCTTAATGCATCTTAATTACAAGGAGCTAAAAGCTTTGAGTGCATTCCTGCCTTCATCATTTCCTTCCAGCAGGAAAATTAAAGTGCCTTCAGATTGCAAAGCAGTAGAAAACAATAATTTAATGCTATAGCACCAGACCTCAGCAAGGTATAAGACTCTCTAGCTTCACCTGAACTGGTTCTGAAGACTTATGACACTGCAGCTGGTGACGAGAATTAATGTATCATATCAGAAAGTAATTAAAATTAAAACTCAAACCATTAATTTAAAGTTAGGTATTGTTTTCTCTGCTCAGGAAGCAAAGCAAGGAACTACATAAATCAAAGACCAAGCAAAGCCATAGCCTTTACTAGCAAGACAACTGAAAATGTTGTCCTTCTCAGGTTACTGGGAATATGAGTGTTACGAGAGAAAGAAAGACCAGTATTCTGAATGTAGATATCTTGTCCAGTTAATCCCTTTTAAACAATTTCTATAGCCTAATAGTAAACAGAAGACCATTATGGTGTAAGCAAAGAGAGAAGTAGGAATGAACAAATTCTTAAATATTCTGGGAAAGAAAAGCATTGAATTTTATTGCCATACATGTTTGTGAATATCTGCATAACCAGAGCCTGCTCACAGAAATAAAATTGAGTTTAAAAATTGAATGTCTTTAAAATACTATATTTTTAAATTAACAGTTTGCCACCAATCTCCAGATACATATGCAAAAAATCTACAAAATGAATTAAACATTTTGGACAGCCTTCAGATAAGTGGTCTGCTATTGTTTATTTTATTCTTTGCAAGAAGCTGGTGGATCAAATATTATGAGAACCTTATGTATTTCCAGTTACTTTAGCATCTAGCTATTTGCAAATACATATTTGAGTAGAATTTAAATAGAGCATTTAGAAGTGGGAAAAGGCTAATGCCACCAAGTCAGTTTTGAAGTGGAATACAGTATTTCACAGGAGTGTTCATAAGAGTATCCCAAGTCCTGAGCCCTCCATGAAAACCCACAAATGAAAAAGCAAGTCCTGTGTTTGAATTATTTGAAGGGGAATTTTGTTTGTTTGGAGGGGGGGATATATTTTTTTTGGGCGGGGTAAGGTGTTGGATTTTAAAATTTTCTTCTTTATTTTTTTTCTTCCAGTAAGAAATCTAACCAATTCTATTTGGGCTTGAAAGCCAGTTTAGAAAGTCTGAAGTTATTGCCAGTACTTGCATATTTGTTCTAAAAGTATAAATCTTTCAGCTAATGAAGGAAATCAGGTCTTGATATAATGAGAGAACCAAAAAGATGATGCTTAATGGTGAGACTTGTTCAAACTCTCTTTGAAATGTCACCTGCTGCTGAGTGAACAGGCTTGGCAGGCATGAATTAGAGACAGTAGCTATTGTAACCTGCCAGGGCTCTTCATAATGGCATGATCATGCTTATATTGTGAATAACTAAGGAGAACTATTGGAAGTGTCCAAGTAACTGCCAAAGATGAGATTTTGCCTTATGCTTCTGTGCCAACACACTGTAACTCACAATGGAAAAATTCAAAGCAATTTGATAATCAGTTGAAAAGCAGATAAATACCAAGCAACAAATCGGATGTTCACACAAAGGGAGACAAGGTCAGCAGGTAGGAAGGCCAGTGCACCTTAAGCTAAGTCTTTATTTTTACAGAATCAACAATCATTAGGGGCAGGGGGGGACTGCCCAAGACTGCAGTTCTTCGCTGCCTGTTACTGTTCCATTTAGTTTCCAGGTACACTGAGAAAGCACCAGTCTGTGGCAGACACCAGTTGCCTCATCTTCCTATCTCCACTATTTTCACCTTCTCTCCACTGGCCTTCTCTTGACATTCCTCTGCAATGACGTTGTTTTAGCACTGCAGAGCAGAAGCTGCGACATCTCAATCAAAAAATGAATACAGCTGTTGGGTACTTGAAAGTTTTGGAAGGAGAAACGATCAGAGTGATCAACTCTGAATGACACCAAACAAATGAAAAAAAGGAGATCCCTCTTAGTGTCCAGACTTAAATTAGAAAACAGGTAAAGGGTGAAAGAAAAGAAGGTAATAATTCTACTTTTGAAAAAAAAAACCACCCCAACAAACCTGCAAAAAAACTAGGAAAAGCCCTTGTTCTATAAAATGTAAATTATTATAAAATTATTCACTTGGGTATATTTTACCTTTATACTATAAAGCTCTACACTATTTCTCAGTTTCACAATGCTCATAAAATTGGTTTGTAAAATTAAGGCCTGGCAAGTTGGGAAATGCCAGAGTCAGTCTCCTAATGGAAGTACATTTCAATACACTTATCCACATAATGGTCCTGCTTAAGACAAGACTCCTCTGAGGCTTTCCATTCTTCAGTACATTGTTTCCTACTCTTGGCTCAAAGTGGACAAGCAATTAGGCAATCAGCTAATGAGTAAGTCAAGACAATCTCTAGTTTATTGCTTGCAGTTTTGTCTGTGAAATTTTCAGGAAGTCAGAAGAGTGCTTTGATGAAGATCTCAGTGGGCCTCAGCACAAGCCCAGACGTGTTCTTGATTGAGTCTAGATACTCACAGTGATCACAACTAAGAAGACATGGTTTCATTGACTTGCCTAAAATCACACTATAGTTCTAAGGCAGTCACCATGAAATACTTTTCCTATGCCCTGTCTTGCCACTACACATCTTCCAAGTTTAGTAGTGATTCTGTGTGTTAGGGAACTGAATCATCCTGATGATTCACCAGGCTTAGCAGGAACACTGAATGAAAGAAATATCCCACGAAAACGAAACACTGTTAGCACATAAAACAAAATACACTCCTAATATATATGTATCGGGTTAAGGCTGCAAAGAAACATAAATCCTGTCATAACTTTTCTGCTCTTGGCTTTGCTATCTTTGTCAAAAATGTGTCTCCTTTTATTTAAAAAAATAAACCAAACAGAAATCAAACAATCATTAGATGCACTCCTGATGTTCAAGAGCATTGAAGAAATGATTGGCAACTCATCCATGACACAGGCTCTGCTCTTGAACATGATGCACACTTCCTAGAACATATCACTGACTTTTCATCCAGCATATTGATCTGCCCTACAGATTCAATTTATGCCAGTAGGTTTCACAGATACTTGCTGGTAAATGGCACACTCAAAATGCAGCCCCACTCTGGTGCCAAATGTCAAGCCACTTTTTCCATATTGAGTTACTAAATCTTGACAGCAACACCACTGCAATTCTTTTACTTGTTTTTAACCTGAAAGGAAAATGCAGTTTTCTTCAGCCTTGTACTAGAAAATGGTCATGTACTGTTTACCAATGATTTTAGTGAAATTTAGGCTAAGACAAAACTCTCAGATAGAAGGTTTCATTCCAAATGCCTCGAAACTGTCAAGGTTGTGAGAAATTGAAGACAAGCTATCAAAATGTTTGTGAAACTTAACTTCATAAAATATTTCAAGACTATTTTGTGTCCCAATTAAAAATTGTATGTACAAAAATAATTTAGAACCACAATTTGCATTTGGTTAATTTATCAGCAGCTTTTTTTTCAGTGGGAAAGTGTGGTATTCAGGCACATTTGTAACAAAATCCAGAACTCCCACACTACTGTTGGTCCATAGAAACAACCAAACCTCCTTCTAGCCAGTCCATAAAGAAACTGACACATAACAACATCCATTATAAATAATGAATAGACCAATTTCAAAGTGTAATATTACATCAATATTCACACTTTTTGAATATTGATGTAAATTGGTTTAAATTGTCCAGATGCTTTGAAGATGACAAAGACAGGTGCAAATTATTTTTCTCCTGTTAGCAAATCCCATTAGTCTTTAGGAGTGATGCACTATAAGGGAAAGCAGCTGTTTGTTCCCCTTGGGGACTGCAGAGAAGGCACCTCTAAAGCCCCCATGGAATTTCACATGTGTGCTAAAAATGCAGAATAAGTTTTGATCAACACTTTACAATGAATGACTACACTTTTTACTACTCATTTCTCACTACAACAATGCTGTCACAGGATTATCAATGCTCTGTTCCCTCTCTGAGGCTTGTGATTGCGTCTACAAAACTAAAACAGGCTGGGGCTTATTTCTAACCCTGAAGTCACATGTGCCACTATGCCCTAGTTCATCTGCTTAAACACCCTCCTTTCAAAAGGAGAGAAGAAAATCTACCAAATTTCTGAAATATTTCAATTTCATTCAAAAGCTTGCCAGTTAGTCATTGTGCTAACAAAGAAATTATGCATGTAGTCACACACTAGTGCTTGATTCCACACGATAATTCTGTTTTATTTAGTGGTTTGAACAAAGCCTCTAAGCACAGTGAAGACTTCCTCTTGAAGATGTGACTACTTATCTTTTCTGATTTGCATCTGCATGTCCCTCAGAATGGCTTGTCCCCTTTCTTTCTGAATCTGTAAGTAGCTTTCCAAAACATGCTTCTCCTTTTTCCTTGCTTCTACAGATGACCCTTCTTAGAAAGCAATCTTTATCTAAGTACACTTTAGTCTCAACTATAAACCCAGAATAAAAATGTAGTTGTAGTATGAGTAGTGATTCAATATAGTTAGGCTTTTATGCTAATTTTATAATATTCTTAGAACAAAGTAAGGATTGCACTGCATGTCATGTGTGGATAGTTGGAGTTTTAAACAGTGATATGTAAGACATTACACAGGCCAGGGAAAAGAATAGCAGTATGGGGTCTGCTAGAGCAAGAAACAAGGTCAGAATCAACCTAACAAAGGAATCTGGGTTTTTATACAGCTCCTGCCATGTCTCCCATTGCCTGGTCACCTGGTGAAGCCACAGGGGGCAAGTCCCCTTTTTGTGCAAAGGCTTGGGAATTCATGGCCTCTTGTCTCAGATCCCCAGAGTTCAACCTGCAGATTACAGTGCAGCTGCACCCTGAGATACCTGCACTGATAGCATCACTCACCAGTAGAGAGCAATAAGGTCTCTTAGTGCTTATGGGCTCTGAGCCTTCTCCAGAATAAAGAACATTAATTTCTAGGCCATTGTGCTGGTTTTAGCTGTGCTAGAACTACTTTTTTTTTTCACAGTAGCTGGTATGGGGCTGTCTTGGGTTTGTGCTGGAAAATGTGGATAACACAGATGCCTTTTTATTGCTGAGCAGTGCTTACACAGTCAGGGCCTTTCCTGTCTCTCACTCCACCCCACCACAGAGTGGGCTGTGAGTCCACAAGAAGCTGGGACACAGACAGGACAGCTGACCCAGAGATATCCCACAACATGTGGTTTCATGCTCAGCATATGAAGCTGGGGAAAGAAGGAGGAAGGGGGCAATGTTCAGAGTGATAACCTTTGTTTTTCCAGCTAACTATTATGTGTGGTGGACCCGATGAACACTTGCCTGCTCATGGGAAGTGGTGGAAAAATCCCTTGTTTTGCTCTGCTTGTGTTCATGTCTTTTGCTTTACCTATTAAACTGTCTTTATCTCAACCCACGAGTTTTCTCAGTTTTGCTGTTCTAGTTCTCTCCCCCTTCTGAGCAGCTGTCGGTGCTTAGTTGCTGGCTGGGGTTAAATCACGACAGTCAGTTTTAATCCTGTTTTGTATTCAGGGTTTGTTAGTCGTGTTCTTTTGATTCTTTTCTGAAAATCCATGAGTACATTATACGGTAAATGATCACTTAGTCTTCTTTTTACCTACACTCTTGCCTGTTCATGGCAAAATTATTACTTTACTTTCCCTTTGAAAACAAGACTGTCCTTAGTCATTAGTAAATGCATGCAAGTTCTTTTTGCTTGTAGAGGTCCTTACATTGAAGGCACGCATACAACATACACACATGGAAATCAGCTTCCAACAATGATCGTACCATTTGCATCAGATTGCTGAGGCTTTTGAAGCTTCCCAATTTGCATGACTTAGTCAAAATAGGGCATAAATCAGTTCTTTGAGTTTGTGTTGCTGTTCCAGAGTGTTACGGGAGCAGCTTCACTTCTGCCTTCCATACCAACATAAAAAAAACAATCCAAAACAAAACAAAACACACAAAAAAAACCCAAACAGCTCAGTAAATGAAAGAGAATATGACTGTATTTGCAAACCATTACAAATACATAGGGTAGATTCACCCTTCCACTTTGCTCAGTATGACTCTGATATTCAGAGAAAATCAAATATGAACAGCTACTACTACAGTAGACACTCAGCTTTGTAAATGTTCTATTTATGTGGCAAAGAAATCGGCCAGGCTTTACAGGAGTTTTAAAGAGAAACAGAAATTGCCAGAACTGGCAGTATAAATTGAAATAGCAGGAGGCAATGCTATGAGACTAAATATTGGAAAAACCAACTAGGAAACTGAATGCAGGCAAGTAATTTTAAATCCTTTTTCCTTTGCAAATATAAAAGCCTGGACTCACCCATCTCTAATGTACATAGGTTAAACCCTTCCTATTATTTGATACAGGTGACACTGGAAATGCACTGTGAAAAAACAGGTGATTCACAGAGTAAACGTGAGAAATGATGAAAAATGTTTTGACACAGACACATTTTTAGCAGGTGAAATATCAATGCTAGTAACTGACTTTATCACAGTGATCTAGTGAAGTTTTAAGTTCGCAGTCTTTTTAAATGCTACCATCCCTAGGATCTTCTGAGATTCTTCTTTGAGGTACTACTACCACATTTCCTAGGCTGTGTGATCTATTGCAGTGGGCTGAATGGAATTAACAGGGAAGAAGGGTAAGCAACATGTTCTACACCATGCTACCTGCCATACTAAAGATGCTGTGATAAGCCACAGTGATGAAAGCACATTTTAGTTTCATACCAAACAGATTGCAAAGATTCATATAACTATCATTGTGTTCAGATGTATTCAAATCCCCTATTCC
This sequence comes from Pseudopodoces humilis, assembly GCF_049639895.1. Lineage (NCBI taxonomy): Eukaryota > Metazoa > Chordata > Aves > Passeriformes > Paridae > Pseudopodoces > Pseudopodoces humilis. Next base: position 42,391,869 of record NC_142204.1, on the reverse strand, counting down.
AAAAATTAGGTATTCTGAATTTATGGACAGCAAGAATGCTGAGTAGGACTCCATTCACATGGGAAGAATCCTTTGTGAATCACTGGAATTTCTAATTGTAATGGTTTAATGGCTCTTCTATCACTCTTGTAAGTAAAACTGCTTGTAAATAAAATAAAATGCAAAATAAAACAAAGACATTCAACAATATCTGTAGCTCCCCCTTCCCAAACTGATAAACATTCTGCTGCCCTGGAATCCAATGTAATCATCCATAAGCAGTGATTACAAAGACGTATCTTACTGTCTTAAAGTATTTCACTGACATCTGCTAATACCACTCGCTCCTAATACATATCACATATGTTTTATACTGGGTGAGATCTCCATTGGTGAAATCTTCCACCTGAGATCATTCCAACTGAGATGCAATCCCACATTAGAGAGTTAAATTCAGATATAAATACTGAATATCCAGACCAACTTTAATTATAAAGAGAGAAAAAAATGTGGAAAGGGAAGTTATGCTTCAACAGCTGTTGCTATTTCTGCTTGAAAGCTTGGGGGAAAAATACAAGGCAAAGGGAAAAAAATAAACATTTTTTAAGTAAAAGTCTTATTCACTAGATGACAATTAAATGTTGCACACTACTTTTTTTGTGTTTAAAGATAAAAGGATCACAGTTTTGTAAACTAATCCAATCATATGATCAGATGTGCAGTAGAATCATATGATTGGAAAGATTAGATTATATAAATAGTAAATGAGGCAAACCAGAAATGGAAGAAAAAATCCAAAACAACTTTCCTTTAAAAATTAATCATTTATAAGTAATGAACCAATAGCTTCCTACCCATAATAAGCAGGCAAAACTGATGCAGGAAGAGAGGAAGATTACAAGAATCAGAAACAGTAAGAAGTGTGCTGAACTAAAGTTTGGAAGCTAGAAGGAAGTGTCTTTAGATATGACATCATCCAGCCCCTCAGACAATCCATAGTTACCCAGTGTAAATGCTTTTGTACAAAACTGCAGTGCACACATTCCTGAATGGAGAGGTGCCTACACCAGTATGCCATATTCATGCCGTGGCATGAATGGGAGCACTTCAGCAGTGGCACTCAGGGACTGCATTAATGAGTCAGGAAAAGCTACAGCTGAAGGCAAATTACAATTTGAAGGCATGCCCACTTGCTCCCTTGGCTCCAGCTCCATGATCCAAGCTGTGAGGGAGGATTGAAATTAAATAGGAGGCCCACAAGCCAATGGTACAAATGCTTCATTAGTTTTTCAGGCAAACCCAAGTCTCATACTAATCTCAAACACTTTCTGCGAGAGAAAGGATCTTGGACTGGCTAGGGAATTAAGAATTACAATGATGTGGGGTTTTTTGAAGCCTGCACTTACTACCCACAAAAAGGGCGCATAATCAAGGTCAGTAAAGTGAAGTGCAGTGCTGAAAGAGTCATTGCACTGCAGGAAGTAGTACATTAAACAGAAATCTGCCATGAAGACAAACACCTACCAGAGATATCTAGCACACAGAGGAACTGCATAAGCAGCCAGCTCTTCAAATGGATGGAATTTTCTTTCTCCCACCTACAGTGCCTTCCATAAATAACTTCCTCGTGATGTTAAAGCTTCCATTGAGCTGCACACTGGGACGCTCTGACGGAAGAAAAGGATAACTTGAGACAATTCTGTATGATTTTAGTATCATTGCTCTGTTTTAACACTGTCATTTGATAAATGTCTTTTCCTTTTGACCTTCAGAGTGGCCGAATGGGTGTCAGGGCTCAGCAATGGATGGCTACTCCCTCAGGGCTGAGGAGCCACGAGTGGCATTGCTCCCAGTGGTTGCTCTGCTCTGTGTTAGGGTTGCTAATAGGATCTTCAGACAGCCACAGACAAAACAAGTGATGAACTAGGAAATTCTGGGGCTGGAGTCTGGGGATCCAGCCAGGAGACAAGGCCAGAAGAAGGTCTTAACACAGGCACAGTTATGTTATACCTTAAATTGGGATTGCTAGCCTGAGCTTAAATGAGAGTCCCTGGCAGGGTGTGGGTGAAGGGCCCTAGCTGAGGGTGGGTAGGGCATCTCAGGGGTCTGACAGCACTTACAGAAGCTTAAAAATAACTTGCCAGAGGAAACAAAGGTTCCCAGCACATCTGAATTTATCACAGCTTCAGACCAGCCAGTGTAGGTACCAGATCTGTGGGGCAGCTTACTGTGCTCAGTCCCCTCATACCTTCAAAGTGTTTCTAGACCATATGTTCTTTCATAGCTTCTGCAGTGAGTCATGGGCTCAGCAATGGGTTCACATAACCTAAATGTAAACTAAAGTTGTGGAGTCACTAAATGAAAAGTCAGATTTTCCATTTAGCAATTTTAGTCATCAGGAAAGTAAGAGTGGGATTGCACAGATGCTAGAACTAGAAGAAATGAAAGGGAATCTGTTTCTTCACAGGCTGTCTGTGGTACACCCTGCTTCTCCAGCCCGCAAGAAATATGGAGGAGGAAGTCTGAGAATTGACCTAAAAGAGGCGACAAGATCCAAATCCTACGCTCATCAAGGAAGAATGGGAACAAATAAAAGGATGATAGAGCAGATTGTGGTACAGATCTTGTAGAGAATGAAAAATATCACAAGTGAAATAAAGAGAACAAGGAGAAAATGACTGGCAATTAGCAGGGCTTCAGGGAATAGAGCTGCTGAGTACATTTGGTAATGAAACAGAAGTAATATAGGTGCTGTCAGATTAGTTTCATTAGAACTGGACCAAAAATTAAGGATTAGACTAAGCAGTCAGAAACTGGTCAGCCCCCAGGGGAAAATAATGTTGTTAAGTGTTAATGTCTCTGACTAAGCACTGACCCTGAAGGGATGGATGGTGTGCTCCATTGTTCACTCCAAGTTCTCATTTTCCCCAGTACATATCCAAGACAAGACCTTGTCACACACCAGACACATCTGGGTTCCCCTGACAGAAGAGCCAGCCATCTCAGCAGGGCAGGAACTGCAGTGGACACAACAGCTTTCTGTGGCCTTCACAGATCCAGGAACCAGCCCTGAATGTGAAGCTTTTCTGCAGATAGCAAAACTTCTGGACTTCTGGATTTCTAAGGTAAACCTCTGTTATTTATCAAGCAAGCTACAAATATTTTTCTAATATCTGAGAAGGAAGAGGAAAGGTCTGCAGCTGCCCTTGTATCTAAAGTGGCTCTCCTTGTGTACAGACACCAAACCAGTTTTACAAGAATGTTCCAGAGGTGTTGCCGTGCAACACTAAGTTGCACATTACTTACCCTTCAACAACCTTTTACAAAGAGACGATGCACACTACTACATACTTGCTCTATGTCTTGTAGCTGGGCACTTCCTCTGATCCTTTTTGCTCTCTAGCTTTTTCTTTTTTAGAAGACAGGCATACAGGATCCACCTCTTTCCTGTCTTCTCTTGATAAAGTCTCTGAAAATATTTTCCATTCTTTATGCAATTGTTTTTGCTTATCTGCCCCCTCCCCAGAATAAGGCAAAATTCCTCAAAGACTCTTATTTTTTTGCCCCTATTCTTGTGTTTTATTTGAATTTCAATAACATAATTTATTTCGATAAACTCAGTTCAGTGGTGGTAACAGAATTTATATATTGGGTCTAATTGTCTCTGCCTGTCTTTGTTTCCCCTCCATATACGTGTGTATATATCTATACAGCACCCTCCACCCAATCTTTTATAGTATTTACATCAGCATACAATAGTTTTACTTCTGGCTAAAGTGTTTAATAGTCTGATTTCTGGAGGAAAGGATCATATTTAAGAATACCGCTCTTTAATTTAACCACAAACTTAGTTGACCTATGTCTGTGTTTAGCATTTGTGTTTCTGGCACTACCATATGTAGAAAATTACAACCAGAAATCAGCACTGAATAAAGTCTGTTGTTCTTAAACACAGTATAATCTGTGTCAGAAAGAGCTGCTTCAAAGTTGTTAAAAAGGCAAGATATTAATAACCATCACTATCTTTGGCAGTTTAATTTTATGTTGTGGCTTCTGCAGTGACAGACCATATCCTCTGAGAGAGGACTGTCACACCTTGTGAAACATTTTTTCTGAACAGGCTCACCTAGCTCTGCTATCATACCTTCAGGTCTTCCTACTTCATTTCTATCCCAAGCTTAAAACAAGCTTCCTGTTCCCACAAAGTCTTTTCTGTCTCTGCTTGTAAATCATACAACTGTAACTGAAAGTTTCTAAAATTCAGAAACCTTTTTTAACTTCTTTTTTGCAGTCATCTTTCAAAACTCAAGAAACTTTTCTATTAAAACTGGTCTCCCTCAGAAAAAAAGAAGCAACATATATCCTTTCTTGCATGCAGTGAAGCTAGAGAACCTTTTTCTGGTTTTGCACACCACTGCTCAGTCAGTCCATGGTTTGGAAACATGCTCAAGTCTCAAATGATTATTCTGCCTTTGTGCAAGTGTGCCCTGAGGCCCTGCTTACAAGCATCAGGTGACAACTTTTTCTGGCACTTACTGTGCTTGAATGTCAGGACAGGTGTCTTCGGATGGAATTGTGTAAGAGTGTCAAACTCCCTGTTTTGATGATATCTCTTCCCTGTTCTGAACTCCTAGCATTAACAAAGTATTATTAACAAGGGGCCTTATTAAAGCAACTGAATAGGCAAAAACTTTACCCAAAACATATCTTACCACAAATTTTTGGACATAATTTTCTTCCTATAGAAGGAATCACTTCTACCCTATTGACACATCCCACCAGACACTTCTTAATTTTATGCTTTCTTTAGTCTTTGTTGTATTTTAAATCTGCTACATTAACTGATTTCAGAATTTAACACACAGAGTGTCTAGTTATGTTCCCATATTGTTTCATCTTACCTTATGCTATCCTCTGTGTTATACCTTAACAATCTGAACAGCTTCAACTATTTATATTATTTGAGACTGTATTTCAGGTACAAAGCTAAGTCCAAATGTAAGCCAGCAAAGCCACAGTTCTCCAAGCAAAATAAACTTATTTTCTAAGAAAAAAATTCTCAATCAATACAGAACGTTGAACACATATTTTTGCCACAAAATCTCTTCTTCAGTACCTAGGGGGTGATATTTTTTTACCATAGTTGGACAAATTCTTTGTGACCATCTCCCAGCAAAATCTAGCTACTGAACTTCCTAGAATACTAGATACCACAGATCTACCTAAATTATCATTGAGAGATTTCTTTTGAGCATGGCAGGACTATTTTTATTACATGTATTCTAGGAAAATGACATTCTCTTCTCTGTTTCATAATCTGATGATACATTGCCTCTTCTATTAATGGTGTCTTAGAAGGACATTTTTGTCTCTCTAAGGATTTTTGTCCTACAGTATGGCAGCTTTTTAAAAGAAACACAAAATCAAAACCACCCCCCCCCCCCCAACCAAAATGCACATGCGTGATTTGTTGGCCTCAGTATTTCATGTTCCCCCAAACAACTATGACATCTATCTTATCAATGTCTGATTTATCTTCACATCTAACTAAAATCACACAAAGTAGGAATGATCCTCCACATTCCCAGTCTGAATCTTTGCATGTTGATCAAGAGCAGGGTTACTCTTCGCATTACTTACAGTGTCTACAGACAGAACAACAGGTTGCTTCCTAGTATCTATGTAGGATAGACGTGCTGTTAAATTTTGAACATGTATCTTTCTTGAGTAACCTCTGCCTGTAAAATTATAATTTTCTCCTGCTGCTGCTCCTTTCATGCAGAAACCTTGTAGATAGGTGGTGGGTTCCACTAAACTTTTGGGGATCGTGCTGTGCAGGGCCAAAGACAGATGATGATCCTCGTTAGTCTCAACTCAGCTTATTCTCTGATTCTGTGAGAAAAATACATCTCAGCTGGCACTCAGTAGCCTATCATGCTTAATAGGCAGAATTAGAATCATGTTACTCCCAGCTGAGTATCCAAATAAACCACTACAGTCTGACTTTCTCTCCTCTTTTATGTCCACTGGAATAATGAGAATAGCTCCATTTTAAGAAAAGGGTTTAAGAGCCTATTCACCCAGGAAATCTAAGAATTTATTATGAAGGTCATACATCCTATCCTTCATTTCAGATGAGTATCAATAATTATTTCTTTGGATGGACTAATTGCCAAGAGAAACAAAACATTGGACACTTCCTATTATTTCCTACTTCTATTCCCTATTTTTCTTTAACTCCTGAAAACAGGATGTAGATACCTAGTTAAAGACTGGACTGTTTTCTGGGAAGCCTAAATGTTCTGTGTTTGAGAGAGAAATAAACAAAAAAAGAAAAGAAAATTCAAAGTGTGTCTAAAGGAAAAATGATTTCATAGCTTCCAGAGTGTGGCTCCCAATTCTGCTGCATGTCTTCTGCCAGCTGCAGTTTTTGAGGTCCTTTCTAATGATAAAAATAGCAGGAAAAAAGTAATCTATCCCATATAAATGTAAAACTATTTCTCATACATTAATTCCATGAACAGTTTTGGTTAAAAAACAATCAGTAAGACAAAGAGAAAAGCCAGTAAGCCAGCATCATGTGGTAGATGGGACATACAGTCTAAGATAAGGAAATAGGAGTTAGATAAGCTTATCTACAATATCAGACCCCACCCTCAGTAAATAAGACCTTTCCTGCAGATGTGTTTCTCCCTCCCTTTACTTAATATGAAATTTAAATTATTGCTTTATCACTACATCAGTATATAATGGAGCTTTTGCACAACATGCTGTTTTTATTGGGAAGGCAGAAAACTGGTTAACAATTTTATCATTAGACCCTATCTCAAATCCACATATAATCTAAATAAGGTTAAACAGATAAAAAAAAATGCCATTCATCAAATTTTTGAGTGGCCAGTTTTACAATCTCCAAAGCATTCTTTTCAGTAATTGTCAATATGTAATAAATGAGTAGACATGTCTGGAATCTTTCAAGGAATTTAGAAAAAAAAAAGTTATTCAAAACACTAAAAGATAAATAAAATTATAGGGGGCTGTCTTAGATGTTTAAGATGCCTGTTACTTACTTGATTTAGCTAAAATACAAGCAAAGTTACCTTGAAAAGCACTGAAGAGAAAAGAAGCACAGTAAGCTGCCCAGAGATATTGAATCTAAAAGCTTTACATGTTAATAGTTAATTTTGGATAAAACTTATTTGTCTGTTTCTTTTCATTTACATTACAAAGTCTTGGGTTTTGTTCCACTACCACTTCTGTTTCTGACATCTCTTGCATCTCCACTTCTGGCATTCCACATCTTGATTAAGGGTTTGCTCTAATGTAGATAAGTGTTAAAACATAGATCTCTGACTTTGTCAAGTCCTTCATTTCCTGAAAGGGCTTTTCAGAAGAAAGCCTTCATTGTTCAAAACAGATAAATGAGATTCACCACATAGGCTGGGCTTTCTATTCCACTCTTTAATGCACTGCTGGTTTCATTTCACTTTGGTTATTTGATTCTGATCACACATGATGCACAACCACACCGAATGGATCACCTAATCTTTGATAACCTCTAGAAATAGCTCCCACACTACACAAGGAAAAGCTAATTCAAAGGAGCAACTTGCACATTCTCTCAGCATTCACGCTTTCCCTGGAGGTGTCGGCAATGAGTCTCAGTTTGGTGAGACTAACTCTCTTTATAGTACTCTTGATTATTTACAAATCCCTATACAACCATGATCCATTTTATTTTAGCAGCTGTTATCACCCTATTGTCCATGATGATACACTCAATTCTGAAGACTGCTAGTCTGTGGGTAATTGTGAAAAGTAATCTAAGATCAGTAGGTGCCTGGATTTTAGTTTCTGCTTTTTCTTCCATGATTTAAGACCTTTAGGATTCCTTCTTTGACATGAATAATAAATAATACTTGTCATCATTAAAAGATTTTTAAATTCCAACCAATAAATTTTTAATTGTACAGAGTTTTCTTTTTTGTTTGTTTGTTTTTTCTTTGGTTTGGGGTTTTTTAAGTAATAAAATATACTATTTCAGAGTTTAAGAATACTCCCATTTTAATATTATGTTCTTATTCCTTAGGTGCTATTTTAATACAGATATAGCATAAACAAAGATCCTAATGGGAAAAAGGTGCATATTTTTAACCAGCTGTTTACATAATTTAGAACCTATGAGAGAAATGCTTCATAAAATGTATGATGTCAAAACCCACTTTCTTCTCTTTCTTCCACTTTCTTCTGCTCATACTTGCTAATGGTTAGGGAAATTATTTATTAATGACTTTGTAGTAAGTCATACCTGTTTTATACTTCAATGAAGCTTAAGCACAGGCTAAACTTTCTAAATGGAACAATAACCAAAGATAATAAAAGCAATATGAATTCAAAGATTATTTATTCTGATAGGAAACTTTGAACATGTCCATGTTATCTAAAAATAAACAGAACAGGTTTTTCTTTATTATCAACACTGAAAAATGCCATTAAGGAGTTATCTCAGATTTAAAGAAAGTAAAGAACAAATAAAACTTCAAGCTCAACATGCAACACAAAGTATAAAGACAAAGTATCTGTCCGCATTGGCAATGTATCCATTGATGTATCCTGTGAACACAGGAGTTTTTAGAGGGTGCATATTCTTCTGAGCATGCTTTTGCTTCATTCAGAATTTAAATGAGACCTAATGTTACGAACAAGAAAAATATGTTTTTTATATTTTTGGTTAAAGTACATTTGATGAGTAGCCATTCTTTAAGACAAAAAGTATCTCAGGATTAATCTGACATCCTTTTCTAGTGGGTGTGGAAGGTGTTATTTAAATATTGATGACAATTTCCTGCTAAAAAATGAATTATATAGTATGGGAAGGATAGTTTATGTGATAAAGGATAAACACATGGAGTGTGTAATGAAAACTTTATTTCAAAGATATAAGTTGTGGAAGATGCAAACTTCATGAGTTCATCTGAGACAGAGGTCTTCATACTGTGGTGTGCAGTATTATCCAGATCTGAAATTATGCCACAATCCAGAAATCCTGAGTACCCCCAGTCACCAGAAGTTGGTAATAGTTTTTCTGTGTAGCACCACTATTCCAATCAGTTAAATGCCCATAACACCAATCTAACTCTACATTCAGCTCCCTAACTACAGATGTAGAAATACTGTATTCACATGCAGTCTCTGTGTTACATATTAAAACATCTGATATTAGTGGATGTTATTACTTTTTCAGATTCACACTATTATCCACCATGCACTTCTAAAACTCTGTTGAGAAAAAATTTATTTATTTATTTAGACAGCTATTGGGTAAGATCTGGAACTCTGAAGGTTTTGTTTGAAGTCAAATTAATGTTTAAACATCTGTGTTTTTTGTTTTCTCCTTTGATTTTCCCGTTTTTCTCTCCTTCTTACAGCCTAAAGTTTTATCAGCTAGAGTCATTCTCAACTATTTATCTTTACAATTTATTACTTATTGTTAATTATAGTTGTGCAGTTTCAGTACTTGTCCCTGTAGGTAAAAACTGATGATTTATTTGTAATTATCCTGCAGCATGAAAACACCTACCTTGTATCTTATGATGCAAATTGTGTGGCAATCTGCCATTTCATTTTCATAATGTTATAAAGTTTGAAAACTTTAGAAAATTCATAGTTGTACTTTTTTTTAAACAGTTTAGTTTTGGGTTTTGGTTTTTTTTTTTTTTCCCACTATGGATTCTCTTCAAGGTAAAAATTAGAGCATTACTTTGTTAAGAGAAAGGAACAAGGAACTTATTTGATTTCATGCTTAGAAATTTTTTCATAAAGGAAACCTTGCATAACAGTTTGAAGCAGTGAAATGTTTCTAAAGATACTCCTTTTTGATGAATCATGTGTTTGTGACTTTCCTTGGATAGATTTATTCATGGCTCCCTACTGCCTTTTATCACCTCATCAGTAATCATCTCTTGTACAATGTCATTGCATGAGTGTAGCTGCTCCAGAGATGAATGATGCATTTTTCGGTAACATTTATTCTGGTTTTGCTTCCACAGGCCCTACTGGATCCTTGATGAGTTATCATAATCTCTTTTCCTATTTTGCTGGGTGACTGGTGGTTTGGCAGTATTTTTTTCTCTTCCAAGTCCCAGATTTCTAGGACAAACAGAGAACGAAGCTATTCACTTTTCCTATACAAAACAATGCCACAGACATCCCCCAGTTCAAAAGAAAGCCATTAAACTATATTTTACTTTTGGGATGAAATATCTGCTGAAATTCTTGCAGATCCTGTTCTTGATCCTGTTCCCTCTGGTATTCACAATGTCTCTGTTTCCTACTGCTTAGTCCCAGGACACTATAATCACTGCCAGCAGCAAGCACTACAGAGAAACCCTTTCTGTCTGTCATCTACTTCAGATCCCAACTCCAGGGCTTTAAATCAAGAAAGTATCTCCTGACCTTACCTTATTTTTCTTACTGAATCCCATGCATTCTTTTCACTTTGCTCAATTCCACAAACTTTTTTCATGACCTCGAGAATTTACAGCAGCTCCTAACAGCTACATAATCCCCCCTTCCTGTTTCTCCACACTCTGTGTAAAACATTTCTTGGCAACCTACCTTGGCATGCAGTAAAATCGTGTTTGTTTGGATCTGAAGCGTGTGGTACATAACAAATGTCTGACAAAACTGTCTTTTACCAGGATCTAAATATATCGTGTTCCTTTCCAGAATGTTTAATCCAGTGACTTTTAGATATCTGAAAGCCAGGACACAAGGAGCTGATGCATATGTAACTTAAATTTGTGAATATCTAGAAAAAGAATGCTAAAATATGAGAGTGAAATATTGACTGTATTCTTCCTCCCTTGCTGGCAAAAATCCACATGAATTTCAACCAGTTGTTCACTGTCCTAAGTGCAGTGATATTGAATGGGGACAGGATTAGCTGGAGAAGATTTGTGGTGTAAGGAGATCTGTGTCTGAGCCTGTACTGGCTTTACTCAAGGAAAGAGATATGTATGAGTGTCTCAATGCAGTATCAGTGCAAAAAAGATCAAGCCGTCTCTTGACATAGATATTTCAGTGCTGTGAGAATAAAAATCCTGCAGAAAAATCAACTTAATTTATGGAAATCGATAAAAAGATTGTAAAACCTTGCCTATTTGGGGGTTCTTCCTAGTCATAACCCACTATAACAGTTATTTGGGATAGCTTCAACCCTCTGTAATTCATTTAGCCACACCTTTACATTGAAAAGAGAAAAAAAAATTGTTAGATATCATCCTATTTGCTCTCAAATTGACCTTGTTGTCTAAGACTAGGTGTGAATCTGTATAACTGTAGACTTCTAAAGATATTGCTCAAAGGCTGCAGACTAACAACTCCATCTCCTACAATTCAGAATTTTCTGATTTTAAAACTTTACATTTCACCGGCCCTAATTCTTAGGTAGGGCACAAATACATGGGCAACCTTAACTCAAATTTAATTAAATACTTTCTTTTGTCAGAGAATGTCTACATTGAATCAAGTGTCCTTTTAAAAGACAGACATGGCACATATTTAATAATAATTGAATAATAATAACCTGCATATAAATGCATCTGCAACAGAAACATGGTTACCAATGCCATTCTTTCCACCATTCAAAAAAATCTCACCACAAATTTACAGTGGAAATAGATTGTTGTTTTAACTTTACGAAGAAAGGAAGATGGGCCAGAAAGCTGTTAGAATCTATGAGCAGAACAGTGAGCAGATTTCAGATTTCTAGTCACTACCCATTACTACAATTTATAAATTTCATAATGCTTTATGCTCATCATATGCATGCTTAAAAGATACAGGTGTACAATAATGGGAAATGTGGAGAGTACCAGGAGGGATGTATGACAGAAATCACCTTTATTACTATATCTTAGATTATACAGATATTAATTAACAGTTTCAGGAAAAATATAGAAAAGGATTAACTTAAGATACATAAACTCTATCCAAATTCCCAGATACCTATCTTTTGCACTAAGAATATCAGATGGAAAAACCATGGGATTTCACAGTCTGTCCAAAAGAGAAGGTCTCACTTGTGGAATGTTTTGTTTTGCTTGAAGTCAAGAGACCTCTGATACAGTTATTAGAGCAGAACCCTTGGAAGTATTCTACAGTCTTTTCATCTAGATCATCTGTCTCAGAATCAGCTCTTATCAGTTTGTTTCAGGGGTCAACTTTTAATTTTTCAGGTGTTACAAGCTCATATTTTGCATAAATCAAAAATCTGCAAAAATAGTCAGAAAAATACTACCTGAGACCCTTGTAAAACAGTATTTTCCTAAATAGTGGACCTCAGTGCTACAGTGTCCCCACTGGAATTTTTTGGTCAAAATGCAACTGAATATAACATGTGAAACCTTGTACTTTGGCAGCTGATGCGAAGAAGGAGAAAGTCCAAGGGTCTAACTAACAAGATATATTGTCTGGGTTAAGCAATGCTCAGATGAGGAAGTAACCAAACTGGGTCTCTCAAAAAACACTTGGATATTCCTGCATGATATTGCATCATGCACATAAATCTATCAAAATGTCTTCAGAGGAGAAAGCCTCTTTATGTATGTTTTGTGGCATATTTCCAGTGGTCCTAGAAAATGGGTTGTCACTCATGTCTAACCACATTTAGACGTAAAAACAGGAAAATAAAAACAAAAAAGAGCAAAGCATTATATTAATGTTCTTATAAAAACAAGATGAATTATGCCTCTAGTCATTAAACAGTGCAAAGGACCCAAGGAAAAATATAAAAACAAGCTTGGCAAATATCCTTGCTTTATTCATAATGCTTCTATTTATCCATCATGTTTTTTGTTTTTTTTTCAGAGAGATGGATGAAAAGTACTGATGTATAGGAACTGCAAGTGATTAACAAGTTGCAGGTAGTGCAAGATTGAAGGGATAAGTAAGCTTCATGCTGCCAAAGATTCTGACCTGACAAAACTCTGAAACTTCTATTACTCTTGTCATTCAAATCCACATGCAACCTTAGGCCAGTCTCCCTTTCATTTCTATCTTGTCAGCTCAGCCTCTTGTACTATGTTGAGGATGTTTTTAATCTTTTTAATAACAACTTCATTATCAAGTAAACAAGAGATTAGTTTTCAAAACCTTGGTCCAAAATTAATCCAGCATTCATACTTACAAAATTAATTGGACCAAACCATAGTTTGTAAATTATGCAAACTGTGCTTACACAAACTGACCATTGCAACAACTTTCACACTGTTTCTGGAAATTAATCACACTTTTCCCCATTTAGCACAGAAATCTCTGTATGAGCAGACCCAAGCAATATGATGTGATATTTTTAGATGCATTTCAAAAACTCGCAAGTTTAGCTTTTTTATTCCCCAGATTTTTTTTAGGCAGAATATTCAACTGTGAATTAGAAACTGCCAAGTCATAAACTTTGATGACATTTCCCGCAGTTGATAAAGCTGGATTATCATGGCAGAGATGCCATCAATTGACTACTATTAATCCAAGTTCTACTGCCTAGGATCAAGGAAAATATTTCAGTTGGAAGTATGATGTTCAAAAAATCAAAACTATCGCTCACATCCTTCAATTACTATGATACCCACATTTTGGACAGTCTTCTGATTTGCCCCTTGCCTCAGATTAGGCTGATGATTACAAATGTTGATTCATGAATGACTAACTGCAATTCTTTGAGTTTCTTGAAAGAATTCTTCAATTGAAAAAAACCAGCAAAACGCATTTCTCTTTGCATCCTGTTATCATGCTAATCCTGACGGCCTTGATCATTGCATATCTCAAATCTTTCCCTGTTGCACCATTCCTCTGGACACCACCTATAAACGTGCCTCTTTTTCTACAGATACTGTATCTAATGAAGTCCCCGTAGTCTCCAGTACTGTCAACAGGAGACCCACACTTCACCTCAGAGACAGACTTGAAATTCTCAGTCAAAACACAGAGAAATTTGTTATTCTGAATCCGGTTACCCAGAATGGAATTTAAACATGATGATATATCAAAATTTGTTACACTATGATATCTACATAGGAAAGTTTTGTGGCATCTTTCTGAGCTCCAACATCTTTCTTATACTCTAAAAGGATACTGCAATAATCCACTGGGAAACTCAGTGGTGAACTGTATTTTTTACTTTTGCCTGAGGACACAAATTAAGAACAAAAAAAGGAATTAAAAAAATTCATTCTATGTCAAGCTCTTGATATAATTCTTAATTTTAAATTATATCATAAAAATGCAGAGTATGTGAAATGATACAGAATACTTGGCTACTTGAAAGATGGTCTAGTCTTCACTTATGAGAGATAATAATAACAACAATAACAATATTTTGATAAAAATTATTTCAACAACAAAATTCCCCATACATTTGGCTTTCATGTTCCTTATGGAACCATGTGATGTTTCCAAGAGATGAGGCTGCTTTTATTGAAAAGGAAATTTTAGGGGAACCTGCTATGCACTGGCTGTGACTGCTAACTAGGTTAATTTCATACTGGTCCCCTAGGAAAATCATGATGGAAACAGACACTCTTGACATTGCTGTATTTTCTGTTGCCAGTATAGAAATCCTTATTAGCATCAGACTTACTCTTTGTATTGCTAATAATTGCTATTTGTGAGGGAAGAAACCCCCAACAAACAACCCAGTAGAAAAAAAGGGGAAAAAAAAGCACAAAAAAAAAGCACCCCCAAACAAACAAACAAACGCACAAAAGAAAACTTCTTATGCTAAAACATGTTTTTCTGGAGCCATTTTTTTTCTCTGTGCTTATGCTTTTAATACAGCATATGGAGTTCTGTCAAAGGATACAGATTTATCAGCAGCAAATTGACACTACTACAATCCCTTCCACTCACTAACAGAGAGGATTCTACAAACGTAAATGTCTTCCAACTATTCCAGACCATCTCAATGGAAAACTTATTTAATACTTCTCCTGTAAAATATTTATTCACCTGTGTACACATGTAATGTTTATCCTATTAAATGCAATGTTTTCCTATGAAAGAAAAAACCACCAAACCTTCTTACAGAAATGGATGTATTTCTCTATAAGAGCAGGTAGACACAAAACCCAATTGCTTAGCAATTTTGCAATTCCATGTAATCTTTATAAGAATGTAGAATTCACCTTCCAGAACTAGAAAACAGAAGAATGACTTTCATGATGGCAAAAGACTAAATATTCTACGAGGCACAGTTTTTCATCTGTGATTATACCTGTGTGCTTAAAGTGGTTGCCTGTCTTGTTGGTTTACAGAAATTCTGTTCATCTGCAGTAGCTGCTCTAAAATAACATTGATGTCGAATCACTGCAGCTTGATTTTCTTACTCATTCAAGCATATGCTTCCTAGAGTCTCATATGGAAGGACCATTAGGATTTCTTTTCTCTTTTACTTCTATATCTCTTCTTTGGTCTGTTTCTGTGCTCTACACATAGTGATTCCAGGGTTATCGAAAAACATACTGCATTCATTTTTTTGACAGCATTTTCACAGAATGATGAGATTATAAAAGATTGAAATATATAAAGCTACATTGCAAAGGGGACCTTGTCACTGCAACTTAATATTTGAAATAGTAATCTTTTCACTGTAAAGAAATGTTCTTATAATCATCATAAGTTTGTATATTGAGTCTTTTTTTGATGCAACAGAATTGCTTGCTCTTTTTGCAGCAGTTATATGATTTCATAATTCAAACTGGCAGATTCAAAACTGTAGAAAAGTAAAAATGA
The DNA here is from genome assembly GCF_049639895.1 of Pseudopodoces humilis. Taxonomy (NCBI): domain Eukaryota; kingdom Metazoa; phylum Chordata; class Aves; order Passeriformes; family Paridae; genus Pseudopodoces; species Pseudopodoces humilis. The sequence goes on along the minus strand of NC_142204.1, from coordinate 42,376,101 downwards.
ATATATGCATGTTTATATATGTATGAATGTGTGTATGTAAGTATATAAGAGAAAAAAGACCCTGCAACATAAAAACTAGGTAATACTTGTAAATTGCATTCTGGTTGAATATTTCTAGGGAAAAAATTAAAAAAGATCACTTGGAATAGAAATAGATCTTACAATAGTAACTATTTTATTCATAGAAATGTCATAATAGACATAACAGTAATACCAGCATGCTAAGAGCAAATTATATTTGGGAACAAGTCTGACCTTATTTGTCACAGGCTCATTTTTCACTTTCAGATTTGCTAATAATAATTTTCAGAAAAACAGAGGAAAAATTGTTGAATTGATGTTGTAGTTTTTCAAAAGCTAGGGACTGAATGTTTTAAAGACACCTATTATTTTTTTTTATAGAAACTACCTGTGTTTCCAGTTTAGGAAATATGTGAGAGAACCAAAGGTTTTTAAAGCAGGTGCTTTTCTTTTGTTACAGGTACACACCCACACACTCCCACACACCCACATAACCCAAGACAACAGGCAGAGCTCTGGACTGCATGTCTTTCAGCTGTTTAACTGGCTCTTTAACTCAAGACTAGAGCTGTAAACTTCCTTCTGAAGGGAGGCATTGCAAGTTATGAGCCTCCCTTGCCTGTTCTTCTCCTTGGAAGGAGAAGAAAACACCTATCAACCAACATTTGTTCATGGCCATGCTTGTGAAGCGCATGTATTTGTATAGTAGAGATGGAGCAATCTGTCAAGGACAGAAAGAAATTATTAAAATTCAGTTAACGGAAACTTAATTCAAATAAGGGTAGTTGTCTGTTTAACATAGGACCTGGGAGAATACTGTTTTGGTTCAGTCTGTTTTTAGAATGGGGAATGTTAGGCTAATTTGTGTGATAGGAAGTTGAAGAATGGTGGCCGTGCATAGGTTATATAGGTATGAAAAAAATGCTTGAAAAATAAGTGGGACTATCAGGTGTTCAGAGAAAACTCCTAAAAAAAATTAAGAAAATGAAGATCCCAGGAGAGGTTTAACTACCTTGAACTTATAAGATGAAGAAACTCAGGATAAGCAATGCCACCCAGACATGCGATGGCCTCTTGACAAAGCACTGAACATTGGGAAGTTGTGGATAATCAGCCCGAAAAGGGATCCTTAGATTAAAGAACATGTCTGATATTTACTGAAAATGTGGAGATTTTTCTGAAATCACCTGCCCTTCGTACATGCCAGGTGATTGTCTTAAACATCAATATCTCCATGCAGTTGTTTCTCTTCATACAAATGACTAAATATTCTTACTAGAGAGAAGGAAACTAATGGTTCAGAAACAAAAATTCACCCCTGTGAAGAACCACGGTAAAGGTGAATTCTCTTCTTCAATTTTTATCTGTGTGGAAAATTAATTGCAACAGGAGATGTGAAGACAGACTTTTTCTGCTTGTTCAGTTGTCTCATGTTTTGGGTATTAATTTGAGAGAAGAGGCAATAAGATTAAAAAAAAAATTAGTAAATAGAGCATGAACAGGTCTCACCTTGGAAACGAAAAACATTTCCATAAGGAAAAATCTGGAATGTACGTTATTTCAAAGTATTTTGATTGATTTGAACTTGGCAAGAAACCATTTCCTCAGAAGGATCCTCTTCTGTTCTGCTAAGTGCCCAAAAATTTAGTTCTGATTTCATTACAGTGCATTAACTATTTGGAAGAGAAAAAAAAAATATATTCTCTTTCTTCTCTTTCTCTAACTCCAGTGTTGATGTCATATGTACTGACACAGAACTAACAATGCCACAAAAAAACCCCAAAATTACAGCATTCTGTAATAACCTCAAGACAGAGAAGTTCTGGAAAGAACAATGTTAAATAGGGCAGACTTCTACTGACAAAACTTATAACCAAATTTGCTGTGGAAGGCATTTTATCTCATTAGAAAGTAAAAGTACAAGACATTCATTAAGATGAAAGATAATCTTTCTTACTTAATAAAAATATAATAGTTGCCATATCAGCTGGGATACTCCAAGAGTGAAATTACTAAATATTTCATATTTCTGATTCTAACACAAACATACCTTCTCTTTTATAAAATGCAAATCACTGTACATTTTCCACAGTTCATGCTGGATACAGGCAATAGTAATGGCCTGGAATAAAATAACTCTTATATGCACTGCTTAAGAATAAAAGGATAATGTTCATTAATTCTACTGAATAGTCCTCTGTATCTAAATCTGCACTTAGTCCTGATACCTTTAATTTCCTCCTTTAATATATGAGTGTGCTTTCGCTGAAACACATCAAACTCCTGCATTTTTAAGTTGGACTTGTGCTACTAAACATAGAAGGCTCAGGTTTGCTACCTTACTGTCTTGTGCAAAAATACACAAAGAAAAACATACTTATGTACCTTATTTTATATCAGCTTCAATTCTAAGCAAAAAATAACAAGAAGCAAAAACATGAATAAGGGCACATGGAGAAAAAAACTGCTTTTCTGTTGCAAGGTGATATTTCTGACTGGCAAACAGCTGACAGTGAAATACCTCACAGTGTTTTCATTAGGAATATGCAAATTGTTAATGCAAAAATGTTCCAGACCATTAAGCATGCTAAAGTCAACAACGGTTTTATTAAATCATCCCAAAAACTGACAGGAAGGTTATGCAGTATCTGAAGGACAAATCTTATGTGCTTACAATGGGTGAGCAGTGTCATGAACAAACTATACTGGAAATGGATTTCTCAGGTAACAATAAAACTGGAAATACTACAGCCTTAATTGATAAAATCATACAGAAAATGCCTATGAATGTATACACTGCAATATTTTGGCTACAACTGGCTTTGAACCTTAATTACATCTTAACAAACAATTCCTTGCAGTCAGATTTGAGCACTCTGATCTTTTTCAAGGGTAAGAAAAGCAGCATGGTCTGCAAGGAAACTGAAAAACTATTTCACTAACTCATGACCTCTTAGATATTATTAGTATTTCATGTGTTCCCATTCCAATCAAATCATCATACTCCACCAAAAAATTGTTTTCTTCTGTAATTTCTAACTACTCTTCAAACAGTAGAAGCTTTGCAATAAGTCTACATTGCAGACAGGTAAGCATTACATACAGTATGCAAACTCTCCTCTCTGCTTGCTAGTGCTTGCACTAGAAGTAGTTTGTTCAATCACTAGCCCCAGTTGATTATTTTGGAGCTTTTTCAGGCTTTTCTTTTATAAACTGCTAACTAGTTGATTTCTCCTCAGTTAAAGGCTTGTGTGATAAAATAATGGCCAACAGTCTGTGACAAGTTAGCTATCTTGGAAGTGAAGTGAAAGCTGATCAACTTTCTATCATTATAGAGGATTTCTTCAGGACAGTGTTGTAGGCCAAAGAGGTGGCAGAAATATGTATGACAGAAATACCAGTAGCACATTACTGTAGCTGAGTTAGACACTAAGCCATCTTTAGAATTTAGAATTGATGGATGACACTAGACAGCTCAAGAGCAACTCATTGGAGCAATTTTAGATCACTATATTAAGGTGAGCTGAAACTTTTCTGGAAAAAAATCCATGCTCTTAATAAATTACTTGACTGGGTGGCTAAGGCTGATCATCATCATCTCATCTATGCAGATCAGAGATCTTTTTAAGCCAGTTTAAAAACCTCTTAATACAGTATATACACACTCAAGTTTATTGGGATTTGTGCTTGTAACTGGCCATTGGAAGAAGCAGTACAGCATCTCTTCTCCTAGTCACGAAGGAGATCTGGATTTCTCAGGCTCATCAGTGATTGCAGCCCTTTGGGCTTTGTTCTGGAAGAGAAATCCTTATGGTACAAAGCTCTTGTGATAGATTTGTTCTCAGATCTTCATCTTTAGATGGTAATGCAGAGCACAGAGCTGTCATTCAAGCTTTTCCCACTGTCCTCTTTGCTAGTAAATAATGTACTTGATTCAGTACCTTTGCAGCTTCATATGGCTGTCAATGCACTAAAAAATAATAGGTTAGTGCTCCTGCCAGTAGTAAGAGAGAGTTGTAGTGGGGGGATCATCAAAGGAATCAAATGTGCTACAGTTATGTCTTATCCCTCCTTCCCAACTTGGGATCTTGATTTCTCAGCAAACATTTCTTACAGATTTGCTTATCCCCTTGAGAAACTAGAAATAATATTTCTCAGAGAGACACTATGAAGCCATGTCCATGAGATTCTAAAACCAGCAGGCTGATGATTTCCTTTTCAGTGACAAAAGGCTTGATCAGCTCTTCACTTCAGGCCATTATTCTCTGAAGTACCTCTCACTCTAAGTCTCAAAAATCATACTGGAACTGAAAGGTAAAAGCACTGCCTGGAGAATGACTTGCCAGTTCAGCCCTTTACAGATCCACATTTCTACTGCAGTCAATGCACTTGGTTAAGGATGTAGTCACAGCATTAAATTTGTCTTATTGAAATAAATAGTATAAGCATGTAACTGATGATCACCTATAATATTTTAAAAAGTGATTTAACATTCCTTTAAATAAATACGTCACAAAACTATCAGCATGGAGCGTTGTGAGAAAATTACAATAAAAGAGATTTTTTCAAGAAGCAACAACAATGTTCTGCATTTTAAAAACATTATTGGGACTGAATTGTAATATAATTACAATTAATTCAAAGTAATACAATTGGATTTTTTTTCTTTATGTGTCATATTATTTGTTTCAGAAATTTGCCAGCTGCAAAATCTCTTGTCATTTCTGTTGCCCTTAAAAAATTGACAACAGTAATTTTCAGCCAAAGATTCACAAATTATACTAATGGTAGGAATTTGAGTAAATTGGAATCAATTTACAAACAAACAAAATAAACAAAATCACCATTTAGGATTAAGTGATAATATAAAAATCTATGAAGAATGGAATAAACTGCCATACTTCCATGTTTATATTTTGAATGTATTTGTGTATTTCTTATTTTATTGTTCTTTATAGACATACTGTCTCAAAATATTTCAAAGGATGATGTCTACTTTAATAATTTTTAAGATAAACAGATTTGGATACCAGGGTTTTCCAAAGATGTATCAGTTCATTTTTAAAATTCAAGAAGCTTTTCTATTTTACTGGAGTATCTCTAGACTAATTTATTACTTGGAACTGCTATTTGAAACAAATACCTGAAAAAAATGTGATGCCATAGGAGTGATGTCAATAGACCTTCCAAACCTCTATTGTGGGTCTAGGATGAAGGTGTCATTGAAATCTGTTGTACTTATGAAAGTCCTGTTTAAAGCTCCTCTTTTCTCACTTCTCTGGTTCTGGGTTTATAACACATTCATAGTTCTTCTGCATATCTGTGATCTGGTTTCCTCTTTTACTTTCCATTTGTGCTCTGGTGTCCCTGCAGCATTCCCATTCAAAAGAAATCAGCTAAACACATGTGTATAGTAGAGGGTAAAAGCTGTGAAGGGAAAAACCAAGCCTTCTGTTCTACCCTTGCCCAGTCCTTGCTTTTGAAACCAGCCTGATGTTATCTGCTTCTATCTCCTTCCCTACTCATGCTTGAACATTTTCTGGATTAGGGAAAATTACCCCAGCAGTAAAACCATATCTCATTTGTCTATGTCTACACTGCTGAATAAAGCAGGATTAGAGAGCAAGCTCAAACCCTGAACTCAGCCGTTCATACTGCTTAATAATTGACATACTCTCTGGCATGGTTTTCATGTGTACCCTCTAATTCTTCTGGAAAATGCTTGCCATTGTTAAGAGCCAAGGGCCATTCCCCCACCCAGTGCTCTCTCCACCCTGCAATCCCATGCTAACCTACTACCACCTCCAGCACTATTCCAGCAAGTCTTCCACCTTGAATACACACACAAGTCCTCTCTATGACACCTCAGAACTTATAACAGATGCCCTCAGTAACAAGCTCTGAAAACAACAATCTGGGCTTCATCATTCTTTCATTTCAAACATATTAACTGAAATATAAAGCAAATGAAAAGTCAGTCTGTCAAGGATACTGCCCCAGGCACAGGCCCAAGGCTAAGAATATTATGTGGCTGTGGCCAGTCTGTGTCAGTTGTCCTTAGAGCTGAAGAACATTCCCTGGCTGCTACAAGTAGGAGTGTCACCAGTTGTTGCAGGGGTGAAGATGCAGGTCAATGTTACTGCTGATACACTTGCCAAGGCTTAGATATTTATGGGCCACATATCCTTAGTATGGAGGCCTGGAGGGATACAGAATTTATATGAAGGGTTTGACCAACCAGTTTTCCTTTTTAGTTCATTTTTTTTAATCTAAAGAGACTTCATTAAGCATTTTGGATCCAGGTGCTAAATTCTTTCCTTAGGCTAAACACATAAACAGTCAAGAAGGGCTCAACTTTTTAAAAGCACATCTGATGTTACCTACCCTTTGAATGCAGCTCAGTATATGTTTCAGAGAATTATGTCTTTCCCTTCTGCTCCAAGAAGCTTAAATCCACAGCTTTCATATCTCAAACAAACTGCCTCCCAATTAAACTATAGCTTAGCTTGGGGCTGACAGTGATATCCAAAGCACCCAGCTAGAATAGGCTCCATTGTGGGTGAATAATGTTTTTGGCATTATTATTTTGTTTTAATCCTACACTAGATGTGATGTGCATAAATTATCTAGGGAGACATTAAACCTATATTGCCTTCCACCAGGATGCTCTGACCTCCAAGAAGTGCAACAAGTGAATGCACCCCGGTAATCACATTTTTTTCTGGGCCATGTTCTCTGAAGGAAGCAGCCATGTCTTGCCATCGATCGAACTCTCTCTTGCCGGTTCATGAGACTGTCCAACAAGCATTTTCTAGATTGGAACTTTTGAGAAACCATCTTCAGGTTTCTAAAACATAATAGAGTTCAAATGTAGAGAAAGTGTTTTTCAAGACAAAATAATTCTGCAATCATATACATAACTACAAAGATTTAGACAGAAAAAGAGGGGCTCATTACACACAGACATCTCCAGATTCAGAATAGCAGGAGTATGTGTCTTCTGAAACATTTTGATCAGTTTCGGGTATGGAAAGCATTGAACCAAAAATCCAATCTATGTGCATCACAGAAAATCACTTTTAAAGGTCTTAGCAAAAGACATTGCTCCATAAAAATAATATAAAGGCTACTATCTGAATTAGAATAGCTGTAAGGAGTAGGGAACTCAGTGCTGAACGATTTAAGAATTATATTCTTGGTTTGCGTAGGAAGTTGAAAGCAAAAAAAAAGTGCAGGGAGAGAATCTGCCTGGCCTCTGCAAATGCAGCAGAAGATTATCAGCTTTGGAGAGAATAACTACTTGTCATTTGGCAAAATTCTTATGGTGTGTTTTAAAAATAGTTCTCTGCATGAGACATCCCAAGACTACCGCTAAATCAGTGGTTGCCTACTGTTGTGAATGGCCTCAATCAAGAACCAGGGTAAACTCCAGAGATTGATGAAGATGCTTGCGTTAATACACTTCTTAGTGGACAGCTTTATTTAACTGCATAGTGCAGCGAAAAAATATTTCACTCACCCATTTACATCATGAGTTCTTTGAATGAATAAGTTTTATCCTTTCATGAGTCAAGACATAGCTAATAGGTCAGTAATTACAGGGAGCAACTTGAAGCTTAAATAAAAAAAGAAGACATATTCAAAAAGCTAATTCAGAGCTTAATTTTAAAGCAATGTCAAAATAAGGTAAATATACATATGTGAGTAATGAGAAACCTTGGATGTGGCTAATACTGTATCTCATTTCAGTAGAAAGAGATCATAACACTTATCAGAAAAGAGAAGCTCTAAAAGGCATCCATTTGGAGTGAGGAGCTTTGGGAAGAAAATATTGAGGAACACTGGAAAGAAAAGTTTATTTTAATGTAGGTGTCCAAATCTTAAAAAAATATTGAAAGAGTGTAGTCAGAAATAGCGGAAAATTGAACTTGATAGCCAAAAATGTCATTTGAAATCCTCTTTCTGAGACTTACAGAAAGAAACCTGTGATAGCACTGTGCATGCACATTTCCTCTCCAAGAAATTTTAGGTTCTCAGTTACATACTTTCATGACTTCCCTAAAAACTTCAAAATTGCATAAACAAAAATAACTTTAGTTTAAACAAATATAATTTACATCATTCATGTTCTTTCAAAAACAAGTTTATATAGCACTAGTAGGTTAAAATGGCCTCTTGTTTCCTCTTACTAATTTGGATTTAGTTTAGGCTCCAATGTCATCCACAAACAGAAACCATCAGATTATGAAAACTCTTTTTTTCTTGATTTTCTGTGTGTAAGTATATATTCGAAGTTGGGACAGAGAGAAAGGAGACTTTTGTATTAAGGAGGTAAAATGGCAGAAAATAGAAACTGATTAATTCTGGTTGATGTCCCTTTCTTCAGTCTACAAAATACTGAGATACGTGACAAAGAAAACAAAATCTGTCCATAGAGTTAAGCAAGTCACTACACCCTATAAGAAGAGGAATAGAGGGAGCTACTGCTGTATTTGTAAATTTATTTTTTTTCATACAGTCATGTTCCAAATTTGCAATGCATCAGTATCTCCTATTTATTTTTTTTTCTTGAAACTGCATTTGAGCTTTTGAATTCTTAAAGTCAAATGTTTTTATTCTGTAAGTCCAACACTTGGTGCATTTGACGAACTAGAAATAGTTCTTCCCCCCTTTCCTGTAAGTGCAGTAATTTAGTAACATGATGCAAAATGAAACACACTCCATATCAAACACCCTTATTGTGCTAAGTGTTCCCAATGGTGTCTTTTATTTCTGCTCTATCTTCATCCATTGAAGGACTGCAGCTAAGGCTGGTGGCAAATGAGGAGACATGAGTGGAGATAATGATGATGATAATCTGACGAAGTATAAATTCTTCTGCAAAACGCATTTTCAATCCCTTCAAAATTATGTGAGACCAAGCCAAATGTGCTTACATACACACAAATGTATCATTATGCCTGTTTAATCTATTGCTCCTGACATTCATACAAAATATCCCAGTCCATGAGTCAGTTCTCAGCTTTCTCACAGATCCTAGGTTAGCATCTAACTTCAGAGTGCAAAGTGAAAATCAGAGAGCATTTTTAGCTTTAACCCTGTTGTATTTTGTTAGTGCTTCTAAATCCATTGGTTCTTGAAAGGTTTTCTGAACCCCATATTATCAAGCTATTGCTCTCTCTGTTTCAGTGATGTCTCATATAAAATGGAGTATACCCAACATGTCACTATCCTATCCACAAATTTCCCAGCCTTCACACACTCCACATCCCATCTATTATGGTTCTTGCCTGAACTCAGGTTTGTTCTCTTTCTGACTAAGGGTAGAAATCTGAAACCGTTTATTTCGTAGTTTAAATTATTGATTTCTCCTGGGGTTATAGAGATTCTCACAATAATGCAGAGAAGAGAGGAGATGAGGCTTCTCTTAATTCTGGTAGTACTGTCCTCTTTTCAAAATCGTTCACAGCTTGGCATTTAGGATCAGAGAAGTTTAAGATTTAATTCCTGTAAGCTGAACTGAAAACTAAACCTTAGGTGCACAGTGCAAATGGATGTTATAACACTCAAACAGAAGATTTGGCTTTGTCCAGCAGCTTTGACTGGATCTGGTCCATCTTTGTCTTTGCATTTTCTTAGCTGTGCTTCAAGAAAATTGTTTGTACAAGGCCACAAGATACTCTAGTGCCAAACTAAGTGATTTTTTTTTGTCATTTTGGGAACTAAAGTGGAAAAATAAAAAACCAACCTCAAAACAGTTGTTTTTCAGAACAAAAAATATTTCTATAGCTTAATTTGGAAGCTAAATTAAAAAATCAATTCTTTGCACAGCAATAACATATAATCAGTCTCATTGACATAAATGTACTGAAGTACACAAATGAATTGAGAACTATATTCCTCTGTTATTGGTGAGATCTGCCACAAGTAATTTTAGAATCACTTATTGATTCTTTCATTATTAGGACTTAGAAAGGCACTCATTTGCTAATCTGAACAATTCTGAGTTCATTCACAGTAAAAATAATTACTGTACCCCTATCAAAATGAAATACTCAGAAAAACACCAATAATTTATCCAAGTTTAATTTATACTCCAAGCATTACTCCAATATAGAAAAATATTTTCTCCATCAGAACTTTTGGGTTGGATTTTTTCATTTTGTAATTTTATTTTACTACTAAATAAACACACTTCTCTAAGATAAAAAATTAACTGTATAGTCATAGATGCATAACAAAATATGAGTGTTGGTTTATAAACAAGAAATCAGTCTCATTGTGTTCACTCAAAACATGACTATAATTTTCCAACTTTCTCTCCTTTAAAGATTTTCACTGAGAAATAAATGGAAATTGAATTCATTATATATACACATCCAATTTGCTCCTATTGAGTGTCACTGCCTTATTTTATCTGACAATTCTAAATGATCCACATCACTACTAGAAAACTGGTAGGCAGGGTTTTAAAAATAATATTACTTCTTTTACTGTACTTTTGTAACACTGATTTGCTAATTTTTTATGAAGTCTATAAGAACCAGAGAATATACTGTTGTATGTGGGAGAAAAAACTCACCAAACACACGTGCTTCCTATCAAAGCAGAAAATAGCAGAACATTGAATATTTCTACCTGTGCCAAGTCTGAACACACTCAACAAAGAGATGTTGCACACATCAAAAAAATGCCTTCCCTAAGAATATCCCAGCTCAGCTGCCAGCTGAGGCAGGTCTGTGGGAGCTGCATTGCTGACCTGGGTTCATCAGCTGTAGCTTTGGGCTCGTCAATGAACTAAACACTCCTGTTCCTGCAAAGCTTTAGGGGGTTCACATCATCTGTATGAAAATTCTTTATAACATACACAAAATACAAGTGCAGCAAAACTGTGCTATTTTTTAACTTCTCTTGGATATTATTTCCACATTAAAGGACCTTTTCAAAGCACACTACTCAAATGGAGCACATTAGCAACTTTGGAGTACTTTAGCAACCTGCAGTTAAGTGAGCTGACCAACAAAGATTTACCCTTATGTTTAGGTGCATACACTGGTGGGCCGGCAGGACCAGGCTAAAATTTCTCTCGTTGCATCTAAAATAAAATCAGGGAAAATACCACAGTCCTCATCTTTTCCATTTTTGTCTCTGTTCAACTTTCAAGACTTTAGAATAAAGTCTATTACCCTAGAAATTCATAGGTTAGCATGCATAACATGGCTTTTTGTTTTATTTTCTTCAGTTTAACTAATAATGTGCTTATCTAGTACAGAAGTATCGCCCAAAATTTGAAGTCTGTAAAAAATTATTGTACTATAGGACACAGAGTGGATATAATGAACTATTGAGCACTCAAAAGTCAGCGAAAGGCAGTATGATAAATCTGGTTTGAGTCCACTGATTAGTTTTTACATGAAAAAGGATGGCAATATGCAAATGAGAGAAAAGTCAGAAATAAAGAAATTTCATTTACCTTTAGATTTTTGAACTGCTGCTGTTTATACTTGTACTAACACACTGGTATGTCTTTATAGTCAATAGAGACAAATGGGAGGTTCCAGAACACAATTCCATCAACCTACTTTAGACATTTTTGGTGCAATTAACTGTGTCCTTCAGATACCTATTTCTAATCACTAAGAATAAGCCAAGATTCTTAGCTCCAATGTAGCTGCTACTTTGCAAGTTTCATTTGGTTTTATGAGTCTCACGTAGAGTAACTGAAATTCGAAATGCCACTGGCAAAGGCTTCTCCCCATGAAGGAGCTCTTTAATGTGGAATGTTTGTGACCTTGCTGACCTTTTCTATGACCTTGCTGCACACACAGAACACTTTAAGCCCTTTGGAGTGGGCTGCTATATTTCACTGTGTCTGCCACCACAACTCACCACTTTTCAAAAGGTAAAGGCCAGGAGCAGTAGCTTGCAATCAGAGATGACAGGTCCTCTCAGCCATTCCTTTGCCCTCAGCCAAGAGCAGGTATATTTTTTATCAGATATGTCAAATTGTACTTTTCCATGAAAGTAGCAAAATGATGTTACGAATTATTACTGAAAAAAGAATAACCGTACCAGGAAACCTAACTCTGTTCAGCTACCCCAGATTTGTGAATAGGTGGGCTCTTGAGAATAAAAATCCTGACAAAGCTCTATTCAAATGCTTTGGCCATTCTAACTGCAGTAGTGGTAAAATGTTCCTACATTTTATTTTATGGCCATGATGATTTTATATAAAACCTATACCCATTATTCCAGTGATTTGTATGGGACAGAAATATCTGTAGATCTAGATGGTTAATGTGCAAGCTAATGGGAGCTACAGGGTAATAGTCTGCCCTTAATTCACTGACTTCTTTCAAAGATCCAGCTCTCTGTGCAGCCTATTAATCTACTAATGAGTCAAACCATTTCTAAAGTATACAGGCATCAATTCCAGCCTTGCAAGAATTTGTTTGCATCTCACTGGTTTTCTTCAATGTCAAAGCACTATCCACAGCATCAAGCTAGTCTATTTTAAGAAGTGCTTTCAGAAAGGATGTCCTTATCAGGAAAGATTTTTTTATTTAATAGGAAAAAAATATACACAGTATACAGCACAGATTAACTAAAATTTAATGAAAAAAATTCTATTGACATAAAAGAAACCCCGGTCTGTTTCATATGCAATACCACAACACCGTTCTACAGGATATTTTCATACTGGAAAATTGAAAATGTTTAGAGGACTGGTTCTGACATAATTTATTTCCACAGCTAATTCTGAGTACTACCTACACAGAGTAATGGGGAGGGTTGCAGACAGATATGGGTTCTCTGCATAGATGTTTTTGAATTGTATTTCTTTTCCTCCTTTTTCAGTTATTTAATTGGCAGTTTTTCAATTGCCATGTCTTTGTGTCAGGGTCCGCAACTATCCTGTAAAGCAATAATGTCATTATAAATAGGATGGGAAAAATAATTTTTTCAGCCAGCAGAGATCACACAGGTTACACAATACATCTGAAAAATGTAGTTTTCAGAGAGAAACAGGGCTTTCATAAATATTGTTTGTTGAAAGAACAATTAAAGTACACAAGACTGAGCAGAGTATCCTAACTAGCCCACATGAAGAGTGGGCTAGTTAGGGTACTAAAAACAGTATAGCTGGGATAACAGATTCTAATTCCCAGCCAAAGAAGGAAAACCAGGATTACCTTTGCATAAACTGTAATGTGCCTGTGAAGTCATGGCCTCAATTTAATGGCCTCACATTTAAAAAAAAATAAATAAAAATTACTGGGTATATGATGTATTTGAGGGCAAAGATTGTATATGATGTACCTAGTATAAACAAATTTTTAGAACTAAATATACCTTAAAAGCTAATATTTTTAAATACTTTGGCTATGATAATTTCTATTTGAAAAGTTGCACAGGAAACTTCAAGGACTTTGTCCTATTTCTTTTCTGAGTATGTAAGGTTCTTATATAGCTTGTTCATTCCATATTAGAGAAGCTAATATCTGAGATTTAAGTCCTCCTCCTCCTGTTGGCCTCATCTTCTTCTATTCAGGCATGCTGGCTGCCTGCCACTGCTCTGCAGCTGTCTAGGTTCTGTCTCTGTAGCTGGGGCAGTAGCCACACTGTGTAACTTAAGTTTGACCATAACTTGGACTGCATCCTTTGCTATTGCTTTATGATCTTTATTTTAGGTTGGATTTCAACCTGCTGGGTAGTACATTAGCGGGAGATCTTCAGATTAACCCAATGCTCTAAAAAACCCTGTGGTGTTGGTTCTATGAGAACCAAAAATGTCTGGGATAAGGGATGAATTACTTTCCACAATAGACAGAATCACTACAAAGGAAACAAAAAACCATGTTTAAAGCAAAGTATTTTATTCACATGGGACTGTAAAGTAAGTAAGTAAGACATTTGGACACAAAATTCAGAATAACCTTCTGCATCAATAAATGCAGTGTCAGATTATTTCAGGTTACCAACTCAAATAATCCTTAAATACATTAATAAGCCTGAGATCCAAGATATACATTGGTATACATTTTCAGAACAAAGGCACACGAAGATATCCAAGATTACTTTACCTGGCCAAGAGCTTTGGTTGCTATTTTTTGTATGATGTGTACAAGTCACGGCAAATGACAAGCGAAGATCCAGCAATTCTACGGAACCATGATTCATCTTTGGGAGAAACTCAAGAAAGTTCTTTTCACTATTTTTGTCAGGAACTTACTGATTAAAATATATTTGTAAATGCATTTTTCCAGTTTCTGGGAATTTCATCCTGTAGAGAACTGCAAGACAGAAACTGATATGACATAATTTCACATGATGCCATAATTTTTGTCTGTGTTCAGATGGAGCTTGGAGAGCAACTTGGTTCCCTCTGAAACATATGCAAAGCATTTCATCAGCAGACAAGGCACTGAGATGGGTCCACAGACTGCATTTACTCTGTTGTCTAGAACAAGAGTTTACATATATAGTTAACACCTGAGCCCTTCCATATAGATGGATTATATTTCCCTCTGAGTGACACTTTCCTACTTCTGGCTCTGCATATTATTCTATTTGCTCTATCTATTTTACTTTTTTCTCTCTCTTATGAATCCTTTGAGTATTTCAGTATTTTTCTGTGCTGTGATCCAGATTCAACAAGAAAAGTGAAGAATAAATAGTTCTGCTCAGGCTCATGCTGTATAACTCTCTGAGATTTAGGTACTACTGTAGGAGGTCTGACCAGAGGAAGGTTTGGGAAACTCTGTGGTCAAGTTCACTAATTGTGCGTGAAGGGAGATATCCTTCATTATCTGTCTGTGCTCAAATATTAAGTGAGTGCTCTCAATCTCAGGGGATGAAGGTTTCTGTTCTATATAGTCACATGATGTGTTCTCTTTGCTCTGTTTACAACAGCATATTGTCAGCATCTTTTTATATTATAATTATTGATATATTTGATTCTTATACAGTAAATATTTAGGCAGATTCTGGAATTTTTTTTTGCTATTTCATTTCATTTTCTTTTAAAAGAAAATAAAATACATAAGTCAGAAAATTCTCCTGCTACTTAAGAAGTTTTGTAATCTAATGAAGTTAGGCATATCTTACAACACAATGGTAATTTACAATTGTACAGTTGCATCTAAACTGAGAAACTGATATGAAAAATGGCTCTAGACTGACCAAAGTCTACCACTAGGATTATAATCTAGGAAAGATGAATCAGGCCTCAAAACAGCAAATGGTAATTTAAAACTTCCCATGCTTTTGTAAGTTTTAAAACTTTGCCATTTTTTGTTTAAGCAATCACAGAATGAGATATGGAGGGAAAACATCCTCAAGAGTCAATACACAGAAGCAGAATTTGCATATGCATCCAACTATTTCATGTCCAGTACCACAGTAAAACACATATTAGAACAATACCTAAAAAATAAAAATGGCAATTACTTTTTAAGATTTACGGAGACTGTTCAAATGAATAATATTATTTCTGCAGCCAGCAACATGGACACATGCAAATTTTTTGTTAATGGATTTTGTGAAATTAATATGTTTCTCTCCTAGCTACTGTACTGTAGAAACTAATACATTAACTGCCACTGTAATTGTAGCAACTAATACAGCAAAAAAAAATTGATGCATGTGTTTTGCTCTATGTACTTTCAGCATAAATGCACAGAACTTTTTAGACAGAATTTTTGGAGACAGATTTTTACAAGTGTCTTTCAAAGTAAATTGAACAGCAAAAGTCTTCCCTTTTTTTTGTTTTGTTTTGTTGTTTGGGTTTGGGTTTTGTTTGTTTGTTTTGATCAGCTCCACAAGAATTAATATTACATCAGTTATTTCCTGTGATCCACCTGAGTGGTTTAACAAAATAGACAGATGTCAGTGGATCAATTCAAGCACTTCCCTGGTGGAAAGATGCCAGTTTCTTTTTTGAAAAAGGCCAAAAGCTTATTTTCTGTGCCCACTCTCACAAAAATATCTCATGCTCTGTCATATTGATATACAACCAGTATAGTTCTACAAGAGATCAGAACCTAGCAAGAAGAGTTACCGAAGGATATCAGTTATCTTGCATGTTCATGCAAGATTTCACACTTTCTGTAGTCAGAAATTTGACAATCATAGGAGTGACTTGAACAGAAGGACTCCTAAGACTCTTTTAAACTGCAGATACTAAGATCAACACATTCTTTTACTCACAGACATTGGCTTTTTCCTTTACTTCTCTGCCCTCATGGTAAATAAAAATAGTTACATTATTTTAATATAAATATAAATTGCACAAAAGAAGAAATCACTTATCCCACAGACAACTGCGGTCAGCCTGGCAGGAATACTACTTGTTGCATGGCAGTATAAACAAAGTAGCATGGAGGGTAAAAATGTTGTGTAACAACAGTTAGTAGTTAGTAGTTTTCTATTTTGGCAACTGTATTTTAACAAAGGGCTATGTTGTTCCTGGGGCTTTGATCACCTGTCTTTCAGCAATACAATCCTCCTCCCTGTATTGCAATTATGATTTGAATAACTGAATATGCCAAACTGCCTTTCCAATGACAATTTGAATTTTACTTCAGAGCTGATGGGCATGAACTGCCACCGTATTTTCAGTGTTATTAGACAAAGAGCTGATCTGGGAGATGAGTTCCTCAGTGACCTACCTGAGTTGTTACCTTCTTTCTAAAAAAGAGGCTTATCTCTCCCAGGTTTCCAGATTGCTTTTCAATTATCTATTTATCTTGTACAGTTCTACTTACTAACTGCTTCAGCTGATAACTGCCAGCTGCCTCAAATTCTCTGTGATGCCTGATAGAGATCTTTCATAGTCGAGTCTGTTCTTGTAGTTACAATGTGCTGTGTTTTGTGTCACCGTGAGCTGCAAAAGAAAACAATTTTATTTGGCCTAGAATAGACATGGTTGATGGTTACAAAGAAAGCCCATTTCAATGGAAAGACATGCTTTGGCTATATATTATCACAGAATTCTACATTCTAATTATATTTGTATGAATTTTATCACAAAACTTGAAGTACATGTACCTCTTTCACTAACAGGACTAGGATTAAATTTTATCCTGTGACCAATTGTTAGCTGTTGATATAAAGCTTACAGAAGGTGGTCTAGATGATTTGCCAATACAATATTTATGATATTATCCTGTGTACCACTTGGAGATGAGAAGAATACAAGCCATACCAGCCTGCTTATGGACATGAGAGCAGTTTGAGCTGTGTATTTATGGAACCAAAATCAGTGCAGAAAAAATAGAACATAATCAGAATGTAGGCCAGAGCGACACATGATCAGAAACATTCACTCTTTAGATTCAGACTCCGTGACAAAAGAACACAACCTGCAATGTAGCAGAGAATTTCTAAGCTTAGGAGAGGACCTGTAAAATTCTGGATTCAGCTAAAACTGTGGGACAAGTGGTACGTGGGAAAAAGGGAATATTCTAGTAGGGGACTTACCCAAACAGTGGAGAGACTTACAGAAGGTACCATCAGGTGTTCAACATTTGTAGCATTTTCTTTTTCTCTAGTGGAAAAAATAATACTTAGAGACCTTTTATGTTAATATCACATAAAAAACCTCAAGCTGTTACAACCGAAACAGGATAGTGTTTAACATGCAGCCTCACAAACAATCTATCTATCAGCTGGACACAAAATTAACAACCAGAGAGGTGGCTCTTCTTATACACATATGATAGATAAGTTGATTTAATTTCTTCTAACAATTAGTTCACTGAAAAATACAGAATGCCCACACTCCCACACACAGACCCACACACAAGCACACAGAGCTCTGAAACCTTTTGTAGTTTCTAAAAATTCACTCAGAAATTATTAATTGCTATCACTTAAACATTTTTAATTTGAATAATGGGCTTCCTACCGCAAAGTTGCACTAAGACTGGAAAGATGTAGAATGACAACAGGGTTTTTTCAATCTGCAAATGAGAACCAAATTACTTCAGCCCATCCACTCTACAGAAACTCACAGAGTGTATGCACTTAAAAACATGATATCACTGCAATCAAAGTGTAAATAAAAAATTAATTCATACATAATTTTCTAGTCTGAGGGTTCATGGTAATTTTTGTGGCTTTAAGCAGATTTCAGGCACTTAACACCCTGTATCTGAACTTGTGCCGACTGTAAACCAGAATCCCACACTGTTATACCTGCAGCTAGTTTATGTTCTGACTCTGCCTCAGACTAGGAAACACCAAATGCAATGAAGCACACAGCAACAGTAAGTCAATTAAGATCACCTTTCCTACAGGGGGTTTCTGAAAAGAGGTATTGAAAGAAGCTGCATGAGGGACATAGGTGTGTACAGATGATGTATATGACTGTAATGGTTAACATATGATAATATAATCTGCTATTTCTATATAGATGTTAATATATGAAGTATAATATAAATACAAACTTATTTACTAGCACAGAATACATCAAATTGTACTGTATGTAGCACAGTTACATACAGTATGCAGCATGAACTATGTAGTGCAGCAAATACTGTGTATGATATACCTTACCACATATAAGTGTAAAATTATAAATTTTACACTGTGTATAATTTATTGTGTATAATATGTAGTATACATTTATAAATTAAAAGTATATATTTATATCTATATAAAAATATATTTATTTAATTAGAGTATGTCAGTGAAGGAAATAGAACTATGCAATGAAAACCAGGTATAATTTCTATCTTCATTTTTCAGCTCTATTTGAAAATTACTTTCCTAAATTTATATAAAACAGCATGTAAACTTTACGATTTCACCATGAAGGGCAATGTAGACATGCTTTTCATGTTTTACAGGAACTGTCTGAGGTCCTATATGGCCTACAATTTTCTTCAGGGCATAAAAAGTGTTTGAATATGGAAGCTTTAGATTGCTGTAATTCCAAGTATACAACTTTGATTTCAGCACTGGAAGATTTTGTTACAAAAGATTTTAAATCCAATTTCATCTTAATTTCAACATTTTTAACCCTGTAATTGTGGGCCTGCTTCAAAGAGTTTGACCATGGGCAGCAGTATCCAAGGTTTCTTTGCTTGCATGCCCAAGAGTCATGGCTTTGTATCTGTTCTCCGCTCCAAGAGGCTTAGTGGGCCCTTCCTGTCTCCCTGGCCTTCCCAAGCCTGTAGTGCAACCTGCTACCAGGACAGACACTGTGACTGTGAGGGTGCAGGGCACAAGCTCCTTTGACATACTTGCACAAGAGATGACTGATATTTCTACCTAAATTAATGCAACTGTGACTTCCACCAGCTGCCCTGGCAGTCACCATGTTTGCTCCTAAAAATGCCCCTAGAGCCAGATGTGTAACTCAAGAACCACATAGCTTATGCAATGTGACAAAAACGACTCTGTGCTGCTCAGTTTGTTTCAGTATTTGCTGTCTTCACCAGTGAACTACTTACTGCTCCTTACGAGTACAGTGCCAGAATCTGCCCAGAGACTGTGTGGACCTGCCTGCTTTACAAACATGTGACAAAATATTCCCTCCTGAATCTGGAAGACTTGCCCTGGAAATGGATGATACAAAAATAATAATAACATCCTAAAGAACAAATGAATGTTAAAATGTTACTTTACTGATATTTCCAGGTCTGTGTCTTCTGATTTAATGGTTATGGTTCAAAACATAGGAAAGTTCCACTTTTCACATAAAAGCAAATCAATTAATAGGAAAATAAGACAAAGAAAGCTGATTTCTATTAATTCATGCTTCAGACAGCAGTTCTCTGTGGATGGATTCTTTGATATAATAGGTATTGCTATTTATGCTGCTGGTTTTTTGATGGGTGATATGCTCCTTTCCAGATTATTTTTTGAAACTTTTTGTTCATTGTGGCTGATTCTAGATAAGGGATTCAAATATTATTAATGGAAAATAAACAGACAAAAATAAACTGCCCAAGTTCAAGTCTTTCCTTCCTTTACTAGTAGCTCAGGAAACTAGAACACTCCCAACTGCAGCCCAAGTTCTCCTCCTGTCCGTACACAGGCAGTCTCAGTTCCTAACATGCCTGTAGTCATCCTGTTCATAAAGCTCTAACAAATCAGGTTTTTTTTAAAAAGAAAATATTAATGTTTCTTTTTGTACATTTCGCAACACAATGTCAACAACTAAAATTATTCTAGTCTTCTCACAGTACTTAAGTATTGCACATAATGCACAACCTTTAGACCAGAATAGGTATTATGGTAAAGGCTTTAATTATGCAATTATATGATTACGTTTATCTCTCTCCTTACAGGATTTTAGCCTTAAGGATAGGATTTCTGGATAATTTAGCAGTCACTTTCATGTATGTTCATCATATGTAAAAAATACTTCTCATAACTTTTTTTCTTAAGGAGACGAAAAGGCGGCAAATGCTGATGTGGCCAAGATTTTCACCAGCAACTCGATGCTGACTGGCCAAATTTCAGTTCCTGTTTCAGAAGAAGGTCCTGCGTTGAGCACAAAACGAACTCGGTTAATTTACTTTTTATTTTTCCCCTAACTCGAGGAAACCGATACACCCTTTTCTAGACTTTCGGTGGACCAGAGAGCGCAAACTGCCCTTAGTGTGAAATACTTGGCACCCTCAGCGCTGAAGAGGAGGACGGGGGCGTTTCGCGCTGCCAGAAACGAGGTGCCCCTCTGTCCCCCGGCCGCAACTCCGCGCGAGGGGGCTCCGGGCGCGGCGGGGCGGGCAGGTGGGCGGAGAGCGCTCACTGCTGGCCCCAGGGGAGCGGGGCCCGGCGCTGCCCGCCCGCCCCAGCCCTGTACATCCCGTCCTGTCCCACCTCCCGCGCTGGCGCTGGCTCCATCCCCTTCTCCCCGGGCCGGGCGCCGCGCCCCCGCCAGCCCCGCGGAGCCGGGTTGGGCAGCCCGGGAGGCGTCTCCTCTGCAGCCCCCGCCCCCCCGCGCCGGTGCTGAAGCGCCTCGGCCGCTCCCCGGCAGCACCCCCGGGACAGCAGCACCCGGGCCTCCCTCCCTGCCGCCCGGCCCGGGCTCTCCCGCCGCTACTGCGCTGCAGAGGACACCTCATGGAAAATAAATAAATTAATTCCCCCACTCACCCCCGCGGCCGGGAGAGGAGCCGGCGGCGGCGGCGGGATTAGATCCAGTCCGTGCTAGAGACCAGGTAATGTAACCTACCCGCCAGGAGGGAGGAGGAGGAGGACGAGCAGCGAGGCCGCTGAGGTTGTCCCCACCGGGGAGGGCTCCGGGGGACGGAGAAGTGGCTGCCGCAGCCCGGGGCGCGCCGGCGTGGCCCCAGCGGGCTGCGTGCGAGCGGCTGCCCCCGCGCTGTGCGCGCCTCACTGTCAGTCACACACACACACGAGCCGCCGCCCACGCAGGGATGGATAGATGGATGGATGGATGGATGGATGGATGGATGGATGGATGGATGGACGGACGGACGGACACCGCGTGGGACGCAGCTGTCGTCCCGCGGTACCAAAGCAGCCACCGCAGGGAGACGCCGCACGCCCCGCCGTGCCCCGCTGCCACGCGGGCGGCCGGCTCTGACAGAGGGGCAGGGAGGGAGGCGGGCGGCGGGGCCGGGCTGAGGCCGCAGCTCTGGGGGGAGCGAGGCGCGACCCCGCCCCCGCGCAGCTGCGCGCATCCCCGCGGGGCTCGGGGCTGCCACCGCGCCTGAGGCTGCGCCCGCCCCGAGCGCAGCCGCGCTCCGCGGGCCCCGCCCCGGCAGCTCCGCCGGGAAATGTGGGCGGAGAGCAGCGGAGCACTAATCGTGCCGCCGCGCTTGCCGTCATCAGACACGGGCCTGCAAGAAGCTCCGTGGTCGACGTGACCTTGGAGAAGGTGGATCTGGATGCAGCCGCTATTGCCCCATGCCAGCTGCAGGTTCCGTGCTCTGGGCTGCTCCCGCAGCTCTTGCATTATTATCTCGAAACGCTGCTGGCTTTAGTTAATGGTTGTGTACAGAGGTCCTGGTATAAGTAATACCAGAGCCACGAAAACAGTCCTCTTTACTTGACCTCTGCTAGCACACGGTCCTTGAAGGGAGTGGTCTCCCTGGCAAGGAACAATCGTCCAGGGTTCATCTATGTTGAAGTGGCCCTTACAAGGCAGTAAATCTTTGGAGAGACTGAGAAGTTACCCTGTTCCCATTTCAGAGACCAAAGTGTCCCCATGTACTCCAGAGAAAGCACATTACCTTTCAGTCCTGCAGGGTCTGAACACATGTCAAGACACAAGTTCTCCACTGCTTTTCCAGTTAGGTCGATAGGAAAACAAAACAATGCAGAAAAACATTTGCAGGTACCTGTATTTTCCACTGCGAGCCTGAGCTTTCAGTAAAAGAGCTGAAATTATTGTTGAAAGCTGTTTTGGAAGAAAGAGAGAAGCTAAAGAAAGCTGGTGCCTCATGAAGATGCCCATTCTTGTTTAGTTGGTCTCCATAATAATTGCTCATGTTTCCGTAGTGGCTCCCATCTGTGATTCTCAGGTTACTGATCAAATAGTAATGAAAAGGTGTTTGCAGCTTCCATTGCAGGAATGGGGCCATACACTTTAATCACACACCAGCTGAGCCAACAACTCGAGAGCCTTAGCTCTGTCTAGATGAATCATGATGGAAAAGTTAGTCATTGAGACAGAGGGATGTACAGTTATATTTAAAAGAAGGAGGAAACTGACAAATAATTAAATAAAAATGGTATATACTTTTATGTACAAGTATTAAATATGCGAATAATGCATAAGTGATTCCCTTTTTATTTTTAAATCAGCTCTCTCTT
This sequence comes from Pseudopodoces humilis, assembly GCF_049639895.1. Classification (NCBI taxonomy): domain Eukaryota; kingdom Metazoa; phylum Chordata; class Aves; order Passeriformes; family Paridae; genus Pseudopodoces; species Pseudopodoces humilis. The sequence goes on along the minus strand of NC_142204.1, from coordinate 42,353,286 downwards.
CTTTCCTTGCATTATTGTCTGCCAACTTTGAATAGTGTACTTGAGCCTGAGTGCTGAACTCCTTCTACATGATGGAATAAATTTATAGAACAGATTATACTACAGTTGTTTCTATTATTTGTGCAATTCATTACAGAACTGTAACTCCATGTATCTGTAAGGGGCCAGCTTAGTTTGCATGATAGTGTTTACAATGTAAGTGGCTTCAAAGCAAAACAGCTGATCATTTTGAATAGGCAGAGGGGTGGCTGGAGATTATGGTATTTATTTTATTACAGCTTGAAATAATTTTGGTAGTGAAGAAAACCTGATTTTATTTCTACGATGGAGATGTAGAATAGCCTAAATACAAACTGTGGTCTTCATGGAAGGTCTTTATGGATGGTGGAAAACCAAATTCATGCATTTTAAAGATAGGAAAACTCTGTGGATTGTGCAGTGATACACTGATTTGAACAGGTATTTTACATGTAAAGGGGGAGACTTTGTAATATTACAAAAGGCATCAGCAAGAAAAGCCTAGAGTGTAGTTTAATATTGTGGCTCTGCAGCTGCAGTAAGGAGTGAAGGAATTATTTTTCAGCAATTTTCATTGTAAATAAATGCATTGTTAATAGTATATTTTAAAAGTTTCCTTACAGCTCTTTAATTTAATTTCATTTGTTATTTCTCTGTAGTGTATATTATATTTAAGCTCACTCAACTCTTGCTATGGCAGAATTTTTATTCTAGAATCCAGGTTTTATCAAGACAGGAGATCTTTGGGCAGCCTAAATTTATGGACAGGCAAGTTAAGGGAGAGAAAAAAACATTTCTTGAATCACAAGCTGGTGTTTTCTAAAAATGTTTTTCTTTCATTAGTCTTCTTTCTTGGATGTGGTTCACTACATCATACTTTTTTTTCTTGATCATTTTTTTTTCCTGGAACTCAGTGCTTTTATTTTTTTTTAATTTTAGAAAAAAAGTCCCCTCAGTTTCCTTTGTTTATTAAGTAAATGATCTTGTCCTCTTTTTGCAAGAGGGAGGTGCCTTTATTTCCAGTGAATATGGTTATTGGACCCATTTTATTTCAATGAAAGAGGCTATGACTTACCTGATTTTATTTCCTATCGCAGAATCACATGATGCTTTTGAACAGTTGCATTTTTCTTGAGAAGTTTGCTTTAGCAAGGATGGTGTCTGAATATAATTCTCAATTAAATGGTATCCCTTAACACCATTTGCCAGAATTTAAGCTGTCAGTTTTCTTGTGTGAGAATCAAGAGGGAGATTCTTGGGCCATGCAAATAATCTGTGTTGTTACATTAATTTCATGTTTCAAGGTTTGTATAATTGCAAAAATGTGATTATCTTTTGAGTTTTATTGAAATGGTTAGGTCACAGCTATAAATCATTTATAGAAAATGTTACCAGTTTCTGTGTCTGTTTGTGTAATAAATATATGGCATAATGTTTGCTCAGCACCAGGGAGGAGGTTAGATGGGAAAATGTGATGTCATTGACCAACTGTTTTATGTGTCAAATGAATACGAGGAACTGGCTGAGTCCCACATACGCATCTCAATCCAGACCTGCATTCCTTGACTTGCATGTATTTGTGATCTGTTGCGCCAGCTTCTCTAATTTTATTGTGAATTTTGGAACATTTGAAGAAAAGTCTGCGGTATTCAAACAAAAGTAATTTGACTACAGGAGTAAGGAGACAATATTCTGTGACTTAAGGAGTAGAAGATGTTGGACAAACTGACTGCAGAGCTCTATTTGGCTTTACAATCTATCCAATATTTCTTTTTATTTCCCAGTCTTATTATCAAAAAGTCTTGTTAAACTCTTATTGAAGAGCAAAGGCTTATCTAACTAGGTCACAGTGGCTGATGAACTAGAGTCACAGTCTTTATTACTCTGTTTTTATCTTTTCAATCTTAAGATTTAATTCATAGTCTTTTTTGAGGGGAGACGGGGGGTGGTGGTGGTGAGAAGGAAGATTCATCATCATCAGCTCCTTTTGTAGATCTTAGTTTTGGTTTATGTGTGTTCTTGAAGTAGTTCCTTTATCTGTACATTTTCAAGGTCAAGCTTCCAGTTCCATACTAATTTTATATTTTTGGGAAACAGTGCTTTTATGTCTTAAAACACTTATATGAAGGGTTTGATACAAATGAAGAGGTTTCCATGAAGAGCTGATAAAAATGAATAAACATTTCCAAAAAGGATATGAACATGACTAGGCCACTTTAAAAGGTTTACAGAAGTGAAGGAGGAAAATAATGGAAAAGAATTGAGCCTTATAACAATATACTCTTTTCCTTTGTACTTGTAAGACTTAAGATCTTAAGAAATGGAACTGATATTATTTCATAAAGACAGGGAGCACTAGAGGACAAACTTAAACCCCGTTTGTTTTTTGTTTTTTTTCGATTGAATGCTGATGTATTTTCTTTCAACTTGGTGTCATGATCATTGAATGTTAGCTATTGAATGTATTTCAGTTCCACCCAACAAGAAAACAGTGCTTTGAAAAATAGTGTAAATCATCTAAAATTGGCTACAAACTTTAGACTTTAGGAAACTTGTACTCTTAAGTTGCCTGTCTACAAACAACAGGACGCCCAAAAATTGTAGAAATTTGAATATTTGGGAATAGGTGGATTTGACATTATTTTCATATGGTCACTATGAAAGATAATGACAGTATGAAACTCTGCAAAAACCAGTCAAAGCATAAAACTGTACAGATGTTGCCCAAATACACAAGATTGTTTAAAAAGTGTTTTTTTTTTTCAGCATGAATATTTATCTCCCCCAAAAGAGCACTTTCCAGTTGTTTTGACAGCAAGGTTGGTAGTTATTTCACTTTTGTCTTTCTTAAGGTTTTCCTGTGGAAGACTCATGTGTAGGTGATGATCAATGTTCACAAAGCATGTTGCGCAGAAGATGACTCAGAATGACTGTATTTCATAATGTTTCTTATTTATATATTTTAAATCTTCCCAATATCTTTATTTATATCTTTAAATCATCTTCCCATAGCTGCAAGCAGACTCCTGCTGCAGCTTCAGGCATGACCATTGTGTAGTGCCCTTCCATCATGTGGCCCCAGGATTAGCAAACTTGGCAATGCTCCCAAGTTTGGCACCTAGGGGTAGCACATAGAACAAAGGGTTGTAATGGTGTTCAAAATGTGCTGGGCATCAAAAAACTTCAGAATTTTTGTCACTGCAGTGGTGGTAAGGAAAGTGCAATGAGGTATGTTGCCTCTTCCATATGGTCTACAGTTTTAATCAAAATTAGTAAAATCAGTCACAAAACAGCAGTACATCATCCCAAAAGATAGGATTTTTTTTTTCCCTATAGAAATAGGTTAATTAAGGTTTTAACATTCATACTTGCCACTCAGCACTTCAGCACCCCTGGAGTCTATGGTGCAAACAAAAAAGAGACAAAAAAAAAATGAAATCTCAATTTGTATGTTGTGTGAGTTTTAACCTCATCGTGTCACCTTCAGAGCTTTACTTTTCAGTTTGTGTGCTCTGAAATCAAGAAATACTGAGAACAAGTATTTATTTTAAAGTACTAAAAACATGTGAAGAAAAAAACCAAAAATAAATCCCCATTTTTGTGCTGACAAAAATGACGAAAGCATATATGCAAAATGTGTATTTGATTTTTTTTTAACATAGCTAGTTCCCACTGCAGTGTATTTGATTAGTATTTCAGACAGAGAAATGAGCATATACTAACTTCCAGCATATGCTTTTGTAATTAATTTTATTGAAGTTGTTTCTTAAGCCATTAGAAACTAGGTTCTATGTGGTATTCTTTTCAGAATTCTGGGATAACAATATAAATACTTGGTGGCGAAGATGAGAAGTTTTGATATGATGCAAGACTGCGTTCAAACTACCGGCTTTAACAATTTGGCTTCTGAGAGACATAACTGCTTTTCTGTGCTGACCTTATTGAGAGATGGAAATTGGAACCTAAAAATATGGGGTATTTCAACAATTACCTCTGCTATTGAATTAAGATGCCATAGGAGTTGTCATTATTAGATTGAACTCCTATAGTTTGCATTTTTGATATGGCCCTCAGGACAGGTTCTCAAAAGAAGCCAAGAAAAGAACAACTTAATGATGCAAATAAACTCCCCTTGGTAATGTAAGTGTCTGATTTCTTAACAATTGGAATTTTATGTGCTAAATTCCTTGATAATTCAGCCTTTGCTGAGTGTATTTTCCACTGAACAGATATTTTCTGGAATTTAATTGCTTTTGCATGCTCTGCCAAGGATGGATTTGGGTCTGAATTAGGATAGTGGACCCTGTGTTCTCAGCAGTGCCTCCTGCTGATGGTAGAAATGAAAGTTGTTGAGATATATACTGTAAACTGGAGCTGAAAATGGTTTCAAAGACAGAAGAAAGTGTGCCTAGGACAAAAATTCAAGCGGGCTGAGCAAGGGGGTTGCATCTGGGAGCAGGTGGAGAGAGCTGAATAGACTATGGAAGGAAATCGCTACTGGAAGCTGAAGGCGGCAAGGGCCTATCATCCTATTACCACCCCCTTTTTAGAATGTACAACTTTATAGTAATTTGTACATAGTGCTAAACTAAAGGATTCCTTTCTGCCCTGAGGAATTTGTAAGATCTCTACTCATTTTATCACATAGAGATCCTAACTCCTTATCTTCCATTAGGCAGCCTCTTTCTCTTCTTCTCACCATCACTACAAAAGGCGAATCAGGGGACTCAATAGCACATGATTAGAAATCACAACAACATATTTGAGCAAGGAACAAAGAAAGCTTTTGTATTTTTTGACCTCTGGGTTGTATGTATATAAAAAAAAAATAGGTAGAAAAGAATATGCCATAATAGCTTGTATTTACAGAGCATGAGGTATGCTTTATATTTGTGAAGAATAGGAAAAAAAGAGAACCTGCTTTCTTTTTCTTGTGCAGATATAATTATGTTGGCTAGAGGCATAAGGTGGGGTTTTCTGTCATGTTTTAATTATGAAGTTATTCAAAAAATAGTATAAAATATGTAGATATGGTGGAAATAGGGGTGCATTATTTCAATTTAGTTTATTACCTCATTCATACATACCAACATTAGAACGTTATGAGTGCCTTGCATGACCTGTGGTCTGTTTCAGTTTTAGCTCCATGAAAATAATGAAAGTGGTTTTTAAGCTGATTAATATAAGGGCCATGCTTACATGAGGTAGAGAAATCCAGGAAGGGCAATTTTAGGTGACACCTAAAGGCACTGTGGTGATTTCTTTCAGTCAATTAATATGTCAGTGTTGCTTGATTGGCATTTCCTCTCTTTCTGTGACTCCAGGTCCACACTTGAGCTCCCTTTCTGTTATCCCCCAGGTTATAGGGGATTACTCATGGTTTACACCCAGTAGTGGCTGAAGAGACTCTTTGACCACTTCTTAAGACCCCATTATTTAGTCATTTTGATTGCTTGCTTTGACTTGCCTGGTTAGGTTAAATGGAAATTATTTCTCCTAATGATTACCAAAATGATGTCTCTATTTCCAAATACAGGCTTTAATATGTCCATCTTCTCTGCCATTCCCATCTTTATTTTGGTGAGAACTTTGTCCTTCTCCCCATTTATTAGAATGAAAACTAAGATACGTTAGCAAGTTAATGTTTCACTCTGCTCACCCTACTAGCATACTGGGTTTTCCACTTGAAACTGTGAGTGGCAGTTGTCACTTGTAGGATGCCTTTCATATGATACAGAGGATGCTTCTCCATATCTACCAGTATTGATGTTTTACCATGCTGTTTTTATATTTAGAGTTACAAATGTTTACTTTCTTTATTGCTATTGTTTTTAATTCTGTCTTTCAAGTGTAGGGTACAAAAAAAATGTAGCCTTTGAAAAATGACACATTAGGAGGTAAAAACAGGGTAGATGGGAGAACACATTAACCTGAGGAAATACTGTTTTGAGGAGTTTCACAGAGGCAGATATCTTCAGCCTAGCAGAAGTGGAATAACATGTCAGTGTCATGTATTCAGTCAGAGCTAGTTTTAGTTGTCTTCTGATTTTAATTTTTTTTTTTTGAGAAAGGAATAGAGAAAATATTGGCCTTTGCTTTTATGTTCTCTTTATTCTAATTGTAGGCCATAGGAAGGTTTTTGTTGTTGATGAATGGTATCATAATAGGATACAAAACCTGTCCTTCCCACAATTAAAATAGATTCTTCTTTTGAGTGTAATAGCACAGACAGGTGTTAATGAAACAAGATGTTGTTGCTTAATTGGATAATGAGCTTGCAGTTCTGGACACACTTCAGCATTGCTGAAATATTGTGTATGTAAAATGGTGACTTTAATGTATTGTTCTCAATGAAAATGTATTGTTCTCAATGAAATGAGGCCGTGATTTTTTTTTTTCTTGAAAGTATTTCCTGAAACATTAGCAAAGCTATGTAGTTGTCATATCCAAACTTACTTTTGAATTATTATACTTAAATTGATAGTTCAGTTGCACTTAATTATATGTTTTATTAAGTACCAGGACATGTTTTTAACTTTAGTAAAGTAGTTACAAATTTCTTCTTCATTTTTTTTTTCTTGTCCCCCATTTATTAGTTTTATCCCAAATGTATAAATAAAATAAATTTTTAACGCAGGACTATATTCTTGTTACACCTAAATTAGCTACCTAAATTAGGCTCTCTAATTTCTGTGTTAGTGGATCTTGGGTAAGTAGGTTGTTATCTCTTAATAACTGAAGCTTAAATCCTACTTTTAAATCTACTAATGAACATGTACTGGATGAAAACGGAAGTTATAACTGTATGTTGTACACCCTTTTTTATAAGTACTTTGAACAGCAGTTGTAGCTGTTTTATATGCAGAGAATCTTGCATTCTGGTGTAGTCTGAAGGAAGCATTTACTTCTCAATATGGCAGCTAAATTTACATAAGTGAGTAGACAGTTTTCCTATAGTAATAATTGTATGTATATATACAAATACATAATGTGATGTGAAAATAGGAAGAAATATGCAACATGGTGCATACTAGGAGGTGAAGTGGGGAAATGAAGAAAGCCCTGGAAGGGTGCAATTATACTGCTTTGATGTTTTGGTAAATTCTAGTGTTGCAATATGTTATTTACAGCCTGTAGTAAGCAGCCATAAATACCATATATATACATGTGTATGTGTTTTCCACATGATCCTTTTGACCTCTTTGGAGCAGTTCTATGACCAGGTGCATAGAAGGAGTAGTGGTGGGTGCTGGGTGATATTGGCAGTACAGGAGTGTGAGGAGATGCAGAATTTGGACCAGCTACGAAAACAACAGAATCAAATGCCCGGGGGAGAAATTTCAGTGCCTGTACTTTGACTTGGCAAGTGATGTCAGAACTGAATGGATGAATCTTTAGTTGGCAATTAATACAAAGTTTAGCTCCTCATTCTAGAATGGAGGACTTCTGTAATCAAGGAAGTTTTTAGTGATCCAGCCAAAGCAGAGCAGGTTCTGTTTTCCTGTGCCAAGAGGCTAAGGCTGTTTGCTTCATAGCTGTTTGCACTGCTCCAAAGGGGATTTTGAACTGTTTGGTCAATCCCTGCTGCTTTCATTAACTTGATGTGTTTGTTTCTGTTACCTCATTGAGAAGGGAATGGTTAGTGTTTGTGTTCCTAAAAGTTTGGACCTGATTTATTTAACCAAATCCCACTGAGCACAGAACATTTATATTTGGTTGAACTCATGCTCCCAGGCGCATTTTATTCTGCTTCTGTGATTTTGATAGAGGGAATCCCTATTTGTTTCTTTGTTTGGTAGAACTGCTTATCTGGGCCCTGCTGAGGATAGAAGTGGGCTGCCTACTTTGTACTGCAAACAAGAACCATAAGAGACTCTTGTCCTAAAGAGAGAAAAGCATATCCAAGATGGTTTCTAATTTTTTTTCTTATCTTTCAGAGAACTGATAATATGCAGAGGGTGTTGCAGTGATTCCTTAAGCAGGAGTAGAAAGGTTGGTGACAGCAGTGAAAAGACACAAAGTCTTGAAGATATAGGAAGAAGGAAGGGTACATGATAGTTAATATCAGCTACTGGGCTTTAATTCTTGGCAGTCCAGCAACTCACTGCTCTGCTTTTGAGGAAAGCCATGGCAGTATGAGCTACCCAAAAATCCCACTGTGCCTCAAAGTGGAGGTTGTCAAAGCACTGTCTTTAATTTCCATCCTAAATGCAACAGCACAAAAAGACTAAATGGAGCAGTTCTGCTGTGGACATTGGGCTGGCCTTTGGGAGGTGGTTTGTGTTACAACTAAGGTTACCATCTTAAAATAACCTGCTGCTGTAGAGCTACAGTGAGACTGTACAGTCATCTGCAAATTTCACCTGTGGCAGCGAAAAATGTATTTATCTCAAATAGACCTACTCAGGACTAACTGATTAGTCCAGAGTGCAGAAAAAGAAAAGAAAAGTGAGCTGTAAGGGGAAGGTGCTCTCTTGTTGCAGTTCTCAGACATGCTAGAAGTTGCATAAAATGTTTCTGTCTTCTGAGGACCCTCAGTTGGCAGGATTTCTGTGGAGTTTTACCTGTAAAAAAACCTGCTTTAGCTTTGTAGATGCTACAGTCAAGAGCTGATCCTGCAGGGATGAAAACTTCTGCCAGCATAGCTGCCCTTCAAGGCAAAGTAGAAATACACTATACTACACTCTTTAATCAGTTTGGGTTGCACCTTCTTGTCTTTAAACAAAATTCCTTTGTCAATTGCTGAATCTTTTTATCACTATGCTTGTCTGTTAAAATAGTATATACCCAAGTACAATTGTAATTTTCCCACTATAGCATATACCTACATTTATTGCTTACTTGTTTTAAATGCCACTCTTAATCATGGTCCAAATCCAGATGGAAATCTGAGTGAACCTTCAACAAATATAGTACATTTTTAGCAAGTTATATATCTGTACATAAATCATAAACTTTCAAGCTCAAGAACATCTTGTGTTTTCTTATAGGTGAGAAACAAGTATTTTTTGCTTAACATCATAATTGTGCAAAGATTGCTAAGTTAGAAGTAAGAGGTGCAAGCTTTCAAAAGATGTATACCATTAAAAATTAATTGCTAGTAAAATTATTGCTAGTAAAAGTAATAGTAATATTGCATTCAAGCTCATTATCCTTTTCACTTGTATTTTGCAGTGTCCTCACAGCATCTTCTCCCCTCTGAAAAACACCCTTTAATTTCTAGTACTGTCTCAAGCACACACTCAGTTCCACTGAATTAGGCTTGAATACTTTATCTGATCTGACAAGAAAAAGATATTATACTCTAAAAAGAATACTTGCCCACAAATAAGTTTTAAAAGACAAAGAAATGGATTTTGTATAAGCATCTAAAGTGATCTGAGCAACAGAGGAAAATTACCATTGTGTATTAATGACTTGAATATATTTGGTCTTCATGACCTACTGCAGTGTTTTAAAAAAGTAAGAATGTTAGTGGCTAAGTTCATACTTCTTTTTTTAAGGCAGAAAGTGATATTCAAATAATCACAGCTAAACTCTGCCCTGACGGTGTAGCCTTAAAAGTTACTTCTTAAGTATTTAATCCTTTTATTTTGCATATGATTATCTATGCATTTATACAGATGCATTTAAATACAAGATAGTGAGTGCAACTGAAGGAAAATCAAGGAACCAGAGGAAACCTAAAATACCAGTTTTGTGAAGAAGCTGTAAGTTATTTGTGGAGTAGCTTTTCCTTACCTTGGACTTTGTATGCTGGCATGTTTTTGAGTTACTAGAGCAAGGAGGGGTGAGACAGCTGGGTGAAGCTGGGGGATTAGGGAGGAAGAGTGGAGGGAGGGCAGTGGGCAATCTGTGGAGCAGTCTGAAGCAGTGTCTGCAGGTGGAGAGGGCTGGCAGACTAAGGGGCTGGTGAGGGAGCGCTCTCATTACAGAACCATTGCAATGAGCGTTAATGTCCTGGTTGGTGAGAAGGAAACCACTGATATTTCCCTTTAATCTCTGTGTTTGTGACTTGTGCACAGGGGGTTTTTAACCCATCAGTGTGTCTGGCTCATTCTAAAGGGTGGTGTACCAGAGGTAAGAGTTACTGCCACGTTGACAGATGAGAAAATCCATTTCACATTGCTCAGCTACAGCAGGTCTTGTCCTGCTCTTCTCCATTCATGGTTCCTGATGGTATTCTCCATTCACTCCTTAATATCCTTTGAGTCTACCCAGAGATAAAGAATGCTTACACAGAAATAGGCAAGAAGCAACCCAAAAGCTGGGATGTTGGGCAATGTGATGTGCAACATACCTTTCAGATTTGTATTTCCTTCATACCTAACACACTCAAACTTGTGTACTGGCACACCCTATGGCATGTCTAATTACTCAAGCTCTTGTGTATCTGCAGTTATCTAAGCCAACAAAACTTCAGGCTGCATTACAAAACTTTTCAAATAATTCACAGAAAGCAGTTTTTAAATTAGCATTTTTTTTTCATTATTTTTTTTTCCTCTGCAAAGGGATCTGCTATGGAATTCTTGGGCTTGTTCAAAAAGATTTGGCAGTATCTTGAACAGTTACTATTTTTTTGAGTTTTGAGCAGTCCCTGATGCATACTTGGTATCTTCATCATAACAGACTGCCCTAGCTATTTTGTTGCCTGAATCAAATATATTCTGCTGCCTCTATTTCACATTTGGAAGAAATTGTATTTACTGCCAGGTACTTTTATAGAACTATAGAATGACACATATTTAGATATTATGAAATACAGTCTCACAAAATTTCACAAAAATATGAGACAAAGTATGTATGCATTATAAAAATGGATGTCTTGTTAGCAATTTAATCAGTGCAGTCACAAATTGGCTCTAAAAATGATGCCTCCAATTCTGCGGATCTGGGCAAGTGTCCAGCCTTTACATAAGGACAGTAAGCTGTCCTCTGTGTTGTTCTGTAAGGCATTGAACATTGTTTCAAGTTTTAATTGAGTGGTTTATCCAGTGACTTAATTGAGTAAATTGTCAATTAAAATTGCACATATGCAATTTGTCACTATTTTATTTGACTTGGCAGTGGTATTCTTTCTTATGTTTTTTTGTATAAGACTTGACTTCAAGATTTACTTTAAAAAAAAATAGTTGTATGTGGTACGCAAAGCACAAGATGGTTTGTCTGCAACTTCCATAAATTTTCTGTTATGAATCCATGGCAACCACAAAAATGTTTGTGATGCAACAGAATTGCACATTTTACAAACACAGAGACAAAATATAGGTATTGCAGCACATGCTTTTCAGAGATGCAATACTCAGCTAAGCTGGACATATTTTTCTCAACAGTACAGAAAAGATTGCAGAATTTCAGATTTCAACATCCTGCTGTTCAGCTGTGGATCAGTTCCGGAGAAGATGGAAAGAACATTTTTAGAATCTAAAGCATACACTTTTTACTTTCTTATTTTGTAAGAGCTGAATAAACCAACAGGATAACCCTTGTCCTACCTATGCCAAAACACTTAAGATTTAAAAACACTGAACTGGAAGAAGGGACTGGGTCATTATTTTCAGTGCATTGCAATACCAAGAAACTCTATTACAACTTCATACGTAGGGCTGGATTCATCCAAACACAGACTTCAGTTACATATGCATCTATAATTGAACGACTTTTCCAGATGTACTTTAAATAATGGAGAGATATAGGCACTTGTAGGCCACATAACATTTCCTTATAGCTTACATGTCTAAAACAGGTCAGGGAGAGACGTCCCAGAGCTTTGTTTCTGCCCACTGATTATAAGTAAAACCTACATATCCAGATCACATGCAGATGTCAGCACTCTTAATGTCAAAATAATGTTGTGAAGGATTGCTCTCTTAAATGAGAATAAGTCAAATTATGTGTAAGTCAAAGAATATCTTGCAGATCTGTATCATAAGTTTAAATCTTCTCTAAAATGTGTAAATCTAGTGTATATACTAGTAGGAGAAAAGAAGGTTATCACCCAGTACCTTAGGTCTTGCAGGGAGTTATAAAAAACAAAGTAAAAATTCTCACCAAAAGAAAACCAATTGTGACCAAATATCCATTATTAGAACAAGCCGCTGTATAGCTTTATGTATTATTGTCACTCCTAACACAGGCCATTCTTTCAAGAAGGCTTGGATTGAGACAGAAGGAAAAATGGTGCTGCAGTATTAAAGGTAGCACTTGGCCATATGCAGCAAAGATTATTTCTATTACTAGAAAGTAGTGAGGCAGATGTTAGTTAGTGTGTAGAATACCTGAGCTGAAGTTCACATCAGCAGCAAGACAAAATGCGCTTAATGATGAGTTTACTTCAATTTTAAGTTTCAGTTTAATCTTATGATCCCAAAAGAAATTCTCCTTTGGTGTCTGGCTCTCTTCCAGGGAAGAATAGTTATATTTAATATATGTCCATATGTGAAGGGACAGCAAGGTGCAATAACTGAACCAACCCTAGGCACCCTTCTCAGAGAAGCTCTCCAGTAGCTGGATTCATATTATATGTAAAACTCCACTGCCATTACTATTCACAAAATACACTGCTAGATACAGTTTCATATGCTGAGTTGAGTAATAGCCCTCTTGGAATTGATGTGGTTTTATATAGACAATGGTCCAAGACTGTATTAACTTCTGTTTTTGTCAAGTACAAGCTGAGGGTGGACTGCAGGCCAGCTGTCTGACACTGGCATGCCCATGCCAATTAGAAGTACACTTTAGTGTTAGTTCTGGCCTGCTACCTCATGTTCAGTTCCCTGATTTTAAAAAGCTCAGGCACAGGATAAACACAGACTTTAGTCCTCGTTGCTCTCAGAAGTCATGGTCAAAAGGTGGCTGTGGCCCCCCACCAAGATGCCAAGTTGGTGATGTGCTGTGCTTGCTCGTGTGGACTTTGTGGTCAGCAGCCCTGGAGACCAGCAGTGGTACCTGCTGTTAATCCTTCTTTCTGTGTCTGTTTCTCATGGGTAGAGAAATCTTGGGGCCAGTGGTGATTTTCTCTTCCCCTGCCTGGGGTGGGAAGGGGATCCTTCCTGTGGAAGGAAGAGCCTGCCACCGAAGGGCACAGTGGGGGAGAGCAGCTTTGCTGACACAAGTGAGAAGCTGTACCCAGGACTAAACACAAGTTGTCAAAATGTAACAGAAGGTGTCCAGCAGTAACAATGCCTCCCTTCCTACTTCAATTATAGGAAATGTGGTATTGTTGTCACTGCAGGGTCTTTGTCAGAGTTCAGCAACCCATGTTTACTTCCTCTGTTGTCCTCTTCTTGTGTGCTTGTGTCAGCAAACATGTTCCCTTCCTGCTGTGCCCTCAGTGCTGAACAACTCTTGCAAGTATCCTCCTCACAGTTTGGCATTAGAGGCTCACCTATCACTGCCATGTATTATCTCCAGTACATTTCATTCTTCCTGAAAGAACTGTTTCAGATTCAAATTAAAGTTTTAGACAATACAGAGATCAATTAAATGATAATACTTTCTCATGATTAGGCTGGTCTTTTTCTTTAAGCAAGTCTCCTATTGAGTTAGCTTTCAGTAATTCTAGACCTCATTTCACTTTTCATGTGAGATTGCCACACATCCTAGAAATGCAGATGATCATTAACATAATTATTTTCAGATAAATTAAGAAATTTATTTTGAGAATTTCTTTCTTGCCTATGAACATTCAAAGTGGTGGACAGTGAAAGTAACAGCAGTTTGCCCATAAAATCTTTCCCAGAGACTGCCAAATATTCAAACAAAGCACTTCTAAGAGCTTTGAGGCTTTAATATCAGTTGCTTAGTGAATATCTAGGACAAGAGAAAGCTTATTTTTTTTTCAGCCTGAGTCATCACAATATTTTTCTGTTTCTTTTGGCCAGGCAGCTTCATCCTTTCCAGCATTTTTTGGGTCAAGGCAAGTATGGTGCGTGAGACTGATAAAAAATAACAGTTGTGAGGACATGCACACCTTGTTGCCTGGTTTTCCAGCAAAATAGTTAAGAACACTTTTGCATTTAAAAAAAAAAAGGCTTTTGATCTGAACTTTGAAAAGCGTTTTGCTCAGAGTTTTTGAGTGAAGGTATGATCTGGCCTTAAGTGCAGCCTACCTTCTTATGTATTTATTTATTCTTTCATCAGTTCTGCAGATGATTCCATTTTCTTTCCTATACAAAAATAGTGAGGTTTTTTTTAAATTTAAGAAATAATGGAAAATAATTTTTGGAGCTGTACAGCAAATTCTGCATTATCTCCAGCAAAACACAGCTTTTAAATATTGTCATTGCTAACATTGCTTATTAATACAAAGTTTCTAATTAGTCTATAAAGCCTTATGCAGTATTTTATACTTTCACTGTTAATTGAGCAGTCTAAAAACATCTAAGTTAATTGCACACTTACTGTTAATTGCTGGACAATTTCATCCAAATGAGAAATAATTGGACTTTTGCAACATGATAGTTCCATTAAGTGCCTCTAATTTTCCTTTTAAGCTTTTACTGATGATCTTTAGAGCATTTTTATTACACTTTTTATTCTTTGAACAAAATAATATTAATGTTGATCTTAACTTAGTGTATGTTATAAAAGGCAGTTTTCCAACCAGCTTCACCATATATGCTGAACATTAGACACAAACCGTGTTCAGGTTTCTTCAGATATTAGCACTCATTTTAAAGACTATATATAGCATCTAAATAGAATTTTGAAACAGAAAGAGGCTGTTAAGGAAAAATCCTGCATGTCAGACAAAGAAGCTGTGAAGGAAATCCTAAACAGATGATGGAATGTTAATAAACTAAGGATGTCTTTCTGTGGGATTGTGTTCTGAATGTTGAGCTTCACCATAGCCTCTTGCGCCTCAGTAATTTGAGATGCTTTTTGGTTTGGCAATTGGTCACACAAAATAAACTGTCCAAACATCATGTGTGATAATCAGCCAATCAGGTCTCCAAAGAGTCTTTAAATGTTCAAACTGAACAAAGGCTCTGTATCTCTCAAGTTCCGATTATTGTCTTGGACAGCAGCTCTCTGCCAGGTAATGTGCTGTTTTGCTATTTCCTTTTAGCTTTATTTAGTAGCAATAGGTAGTTTCAGATTACTGTGGTAATCCATGCAAAACTAATTTGCTAATTAAATGCAAGACAAGTCAGTGCACCAGCACAAGTTGCACAATATTTGCTGTTGGCTTTTTAATGATTATCTAACAGGTATTGACGAAACAGTGTGAAGCACTTCAAAGGAGTGATATTCTTATACTCTCTCTAGTCCTGAAAAGTTATAACAAGGTTTAACCACTGAATGGTGACAATTCCCAGTCTAACCAAACTCTATGGATTTCATGGACATATTTTGTTCATATAGATTGCCAAAATTTCTGAGAAAATAAAGACTTCAAAGATAAGTCTTCCAAAGAGAAACTTAAAAGAAGGGGAAGCATCACTGTAGCTCAGGTCACACAGGAAGACTAATTTATCAATGCAACCTCAATTTTACTTACAAGACAAGTCTTCATGATAAACATCTTATTTTCATAAGGATTTGGGAGGGAAACAATAACATAATCCCCCTGCATGAAACCAAGTGTTGGAATGACGGTTATTCATCTCCTCACTGAGCACTTACACAGACAGTTCTTTTGCAACACCAGAGATTTTTATAATAAAGATTGAGGGGTTGCTTTAAAGCAAACAATATGGGGGTGTATTTACTGACATGAGTAACTCTGTTTCAGTCTTTTGCAGTGTCAGAACTCAGTGTCCTATGCCTCATTTCAGATATAGGAACTTAAAAATTATTAGATTCCTTAGAATGAAGTGCAAAAGTAATTTCCAATTAGTTTTTTTTTTTTTTTCATTATAACAACCACTCTACAATCTCCTGGCAACCTAAACAGTTTTGCAAATAGTCCATGAGCAGTTTTAGAATGGTTGATTATACATAATTTTGAAGAAAAATTGCTGATTTTATTTCATGGAGATAACCTGGTGATTTTTGGGGCTGTTTTTGTCATCCTTGTTATCAAAGCTTAAAGGTCTAAATCTTTGTTTACTGATCTCAAAACTGAGTTTAAAGTTGTCTTTGTTTTCACCAGAGTAAGCTGGTGGCTTAGAGGCCAGAATTTTGGCTGTCATCTTTACAACTCTTCTGACGTCAGAAGCACTGTAGGGGCTTATCACACACTAGGGCTGTGGACTTAAGTGGGTCAAATTCTAAAAAAGAAAAAAGAAAAATGGGGTTCTCAGACATTTTTTATACCTTTATTTTTTTTTCATTTGTGTTTGCTTATAATATGATTCTTAATAATTCTACGTGAAATATTATTTATAAATTGTTTCTTAAAATAAAATCGTTGGAAGATTGAAAATGAAGTAATATTTTGTTTTTCACCAGTGGCTGCGACTTCAGTGTATATTCTCAAAGTCCCACTCTCATGTAGTACTGATGTACTGTAGCACTCCAACACTAAAAATATTGCCTTGACTGTTAGCAAAACCAGGAGATAACAGAAAGGTATTCTGACAGGTAATAGTAGAGAGGTCCCCAAGTCCTTACGAAAAGGAATCATGCTTGAACAAATGATTTTTCATGATGCTATATGCAACCTTAGTGAAGTTTCAATATTAAGAAAATTCCTTTTACCTTGTCTCCTAAAAACCTGGGGTTTTGTGAGATTTTCACACAAAATTTATTTACTAGTACAACTCCCTATCCACTTAAACAGCTACAAGAAGGAAAGAAATTGCGTGGGGGAGAAAAATCCAAATCAGCCTGACTCTTCTCCCCAGAGTCCCAGAGAAAAGGAAGCATCGTGCTTGATCAGTGTAACAGAGGAAAGCAGGAGAAGAGTGAAAGATGTGTGTGCAGTGTAGTTACAGACATTATAAAACAATCACTGCCTGATGTTTAAACATTGCTTTATGGTGTTTCCACCGAGATATTCCATTACTATGTGATGATAATGAATCATGGTTATACTTCACCGAGAGCTCTTGGCATGACTGCATATTTTCTGAGTTTTTTTTCTTCCTGTGGACTGTACATACAAACAAGAGAGAGAAATTATTTGAAGAACATAACCAGAATAGAAGCTGTGAAATTACAATGATGCTTAGAAATGGACAAATTTTTCAACACAGTTTTATTTTGTTTTGTCAATATTATTTTCTTCAAGCTAGAATTGCAGCTTTAAGTATGTGGAGAATGTGAAAGAATTATTTTCAAAATGTCTCTGGGCAGGGCAGCGCATATGTGTTGACAAAAGTGTGTGTGTGGGGGGGAGTTTAATACATTTTTTTTCCTTTTCTGTAGACATAGCTTGTCTACAGCAACTAATTTGAGAAAGAATATTTTCAGTTAAGGAAAGGGATTGAAACAAGAGAAGTGCTTCTTTACTGGTAAGGATCTCAACATGTATACAGCATCTAAGTTCAGCTGAAAATATTTGTTCCAGATCTAACTCCTACATGCTCAGGGGGTAAGTATTAAGAGTGGGGAGAAGTGCCATCTGGTGATTCACAACAGTACAAAACTGATGGAATCAACTTCTAGGAGATGACAAATGGAAGTGGTCATCAACCTCAGATAAAATTGCCATCTGTGATGTTTGGTTCTAAAGATCCTTAAAACTGACAAAACACTCCACTATCTCCATCTTCAGATATGCATTTAAATTTTTATTCTTTCATTATACTGCAGCAAATTAATATTATATGTTTAGCAACAGTAGATCATAACTAATGCATTATGGTATGATGTCTGCTGATACAAAAGCTCTATATACTATATGCACCAATTATATGAATTATGGAAATTATGCATGTATACTTATATTTGTCCTTTCACCTTAGATTTTGAACTCTGATACATGATTTGTCATTTACATTAATATTTTAGCTCATGGGTGTAAAACAGCAGCAGTAATATCTGTGTGAAGAAATGAGAGAAAATAATAGGTTAGGATAATTCTAACTCTTAATAATAATTTTAAAATATTTGACAGTTGATAAGTTGGTAGTGCTCTGTAGGTCTCAAATTTAAGAGCAGAGAGATCATAAAAAGGAATAGGGTTGGTTCTAAGGTTGCAGAAAAAGAGAAAACATTAAATTAGCAGTATTTCATTCAGCAAGTTCAGCTTCTTTTTCTGAGTAGAACTATATTATATTAATCTTCTGGTTTGTGGTGAGGACAAAATAGTGGCTTAAAGAGTGAGGTAAACTCAATCCTAGCTTGCTGCACTTGGTTAAGGTTCATAATTTTAAACATTTAGACTGAATATTAATTTTATTTGCGTGAGTCCTCAGAGTGTCCAGGTGGTTTTTTTTTTTGTAGAGCATGTTATGCAAAGTTATGGGTCTTTTTCATCAAAACTCTCTTTAAAGCTCATCAGAGTGAAATATATTGCTGTGGGGTCAAACAAGAATACGTTCAAGTACTGAAATGCTGTAAGTGTTCACAAGAATTGCTTCCTTAGTTTGAATACTGAAATACTTGTTGATAATGAGGAGGAAACTGTAAAACATTGATTCTTGTTCTTAGGCAGACATTCTTTGAAGCCGTGAGGCATTTCAAAATGTCAGACTGTGTATGTATTTCTGTGAACTAATATTTCAGTTTAAAAGAAAGGAATTACATAATACAGAAATGGTATTTAATGAATATTAGACCATTTCAGATTTTCTAATTTGTAATATGTGTGCTTAAAAATAATTTATTACGGAATTGTGTTTGTACATCACTGTTAATATGTTATAATTTTTACTTGAAATCCTTTTGAAAAAGGAAAAGGAAAAAATTATCCTATTGAACACTTATGCATATGTATAGAATTATACAGGCATTGTTGGCATAGAAATTCTAATCATCTGTGAAGCATGAGCTCAAGGTGTCTTGTTGTACCCTCTTTGTATCGCTCTGTGTATGCAGTGCCACTGTTGATAATGCAAAAAAGCAATACTTCTCAGCCAAATCCTATTTTGTAATCCCCTTTAACCTGCTTTTCTATTAGTTTATATTAGTGTCTTGTAACTTAACCCCTGGTGTGAATCTAGCACTACAATTGAAGACTGACTTTTATGGTATAGATAACCTTATCCACAACAGTATCTCTTTTTAGGAGATGAGGAGATGAGATGATAATTCTTTACATCGACACACAATGACTAGTTGGGTCAGGGTGAGTTTGCACAGTGGAATGAGCTCCCTACAGTTGTTTCCAGACACCTTGATAATGAGAAGTGGCATGAATGTTTCCTTTATTAATTTCTTTCCACTCAGAAGGTCAGAATGAACTGGTATCTTAATTTCTTTTTCTCTAAGTTTTCAAATGAGTTTAACTTTTTTGTTTTCAAGTTATATTTAATTTAAAATATCAAAGAACAAAATTAAATTCTTGGTGTCTATACAAAGCTAAGAGAATGAATAAAAGATAAATCAATTACCTTGTAAATTGCAATAACAACAGTCTAATTTTAATGCAGCTTAACTATTTTAGAAGGCAATTGGTGGTCAAAGCTAATGTTACCATAAAGCTGAATGAGCAAAAGCAATAATCCTTGGGGTGTCTGCAACTGATGATGACCTTTTTACATCTATCATTATTAGAGAATTAAATAATTTTCTTCTTCAAGGGCAAAAAGTTTTAAACTGTCAACAGTTATATGAAGTTCTGCTCATAAAACCTTTCACCTTAAACAAAAAGACAGAAGAACTGACTACTTAACTCTCAACGCCAACACCAGTTTTGAACTGTAAATGACTGAACTGTTTAAGGAGTTGATAGACAATATAAGAAGTTAGTTGAACTCTAGAGCTTGACTGTGGCTTAAAGCCAGGCCTCCTTAGGAAGTCCAGTGCTGCATTAGAATTAGAATTCCTTCTGGCCAACATGTGCTGCAACAGGAACTCAACCAACCTGTGAGATGGAACAGCATATTGCCATCTGTTGCTGGCCAGCTGTCCTGTACATACCCCTCCTTTTTATGAGATCAGCCTGACAGCAGTAGTTATGCTCTTGAGCCATCATGCAGCTGAGCTGCAAACATGAATCACAAGGGGTAGGTGCACTTCACAGTCGCTTTCCTGTCTAAAATTTAGTCCTTGGGCATGTTGGGCTTTCTAGCTTTGACCCAGAAAAATATTTAGTGTGTGTTTGTGTCACTGAATCATTTAGGAGTCTTTTCCTAGAGAGAAGAAAAAAGGCCTTGTTAGGACTTGATAATGAGATTGTTTATTGAGGTTTGTTATGGGGAATATTGTTGAAAGAAATCAGTGCTTTCTTGGTAACCACTCATTTACAATGCTTGGTAATTAACCAACTGTTTAATATTTCTTAAAATATACCACAGCCTTGTGTCAAGAGATATCACTGTGTCTAAGGACATACTCCCACATTTGCAAATAATAATTATTCTCCCTTTTTTCAAAATGGTTAATTTTGCAATATAATCAGGAAATGCTCTGACAGTGACTGCAAAAGGGCAATTCACAGTCACTTCTGAAATCTAGACCTGTGGGAGCAGGATAAAATACCAAGAAAACACCCCTTTAGTGTTTATTTTGGGAGAAAGGGATGTTGATGTGGCTTTTAGGATTATTTGAGGAACTGGATTTCTAAGGAAAGGGTAGTAGCTTTTTGTTTGGTTCCCTCCCACTCCCCACTTAGGTTTTAGGCAAGGTTCAAAGTTTATTTAGGGAAGTATAATGAAATACAATTCAATCTTTGTAGTTTTGCCTAAAAACTTGCATAATTTTAGAATTTGCCTTATCATTTATTTGAATACCTCATAATCCTTGTATTGTGAGAAATAGCATATAGTTGTCACCTACCGTCCTTCTCACCATATTGTGTTTTTACTGTGTCACAGACATAGAGCAACAAGAATATGTGATTGATGCCATTACATCATCTTTAGATTGAGTGTGAGGAGCCTTTTCTTCATGTATTTCACTTTATTCGGGTATCTATTTGTGGTGCTTGTATCAAACATTAATTCATTTTTCCACCCTTCCTCACTGCTGTCAGATTCATTAAAGCTGAAGCGCTTTCCCTGGCTGGCCGCAAACGCCAGGCATTTGTGAAAGAAGAGTATGATAGAAATGGATATTGCAGAAAAATCCACTACTCAGTAGATAACATAGCGGTTTGTCGTGTGTTTGCTTCACAGCCTGTGCTTCCTTGGGAAGGCAGAGATGGAGACATGCTGGCGCAGCCTGGGTGCCCAGGTTTGTGGTAGAAGGGATGCCCCTGGCAGGCTATGCACTGCATCCAGCACTTCTAGAACTTAGGAGGTAACTCGTGTCTCTGCTCCTGGCTAGTCCTTGCCAGAAGGCACCTGAATTTGGGCACCAGAAAAAGAGGAAGTTAATCTAAACTGAAAATAGCAGGTTCGTACAACTTCAGCCCGAGATCATTGTAACTTCATCTGAGTGCCTGATGGTGGTGTGCAGCTCAAGCAGTATGTGATGAGAGTGCATTAGGTCAAGAGAAGGAGGAAGAAAAGAAAAACTAGGACAGCTGATCTGGGAAAGAAAGACTTTATGAGCCCCTTAGGACTGGCTCTTTTGCACAAAGGGAATGATGGCAGATGTGGAGTCAGGTGAGTCTTTAAACATGCAGTTGAAAGGCAAAAGAACTGAGGAGGTAACCGGTATGAATTATGTGATATGTATCATGAAGAAGACTCCATGAGAAGCAGACAAAAATCCCTTCCTACTGGTGTTCTCTGGATTAGGACAAAGGGATGAGACTAGAAGATAAAAAATCAGCTGTTTTGAGGCATGGTTTAACTTGGCTAAGTTAAGCTACTTCATTGCAGAAATCCTTAAGCTGCAGGAGGGAAAGCCATCACCCTTCTCCCTATTACTAAAACTATCTAAAAGTCAACTTGAAAAAAATTATTTTTTCAGGACAAAATTACACCTTGTGCCAATCAGAAGGATAAGCATAGTATAAGGAAGAAGCAATTTTTCATTTCATGCACTTTCATGTCCACCAAACAGGCACTTTAAAATATTGAGTAGAGAAATAAAAATGGAAAAGAGAGACAAAATCCCACCTGATGGAATTGGGAATCTTTAAAGAGGATGTTAATCAGACATGGCATTACAGACACTTTAAATCAGTGATCACAAATAAATAATTGCTGTAGTAAAATAGGGATATAGTAAAACAACCATTTTGGGCTGTCTGGGCTTTTGGGTGTCTTCTACTGTATGTTAAGTGTCTTTCTTTCTTTTCCTCTTTCTTTCTTCCTTTCTTTCTTACTTTTACTTTTCAGAGAGTAGGAATTGAATTTTAGCATCACTGCAATACATAAAATTATTGATATGTCCTCAATTTTAAATTGAGGTAAATTACTCATTTTAATAAGAGTAATTTTTAGCATGTAAATAAGAGAACTGGTGAACAGTGATGTAATTCTGCAGACAAGAAATTTTTGCTTTACCAATGAATGCTTTTCACGTATTAATAGGAAACTAGTTTGTATCAATCAGTATGAAACACACTATTAGAAAAAACATTAATTTTTTTTGTTTAATATTTTATCTCTGACTTATGAGGAAGACTTTGTATAATGTATGAAAATATTAAAGTTAATTACAGTCTATAAAAAAAAGTGTTGTGAGATGCATTGCATCCTTCACATTGTTTTCTGTCCCTCAGTAAGTATTTCATTTGTTCAAAATGAGCCCATGATGTTAATTTTTGAGTTGGCAAGAATGATATAGATCAAGAGTATGTACTAACATCTGGCCACATAGTACAACTGAATTAGTCATGTGATAGCACTAAGAGAAGAAAATGGCATGCAAATATACATAATTTTAGGCCCAAGTGCCCAGTTTTCTCATATAAAGCTGATTAAACAAACTGACAAAGCAGAAACATCTTATATATGGGAAAATACCATTAGTTCCAAAATAAAAGTTACTGTAATTTAAGCAGTTGGTGCAAACTGGGGGAAATAGTGCTGCTAGCCCTGTGTGCGATCAAATGAGTTGTAAAGCTTATGATTTGGCAGGTACTGTAGTTTTGAAATAGAACATTTGAAGAGAAATTACAGAAGCAAGTCCTTCACAAAGAGAAGCATTATACATACCACAGTGAAACAGAACAATCACAGAAATGCAACTTTATTAAGTTATTGCACCTATATCTGATGAGAAATCAAATCACTTCTAAAACCTGGAGTAGCAGTTAATGTCTATTCTTGGGGAATATTTAATTTCTAGCAGGTTGCTAAAGGGCAATTTAGACTTAAGTTTGCAGGAAAGTAGGTATGCATTAATTTCCTTATCATACATGGAAAATGTAGGTTTTAGCTACATAAAAAGTCCTCATCCTTCTTTCCCTGCTACCCATAATATTTAAGAAGTTGAAAATATTTTTTCTTGTAAATAACATCCTTGTCCTTATGTCTGTATCCTGATGGCCATGTGTAATGGGGCATCAGAGAAAAAAACGTTGCTAATGAATCTGAGTTAAACTAATGAGTTAGATCTTCGTTTGTGAGATATCTCATTGTGGTTTCTCAAAATGGTAGGCAAGAGAGAGGTGTTTTTTTGCACGAAGGCTTACTTCCACTATTTTCTCATTTCGTATGAGGACAGTGTCTGAACTTGCTTTGAAAGCACTGCTTGTTTATTTTTTCATGGCGAGTACTATAATTTCTGAAGAATGTTTGACTGTATAATGAACTAGAAAGAGGATTTTTCTTAACCTGTAGCTTGATTTAGAAGTGCCTAGGTACTGGCATTTAGCCACTTGTTAATCTTTCCTTTTGTTGTACAGTATGAACAGTACAAATGTGATTCTGCCTGCTCAGAACTGAAAAGGTATGCACAACATTAGAAGTGCAACATTTCTATAGACAGTATTTCTGGGAGGAGATGTCAGAAAGAAGTTTTGACAGCATTACAAGTTATAAAAGTTATTTGCATTACATTAATATTGCCACAAATCTACATGTTCTTACATCAGCACATCTCCTCAAAAGTATTTTTTACTTACTTTAATCTTTTTATCTCCTGTTCTTTATTGATTTATTTTCACCTTGATTTCTCTTCTATCAAATTTCCACATCTCTGTATTAAAAATCAGAAATGCCTTACCTGTTTAAACAGGTATTAGGTTAAAATTTGTCATGGAAATCTCAGAGGCATATATAACTTTTTCAGTTTTTGATCATCCTAACATATTTATGAATAGAGAACCAACTGTTTTTCTTTCCTATGCCCTGTTAGTGAGGATGAAGTCCATTAAGGATAATGGACTGATGCTATAATGATATATAAGCCTGAAGCTTGCTTTACAAATTTCTTATTTCAGCATTTAACATGATGTGCATACCTGTATTGCTAATAAAAATAATTTCATTGCAGAATTATTGTAATCTACAGAATAACAAGAAGGCGTGAAAGTAATTAGAGGAATATCAGTAGGCCAAGCTTCAGGGAAGCAATTATTTACTGTGACTTTCCTTTCAACTTTTGTCACGTGTGGCTTTCACAAGGTTTCTTTTATTGCCCTGTGCAGTTGCCATAATAACATCATGTCTGTTGTTGGAAACCTCAGGCTGTATTTGTCACAGGCATACCATGCAAGTAGGAAAATTGTACTTAAGCAATGCTGCAGTACAGCATGCCATGGTTCATTTGTCTGGATTCAGGCAACTGAGGGTGGTTCAGCAAGTTTCCTGTTAGCACAAAATTTACTTCTGTGTCATTTTTGATGGAGTATTAATTACTCTTGTCAGGTAGCAGCAAACAGTTTTGTAGCTTAAGTCCTGCAACAGGTTTTGGAGGATGTAGTGTTATTGCTGAGCTTATGTAGAACAGAACTAAAATAAGTTTGGTTTTGGGTTGCTTTTATACCTTTTAACATAATTTTCAATATTTCTCACTGTGCTTTATTTGCCTTGTTTCTCATGTTTCATAAAATACTACAGGGCAATGTGTGACATGCTTAAATTGGTTTTGGTACATATAAACCAATGTGTTGGATATTAAAAACCATGATCCTATTCTTCATTTGCACTGTCAAGATGAAGTTTCACATATATTCTTAAAATGAAAATTTCAGTTTTGAAATTGGAAAGTGAAATGAGCATCATTGCTACTTAATGATTTCTGATTTAAGAGATAATTTTTAAATACTTGGTCAGTGTCTTGCATACATGGAATCATGTTTCTATTGCCTTACATCCTAATTATACCATGTTACTTTGCAGAATGTGTTTTCTACAGTTTTTGGAAACAAATCTTTTCTTTGGCATGGCATGAGTTGAACACTCAGAAATTAAAATTCATTAAATAACTTGTTGATTAAAAAAATAATTTCTGGGTCCTCACTGAAAGCTAAACAGTTGTGAGATTTTTTTTTTCTTAGAGAAGCTTCTTTTAACATTTGGATGCACAAATGAGAGACATGCATCAAAGAGAGAATGAATCTGAAGAATTAATTAAACAGGTTTAAAAATCATATTGATTTTGTTTGTGTACCTATTTCAATCAATTTTTTTCCAGCTACTTTGGCAGCAACATTAATGTTTTATATAACTTTTGTCTTAGACATATTGGTGAAAAAATAAATCCAAAGCCCAAGTTTCATATAGATTTAATGGCTGGAATCTGCTATTAAAAGAATCTGTGAAAAGTTTTACATAATTTTGTTCCAACAATAAAGACTGGTTGATTTTCGACCCTCTTTGTCCCCCTCCCCTATGTGTAAGAGTTCTGAAATTGAGGGAAGGGAAAAAGGTTTATGTTAGATATTTCTCTTCTCTGGCCCTAGTTATTAACTCCTTTCGATATTCCTCCCTAATTTGGTTCAGGACCTGATTGTTCAAGGTAAAAAACAACTTTGCTGCTGTGTTTTCTTCGTTATAGCTGACTTGTGTCTGTGCCCATACTACTCTGTTGTCCAGCAGTGTTTTGGAGATGCCCACGCATCTGTATTTCTTGCAGGATATAATGAATCTGATAATTGTAAAGGAGGAACTGGGTATATGCTGGATTCCAGGAAACAAACTAAAGAGTAAGAAAACAGTTACAGAGATTAGCTAAAAAAATTACCTTAACCTAGTGTTTAATCACACCACTTGATGAAGAAAGTATCAGCTATTAAATATCCCTGAAATTCTGTGTTGATAAATTCTTACAAATAAAACCCAGCAGTTTTGCCCAGTTGGCTGTATTGTTTCCTATATCTGGTGAATGATTTCACAGTTGAAAGCTTTCTGGCTTGGCAGTTCTTCTCCAGAAATGGCATGTTGTTCTGTGCTGGTCAGCTGAGGTGAGAATGGCTATTGGAAAAAGTGCTTCAGGGTGTCAGCAAGCCACAAATAGTTTTCTAAAATACCTGTGACTGTGCCATAGCGTACAAAAGAAAGGTGCCTTTAATTTTGTGTGAAAGCACAGGATTTGTGTCTGGCTTGACTAGAAAAGGACAGAAAGAAAAAGGCAGCTGAGCACCACAGAGAGATGCAAACCATGCTGAGAGGGGAGAGTCAAGTGCTTCTTTTCTAAGAAGTGCATAAGGTTATACATGTTACTGAGCCTGCCCACATTTTGTTGCATAATCCTTTCCACCTCCTTGCATGACTTAACTCAGAATATGGTACAGGCAGGGTCAATGAGGGTGAACCAAAAGCTCTGGTCATGAGACTGAAAGGTGACCTTGTTATGCTGTGATGCCAAATGTCAGCTGAGGCCTCCTGAGAGATCCTTGAATTGTGAGCACAAATACTAAAATATTGGAGAAATAAGAGAGTGTTTAAATAAGATCAATGTGATGAAGAAATCAAGCCTTCAAAAAATGCTATGTATGCAATGCTGATCCCTCAGAATGCTTTTCTTTTTTGTTCATGGCAATTTTTTTTTTCTTTTTTATGAGTAAATTCTACTTTGGCACAGAAAAATGCTAATTTGCTCCTCTTTCTGTGTGTGTCTTTTAAAGAACGACTTGCTCATGCTGCAAAATGCAAACAGGCAATAGCTTGATTAGTGCTGAGTATGTGGACTTTGCATGTCTAGTTTCAGCTAAGTGACATGTAACACCAAAGCCAGAATTGATTTCAATTTTTCCAGTAAATCAGTACATTTCAGGATGAATGTTGGACTTTTTTTACAGATTGCTTCTTCCATTTGCAATAAATAAAAAGATTCTTGCTACATTTTTATTCCAGATTTTCAAAATCAAAATATAATTTTTTTCCAGTAGAATGACTTGAATATTGGATTTCCACTTGACCCACTGAAGATGGAATTTGTTGTATTCAGAATATACAAGAATATATATTTCTTTTGCCTAGGAAAAATAATATGGGATGAACTGTAGAGGGAGTGTTGCTAGCATACAGTAAACAAATTAACACTGCTACTAGGCTTCATTCACTAGCAATTAAAAATGTGATTGGCATTGAAATCGCTAAGTTTGTACTGAAGACAAAGGGGAATATTTTTTCAAAGACTGGAGTATTAGCTTCAATCTGTAATGGTTTTACATATCACTAAAACTTCTCATCTAAAATGTTGGCTTTAATGATTTTTGTCTCTTTTTCAGCTAAAACCAGACTTGTTCACCCTGCAAAGTATATACATTTATAAATCTTAAATGAGTGAACTGGACCAAATAAGAAAGTTACATTAAAAAGTGGGAGTGTTATGATTTATTAGGGGGTGGGGGAGGAAGTTCGCTTGTTTTTTTTTTGTAGTTTTTATTTTATTTTAATTTTCATTTTGGAAGAGAGAGAAGACTCTGAAATAACCTTTTCCCCATTGAGGTAAGGTTACTTGTATAAACAAAGCACTGATGGGTTTTCATGAATAAGGAAAAATAAATACATTACAAAAAATGTGAAATTTGGGATTCCCTACTACCACTCTCATTTTAGAAAGTTTTATGCAAAACCTAATTTTTTTATTTTTTTTTTTATGTTGGTCTTGATGTTCAAGAAAAACTTCATGGTCTCACAGTATTCTGAAAACGTTATTTCCCCTGCCTACCTGCAGACAGCCTGCCTGTTGTTTTTTAATCCTCGACACCACTCTGGTGGCAGTGCCACAGTGATAAATGCTTTAAAAATGCAGATAGGTTAAGTAAGTTGTGACAGTGATCAGTGCAAAAGGCAGCTTCAAAGGGCAAAAGTAATACAGTGTTAGAAACCTTTCATTGAGTAGAATACATAGGCTCCCACTGAAAACTGAATGAGGAAAGAAGAAGCTGGTAGACAGTATATTCTACAACAGCTCCCCCTCATCACTGAATTCCCATAATGGCCAGAACAAAGATAACAACACTAATCGTTTATCTGTGCATATATATATACAGATATACACATATATATAGAGAGAGGCATTTAAACTCTGAGGTTTTCATAGTTGGAGAGAATGGACTTGTTTGCTCTTTGAACTGGAGGCATGTATTTGACCAGATCTCATCATCCTTTAATTCACTATAATAAAGTTTGATACAGAAAGGAATATAAGTTTCATATGTAAGCTTGGTATATGATAATAAAAATAGGCATATATATAAACTCTAGTAATCAAAACCTCAAAGAACTTCTGTATGATAGTAAGGGCCCTTAAATTTTTTTTCCTAGTTGACTTACAGGGCTAAAGTTCTGCTTCGAGCATGGTCAGAAATGCCCCATCCTTTGTTATGCGGGATGTCTTACTCCCACTGGGTATATTAAGTAAACAACATGAGGTAATTCTTTAGGTCTGGACTGTTCTACATTTTAGAGATTACCTCTTAAATAGCGTGCCACAGGGTTGATATTGTTAAGTGACACCGGTAATTCCTTGTTTAGGCATTTGGACAATAATTAGGACATTTCTTAATGTTTAAGTTTGCTTTCTATGCAGGAAGATTCTAGCCAACATCTTCCCCCTTTCAGGAGATAATTTTAATTCTGAGACTATTTGGGAGGATATTGTCAGTTGATCTTGACAAAATTGTTCTATTTTGAAGAAAACGCTCTCATGTTCCTCAGTTGCTAAAAACGCAAGTACTAACAAAATGTACTCTGAGCAGGAGAAATGGCCACTTTGGAGGTGGAAATGTAGACTTTAGGTTTTCCTGAAGGGACAGTCTTTACAGGCATTAGACAACTGTAATCAACAACCAGCTTGCAGAGGTCTTGAGCCTAAATGTTTTGTTTGAAATACAAATGGATATATGTATATTTTTATGCTCTTTGTGGAATTGAGAGATAAAAGTCTTGCCTAAAAACACAAGAAAAGTTTGATGCAGAATGAGGGAATGGGTCCAGGTCACCAGAAACCTAAGTCATTGCCTTGACTGGAAAATTGTGCTTATATGTTAGGCATATATTTAAAGTCTTCAGGTGTATGCTTAATATTTATTATTGTTACATTCATAAGTACAGAAAATGAACAATTAATCATTAAGGTAAAATAGTAAGTATAGTGGAAGCTAGGAAAAAGCAAGAATTTTAAAAAAGGAGGAATTAAATGTATCAATCAACTTGATACAAACCAGTCAACTCATACTGGAGTGGAATTATGTTACAAACAGAAAGAGCTGATGTATACTTTCAAAGACATCTCTCTTCTCCGTGTTTCCTGTGCTGTTTTATTTTTTCAATTTTTTTAATGCTTTTCATTTATATTTTTAATTTATAATTTATTTATATTTTATTTGTTTTATTTTATTTATAAAATAAACATTGTAAATCAGAGAGGCTGCATATTTTTCACTTTCAGCACTTTCAGGTATTTTTCACTACCCAGCATTGATATCCAGACAAAACAAAAATCTACAACCAATTAATATATTTAAATTTATCTGTATGCACATTCTTCTGTGAAGTGTAATATCCTGGAATGGAGATAATAATTCTATTTTGGTTAATGCTTTATTAATAAAATATATCTTTCTTTGTCAATAATAGGGGTAAAGACTCCATCTTGAATTGTTAGGGAGCCATTTTATGTCAGTCCCATGATGCAAATATGCCCTAGAGCCATCTTTGCTGTGCTTAAATAAGCACTTTATTTCAAGTGCTTTATTGGCAATTACCAATGATTTTGTCGTCACTTGGCAGCACAAGGCAGGGTGATATTTCACATCAGAGCAGGTATGTAGGATATATTAAGATAAATAAACCATCACTTTGCTCTGTTAACAGAAAATAAATTTCTTGAAGTAAGGTGTATCTGTTCATAGGTTCATCATAAAGATTTGTTCACATATTGGGTATGTGAACTGTGTAAGGTAAGTTATTTTTTCCTTATGTGATTATGAGGAAGGCCTGAGTATGTTTTTGTTTAGCTTATGTCAACATCATTACTATGGCTAAGTAATTTTCACAACTATGAGTGATTTTTGATAGTATATAATCATTACTGAGAAAGGATATTGTCCTGTTTCACTGTCTTAGGTTTTTAGAGAAAGATACTGTTAGTAAGGATTTTCTTTCAACCTGTGTTAACTTGTAAATATGTTTTCATTATAATCACCAAAAAAACAAAACACTAAAAAATTCCACAGTATCTGCATTAACATATTTTCCAATGAACTTTGGAGGCATTCCTCACGCAGATGCCAAAATACAGTGAATTTCAGTGAACAATATAAAAGTGTTGAAGAGGGTGAAAAAGAGTGACTCAAGGTTCAGATAATGGACAGGGTGGCCTATTCCAACTTAGGAGCAACCCATAGCAATGAAAAATGCAGATAGATGTGGTATATTCTTCTGGAAGATTTTTTTTCTTGATATTTTAATAAATCAGGATAAACTGGAGCATTTATAAAAGAAAAAAAAAATAGGTGGTTCTGCCACTGATTTGAAATACATCTGCTTAGCATTAAGTAATGAGTAATCACTCAGTCTTAATCTTAAATCTGTTGAAGTCTTGCTTTAGTGTTACATGTGATTTTTGTCCTACATGCCTCAAAGGAGGTGCTTTGTTTTATGTATTTTTTTCAGATCACAGAAGGCATGCAACTTTATATGACAGGAGTGCTCATTTGTTTGGTTTTGCATTTATGTTTTATTACAGTGCTTCTGGTCACAGTTTTGGTCAAGTATTCTTATTAAGAACTGTTGTAGGTCTGTGTTGAGCTTTTCTAATAGTAGAAATTCAGTATAACAGAATAAGTATTCTAAGTGCAGAGTTTCAATCTGTTAATTTTATATCTAAGAACAATTAAATTATTAGAGTACCTGTTCTGTTTTAAAAAGGTTTTATCTTTGTTTTTGTGGGACAACCTTCCAGATCAGAATTAATTGTCAAATCCAAATAAAGTTCAAGGGAGTCTTTTTTTTTTAAAGTTCAGTGAGCACTCATGCTTTGTTTTGCAGGAGGTAGATACATAAACAGCCACTTGTTAGAAACCACTGCCTACCTGCATGTTCAAATGTGGGGTGTGAAAAGTATCAAAAGTACTTAAAAAGTTAGCTATCATTCAAAATCAATTTTTGCAGTACATGTTGTTGCTTTTCTACTCTTTTATTGTACTGATTTGTAAGGTATGGGATCCCCACTCTGTCTTTTCTAGAAATATGATTAAAGAAATCTGTACTAGAAAAGATTTTATTCACTTACACTGAGAATTTGTACATCATCTCTGCATTTCTATTTTCTTTCCTTTTAAGAGTTGTAAAAAAATCTATGAACTGGCATATGAAAAAAATAATCTTATTTAGGGATATGCTAGAAAAAGGTTATGATTTTCTTTTGATTGGTGAAAATTAAACAGTACTTTGTCACAATTTACCATTTAAAATATTCTCAACTATCATGGGTAGTAATAATAGCAATTTTGTTATGTGTATGAACTGGAAATGTATTCAAGACTACAGCTAACTCTAGGCAGAAGGTTTGGGTCTGATGCAGAACAGATAGAAGCTAGAGCCAATTGAAAGACTCAAATAGCCAGAGCCAGATAACATCACATGTGGTCCCACCTCAAAGTCCTGTTTTGTTATAAGTTATAGCTTTACTCACATTTTGAGGATGAAAACAACACTTTTTACTTCATCTTTTGCTCTCTGATACTTTTTCTGGAAATCTGAGCAGGTACATTCTGTTGCTGTCCTTTTTAACTTCCTAAAAATTCAAGATTTATCAGTACTGCACCTTTTATCAGTCAGCTTTGTTATGCAGGAGCCAATCACACTTTCTCCTACAAAGGCCAAATAAAAAAACCCAGTGCAATGAAATTTCATACCATAAGTACTATCATCTACATGCTTTGTACTATTTCCTGAGATACACAGGCACAAACCCCCAACTTAAATGTCTTTTTCATCATATACTTCTTTCATCCTGTAAAGGGTGCAATAAATGCATGTGGCACTTTACAGACATGGTTGTTGAATCAGCAAGTTATTTTAGGGAAAAGGAAAGAAACAACCCATTTTTTTTTCTATACATAAAAGCCAGAGTTTGTTTTACCCAATGTTTCTTTTTTCATAGAAACATTTTGTTGACTGATGAATCTCACAATGCTTGACTTAAAGGGAAGAAAAGAAAAAGAACAAACCCAAATTCCATGTTTAATATTCAATTGTAAAATATCATGAAAATGAAATAATGCTAGGATTGAATAGAAAATAGATTTTATGCTTGAATCAGATTACAACAAAAACAACTTCCCCTCAGGAACATCTCACAGTGTATGTATAATATTTTGAGAGGTAAGAGAAATATTGGAAAGTGTGTTTGGAGAAGAATCTGCAAAGAAACAAAATTGTAATTAAACCCAGTCATTCCAGGAGGTGTTGACTGTTTCATGTGCAGCTATTGACTGAGGAAATGATCTAGCTAAATAAAAACTTGAATGGAGTTCAAATCCATTTAGTCCACTTTGAAGTCAGTCAGGCTGTATGTGAAAGTTTATGTATAGGAAATGTATGCTTAGTCTGTGCATACCTATGCATAGATAGATAATAGTTTAAGACTTCAGTGAAAATAAGTAAAAGAGGTGTCTTTAAAGGCTTTAGAAAAATGCATAAACTCCAGACTTGCTTTGTACACAAAGAAGAATGTTACCGTCTTGAAGACTACAAGGGGTCTTCTGGGGACTATAATGCTCAGGCTCTGAATCCCAGCATTGAATTGCTTTTCAAGGAAAAACCTTGGGATTTACATCACTCCACTACCACCTCTTTGTCTTGTTATCAAGACAAAATGAATAGGTGTGTGGAGTGTGCTGTACATGTTTTTATGCATTACAAACAATTTCGAATATAGAAAGTTTGTCTAAACTCTTATGAGTAGATGTGTCTTCATAGAACTTATGAACAACCAAATGTGTATATATCTGCTTTTTACAAGGAAAACCATAAGTCAATGTTCTGCCTCTTAACTGGTTAAACTTCTGTCCTGAAAGGGACAATGGACTCATCTCTTAGATTGATGTGCTCATTGCCCTACACTGGATATGGTTAACTCTTGATTTATTAAGCTTCCTGGTAAATATGACTTAACTAGTCCCTTCTGTGAATATTTTTCTCGTGCCCTTTTGCTAATTGCAAGGACGCAAATGCCACAGACATCTTTATATTTCTTGTCTCATTTGCTTCATATTTTTGTAAACTCTACCACGGTTTCTATATAGCTACTATAGTCAAATTTTGAGGTTCTGAATTCTATTGTTCTAGATTCTCAATAAAGAGAATAAGGAGTATTATTTCAGTTTGCAGAAAAATAATCTGAAGTGTAAAGCTTTTCTTGTGATGATGCAGAAATTTAAAAGCTGATGCTTTCGAGTCTGTTTACACAGGTATGGCTTTGGCAAAGAGGGCTTCTGTAGAGAAAAGAACTTTGTTATGTGGGAAAAGCTTCAAAGTAAAGAGTCCAGCATAACTCACAAAAAGGAGTCTTGTAGTGGATTTATCCAGTTGCTTTTGAGCAATGAAGCAGTGCTACCCCATATTCTCTGTCAAGCAAAATGAGAAATTTGCCAGCTAAAACACAGCTAATGCATGAGCAAGTTTATATCCTGTAACTAACAGGCTGTTGCACTTTAGGGCTTCAGCTTTCAGGTCTACCTTTTGGGTCTGCAAGCCAGGTGGTGCCTATTTGGCTTGTCCATAGTAAGAAAAAGGGTTCCTCTTCCCTTAACATTTGAAAGGAGCACTTTCATACCAGGCTGAGATAGCTGGTAAGTTCTGGTCAAAAGGCTTATGTTCCAGAAGGCTTATGTTTCTCATCACAAATGAAATGGAAAATAGATGGTATTAAGTCCGTGGTGCTGGGTCTAAATGGAAAATCTATACTAGGAGATGGAAATATATGGAAATATGGAAAATATGACCAAAAAATTGGGGAAAAACTTGATTTCTAGATTCATCAGAAATTCTTGATGTCAGCATGAGAAGGGAGGGTTCAGAAAGACCTAGCACTTCTCATGAATCCTTCAGTGGTTGGTCATGTCTTTGAGTGTACTGACAAGCACCAAAGAACTTTTCAGTGCTACTGTGCCAGAGCAGAACCCCAGGGTTCATGCTTATATTCTGGGTATTCTATGAGGAGCTAGTAAGTGGCAGAGTAAAAAAAATGTTACAAATGATACATGTCTAAACAATATGATTACCTAAAATCCTTGATAAATGCTAAAGCTTGTTGGAAACTGGTAGGAGATTGTTTTTGCTGTCACATTGTAGAACTGTTCTCTAAGAGGTACAGCTATGTGTTGTACTCTTTGGATGTTGTGTACTTTCTGTGTTAGGAAAAAGTGTCCTCTGTAATAATCAAGAGAGGTTTTTTGATCTCCCCATGCTCAGTTTCTTACAATGGGTGGAGGAGTACGTGTCAGAATTCGATTAAACCATCTTGGTCTTTAAAGTTGTTTTGTGTATATACCAGCAGGTCATCTCATTAACACTTGGACAAAGTACATAGCAAGTTTGTAATTAAACATCCTCTTCCTTCCCATGGAAATCAAATACAATCACAAATTCTTCCTTCCCTGTATTTGTTTATGTTAGAGCATTGCCACTGCCTAAATTATGTTTGTTTTGGTACATACTTCAAATGAATTTTTTTATCATTATGTTCCAGACTGGGCAAATAAATATCATACGTGTACTTATTTCATGTAGCACCATGCCATGATACTCAAACAGAGCTAAGTTCCCCCAATGGGATACTGAGCTAACACAGCTCTTCTGTTCCTACTAGCCATGTTTAGTCACCAAGAGATGGCAAGTGTGTCTGTGTAGTACTACACCGTCCCATGTAAATGCCTCCCCATTTTTTTAGCTGTTTGCTCAAAGTTGTGTGTTATTAAATAGGAATATACTTTCTTTTATAATTTCTTACCAGCATAAATATCAGTATAAGAAAGATAGAAA
Source organism: Pseudopodoces humilis (assembly GCF_049639895.1). Lineage (NCBI taxonomy): Eukaryota > Metazoa > Chordata > Aves > Passeriformes > Paridae > Pseudopodoces > Pseudopodoces humilis. Next base: position 42,317,935 of record NC_142204.1, on the reverse strand, counting down.
GTTGAGTGGGCTGGGCTTTAATGATAGGTGGTTAGAGAAGTTAAATTCCCCTGCAGAGTCCTCAAGGTGCTATTAGCATCTGATTTCTGCACTTAGGAAATGGCAAGTGCATCTTCAGGGATGGCCCTTGGTTGTCCCCAAGCATAAGCACCATGTTAGCATACCTGAAAAGATACAAAGATACTGTGTGGTTAGGTGTTTGCCAGGAACTGGAAACAGTTGGAGAGGAGAGTATACCTTGCTGTCACATTTTCCTTTTTCAGAGCCATGGCTATACCTGGCCATGAGATGAATTGATGAAAATTAGTTCCATCAGATTGAAAAAAACTTTTGGTTAGACATCTCTGTAAGAATAGTGTTGACATGTTATAATTCTTCCACTTTGCTTTGCAAAATCACACTGATTTAGTTCTAAAAAAACCTGCTTTTTTATAAATGCATAAAAAATTTAATCTCTACTAAATTCTATTAGTGTGAAAAATATTTTTCTTTCTTTCTTTCTTTCTTTCTTTCTTTCTTTCTTTCTTTCTTTCTTTCTTTCTTTCTTTCTTTCTTTCTTTCTTTCTTTCTTTCTTTCTTTTCTTTCTTTCTTTTCTTTCTTTCTCTCTTTCTTTCTCTTTCTTTTTTTCTCTCTTTCTCTCTTTCTCTCTCTTTCTTTCTTTTTCTTTCTCTTTCTTTCTTTCTTTCTTTCTTTCTTTCTTTCTTTCTTTCTTTCTTCCTTTCTTTCTCTCTCTCTCTCTCTCTTTCTCTCTTTCTCTCTTTCTCTCTTTTCTTTCTTTTCTTTCTCTCTTTCTCTCTTCCTCTTTCTCTCTTCCCCTCTTCCTCTCTCTCTTTCCTTCCCCCTTTCTTTCTCTCTTTTTTTTTTCTAACCTAATATGTTTTAGTAATTCCAGAATGACTTTTTTAGTAATTCCAGAATGACTGATTCAGTTACTTTATGGCTACACTGTGTTTGGAATCAGTGGCTCACATTTTAGCTCTCACTGGCAGAAAGAACTCACACATCAAGCCTTTACAGCACAGATGAATCAATTGGATTTTGCAGTTTCAATTATCTATATGTTTTTAGTTTTATTTCATACAAATAGATGGCTTACATCCTCTACTCTCACACAATTTAAAAAATCTATATTAGCTGAACAGCTTACTTACGACCTAAGTTCTGGGGAGGTTTTCATACTGGATATCCAGAATTGCAGAAATTTTGCTGTTTTTTTCAACATGCAGTGGTCCCCAAGTAATTTCTTTTGAACGGTATTTTCCTTGTAAATTTTGGTAGTTCTGCCCTTTTCCTTCTTGCCTTATTTACTTATTTCTCTATAAAGTATGTAAGATAACTGTAGTTTTGCTGAATGGTGATTTAGAATTCATTAGCTTTCCCAGTTCACACTTCTAAAAGACTATGTCATCAGAAGCATTCCTAAGTTTGTTTGTCCATTTTATTAGCAATAGAGAAAAATTTCTTAAACTAGTAACAATTTCCACATTGGCAGGAATAAGTGAAATGTGAACTCTGTATAAACTTCTGCAGTCTGGAGTTGTTTTCCAGCCTTGGCCTGCTATATATTCCCTGTCATATGCTCTTAGGAACAGAATCCAGATCAGTTTACTTCCTATTACATAATCTAAGTAGTCGTCACTGAGACTTAAGCATTAGTAACTATTTCCACCCATGGGAGTCATGCGTTGCACTAGAATAGAAGAAAAATATTTTTCCAGTATGTGAGAGATGATTCTTTTAGTCTGGGATTTAAACGAGTGGTAGGACATACACAAAAAATACATTGGGCCGTAATACTGGGGCCAAGGGTTGGATTCTGATTGCAAGAGCACAGAGCAACTTTCATAAAGTTTACAGAAATTAATATCAGCAGAATTTCAATTGGAATCTATTGCATCTTACTAATGTCAAATATCCAGCTCATAGATTAATGTGAATATTATCTTCAGCAATAAATTAATTAAATATTGCCATTTCCAAGTTACGTGTTTATGTAAAAAGATACAAATTTAGATTTTGAAAATATTAACTAGTGATGCAGCCTAAGAATAGGCTAGGTTTTCCCATAATTGATACTTTTTCCTGCAGCTTAGTATTGAAAAAGGGTATTAAAATTAATATCTTTTATTATGGATAATAAAAACTCTGCTGCTTTAGAAAGATTATGTTCAACAAGCAATGTTCAACAGCTGTGCAGCTAACTCCAATTACACTGACTTAAAACCTTAGTTCTTCTATTTATAAAATACTACAATTGCATGAATCTATAACTTCCCACTTCCAAACATCAGAATTCTTCAAATACCTATCAAACATAAAGCTCCAAATTTACATGTCTTCTTTTATTCTGGGAAATTTTATATTTAAAACATTTATTCAATGTGAATTGTAGAGAAGGTAAGTGTACTGATGTAGTTGAAAGGCAAACGTTACCAAAAATTGTTCAATATTGGTCTAAAAGGAGTTAAATTTTCAAGAATCTGCAAGTTGTCAAGCTGATAACCACCATAATTAAATATGAGGGAGTACTGCTAGAATTTAAGAGATGCCATAAGAAATTAATTAATAAATATATCAATACTCTTGCAGTGTAGGGAGATAAAACTTTGACTTATAAAGGGTTTAGCTGAGCTTATTAAAGCTAGTTCTTTAATGGCAGAAGAAAGTTTTGGTTTAGGTTTTTTTGAAAGGTTAATTACTTTGGTGGTTTATTTTTTTTCAGGTCTGCAGAATTTTACAACTTCAATCAACTTATTGTTAAATCTGATTAATTCTTCAGGCTGATCACTGGCATTTTCAATTTAGCCATCAACAGTTCATTTCAGTGCACTTCAATTTGGGCAGTGACAACCTCTTTAGGTTAGATATTCTATTGACTGTCTTTTTGAAGTAATTAAAACAGAATTGCAATCACTTTGGTTGGAATTCATTTCACTTAGCTCTAGTCATTTAGTCACCTAGAGTAAGCCAGTCATATAGGTTTCCCGTAAAAACAGTGAAAAAAGGTAGTAACAGAAGACATGATGAATGGGAGTCCACCTCATGAACTGTGAACACAGATAATGGATTCCCAGGAGAATGTGGCACCACAACACATGAAGTTTAAAAAAAAAAAAATCTGAAAAATCAAATCCAGCAACAAAAATCAAATTAATTATAAATACTGCATTAGTATTAGTTTTGACAGATTATGTTAGTCATCTCACTACTGACTTAGCAGTGCTCCAAATCTGCTTTCAATGATGTAACATTTCCAATATATTTACAATATAATTTTCTCAGATGGAGGTTCCAGTACTGTAAAAACCTCACTTTAGTTCCTGACTTAGTAATAACATATTGACATAGTGCAAATGCAATTTTAATTACACTAACAGAGTAATTTATATGTTCTTGCTTTTTATAAGGCAGTATCGTTCAGGATTCACATCTGTGTCAGTAATCCTATTTTGAGTCTTCTAAGAAGAAGAAAGGAACTATATGGTGTGCCTTTATTCTTGGTCAAAGTGAATTAGACCTTCAAATACACTCTGCACTGGTGCGGCCTCAATTTGAATATTGTGTGCAGTTTTGGTCAACACAATATAAAAAAGATATTAAGCTATTAGAAAGTGCCCAGAGGGTAACAAAGATGGTGAAGGGCCTTGGAGGGAAGCTGTGTGAGGAGTGGCTGAGCTCACATGGTCTGTTCAGCCTGGGGAAAAGGAGACTGAGGACAGACCTTTGTGCTCTGCAAATTCCTCACGAGGAAGAGGAGGGGCAGGCACTGATTTCTTGTCTGTGGTGACTGGTGGCAAAGAGAGGGGAAGGCCTGACGTTTTGTCAGGGGATATTTAGGTTGAATGTTAGAAAAAAGTTCTTCACTCAGAGGGTGTTTGGGCACTGTACTGGCTCCCCAGGGCAGTGGTCACAGCGCCAAGCCTGACAGAGCTCAAGAAGTGTTTGCACAATACTCACAGGTGTGTGGTGTCACTCTTGAGGTGTCCTGTGCAGGGGTAAGAGTTGGACTTGATGATCCTTGTGGGTCCTTTCCAACTCAGCATATTCTGTGATTCTGTGATCCATCAGGAGCTCAGATCTGCAATCATCCTTGTGTAGCTCAGCAAACAGATTTTGCTGCAGCATCCAATTATCTGCCCAGTTGATGCTGTTCCTAAGAATCAGTCCATTGAAACACTAGACCCCAAGAAGAAAGTTATGGGGATTGCTCATTTATTTTTATCTTACAAAATGAGCCTTTCCCTTTTTTCTGCTTCTCTCCATGGAGCCTGCCTTTGCCAACCTCCTAGACATTTGGAACAATGATATGCATATGTCTGCCTTGGATGTGTGAGGGGCTCTTACTTTCCCACACTGCTTCAAGCACTTGTTAATTACTGCTTCAGTGGGATGACAAGTACACCACAATACTGATTCTTAATTGCAAATAATTCCATATTTGCTTCATAGATAAAATATTTAGCGCCAGTTCCTTCGTCTGGTCTTCAAGAAAAAGCAAAGTTTTGTTTCTCAATAAGCTAGAGATTTAGACTTTGAATACCTGTAGATATATTTTTTAAGAATGAAGTGAAATAGGCTTGAAGTAACAATGGTGATTTGGGGATTCTTTTTTCTTAGACTTTTAGCAAGAGTAGGAAACTCTTAACATTAGCCCTATAAATACCATTTAATATAATATATATTATATGTAAGTTCTTTTATTGTCACATAGAAGTCTGCAAAGCATTTACAAACATGACCCTTAGATTCAAGCCTGTAGAAGAAACTTTACAAACCCCAACATCTTTCTAAAATGCTGTCTAGCTTGGGCACATTTTTAGTAGTTTTGGTCTCACACAGGGTCTGTTTGTTCTGAAGATTAGACCCTAGTGGAAAAAAGGCAATGAAGTCCGACCCTGAGTGCATCTTTCATCTGCCTGGGCTTTATTTATCACATACCCCTTAGTCTCTGAATACAGACAGAAAGGAGACTGTTTCAGGACAATTAGGTGGTTCTTTAAGGCTAGGTACCAGAGCTCCTTAGGAGCTACTTTGCCTCCAGATCTGAGTAGTTAGACCTAAAAGCAGAGAACATACTGTCTTGCTACCTTACAGTCTTTGCACATCTTCCTTTTCTCCAGAAAAAAAAAAAAAAAAAAAGAAAAAAAAAATCACAATTAGGAGCAGAGTCTTCTCACAAAACTAGTGAGAAAGATTTTTCTTCAAAGGCTCAAAGTTGTTTCCAAGAGCTTGATGATAGCTTATAGAAGTCGGTGAGGCAATACCATTTGATGAGATAGTACCTGCTATTCTACCATCCTGCTTAGAACTCATTAAAGAGGGGTTAATAAAAACTCAAAAACTTAGAACATTTAAGCAAGGACCTTTGATTAGAGTATAATTCTTATTTAACTTATTATGTTCTAATGCTACTACAAAGTCATTTATTTAAAATACAACAGTGTAATTAATATGTGCTGAGGGTAAGTTGGAGGAGCAGATATTCAAACCTATAATACAAACACTGTACCCCACCTGAGCTCCTAGATCTGGTATTAAGCGGTACAAATAATCTGCATTTGCTACTTAATGAGATTCTAAAATACACACATATTTAAAAATCTCATAACTCACATCTTATTTGGACATTAGTCTATATGGCAGCTCTGACACTGATCTGGGACAAGACTTAGGTTACTCAGTCTATTATCACATTTGTTTCCCATGTCTAAAAGTGGATTATGCTTCTCAATCACCTCATAGGGATGTTATAAAACTGATTTTGCTCAAGTTTGCAAAGCTTTTTGCAGTTCTTGGCTTACTGTCTGGAACTGGAGTGCAGTACACAAATGCCAAGTATTTCTACTATCCTACAGCAGCCTGGGACAGATTATTCACATGCCAGTTCTTTTACTCTGGGACATGTGGCTGCTGAGTCAAGTGGTGATGGGGCACATTGAGGACAAGGCAGACAAAATGCAAGCAGAAAAAAAACAGTTACTCTTAACACTGCAGAAAAATAAAACTCCCAGTAAAATCAGTCTTAATAAACAAGAGAACAATATAAACCCTTCTCTTTGGCAAGCTGTTGTATTCATAGCTGATTCTGGCAGCTGGCAACTGCAGATTATTAATGAAGCATTGGTAGGAACATAAGCAGTTTGAACAGGTTGATTATAACTGACTGAAGTCTACAATGCACAATATCAAGATACATTGTTTGTAGCATTTGCTCTTAGTTCGACCTTATTGCTTGCTTGCTACTTTTTTCCTTTTTTCTTTCTCCCTTTATAATTTCCTTCCACATCTATCCTTTCTTCTGCCCTCCTTCTTTTTTTCTCTTTCTCTCTTTAGTTCTCATACACCTAAGTAAGTTCAAATGTGTTGAAAACTGCAATAAAAATGTTGCATATCAGATGTTATAAAAGTGCCCTCTTGTTTCTCTCCTATTATTTGTTAACAGACACATGCAGCTCCTATTACAGTTAGCTGCGTTCTTGTTCACTGCTTACATAAATGGGATTTATACAGGGGAACTAGAAAGAACTCAGGAGAAAATCCTTGTGCACATCTGACAGGGTATGTAAAGGCTGAGGAATCTCTGTGTATTTGACAGTGAGGAGTGAGATTGATGGCTTCACTCAGGACCCACTCCAGTCACTATTCCCCTGCTGCTTTCCTGGGAGAGGGAAGGGGGTGTTCCTCGCCCACTGCTTGCCTATAAAGGCATAGGTATAAGCAATGTTCTCCTGCCAGCTTTAAGCACATGATGGAATTCATATGACTGACTAAAAACACTGGTGGTGATCTTTATTTACTCAAGCACTGTTTCTTTTTTTCTTATTTTGGTCTGGTACTGTGTCCTTCACTTGAACATCACCACACATGCTTGTTTTTATGATTTTTACCATATTTCTTTTTATTCTTCACAGCCCACAATAACCTATAAGGGTTTTGAAAAGGCATTTTGATTATCACTACTTTATTCCTTCATCTTTTGCTTCTTCCTTTATCAATGTTTGTGTCTACTAATGTAAAATTCTGGGGGTTTTTTGATTGCTGATGGATTTTGCACTTGTCATAATATTGCCTATATTACTCAAATCTTACTAGTTAGGCTCAGGTTAGAGCTGGGTATATTAATGGGTTAGACGTCTTTAGGAGGGATTCAGTTTCAGGGACTGTGGCAGGACCTTAAGTGGAGATTTTACAAGAGAATACTGCTTTAGGTCCTGGGCATGTATGGAATGTTTGAGATGTTTGATTTAACATTTGTGAGAAAATAAATATTTAGTTTCACCTTGGTACAAACATATATTTTTTATTTTTCTCCTCTTACCTTTTATTGACTGGAGCTAATATTGGCCATGATGATCATAAAGCAATATCAGGGAAGCTATTCTTAGCCATACTTCATGGGATAAACAGGAGGTGTGAGATACTATGATCCAGGCTCCTCTTCATGACAACATAATGCCCACTGTAGGATGGCAGACAGGACCATGCAGTGGCCTTTGCACAAATTTGCCTTTAGGTTAAGGCACAGGAACAGTCACTGCCCCTTTGCTTGTCTCCTTAATTCTCCTGTAATTTACTGTGAAGCTTTTAAAGGGAGGAAAGCGCAGAACTGTCAGAGCCTGTTCTTCTACCCTCAAGGGGTGGATATAGTGGGATCTCTCCAAACATTCATTAGTGACATTCAGGAACCTTCAGCATTCTTTTGACTAATGTGGTGGCTATGATTTTTCAAAGAGCTTTTGTATTATTTTTAGGAAAGGAGTGCTTCCTCAGTAAATTGATAAGCCCCTTCCATTTTTATGAAGAGCAATGTGTTGATGTTGTTTGCCATGACAAAAATTTATAATAGCGATAGAAGTGTTGTCATGTGAATATTAAATATGAAAACAAATATGTTGAACCCTTTGAAGTGTAAGAAAACAATAGTTAACCTTTTTTTCATGAAACAACCAAAAGTTTTCTCAGATGAGCAGAACAACAGCTTTTCTGGGATAGATGGCAAACTCTCGTTCTCTACTTCCACTTAACTCACAGAAATAGAATTCTGCTTTTTGTGGCAGTTTTGGGGTTTTGTGCTCTTGAACATGCAGTTGATCATTTTTATTTGTGCTCTAAGTTACAGTGGGCTTTCTGAGATACTCTTTCTTCTAATAGATCTGTATTAGCAAAAACAAAATAGTATTTAACGGTGTCAACAAAGTTAAGTCTCAGCAACCAGAATTGTTTCTATTTGTCCAACTTGCTCTAGTGGCATGCCCATGACTTCCTCTCTGAGTTTTCTCAGTGAACTAACATTAAACTGAGACTGGGATAAGCGGAAACAAAGTACATACCAGAGGTTATTTCTGGACGTGTGTATAAAAAGATGTATATGCTCTGTGTACAGAGCAAGAGATACCTATTGCTGCCAGCAGGAAATCTCAGTTATATGGTGCAGAAGCCAAACTACCTGGGCTTTTAAAATTTTGCCTAAAAGCCAGATGTTTTAGTCATTGATTTAGCTTCCCCCAGAGGTGTGCCGGCTATATGAGATTGTAGCTGATGTCTGCAGTCAGCTTCAGTGAATTGGAGAATCAAAAGTACACTGGGTTTCTATCACAGGGCTAACCTAGTAATAGGTAATCTTAAAAGCAACATTTTGCTTGTTTTGTGGTATATATTACATGCAGTGCTACATGGCATTTACCCTAAAAGTACTCCAGGCACTATCCCAAGAGATAAGTATACGCTGACACAGTTGGGTGTTTTTAGTTATTGTTAAGGTAATCATCTCACTCCCACTACTAATGCAGTTTACTGTGAGATATTGGAATATGCTGTAAGTGGCACAGAAGAAATCATGTAGAGACTTGCTGGTAATAACAGGTTGCATAACAGCAGCCTACTCATTGTTAGTATCTGCAGTTTTCAACACTAGTATGGCAGGAGACCAATCAAGAGTAATAAGTTGCCTAAATGCCCAAAAAAGAAACAGGGAGAAAAGAAGAATTTGCAGTTCATACTGTCTGTGTTGCCTGTTTTATATAGAAAAAAACACAGTGGACTCCAGTTCAGTGTTTAATAACAATGGTGTTTGTTAGTGCAAAAAATCTCAGAAATAAAGAATGGACTTTCACTGCTACGTATTTTCTAAAAAGGTAATGCAGAATGTAAAAAACATAAGGTTTTAGATATGAGGATGATATTAGCAATATGAAATTTATTTCAGTCTTTAGAAGTTTTATGTGGATTTGAGCTGCCCAAAGGTGTTGGCTACACCTCTTAGAACCTCTGTATCATGGTGGTGGCAGGTCTTATGATCAATTCTAAAGTAGAAGAGCTGTGGAAATCTTCCTGATGTCTTCTGATATGTGGAAACAGCAAAATTAGTACTATAAAGCTCTACCTTGTTCCTGCAAGTAATATCAACATCAAAATATCAAAATCTTAAAAGTAAAATGTGGAATTTTAATATTGTGTGCTTATTTTATGGATACACAGGGAATTTTAAATCTCTGCTTATATCTCTGCTTTTCAGATGGTCGCAATTTGTTCCTCTCTGATATTGTTGATGATGATGGTTTTGCTGCAATACCAATAAATCTCACTAAAACTTACATATAGCATTTACTTATAATTTAGGTGTAACTTTTTTCCATTGTTGTTTGTCCTTACTGTAGATGGTAGAGCTACATAAATTAACCCACACAAACTAGTCACTTTGCAATAAGTGACTAATTGCAAATACAACTTCAGTGACTGAGATCAGTGATTTTTAACAGTTGCCACATTTTGACTAGGCTATTGGAAATATTCTTGACACAAGGTTTTTTGCAGAACAGCTTTGCTTCTAAAAACAGTCTTGTTCCCATGAAAGCTGGAAATTGATCTTTCCTCTGAGGGTTTTTTATGATCCCTGCACATGACTATTGAATAATATAGTTTGATATGGAAAAAAGGAAAATAAAAATGACATCTTGTTTCTTTCCTTGTTTTTCAGTCTAGTTGGAGAAGAGACAGAGACCAAAAAATGCCACCTACCACAGGAGCGCCAGATTACCCACCTCCTGATGGAGGCTGGGGATGGGTTGTGGTCTTTGGGGCTTTTATCTCCATTGGATTTTCCTATGCCTTCCCCAAAGCCATCACAGTGTTCTTCAAAGAAATACAAGAGATCTTCCACACATCATATAGTGAGATAGCTTGGATATCATCGATAATGTTGGCTGTCATGTATGCTGGAGGTAAGACATTTGTGAAATTAGTAAATAGCATTGCTTGGTTGTTTTTTTCACATGGTCCTAAAGCATTTTTTTCCCCTTAGGGCCTTTTCTTTGTTCCTCCACCTAAGTTTTAGGTAATTTGGATTAAAAAATATTTTTCAATCTTTCCCTAAATTCACAAAGTTTGAGAGTATAATTTCCCAGCAAATCAATGCCTAAATAATTTCTTCTACATCTAGGGGGTCATTTTCCACTGCCTTGGTGAGATCTCTCAGTAAATCCAATGATGAAGCTTAATCACAGAAATTATGGCAATGAGGGTTCATTCTTGAGACACAGGTATTCCCTGTAGACAGGGGTTTTATATCTGGTCCTTATTTGTCCTAAAATCCTATTTTCATTTAGGCCCAGAGTGATGTTTCAAACATGCCATTTGTATGACAGCTAAGATGCAGACAATCTTATTCTTGGGACTGAACAGTGAACATAAATTGTCTGATACCTTTTTTCTTGTAAGCAAGCAAGTAAAGAACGAGACAGATGTAAAAGGATTTTAAAGTACAAAGCTATGTTTAAGAACTAAGTGTCAAATCTGCTTTGACAGGCTTTGTGTCCATCAACCCCAAAGACTAACTTGTTAAATTCTGCGTGGTTTCTTCATTTTTTTTCAGAACTTTTTTCTCTTTTAAGTATTGGTGAGAGCAAGCTGCTGCTTAGGCAAAACACTTAGACCGTTCAAAGGTGTGAATTACATTAATTCAGGCATCAGAATTGGTATTTCCCTTTCTTTTAATGTTAAGAGGTAACCATCTGGAGCATCTGACTATTTGCAGTGCTGGAGCAATTAAATGCATACATTTATAAACATGTGTTTATGTATATGTACATGTGTGTGAATGTCCAGACAGACTGAAAACATTGTGCTGATAGCATACTGATACTGAAACTCTTTAATCACTGAAGAGTATAGCTGTGGTATTTTCCAGAAGTGGTATCTGTGTACTAGTAAAGTACAGTGTCACGTCCAACAAATGAATGAAGTCTCATTTTCAGCATGGTAGTTTTTTTATCTCTATGTCTATGCTCTGACACATGAATGGCCCTTACCTTATTTAGCAGTCAGGGAAGTAGGGAGCATGCCTACAGAGAGGATCAGGCTATCTGGACTGCTCTCTCCAACTACCTCTTTTTCCCCTCTGACTGCAATAATGAAGCTGGAGCCATCATAGCATTAGTTGATGGGATGGAAAAATGGACCTTTTTTTCGAATTCTGTCATTCACAGACACCTTATGAAAGACATCTTGACAGATGGTATTAATATCAACAAAAGCATGCAATTCAGATATTTTGATAATATTTTTATTCATATACTAATAGAAAATTGTAAGTTACTCACATTCTGGTGGAGAAACATAAAGGATTTTATAGGATGAGAGACAATAGTCACGTTAATTCACCAATATTCACGAGGTGAAGACATAACTTGAAGCAATCAAGAGTGGAGTAAAAGAGGGTATGTCTCATCACATTCAAGTCCCCCCTAATGCAGGACTTTCTTAAGGGTGCATCAGCACTTGCACTGTGGAGTGTATCGATGTAATTGTGGAGGCCTCTGAACGAGTGCTGAACCCGTCTGGGGCATAGGAAGAACACAGGTGTTGAAAAGCTGGATTTTTTTTCTGCTTTCTCTATGCTGTGACTTGCTGACCCTGAGCTCCTTTAGCTCTGTAAATCAGGTTTGCTCTATAGTGCAGGTGTTGCTATGTTGTGTTCTCTGCACAGCATTTATTTTATGCCATTTCTGTCAGGTCAAAGTTCACCCAGGTTTTATTAACAGTGCACATCTCAGGACATTTAGCTGTGGTCATTTCTGTCTGTAAGGTTCAATGTGCAGAACTTTCCTATTAAATACAAAAGATTCAGTATTTCTGCCTTTTCTCTAATACTTCTTTGACTGTTCAGATTACCAGTTACTAACTCCACTTGTATATTTACATTAAAAATTACAGAATTGTTTGCTATTCATTCTGCTAACACCTACCCCATTTACTACGAAGATTATCAGCACAGGAACAGTAAGCAGAGTTGTTTGGATATCTTGTTACACACTAGTGGTTTTAAAATGCTGAGAATGACGACCCTGCCTGATATAAACACTCTTTGAAGCCAAAGCTTCTCTAGGACCACTTCCTAAAAACTAGGCCATTTAGACAATCACTGGCAGAATATGAAATAGCAATCCGGAAAAACGTTTCTGAAGGAAATCACTTCATTGTTTTTACTGTCTGAAGGTGGTTTGATTCTTTCTTCACATTTGATGTGCTGTAATGTGAAATACACGTTCAGGCCACAAGGTACATTGTTTACTATGAAGTGTGATACATACACCTGCTATGAGCACTGTTCATCATGCTACTAATGAAGGTAACCTGAAAACATCTAAGATCTGTCATCCTCATTACAGCTTAGCATTCAACCTATTAATCATCACAGTGGGGTCAGTGAATAAGTTAGAGACTGTGCAGACACTTTTTGCTTTGGAGGCTGCACCCTCTTTCAGTAATTAGCTAGCATCTGTGTTTCAGCAACAAGGTATTAACTTACCTTTCAGTGCCTCAGAAAAAAGCTCCAGTAAGGAGCTAAAAGAATGTTAATTATATTTATCACTTACTTCATACTTAGAATAAATGGCATTAAATTATAGCAGACCATCTGGCAATCCATATGGTCTCCTGCAGTCCTGGTTAATTCCAGCAAATAGGTCAAGCACAGCATTCACCCTGTTAGGAAAGCACCAGGCAGAGGTGACAAATCTGATAAATCAAATCGATATGAAACTCCTTTTCTCTCTCAATTTGTCACAACATGCAGTTCCATACTGTTTTCTGTTGTGTTTTAGAGGGTCGGTTTGTTTGTTTTCTTAGGCTCTCTCTTCCTTCTTCCCCCACCCCCAACCTTTTGATGTTTGTTAGACTTTACTAAAAAGGCATCCCAAAAAGCAAGATCCAGTGATGTGATTAAGGTTACAAGTATTGCACAGCCTCTGCTGTTCAGACCATGCTTGATAAAAGCATCCTCTGGAGAAGAGCAGTTGTTCAGTCTCCATGGTAACTCCTTCTTCTGCCTCTTTTGAGCAGAGACTGTCAATTGCATTAAATTAAGGGTGATGCGTTTGTGATGGATTCCTTCACCCACGGGACTGAGTTTGGGACCACCAGACTTTTGTCACTGGAGGACAGAAGCTGGGATAAAATGGAATTAGTTGAGTTATCCTGACAGCACAATCTGTGTTCTTGTATGTGTATGAACAGATACGTGTATAAAATGCATGTATGTATTCTTATGTATATAAAATCTATGTGTCCATATACTTACAGAGTCATATTTCTGCTCCAACTCACAGACAAATTAAGGAATTAAAGAAAAAAGGTCAAATGCATTTGACCACAAGTTCTCTTAGTTCATTCTTCTCTTTTCCAGACCTTTACCTCTCACTTGGTGCAGTGTTATCAGCTAAAGGTGATTAAAGAGCTTCTTATCAGAGCTTGATCTGTTTCCTGTAAAAATGTTTTCAATGCTTTCAGTGTGGGTTTGATAGGAGCCATAGTGGCAGCTATGAAAGCCATGTGACAAGTCTGGTGATTTCAGACAGAGCTGACCTTGAGTTTTAGATTTCCTCAGGGAAAAAGCAGTTTGTTCGTTCGCTGGTCCTTAACTCTTTTTCTGTCATTTTTCCAAGAACAGTTTCCAAGAACAGTCTGTGTTTTTTGTTTCTTTTCTTTGTTTGTTTGTTTTTTTCTCAAAAAGAATTTTTTGGGTATAACTTTAAGTTATGAAAATTAGCTTGAGAGCTGATAAATCCTTCAAGCCATACCCAGCTGTGAAATGTGGGACAGTCTTGCTGGTCTGAAGTTCAGAAAACATAAAAGGTTCATTTAAATTCTGGATATTATTTCTGAGTAAATAGTTTAAAATGCATCTTTAGGCTGCTTTTGAAGAAAGATGCTATAAAAATGTACGGAGAGGCCGCTATAATTTTTCAAAACACGCTCATACTTAAAAAATGTAGCATTTAATATCTTCCTTTCTCGTCAGTATTGCTTAAGTTATTCAAGTCTGAAGTTAAGCGTTTCCAAACAGTAACAAACCCTTGAAGGATTTTTCATGTGACAGCACAAAAGTAACCTATAGACAAGTCCTCATTTTGACTTTGTCTAATATTAATTTGGAAAACAACGTATCATATGGTATGTTCAAAATATTTGTGATTTTATCTCAGTGGGTGTTTTGGTGATATTGCTGTGAAGATGAAATGGCGTGCACAGTGGAGATGACAGTTGTGAAATCCATGTAACACAAACAACAGATGGTTATGGATTTTTACTTTTGGGTAGGACCTGGGCTCCTACACTTTTCTTCCTCCCTGATAACATTTTCTAATTTTGGTTTTACAAATACTGGCACAAGGAATTCAGTGGCCATCCATATGGAGATTGAGAAGCTTTCTTGAATTGACCTATCTCCTTTGTTGTCAGGGGCAAGTGCTTTTCCCCATCAGAATATGCAAAGTGTTGAATTTTAATAACCTCATTTAGAGTGCCCTTGAAAGCAGAACTTGCTAACTTTCTGAGTGCCTCATGGGCATGAGGGAATACTTCACATTTAGTCTAAGATGTATGTAAAACATCTATGTCAAGTTAATTTGTGACTCACAGATAAAGGAAAAGGAGTCATAATGAGGTTTCACAAGAATAGAACATTTTGACTCTTACTAGCAAATGGAGATAAGAGTAACAAAATACTATAAATATACATTAGTTCAGTTCTTAAAAAACAAGACCTGAATGCTAAAGCCTGTGAAGGGTAATACAGCCAGGTCTTGTATTTCTTGGAAGGCTTTGAGTTTTAGTAAAACTTGGTGTTGCAGGGTAGTGTTCTACAGTAGCAATAGGATGTTTTAAACAGAGGTGTTTTAAACAGAAAGGTCTTCCTAGATGTTTAGAAAACACTCTACAGTGGTCAAGGGAAGAAATGTGAAAAAAAAAAAAAAGCTTATCTGTTGTAGATGGTTTTACACATTTTCTTTTCAAACAGGTTTGTCACCCTACATACAGGAACAAGCTGTTTTTTTTACTCTGCAACTTGTTACATTTTGCTAAACAGAAAAGATCTAATTGCTAAATGTTCAGTGCCTTCTGGGATCAAATTTTGTCAAGTTTTCATGAATATAAGGTTTTACTGGGATCTGAATGTACTCAGGAAGCCAGTCTCAAAGCTCCCACTGAGTGAAATAAGGAAATTTTTGTCTTTTATTGTATGCTTGTGTTAATTTTGAGTAATTGTCAGAAATTGATACAGAGCTCCCATTGTGTTTCTATGAGCCTCTACCTATGAGCCATAGGGCATTGGTCATACATACAATCACCTGGGGTTTGCTTTAGAGGCAAACATGGCAATGCTGGGTTAATGACTGAACTTGGTGATCTTAGAGGTCTTTTCCAGCCTTAATAATTCCATGTTTCTATAGAAATATTTGTGGCAACTTAAATTTAATTAACATGAGCCTTTTACTAAAGCAGGTCTCATTTACATACAAGTAGGCAATATAGATTACATAATGAATATTAATTAATAACTCTTTCCCTTTGTAAGACTGCCTTGATCTTAATTTGGTTTTATAGACAGGGATTTCAATAAGTAAATCAATATTGACAGCTTTTTTATCTGCAAAAATGATGCTTTTTTGATTTCCACTTAGTTTCAATTAATAGGTCAAAGTCTAACAATAATAAATAACATGCATCTTTTTCTAAGGGGCTAAAAGTTTGGGTTTGTTTAAGAAAGGTATCAAGGGACAAACTGAGGCCTTTGATATGTTCATAGAGCTTGTAAAACTTTGAGGAAAGAATGCTTATTTTGTGAGCACTGCAAATGTTGGATTAGTTCCCATATAGTTTTTCACTGGACCATACAATGGTTGTGTTCGTGATGTGTGTTGGGTAATTCAAAGGTAATGAAACAATGGTCTAGCACAACTGGGAATCATGAGACATTTATGCAGATACCAGAGAAGAACTGTGGGGAAGGAAAAGTCTGTGTATACCATTGTAGTCACCCAGCACTTCAAATGAAATAATAAACCCAGCACTTTACAAAGAACTTATTATAGAATTTTACTGGTCCATTGTTTTGGAATGTCTAAGAACTATTCCCTTGTTTATTTTGGAGGGTATATTCAAGGAAAACAGAGTTGTACTGATATGTTTAGAAGATATTCTAAGCCAGTATCAAATGGCAACAGCTGAGATGTACTGTGATTCATAAAGATATGTAGTTCTGCAGTCATTTAGAGAAATGTATGTGCCAGGGACTTAGTGACAGGTTTGTGGTGATGCCAGAGGAAAAACAGAAATAAAAAAATGTGATGGTTTAGAATGTGTTTTATTATTATATTGGGCACTCTTTAAAATGATTTACTGGTTTTGAAGATATTTGCAAAGACCACATGGTACATGTGTTTAAATGTATAAACCATATGAAGAGTTTTTCAGGAGTCAGAACCTTTTCATCTAATAGTGATATTCTATTGGGATTCTGTATGTCAAAGGATACAAACAAATGCAGCTTTAGTAGGTATTACATGTTTTGTTGGTGCATACAAGCCAAAGAAAATCTTGGCTTTCTTTTCCGCAGATTTTGGCAGGTATTTTTTCATTGTCAAAAAACAGTTAAGTATTTGCATTGCAGCTACCCAATTTTTGTCTGGGGGAATATCTACTATGACGTGACATCCAAATAAAAGAATGTGATTAAAACAGGAGCTCTGTTGTGAAATAAGATGTTAGATGAACCTCATATAGTTCAAATACATTTTTTACAGTTTCTCACTGTTGATGGGCATGTGTGCCCTGCTTGGTTTCCTATGTGTAATGCTTTGAAACACTTGCCATTAAGAGCTTTAACATTTATAAAACTTTGAAGAAAGTAGTGGTATCCTTACAGCTGGAGATAATATGAACAGGATTCACATGTTTAGTCTTCCTCAGCATAGGCACCTACATCTGACCAGTAGTCTGGACATCTTCTGTTGTCAGTCAATAAAGATGGGAATTTCAAATTCATTCCTTCTGAAGCTGAATGCCTGAAACACATCAAATATAAAGACTTTTTTGGCTTTTGATTGCTAAAATAATCTAGAGGTAAAGTTCAAATTTTGTACAAATCTGAGTTGATGCCACTGTACGTGATTGTTGCACTACACTAATACATTATATTTTGCTACCTAGAGACCTTGAAATCTAAGAACCTTCTTATTAGAGATACACACTCACTGTTAGGGATTTTGAGCTTGTTGTGTTTAAGGTTTGATTTTTTTCTTTAATCTTCTTTTATGTTTAATGGGTTATAATTCTCCCACGCTCCAGTGACATTGACTCAGTTGCATTAGTTTTAATGTTATTAAAAATACCTGGTAATTTTAACAGTGCCTTTGAGCTTGTAAATTTTCTCTTACCTTGCAGTGACTTTCCTCATACTTGTAATTCCCTTTCTTCCATACCCAGATAAGAAAAAAACACAGCAGGTTTGTCTAATAATTAGCCAAGTTTACATTCTTCTGTAGCTGATTATAAGCTGACAGGAATCTGTGGATCTGTTATATTTTCTTATGTTCTGTGAATGATTTAAAGTTAAATACAGTTCAGCCTCTTTTGTAACAAGATCCCCAAACACTTCTCTTATCAGTATCAGCTGGCATCACCAAGCTGGTGGTATTCACCCTATTGAAGTAATTATTGGATATAACTTCTGGTTTATTTGTTAGCAAGCTTATCTATATTTCATAAATGGAAAACAAAAACCAAAGGGTACAGCACAATTTGACCTTAAGTATGAATTTCCTAACTTCAACTTTAATTTATTGGATTACATAGAGTTCCAGTGCTGCAAAGTTCTCTGAGAAGTCAAGAATCAGGCACCGTGACTGTAAGGATATTCATTGAAGCAACAGATTCTGTAACAAAACACTTCCAGGCAGTGACCTGAAATTGTATGATTCTTACATGGGAAGAGAATGTAGTCAACATTGGAGATAATTCTAAGGTGCCCATGCCCCCTTACCTGAACAATCACTCGGACAACTACACGTTGCAGAATGAGATTTCACAGAATTTCACAGAAATGATGTGGCAGTTCATCTCAGAGAGAGATTCAGTGTCTGTTAGGTGACTGCATGTACAGTAATAAACAACACATTTGGCTTGTATTAAAATAAGAAACTGTACATTTGCAAGTTTCCTAAGACTGGTAATGAAATGTAATATGATACCTAATAACCTTGAAAAAAATGTTTGTACTAATTTTGAACTAAGAGGAAGAATTAGTTCATGGTAATGCCACCCAGGTATATTTTTAATTTGTTTATTTATATGGCAGAACACATTAGATATATTTCAGAATGAGTTTTTTGAAGACTTTTCATTTAACTGAAAATTCTGAGGCTTACAAATTTTATTTCAGCTTGGGAATAAAATTGGTATTAAAGCATAAATTTAGTTCATTGTTTTAATTTTCTGTATTGTTCCTTAAAATCAACTAGCATGCCACATAATATGTGTGGGAGAGATTCTCTTGTCTTCTACACAGCACCATAGTTTATACCTGTGGAAAGACTGTGCAAGGTTGTTACATTTGCCATTGTGATTTAGAAGCTCTTCATGTTTACTTACTCAAATGTAAACAGTAAGCTGAGTGCAAAGCACTTGACCCTATGCTCAGAGAACCAGAGCTGAAGTGGCAAGTGGGGTTAAGACAAGAACAAATTTGTATTATGGAATTTCTTCCAGTTTATTTCACCTGACGTTATAAAAAAATTACCTGACAAGGTGTTCAGATACAAACATTGCTTTCCAGTAAGATGTATTGAAACTTACCAAAGAAACATAGTTTCTCCTGTAGGAAGAAAATATTACTTTTCCCAGTAAACCTCAGTAATTATCACAGTCACACATGGTAAATCTTTGCAGAAGTAGGTATATTTCATTGGATTATTTTAATATGTTCTTGCTGAAGAATATCAACATAATTCTTTAGCTGAAAGGTGACTCCAGAAATGCATGATGCTCAGGCAGTATCTGTAATACAAATCATGAAAAGCCTGTATTTTAATGGGCACTAATTTATTTTGAATTTATGATGAATCACAGTCATTAGGAGGAAGCTGCTTCACATTACTAGATGGAGAATAAGGTTTCTGCCAGTGGCAGGTTGTTTTATTTCTTCACAGCAGGTAAAAAACCCCTCCTTGTTAAAAAGCCACACAAATACTACCTTCAAGTGCAACAAGCTGGGACTAGGTCACCAAGCCTCTTCATGTTGCATTTTGGAGCAGAGCTCAAATACTCCTTGTTCAGGTAAGCAGACCTGATCTAGACTTTCCCACCCTCATGCCTTTAGAAAATCTTGTCTATGGAGGTACATCCTCTGCTACTACAAGGGAAAGGACTGTGTAGAGAATGTTATGAATGTTGCTTCCTCTCTAGTCCAGCCAAAATGCAAATGACATAATGGTCTTTGTCCAATTCCCTCATAATATATTTCTTGTTCACTGTCCAAATCCCAGGCTTTTTCTACTAATGTTTCATTACTTTTTCACTCCTGACTTGGTCATAATTTACTCTAATTTTGATTGAGTTCACAAAATAAATGGCATGTGACTCTACACAGAGAACAATTTAAAAATTTGAAAGTGCATTAAGTAAAACTTTTTCTAAAGTAGATGGAAATCTAAAAGTTTTTTATTTTTTTCTATAAAATAGAGTTTAAGCCTGGTGATACTAATGTGTTAAGTGCATTTGGAAATAAACTTAAAATGTTATTGACAATGACCTAAATATGATGACTTCTCTGGGCACTTCCAAGTTATAAATACATACATACAGATTTATACTTCTCATCACATTTATTCTAAGTATGTAGATGAGATTTAATGATCCACTCATGATCCATAATTTACTGAAAGTGGTCCACAGAAACATCATAGGTAATAGATTCAGTATTTTCAATTTGAAGTTTAATTATACAGTGCAAAACTGAGAGCAGAAAGGAATGTGATAAAGGAGCAACTGAGAAGAAGCATCTTATGCTTTCTCTGAAATTACATATTACTGCCTGTAACAGTGTATAAGGAATAATTTCCAAATTGAGTTAGTTATAATATTCTGGAAGAAAACAAATAAATTGTAGGATGAGGGGCAGGATGGAAATGGGATATTGTATGAACTTTAATATGATGGGCAATTTGTAGAAGACAGAGAAATCTAAATGACAATATTAATCTTAAAGTTGGCTGAATTTTTCAGTGTGAATGCATTATCTAAAAAATGTACTGGTTTGATTAAGAGGCAATATACTCTACATTCTTAAGAACTACTCAATAGCTTGGGCTATTGTATTTGTTATGACTTTTTGCTCTCCAAAATTCTGCTAGGCAGAATTTACATAGTAGTATTCCAGGAAAAGTAGATAGGGATTTTTAAGTAGAGGTATAAAAATAATGAATGATTATAGGGAATAATCAATAGAAGGTGGTGAGTAATGAACATTTACAAATATTGTGTTCACAAGTGCATACATACAGATTTTTAGGAAAGGCAGCCATTCCTCAAAGAGGAAGGAAGAAAGAAAAAAAGGAAAACCATTGTAACTATCTAATAACATAGTTTAGGAAAAATATCTGTGAGGAATTAAAATATTTGCATGAACTCCTCAGATTGGTTTTAGTTTTTTGGTGGTTCTTTTTTATTGGTTGGTTGGAGGTTTTTTGATTTTTTTTTTTGTTTGTTTGTTTTTGTTGGTTTTTTTTGAACACTGTTTTAGTTCCCAACAGCTATCTCTTAGATTAGCTACATATCTCTTATTTTCAAGTTACTATAATTTTTACAGTGGTATAGTGTAGCCTCTGTCCTTTTTTTTTTTTTTTTCAGTTTTATGATCTGCAGAAAATCACCTCCCCCTTTGTAACAGCAGAATATACAGAACTTGTTTGGCAATCTGGTTCACAGTCAGCAAGCTGTAAAGACAGGTCTGACAGCTAAAAATTGTAACCTGCTTTGGAAAGGTGCAAAGTACTTAACTCTAAATCTTCAATTAGAAATTTTTGAGTTCTTTGAACGTGAAAGCGTGAGTTCAGAAGGTTTCAGTTGAAAAATACTTATAAATGGTATAAGTGCCTTCTATTATCCCTAGAAAAAACCAACCTGGTTTTATAGTTGAATCCATCAATCAGATGAGGGAAAGCATTGGGGTTTTTTATTTTGTGTTTGTGTGAGTATGTAGTCTCCGTGTCTGGGCATAGCAGTTTTTAAATAAGATTATTTTTGAGACAGAAAAAATATTAGATAGTTTCTTTATCTATCTACTATTAGATAGACTGGTTATCTCTAAATAAACATCTAGTTTCTGATTAGTACTAATTTCCCTTTGTTCCCTCAAAGTAGACTTATTAGAATTTCTTTTAAATATTCAGAATATTAATTAATTAATATCAGGGATACTTTCAGTTCATGTACTCAAAAACAGATATTACCAAATTGAACTTAGCCTTTCATTTCAGCCATCTACGGAGACAGAAGGATAATACTCCAAAGATCGTATCTCAAAAAAAAAAACAAACCACTACACATTTTCATGAGAACATTTGAGTTATGCCTCATGAAATACCTTAGAGTTATGCCTCATGAAATTCCAAATGAATCCCTGAAAGAAATGGAAATTTAATTTATTATTACCTTGTATAGTGTATAATGCTGTAGATAATTACATTTATTAATATTTATATATTAGTATTATTATCTTTACTGTATTTCCAGGGAGGGATAGTGAATAAGTCGTTGTTTGTTTTTTCATTTGAAGGACGAGTAGCTTTTAATGGCACAGGTTCATTGTGCATTTACCAGTAATATTATTTAAGTTAAATCCCCAACACATTTTTTGAGTCAGAAAAGTTGTTTTAAATTTAGATTCTTGCAAGCTTATGACATTCTGAGAACTTAATTGCTTAATTGTTTAATACATAGCTTTAAATTCCTTGTCTTTCTTCTGCAGAAAACTTTCATTAATTTTTCCCAATCCCTCATTATATGCCACTGAATTTTCTAGTGTTCATGTCAATACACTACATTCTCAAGTTACAAGCTGGTTACTTTGGTTTTCTGTGAAGACATGATCATTTTTCTGGGAAGGTTTTTTGAAATGCACATATGCAATTATGCTACTCCCCTTTACAGAGTCATGCAGACCATTTCTGGAAAAATATGTGCTTGGTGTTACAGGATTTGTGTTTAAATACAGCTCTCTTACAGGTGCTTGTGTTCCATCTTGTTCTGTTCTTTCTTCTCTATTGTTTCCTACCTTTTTCTAAGCTGAAAGAGTAGTTTTTGAGAATATCTGTGCATGGGCTTCACTCAGTGATACTGAGTGTAACAGGAAACCAAATATAAGGAATATTTTTAAAAATGCTGAAATATTTTTCTGCACCTTATTTCTTTTCATAATAAAGATGTCAATGTGAAATTTGGGCAGTTAATTTTGGGCCAGAGCTTTTTTAGTCAGTGACCATATATGTTTCTGAAATCTGCTGAGTGTTCAGTAGCTCATAGAATTACACTCATTTTCTATTAGAAATGACAAAGTTTCATATTGCTCACTTCCAAAAAAAGTAATAATTTATCTTAAAGTCTTCTGCATTGTGATCGAGTGTTTTAGCCTTTCATGAAAAAAATTCGCCAGCAGAGCGTGTAAAACATAATTAATATAAAGCATTGATACGTATCCATGTAAACAATAATCAGCATGGCTACTCCTTGATTAAAAACTGGGCATTTTTCCAACTTTTTAAAATTCATAGATATAGAACAATTTGCTAACTTGAAGACATTTTCTAAATTACATGGTCCATAACTCCATACACATTTGTGCCCTAACAAACAAGAAAAAAAACCTGCAAGCCAAACAAGAGCTTTAATCAAAATATGTAAAGCCCTTGATTCATGTCTCTGATGTATCGCTAGAAAAACACAAAATACCAAACCAGATCAAGGATCTGTGATTCCTCCATAAAAGCAATACATTTAGAGCAAGTGCCAGCAAAAGGCAGCTTATCTTTGCAGTCAGGCATACCTGTTTGTGACTTGAGCATTTCACTTCAAAACTTGCAGGTGTAACCTTTTTGGGAGGAGAAACTGTGAGGAAGCAGCTAGAGCTGAGCACTCTTCCATCAGTCAGGCCCACACAATTACTGTTTATTACTGAGGAATAAATATTATTTATTCCTCATAAATCTTCTAAGGAATAGATGAAGGTCAAATTAACATTCATTAGAGATCAAGAGATAGAAACTTGGTAGAGTACAAGGCTCCTTCAGGACACAAGTGAGAATGTGAGCATTCAGAGTAATGACACTGAGAAAATGTAGTTAAGAGCAGGGGAAGTGGAGAGCCAAGTGTGATGGATGGTTGAGCAACTGACTGCATCCTCCCTGGCAGGTTGAGCTTCTAGCTGCTGAGCTCTCCTAACTCACAGTCTAGCAATCCTAACTTGATGTTACACCTTTCTGCTTGGTGGTATTTACTGCAAGAGTATTTTTTTCTCATTGCTTTCTGTCAAGGTTACTGTGTTATCTAGGTTTATGGAATCAGTGCAGCCAGTTGTAAATGTTATATGAAATGGGGAAAAAAATATGCTGCCAAATGCACTGAGGAACTACAGGCAAAACTTTCCAATGATTCTTGAATTAATTTACTTCATTGGTGTTATACAAACACATAGGATATGTCAGAAATGCAGGTTACCATTCCCAGAAACACGATAAAGAATACAGATAGAAAAAATAATACAAAAACAGTTGTATGACTTTTTAACATTTCTAATTCTTTTTTCTGTGTAAAACCTGTCCAAGAGTACTAAAAGAATTTAGCCAAAGGTTTTTGAATGAGAGATAAGACTGTCACAGAATGCATAGTATTTTGACTTAGTCCTGCTTGAGAAACAGCATATTTTGAAAATATTTTCCAAGTTAATGAACAGGTTTTAAGCATTTTGAGTTGCTTTTCCTCTGACTACCAGAGATAGGAATCCATTAGCAGTACTAAGTACTTGCTTAAAGCCTTTGTGATTGAATGAGTTTTTGTTAGTGGACTTCATATTTTATTAAAGAAAAAAAAGAGAGAAAAAGTTGAACTGCTCTTAACAAATAGTTTATACTAATATTAATTCTTGGAGCTTCTTGGACTTTTCCAACCTTGCAGGAAACAGAAAGAAAATATAAACCTTCACTGGAAAAATACCTGCATTGACTCTGCAGACAGATGGCTGAAAATGTGCTTAAACGACTTGACAGGATGCAATCCACAATGTTGCAATAGTGCAATTTGAAATACTATTATATTTATTTTCAACTTCTTTCAGCAATTCACTTAATTTAAATAAACGTCATATTGTTCAGACCGAGTCATTTCATGTTGCTTTGGGTCAATGACACTCTGAGCACTGTAATGGCATTGTCAATACATGCTAAAAAAATTATCTTTTTATCAGGAAAGTTTATCTCTAGTTCCATAATAAGATTAATGGAGGTAGAAAAATAAAAATGCATAAATGCACTGGCAGTATGCAAAACAAATTACAGTATGATCTCTATTTATATCACTGTGCTATAGCAGTAAGAAGTCAAACTAGGACTAATGGAGCAGCTCTTCCTAGAAGCTTTGCTAAGACACATGGAAAACAGGGAGGTGATTCAGGACAGCCAGCATGGCTGCACAAAAGGCAAGTCCTGCCTGACCAACCTATTGGCCTTCTGTGATGGGGTGAAGGTTTACAGATATCATCTCTCTGGACTTCTGTAAACTCTTTGGCCTGATCCCTCACATCTTTGTCTCTAAATTAAGAGATGGACTTGATGAATAGACTCTTAGCTGGATAAGGAATTGGTTGGACAGCCACATCCAGAGGGTAATGGTCAATGGCTCAGAGTCCTGATGGACATCTGTGACACATGACGTCCCTCGGGGGTCTGCGCTGGGACCATATTTATTATTATAATTGTCATATTTAATATTTTCATTAATGACAGGGATGAAGGGATCGAGTGCACCCTCACCAAGTTTGCAGATGACACCGAGCTGAGTGGTGCAGATGACACACCTGAAGGATGGGATGCCATCCAGAGGGACCTGGACAGGCTTGAGCAGTGGGGCCATGGGAATCTCATGAGGTTTAACAAGGCCAAGTGCAAGGTGCTGCACCTGGATGGGGCAAACCCTGGTATGGGCACAGGCTGGGGATGAACAGATCAGAGCAGCCCTGCTGAGAAGGACTTGGGGGAGCTGGTACAGGAGAAGCTGGACATGACCCAGCCATGGGCACTCTGAGCACAGAGAGCCAAACGTGTCCTGGGCTGCATCCAGAGCAGCGTGGGCAGCAGGGGAGGAAGGGGATTCTGCCCCTCTGCTCTGTTCTGCCTCTATATTCTGCAAACTGCAGTGCTGCATCCCTCTGTGAGACCTTCCACAGGAAGGACCTTGTTGGATCAAGTCCAGATGAGGCCACCAAGATGATTAGATGCAATGATTAGAGTGATGGAGCATCTCTCTTGTGAGGAAAGATTGAGCGAATTGGGATTGTTCATCCTGGAAAAGAGAGGGCTGATGGGTAACCTGCAAGAAGGATGGAGAGGAACTTTTTTGCAAATGACCTTAAAGGGTTTGAGAAAGATGACTTTTAAAGTCCCTTCCAAGCCAGGCCATTTTATGGCTGATGCTATGATTTAGTTCCAGCCCCCCTGCCATGGACAGGACACCTGCCAGCAGACCAGATTTTTTAGAGCCGCATCCAACCTGGCCTAGAACACTCACAGAGATGGGGCAGCCACAGCTTCTCTGGGCAACCCCTTCCAGCACCTCACCAGCCTCACAATGAAGATTTTCTTCATGACATCTAATCTAAACATACTCTCAACATCCACAATTTCTCTGTGCACAAATGCATGTAAATGCTCTTTTGAGCCTTTGAAACAGAACATAGGTGTCACAGTATTATAGACTGTATGAAACATCATAAACAGCTCCAAAATGCATGATCCCATCTCTGCTCACACAGCTGAAATTACTTTTGCCTCTTTTCCCTTGGCATAATGACAGACAATGTAAAAAGCATCTATTTTTTTCTTGTTTTATAAAGCACAGCGGCTCCTGAAACTGTTTTTCAGTGGCACTGGTTACAGTTGCTGTATTACACCTTCTCACAGCCTGGTTCTTTGCCTGAAACAGAAAGATATAAAACAAAAATACAGCTGTGAGAGTGTTAGCATATTACCATAATAGTCTTAAATTTGGTTTAGGGAATATATAATCTTTCGTGGCTGATGGTTTGTGGCTGTTAAGGGAGAGACCAGAATAAATATTCTTGTGGGTATCCTGACTTAACATCTGTTATGCAGTTACTTCAGGCTTCAGGCAAGTAGATTCAGAGATCCAGTAGTCCTTTAGTACATTAACATACATTAATGTATAGGAAGGTTTTGGCAGTGTGATGTCACTTTATTTGGAACGGTAAGAAGAAGGACACAAACCCTCTTGTGAGTTGAACAGGAAAGTTCTTTCTCTTCCGGTTTATTACCTCAGATCTTCTTTTACAGACCGATAAGTGAAAGTGCAGAAAAGTGAAACTCTTATTGGTTAGTAAACTAACACATCACCATCATTGGGCAGTGGGGTTCACCACCCCTCGACCTTCTCTTGCAAGAAAACAAGAAACTGACAAACAGCACCTGCAAGGCTGTTTTCTATCTCTGAGGATTATTTTAATTCCTCCTTATGATTTCCCAGGCCGCTTTCTCAGGCGAGACTGAGAAAGTTATGCGGCCTGCTTTTTCACAAGCACTGTGCTCTCTGCCTTTTTTCATAGTTAGCATCCATAGTGTAATAGTATTTAAACTGCTTAATCTTCCTTTGTTTAAAAAGAAAGAACACACAAGGACCTATGCTGGCACGTGAGCACTGCTTAAATAATTGTAGAAGAAGTTAGATGTGACATGAAATTTGTACAAGGCTATAAAACATATGATGACAGGCAAACAGCTGGAATTTATGTAGAATCATCTATGTTAAGGTATGAATATGCATTATTTTACAAGACTTCATAATCAAGTGTATATACAGATATCAGAATAGAATGTTTAACCTAGTTACCACATTGGAAAATTTCCTAGATAATTTAGGGAGCTTAAACTAACTTTATGGCTTGTAAAACAATTGATATTTCTCACATGTGCAAATTTTAAATCAAAATACTGGAATATACCTAAAGAAAACCTGAGAATAAGTGGAGCTGTGCTGGTAAGTGCACATCATTAACTTAAAGAAAGCATCTCAAAGAGAGTATTTAAATTTAAAGGATTTTTAAATTCATCATGCATTCCAGATTTATGTAATTTGAAAGTATAGAGTCAGGCTCAGACAATCTACCTAAATGAATACATCCATATTTGAGGTCAGCTATTAGTTCTTGTAGGTGAAGCTAACATTACGTCCTTTGGTCAGGAAAGCTGTAACTTAAAAGTCCCAGTGTAACTGCACAGTGAAGATCTTCAGAGATGCAGTCTTCTGGTAAGGAACTCTCACAAATACTAAACAAATTTTTCACTTTCAGTTTTGTAAATACTTCCATCTCATCACAGGAAGAACTGGGAAATTATTTTTTAAAAAAATTTAAAATAACTGTTTTGATATGTCTTAAGTGAATACTGTCACTGTGTTTAGCAATAGCAACACTTAGATTTTTTTTACTTGCCTTAGATTTATTTATTTTCAAACTTATAGGATACTGGGATGAAACCTTTTGCTTTGAGTTAAAAAGAGATTCCTGCTTAAAAGGGTCTTTTTTTTTACTCAGAGAAATTATTTCTATTGTTTACATATTGCAAAAGGGCTTGCTTTCTAACTCAGACATGAGCCCAACCACTGATATTCCAAACATAGCTCTATTAAAAAAAAAAAAAAAAAATCAATCATGTTCTTCCATGTTTTACTGCTTTCTTCATATGGTCTCAAAGAGGAAAGCCTTGTTTGCCATAGTTCTGCTTAGTGGTTCCCCTTGAATGGAAATAAAGAAATGTTAGTTATGTCATCATATAAGCTGTCAGTCAAATGTTGTAGTGCTTCATAAGTGTTCTAAGGTCTTTTAAGAATCCCTGGGCTATTGTCTATTTGGGTGTCCATTCCATGCTGTGGATGTTTAACTCGGTTGGCTTCAATATATGGTTATGCTTAAAACTCCTTGAGACTCAAGCTATTTAATGAATACACAAACTAAAATCCAAACATCACTCAAATCTTTGCTTTCCAGTCAAGTTAATTTCAAGTTGATCTCTGTATTCATGAGTTATTAGAAAGACAGTCAGGCACAGGGCAACATTGCAGAAGCTTATTTCCATACAGAAGTAAGGAAAAATTTGATAATTTGGCATATTCTTATGACTTCTGTTGTGTGTATACAAATAGTAACTAACATTTCAGTCTATCAATAATAATACTCTAACACATTTAAGGTAATTCAAAGAGTGGAGTCTAAAATATAACTTTGCCCATGAAAGCACACTTTTAAATTTCATTGGATTTGGCTTTTCACTGCATGAAGTTTCTGGCATTTATTCCATTAGATATTTATAAAAACAGAGACTTAAAACTGTTACCAGTATAGTGAATAATTTGTAGTGATTTAAGATGCAAATCAAGGCATTCCACTTTGTGCTAGGTGTCTGCTCTATCTTAAGTTTGAAATGCATTGCTTTTTATGATGTTGCATTTTTTGAGTTCTCTGCTTTTATTTTTGTAAAAATATTTGTATTCGATAACTTTCATTATTGCAAAAGCACGACTATTTGTAATGGTTTGGGCCGAATATAGTGCAATCAGATGGTATGTAGGTTTACCTAAAGAGTTTTGACAACCTCTTAATCTTGATAAGTAGCACACCATCTATTCTAGCCCTGGTTGTTCAAAAACATATAATGTATGTCATGCTAAATTGCTCACTAGCTGTCTGGCTAGTATGGATGTAATTAAACCATAAACTGAATTGCAGTTGAAACTGAAAAATGGACCTATAGCAATATTTTAGGAGTTTATAGGTTTTTATGCTAAATCACATTTTAGATTTTCCCAGACAGCCTACAGTCATCTTACTGCCCATTAACACTGCCCTCTTGATGAAGTAAGGGAAAGCAAGCCTTAGGAGCCAGATATTTATGTTCTGATTTGACAATATTTTTAAGCCTATGTGTGGTTCTAAGGAGGGGTGCAGGACATGCTGCAGTATTAAGTAATTTTAGTGTGCTTGCCTGGAGGTTTTTCCTGCTCTGTGGAGTTTTGATACCTGCCTCATACTTGAAATTCTTCAGTCCTTATACTTTCAAAACTTCCATTGACCAATCTTGGTATTGGTTGTTTGTGAACTGTAACAATCCCTCTTGCTTGTCTGATGTCTTTAATCTTTTTATCCATCTCCATAACTAATCAATACTTATATTGTCATAGAGGCAGTATATCCACATCCAGTCTTGTGTCTGCAAACTCACAGAGTGTTTGTAAGACAGATTGGTATAGAAACAGTTTAACATTTTCCAGGATGGAAGAGGAAAGCATTCCGACATGTTGTAAATATAAAGATGGAGTTACCTGTTACCTGAAATTTCATTTTCTTTCTACCAACAGGTCCTATAAGCAGCATTTTGGTGAATAAGTATGGTAGCCGGCCTGTGATGATTGCAGGGGGTATCCTGTGTTCTTTTGGAATGATTGCATCCTCTTTCTGCAATAGCGTCCTTGAACTTTATATATGTATTGGTGTGGTTGGAGGTAAGAGTCCTGTTTAAAAGGTTATTTTATGTTATGTTATATCAACCTATTTCCAATATTGTTCTACTAATGAGCCTCACTGATCAGGTATTCTGAGATGCAATCTAAGAAGGTAGTAAGATCTGTTAATTTCAGCTACCTGAACTTTCTAATCCTTTAAATTAACTGGTATGATGTTAAATTCTTTCTTAGGATGATTCCAAAACAATGGATGAATTTATTCAATAAATGCTGTATGTATGTACTTTTCCACATTGCACTATAATTATGGTATAAAAGTGGATTGGCTCATGACAGCACTTACTACAGTCATTCGTGTACAATTTCACATTCGTTGTTGTGGCTTTCAATCATGTTGCACTGCAAACAGGGTGTCAGAGGCTAGCCAAATTCTAGTAGCATTGCAAAAGCTCGTATCAGCTTTCTGTAGCTGGTTTGTACATTCACAGACTCTCACAGAAAATATAACAACTTTAAGTTCAATAGTTTTCTGTTTAAAATCCGCCCGGGGTCAATCACCAAATAAAATTATTCATAATCATCTATCAATGGCCTTGATATTGCCTAAAGTAATGACTTAATGTTATTGTAATGCCAGTAAATTAAAGAATCTCCTTATTTAAAGTTGTGGGTTTTTTTTAAACTCCATTCTCAAAATAAGGGAGGAGATGTGAAATATTGGCGGGTAATAAATGAATAAGATAATACCTGTATAATCAGGCTCATCTTCATTTAGAGTGAGACTAAAGGAGTCCTTTTCTTATTCCTTGATTGATTAATCCTTAAAACTCTTATTTTTGACATCCTAAACTTGGTGAAAGAGTAAAGTCAGAGTTCAGGAATGGGCCTATCAAGGAAGAAAGCTTCTCTCCTGTACCATCAAGCAGATGCATATTAGAGTTTATGGCTTAGATGTCTTAATACAGAGAGAAAGCCTAGAGGTTCAGCTTCGGGTTCAGTTTATACACTCAGCTGATGTGGGTAGGTGGTCTGCTCCCATGTGTGTCCTTTACAGCCCCTTAATAGTGACCTGGGGAAGGAGAGCTGAATGTGCTGGAAAACAATTTGCCATTTTATGCTCCAGTTTTGCAGACAAGTTGGATCTTAATTAGGGTTGGAAATAAGAAATTAGGAGATTTATGCATTTAAATAAACCCTACATTTATTGTAGCTGAGGTGACATTTAATAACTTCTGTTAAATGAGCCAAGAGAGAATTGTATTATAGTTTAGCAAATATAAAAATGGTGAGCCAAGGCACTGATACCATCATTCTTCTGTATGTGATTCCCCTGTCTCTGTCATTGCTGAAACACAAAAAGGAGTTTTGGCTTTCAGTGCAGCACTACAGGGAAAAATGACCAAATACCACCATGACACAGTCTTGTATGAACACTCATAGACAGAAATCAGGCTCTGTTTCGTTCTCTGCTGCTAATTGGTTTCTATACTGAGAATCCCTAGATTGGACACTGGTCATTTTAAAAATAATTTGAAAGATGTGGGATGTGTTTTTCACTGCATGGCCTGCAATAATATTGTCTTTTATGTGTTGTTTAGGTCTGGGTTTAGCATTCAACTTACAGCCTGCCTTGACCATGATTGGCAAGTATTTCTATAAGAAGCGTCCCATCGCTAATGGATTGGCAATGGCTGGAAGTCCAGTGTTTCTGAGCACATTGGCACCTCTCAATCAATTCCTCTTTAATGCTTTTGGCTGGAAAGGAAGCTTTCTTATTCTGGGAGGACTTCTTTTGAACTGCTGTGTGGCTGGGTCACTTATGAGACCTGTTGGACCGAAAAAAGTCCCTCCTGTGAAAAAAGATGTTGAAAAAGGCACAGGAGATTCTGCCTTGCACAAAAACAACAAGAAGTCTTGTTGGCAAACTATGAATAAGTATCTAGATCTGTCTCTCTTCAAACACAGAGGTTTTCTGATATATTTGTCAGGAAATGTCATTATGTTTATTGGTTTCTTTGCTCCAATAGTATTCTTGGCTCCTTATGCCAAGCACAAGGGAATTGATGAATATTCTGCTGCTTTTTTGCTCTCTATCTTAGCCTTTGTAGACATGTTTGCTAGGCCTTCCATGGGACTTGTAGCAAACTCCAGGTTTATCCGGCCAAAGATTCAGTATTTTTTTAGTTTTGCTGTCTTGTACAATGGTGTCTGTCATATCTTGTGCCCTCTGGCAAAAAATTACACTGGCTTGGTGATATATGCTGTATTTTTTGGGTTTGCATTTGGAATGGTTAGCAGCGTTCTTTTTGAGACATTGATGGACCTTGTTGGAGCTGCCAGATTTTCCAGTGCGGTGGGACTTGTCACCATTGTGGAATGTTGCCCTGTGCTCATAGGCCCTCCTCTAGGAGGTAAGAATCTGTTTGTTTCCATTTTTCTCAGACATTACTGCATAATCTTGCAATGTAACATTGAATTAATATAAACATTGTTCTTAATGTTATTTAATGTTTTCACTGTGACTAGAAATGTACCGTAACAGCCTGACAGTAAAAAATAACTGCATCAGTTACTTTTCTCCAGCCTAGGAGCAGCTTGAGGAGTGCTCATTTACGCTTGCTTAAACAACTTTAATTTACCTAAACAGAGAGAATTGGCATTTCCAGAGAGGAAAAACTATTAGGAGAGTGTCAGAAGGAACACAGGCCTGCTCAGCATTTTAGGCAGGGTGCACACATGGTGGGATTCCATCAGGATGCTGTGGAGCATTGCGCCCTGGCCTGATTTCACATCCCAGCTCTGCTCACAGCCAGTTCTTTAGCCTGTAGCTAATAGCAAATAGATGTGGGTAAGGCAATCCAGAGGGCCACCTGACTGAAAGATGCCAGTGTGGCCAGCTTCTCTTTTCAAGTGTAAAGGGGTCTTAAAGGGAGCCTAGATGTATCGCTTAGACTATGTTTATAACACTTGGGCTTCTAGCAGCAAAAATGAGGAGTATTTTCAGAAGATATTTTCAAAAAGTATTTTCTGTTTGCTAGCTTTTTTTTGTCAGTATTCAGTAATGCTGGAGGTAAGCTTTGTATTATTGAGATTTCTGATGATATAAGAGCTTAAAAAAATAGATGATCTCATTTTATTGAGAAGCATTGGTGTGTATCTTGGTGTGTGTGTTGCAGTATAAGCCCAACAGTATGAAAATATAAAGATAGTGAGATTGACAGCCTTCTGAACATATACTGTACCCACATTAGAACTGTTTCAGAAGTCTGCAAGATTACGTGTGCCTGAAAGCATTTATATATACCAAAGTACTTCAGATTACTGTCAGTGTTTACATGAAAATTGCATTGTTGTGTGCAATTCTGAACATGCCTAAAAAATTCCACTCACTTCAGTAAAATAATATTTGGACAAGTAAATTTTTAATGCTTCTAAAGGCATTCCATATTTTTCTCAGAATTTAAAATACAAATCCACTTTGACAAAGGTAGAGCAAAATATATCCTCACACAGACTCTTTCTATGCCACCTAGTGGGAGGTCTGAGTCTGTAACCTCTGGAGTCCAGGCTTTTCAGTCTGGTTCTGAAATCAGCATTAACTCAAAAGGTACTAAATCTAGTATTTATGGAGCAGTAGCTTTCACAGTTATTTATTTTTCAGTATATTAACTTTTCAGGAGTTTTGGAAAACATTTTTTGTACTATAACACTATGAATAATTGATTTAACTTGTAAACAGAGGGAACAAAGGGGATGAACACATGGAAAAGCTAAGCTCCAGTTTTGACTAGTTCATATGTTTTAAAATAGTATGCTGAAACATTGCTAATTCAGAATTTTGTTTTTAAATATATTTTTATGAGACTACTAGTTGATAAAAATCAGCAAATTGCACTGTTTACACTAATAGGTGAATTGTACACTTGCAGTGCTATGTGAGTTTGTCCTTATACTAGGTTTGTGAAAAAAACAGAGAAGCCTGGAATAATTTCATGGTTTGTAAATACATACCAGGTGAATAGAGTGGCATTTTGTTTTCAACCCACTAAAAGCGTCTAAAGACACACTAAATTGAAGCGTGCAGGTTACCCTGTGAGTTTCAATTATAGTGTATGAAAGTTCAGAGCTAAATACTTGGATACTTACAAATGTTAATTTGGGAGATGGGAAAATTTAGAAGGAATGTCTCATAAATGGGAAGAACTGTTATATTTTACTCTTCTTGTCATAAAGAAATTTAATCTCAAAGAGCTGAATGTAAATTTTAGGTACAGGGCTCAGAGTTTAAAACTCAGTAGTTGAGCATGATGGCTGAAGGGACAAGCCTTTCTATCTCTTTCACCAGTCACAGGAAAGTAAATGTGAAAAGCAGGCATCTGATGCACAGAGACAGCAGCCTAAAAAGGCACATACCTCTTCATTCTATTGTGTTTATGCAGCCTCAGTGAGTGTCAGACTGTCACTCCAAACAATAGGAAACACAATTAGGAGGTGAATAAAATAATAAGGCAATGAAAGAATGAAAATAAAAGAACTGAAAAGCTTTCTGCCATTATTCATTAAGCTTTACTTACTTTCTCTTCAATATTTTATTATTGTCAGTGTCTTCAATGGCAGTTGCTATCTTGACTAATTCAGGGTTTTTTTATAGAGTTCCACTGTCTATGTTAGACAACTTTAACATGTTGAAAATGCTTTTCTGCTCCAACTTCAAAACCAAAAAATATATAGATATTTCTCCATGGGAAAGATGTGGATTGTATTTGGTATCCTAGCCTAAATACTCTTTTTCTCTCCTCTTATCTTTGTATTTCAGGTTGGCTAGTAGATGTCACTGGTGAATACCAGTACATGTACTTTGTCTGCGGAGTGATTGTGACTGTGGCCAGTATCTGGTTGTTCATTGGCAATGCCATCAACTACAGGCTTTTGGCAAAAGAAAAGAAGTTAGAAGATGAGAAGCAGAAAGCACAGAAGAATGCTGACCCAAAGGAAGCAGAACCATTAACAAACAATGAGAATGAAGATGCTTCCAGCAGAGCTGATAAAGCTCTTGAAGATCCGTCAGAAAGAGAAACCAATATTTAATCTGAAATATAGCTCAGAAGGCAACATTTATGACTTCCATTAGGAATATGTCTTCAAGACACAGGCCAGGTTTTGTGGTAATAATGATCAGTCACAATATTGGATGGGATCAGATTTTTGCCCTATGGCAAGACTCTAAGCTAAATTACTATCTACAGTTTATTTGTTTCAGCGATACAAAATTACTATTACAGAGGTAGTGACTCAATGCAAATGAATCCATTAAATTTTGACTCTGGACAAGCAAGAGTCAGATAAACCAGGCTATAAAGCCTTCCAATGACAAACAGTTTTGTTTCAGAAGTATATCTAATGCAAAAGTATCTCCTAATCTTATTTGGGAAGATACTTGCATTCATCTTTACGATGTGGTTAAAATCGACTGAAATAATCTGCCCAAACTCTACTTAGCACTAATATTAAAGAGAACATAAAGTCGAAGGTTTGTTTCAAAAGAGACTCAATACCTGACTGAAGCACACTGAAACATTCTTCTCTTTTGTATGCCCACTAGGTGAAAAATATGTCTGCATAAGCAATTATGGCTATAAAGGTTAAGTTTAGGAGACAAATAATTGGTGAACACATCTCTAAAACACAATTAAAAGCTGATTTATAATATACTCCAGAAGTAGTTTCTTCCAGTGATAGCTGATTACATAGTACTTCAACATATATATTTGAATTCAAAGTACGTTCACACTTTGCTAATTCAAACTATGCTAAAATCTGCCTGTACATAAAAGGTTTAAACCCGAGATTTACATTTCTAACAAGAGTGGCAATCAGTTTGTTTGACTGTGTATTTCTGTGTAGCTGAAGGATCTGTATCAGAATGTGAAGCCATTTTCCTAAAGGGACTAGATTCATAATCTGCTGATGTTAAAAGGATACTAACCCTTGGCTTTTGTGGCCTTAATGAGTTTCATGACAATGACTTCAAAGTAGATGCTTGGCTTTATTGACAAGTCGTTAGTTGTTTGATGGTTTCCTGAGAGGAGATTTAAGATCTAACTTCAGATCTTTGCAGACAGGTAGCTTCATAGCAGTTCCCCTTCCCTTTCCCAGGAATTTAGTGAAAAGCTACTTTTTATTTTTGTAGTGCTGCTTTGAGCAAAATGCTGCAAGGCACCTTGACAATGCCAGTCTGGAAGCTTTGTATTGACACATCAGTTTTATGCAGGATGTTTAGTCTTGTGTCTACAATTTCATGCAGACTGTCATATAAATTAAAATGCACACAATTGTTCCTCTTCCTTTAGACAAAGAAAGCATAAATCTACAATTTTACTTTATAGAAATATTTTAGTATTTTGTTTGAAAGTTAAAAGTGCAAGCTTCTGAAGGTAATATGTGAAATTATTTCTGTTTTATTTCTAGGTAAGGAAAGGTGCTATTCATTTTGGAGGGATGCTTATAAATGCCTCAAAAATTGTGAAAATTAAGGGTCTGATTCATAAAACATGTATGCACTGTTTATGCAGGATACACCTACACTCAATTCCAGGAAAAGAAAATTATTCATTTTAGTCCTCTTCTAAATCTCAAAAGATGGAAATATATTGGACAGAAAGCTAACTGTGATAAACACCCTTTGAAGTGCCAATAACAAAATCTAAAAATCAATAGTAAAATCTAGTAGATACAAGAGGGCTTTTAAGAAAGTTATTTCCTAATATTATTATGTTCAATATTATTTTAATTTTTTTTCTAAAAATGTTGATAGTGCTTGCTTCTGTTTTGCTGGATTATCAGTTTATAAAGTTCCACAGTACTGCTGAATTTTTTAGTTTTCTCATCACTCTTTTGGGGAGAAATATCATTAATCTACTCTCAGCATGGTACAGAATTTAATACCTACTTTTTACCTAGCTATATTCAGGAAAACCAAACTTCTCCAACAAATCCTGTAAATTTTTAGGAGCATCAGAAACAAAATATATGCATTTCAGAGTTTTGGGAGAAAATATGCGTTGCACATTCAGATTTGAGCCATGGACTGTGTAAAGAGGAATGATTCAGTCCCAGTAAAATTACAGTTCTTCTGCCAACCCCCAGGTTCAGAGAGGAAATAAATGCATTGCACCTTCCTCTGAACCTTAGCCTTACCAGCACCCCATGACATGAAAGCATTGCTCTCTTTTTGGCTGTACAAACGTACTGAGTGAATTCCAGGGTCTGTGACGGCCTTGCGTGCCCGTAGCCAGAAAGTGATGAGCTTCATAGACACTAAGCTTTCATACAGTGAGGATTATTGGTTATATATACTGGATTGTGTAAGATGAACTTAAATTTCAGCTGAAGAGTAGTCATCAGGAATATCACTGCTCTTGACAGCCACCGATAGAAAGGCAGAGATTATTTGAAAAGAGATTAATAGAGGAGCTGAACCAAAATGTCTGAGGTAAAATTGTAGGTGCTTATTATCTCTTTGCAAAAAAGCAGCATGATTAGGAAGACAGGGTAGAAGAAAAGAACTGTCAGCTTTTGACCGAAGGCTGACTAAAAGTTGCTGTTGAGTAAATAAAGGATTCAGAAAGATGATGATAAAAAAAAAAAAAAAGTTCTCTCAGGAAATATGCAGGCAACTTGCCTGTTCTGTGCAGGATCACAGAATACAAAACAACATGGCATAGGAAATAAGGGAAAAAAGAAGTTCCTCGAGCCATAGACACACCTGACCACCTCTAGCAAAAATTATGTTACTGTCTCAGAGGAAATAAAAATTTCTATAAACACTCTACAGAGATGCTACTCTTACATCTCTGGTCAATTATGTTAAAAGATAATAGGAGTGCAAGGGCTGCTTTACCACCACTCACCAATGTGCAGTTTTTAATCCCATAAGGCAAAATGACATGTCAGGCAACTAGAGCAATATAAAGCAAGAAGAGTCAAGTTAAACATTTCCGTACACCTTTTTCATTACTCTTTCTCTTAATAATAGCAACAAAATGAAACCTATCAGCATACTCTTGATACTACTGAATATTAAAGAAGTTAAAACCCAGAGATGAGCGAAGAAAATTGGAACCCTATCTATGCAAAAACTGCTTCGAATTAAAAACCTGTGTCTTCCAAATAACAGGTCCTAAAGGGGCAATTTCCTAGTATAGGTAGCTCTCATTTCTAAAAGTAATGATATTAATAAATTGCCTTGAATCGACTGTATTCTGAGCATCAAAGTAGCAAAATGAGTATAACTTCCCTTCAGACTCTTGAATATGACTCTTACTTGCACTGACCTGTAATTTGTACTGTAAGTCATTTCATCACTACGTTTCTGCTTTCGAGATTAGACCTGGGTATATGCATAATCTCTCTAAATTGCTCTGGGTTCTCTTAATTACCTCACCCTCAGTTTGAACAACTGAAGGGTCATAAGACATGCCCCATATCAGTGATGAAGAAATGTACTCAAGCTTCCTAGCACATGCATCTCTTATGTGCTCTAGGAATCAGTAGTCTCAGTCAGTGCAAGCAAATAATTAATTCATCTTATTCTCATTTATACTCATGTATACTTCACTCTTTCAATTTCTCTGCTAATTATTACTAAATCTGATTTCCCTTTTTCTCTTCTAGAAAAAAATAATGCCAAAATTTTAAAACTAGCAGGAAGGTGGATAGCATCAATAATATTTCCCCCAATTTAATATCAGGATTAAATTTCAAGTAGTTTTAAAGTACATATCCAGATACTTCTCTCTTGGGTTTTTTTATGTCATGCACTCTGTTAGCTGGAGAATTCTCCTGTATTGCCCTTTCCAACTCCAGAGAAATACTCCTCACTAATAATTCTCAGTACTGTTTCAGGAACCTATCAAAATTTCACCGCACCCTTCTCTCCCCATTGAACTGTGGTTGCAATTGCTGTTAGTTCTGTATTTCTATGAAGTTCAAAAAAGCATCTTTTTATATGAAAGACTATAATGCTTTTATTTCAGGAGTTTTGTGAGCTGTTTTGACAGAGCTAGGGAAAATCTTACTTCATCTTCAAATAGATTTTTTTAAGTGAGGCTGTCCTTATTGAGAGGAAGTTCAGCCTTACTGCTGAAGTGAATGGCAGCAATTTCACTGACATTGATTCAAAATTCACATGAATTTTAATGGTCATGTTGCACATCAACATCCACTATGCTGAAAAAACATTTGGCAATGTGTACATGATTGTTCCTCACAGAAAATTCTCATTCCTTTTAAACATTCCCCACCTCCAACACCCCATACTTGATTTTCATGTAAGACAAAAAATTTGGGCTGGGTATGCAGTGATTTATCTTTAATCCTTTCTTGTTTTTCCTGCAATGACACATTTGGCATGTTGTCAAATGCAACACTTTACACTTGCTTCTTTCGCATCTGGTTGTGAATATTAGTACAGAGATATTACTGGAACACATGAGTTACAGACACCATATGCAGCCAGATTTTGAACTGCTATCAGGATTTCACTAAACAAAGCCAGTCACCACTTTTATAGATGAACATGCTATAAATGATACTGGCAATTTTGCCTGTAACAAAATTGAATCTGGCAATTTTTGTTAGTTTCTCTATAGATGACTATTTTTCTACTCACAGAGAGGAATATTAAAGGAGTTTTAAAATAATTATTTTCAGAGATGGCTTACCAGTTTTAACAAGGCTGTTCGGATTTTTTTCAGGGTGAGTGCACTTCTGATATTTGTGCAAATATAGATATATATAATGAAAGTGTTTGCATGTACTATCACATTTTTGATCAGAATTTGCATAAGCATTGCTGTTTGATTTCAACATAATTTGCATGTTGTAGTTTTGCAGTTCAAATTTTTTCTTATCATCTACCTCTCAGTTGAAGTTTGGAGACTTGCACAACCCTGGAAGAATAGAGTTAACAAAATGCATTATGGTAAAACCTGTACAGACTATTAGAACGTCTCCCAGAAATTTAAAGCTGCTTACACTTCTGTTTTCAAGACAGTGCATATCTATGAGCACATATTTGTATCAGTTGGCATATCTTTATTCTCAACACATACCTGTAAAGTTTTTGCATCAATAATCTGGTATAAAAACTAAATGTGTCATTTAGATATCCAAAATCTATTGATCTTTCTGTGAGATGCTGGCCCGCTTTTCTTTTTTGTTTTCTTACAGTTTCTGAACTAGGAAAATTAACAAAGTTACTATATCCAAACAGTTTTAAAAATTATTACAGAACATTTTGCATCCATGAAAAAAAAAAAAGGTGTCTCTGATTTAGAAATTTAAGGCTTAAAAAACGTGTTAAAGCATATAAAAGCTTTTTCTTTTGTGGGGCAGTTGAAGGAAGTAGTCACAAAATATTTGATTGGGGCCAAGGAATGATGATTATTCTTCATATGCTCTTTATAAAACCAGAGATGATTGTTCTTTCAAAGATATTCTTCAAACCATTCTTGCCTTCTAGGACCTAGTACAAAGTCCACTAAAGCCAACATAAAAATACCAATCAAAGAGCTTTATCAGACATTGGAGGTGATGTGGCTTCAGTGGAGATTTCAGCCTTATTTTCTCCATTCCAAATCTCAGGACTGTCAGATATAACGCAGCAAACGCAGGATTTATTACAACTGGCAAATTTGCTATGTCTGCATAATATTCCTAATGAATCAGTCCCTAAATTAACGCACAATATGTGTTATTTTAATAGTCTATGTAAATAAATTTTAAAAAATCCCACCATACACTCTGAATGTAGATTATAAAATACAGAGGATATATTTAAATAAATATCCAAATAAGTCTGTTAACCCCAAAGGAAATTATCAATTTCCTTCCAAGCATTCTTTGAGCAGTTTATAACCTTCATTTTTCTTATTTCCAGAGAAAATGGTTTATGTCTTCTGTGAATGTATATATGGACATATATAAGGGAATATATATGCAGGT
This sequence comes from Pseudopodoces humilis, assembly GCF_049639895.1. Taxonomy (NCBI): domain Eukaryota; kingdom Metazoa; phylum Chordata; class Aves; order Passeriformes; family Paridae; genus Pseudopodoces; species Pseudopodoces humilis. The sequence continues at coordinate 42,276,855 of NC_142204.1, read as the reverse complement.
GTGGTATTTGTGTATATATGTATTCCCCTATATATAAAACTCTAATTTATATATATTATATATATTTATGTATATATAAAATATATATAATGTTTTAGAGTAATTGCATATTGTGCCTGATAAATTAAACATAATTGTAAGCAAATAAAAAACTTCCACAAATGACAGAAAAATCTGAAGCTTTTCTGTAAAAGCATATGTTATTTTTCAGTATATGCTAGATTTATTTATAGTAGAACTTCGTTCAAAAAGATGCAGTATTACATAACACTGGTTTCCAACCATGACTCAGTTCAAAGCAGCCTAAGATCACTGAGAATGTTCATTGAGGTAAACGGCAAATCCTACATTGTTGGCAAACTTGTTGGTGGGGTGCCATTGCTGTGGAAATATTAGCTAAATGATCTCTGAACAGACTGCAGCCAACATACTGAGTTTTCATATAATGTGATATGTATGACCAGCTCACACAAAGTATTGGTGGACATGATGTTCTTGGAACAAGTATGGAAAGTGAGGCTATTCAAGCGCCTGTACACAATATTCCTGTTAGATTATTATCTGAAATTGTCCAGAACACTATTCACTAAAAACACTGATGATGTGTCATACCTTTTACAGGTTTTGGGGGTTTTAATTTGTCTGCAAGTAGGCAAGCCCATGAAAAATCCACATTTGGCTCTCACTCTTTAAAACGTTTTACCTTAAAGTTTACCTTAAAATACTGGGAGATTTTTCAGAGTGGTACATAAATCACTGACATAAATTCCTTTCCTTGAAGAGTGATACAGCTGCATTTTCCACTTACAGCCTACTTGGAAAGTTCACCATATCTGCAGTTGATCAACAGAACCTGGTATTGCTATGCAATAATTAAACATGCAGTAACCATTATTGTTGACTAATAAAGTTGTTTCTTCCTTTCTGTATTTTGCAATACTGTATGGTTTTTACTTGAATATATTGGCTTGATTTTTTTTTTTTTGACAATCATTTATTAGCTAGAGGTGCTATTTATGTTCCAAAGAGATATGAGCGAATTATAACATTCTCTTTATAGATGCCAAATCCTTTTTTTTTTTTGACCTGACAAAATTCATTGTTCATAATGTATATTAACCCTGTAAAATGCTTATGCATTGCATTAAATTGTATTTAAATGCATTTTTGTTCCTTAACTTCTATTCCAGGCTTGTACTACTGTGTAATATGTCAAGTTTGTCCATATATATTTATGGGAAATTACAATGAAAATTGTGTATAGTAAGCAATTGAGAGAAAAAAAGAAAAATGAAAATAAAATTTCCATGTAAAGTTTCTGAAAGGATGTAAATTCTATTTTCTTAGGCTCCTTAATAGTAAATTATTTACATCTTCAGAGTGTGTAAATATTCATAGATATTTAGATTGATTCACTATTCTGTTGTAGCAAAGATCTCAAAATCACTTCTCATTGCATACAGAAACAGAACTTCAAGATTTCCTGTGAAGAAAAGATACTTCCAGTAGGAGAACATTGTACCAACCCCTTGCTATTCCAAATTTTGCCATATTAGGATTTATTCTCACACATAACTCAAACACCATCTGGACACCAGGGATTTTTTTCCGCATTACTTGGACTGGGATGTGTTCCTATATTCCATGTACATGGAATGTTATTCCTTAATCACCAATACTCATTTTGCTACAGAAGAGGAATTTAACCACATCTTGAAATAGTGTATGTAGATAAGTCTTACTTTGAAAATCCTCTGAATGTTATCTGTTCTTATGTTTTTGTCAATTGACTTCAGTCTAGGATTGCTTCCCACAGTTAAATTGCTGTTTATTTACGGAATGTGATTGGATATTTAAAATGAAGATATTACAAGGGATGTTAGAGACAATACTAAGACACACCTTTGCATACTATCTACACACTTTTATGCAGATTCACAGTAAGCTACTAGGAAACAAAGTTGTAAAAGATGAATGATTGAATAAGAACGAAATAACTATCAAAGCAAATGGTTGTTAGATTTCTAATAACTGTAAAATCTATTTTCAAAGAATTATAATCTTCATGATACAGAAGTTTTGATTCAGCTACCAAAATATGTTTAGATATTGTTTAGATAATGGATCCTTGCAATAGTTGCATATCTGACTGTTTTAATATTTATAAAAATCCATTTTCAGGCATTGACGAAACAAAAGAATAAAAAAGTAAGTTAAAAATACCTACTTGTAAAATTGTCCCTTTGAAACAACGAACAAGATAGGATATTTACCCCTGCTCAAAGACACAGCTGATACCACTTCTATGCCTAAGGATATGTTGTGTCACTGAATCTAAATGCATGACTAAAATTCATTGCTGAGAAAGAGATACTGATTTCAGAAAAATCATTCCTATCACTGAGATTTTGTATTTTGATAGTGTAGTGGCAAGATAAATTGAGACCTCAGTCTGTGCCCTAGAGATCAGAGGTACCAGCATTGTTTTTGAAGTATAAAGTCTGAATCATAAGTCAAAGAAAGTTAAATGATATATATAGTGCATTAACAAGAGACATACAATTGGTGATTGTGATTCACTGGTCGAATAAGTAGCTCCGTTTCATTAGGTGACTTCTAATTACCTGTGCTCAGAGACATCAAACTGTCTTGCTTAAAATATATTCACTCGTTGAGCACCTCTTTTTGTCATGGAAACTTCTTATAGGATCCTATTATATAACATATTGATGTTCTTACCTCAAAACTTATATATGAGAATATGAATCTGTTCTATTTTTGACCATCATGATACCTTCCTGGTTTTTCTGTACAATGGAACTCTTGACTTAATCCAAAGTTTCACTGTTTTTTCTCAAAAGATATAAAAAAAAGATGATGCACCTGGACAAAATCCAGAAACACTGAGTCTGATATTTTAAGGACATTTTATGCACTTTTTATCAATCAGCACAAATGGATCTTTAAACATCTGGAACTGTACTGTCTTGAATTCAGTTTAAAATTTTATAATCACAGATTTCCTGTATTATTTGAAAATTACCTCAAATCAATATTTCACCTTAATATATGAGAATTTAAAGTAACTTGTCAAAACTATTATTCATCTTAGATTATTTTCTTTTCTGGGATTTTGTCAAAATTTAGAGTAAATGGGTCTGGAAGGTAATTAAGTTACTTCCCTTCTTTCATATGTTCTTCTCCTCCTAACTTTTTCACTGATACTAGTCATGCAAATGTGAGAGACTGAAAATGATTAATGGTTTAAACACTGTTGAGATCATCGATGTACTTTTGTCCACTGGAGTGGCTACTGACCACTGAAGGCCACCCCTCCCCAAACATGCCTCCTGACAGGAATTTGGACTCTGATGGGAACTGGAGATAAGATGAAGGTGGTACTTTTGTCCAAATATCTCAGGTCTAAGGAGAAGGAAACAAGGCTGAGGGAGAAGAAGCCAAACTCAGCAGCTGTGCTGAAAATCATCTCTGCCTGGGTTTGTGGTGGGGGAGGCCACAGGCCCATCTGCTGAGGCCAGGTTTGCACAGACACCCTGATGCTCAGGGAGAGGAGGAGAGTTTTTGGGGGGGTGTGACAGAAGGAGTGAACACTTTGAACACAAACCATCTCAGTTGTAAAATCTCCCAACAATGGTAAGTAATTTAAAAACAAAACAAAACAAAACAAAAACAAACAAACAAAAAAACCCGCCACCAAAACAAACAAAGAAGCCCCCAAAAAATCTTATCTTCTTTTCTAACTGTTTTGACCTTGTATGATAAAAAGCACCTCTGAGAAATTTCTTGGAAATTGTGAAGCCTTCATAAATAAAAAATGAATCAAAATGCATGCCTGGAAGAAATACTGCTCAGCATTTGCAGATATCATCCCAAAATCATGCACATATTTCAATTTAAGAATGAATTAGATTATATTGCCTGGAAATTGTCAATTTTAATTTGAGTGTTTTTAAGAGTAATATCTATGAAAGGATTTATTTTGTTTTGTTAAAAACACAGATGAATTTTATTTCTTTTATATGCTTCTTTTTTACAGAATTTAATTATAATTCTTTTTCCCCTGGAAATTGTATAAATATAGTTAATCAAGCAATATATGTTTATATATATAAAAAAACTGTGTATAAAAACAGAATAGTTTTCATGCCTTGTGTATCAACTATATAGGGTTTATAGAGTTCAAATTAGTTCTTACGGCTGTTCCTACTTCCCATTCATATCATTTTTCATAAGCTGGAAATGTCTGCAGCCTATTTAAACACTTTAACATCAATGAAATTGGAATGGAAAATTTGCTAATGCTGCTTTACGTGTTTCTTAATTTAAGACAAGCAGTTCATCAGCACAATCTGTTTCATTTTTATCATCCCCATCAAAGTTCATGAAGACCTACAAACTACTCGAGCATTTAATTAAACTTTTATATGGCATTAAATTCTCAGCACAAAATTCATGTGAAATATTTAGGAAAATGTGTTATGCAAACATAACAAAACTCTCAAAGCTTTCTTTTAAACTAAGTTTTAACTGAATACTAAAAGAAAACATTTATATTAGACAATCTAGTTCAGATATCCCTAACTTGTTTGTGCTTGTATTTTCCACAAAATGAATATTTTCAGAAATGGTCCTGTAGAACCCTAAAGCTGTAGCTAGGTACCAAAAGAAACGGCATAAATTTTTGATATATCATACATGTATCAGTTTTCACTTACAAAGAGTTTATTTTGGAGGAACAGTGATTCATTTTGCCAACCATCGTAATATACTTTGATTAATAACTGCAATTTCAGTTTGGCCTGAATGATAAATGAATAGCAGTTAGGCACTATAATTTTTCAGTTCAATCATTGAACTGAATAATTGGGGAAAAATGGTTGAGGATGAACTGAAGAGGGCTTTTTCCCTCACAGAAAAAGTGCTTATTTGCCTTAATTACAAAACAAAGCTTTCCAATTTCATTTTGTACCTTCAAAATAGACACAAAAGGAAAAATGGATTCAATTTATAAAACAACAGAATTTAGCCATGATCCCATTATTCATCAGACATATTGAGAGGCAGATTCAGTTCTGCCTGACATTAATGACCCCATGATTCCATCTTCTAAAACTGCTGGGGATTCAGGACTGAGTTTCTCTCCTGTTCATATCTTTTACTGCCACAGAAGTGAGCCATCTTTTGTTCCAGTTTGCATAATAACACTCTACTATCTGGACTATATGTCTTCCAACATCAAATATTTTATGCAACATGAAGGAACACCAGTAAAAGTAATTGCTAGTACCTGCACATCAAAAATCCCCCATGGAATAGTGTTTCACAGCAAATACATTTGAAGTAGACTGGCATTGACAATCTATTTCTTTTTACTCAGCTGATGTCCACTGCAAATAATGAAAGGTTTTGTTGTTGAGTATTAATAAAATCCATAGTAATTTGTTTTGTGTTTACATTGACATTGAATTTATTGTATTTATTTGAGGTACGATTTCACAAAGGAACCCACAAGGATCATCAAATCCCACTCACTGAGTTCAAGCCTTGGAAAAGACATCCCACACCATGTACCTGCCAGTGTTGTCCAAATGATTCTTAAAATCTGTCAGGCTTGGTGCCATGACCACTTCCCTGGGAAGCCTGTTCCTGTGCCCAGCCACCCTTTGGGTAAAGAATCTTTTTTTGATATCCAACCTAAACATCCCCTGACAACCTCAAGCCATTTCTCTAGGTCCTGTCCCTGATCGCCACAGAGAAGAGATCAGTGCCCGCCCCTCCTCTGCCCCTCACAAGGAAGTTGCAGACTGCAGTGAGCTCTCCAGCTCCTGCTCTCCAGGCTGAACAGACCAAATGACCTCAGCCTCTACTCAAAGCTCCCTGCCCTGACAGTGAACCAGCTTTGTTGTCCTTCTTTGGACACTCCAATAGCTTTATATCCTTATATTGTAGCACCCAAAACTGCACACAATATTGAAGGTGAGGCCGCACCAGGGCAGAGCAAAGCAGGACTTGCCCAGATGGTGATGCTGTGCCTGATGCACTCCAGGACACGGTTGGCTCTCCTGGCTGCCAGGCCACACTGCTAATGGAAAATGACTGCCTCACAGAACTAGGTATTTTTCTTCCCATCCACAAACCCAGAGGCATAGAAGTTTGGTCTGGATACAAAAAGTTACTGAAAATGAGAAATAATGCCTCAAAGTAGCAATTATTTTCTAGGACAGTTAATCTTTCTGGCAATGTTATTCCCACAAGTAACAGTGTCATTAAATAGTCTTAATTCTGGGTTCCACTCAAGTTTATTAAAGCGAGATTTTTCTCTTAAAATTAATCAAGGGAAATATATTAAAACCTCATTCTTAAGCTCTGTCTTTGTAACAGCAGCAGCAGCAACCTGGAGATTCAGTGCATTTGGCAAAGGGTTGCAAGTGGGCTGTTGGCAGAAGTATGTAGTCCTGGGTATTGAAAGTGTGATATACTTAATTGTCCTTAAGAATGACACTAACAGGAGCTTGCAACCAGAGAACTGTTTTAAGTTCTTCAGTTGATGTAGGGCATCAAAAACAAGCATGAAACACCCTGAAGCCATTTACAGCCCCTTTCTGAGTATCTGTTAATGACTTATTCCCACACCTGTGTCCTCAGAGTCAGCAATGTGTTTTCTGTTTATCGAAGCAACAGTCACTGAGAAGCCTCCAGGACAACCTTTCTCTCACCTTCCCGGCAGTGCTGTCGAGAGAGCTGACTGTAGAGCCTGAAGTGGAAATTGCTGGCCTCACACTTTTTGCACATTCTCCAGAATACAACTAAGCATCCACAATACACGGCTAAGCAATGCCTTGCTTCAATGCTGCAAGGTGCTCAGGTCAGGGGCTTGTCTTGCTGGGTTACATCAAGAACTATCTGTTTTAAACACAGTCCAGACTTTTCCTCACTCTGCTCCAAACCCTGCCAAGGGACCTTTAGGCTAAATAGTTTGTGTGGTTCTTTCTTTTGCCTTTGTAAGCTTAAGTGTAAGTAAACATAATAGACAGGGAAAAGGTGAGGTTTTTAATTTGGGGAATTCTCTTTCTGATATATTTTACCAAAAACAGGAAAAAACTTACATGAATCATTAAAAGGATTTTGTGAATAGATTCTTGCATGCCAGGGTTCCTGTCCCTAGGAGGGTTTCTCTGCTAAGAAATGTTCAGTCACTTTATGGAAAAATACATTCTGGGTCAAAAATTTTTAGACCAGCACATGTGACTGGGAAAATTCTTGGTAGTCACATGCTGGAAGTACCTTAGGCTGGGTGCAAGTAACAAAAAACAAGTTTCAACAAGATTACAAAAGAACACCTCCATAGGTCCACCTTCCATTCCTGGTTTGGTTTTTATGTTGTTTTGTTTGTTTGTTTGTTTTTTAATACAGACTTCAGAAGAAAGCTTATACCTTTAGAAAATTGTCCTTTTGAATATAATCATAGTATAAATAAAAAGGAATTAAAATGCAAGATACTTTAAATTTTTTTCACACCTGTACAATGAATTTTTATGGGAAATTTCCAAGCAACTTTCTGGACCTATTTTCCTACCTTTCTAAGTATACAAGGAGTCAGGGTTAGACACCTCAATAAAGAAAGGTAAAGTCTATGAATATCAGCGATTATTAATATTTTTATGTTCTCAGGACACATACTGCTTTCCACATCACCTTTTAGCAGCTAAAGAACCACTTCCCCTGTTACAGAATTGCAGACAATAAGTTCTCAGCAGGAAATTGCTAGCATCCTTGAAGAAAGAGTACAAAACAGCAACTCACTTTCTAACATGTCTGGCCTGAAAAAAACTTCACGGTTAAGAAAAATTCATATAAATTTAAAGACATTTCTCTATTCATCTGCTTTTTTTTAATTTTTATTTTTAATGGGGTTTATTACTATAGTAAAGCATAGATATGGGCATTTCTAACAGTGCTAATGGATTAGATGCTAAAAAGCATACTATGTTCTCTGATGCTAAAAATACAAATCAATCACCAGTTTCACAAGCAGCACCTAATCTTCCTGAAAAGTCATCTAACAGTCACCATGTCTCCTTTTCTACTACGAAAACAAATGTCTGAATCATCTGGTTGCTCTACCTGTAGAGGATGTGGAGCAAAAGGAAGGTCCATACAGCCTCCTCCTCCCTGCAGCACTTCTAGCTGCTGTGCTGAAACAAACACATTTTTTTGTTGCCAGTGGTTGAAAAAAAGGCCATATGCTGCTAAACTGATGTTCTTTTTTTCCATATTTTCCTCCATTTCACAAGATAGGGCATGCTCTTCCATAGTTCCTAGTCTCAAGACAAGATGGCACAAGAAAGGGGAAAATCTCTGCTTTCCCATTAATATATGAGTAATATCTCAGCTAAAAGCAGGTAAGTGGAGACTAGGAGCTGCTCTTTACCCAGCTAGCTCTTCTCTCACATTTTTCTTTAACAGGGACTTTCTAAATTGCACTGTTGTGTCTCTCAAAATGGTCTCTAACTGAAAATACATGATTACTGCTGAGTAGTATTCTTACTGCAATATGATTTTGCTTCTGCTCGACAGGTTGTTGCATATTATGTTGTAGCCACTCAGTGAAATATTTATGTCACAGTAGCCGCTTGCTTCAAAATAGAGAAACAGATTACCTAAAAACAGGGAAACAGATTATTTCTGTTTATGTATCATCCACACCATCTCTGTTCTGTTATCCTTAAGCCTGGCTGATCTACATCAACAAAAAAAATAGCTCTCCAAACCACATTATTTTTGCTATTTGCGTCTTCCTGAAAGCAACTCTGAACAGTGTGTGTGTGCGAGGATTATGGACTGATGAGCAGCACTCCAAACTAGCTTTGTTAATAAGACTATTATGTGAGCAGAAAGAATGGGGAGGTCTTCTAGACACATGCTGTGGTTGCTTCAGCTTTCCCAACCCACGTGTGCCTGTGAGTTGCCTGTAGGAACACTACAACGAAAATACACTACAATGTCCTCTCAGGATTAGCAAATCTCTTCTTGTGCAAAGCCTTGATTTAAAAAGCACAAATAAAAAGAAGAAGGGAGAAAGGAACCAAATTGCACTCTGTGGAGTGCAATCCACAGAGGACAAGATCAGTTCTGTTTCTTAGTTAATGTCTGATTTATGAAGTGTAAAGTGTAGCAGTCTGATTCAGTTAACAATAGTGTTTCTGAAACATTTTATGAACTAATGGAGATCACAATTAGCCTCCTGCCTTCAGTTGCAATGTGTGACAGAGACTTACAGGTTCAAGGCAGAGTTTATGCCTGCTGTGATGCAATTCTGAATGCCACTTTTTATTTACAATATGATTTCCATTACATTATAGAAGAGTTGAAAGAAATAGATCTTTAAGAAGACAGTTTGTGGCCTTCTAAAGTTAACCTTTTAGTACAGAGCAAGAATGAACATGCCTACTGTGATGTTCATCCAAAGCATTGGGTTTACTGAATTTCTGAATACATATGAAAAGGAGAGTCTTCGTGACACTCTAGAAATTTCAGAGTTGTTCAATAGTATTTTTGCTTGATTGCAACCTGACTTAAATGAGTTGATGGCTCTCAGCTGAAGATGTCAGGAGTAGTTTTGAAGCTACCAGCCACATATTTCTTTGGGTAAATCTTACCATTGAAATCTATCAGCTGTTAAGCAGGTAGCAGTTCTGGAAACAGACTGTGATTGCAGGGAATTGCAATTTTAAAATTAATCCCCAGGAACATTATGTATATCTAAATATGTATAAAATAAATACAAAGAGAAAAAATAATTAATTTGCTTCAAAAAGTAAATACTTTATAGAGCTATTTTCCTGATCTCTTTACATTTCAAGAAAATAGGGTTGTGAAAAAAGCCAGTCAAGTTCACTCATGACTAACCCAAAAAATTCTCATCCCAATCAAAATAATATAAAATCTCCATTCTGAATACAGTTTTTATCTCTTCACTTTCATTTTCCTTAGAAAAATATGCACAGAGTTCCATAAGAATCTGCTATACTAAACATACGCTTTCTATGGAGCTCTCCAGGTAACTTTCAGCTGAGTTTCCATTTGATTCCCTTCAAATTTAAAATATTAATCATTTAAAAAGTTTCATATTTCAACTTCTAAAGCTTTTCTACTCATAGGGAACAATCCTCATTTAATTCAGGCAGGTTTTCTATATTCATAATTAACTGTCTATTTTATATTTCATCTACTTAAGTTCTTCTGTTAGGAAGATTATTAAAAAAGAACATATATGAAAGTGTCAGAAACTTCATCTGCTTGGACAGATCAGTAAATGAGATCTATCTTTTTAATCTGAGTCATCAAGAGAATCTTCTTAGAAGATTAAAGAAATGGCCCTGAAATGTTCTGGCTATCAAAGTTCTGTAAAGCCAAAAAGCATACTTGCTGCTCTGTTCATGAAAACTATAGTTTCACAAAAGAAAAGAAAGGCATCTTTGGCCTTCTCAAACTTTAAAACTGCAGCTTAGAATTGAGTTCAGGAGAACAGAAATTTAGCTTCAAATCTTTAAAGAGTGATGCAGCTCTTGTAAGAAGTCCAGTTGGGACTCTACATCTTTTAAAGTAGTTTCAAGAGGTGCACTAAAATACAACAAATTGTATACACTAAAAAATAATTAAAAAATCTCATCAAAGACCAGCTTAATGTGCTGAAAGAACTATTTATTTAAGGATCTGAGAATTTTCAATTTTATATCTCTCTACAGCTTTCTGACCCTCTCTGTTAAATTTGTCTTCTGGTGTGCATTGCATTGCAGCAAATACTTGTGCAAAGGAAGCAATCGTCTGTTTGTTTCCACAGCATTATGGAAAATGTTGTAGTCATGACTCTCATTTAGTAAGAGTTTCTTTCCACTCCAGAGACAAAGAAGTTTCCATGAAGTTTCTTGGCTTATTTATGAAAGATATTTGTATTCAACATAGGTATTCAACACTATGAGAGGGAATAAGAATATTTGTATTCAACTTGTATTCAACACTATGAGAGGGAAAAATTGCTGACAGAATGCAAGAAATAGTTAAGATTACCTTCCCAGAATTAAATGAGATTTGACTACTATATGAAAGAGCTATATCAGCTGATATTTGACCATTTGAGGAGCTCACTGTTTAAGTCATGCATCATATAAAGCACTACAAGCCTGGTGCAAAGAGCTGTCAATTTGTCACAAATCATTTGGGAAAAAATAAGAGGATTTGATGTGTCATGCCTAAACTGTAAAAGTGATTGAATATATACAGAAAAGATGAACGCATGTTTTAAGTAAATATAGATCCAAGTAAAACTGTATTCATAGCTTGGTTAAGTAATGGTATTTGAGAACTCAGATCTTTGTCTGATGTAAATCAACACTTTCACTATAATTCTGCACAGCACGAGTACAATGTATTTATTTTTAATTTTTTTTTCTCTACATAATAATTACACCCAGCTAGCAAGAAAAAAAGCAACGTTTACAGCACAAGTTTTATGAAATTTGAAGAAGTCATAGTGAAAAGCATTACAAGAAAGTGGAATGGAGCTCCTAATCCCCATGTGCTCAGTAACTAAACTGAACATTTTCACTATAAATGCTTTGGCTACATGAAAAATCTGACATTGTAACCCTATTAACAATAAACTTAATGGTTATTTATGGATGTATTCTGCAGCTGAGCTAGTTTAACACTATTTGGAAATATCTCTCTACTAGTATACTGCTTGTATTTGCCACCTCAGCCATTTAACACACCAAGTCACTTGTGTCTTTGTTGTCATAAATTCTAGAAGAGGATTTCTGCTGTCCTCAGAGCTCTAAGTAACTTACTTTTCAAGATGCCTGTTTCTTCCTGCACAGTGTGAAATATCTATCCCTGTCCCTATCCCTCTCCATAACCCTCTCCCTCTCCTTCTCCCTCTCCCTCTCTCTCTCCCCCTTTCCTACAACTTAATTTCCTTTCTACAAAATTTAGTTTTTCTTCACAGTGTTCAGATTTCATTAAAAAATACATAAAATTGTTTTTGTGAGTCATAAAAAAAAATCAACAAATTTATCAAAATAAAAAGTCTTTTAAGACCTATTTATTTATCAAGCAGTAAAATTCAGTATTATAAACCCAGTTTACCCCTGGGGCAGGGCTAGGTCAGGCTGAGGTTCATAAATTTATTTTTCACAGAACCCTGACCCTGATGATGTTTTGCAAAGAACAATCTTCCTGAACTGTTTTTCTCCTTTCAGGAGCTGTCTAATGGATTTCATAATACAGTGATCACCAGCACAAATGTGATAACAGAAATTTGGTCTAGTACTATTTTTCCCTATAATGTTAGTAACAATGGAAATGATGTAGTAACCTTCACACTGCTCTGTATTGAAGATCATAATGTTTCAGTTCTTAGTTTTTTCTTGACCTTAACTAGATTGAATACTTATATTCAACAGGCTAAGAGGAAAATATGATATATGATATGTGATATGATCTGATATGGTATGCTATGATGATATACTGATGTATTCCTGTTGAAATATTAAACTGAAGTTCTACTATTTGTTAGCAAACTTAATATTGTCCATAACAACCAGGGAAAGGGATTGCTGTAGATTCCTTATCTTATTGCAAATAACATGATATGGAAATTTAAAATACAGAAATGAAAAGCTTTAAAAAAAAATAAATCAAGCTAGCATTCATTCATCACTTTTATGTAGTAAGAGAAAAAAATGTATGTTTTCTGGCAGTGTTTCTGGCTCTATGTTAGATAAACAATACATTATTTACAGAGAAAATTTCTGTTGATAAAGCCAATTAAAGCAATCACAGGTAGGAACATTCAGACCTGGACTTTGAGCTGACACTCCACTTCACTGATTTTGTCCCCTTTTTTTAAACTGAGCAACAGATGATACAGCTTGACAGTCAGCCCACATATTCCAACTGAGCTGGGATAGCTGATCAAGTCCCTAACATTTTTAAAAACTAAAGTAGCTGAAAGTGAGCTAATACCTTGATGATATAGAGACAAAACCATTAGTGATGCTATCCGAGAGTCAATAAATGAGAACTGCTGCATCCTTGAAACTAATCTGCCTAATTGGCTCCTGGAGTCTCACTTCAATGATGCACTTTTGTTTTCTGAAAAAGAGATGTGATTACTAAGTGCGAGATTGAGTCAGCCTTGATGAGGAACAGAAAGAAAACCAAAATGTCTTGCCACCCTATCTAGTCTCTTTGTCACTAAAGAAATGACCAAAATCTGTGTGGTTTTCTCAATCTTTTCCAGTTTGCAAATATTCTTCCTCCTCTCCCAGTCATGTTGGTATGATTTTCTGTCACTTCTTTTTTTCTTTATTTTTGAACATAATTTTTAAAACTCTACAAGTATGTGCTGGTACTTACTACAATATCTCAGATGTGAGAGAGAGGTGATGGTAATTGTTGTTTCCTCCTGGTCATTGTTAAGAATCAGATTCTGCTGAATCAAGTATAAGAGAATAATGAAATAAATCCCATAAAATACAGAAATTTATTAATATATACTTCTTCAAATCGGACTTAAGATTTTTAATTTTCTAGTTGCAAGGGGTTTTTTTCTAGTTGCAAATTTTCTTCTCCCTTTATTCTTATGCATCTTCTGTTATAAAATTCTTCCTACATCCTCTGTCCCACTGAAATGATTTTCTCAGCAGTAAGTGATGTTTTATAGGGTATGGAGATACTGTGGTTATTTGTTGTTTTCTTGTGTTTTCTTTTCTTTTTGAATGGGACATCATAAGTGACAAATCACAAAATTTACTTCAGCCACATTTACAAATTAAAAGGGAATAAAACCACTTTTATTTTCACTGGTTCCTAATTCTTTCTCACTTATCACTGGCACATATAAATTACTTCAGTATGGGCAAGGGTTGAGGGTTTAGAGAAAATAGAATGAGGATAACTGCCATCCATGTTCTGAACTCAATTCTATGCATTAACAATTGAAAAGAGTTTCCTATATCTGGTGTTTGCATCACCCCTCATAATTAATCCAATTCAAAACAAGAATATAAGTAATAAATTAACCCTTGTATTTCTTAAGGGAATGTTTACAAAGTGCTTACAAAGTACAATTTCCTTTCCCTTTGTAATAATCAGAAATAATTAAATCTGAAATTATTACAGAATAACGTGTGAATGAACTATACTATTTATTTAAAAATAAACGAGTATTTCTAAATAACCCCTTGAGAGATTACCTTTGTTTTTGATTAGTATGAATAATGGAACATTATCTTGGATGTTGTTCTCACAAAAGTCTTAAGCAACATATACACAAAAATATTTTTAGTAGAAAATGCCTTTTATTAGCTAATTATTAAAGATCAACCAATTCAGATGCATAAGGTTATTGCTTTAATTTTAGTGAACTCTAGTTATACAAAAATGGCTGTTGCTTTATGATTCATCTTCTCTCACCTATTTGCTAAATCTTAATTCTATATTTTTATTTCAAGATTGTTTTTTCTTTTTATTTCTTTTGTGGAGTTTTTAACTGTTCTCTTCTCTCTTCTTAATAATTATTGGTGACCCCAGTGAGCCCCTGAAACTTTTGATCAGTGTAATGACATATACATATATAATGGAATCTAAAGGCTTTTGCTTTTAAGTGTTAGTAAGAACATAAAGCACTTTAAGATACATCATGGGATATAGATAAAGTATGTATATGACAGAATTGAAAAGTTTATTAAAAAAAAAAAATTCTAGCTAAAAATCTGAAAACATCTGTTCTTATCTGACACTTCAAGGAATGGGCTAATATAAAATAGAGACAAAAAAAGAATCTTAGTGCTTCTAGGAGCACTCTTTTCTGTTCCAGCAGGGTTCCATGTCCACTCCAAAATATAAAATACTGATTTACTTTGAGAAATGCAGTCTCGCTAGTTGTGTTTGACAAGATTGATAAAATTACTTTGAAGACAGGAAAAGAATATTACATTTACAAACTGTATTTCTTCTTTTAACTAATCTAAGAAGACTGTAAAGGGTAAGGCACAGATATATCTGTACTTGTAAGCCAAATTGACTTGTGGAATGATAATGAGATCTCAAATCTGTGAAAAAAGAGAGTCCTAAGCCTTTACAGATTCACCTATAATTGTACCTTTCTCAGTTTGGAGGAGTGGAAGAAAAATGGAGGTCTCATGCCACCATTTTTCAAGTGCTTCTGCAGACCCTACTCATGTTAACCTCATGGGGAAAGAGCCTATTTTTGACCAAGAAATAGCACAGAAATGCCATGATGGGCAGACCCCAATGCCCCAGTCAGAGGCAGGAGCTCTTGCCCTGGCCTCAGGACTGTTTTTCCAGTTTGAGAGAATATGAAGTTCTATCATGTGAGTAGGACTTCATTTTTGTGCTATGGAATGTCTGCAGCATCTTCTGACTTGCATTTGTAAAATTAAGTGCTACAATGAAAAATAAATTCCTTTTGTAGGTGTTAAACGTTTATGTATGTGCCCTGCAGTCATATTACTGTGTATTGTGATCCTGTCAGATCTTATAAGTAACATGTGGATGAACAGAAAGGTGAAAGCATTCCATCTGGAGACTATCAAGGAAAATATGCATGATCCAGGAATTAGTACAGGCAGTTATTAAATAACATCTTTCCTTTGAGTCAAAGCATGAAATTATATTCACTGGTTGCTGAATGAAATGGAAAAGATAAATAATTTTCTCAAAATAGTAAAGGATAATAACTTGAGCAACCTATTTGTTAAGGTAGTACTAATTTTTTGTTCTGCTGTTTTTGTCCTTTACATGTAAACAGAGATAGTTACATGTTAGAAGATTGTCCTGCAAATATCTTCTTAGAGTAGATCCAATTAAATGCTTAGGTGCCTTCAAGTTAAACAGGCAGTTACTGTGCCTTTAAACTATTTTTCCTTTCCAGAGTTATGATTGGACTTTGAGCTACTCATCAGGCTACTGATCTGTATCGCAAGTATTAAAACTACTGCTTAGAAACTGGAGCCTGAAAGTCAGGGGATTGCTACTTGGAATTTATCTGCTGGTTTTCTAGTTTGGTTGTTTGGTTTTGTTGTTCAGGCTTCTGGAGGGTTTTTTTTTGGTTTGGTTTTGAAGTTTTTTTGGTTTGGTTTGGTTTTTTGTGTGTGTTTTTTTAATATTTATTTATTTATTTATTTGGTTGGTTGGTTTTTTATGGCAATGGTACAAGAAGTTCAGGGTTTTGCTTATACTTCTCTTATTACCTAAAGGGTTGTTAATGAGAGAGATACTTTGGTTCAGCATTCCAGGGGAAACTAGAATTCAAAGTTCTGCATGCTAAGAAAGCTCCTAAACTTAGCAGAAAGGCTGTCTAGTGACTAAGAATGTTTTATCTCTCTCCTGTGTAATTGCTGAGATGTTGGAACCTTGTCCTACAGGCAGTAGATGAGAAAAAAATTCTGTAGTTTTATATTAAACCTTCCCTGCCAAAGGCAATCTTAGATTTTGGTTCGCCAGTATTTTGTTGTTGTTGTTTCTGTTGTGGTTTCATTCAATAGCAGTATAATGCAAACTGAAGAAGGGCTTGAGGACTTTTGCTTAGTAACGTTGAAGACAGTCAGTAGTCTCACAAACTGCAGTTTTTCATACTGTTTCCTGAGGAGGAGGCTATCTGGCCTACTAAACCTTTTTCTGTAGGAAATACAGAAATTACAGAAAAATTATTTTAAAACTTTGCATTCCCCTCCAAGGTAGAGAAATAAATATGTACTTAATACTGTGAGAGACTAATCACTATGGTGTGTAGACTGGGTAGTATCAATAACCTGTGCCTTCCATCTTTGAATGCCTTTTTGTATCATTAGACACGAGGAAAAGGTGTCAGGGTACAACTCAAGTGACCTTTGGGTTATTCCTATAGCCTTTAGAATTCACTGATGCTTAGGCAGAAGTAAATTTTGTGTGTCCAGGTGCGTGCACCAGAACTGGATGTGCAGAAATCAGGGGAACTCTCATATCAAAAAGTATCTGCAAAAAACCTTGACATGCAAGCAGCTACTGTAAACAGTTTAATTTCAATGGTAACTTTGGACTTTTGTAAGTCACTTAATTAATAATTTTGTTCTTCTTCTATAAAGATCAATATTGTGTACATGTCCAATAGACATAATGGTATAACCACAGGATCATCCTTTCTTTTTTCTTTTTGTTCATTTGTTTGTTTTAGATAATGACCTGATATTGGATGCAAGAATTCCAATTCACCTTCTTGAAAGTTGCTCTTTAAAGCTGAAAACAAAACAAAACAAATTCAGGAATTTCTTAGTAAGTATGGTTTTCAATAATGCAGAAAATGGTGGTCAATATTACCTTACTAGTGTTTGTATATCAAAAATTACTAATAATATTATAGAAAAGTTTTGTCTTAATTGCTAAATATTTACAGAAAATTCATCCCATATTTCTTCATTTGTGTAATTGAACGTCACAAACTGTAATGTGTAGACAGTCAAAATCACTGCTGAAAATTATACAATTTTTGTTATTTTGGCAGGCTTCTGCAAAAATATGAGTATTCAAAATTATTAATTGGCCACAGCATGGAAAGTATTTTTGTGACCAGTTTTGGTTTTTTTTTGGGCCTTGGAGCCTGAACTTTTATTCAGAATATGTTACAACATAAACTTTATAGATTATTAAGCAAGGGAAGAAAGAGTTTCTACCAAGGTAAAAATAACTCATGAAAAACAACCGTGTTTAAATTGAGATCAATTATTAGGCTGTTAACTTCCCAAGGTTTTTCACTGCTGATTGATAGAAATTTAATCTAATTTTTTTATCAAAGTAATCCATAATTTTAATGACACGTAATTGTTTCTACTAAACACCAGCTGCCTGCTCCTGGCTGGGGCAGTGGGACAGCCCAGGCTGTGGGGCTCTGCCCTGTCCCCCACCATGCCAGAACACCCGTGCCATTGGCTTTTGGGCACGCTGACTGCCAGCTCTGGGATCAGATCAGGTTGCTTAATGCTTCATTCATTTATGCTGTGAACACTTCAAAGACTGGAGATCTGAGCCTGCTCAGACCACTGGCTCTATTGCCTGCCTGCCCTCATGGTGAAAAAGGTTTTCCTGTGTCCAGATCCAAACTCTTCTGTTTCAGCTTGTACTTGTTGCCTCTCATTCTCCTGCTACACAGCATCATGAAGATCTCAGCTCCATCTCCTTCAACATCTTCCGAGCCCCAAAGGTATGCTGGTAGGTTATGTCAAAGGCTTCTCAAGCTGAACAGGTCTGGTCTGCTCAGCAGTCAGGTGACATATCTTAGTGACCTATCACTTCTCTACCACAGTTTACTTGTAAGTTCCCATAAGTTTTTGCATCAGAAGGTCTATTCTGGTTTGGTTTATCTGAATCTCATCCTTAGAAGATAGGATAAACCTACCTCAAGAAATTCCCCATGACCAAATAATTCTTCCCAAACAGTTGGAAATTACTTTCTAAGAGGGAAAACCAACAAAGCAGCACTAATCACCATTTATGATTTTGTCACATAGATTCAAATCTGAAATATAAAATTCCTTATTTTGGTGATTTTTCTTCCATTGAGTAGTGTTACCATAGATGAGTCAAGGGTGTATATCAAAAACATGAGTCATGTACAGAGTGTGTGCCAGCTTGGTGAGATCTTGCTTGTCTAGTGAGTCACATGGTGCATCTCCAAGCCATGGGCATTCAGCCTGTCCAGCAGGTGGGTCTGGCTCCTCCCTCTCTCCTGGTGCCTTCTACACTGCCTCTATCACATTTTACAAGTATAGGTTATGCATCCAGGTACCGGGATTCCCACAACTATGACTTTCCTCTGCATTCTCTTGTGTGTGCGGCCATCTTTTGTCATGCTACCCAATGGGACACTTCACAATAAGGATGGACAGAAGTAGATTAACATACTTCTCAGTACAGAATTGGGTGTGATAATATTGTCATAAATATGTGATGGGAAAAATCCCATTGAGATTCCCATTGTCACAGAGAGTTATGAAAGTCAAACTTTCTTGACTCAATTTGCCAACTGCTCAATGATTCAACAGTGCTCTAACTCTATTGAGTTACCCCATTGAGAAAACTCTATTTACATATTTTTACCCTAAGAGACTGCATTTTTATAATCAGAAATATACTCTTCAAGTCCAGGCATGTGGAATGTGAGGGACTAATGACACTATTATTCAGTACATCTCAATCTCTGAAAGCCTTTGTTTACATGCTATCTTTGTTTACAAAGGAAAATGAGAGAGATAAGTGTTTTCAACTTAATCCTTTCCCACAGCCCCATTAAAAGACTGAGAAGATATTTGTGAATGTTAACCTTTTACTGTGTGTGCCAAAGATGAATCACATCAGTTCTTAAAACAGACTCCTGTGGTTACCTTCAACAATGTCTGCACTGTGTGCCAATGTACATTGTCAAACTTGTTGAAATTTAAATTTAATTCCAGTTTAAAACCACTGACATTAGAAGTTATAACAGTAAAACAGTACAGCTTTCTTTTTCCTGCAACATGATTTAATTAAGAGACAGCAATTTCATGGTTAAATGTGATTAAATGTGGCTTAATTAATTAATTGTAGAATTTTAAGGCATACATATTATGCCAAAGATAAATGTTCCTGAAAGTCGCTGAATTGAAGTTTTAAGAATAAACAAAGTTATTATATCGAAAAATGATAATTTGACATGTCTCTGAATTTTTTAGGAATAGAATCATCTTCAAAACCTCCTAGGAGCTGAAGAAGAAAATTGTATTTGATGTAATAGGGAACATTTGTGATTTTTTAATGCAAAGCAATGTGTTCTACATGTTTGCTATCAAAAAACTTGTTCAATCTTCTCCAGCCTTTGGGATGACACTTCGAATGACTTTTAAAATGAGAGAAGGTGGCTCTCTAGGAAAGACTGGAAATATTTGTATGCATACAATGGAAGTCTACTATCTGTTGTGAAGTTTTGCTCAGAAAATAGTTAGAAAATTTCCTCTGTAAACACTAATCTGGCTTTCACAATTACAGAAAACATTTTGATTTTGATCAAATTACAAATCTATGGAATTGTGTAACCAACAGGTAAGTATTAAAAAAAAGAACTAATAGTATGTACTTTCAAGAGATTTTTCTCTCCCACAGATTTAGTGTTTTTTTCTATTTATTTAAAAAGTTTCTTTATTACGAGGTAATGAAACTCATATATGATTTTGCTAACCTTTGTAAGAGGCTTGTTGAATCTGAATATAAAAATTATATCTATTATGTATACATAATTATAAAATAAAAATTATACATATTATATATATATATTACATATACAGATTAGTCAATTGTTTATCTCAGTGTGTGTGTGGTTATGGTCATTTTTTTCTAAGCAGTTCCAGGAGAAAATATAAATGGAAAACAGAAATAGAAGTGATGATGGGGTCCCAAAATTTCCTTGTTCATTTCCATAGGAAGTTG
Source organism: Pseudopodoces humilis (assembly GCF_049639895.1). NCBI lineage: Eukaryota > Metazoa > Chordata > Aves > Passeriformes > Paridae > Pseudopodoces > Pseudopodoces humilis. The sequence continues at coordinate 42,256,314 of NC_142204.1, read as the reverse complement.
TACTGATATCTATCCATGAACTGAGACAGATGAAATCTGGAATTCATTCATTAATTAATTCAATTGTTAATGAATCTCTCTGGAGACTGCATCTAGAGAACATCTGCTACACAAAAGAGTATTTTCTAAAGCTATGAATGACAGGTCCTGTTCATGAAATATGTTGTACTGAAGTTGTTTCCTCCTTTAAAATCTTACCCAGGGACAGAAATAGTACAAATACTTGTTGCAAATTGTTTTGGCAAGAATAAAGCACAAACTCTGTTGCATTTATCATCTTGTTGTTTTTGAGTTTTGTTTGTTTGTGGATTCCCTCACATTTTTAACACCATGGCAATAATTAGTATGTAACTATAATGAATTAAAAAAATGCAATTAAAATGTAATAGTATTTTCTTGTTAAATTTTTACTTGCCTCCTCAAAAGCTTCTGGAATTTCATACCTATTAATTTAATAGCAAAACTAAGGTTAAAGATCTAAAAAAAATAAGGGCAATTTTTTCAATTTAGCACCAAGGGGGAAAAAATCACTTCTGGGCTGATCTCACAGGTTTAATCACCTGAAAACAACGGTCTTCTTTTCTTAAATTTTAAGTTCTTACAATTCAAAAACTTCCGAATATTTAAGGGAGAGTTATGAGAAGAGTTCCCATCCTTAACATTTGATAAACATAAAATAAATCATGCTAAACAGAAATATTGCTGCAACAAATTGATGGCTGAGGGAGCTTAGCATATCCAGGTATCTAATAGGGCTATAAATAAAAAGCAATTTATTTTTATGACCTTCTGTAATAATTTACCATTAAATTCTTTTTCTCTGATAAAATTATCCAAAATTCCTAGGTATGTTTTTTGTTAGCTTATTTTTCAGGTTCTTGTTCTAGATTTTTTAGGGAGTTTTTGGTTCTCTCTCTCTCTCTCTCTTTCTCTCTCTCTTTCTGTCTCTCTGTCTGTCTCTCTCACTCTTTCTCTATCTCTCTCTCTATCTCTTTCTTTCTCTCTCTCTCTCACTCTCTTTTTCTCTCTCTTTTTTTCCCCCTTCTTTTGGGTCAGAATTTTTTTTCCAGTCTCCCCTTCTAATTTCATTAGTCTTTTAGTTATGCAAAATCAGTGTTCTGTGCCCAGTGAGACCCACCACACCATCTTCTTCATTGTTCTTGTAAATATTTGGCACCTTCTCTTTCTTCCTACCTTGGATGGTTATGTATGTGTGCTTTCATACACATGCTGTCTTGGTCTATGTCAGTAATAGTAAAGGTTGAATAAGTCTCAGGTTATATATTTGTTACTACAAAATGAAAAGAAAGTTTTTCTTTTTAGTTCCTTTTCTGACAGCTGTCTGGACAGGTTATTTCTGGACATACATAGCATCTCAACTTCATGGCTGCATCTACCTTTGATTTAACAGATAGAAAAGATGTTTGCCTGAACACATCTAAGAAGACAATAGAAAAGACAGTATTTCTATGCCCTTTTGTGCCTACAGTGATGGGTATCCACATCTCTGAAAATAAATTGTAAGGGTGGTCATTCTAATTTGAAAATTTTGTTTAAAAGTTACAAATATTATTTTTAAAATTACTATTTGGGAATTAAGTGACCTGCACTTAAGAAGACAAGATGCTATTGAGAACACAGGAGGACAGTGTGATAAGGTATTCAACAGCCTTCATATTATTGGAAGGATATTGCACAAGTCAGAAATAGTGTTATTCTGTTGATTCCTTTTCTTCTTTTCTTCTTAGTTTAGCACTTCCTGAGAGAAGAACGGTTTGTGTTATTTCTCCTTCACACCAGCTCTTTGGCTGGATTAATCAGGAAGCCCATTACCTTGTGTCAGCAAGAGTGCAGCTACAGAGTTAATGTTGAGCAATGTCAAGTCTTTCAAATTGTCTTATTATCCAGCTACATCATGGACTCTTTGTTTGATGAACAAATTCTCTCTAGCAAAAGACCTTTGTGTGCAAAGGATACTCATAGTCCTCCTCCTTACTTGTTTTAATTTATTCTTCAATGGCTTGGAAATCTAACTTCCTTGTCTTGTTGTAATTCATGCATTTCAGACCACACAAGACAGGTATAAAGGGACAAAACCAGTGTTTGCACTATGCTGTGTACAAATTGCAGATATTTTTTTTTTTCCTGTGAACAAACAAAATAAAGAACAAAAAGCATATGCTGCAATGCCAGTGGGATAACTATCAATCTCACAACTGCAGGTAAACTAAAATAAGAAGGCATTCATCAATAATTTATGTAAATCTCACAATATCCATACAGCTTTTTACATTTCACTAACCTTATAAAGAAAAGCATTGAGTACTTGGCTCAGCAAAAAATGTTAGGATAAATTTGGGTTATTTTTATATTTTTTCCTTCTCAATTTATAAGTTTGTGCTACCAGAAAATTAAATGCCTGGTTTTCTGTCCCCCATATCAAGACAGCACCAGATTTTGCTTCTTCTTAATTGGCTGAAGAATTATGTCTTTGAAATAATCAAATTTCCCTTGAATCAGCAAGTTTCTCCGTTTGCTGCATGAATGAATAAGAATTTAATGATTCCAGGCAAATTATTCTATTCAGCAATGAAATGGGACACATTACATGGCTTCATTTCTTGCCAAAACAGTTTTTGCTGTGGGGATTACTTTTAAAATTCTTTTCAACATTTTTTTTTTTCATTATGGAAACTTTAAAGGTTGGGAGGCAGGAGGGACTATTTATTTTCTACCTTAAATAGAGAGGGTCTGCAAGAATTCCGATAGTTCCATTCACCATTGTTAACTGGAGTTTTAAGCCTTTTATCATTTTGAGACAATGAAAATTGACAAATGTACTGACATTCAAAATTACACCTTCAGTCAAGTATTAGAACTTTTTGAAATAAAATATACCATTTCTAACAGCCCTATCTCAACCTCCAAAATGCATACAGATTTCAAGTCTTCAGCATCATATGATTCATTCTTAAGGATCCACTTCTGTTATCTTTATGACTTGACAATTTAGACAGAGCTGGAGATGGTTAAGGTTCCCCAGTAGAATCTTGAATGAATACCAGCCTGCAGTCAAATCAGGGAAGAAAAGATAAAAAACTGCCTAAACTACACACTAAAAATCACTTGTTCTGTGGAAATCTGTTGCTTATTATCATTATAAATTAAAAGTCTAATGGATTTTTGTGTTCATCATAAGCTGGTCTATCACATAAAATACAGTAGTTTTTTTTAAATTCCTTTATTGTCAAGGTGGCTGTGTGCCATCAAGAGAAAGGAAAATATAATCTGAGCCCTCATATACTAATTAAACCAAATGGATGTTTTTTCTGGGGCACATATAGTCAAGTATCAATCGCTGGGGAAGTTACAACTCCCTGGAGGCACCTTCTTGGTGTCAGTCCATACAAGTTGTGTTGAGTACACCAAAAATCAATGGGACATGAATGAAAGAGAAAAAAAATACTTTAACTGCAAAACTTTTTTTGATGCTATTTAAACTAATTTCACACCTGGAATGTATGCCCTCAGGAGATACAGGTGCTGCTATTGGATCTGATTTAATTTCAGCAATGTGAGACTCAGTCCTCCAGAATCCAGCAGGATCCTCAAAAAGTGCTCTTGCAGGCTTAGCATGGAGCAGCTACAAGAAGACAATGAAAAAAGGTAGAAAAAGAACATCTAAGGCCATCACTGATGACTTAGGAGTTGAATAAAGGCTGCTTAGGAATCTCTTAGCTGGGTGTCAGTACAGGCATACAAACACTGAAGAGAAAAACAACTTTGCTTAGAGTATTTGAAAAAAAATCAGAGAAACTGGTATTAGGTAAGGGTAATTGGAAATCAATGGATCAGAGATAATTCAAAGCCTTACTTACAGTATTGTCCATTTATGGGTAAGACTGTGACAGTCTGCCTTTTCCCTGTCAAAGGAACTTCTGCAAGCTCTGTAGAATTTATGGGGCAAAAAACTGATAAGGAAGACCATGTTGAACTATATCCCAGACCTGAGGACTCCCTATATTCTAGTATTTTAGAAACCTTTACACTTACTGTATTAAAGAAAAATAGGTGCATGATCCCCTGACACAGAGATAAGAAGTTGTTTTTTGAAACCATTGAATTACATTATTCATTAGGCTGGGTCCTCTGATTGTCACAGACTTGAATGAAACTACCATGACTGTGTTGGACAAATGCTCTTTAGAATGAACTCAATCCCTTTTCAGGGTCTTCAGCTGGGTGGAAACATAATTAGTGCTTGTATACCTCTTCCAATCTATCTTTGAATTTTGATGTGGTTTACAGTCACTAAGTGGCTAGATGGTTATATGGAGTATTTGTGAGCAAGTGTGTGGGGAAGTTTTTTGATTCAAAATTGGAATAGTCTTTTACTTAGAATGCTACCTAGGTTGCAGAGTATATTGTCTGAATTTATCTCAAATTATGTTGATTTTGGATTCTCTAAGTTTTCAACTCTAATATGGAAAATTCTGTGGCATGTCTATTGGTTGTTCATAATGTTGGCTGCTGAATTCTATATTAACCTTACCAGAATCTTCTGGACTTCATTATGATACAAATAATAAAAAAAATTATAACTTGAGTATTTGAACTGAATAGTATTTCTTGTCTTCTCCTCACACACACCTGAAAGCATTAGGAAGGTTCTCAGGAGAAAAATTCAACACTGCAATGACTACAACTCAGAGATACACTCCTAATTTCTGTTAGTTAAACAGAAATGACTGAGCTGGCCTTGTGACTTAATCTGTGTCACAGAGGCATACACTAACACATCATTCATAATAAGCTACTCTCCATGGGTCAGAGAGCTACGGGCAAACCTGGAAGGTTTTACATGTATGAGTAGTCCCTGTCTTCTCTTTTTCTGACATTATTAACTTGGGTCTTACAACTTGAGCTTTACAGGTACTGGTGATATGCCCTTGCAGACATAAGTTGTTTCAAATGAGCAAAATTGGAGTTTCATGCTACGTGACTAATTAGTATAAGCAATTCTTGTCTCGTAGCAACCTAGAGCTGATGATGAACACCTGCCAGCCCAGATGGTTTGGGGAGGAATTTTCTAGTTTAATAGAATAAAGTACTTTTGCTGAGCTGCTTCAAACTATTATTCAACAGGAATTTTGGAAGAGGTCTGAGAAGTGATTATGGTGAAATCTTAACAAATAAGAATCTCCAAAATTGTCATGCTCAATTGTCATCACTTGTCAAGGTATGACTTTTAAATAATGCATGGCTGTTACATCTTATTCTGTCTATGTATGCTAAAAATAGTATTGAAAAGGCATAAACTTGAGAATACTGCAAAACTAATAAGATCCGCAGAGTTAAAAAATTTGTCTTCTTATTCTAAGATTTTCTGGTATTAAACACAGTCTACAGTTCTAAAAACCTGTATGTACAACCTTTTAGGGGAGATTATTATAGGACATTTTTGTAAAATTTCAAATAAAAATTTCAAATATATAAACTCTAAAATATGAATTGACTGGAATTGTATAACTTATGACAATAGTTCAGAATAGGTATATGAAAAATTCCAAAATATATCTGTGTGCTCTTGTTGCAGCAACTTCATAACTTACAGATGAAATTCTGATCTCACTAATATAAAAGATACCAATATTTCAGCCGCCAAATATGGGGAAACTTAAGCATTTAAATGATTTTTTTTGTAATCTAGAAATTTTAAAAAATGATGAATTTACCTGAAGCTCTTTCACCAACTCTGTTTATTAAAATTTGAAGAGATTATGAAATCTCTAGGAAGAGAAGCAATGATATTAGTTTCAATGAAAACTCTATGACAGTCCCTTCTGCATTTTAAAATCCAGCACCAAATTTGTCTCAAATTAAGAGATTGACTTTTCCATTGCTACATATTTTGTTTCAGCTTAATTACTATACCTAAAAAACTGAATACTTAGTAACAATGAGTGGAAGGAGTTCCTCTTGGAAATTTTGTGTACTATTTATTTTGTCTTAGATGTATTTATAATATTAATTAGTTAATATTGCTGCTTAATTTTAGAGATGATGAGGCAGACAGATCATAAAAATGTTCAGGGTTATAAAAACCCAACTATTTTTAAATTATTGTGCCACTTTCCTGTGTATCTTCCCTTCTTTTTGTAAAACCATTCAATATGAAACACGAAGAACTTATTTTAAAAGACTGGTTTATTATGAAGTCCCAGAAACAATTTTGGCAGGCACTACATATGCTAATATATTCCCCAACTGGAATTTATCAGTTCTAGGGTTCCATGAGTCAGAAGAGAAAAATCCAAAGTTTCAGGTTTTGTTTCAAATTTTGACTTAACAGCATTAAGAGTAGACCCATGTTTTTTCTCAGTAATCTAAAAAGAGATCCTTGAGAAAATACATAAGGTGCAAAAATGCACATATGACTATTTACATTCCCTTTCCATGATGGAATCAACACTTAATTATATGTCAGAGCTAAAATGAGGGTATTTTACCAGTTGCATATCATTGACTGCAGATCTAGAGTACAAATTAATCTCTTAACACATTCCAGAGTTGTACTTAGAGCCCTCAGCTGGGAGAGAAAAAAAATATCATATCATTGGCTACTTAGGACTGCAAGAACAGTATCTTCATATTATAGGGCAAACTCCCTATTTTTCCCCAAATACCAGCAAACCACAAGGCAAAAGAGCTACACTGAAAAAAGTGTACAGGGGAAGCTGGGACATATCAGGCTGTAAGAATAGCTCAAAGCATTTCTATCAGGACTTACAATGTATATTTTGGTTAAATTTATGGAAAACTAGCCAACTTTCACTCATCAGCTTCTTAAACTACTGTACCACAACTTACACTACAGGATTTTGCTTAGGATTTTTTCTCCTATTTTTTAAATATTTTGCTCTTCTTTTTCTTTACAGGAGAGAGAAGGAATAGAACCATATTATTTTAAATTATTTTTTTTTTTCCTCTCTGTTTTCACAAAAATAGCAGGTGTGATCCTATGATACAAAAGTGGCAAGTATAAATTCAAGCCCCTGTGATACAACATCTAAGCCACAACTTTTCTCATTAAAGAAAAAGTCAAGAAATCTGATTATTCTGTATCACACATCCTGGTTCTTTCTTAAAATAAGATAAATTTAGAAAATACGATATGTAACTGCTTACTAATCATGTTGAGAGCAAACTCACAATAGTGAGAAAATTACAAAACTGTCTAAGTCAAGCATCAGGTAGTTAAAAGAATGTATTGAAGCTTCAAGATCAAAGGCTGGATTAAAACTGAGATAGCATTATACTTGTAAAGATCCTGAACAGGAGCTGACAGGGAGGTCTGATTTCCCACTTCCACACTGGATGTCTTGCTACATACTACTTACCTCATTCTTAGACTTTGATGACAATTTTTTCTCAGGTTTCATTTAAATTTTGGCCTGAAGTGAGCAGGACAAAATAGATGATGTCATCAAAACCAAGCATGACAAACATTTCAGAAGGAATGTGATGAAAATAGCATAAACTGTCATCCAAGGGTTTTTTCAAACCAACGTCCTTGGAAACCAAAAAATCTGTTAGATATGCATATAGATGCATGTGAGGTGTGCATATGTGTGTAAACATTTCACACACAATAAAAGGAAATTAAGGGAAGAATATCCAGGATAAAACAGTTTATTCTGAATATCAGATGGCATTGTTTAGGCAGATGATGTGGCTGCTTGCTGAGGTTTCTGAGCGAATCTCCATACCTAATCCATTTTCAAGTTCTGTATCAGGTTAAAAACTGAGCTGTAATATGAATTTTCTCCTGAGAGGAATGGACTGGCACATGAAATACATTATAGCACTGTATGAGAATTGTATAAATGACTAAATACCTGTGAATATGTAAATATGTGTGTGAAATTGCAATGAGTCAGGCTTGTCACTGAAAGGTCATGACCTTTCCAGTTCAGTACAGCAGAGTTTAGAAATATCTTCCTCCTGGATGATATATAGACACCACTGCAATCCTGAGTAGCAACATGAAGAATTGGGAATTATTCTTATAGGAAATTCCTGTCATGAATTAATTTGGGTAAATCAGCAGGTTTTTTTCTTCTACTGTAATTTTTAAGGTATGTTTTTATTTTCTTCTTGACTCTAACATGTGTAAACATTTTTGTTCACTATTCATCTCAGCAATTGCTCAGTAATTCTATCTACTCCACATTCTAAGAACTAACTCTCAGCTGATCATCAGCTCTGCTTACAACTTCTCTTCAGAAATTGCTCCTCTTTCATTGCAGTGCCATGATATATTCAAATGTCTGCTCTCTCAGATAAAGGGAGAAAACAATTGAAATAAAAAAAAAACCAAAAAAAACCTGACTGCCTTCAGAGCTACATTTAATTTCTACAGTCCTGCCTGGTCTGATTGGGAATTGTTAATGTTGTAAATAGAGGCAGCAAAGCAATTTAGAGATTAATTGCACTCTGGTGAACTGCATGAGATGCAAAGGCATGCTTCTACTGCCCTTATGGGGAAATGATGAACCATTGACTTAAATTCTCCAGAACAGAATGATTTGCATCAACAGTAAGAATTCATACTGATGAGTCAGTCTAAAAACCACTGAAACCATTTCATTTCTTATCCAGTACCTTCCTTCTTAAAGGTAATTCTCTTGTAAACTTGGAGTGTCAATTCTAAAAGGTTGTGTCAGAAATTTTATTTAATGCTTTCTGTGTCATATGTTCCATCCTTCAATTAAGCAGCAATACAATAAATATGAAAAATAAGGCCTATTTCTATTTCAATCAACACACTCTATGTTCTCTCATACAAGATCAAAGAATAAAATTCTGGTTTAACACTAACAAAATTAAACAAACTGCCTAAGACATTTCAAGTAGAAGTTCCAATAACCTAACATAGTCTATTTAATTTTATTCGAAACAAAGTTTACAAGTAGAGCAAAAAACCTAAAAAAATACATCTGTAAAGAAATTCAGTGTTCAGTCCTAGAAATTGGTGTTATGTCATTCCTGTACAACCATATTAGTCCAAAGCTCTATGCAACTGTTGTCTATTTGCTCTAAGTATTCAGCATGATTTACCAGAGACATTTGTAGGAACAACTTCCTTCAAGTTTATTAAAAATTCTTACTGTGCAATGAAAACTGAAAGGTATGGCCACAAGAAGCAATATAATGGCTTTTTTCTATCTTAGTCTCCTTGCTCACTATAGCATCAAGTTATATCCAGGATCAACTTCAGTTCTTATTGTTAAAGACTGTATGGTGAGCAATCCAAAATCTCTTAGAAACATTCTTTGGTATTATAAATTAATCATTTAGACAAGTTCCAAGGTTTTTTAATATTTGTTTTACACAGATATTTAAGGAATGCTATTTACTGTCATGAATGCTATGGAAATCCGAGTTAAATTACTTTCAGCATTTGTGCTGAATGAGTTTGATCTCTCATCCTATCAGGGATCAGAAATAATTCATAGAATCATAGAATATCAGCTTTGAAGGTACCTCAGGGATCATCATCCGGCAGATGAGCTTGCAAAGCCTCTCTTCATCACTTACCAGCGGTCCTGGATCACTGGTGAGGTTCCAGATGACTGGAAGCTGGCCAATGTGACACCCATTCACAAAAAGGGTGGGAATGAGGATCCTGGTAATTATAGGCTGGTTAGCCTGACCTCAGTACCCAGTAAGGTTATGGAACAGTTTGTCATCACACAGCACTTACAGGATGGCCAGGGTATCAGGCCCAGCCAGCACAGGTGGAGGAAAGGTAGCTCATGTTTCACCAACCCTGTCTCCTTTTACGACCAGGTGACCCACCTGGTGGATCCTGGAAAGGCTGTGGATGTTTTCTATTTGGACTTCAGCAAGGCCTTTGACACTGTCTCGCACAGCACACTCCTGGAGAAGCTGCAGCCCATGGCTTGGACCAGGAGCACTCTGTGCTGGGTTAGGAACTGGCTGGATGGTCTGGCCCAGAGAGTGGAGGTGAACAGTGCTGCATCCAGCTGGGGGCTGGGCACGAGTGGTGTCCCTCAGGGGTCTGTGCTGGGGCCTGTTCTGTCCAATATCTTTACTGACAACATGGATGAGGGTATTGAGTCTTTCATTAGTAAATTTGCAGCTGGCACTAAGCTGGGAGTGTGTGTTGATCAGTTGGAAGGGTGGAGGGCTTTGCAAGAGATCTGGAACAGTTGGATGGATGAGCAGAGTCAAACAAGATGAAGTTTAACAAGTCCAAGTGCTGGGTCCTGCATTTTGGCCACTATAACCCCTGCAGCATTATAGTCTGGGAATGGTGTGCCCAGGTGGAAAGGGACCTGGTGACAGCAGCTGAACATGAACCATCAGTGTGCTCTGGGGGCCAAGAAGGCCAATGGCTCCTGGCCTGTATCAGGAATAGTGTGGCCAGCAGGAGCAGGGAAGTCATTCTCCCCCTGTACTCAGCACTGGTGAGGCCACACATCGAATTCTGTGTCCAGTTCTGGGCCCCTCAGTTCAGGAAGGACGTTGAGACACTTGAGTGCATCCAGAGGAGACAACGAGGCTGGTGAGGGGCTTGTGAGGAAACTGTGTGAGGAACAGGTGAGGGAGCTGGGGCTGTTTAGCCTGGAGAAAAGGAGACTCAGGGGTGACCTTATCACTCTCTACAACTCTCTGAAAGGTGGCTGTAGGCAGGTGGGGATTGGTCTTTTTCTCCAGGCAGCATCTGACAGAACAAGAGGACACAGTCTCAAACTGCACCAAGGGAAATATAGGTTGGATATTAGGAAAAACTTTTTTTACAAAAAGGGTGACAAAATATTGAAATGGTTTACCCGGCGAGGTGGTGGAGTCACCGTCTCTGGATGTGCTTAAAAAAAGACTGGATATAGCACTTGGTGCCATTTTTAATTGAGGTGTTAGAACATGGGTTGGACTCGATGATCTTGAAGGTCTCTTCCAGCCTAGTGACTCTGTGATTCTGTAATCAATCCAGTGAGAGCAGAATAATTATTGGACAGACATACTCATAGCAACAAGACAAGAGTTCATCATAAATATATTCACTGTAACGTGTTAGTTAATTTATTGAGTCTCCTATGAAGAGATGAAAGCTTTCTGAAGCTTTTTTCACATAAGTTAAGAGTGGAGCAAAAATTTCGACAAGGAGTAGAGAATGAAATTTTATGGATATGTTGTTTGACTCTGTAAATGAGGGCAACAAATCAAATAGAACAAAATAAAAATAATAGAAATTCAAATTCACTAGTTGTTCCAGTTATTGTTTGTTTGTTTGTGATTTGCCTAATATGCTGGTCCCTCCTGAGAGATAGAATCAGAGATACTTTTCAAAAGAATCAAATTAAAATATAAATTACAAGCACACTCTCTGAATCTTGATCGAATGTGGATGACAGCAAGAGGTGTCAGGAAACTGTCACAGGAAGGTTACAAGGAAAGGCTCTGAAAATCAGGAATACTGATTGGGTGAAATTCAAAGGCATTGAAATTGTAATTTGAAGGAAAAAAATCTGCATTTAATCTCATATGCATGTCTATACTTTGAGTTTCTTTGTTCTGCAACCAAATAAAAGTGCTGTGAAAGTACTGACTTGGCAGGTCTTCCAGTGTTCCTATTACAGGTAGAACTGGAAATCCAAACTTACTTGAGCTTTCATTTCTTGTATGATTTTTCAGGGAGGAAAAATTCTGACAGCTGTTGAAACCTTTCAGCTGATATTCTGTAGCCACAAAGTAATGAAAGGATAAAATCTTCTTTCTCTCCTTTCTCTTCACACTTTCTGAATATGAGGGTGGTACTGAATGACTCCAGTCTGTGAGATGTAGATTTCTAAATAGTCGTCCTGGATTAATATCTGTATATCACTTTTAAATATACAAACACACTGTTGGTTCCCCACATAAAGCAATGTCAGAGCTCCTCAAAAGAGGGGACAGAAATGCCTTGGCTCTTTGGATCCAATCTGTATTCACTGTAGAGGTACAAGTGAAATTTTTCCTCTTCATTCTCACTGATTACAGATGGATGCATACTGCAGTCTCAGGACATCTGTCTAAGCTTGTAACTCCAAGTCTAATGATATCTGTTGGCTTAGAGACTCTTCAATGATTTATTTTGGTCCTGCTTCACTGCGACTGCTGAACAAAGTCTGGATCTGAGAAATCTTACAAAGTAGCAGGATGCACAGTTTTTTCAGTGGACTATATTCAAACTCAGTGTAGGCTGAGTTAGATCAATTAATCATATTTGTTCTAGACCAGAGCTCCTAGGTATATCCAGGCTTTATATATTAACTACAAGAAACAAGTTTTGAAATGTTACATTAAAAATCCATTGGCAGCAGTGAATGACTGTATCTGTCATGCTATTGTGTAAATTTTCTGCTGTAAGCACAAAGGGTTCTTAAAACGTTAATGGGGAGTCCAGAAGTTCTGGAACCAAGAAAGAAATATGGAATATTACCATATTTTTAATAGTAAATAAATGGGAGGAGAGAAACCATTTTGCAAACACAAACCCACCATTCACATATGAAATAATCTAAACATGCACCATCATCATCAGTCATCATTAATAAGTCAATACTATTTAAGAAAATATATTTTCTTCTATCCTGAACCATGTCCAAATTTTATATATATATATATATATATATATAGTTATTTATACATAAACAGTGTATATGCAACTATTCTACAAGAACTAAATCCAAATTCCAAACTCTGCTACCCAGTCAGCAAATAAATCATGATGTAGAAGATACCCACATGGAATCCACATTTAAAAAAGGCTAGTAACCAAAACTTTCCATTCTGTACTCATTATTGACATGAAAGAAACAGAAACCTGCAAAAGTTACCTAAGAATAAATTGGACCTTGGTTGAACTGAAGTTGGCACTGATACATGATTCTCTCCTACATAACCACAGGAGAGACTGCATTCTTTTACTTCGTTCTTCTGAAGTTCTTCTCTTCTCTTGGTTCTTCAGTTAGGTTTCTTCAATTGTCACCTTCTTTCCATCTTGCAAGTAAAATAAATGTACTTAAAGATTTCTTATTCTACCTTGATATGCCCATTATTTTCTCAAGTTGTGACAAAACCACTTTCAAACTACCTAAGAATGCACCATAAAAAGTGTTGTCTTTTTAATTGAAACACATAGTTGGTAATGCAGTACGATTGTAAATGGAAAATTATTGAGGAGTGGAATATTACATTTAATGTTCTAATTAAAAAAAAAATAGTGGAAGCTCATAAAAAAAATTAATCAGAAAATTGGTTCCTGGGCACTTTAGTACTATTTTATTACTAATTTTATTGTTTATTTTTTATTTTGGGTATGTTTTCCTCTGCATCTTTTCTGCCTCTTTCTGGATCAGTTCTAGAATGTATCTTTAAAATTTAATGAAAATCAAAATTATAATACTGCAGCTGCTTCCATTCCAAATATTTATTATAACAGGTTTTCTGAATTATCCAGAGATACATCTCATAAGCACTTCCAAAATAAGCAGCTCCAAGTTTTGTTTGTCTGTGCAGTGCTGGGGATGATCACTATTGAAACAATAAAAGATGAAGTGAAAAGAGCATCCACAATGACAATAGCAAGCTATGCTGAGCCCTGAAGTAGGTTTGTCTTGAACTTCAGAAATCAGGGTACTCCAGGCCTACTTTTATAAAACAATTATAATACTAGTACAGCTTCAGAATTTTGAGATAAAGCATGTTGGGGACATTTGGGCACTAAGAATGATGATTACAAATGCAAGGTATAATTTTCAATCTGTTATATATGTGGCATAATAAATCAAATTAAAGCTCTAGTAATTCAATGCCACTGAGGTCAAGTCAGGACAAGACTAAGACAAGATGCAGCAATTTACTAACAGATAAGTTGTGACAAAGCAGAGCTAGGAAAGCAGTCTGTAGGTCAGGATCAGTAGGTCTATAACCAGCTTATAACTGAGCTGCAGCCTACATTTCTGGTATGCCCCAGGCTGAGGTTTGAGTTGCTGGGATGACTGGTGTGGTGGAGGCTGCAGGTGAGTCTGGTCAGGGCCCTGAGAGAAATACTGGTGAAAGAAAAACTTCAGGTTATTAAATTCTTTTATGGTGGTAATATGTGGTGGTATACCCATAATACCACCATAATACTAATGGTGGTAACCCTCTAAATGAGAGAGGGTTGTTATATGAAAAGTGAAGCTGGACAAAGTACTGGAGTAGAGTAGAGAGAAATTCTAGGTGATAATATTTTTTTTTGTCCAGTAGGACAGATCTGAGGCATTCAGAATGGGATTAAAACATCAGTAGAGAGATGTCAAACTTTATTTGGTCTTTCCTTATGAGTAAGAGTTAGGCTGTTTTAGCTGGGAAAGAAATGAGGCAAAAAGATAAGCAGAAATGTAATTTGCACATTGTCTGAGAATGTATATTTATAAAAAAAATAGTAAAAGCTGCTTTTTCCTCACCTTTTGGAAGGTGGTGCAGTGGTAAGTGCCTCCCTCAGAAGTGTATAGTTTAGCTATTAACTTAGTCAAACACACAGGTCATATTTCAAGAATACTGGTAGGAGAGGGACAAAGCTGAAATGAAATTATTTGCTATGTGCAAAACCAATACTGCTAAAGAATTTACCAAAATAAATTAAGAAAACCTTAGAAAGGTAGAGCTGTCAACCATTTAGGCAATTTGATAATTCCTGTTATTTTTTTCCAAAGGTTTGATGGGGTAGTGGGACTGAGTCTCTGGGAGACCCTCCTTTAAAGGACAGCAAATCCAGAATTGCTGCAGGCATTTTCATCTGGTTTGTGCTGTCCAGATGCTACTTTCTTTCATATCTTTCTTCTGTAGAACAAGGAAATACAATTTTTTGTCAAAACTAGATAAAGCTGTGATATTAAAATATTATTACAATCAGACTGTAGTATTTTATAGCTAGAAACTTCAAGGTGTTGAAAGAATAGTAGGGAGTAAGAAGAATAGCAGCTTTAAAATAGTGTTTTCAAGACCATATTTTAGCTTCTAAATTCTTTCAAGGTATTTTAAATAAAAGCAACTTATTGTGCCAAATTTTATGGCAGAGTTGTTCCATTTTCTTGCTCACTCACTTCAGTCCAGATGATAGGCTTGCTTTGACGGGATTTTAATTAGTTTCTACATATGAACTTTATGTACCACACGGCTCTGAAATTTTCTTTGTGTATGGAAAAAACCCAAACAATTTAAGCAATTACAATTATTTGCCTGCATCAGTTCTAACATTTCAAACAGATGGCTTTGACAGTTTTATTATTCTTTGTGTAGGTGTATGTTTGATATACATAAATATATATAAATACAAACATGTTATTTATATTTAGCAATATAAACTTTATTGTACATATATTTATATATAAGAGCAAT
Source organism: Pseudopodoces humilis (assembly GCF_049639895.1). Taxonomy (NCBI): domain Eukaryota; kingdom Metazoa; phylum Chordata; class Aves; order Passeriformes; family Paridae; genus Pseudopodoces; species Pseudopodoces humilis. The sequence goes on along the minus strand of NC_142204.1, from coordinate 42,240,861 downwards.
ACAATGCACAATTTTTTGTATATATACAACAAATGCAGGTATATATATTTATGTGTATATATGTATTTACTGTTGTCATTCCACATGGTTCGTGTAGACATTTTGCTCTCTGAGTAAATGTATTAGAAGAAGAAACAAAGATAGACAGGAGGTCAACTGAAGGATTTTCAGCTGTTAAACTCAATTACAAGCAATGACTGAAATGAATTTTAAAATGCCTTTCCTTGAAGGGTGAATGTACTCTACTCTCCAACATCTGATATGACAATGCTTGCAGGCGCTTTCTGAGATTAAATAAGTTCTGCTTACTGTTTTATTTGTTCAGGGAGGAGTTGGGCTTGTATTGTTTTGAGTTTTCCTTTTCAATCAGTTTCCTTCAGATTTCATGGGAGCACTGAAAAACCACTGTCAAGTGTACCATAATTTTCTGTATTCCCAAGAAGAGCTATTAATCTGACAGAAGCAATTAATTTACAATACACAAAGCATAAAAAATGTTTTATTCAAAGTTGCAACAATTTGAAACAGCAAAATGAAATGTCAGAGGACAATTTGGTAAAAATTACAGGGGAGGAGGCCCAACTCCTATAACCAAGAAGAAATGATTGATGACATTATTTTAAACCCATAAAATTCAAATAAAAAAAAAAAGATATTTTCACTTTGAGGTCCTTTCTCTTATTCACTGTATAGTTGCTGACATATTTGCAGTTGTATAATTATCTGCTCTGCAGAAATTCTAGGTTTGTAGACTTATTTTTAAGTAATCTAAGTAAAAATATTTGCAACTCACTACTGAATCCATAATTAAAAGTCTTTAGAATAAATTCTAAAAGTGGTGTTTACTACCTACAATTAAAAACAAGTGTATTGTTGGTAAAGTGTTTTTTGTTGTTGTTTGGCTGTTTTTGTTTTTGTTTTTTTACTTGATTCACAAAACAGTATTCCCTTCCCTCTGGAATTTTCCACTTGCTAAAAAAATAGTTTTAAAGCTTAGAACTTGGTACAAAAAAGCATTTATGCAAATGCCTGAATTAGTCACAAATCACAATAAAATTAACACATTCATAGATTTTACCCTGGAAGCAGCAATTAGACCACCTAGCCTGGAACTTTCTATGACAGAACTGGAAAACTGAATGCACTTTTTCATTTAATAAGTCCTGTCTTTGGATAAAAACAGGTCTTCCAGAAACCTGATCTTGACTTCATAACTTCAGGTTATGGTGTATTCATCGGTGGAGTTTTCACCCATAAATACTTCATGAAGGTAATATTTGATTTATGGGATTTAAATATATATTAAAAATTAAGGACCTATTTTCTCTGAAGGAAAATATTTTTGCATATCAAAATCTTGCACATGGGCATTGTTGAGGGATCTAGATCATGCTAACATTCAACTTTGTTCTTGTTCCTGCAGATGGCAAAAATCCTACTTGTGTGAGTATGGGCAAAATAGGTTTGTAAATGTAAATCCAAAACGGATTTGGATGTAAACTACAGTGATTTCAGGAGAAGACTAATTTTATAAGGCAGACTTAACCAAACCAATAGCAGTCCACTTTGTAATATTAACATAATTCTGATTAAGCCTTTCCCATCATTCTTTAATACCATGAAGATTTTTAAATGTGTCTCATGATTTTTCCTGATCTACCTTACTCAATTAATTCTTGAGTTCTTGAGAAGGTATACTAAGTTTTCAGGACCATATCAAATAAGAAGCCTTACATATAACACTAAATCACATAATTATAGAATAAGACTTCAAATATGAGAAACTGCAGATATTTTATATGTATGTTGGTTAACAATTTTATGGATTTGGTTGTGGGTTTGGGTTTTTGGCAGAAGCAGTCATAGGAAGGGCTTTTGTTTGGTTTTTTTCTTCCCCTGGAGGAGAAGGAAAAGAAGTTTGACAAGAGCATCAGGGTTCTGGTCCTTTTCCAAGTAAGTTTGACAAGTCTTTTTTAACAGATGTCAGCCTTGCCCCCAGTCTGTTGAAATTTTCTGTCAGATCTTATCATTAGTTTTAATGACAGTGGTAAAAAGTCCTTAATAAGAGTGCTTTTACCCCTGTGGCCATAAAATTCAGTGACAATAAAAAGGGTAAAAGTCAATACAAGACTCACAAGCTTGCCTGGGAACCCCAGGATGCAGGTTTGTTCTTTACTGCCCTATTCTCTTCTGGGATTATTTTTTTTCAATTTTGCTATTATGATTGCAAAATTCTTATACCCCCAAGGTTCCTATTTCACTAGCTTTTAGGCAATATGGCTAAGAAAGTTATTACCCCAGAGATTTTCTAAAACCATAAACTGTAGAGAGTTCAAACTGCCAGAATATCCCACTTGCCTCACTGAAGGTGTCTCAAAAGCATGGAGATCTTTGCTTTTAGCTTGCAACCACATATAACACAACACAAGGGAAGGTAAGAATTAATATCTGGGGTTTTGTCTTTTTCATTTCCAAAACTTGCAATAGGAAACAAAGGTACAGTAATTAGTATGAGATAAAAGGAAGCAGATGAACCCTCATTAGAATCAAACCCAAACATCCCTCTTTGTCCATATACCAAGATGGAACCTCACTCATTCCCTCCTTCACCTGGAACATGGGTTGGTGGTTACACTGTTTTCTAAACAAATATTTGAGGTAGTAAATTTGCTTCTGTTTTTACCCTAACTATTTGGGGGTGAGGAGAGGGATTTGAGGATGCAGTTTACCATTTCAAGGAGGGATTTTTTCCTAAAGGAAGCATTCTGGATTTTCCAGACAAGCCTCTGATCTGTTTTTCCCATCCCTCCAGCCCCCATTTTCTTTTTTGAAAATCTGTTTATTTAACCTAAAAGATATACATCATTTAACCAGAAAAACTACTAGAAAAAAAAAATTAATTCTTTCAAGTATAAAATTCTCCTCTCCACTTTATACAATAAACTCCATTGTGATCCAGAATTATGATTTCTCTTTTGGCAAAATATTATTTCAGAAGCAGTCTTCTTGCCACTTCTTTTCTGCTCCTTCCATTTAATTAATCAGTTCTTGCTTATACTGCTGTAGCTGCTAGTGGCAATCTAAGGTGAAAGAAAACATGTCAAAACGGTGAAAAACCCCCTACAAACCAATCAAAAAAACCCCACCCCAATCTCCCACTCCCTGCAGTTAAAAACCAGAAAGGTTAGCAAACTCTTTTGGGCTGAAAATCCAAATTTGTACCCAAAGGATACAAATTCATTTATCAGTTTCAGTAAATTGCTGAAATTTTATGTAGAATTACTCTTACATAAACTGTTGCTATGTCACATTCCCATTCTCCTTCCTCTGTGTGTAGCTTGCATTCTGCTTCTCCTCACCTGGTTGGCAGAATTCCTGCCACAAGCTGTGGCTGGTGGAGACAGCAGCTAAAAGACAGCAGCATTGCCCCACCAGTTTTATACAGTGACAAGTTTCCATCACACAGCAAAATTTCTCAAGAAATTCTCCCACTGCTTCATTTTCACATTCTTCCACAAGAGCAGCATGAGATGAGCTGATGGCCTGGAAACAGAAACTGCATTCTTTGTGTGGATATGCTTTAGGCTGAATAGAAAGGACCATATGAGTCAGCCTGTAGCTGTTCAACTTAAGTTCTTTAGATAACTTTTTCTGTTTCCTGATGTAGCAGGAAAAAAGCAGCTTGATTTTATGACATTTTGAAGGTAATGGCCTCCAGTTCAAGAGGATTACTAAGCACTGGGACAAAATAGTAAAGCATAAACTGCTACCAAGCTTTCTACTGAAAAGAATAGTTAGATGTCTTTCTTGTAAATTCACATACATCAAAATATGCATATTTGTATAAGCATTACTAATAAAAACTGTTAAATAATTTGGACATCCTTATATTATAATTTTATGATAGAAAAAAATTGTATTTTTCCTCACAAAATACTACTTTTCCTCCTTTCATTCAACATTTAAAAGGCTTTTCCAAGACAATAAAAATGGCTTTACATTATTGCTTTATTTTTTATATTTCAGATTTTGTGTATTGTAGGGCTTTTGTTTTGCCGCTCAAAATGGCAATAATTTTTTCTAACAAATTCAGCTACTCTGGGTGTCTTATTCTCTCCAATGTATCTGTGTAAATCTCCTACCATCATGTGCATCAACTTTGTTCATAAATGGAACAAAAGATTAATATGTTCTTGTTTGTTTCTTTGGTTTTGTGGTGGTCTTCCTTTGTTTTCTTTTGTTTTCTTATGGAACTGCTTGGTGTATAATTACAGGCCATTCTAGGCTTCACAAATGGTTTCTGTCTTATATATGAAGTGAACCCAACTACCTTAAGCAAGCTCTGCTATTGTGTGATTGCATTTTCTCACTTCTGAGTGTGGTAATTGAGAGAGAGGGAAGCAGCAGACCAGGCTGTGTAAAAGAGGAAAACTATATTCCCAGTCTTTTCATCCGTCCGTGTACTTCCTTAAATGCTTTAGGAAATAAATGGTAGGGTACATGAAGCTGACTCATGTAAGAGTAACTTCAAAGTAGTGATTCTGTTGATAAAGCATGTAATCCCCTGAAATCTCTGTTGCCTCTGATGGTTCTGTGCAAGAGAAAATAAAAAACAAAACCGAACACAAAAACAGCAACTAGCAATTTACTTAAGAGTATTAAGGACTAATTTCTAAGCCAAAAAATCAGAACGACTGGTGAATGGCTTTGACTGAGGTTTGGAAAGGATGGTTTTATTCTCCACTCCCGAATAGGCTTAAGAGCCTTCTGTTGCATGAGAAAGTGAGCCAGAGATTCTGAAATTCCGAGCAATGGTGAGAAATGTAAAACTATGGCATTCTATGTAATCCTGCCAATGAAGAACTCTAATCTGTAAGAGAAAGTGTTTCTTACACCTTCAAAGAATAATAAAAAGATGTGTTTTTGAAAATTTGTTCAATATATTGAGGAAAACACGAATCGTTAAAGAATAAATTATAATTTACAAATATAAATTATATATTCTGTAGTATACCGTAGCTTTGAAGTATCTTTTTCCTTAAAATGTGGAATTATTAACAGCATTTTTAAAATACTTTTGGCATACCTGACTATATTTTTCTAATGCAAAGTGTTCATTCAACTGTTTTGCAACTATGTTAGCTTTCTCTATTTCCTTGGTATTTTAGTATATATACATAAATTATAAATACCCGTTCAAATATTATAAGATACTATATAAAATTATATTGTTAATCAAACTATTTTAATTACATAACATAGAAATATATTATTATATATTTATTAATTTATAATGTTTATTTAAATGTATGCTATTAAAATTATGTATTTATCATTAAAATTATAAATATTGCAACTTTATAGTCTTTTTTTTGACCTATTTATTTCAGTACCCTCTATTTTAGAGAACATATTTAGAGAATCTTTCAGAAAATTATAATTCATATCCTAAGTAGTGTTATGCTTCCATCTACTCTTTGCCATTAAATTGTTGATACTCAGATACAAAACAAGCAAGCTTTGAAGGCAGAAGTATCTGAACCCTGACTGCTAAAAATGGTAGATGTCTGATTTAGGAATTACTTTGCTTATCTCTAAATGAAAAGTTGATGCCTCAATTAGAGGCTAGATGTTCTCTTTTCTGATGTATGTGCATTCCACCCTCATTTGTTTGAGAAATGTCCTTCAGAACTAGAAGACACGTTATTTATAGTGCTGCTGCTCTGTTTGGTTTTGGGGGGAAGTTTTTGTTTATTTGTTTGTTTGTTGTTTTTCTTGTTGTTTGGTTTGTTTTTATGGGTTTTTTGTTTGTTTGGTTTGGTTTTCTTGAATAAAAAAGATTTGTGGTTAGAAGGACATCAAGCGATGGAAGAAACAGTCAGACTGATTCTGTGTATCTCATTTCCAGTACCCAAAGAAAACCCAGTAGAGAGCATGTTAATTTAAATCAGTCTTGCTACCTATCATTGCTAATTGAGGACTCAGCAACCTACAGACAAAAAGCATTGTGCAACTGATTCTCATTGCTCCACTGGTATTCTTTGTTCATAATACATACATGCATACACATAAAGCATGAATAAAAGGCAGATGAGCAAGGTTTCTTTACTCATTTCAGGAAAATGTGTACCTGGAAACAAAATTTTGGCAGGCAGGAATTATGGGGATTGCATTCAATACAACAATAACCTTAAGCTGAATCCTCAATGCTGGATCAGCGCTCCAGCTGTGATTTCAACAAAATATTTGGATAGCAGCTAAAATTTACCTTCTGCAAATGAAAAACACAGAGTTAGACTTTTCAGAAATGATTAGCAATGTATTTTTTAATGAGAATCAGAAAATACATAGTGCATTTTGCTGAATAATTTAACCTATTGTTTAGCTCCCAAATTCTAATTGGTCCCTGGAAGTCCATCCTGCAAATTCATATATCATTGATTTCTCTTTGGCAATTAATTGTGTGCTTCCCTTTGAGACAAAGGCCAGATGCAACCTGTGGCAAAGCATGCTTCTGGGACCACAGACAACACATGGTGTAAGTAGAGAAAGGTGGAGCTACTTAGCCATTCCTTAACCTCCAGGATTATTCACAAGGATCTTTGGGAACTTTCACTCCCCATAATGCCATGGCTGAGGCCTGGTGTGATACTGTGACTATAACAGCATTCATGTGGACAGCAACACAATCCTCCCGTCATTTCAGGAATTTCAAACTTCAGTATTCCAAGTGACTGATAATTATGTTTTAGGGCCACAGAAGTCTCATGGAAAATCCCGAGGACATGCAGGTCAGAGCCCTGTCAATGTGAGCACAGCTGACCTACTTCAGAGGTGAAGTCCACAGGAGAACAAACACCGGTTTTCTCCTTCTTCTTGGCCTGGGTTCACTCCCATCAGTGGAGGATTTTTCAGATTAGTTGTTGCTATTTATGCAGAGTCTCACTAATCCTTTAAAATGTCCAAGGCAGATGAACCAAGTCACTTAAATGTGTGTAAAAAAGGATATTTTTAAACTTTCCTGGGCTTTTATGCCCTGTTAGAGAGAACATTGAAGAATCAGTCAGCAAAAAACTAAGCAGGAGGTCAGACAAAACACCCAGCAAGTTTGCTGCTCAGCTTCCCACTGTGGCTGGTAGCAGATTTGTGAAAGATGATCAAGATATTTTCTTGACTAAACAGGATAAGCAATAAAGAGAATCTGCCCAAGATGTATTGTGGCCTAAGAAGGGATCACCTCACCAAATATTTCCCTTCCAGAGCAGGACAGGCATTGAATTTTATCTCTTGGTAAATCTCATCTGGAAGATGCACCTGGAAATTGGATTTAATAGCCACTACAGGCAGACCTTTGCACACTTCTTTAATCCATTTGTACTTTATATATATCTGTTCACTTAGCACATGACTAAAAGATCAAGGCATAAATAGTAATTAGACAAATGCAAAAATAGTAGCCATGATATCATCTCTCCATTCAAAGCTGAAATTATAAATTTTGAAAACTTATACAAAGAGACATGGCAGCTAATATGTTTTCAAAACTAATGCAGAGTTGTAAAACAAAGTTATTACTCTATAAAAATGGAAGATCTTATAGGAGTGAAATCACATTACTCAAAATTTACAATATCTACAAACACTTCTTGTCTGCATATACCAGTAAATTATGAATTACTAAAATTCCATGAGCACATCAAAAAGAAATTATTTCAGAACACAGTGAGGCAATATTTTTTTGATTTTCAGTGCTTATGCACTCAATTTTTAAACTTGAAGTCATTCATTTTCTCATAAGGGAATTAAGTAAGCTGCACTGCACAGTACTGTAATGTAATATTCATCTTTAGTGACAGAAAATTAGTCAAGATGTGAACCAGATAATCTGGTAAGAGCTCACACATATAAACTAATTGATAAAATTTCTTCAGGGGAAATACCTAATGTAATCTCTTGGCTTCATTCCAGAGTGGTATTTTATTTATACAGTTCACCTTTCTATAAAACTCTTCCAGGAGGGCAGATCGTTGTTCTTGTAGCTGGTGGAGATGTATTTAATCTAAGCAGGAATTATAGTACGCTAAGTAAGCACAAAGGGCACTTCTCCACAGCTGACTACTGGAAAATGACAGCACCTGATGGGAAGTTAGAAACAACGGGCCCGAAGCAATATGTTGAAAGATGGAATTCAGACACCCAAGGCTCGAGACTGCCATCATGCAATGTGTCAAGCTAATAAAACAGAACCAGACTTGGCAGGTGATGAAGGTGGCAGCTCCAGGAGCATCCTCAGGGGACACCATGACTGTGGAGAAGTCACCATGGTGCACAAATGGTGAAGCTTTCAAATACATCTTCAAGTCAGAATTATTCAGTTTTATGTGGCTGCTCCTCCTCTAACTTGGGGATGTAGTAGTAGTAGAGATACCTGTTACTTCCAGGGCTCTTAGACAGTTTTCATAGTCCAAATATTTAGATTATAATTAGCTATCCCTTTATGTAGGAATCACCTGACTTCCCCAGGAACTGGATTTATAGGACTTAAAATAATGTAACCAGGAATTTATAAATTCTCCTTTATTAAACTCTTCAATTAAGACTTAGATTTTTAAACCTTTCTGAAGTACTATAACACTTTTACATCTGTAGTTTATAGCCTGTATGCTGTTGCTCCTCTAAATTAGCATAACCATTATGAGTAAAGCTAAATTTTAGCTTTTTTATCAAATGGTAACAAATAGAGGTAAAACAGGTAACAAAAAGAGGTATGCCACCAAAAAAGAAATACTGATTATTTAACTGTGTAATGTTATCTGTAGTAATGTGATTAGTTTACGTGAACCACTTTACTGAGAGAGTACACATATTTATTCTATTTAATTTATTTTTTACTTCTGCCAATTTGGAAAATTTCACAAGTGCAGGTTAATTAAATCAGAAAAGTAACCGAGCAAAATAAATGTCAACAAATTAAACACAATTAAAAGTTTTTTTTTTAAAAAATGTTTTGTAGAACTAAGTCCAAATGGCCTTTCTTTGGCATCCCTTGTCCTGGTATGTCCTATTCTGATTTTAGGCATTGCCAAGGTCCTTACAACATGCCATCAAAACCATTTTTTCAATAAAAACCAAACAACAGTAATCAAGTACAAAATTAGGAAGGATAACCTATTACTTAGTATTGTTTCTTGCTAAAACATTTCTACAAATATTTCATCATTAATAAATATATTTTCAGTTGTATTTAATGTAATTAATTATATGGCAATCGAAAGTAGCATTACTTCTACTTTAAAAATTTTTTTTAAATTTTCTCTTCAGATTTGCCACAACATAAGATGTTGGAGTCTGAGATACAGAGTGTGTGCCCTTGTTTCTGCTACTTAACTCTAAGATCCAGAAAAACACTGAATTTCATATAACATGAAATTCATGAGCACGTTTTCATGGTGATACATGAAAACTGTTGAAGTTAGATAAAAAAGCTAAAAGTGTGAGTGTGCAGATTAGAGTGTTTTCTTGTCACTGGGTGAAAAAGTTAGTTTAGAAAGCAGAATGTAAGATGGAGGATTTAGAATGTTGTTTCTTTTCCTTCTTTCTTCTTCATGTTCTTCTTCTAGAGGTTTTTGGGTAATAATAAGTGATTGGACAGAAAATGCTGCAGTGCAGCACACAGGTGATGGGTCATTGGGTCATTAAGAAAAATAATATACGTGTCTATTGTTAATTGGATAAGAATAAAGATAAAAAGGCTGCATAGTTCAGGGTAATTTTTTGCTTTCAAAGCCAAAGTGAGCCACAAGGCCATTCTGTACCATCAGAAGAAAATGAGCCAGGTTGTGGTGAATTAAGCTTGTGCAGCTAGTCTGGAGAGACCTGCCAAGTTTTGTGATAACATCCTAATAAACACGACAAACAAGATTCTAACGAGCTTGGGAGTTTTCTTCAAACCCAGAGAACTGAGATAAGTGGGACTCCCCACAAGGGAGGATTCCAAAGGAGCTCAGCTCAGAGGAGACTGAGAAATCCAGGAGGGAAGAAAAATACAGAAGGACAGCAGAATCGAGAAAGAGAAAAAAGAAACGAAAAATAATTTTTTAAGAAAAGGTTACGTAAGAGAGTCATAAAAGTGGTTTTAACTTAATAAATTGGAATCTTAGAATGAAAACATCTGTATATTTAATTATAAAACAGGTCCAGCAAAATCCTTTCTATCAAGATGCTCACTTGCTTATGGATTTTATTTATTTACTGTCTGTTGCTAAACCAAGTATTTACTTCAATCTTTTATCTTGAATAAAAAAAATAAAATTGTAAGTGCCATGGTACCTATGATGACTCCTTGGAAATGCTGTTTCATGGTTCATACAGTGGCAACAAAATGAGTTCTATAATGGAATTAGGTGAATGAGTTACATTATTTGGAAGATGAGACATTTGAAAAATAACTGTGGAGGTCAATGTTTAGTCATACATCATTTTTCCAATAAAACTTATGAAAGGACATTTATTCTTTTATTGAAGATTGTTCAAGCAGACTTTGTTTGCATTATTATTATTTTATTTTGCAGTAACAATAAAGGAACATAACATAGAAGCTGTATTGGTAAGTCTGAAAATTGATTGAAAGACAGTTTCACAATATTTATGATTTTTATCTGATACCCATGCTGAGAACTATATTTAGGTATCTGAGATGCTGTTTGGGATGTACTGCATTCTCTTCAAGCATTTTCAGGATTCAGGTAAAAGGAGAACAGACTCACAGAATATGCTGAGTTGGAAGGGGCCTACAAGGATCCCTGCACCACACCACCATGTGCCCAAGAGCATTGTCCAAACATTACTTGAAATCTGTCAGGCTTGGTGCTGTGACCACTTCCCTGGGGAGTCTGTTCCAATGCCCAACCACCCTCTGGGTAAAGAACCTATTTCTAACATCCAACTTGGACCTCATATGATGCAATTTCAGGCTCTGCTCCTGTCAGTGGGCACCCCAGAGCAGAGATCAGTGTTTGCCTCTCCTCTCCCCCCTAGTAAGGATGATGAAGACCACAATGAGGTCTCCCCTCAGTCTTCTCCAGGCTGAACAGTCCAAGGAATTTGTTGAGATCTCTCTGGAGGGCCTCCATGCCTTCAAGGCAGTCAACAGCTCCACCCACTTTTGAATTGTCTGTGAACCTGCTTAGTAACCCTAATCCCTATCCCTATATCTTCACCTACGAAGATGTTGAGAGGCCCTGTGGAACCCCACAGGTGACATGCCACCAGTCTGATATTACCCCATTCACACCAGCCCTTTGTACCTGACCCATGAACCATGAGCTGCTCACCCATCGTGTGAAGTGTTCATCCAGCTGTGTGCTGGACGTTTTGTCCAGAAGGCTGCTGTGAGAGATGGCATCAAAACATTTACTAAAATCCAAGGCCTCCCCTGATAAGGTAGGTGGCTTACCTTGTCATAAAAGGATTGCTTGATAACCAGGACTTTCCTCTCACAAAACCCTGCTGACTGTGACCAATGACTGCATTGTCTTTCAGGTGTTCAATATCTCCCAGAAAAATCTCCAATCTTCTTTACCAGTCCCTGAGGTGAGACTAACAGGCTTGTATTTCCTGTGGTTCTCCTTACCCTTCTTGAAAATCAGGATATTTGCCAGCTTCCATTTGGCTGGATCTCTCTCTGGGTTCTCAAGACCACTCAAAAATCATTGAGGTTTTGCAATTACAGTTTTTGTCTTCTGTTATTCTGAGTTGTATATCATTTTGAAGGCTATGGGCCTGTGGGACAGGAACCTGCTAATTGTCAGCACATCTGTAGTGTGTTTATTTTCATTGCTTTCTATATTCTAAGTAGCTTTAAAAATAGTTCACCAAATAAAGTGCTATCTTTTGGAGAATTCAACACATATTAATGTAATAGGCAGACCAAACTGTTTTGATGACCTGGTAATTTCAGTATGGGATTGAGAATATAAATAAAATATGTTACTTCTCATGATGAAAGATTTTGATATGGAGGATTTTGGATGGCATTTTTAGACAATTTTTTGATGCTTCTTTTGAACTCTGGCCTTTCCCTTAGGTTAAGACATAAGACATCCAGGGCAAATTAAAAAACCCTTATGTTTGGAGTAGATCTGGTACTATCACATGGGAAATCACAGTGCTATATTGCTTCTAGTACAGGAAACTAAAATTATTAGGAATCAGAAAACCTGTGCTAAAAACTTGTCAGGGGAATAAGATCACATTCAGATCAGATATATCAGTTGTAGCAAATGAAATAAATTAACTGTATTAGGAAATCTATAACGTGTTTTGCAGACAGTAAAGAATTTTATTAACAGGTGTAAAAGGAAATCTATAATGTGTTTTCAGACAGTAAAGAGTTATATGAACAGGTATATTTAAATTTAGAGAACATATCAGTACAGAAGTTAATAGGATTTCCAGATTTAGATTTGATAGGGGCTTTTTTTGTGAAAAACATTTCAATGTGTTTCAACTGAAGTAGGATTTTCCAGTAAAATGAAGTTAATGCCAGCTACCCCTTCAACTGTTTAACAGCCTGTGACAAGCCTTCAACACACAGTGTTTTAATTAGACATCATAGTAGCAGGCAAATTGATCTCCTCTTGTTGACAAGTGCCAGTTAGTTTAAGGTGATGCCCCAGCATTATTTCAGCTTGAGGGAAGTAGAATTAGAGCATCAGCTCAGCTCTAGCCATCAACTGAGTTTGTGTGTTATTACTGAAGCTAATAAGTTTCCTTCCTCAAGCATGTACTTATATGCAAATGGATGGGTGAATATCTGTAACCATACACTGAGATCCTGCTTAGTAGAACTGAATATTAAATAAATGTATGGTCTGTTATTTTCTAGGTCAAATCAACAGACATTGAGATATATGTGATTTTGTTTCTGCAGGTGCTGAATTGCTCCTCTGCAGTCATGACAGGCAGGGGATAAAACAGCCCTCAGCACCTCCTTTTATATGTCCTCAGTGCATAATAAGATTAAGCTTGTTGTCATTTAAAAACCTGAAACTGCATCTGCCTCATATATAATATTTTGTAAACAATAGTGCTACTAAAGCTAAAATAAGGGTTGGTATGGAGAAATTTAAATAAGTCTGACAGCCACAGTGGTGACACAGAGACTGAGCGGGCAGTGGCTTATCACAAGCTGCTGCATTTCAGGTTGGGTATTTGTCTTTGCTGGTGGAAAAGAGAAAATCAGCAGTCACTCTGCTCTCCCTTGCTTATGTTCTTTTGCAGGATATAGCAAACCCCACCAACACAATCCACATCAAAGAGAAATACTATCCTTTTGTGTGTTTAGGTCTGCTCTCCACCTAGTTTTATCTTTATGCATTTAAAGGGCAAAAGGACTTGCTTTAAATGTCTTGTTTGGTATACATGATTTTAGTAATACCACCATATACCTTTTTCACAATTCTCCAGTGGATAAAGTACCCCAAAACTGAAAATATGGGTTCATTTCGCTCTTTTCTGTGTAAAGATTCAACCCTCTCACTTCCCAAGAATATTCCCTTGTTAACAGCCTACAAAATATAATATTTTTTTAGGGCTCCAGAGGCTGCACTATTTATCAGCAAGTGTGTAGAAAGCCATTTTGAGTTGCAATGCTCACTTGCAACTGCCAGAGAGACTGTACTTGTACACACCAGTGCTTCCTACACAATACGTGGTCAAAATATAGCTAAGGTGCACTTCACATCAGTAAGTTAAAAATTACTCCTGGGACTACCTTTTTAAAGTTACAATAAAAGTACTTGAACATCTTAATAGAACAAAGAAACATTCTGATACTTGACTGGGGGGAGAGATATATAAAATTAAATATATGTTTATATAATTTATATATTTATATATAAACCCAAAATGACCGAAGGAATATTCCACACTATATGATATCTTTTCAGCTATAAAAAAAAAAGAGAAAATGTGTGTCATGGACTTAGGGGAAAACAAGGGAATTCAGCCTTTGGTATTGCTTTATAAAACTGCTTTTATCTTGAGCTATGACATTTTTTCATCTTATTTTGTCCCTTTCCTGTTCTGCTGAGTAGGGTAGTGACAGAATGTCTTGGTGGGCACCAGTTCTGCAACCAAGATCAACCCATCATAATTAGATATAATCATAGAATTGCCTCTACACAATTTCACAAAGGAGAAAACACGTGTTTGCATTTCAATCTGCAGAAATGGCTCATTAGTTTGAGGTAAGGATTTTTCTGTTTCAGTTCTGAAGGTTCCTGGCTTACAGTCTCAAAGACCTTTAGTACAGTTAAGATTAGTCCTTGTCCAATACCAGATCCAGTTTGGACCAGGTATTTTATCCAGGCACATAGACAGGAACACAACAGCTCCCTCATGCTGTGGTCTAAACATATCCTTTGTGATGTTTCATATTCTTGATCACAATAGAGATCTCAATAGAGCTGCAGATTTAGTTACAGAAAATACTGTGAAGGTCACTACTGTGGCAATGTTCAAGTCACTCCAAAATATCATTCTTATGGTCCTCACTGTTGTATGAAAGCAGATAAACATGAAACAATTCCAACAGCCATACTTCAAAAAATGGGCTGGTCAAGGACTGTGGGTCTGTCACCAATAGATAATGTGCTTATAACTATTTCCTATTATCAGGAAATAATAGAGATAATACTTCCCAAAGCACCTTCATGCTTCTATATAACTTCCAGTTAGAACTGAAAGTAGTGCAAGCAAAATAAAAGCATTCAAAATGCATGTTGGAAGGTCCTTTTCAAGATTTTTACAGGTAATTTGAATTCAAGGTAAATTTAGCTCAGACCTTTTAAAATTGCTAACAGGAAATGCATTCTCAAGAGAGAAGGTTTCAGAGTAGATGTGCTTTTGTCTAGGTGTAGATTTTTTTTTTATCTTGAAACGGTCATCCATCCTTAAAATATCTCAAAGAAATTTACATAATTCCCTAAATTCTATTCTTGCCTATTATTCATCCATGTATATATGCCTGTGTTAATATCTTATTTCAGTCCCAGGAAAAAACCTCTTATTTTTCAAACAGAATAAAAAGCATCAGGAGATAAACACTGGTTTCAGAAAATTTTCTGATCTGTTTTCTCTTCCAATACTGTTTTACATTTCTTTTGAGTTTTATAGATTTTTTTGGGGGGGTGAATTGTTGTTTTTTGGTTGGTTGGTTGGTTTTATGTTCATTTTGGTTTTGTGTTCATTTTGGTTTTGTGGGGTTTTTTGTTTTTTTGTTTTGGTTTTGTTTGTTTGTTGATTATTTATTTTGCAAAGGAATTTAATAGTTAATTTAAGAGACTATTTCAATTGAAGACAAAACATTACTTGTTGCAGAACCTTTGTTTATTTATTAGAAGAATAAATAGAAGACAAAAAACTTTCACTTTTTAAAAATCTTATTTTTCCTCCATTAGAAATCCTGGAAAGAAGAGTGTATGTCACCAGCCCTTCCTAATGAAGAATGTTTTGTGGTTATTTGCATTATTTATATACAAGTACAAACATTCTACAGGTTGTTTTTGAAGTTCATTGTTTTCCTCTGCCAGTGGACTTGGTATGGATATTGAGTACCCTGGCTTACAAAAGACAGCCAGAGCTACAAATAACAAAGGAAGATGTATACAAAGGTAGTAGGAAGAGCACTTTTTGAACCCAGAGTAGGACAAATACATACAGAATAGTTGTTACTAGTACTGGAGATTTTTATGGTCAAGCCTGTGCTGCTTCTTCAGTAATCCAGTTGTCCCCCACTAGGCACCTTCAGGCACAAACTCAAAGGGATTGGAAGTTCACCTATGCATTTAAATTCAACACCAACTCCATAAAAATATGTACATACTTAACTGCTATAAATGGATGTAAATTTTTATTGACTGAAAAAATAAATTAAGATTTCAAAGAAAGGTTACCAACTTTTGAAGCTCTGGCTCCAAGGATGTAAGGAGATTCACAATATGTGCACAATATTAAATATTCATTAAATAATCTAATAGGAAACATTTATCTTCCAAAGTTTAAAAAAATGTAAGTACTCCTTACTAGTATTTTTATGTTCAATAGCTTGACCAAGGACATAGCTTGCTGCTTATTTTTGTAGTTCCCTTAGGACAGCTGATGATATTGAGCATGTCACAGGAACCTGCACAGAAGGATTTACACCAGTTACGGGGTCAGCTACTCTTAATTTCTAGAGAAAACTTTGTTTAATAATTCTGGCTGGGGTGTTTTTTCCAGCAACTTAGAGTCAGTACCTAGGCATCACATAACATTATTGACTTATAGAAAAAAACAACTGAATTACTTAAAAGAAAAAAATCTTAATGTAATGTATTTTAAATTTAATCTACAAATAATTCCTTTTAAAATTATCTGTTCAGAGACTCTAAACAGTGGAGGACTCCTTGCTCATTGTCTCTAGTGAGATAAGCTGTCTGAAGAGTGCTGATTAAGATTCTTGTAAAGACCTCAACTTGCTTCAATGAGAATCGTGATTCGTTTTTGATATGGCAGGTGCTTGTGAGTATTTATACTTCCTACTTCAGCTCTATGTTTTACAGTTTTCAGCTGGACGTTTTACAGTTGCATTCAGGCATGACTTAAATGCTATTTTTCACAGATTCTGGAAAAATTCAGAGGCCTAATGTAGAGGGATTTGAGTGAATATTTTTCAGTGAATAATTTGTTCAGAAAATTTATTGTTTAACTTCTCTGTGAACAATGATTTTATGAATATATTTGCTTTCTTCCACTGTTCAAATAATTATTTTTGTAAAAAGATCCTATGCCATATTTTTCTTCTTCAACATACAAACTTGTTATTCACTGGTTGAGATTAGTTACTTTTGCTTCATGATTTAGACTATTGATTCCCAGGAGTTTAAGTGTGTCTATGAGCAAAGTACTCATTGAATGCAGAAAGATGAGACTTCCAGGAAGTCACATTTAAATCTCATGTAGGCCTAGAAGACACCCAATATGCCAAATTACATGGCCAATTAGGTTTCCTTATTCAATAGTTTAAGCACCGATGGCTGGTCCTGAGAATAGCTGTGCTCCACCATAAGCAATGGAGCCCAAAGTCATGGGCTAAATCAGCAACACAACGGGAATTTTTGGGATGTTTTGCAAGTGTGGTGCAAAGATTAAGGGAAGTAAAGCTGCATATGATATCAAAGGATGTTAAGATGGGGTGGTGGTTACTGAAGAAGTATTGGACAGAATGAAACCTGACCATGATGTAAATTATATAGAATAAGGGGTTATGAATGGGTTGATATGGGCTGGGATAGGTTTCATTTTCACCATACAAGCTGTTATGGGGATATATTTTGGGGTTGTGATGCAAACAGTGTAATACAGAGATGTTTTTGTTACTGCTGAGCAGAGCAGAGCTTGCCCAAGAGGCCTTTTCTGCCTCTCATGCCACTCCACTGTTGAAGAGGTTGGAGGTGCAAGAAGCTGACCCAAGTGACACAAGTGATATCCCAGACCATATGTCATGCTCAGCACATCAAGATGTAGAAGAGGAAGTGGTGTACATTTGGAGATGGCATTTGTCTTCCCAAGTGACCATTATGTATGATGGAGCCTTGATTTCCTGGGAATGGCTGAATACCTGATGCCCATGCAAAGTGAATGAATTCTTCTGTGCTGCTTGTGTGCAAACCTTTTGCTTTATCTATTAACCTGTCTTTATCTCAACCCCCACGATTTATTTTTCTTCTTTTACTTTTCTTATTCTCTCACCCATCCCACTGGGGCTAAGTAAGCAAGTGGTTGAGTGGTACTTTATTGCTGGATGGGGTTAAACCACGACAGTAGCAAAGAACTAAAACAGGAAGAAGACAGAAACAAACTGCACAAACACCTGTTTTAGAAATCTAATTTCTGGTTGAAATGCTGTCCAGCATTATGAATCTCAGGCTTCTCATACAATATGTCTGTAAACTAGTCATCTATCTATTCAGTCCATACACAAGAAAGTGCTTTAAGAAGAAATCAAGCCAAGTCCTAGAAAGGTGGTGCTATACTGTAATGGAAACATACTGCTCTGTGAGATTATTATTTCCCCCCACCTTGCCTGACAAAAGCAGAGGCTTCCTTTTACTCAAAAGTCAGTCTGGATCACTGGTGCAGGATATTAGAGGTGTAAATCCTTTTTCCACCTGTGGTCATCCAAACTTAAAAATAATTGCTGGAGCAATGGTGTTTGTGATATGACCTTCCTCACAGTCTTTACAAATTTTTTGTTTCCCCCCTCTTTAACAGCATGGCTCCATCCCTCCTAAACCAATTGTCAGAGAACCAATTTTAAATGGTTCCAGGAACATTTTTCATGTAGAAATATACTTCTAGGAATGTTTCACTGGTTTCCTGTAAATGCTTTTTCTGATAAAAAATCACTGACCTGACTACACCTGAAAAAACCCTTCATAAAGAAACCATTCTTAAGCTACTGATGAACTTCAGGATTCCCTAGGGGAATATGATGTCAGAATGAACGAAGAACACTGCTGAAAACCACTGCTACTGCATGTGGCACACAGATGCTAAGAGCAACACTTTGGAAGGTAAGCATGGTGAGATGCTGTTTGGATAATGCAACAGTGTATTCCAAGATTGAAATTCACAATTAGTTCAGCACCAATGGTTGTCTAGACAAGTGTCATCATGTTTTATTTACCTCATCCAACACCACTTCTCTTTCTGAGAAGATTCTTATTTCACAGTTCACAGTTAGGCCCATTCTTTGTACTGTTCAACATGAGCAGCAGGAATCTGCGCCCCACTGAGACACTTGTTTTAACCAGTGGGAAGGTGCATGCATTACTGAGAAAACGGCATGATCTGGCCCATGCATTTTAAAGATTTTCTTTTGCAATGGTGTTTCATATTCATATTCTTTTGACCTTTTAGGATTAGCATTGCCTTTGAAGGAAGAGAGAATCTAGTACATTTTCACAAAAAAAATCACATTCACTGCTGGGTTTTATAACCACATTCTCAAGTTTTACAACTTCCCCTTTTAAAAGTTTCTCTTTTCTGCCTCTATTTCAAAGTGATAAATTTGCTTTTTTTTTGTTCTTTCTTGCCTCCCACTTACACAAAAGTAATCCCTTTTCATGTCCACAGTTATATACATTCAAATTAATTCAAAGGTACAGTGCGTTGATCACTCTTATAAATACCTTGGGTGATCTTGAGCTCTTCTTCATTGTTTGCTACTAATTGTTCTAAGTATTGTAAAATCCAAAATTTGTTTTGAATAACAAGCCAAGCATGTTATTTGCCATTACCTGGAAGGGAAATACAGATAGAAGAGAGAGTATAAGGAAATTAATCGCATATATAACTGAGAAGTCAGCAACAGAACTGAAATGAACCAGATTGTACCAAGAAATGTAGATCAAGTGCAGTGTGTGAATTACAGTGAAAGATGTAAAATACAACAGAGATAAGAAAAACATTGGCATACATTTATAAATGTAATCTTAAAATGGTAGTAATGTCTTTATACTGTATGATTATCTTAAGGCAAATTTCTTTAAGAAGGAATAATTTTTTAAATTTTTTTTCTCCCTTCTATATACTGCAAAGATTAAACATATACATAGATATTGTGCCTGTTTTTCCCCAGAGCAATTAATGTATTCAATGCATAAGAATATATCAAATCATTGGTATGCATGACAGAAATCAGACAGAATTATCTATGCCATATTATGGATGTTAATAAAATGTGCAAGATATGAGCCAGATTCAACTAGGCCAAAGTACAACCTCTACATTAACATGTAAGCGTTGACTGTATATTTTAAAAGTTAGGAAGACCACTTAGCAGAGATTCCCATTTTGCTGGTATTCCTGTTACCATCCCCTCATGTTTATTTTTTTACATGGCAGAGATGGAGGACTTCTTTTCAATTCTACTGAGCCTTGTACCTCAAAACATGTCTGCAGATGTGTGCCTGCATGTGAACACACACATATGGCTGCATCTCTGGAAATTCAAGGATGTAACAGACACATTACAGTCTTTTCCACTATTTTTACATTTAGGTTTTCTGATATGTAGATCATGGTTTGGATTTTCAGAAACCATTACACCGGACCTCCCTTAGGTATGGCACAGTTATTAAGATTTAAATGAAGGATTAGCATCAAGACACCTTGAAAAAAGTCCTCCATTAAGATGAAAGACATTTAAAACCAGAAGGATTATTCTACTATCAAATGCAATCTGTGATTTCCATGAAAATCTCCTTTTAATTTCTCATTCAGTTTACCAAGATTGAGCCCTAACTGATGCCATATAATCTGTTTCTCTTAGTACTTACTGGACTTTCAAATACATTTTTCTTGCTTTCTTCCATAGTTCTTACATTTCTTCTCTAAAAATTCTCCAAAGTTACCAAGAGCCTGCTTTTGATATGATGTGTACCAAAAGTCTTCACAACTCTTAGCTGGATAGAAGATTGTCTAAAAAACTAGGTCTCTTTCTTGTGAGGATTCCTATTTCCTGAATGCAAGTACCAGTTTCATTGAACTTCTAAAACAAAAGTGGAAAGTCTACAACAAAAGGGGAAAATTTCTAAGAAAAAAACCTGGAAACACAGTGTTGCCTAACTGCAGTGTGCTGCTGCTCAAAAAAATTAATCTTTTGTTCTTCAGTAGTCTGTGGCTTTGGAAGATTCCTGAGGTGAGTTCATTCAGGGCTGAGGATCCAGCGCTTCTGTTACCACTCTTGGAGTGGCTTAGCTGTAAAAACAGTGAGGTTCTGGACTTAAAACCCCCAGTCCCAGTGCTGCTGCCAGCACACCAGGAGTTCCCATAAGGGATGAGTATGGGAGATGTGACCTTGTTCCAGTGACAAACATTTCTATCTCAGTGAAACTAACACTTGGCTTTGTGGGAAATTTTCTAATATGGTTTAGCCCTGTACCCAGTATGCTAACAAGTACAGTCTTACCATATCTTTTTGGTTTTCTGTAGGCATCTATCTGTCTTTTCTTAACCAATTTTCAGTTTCCTAGATTTTAAAGGCAGTCACCCTCATTGTCTTGTTTACACTGCTTTGAACCTTCCACTTGTATATCATGCTTTAATGCTCTTTCTTTTCAGTACACTGGCAACTTACACAGGAGAAAAATCATACAACATATAAGCGTATTCCTGCTAAAAAAATTATGGTAGAAAGTCTGTACTTACCCTTTAATTATATTCTAACTAAAAAATATTTTCCATGGATCTATCTTAGTCATGTGTGCTTATTACAAGAGGAGATAAGAAAATAAGGATTTCATTCCACATTTTCCCATTACATGATCTGGTGCAAGAAGTGACACTTTTCTTCCAGAGATAAAGTTACCATCTTGTCACTATCACACACAAAAATATAATCTGTCACAGGGAAATTAGTCCACCATTATGTTCTTTTCCACTTGAGTTTTAGCAGTCAATAAATTTAAACTTGAAGTGGAACCTTTTACATGTATGTATACCTTTGCTTGCTACTCATGGTGGCTTTGCAGATATACAATAGTTTTGAATAAGTAGATAGACTCTCTTTTAGCTCATACATTTTCAATGGAATTGGAAGGTGCTTTCTGCTTATGAAGCTACCTGCAGGTACACGAACATGAAGTTATACTATTAGTTACACATGACTATGCACAGAGGGTTGGCTTCAACCCTCAGTCCCACAAGTGATCAGTAACTGAGAGATGGCTACATGTTTACCTGGAAAGCAAAATACCTAATTTTTTAACTATTTCTGACAAAATATTGGGTAACAATATGAAACATAAGCATTTTTCTACAGAATGTTGACTGCTCTGTATTTCATTTATTGTTTTACATTCATAAGAAAGTTATTTATCAGAAAAATAAACTTTATTTTCTTTTTTCTACAGCACAGAAATTGACAAAATCAGTGCTGAGATATAGGCCTCTTTGAAGAGGACATTGTAGTTAAGAAGATGCTAATCTATGGCCTATAGGTTCCCCATGAAGCATAATTTATCTGTGGCTGTAATGCTAGAAACTACATGCAGTTATAAGTGGGTGACATGATTCTCATCCATAATAATTATGAAATACTATGCTAACTAAGGTATTTTTCGACAAAATTAGGCAGTTAGCACATCTAAGATCTCTTGGACTAGTCCTTCTTGGGTTTCCTATTTAATTACTTGTGAAATGGAAAAAAGTTTAGAAATGCTGTCGTGATTAATGTGCAGAGCTGTCAGAGGAAAACAGGTCCTGATTGAGCTAATTACTCTACTGATGGGTCTTAAAAGAGTGACACTGCTTCAAAACACTTATCATTGAGATAGTAATATGAAGAGAGTGAGGAAAGGAGGAAAGAAAACCCGTTGTTTAAATTTTAATTAAATTTAAACCTTTCATCTAAAATAAGGATGTAAATAGGCTTTATAAATGGTACCTCTGTTCTTTGAGATGCATTGAGATTCTTTCACTGCATACAAATCATTATGAAAGATAACTGGATATCAAGCATATATATACAACAGTTATAGTGGAAAGTAATTAACTTCTGATCTACTTCTAGATCATTCCCTCTCTTCTGCTTTTTTCTGGGTGCATCCCTAATTTCATCTATCCCAGACTGCCTGTGTTCAGAAATCTATTTCACAGAGCCATGGGGAGAAGTGAGTTGAAAATCGGTGATGATCATGATATGTTGCTGGGTTAAAGGAGTCCTACAAATAGACACCTAGACATAGTTATGCTCTGACATAACTCTCCATTAGAGATTTGGAAAGAGAGTAACATTATTAGTTGACTGTGAAATATCTATTTATTTGTCAGAATGAAGGAGACAAATCATCTGTGAAGCTGAAATTATATGTTTCCAGGAAAAAAAGAAATATATCACGTGGAAAACCTACATATTTTCCAAGCTATTTTTATTTTACTTTCCTTAATTCACCTAGATGAGGAGAGAATCTTGTATTTGAAAGGTTCATCAGTAGTACCTAACCTGCATTTGACTTTAAGAGTTTCAAATAATTGAAAAGGCATCTCACAGACACCCGTGAACTTTGTAGTCAATAGCTTCCTGAGCAAAACTCTGCTTGATAATTGATTGCTCATTCTAAGCAACCATTCTCTGGAGCTGAAAGGAGAATCACTGTAGGATTCTTATAATGATAAACTATAAACAAACTATGAGAAACAACATTGAGTAAAACAGACCCCTTAAGATGAAAAAAACATAAACACCATCCTTAATATATTTAAGACAGATGATGAATTTGCAAATGTCAGTTAATATATATTTTTATTTGCTTTGTATTACTGTAGGCATTTAGTTGTTCTTCTAAAGGAAATATTTAGACCCTGATTCTGAATGATTTATGTAATGTTTTCTTTCCAAATCTAAAAAATGCTACCCCTAAAAGCCCCAAAGAATTCTCACTGCCAATGTTCAGCTGATATTAAGCTGCACAGTACTTAGAGTCAGCGGGCATTTGCATTTTGACAGTAAAATGTCCTCAGGGAAGTAAACCTCTGTTTCCAAATATGCATATCCATGCTCTCTAAATTTGATACTTATTAGTAAGAAAGGCCTTGGGCATTGTGAATAAGTATATGTGCATCGAAATCCACTATGCTTATGATGAGGGTTCTATTACGCTAGCAAAGCAAAAATTTGCATTTTCATGCAAGCTGCTCATGCAAGGACCAATTATGCAGCACAGTGGATTAAATCCATCTGGACTGTGTCCTTCTTTTTAAACTGGGGACCTATCCCCAAAGCTGGGACTACAATTGCCACAAATGCAGTGTATCCTGACATCTTTCTCTCACTAATGTATAAAGAGCTTTAGTGTAAATATCTATAGCAAAATGTTTAACCAAGTAGGAGCATAAAGGTGAAATGGGATCTATTTGTGTTGCATTGCTTCAGAACAGCTAAAGAAGCAGCAACTGAAAGACAGAAACACTGTTAAAAAAAATATTATTTCAAATGCTCTCAGATATAAAAAAAAATGTCATTGGAGGTATTCTGATTAGTGTTAAATATTATTACAGTGTTTTTTTTGAGAAAGGTCCAGTGGAAATCCACTGCTGGAAGACACTTATGAAGCAGCAACACTGCATAACTAGAAGCTTCACCCCAGCTACATCTAAAATTACTGAGCTGGCTAAACCCTACTTTTCAGCTCTTTTGGTGCCTGACACATTGATCTCTTCTGGATTCCTGCCTGAGATGCTTAGAAATACCAGTGGCAATAATTTCAACAACTTTTTGCTAATCCAACCTATGGTGCTATATTCTACAGAATAAATTTTTCATTGATATTATGCAAGTCAATAAAAAGACTGGAGGATAGTCTATCTGGAGAACATGGAAAGATGTTTAAATCTTTCCCTGTTTCTAGTATATTTTATATTATCTTGAGAAAATCAGTCCATTAAACTATGAAAATTCACAACTAAGATTAAATAGTGGATATCCTCAAGAGCACATATTTTACTTTTTCTCCATCAATAACAGTTGTGATATGAATTATATTTTCTACCTTCAGAGCACTCTACGATGATTTATTTAGTGCATGTTAAACCGTGAATCTTTCTTAAACACACTTTTCAAGCTTTAGTCTCCATAATTTGCACCAAATAGGCAATGGTTGTTAAGAAACAAAGAGCTAATATTAACATCCCTTTGAAAGGTTGCATACCACCGAGACTTCATTATCATGGCAAAAATGTTTTAAAAGTAAACATAAATACTGCAAAAAACATTGATCAAAATCTGATCCAATTTCACCAAAGGATTCTTTACTGCAGTAGTCTTCTAAAAGTCAAAACCACAGACTACCATTCAACAGATATGTATTGAAACCTTACCCTTAAATTAGTATCTTGTAAATAAAAATAATAAAAAATGCACACTAATCCCTCCCCCTAAAAGCTAAACTTAAACAAAATATAGAAAATAAATTTTATGTTGCATATTTCTCAGTTTTTACTCATAAGACTCATTAACTCACAAATAAATAGCTATTGTTATAGGGAATTTAAAAATTGTGATTTATATGTAGTTTTTGTTTTAGCTGTATTCACAGTTGTTGCATTAAGAGTTAACTGGCATTTACAAGAAAACGTCATATTACTTTAAAAACATGCTTAAAGTAGTTTTCAGTTTAGGAATGACAGGAAATATGATCCTGTTGCACAGTCAGATTGAAGACTGGGCTCCCACAACCTCACAGTTTTCTACAAATGGAGGTGATGTTACCAGTGAGCCAAGAAAGAAGCTAAAAAAGCAGCTTTATAGTATCTACAGATGAATATAAATAGAGTTTAGAACAGTGAAAGAAAATTTTTTTTCTGTAATCTTCATCTCTTTTATAAATTGACATCAGAGACACCCAAACCCCAGAAGTAACTCAGTGTAGTCTTGGTTTTTAGAGGAATTAATGATACAGTTGTAACCTCCAAATATGTTCACCTATTTGTCTGTTAATTCTTCTAATAAATTTAATGGTGGAAAATATGTTCAAGTAAAAAATATAGTAATTTTTTTTCACTACATTTTAATTCATTTCACTTCTGGATCTGAAGATAGCATTTAGCATTTTAACAGTAGATATGAAAGTGTGTTACAAAGGAGGTTAGTATTGTTTCTATAGAGTCATAGATCAGAGCTTGAAAGGTCTTCTAGCTGAGTCTGCACATCCAAGGCAGGATCAGCTATAACTAACCCACCCAAGACACATATTCATCTAACCTGTTCTAAAATATCTTCAGTGAGGCAGAGTACATACCTTCCCAGACAACCTACTCAATTGGAGATCTGTCTTCAAAGCTGACATTCATTTTAAATACCTCCCACAGTCATTTTTGATGAACTCCAAGTCCATTACTTTGTACCCAGGAAAAAATAATAAATTATTCCCATTCTCTTTCAGCTCCCTTTTACACATTAGAAGACTCTTATCATATCTCACCTTAGTCTTTTTCTGTCTAGACAAAGCAAATCCAGTTTTTCCAGTGATTTCTATTGATCACCTGTGTTAGTCTTCTGTAGACTGTCTCCAAATGGAAAATATCCCTCTTTAACCACAACCTGAAACTTAATCTTCTAGCCAAGGTACTGATGCTAATGGGTAGAATGAACAGAATAGCTAATATGTTTCACAGACCTTTCTTCTATTTGTATATGAGGAATTCTTTTGTAGCAAAGTCACATCATTAACTAAATTGGAATCATGTATAGATCATTTGCTCGTCTGTGGAAAGGAGAAATTTGTTGGAGATCTAACCCTGTCTGTCGCTATGCATTAGGTTTAAGTGCAGGTCATTCCCTTTTGTTTCTCTTTAGGTATTGAGGAAAAAAAATACTAATATTTTCCTTTTATGGGACATAAAACTGAAAAATATACTGTGCCCACAGAACATCGATTAAATACTCTTAAATTTTAAATCATTAGGACCAAGTAAGTTCAAATAATTAAGACTCAATTGGAGTTTCACCTAAATAACTATAAGGATAAACTAAAGAGAGGGGCTTAGCGCTCAAAATCAGGAAGTGGTCCGGTTCAGTAAGCTCAATTCAAAACTACAGCAATCCTGTCTCAACTGGTAATTTTGCACATGTTCATATTTGATTTATCTGTAAATGTGAGGTAAACCTAATATAGGTAAATACCTATATTTAAATGGGACTGGAATATCTTATCACCAGTTAATAGAAGGGTTTCTCTTCACTCCCTTCACAGCTGATAAAGGGCAGGTTGGTGTACAGAATTCCAGAAAGAACTGAACTCGTGTTCTGTAACTATCTTGGATCAAACTGTCTGCACTTTGGAGACATTTATGTCTTCTCACTGACTACAAAATCAGCCAAACAGTTAAGCCAAATCTCTCTATTCATCTTCTCTAGACAAGAGACACATAGATTAGTGCAAGGGATTAGTATTCAGTAAAACAAAAGTATACAATTTCTGACATAATCTCATATAGCAGGAACTAGCACAGGGATGTCTTCCACTGGACCAGGTTGCTTAAAGCCCCATCCAACCTGGCCTTGAGCACTTCCAGGAATGGAACATGCACACCTTTTCTGGACAACCTGTTCCAGTATCTCAGAGTGAAGAGGTTCTTTCTAATAGCTCATCAAAATCTACCCTTTTCAGTTTAAATGTCCCATAATCATTGGCTGGCTCTCCTCCTTTCCCAGATGATGAAGATTATAATAAAGACATAATCAACTATGATGGAGATAGACTGTTTAATTATGTTATAACGATGATCTAATTAAGTTTATCTGAGAAGGAACACATTTTGTTCTTTTGTTTTCTTCTTGAAGTTTGAAACCTTGCTTTGTCCTGCCAAAGTTTCAAAAGCTTTTCTTTATAGTTAATGAATTTTTTTTTTTTACTTGAAAGCTGAGGTCCTTATATTTCTAAGACCTAGCCCTGTATGAAAAAAATAGTAATATTTCCACAAGTAGCCACCTTGATTTCTTAGAGCTCAAAGTCATTAAGCTCTAGAAAGTGAGAGGTCACAATGCCAGAAGCAAAAGTAAGACATGAAAACACAATGAAACACTTATATAAAGCTACCCTGAGTAACTCAAAAATAAGGAAATAAAATAAAACTTATTTTAATAAATTTGTCTATTGGCAATATAATTTTTTGTGCATTTCTATTCAAAACAATCAAATAATCCACATTTTATTAGATTAAAAAAAAAACATGTTCTGTTAAGATTAATTGTTCATTATAGAAACACTGCCTTCTATATGTACCACACTTAAGAAATCAATTACAGCAAATGGATTTTTACAGTGAGTTTCAATTTGAAAGATTACTTTTGAACATCCCCACAAAAGAATTCTCTGCAGTACCCTGCATTATGCAAAATACATCTTAATTTTGTAGCTAGGATTTCATTTAAATCCTTGGAGATATACAAATTTCTTTGTTTACTGGCAAATATTCAGATTTATGCATTTAGATAGATTCCCAGGTTTCCCCAACCTTTGAAACAATTCTGAATCATCAATTTGTAGCTGCTATAGGTTTATAAGTCCAAAGCTAGAAGTTCATTGAATAGAATTTTATTTTTCAGACAGAACTTTAATCTATTTTCAAAAGATAAAACCCCCAGATCTACACGCAGCTTAGAAATCATGGCAGTTAATTAATTATAATTATGCTATGCCAGTTAAT
This sequence comes from Pseudopodoces humilis, assembly GCF_049639895.1. Taxonomy (NCBI): domain Eukaryota; kingdom Metazoa; phylum Chordata; class Aves; order Passeriformes; family Paridae; genus Pseudopodoces; species Pseudopodoces humilis. Next base: position 42,212,607 of record NC_142204.1, on the reverse strand, counting down.
TATAAGTATTTACTTTGTACTGCACGCAGTTCACTGGCATTCAATGATACTATTAAATGGTTGATACTGATGACCTGGAATTCTCACTTCCACACAATAATGATAGCATTTTTCCTCCAAAGTCCAAGGATATTGAAGTTTAGTGATAGGAATTTGTATTCATGAAACAAAAGAAAATTAAAAGATATCTACTTGAGAATCACAATAGGCAGCTGTGCTGCTGTTCAAGATCAGAACTAAATATTCAGCAGTGACAGAAGGATAAACTCAGTGTTTTTCATGCTTGAAGTTTTTATTTAGACTATTTGGATGTGTTTTACACTTTTACTTGAAGAAGCTCAGTAAAATATGCCTTCAGATCACTCCTCAATGACACTCTCACCTTTGGCTGATTGATTCAAGGAATTTTGTGTCATATTAATTACATATTTAAGCAATGAAAAGTTTTTCTTCAAAGGGTCATGATTTTTCATTTCAAGTTGAGTGAAATCTATAGCTGTGAGAACTAATGGAAATTTAGCAAGACTTGATAAAATGCATTCCTGATTTGCCCATGTTACCTTTATATTTAAAGCAAAGAAATTACATGGTTGGGTCTCTTTAGAACTGAAGCAATAAGTTACTAATCTTTGAAAAAAGCCTTATAGAAAATAAAATATGAATGATATTGTTTTGGGTAAAAAGCAAGACAGAAAAAAAGAGAGATGCTTTGATTTTCTGTTTAGTAACTAAAGAGTTTAATTTACTTATTTTTCTTTCTGCTCCATTTTTTTTTACTCTAGGCTTCTCTCATTTTCCAAACAAAAGGAGGGAAGTGCAATTTCCGCCTGTAAGTTGGAGCATGTGAGAGGTCAAAGAACTTGCTCAGACTATCAGTTCTATCAGTTACTCACAATCAGACTTAAAAAGATGGAAAATAAAAGAGGAAAACAAGAAAAAGGAAACTCCCCAAACTCTCACGATTTTTAATTTAATTTTTCAAATGTGATATGCAGATCAAGAACAATGTTATTAGCATAAGGAAATAAATTGTTCTGTATTACTGCATTCTGCTTTGGTCAGGTAAAAGGTTCACACATATGGAAAGAGCTGGGATTTGATGAGATCATCAGCTTGTTTTGAAACCTGAACACACTAAAATATCTTAGAGAAGAAGATGTCTGATAACTGTCATTGTCACATTCAGGGAACTGTTTATCAATCTTATTCTCATGCAGAAAAAATCTTCTGTTCTTCTATTATCAGCCTTTGCTGATCCTTGCAATCTTTGCGAAATGTTAAACACACAGTTTGGGTACAGGTAATAATAAAAGTAGTTTAAAATAATAAGACATGTGTGTGCATATATACCGCTCATCAATATTATATGCTTATAAATCTATAAAGCTTAACATTTAAATAGGAAAAAAAACTTAATAAGTCTTCCAATATTGATCTTATTTCTAAGCTAAACAAGGAATTTATTTATATATTTTCTTGTCACACCTAAATAACTCATCTTCATGTGAAGTCATCCTCCCTCCTCTCAGTTTCAGTTACACATTTAATTTCTCATGGCAACTATAAGAAATCTTCAGGGAGAAGAGAATTCTTCCTCTGTTGTAATCAGCTTATTTTTGTTTTGGATAGTTTTCTCTTAATTGATGTTGACAACTGTTTTTTTTCCTGTGCCATTTTTTGTTGCAATCTATATAAACTCTTTTTAAAAATGCAACTTACTGTATGCTTAAAAAAAGCACTGAAAACATGTTAATGAGTTCTGAGCCTGGATATTGCATGAACTCACACTCTATGCACTTTTTATTTAAATTTTTATTCCTAATCACCAGCTAAAATTACTGGAAAAAACATCTTGGGTCACCTATTTAAATCTCTTTGCACATGACAGATTTTTTTTTTTCACTGCTAGTCTGTCTTCTGGAGGTGTGTATGTGGGTGAACACATCAACACATATAATATATACACAAGTATAAATATTCTTACAATTTAATGTAATCCTCTGATAACTTTCTCTCTGGACATCATTTAATTGCCAAATTTTTCTTAATGCTAAAAAAATAATAGAGTCTTATGTAGGTATTTTTTTTTTGTCCATTCCAAGTCCAGTATACTCCTCCTGACTGTATACATACTACCTCTCACTTTTGAAAAATGATGTTCAAACAGAATTCTAAGATAGTGTGACTGTATCATCTCTTACATACTGAAACATGACTTTCCTTCCTCCTCAGCTCCATAAATTACGGTTTTTAATCACCTAACAGGGAAAACTTACGACCTATCTGAGATCAGCCTGGTCATGAGACTGCTGAATTACTCTGAAGAATCAGACCCTATCCTCAGTTTGCAGATGTGAATGAGGAAGGCCTCCTCACAGAAATTGTTGCAAATTCATGAATAAATATATACATGAATAGCTTTGGTAGAAAACCAAAGTCAGGAAGAGGTTTGTAAGGTTTGCCATTATCAGGAATGGCCAAAATTCTTATTACAGATTATATTATAGGCTTTGCAGGACCTAAGGGCATTTTTACGGACACAAGAAATCTTATAGAGACTATGATTGTGCGCGGACATTCAACTGCCTGGGACTCTCATTTCACCTCCCCAGCTTTCTACAGATTTCAAATGTTAATGACTGCAAGTAATAAAACTACTTAAGAAATGTAATTTTCATGTACTGTCTTGGAAGAGGACAGTAACCTGTTCTATTAATCCTTTACTGAAATTCAAGTTTTGCTTAGCTATACGATAAAGCAGCTTCAGAAAAGATAATATTATTAAAAGAACCCTCTTTTAATAATACCAGTATTCACAGACTACTGGGCTCAATGAGCTCACTACTCAGAGTTCAGGAGATTTAATTGTCTTGCATTTTCAGTCCTTTTTCTGAGCCTTTTATAAGCTATGAACTCTATTTAAAAAGGGATCATTCCATAAATTATGCAAATCGAGAATATCATAAAGGAGCTCACTTAAAATTGCACTGCAAATGGTAATATAGGAATTTTGTAACTAGACAACTTTATTTGTAAGTTAAATACTCTAATCATGTATTGTTTGAAGCATCTTTTTTATTTTTTTCCTTTTAAAACTAAATATTAGAAATTTGAAAATTGCACTGTTAATAATAGTATTATCCTCTATCAGGACAATATAGCAATCAAGACTGATTATTTAACTCCAAAAGTAATTAAGTGTTTAATCAAAAACGTGTCAACTTTGAGATGCTTTCATTTGGTTTGTTGTTTAACCTCAAGCTTGAAGCCAAAGATAGCCTCTGAAATCATAGAATCACAGGACCACAGAAAGGCTGAAGGTGGAAGACACCTTCTGTGCGCCAGCTGATGCAACACCTTGCTTAAGCAGGGACACCTAGAGGTGGTTGCCCAGGACCATTCTGGACAATCTGCTCCAGGGATCAGTGTTTCCTGAAGTTTAACAGATGCCTCTGTGTTTCAAGAGAGGCTCATTACCTGTATTCCTGTCACTGGACACATCTGAAAAGAGTCTGGCTCCCTCTTTAAACTGTCCCTTCAGGTGTTTGTACACACTGATAAGATCCCATAGAGTCTCAACTCTCTCGGTCTTTCATTAGATTGGAGATATTCCAGTCCCTTAATCTTTTTAGTAACCCTTTGCTTGGTCTACTGAAGTAGGTCCATACCTCTCAGTCAAGGACTGGACTCAGTGCCACACCAAGGCTTAGTAGAGAGGAACGATCACCTCCCCTGACATGCTGGCAATGCTGTTTCTAATGCAGAATTACATTCTTTCATTGCTACATAACAAAAGAAAAATAACTCAGGTCCTGAAAGGCACCCTCAGAGTGCTTTGTTTCATGTGAAAGGTTTGTTCAAATTCAAATCATAATATATAATCAAATTAAAAATGATGGTTTACTTTTCTTTAACTTATTTTCATTTATGAACAAATGATTTAAGCATACAGTTTTGGAATGCTTCTGGTGAAGAAAACCACTTTTTCTTTTTATGTATTATGGAAAAAAGTCTAGTCACAACTATGAAAAGCACTAAATCATATATTTCACATAACAAAGAAATGCTGATACATGTAATATATTAATTTCCAACAAAAAGTGCCGCCTAACAGTTGCAAATATGTTGTACTTACTACCACACAGTTTTCCCTTTTCCTTCCAATCTCCTCAGCCTCTGCTGGTGGTTTAGTTCTCAATTATTCTCTTGGCTCTTGTATTGGTTTGGCACAGCCTGGTTTTTGGTAGCAGGGGGAGCCACAGAGGCGACTCCTGCGAGAAGCTGCTGGAAGCTTCCCCTGTGTCCTGCAGAGCCAATGGCTGATGGCTCTGAAGATGCTGCTGGGCCAATGGGAGAGGCTGGTAACACCTCTGTGATGACATATTTACGAACAAAATCAAAACAAAGTTAGGGGTTTACCTCTATTAAGAGAAGAGTGGGAGGTGAGAACATGTGAGGGGAGCAATATGGCAACACCAAGGTCAGTGGAGAAGGAGGGGAGGAGGTGTTCCAGGTGCCAGAGCCGAGGTTCCTCTTCAGGCTGTGGTGAGACCATGGTGAAGCAGCTGTGCCCCTGCAGCCTGTGGGGATCCACGGGGAATGCCCAGATCCACCACAGCCCTTGGGGATCCACAGGGGATGTAGAGATTTACCCGCAGCCCATGGGGAAGGTGCCCAAGCCAGAGCAGGTGGATGCCTGGAGGAGGCTGTGATCCAGGGGAGGACCCAGTGGAGAGAGGGGGTCCCTGCTTTCCCTGCTGGAACAGCCTGTCCTTGGAGGACTGCACCCTGTGGGAAGAGCTACGTCGCAGCAGTTTTGGACTGTCTGCCCATGGAAGGGGCTCACACTGCAGCAGGTGCCTTTTGGCTGCTGCTTGTGAGAGTGGGCCCACACCAGAGAAGTTAACAGCTGTCTCCCGTGGGAGAGACCCCATGGTCTCACAGGGTAAGGACTGACTCCTCTCCCGGAGTAGCGGAAGAAAATCTCAGTGATGAGTTGACCAAACCCTCATGTCCTGTCTCCCCACACTGTCGGTTGGAAGGAAGAGAGGGGCTGGGGGGGAAAAGTGTTTTAAGGGCTTATTTTACTTCTCATTATCCTACTCTGATTCTGTTAGTAGTAAATTTCACTTTACAACTAAAGTTGAGCCTGTTTTGCCCTTGAAATATTTCTCTGGTCCTTATCTCACTCATGAAACGTTTGAAACATTTGAAACTTTTTTTTTCCCTTTTCCCTCCTCTGCCTGGCTGTGGCAAGGGAGGGTGAGCGAGCGATTGTCATGGGTGCCTGGCATTGGGCCACTGTTAAACCACGACAGCTCTTCATTGTGGTTCCACAGATCACAAGGTCTTTTTCTTCCTATTCACTCTGTGTGCATATTTCCTATCTGTTTGTTCCTATTTTCCTATTTACTGAGCTTCCTTATCTTGTACTCCTAGCTTCTCTCTTCTTTCTGTTCTTGTATGGTAGCTTTTCTTAAATGCAGCCATTTTTTCATCTTGACCAGTTGGAACAAGTGGAGCAGTAATATTAGAAATCTTCTCTAGTGTAGCCTAGGATTAGAAAGCCATCTTTTTATGCACTGAAAGAGTAACAGGCTTTGGGAGTCTCAGTTTGGTAATGGTTCTGGTGTGCTAAGAGCTGTGAGGGGATGAGGTGTGTTTTGCAAGGATCAAACCATCTGAGAAGCAGTGGGACAAAAAGTCAGTCTCAACATATGCAAACCAAGTTTGGAGAAGTACACAGTGCTTCTGCTAATGACTGTAGTGCTTTGTCAGAGAATCACAGAATATTCTGAGTTAGAAGGAACATCATCCATTAATAAGGATCGTCAAGTCCAGCTCTTAGAGGAATGACCCATATAGGGATCAAAACCACAACCTTGGTGTTATTAGCACTATGCTTCAACCAACTTGAAAAATTTAACACCCAGAGAATAATTTCCTTCCTCTATAATAAGACTGCCAAATGCACTGGTTCTTCTCAAGAATTCTGTTTTTTCTTTGGAACATGGGCAGAACTCACCTTCTTAGCAGCAGCTGATCAAATTTTACTGAAAAAATGTGACTGCACATTGTTGCACTTAGCATAAATTTCGTGTTCTTTCTGGTTTTGTGCAAAATGACTTAATTTTAACAAATTCAGCATGAAATACAAGCTCATATTATTAAATGTAATTTTTTAAACTTATATTCTTAAGGCAATTGTACAGAGAATGAAACTTTATTTTGCAATGATTTCTTACCTTTCATAACATTTTTTCTCATCAAAGCAAATAAAATATCTTTTGGGAAATATTCAGCAGAAAGGATTTCTTGCATTTTTTAAAATATAAATAATGCCTTCAGTTTGGAGAGAAAGAAAAATTAATAAAATTGTTCTATATGGTGCTCAGTAATGACCTCTAATGAGAAATAAATTCACACTTTTCAATCCTCTTGGCTGAGGATAGAGGAAATGCAAATTCAAGTATCTAATCTTGTATCAGAAGGGTCTGATATGAGAAATTCTTCACCTCAGGAGAAGTGACATCAGAGTAGCTCAATACTCAGGATGAATGCTTGGGTCCTCTGTCAAATAAGACATGGTAATCTCTTCCTTATAATTCAATTGAAATTTCTAAAAATCAATAACATCTTTCAAAGAATGGAATTCTGATTTGATTACAAATGCTCTGATGTGGCTTTTTTTTTTTTTTCTTTTTGATTATGGTTGTGCTATTCTTCCTCTTATGAGAACACAGATCAATTCCTCTCGGAATACTGTGGAAGAATACCCCTCTCTCACAGCCATAGTCATGTTCATTTCTGAGTCAACAAAAGGAGGATTTATTTGAGTTCTACAGAATGTAGAAAAAGAAAACAAAAAATTAAATAGCTGAATTGTGCCTTTGAATAAGGCAGAAACTTCTCTTATGAGCCTAACACATCATGTAGCTAAGCCTTTATCAGATTCTTCTCAAAGCTTTAGTGATGATAATTGGATGAGTAGAAATGTGAATGAAATGAAACCCTTCCTTCCCAGTGCCTTCAGTCTCTTCACAAAATGGCAAAGGAGAAGGTGCAAAACTGGACTTGTAATCCATTATTTTTCTTCTTCAAGCATTGAACTCTTTCTTACTAATTGTGTTCTAAAATTTGGAATCCTCCCCCACCACATTCCACCTTATTTCTAACAGTTAGATGGTATCAATGGTAAGATATTCTCAAACTGGAGAATACTGATATTTTCAGAAAATTCCATCCAATGAAATTTAGAAGAACAAATTGTGCAAGAATTGAAGACAAATGTGAAAGATCTACATACATATAAGAAACTCTTGGACAAAACATGGACCAGATAAAGTCCTGAGGCCCCTTTCAACTATATTTGTAAAGAAAATGAAGTAAGCTACTGATTCTTTCTTACTTTTCAATGACATTATTTTTTTTTGCAATGTAGGCAAAAGAGTATTTTCTCAGCCAAAGATGAAAACCTTAACTGTCAGAAAACAAAAGCATAGAATTTCAACCTTTTAACATAGAAAATCAGATCTGTTGCTGATATGTTAATCAGTCCTTTTTTATTCAGGGTAAGGACTGTTGGTCTGATGAATAAATTAACTTTTATGTACCTCAGTGGCCTGTCAGTTTGGTAACAATCTTGTCAATGCCCTTCATTGAATATTTGCAGATCCAAAAGCTGTCTTAAGTGTTCTGTTTGCCAGAATTCAGTCCAAATTAAATTCAGTATTGTCAAAGAGAAATTAGTTTCTTACCTTTACACATGCCAATACATAGTTACAGGTGCAATATTCAGGTGTAAATACACCTACAAAATACAGGTGTAAAACAATAGTCAGTGGTGCTGCTGTGGTAACCTGTAAATGTTCAGGCAGAAGAGTGCTTTGCAAACTGGTGGAAGGGTTACTTTTCCAGCTGCTTATTACCACACTGCCAGATCCGTTCACTATGAACTATCGCTCACCTAAACTTCTCAGCAGAGCTGTTCATGTCAAAATTGCAGTGAAATTGAGATGGGCTAAGATAATGGGTTTAAATACAAGATTTTTCCTAAGAGTGAACACTGAAGCTGTCTTGGCAGCAGCAAAGCTGACATTTCAAAGTGATAGTAAATTCTGCCTGGGAGTCAAGGGTGGACAGAGGCAGTGATCAGCAGATGGATATGTCCATAAGGTAATGTAGAACTAGAAAAGGATGTGTGTTCAGAGTGTAATGGTACACCATCCTAATGCAAACAGTGGGTTTCTTTCCATTTTTGTTCACCCTTAGCTTCTCCAAGATTGTACTTTCTCTTTGCTGAATCACTGTGTACTGAGACAGACAGCCATAGTCAGTGACTTCAAGAGAAATGTTTTAATCATGGTTAATCTATTATTCATGTTAGGTTTATACAGTCTCAGATCATCTGGGAGGTTTAGGCAGATTTTCCATTGTATGAGTGTAGAATTAACAGGACACAAAACTTTTACCTGAGATTATCCTTATACACTGGTAACTTACTGATGGTTACAGGAAGCTGGGTCTGATGTCTTCTTGTAGTAATACCTACTGACTTTTATGTCATGATCGTGGGCTGGGAAAGTTAGTTTTTATGAAGTGAGCACTTTTATGAAGTGAGCTATTACTTAATCTTGCAGAAAAATGCCAGATTTAAACATTTCTGGACAACAATTTTTTTCTTCCAGAGCCTAATTCAGGGAGTGGAGTCCTGTCTCTGGATCCATTAACACTGACAGACAGGATGGAGAGATGGAAGAGGAGAACATCATCCAGATCTTGCATAAGTAACAGAAACTTACGTTAACAGAGATACTTTCACTGGCTGGAGTGAACTAGCTTGGGAGATTGCAAATTCAAAAGGAGGGAGTTCTTCTCCATCTCATTTTTCTTTCCCTCAGTCCTGTCTCTACAGTCCTTGCTCAGCTCACCTTGATGTTTTGCTGAAGCTTTTGTGAATAACTTCATTTCAGCATCTCAGCAAAAATGCTTACAAAACTGTAGACCAACTGTAGCTTATCAGCATTTTGCCAGGCTGATAAATAGAATTGGCTCAGCAAGGTATCCTCAAATCCATGTAACACAAGGGAGGGGAGGATTCAGACAAGAAGCAGGGGAATGAACAGTGGAATTGTCACTTTTGCTAGCAGAAAGTTACTCAGGCATCTTTGCTGCTCAGAGGAATGTAACAGAAAACTTAAAAAAGGTGTCACTGCTCCTTATCATCTGGGAGATCATCCAAGTCCGATTAAAATAATTAAGTTTTCAGACTTGTTTTAATGATGCCTGAATCAGATGTTGTATAAACAGACTGGTAAGTCACTACTAGAAACTTAGTTTACTAGAAACAAATAAACCAACTCTGATCTTTGATATGGGTGTATATTATTCAAGAATTGTAAATAGTTAGGAATCGAATACACACCCTAAATTTAAAAAGCACTTCTCGTGTACCTATTTTCCCACAGAGGGCAAAAGCTAGCAATTCCCAGGAGCTATCTTGGGATTTGGACCTGATTCCAAATCAGGTAAGGAAGACAATACACTGGCACGTCTGAGCAGGGATCTGTTGGTCAAATTAAAGGGAAAGAAGCAAATATATAGGTAGCTGAACCTAGGATGGTGATCTGGGACAAGTATAGAGATGAAATACAGTTGTGTAGGGATGGGATGAGGGAGGCCATAGCAAAGATGGAATTGAACCTTGCGAAGGACTCAAAAAATAATAAAAGTTTCTACAGGTATGTTAACCAGAAAAAGAAGTCAGAGAAGGTGTAGAAGTTTCATGAAGAATGCTGTAAAACTCGTTACAACAGATGAGGAGAAGGCTGATGTACTCAACAATTTTTTTTGCCTCAGTTTTCAATGTCAGACTCTCTTCCCAAGCCTCTCAAATGGGTGCCAAGCAGGATAGGGACTGGAGGAACAAAGTGTCCCACTGTAAGTGAAGATTAGGTTCATAACCTGAGGAACCTGAATGTTCATAAGTCTCATCAGATGCATCCTAGAATCCTGAGGAAATAGGCTGATGTGGTTGCCAAACTATTCTCTGAGATACTGGAAGTGACATGAGAGTCAGATGAAGTCCCAGGTGACTGGGATAAGAGAAATATTGTACCTATCTTTAAACAGCGTAGAAACGTAGACTCTGGGAACCACCAACCCGTCAGCCTCACCTCTGTCCCCAGGAAGATCATGGAATAGTTCCTCATAGAACCTGTTCTAAGACACATGTGGGGCAGGGAGGTGGTTTAGGACAGTTAGTACAGCTAAGGTAAAATCCTGTCTGAACAACCTTCTAGGATGGAGTCACTGGATGAGGGAAAGGTAAAGTTGCATTTATCTGGACTTACATTAAGGCTTTGACATGGTCCCCTGCAAAATCCCTCTTTCTAGATTGGAGAGAGATGGATTAATGGGTGGACTGTTAGATGGACAGGAAAGTGATCAGATGGGGGCAGCCGGAGGCTGGTGGTCAGCATCTCAGAGTCCCAATGGACGTTGGTGACAAGTGTCCCTCAGGGATCCATATTGGACAAGTATTATTTAGTACGTTCATTAATGACATAGACAAAGCCATTTGGTACACTCTCAGCAAGTTTGCAGATGACACTGAGCTGAGTGGTGCAGTTGACAACCAAGGGATCAGACCCAGCCAGCATGGGCTGTGGCCATTGGGGCTGACTAACCAGCTTGGTATTTTATGACAGGGTGATTTGTCTAGTGGATGGGGGAAAGGCTGTGGATGTTGCCTGTTTGGACTCCAGCAAAGCCTTTGACACTGTCTGCTGCATCATACTCTTAGAAAAGCTGGCAGCCCACAGTTTGGACAATGCCATTCTTTGCTGGGTTAAGAACTGGCTGGATGGCCAGGCCCAGAGTATGGTAGTGAATGATGGTGAATGGTGATATGGAATCTAGTCACTGGAGAAAAACACCTTTTCTTAGACAAAAGAGATGTTCTGTTACGCTCTTGCCCCTAAAAATTTCCATAGTAAAATCTACCTGGCATTTATCTCGATTGTACTATAATGTAATTTGTATTCATCCAAACTCAACATTTATTATTGAAGATCGCAGCTACTGCAATTCAAAACTATGTAAGCTAATAATTTCAAATGCAATATTTCATGTGTTTAATGTATGAAAACTCTATTATTCATCAATTTAGCGTGTTTTTGCAGTAATAGTCACTTTAGAAGTTATTGTAGTGTTATTAAATGTTATTATGTGTTTTAGAACTGTTGTTAATTTAACCCTATAAATAATTTAAGGAAATAAAACTTTCCACATCTCAAAATATGGAGAGTGAAGCTAGTAATTTAGTCAGTGTCTTTATTCAGTTTCCTATCAAATTCTGCTTCCATTTACTTGTGCAGCTGTTCCTTCTGTTCCTTCTCTGTTCCTGCTGTACTTTGAATTTCTGTACATTTCTTGTTCAAAGACTAGGACTAGTAGTTTTGGATGCCTCTCTGTATGCATTTAGTATATGAAGTAAAATAAAATTTTCAGTACCAGAAACCCTCTGGCACTGTTAAGTTGATCTCTGAAGAGTAGTACTGAATGCGTTCCTGCCCAAGGAAATGTGTATTACTCTTGAATTCATGTCATCTATCTCTAATGAGGTAAGACAACGAAAAATGAGGATGTCTTTGTTCTGATGGGAACTCCCTTCATCTTTTAATGTCACTGTAGTTCCATATTGAACAATTTGAAGCAATCCCAGTCCTGTGACACAAGTTTTCCCTTCTTTTTAGCGAGGAAAAAAATTCTTCCACTAAGATAACTCCATAATAAAATTGATAAATTTTTTTTTTTTCTCTCAGATTATTGTAGACTCATAGAATCAATTAGGCTGGAAAACATCTCTAAGATCATTGAGTCCAACAGTAACCCAGCACTGTCAAGTCCACCACAAACCACGTGCCTGACTGATGCATTTTTCAAATACCCCCAGGGATGCTGACTCAACCACTGCCCTGGGCAGCCTGTTCCAACGCTTGACAACCCTTCCCTAGTGTAGCCTGAGGACACTTCCTCTTGTCTTGACATTGCCTGGGAGAAGAGGCTGACTCACACTTTGCTGGTGCCTCCTGTAAGGTAGTCGTAGAGAGTGATAAAGTCTCCCCCCAGCCTCCTTTTCTCTGGGCTAAATAACCCCAGCTCCCTCAGCCACTCCTCATCAGACTTGTGCTCCTGCTCCCTTTCCCAGCTCTGTTGCCCTCCTCTACACACTCTCCAGCATCTCAATGTCCTCAATGTAGTGAGGCACCCAGAACTAAACACAGGATTTGAGGTGTGGCCTCACCAGTGCCGAATACAGAGTGATGATAACTGCCGTGGTCCTGCTGACCTCACTATTTTTGATACAAGCCAGGATCTCATTGGCCTTCTTGGCTGCTGGGCACACACTTGTTCACGTTTAGACATGGTCAGTCAATACCCCAGGATTTTTTCTGACAGGATGCTTTCCCACCACTTTTGCCCAAGCCTGTAGCACTGCATGAGTTTGTAGTGACCCAAGTGCAGGACATTTGGCCTTGGTGAAATTCACATGATTCATCCAATCAATCCAGCCTGTCCAGATTTTTTTGCAGAGCCTTCCTGTCTTCCCGCAGATCAACAATCCTACCCAGCTTGGTGTCATCTGCATATTGAAACTATTCTCATAGAAAATAAAGTAAGATGACTTTTCAGTTGGCAATTTCATTACATCAGCTTCCTAAAGGTATCATGGAATTGCTCTGAAATGCAAGAGTACTAAGAGCTCAGGAAAGGTGATGCAATTAGCATCTGTATTCATATTTTTGTGTCATGAATACAAGAAAGATAACAAGTGGGATTTTGTGCAGCCATACGAATTATGGAATTTTCACCTAGAAATCAGAATAACACTTGTGAAAATAGCAATTTAATTTACAGCCTCACTGCAGATATAAAATAGCAGAATATTTTACATAAATGTTCAAATGTTTTGCATCTTGAATGTAATACAAATATCTATGTAAAAGCAGATTCATTACATCTAAAATTGTACACTCATACACATAAATATCTACATATACCTAAAATATGCCTCTACATTTTTATTTGCATCTCTACATGCTTGTTGTATATATGTATTGATTTGTGTTCATAGATTACAATGCTGCAAATAAATGCATGTCGTGGTTTTAAAGCAGTAACTAAAAATATTACTTATTTCTTGCTGTGAGATATGGATTAGAACAAGAGCAAAACAGGCTTAAAACTTAAAAGGAATAAAGAAAGTTTATTAACAAAACTACAAGAATAAAAACACCAGAATAAACTTCTAGAATACTCTTTTATCCCCCACTACCTGACCATTCTTTTGTACACGTGACAACATAGAGACAGAAAAACTTTAGAACTTTGGTGGTTAAAACAGTCCCAATTCTTACTAGAGTCTTTTCATCAGCCTTTGTAGAGAAACAGAAGTTTTCTTCTGCTAATCTATGGAGTTTCTCACGAGAAAACTATTTCTGTTACAGTTTTCTATTTTCCTGATGCCAGCTGCCTGGAAATTCTGTCATCAGAGTTCACTCCTCCCATTTCACATCACTCTGAGGTGTGTATGGGCCATGAGTCTAGGGATGTCATTTTAAGGATGAGTTATTCAAAGGCAAAAGTCTTCTTCATCTGTCTCTGTGAGCTTCTCTGGAAACAGTTTTCTCATTGCCCTCAAAGGCCTCAAATCTTCGCTTCACTCTGTTCCAGCACCTCACTGTATCACAATTACTCCACCTTTTGCTCAAAATCCAAACCTTGAACACTCCATTCCTCCCTATATACTCTGTCATGAATTAAAGGAGTTTTTCAAGACCCTATTCTCCATCTCCATAGCTTTAACAGAAAGATATTTTCAGCTTATAAAGCATCTCCTAATTCTCTCCCCATCTAAAACTTAACTCTTTTCTTCACTGTTTTTGGTGGTTTTATGATGTCTTCTTCATGTTGATTGTCTCTCTCTCTGTCTCTCTGGGAAAAAGGATTAATCTGTACGTATTATCCAGGTAGTAAAAGAATTAAAGTCTTAGAAAAGCTGCAAGAGTTCATGGTGTCATGTTTCAGTCCAGCAGCAGAAACTGAAAACTAAACCAAGCTGGCCGGCTCTGCTTCTCCCCCCCCCCCCCGCCCTCTGCGGCCTTGTCCAGCCTGGAGCGGGGGGAGGAGGCCAAGACAGAGCCTTGTTACCTTTCCAGAAGCCGGAAACACAAAGAGAACAAGAGAGCTTTGGCTGTACATCTTAAGGGGGTGTTCACAAGTTGACTTCACTTTTTAATGGTCAAAACTGCTGTCAGTTCTTAGAAACGACTGATAATTGTGTCAGGAGAAAAGACTCCCATCAGCCACCAGCAGCTTCAACTTCCTTAGCTCTCAAAACCACCTTAAAGGTAAAGCCACCCCATGACAATGCACAAGGATTGAAAATGACCACCTGAAGTTGGAAAATGCACCAGCAGATTAAGAGCAAGAAAACTAAAAGTGTTTCTTTTTGTGGCAGCAATATAGCTGATACAGCTGTGTCGATAAGTATATTCTATTATACTTTATGTAGCTGGGTAGATTTATAGAGCAGTATTTGAGATTAGCACATACACTTAGTATGATTACATTTTTATACTATTATATCTTTCATGGATAAAATACATAAGCATTGATATGAAATTGCATTCCTAGTTTTACTAAAATTATTTGACTATGATTATCTTCTGTATAAAAAATACTATCTAGGTAGATGCGTCTGGTAGTGAGTAATTGTTGCAAAATACATAACATTATTTATTCAGATAAGAGTGCTTAGGTATTTTCAATTGAACTACATGCTGTCTGGAGAAATATAAGCAGAAGCTAATGAGCAATGGCAAAATGTGAATATGCTGAAGGGCTTTTACTGGGATAAATAAAGCCCATGTGATATCTCTTCTTATTTCCAATCTTTAATGATCTAAAAGAACAAAGAGCATATTCATGGAATTCATTGATAATCAGTCTGATAGTATCTGGAAGGAAAACTGAACACAGCTGAAAAAGAGATAAAATAAAGGGATATGATGTTAGAAACATAATAGTAAGCAGTAATATGAAATCAGACATAAAAATCACGCACGTTAGCACACATACAGCCCAACTGAAATAAGGTCAATGCTGAAGTAGGTTTCATTATGCTGGATACTGCTAGAAGGTATTGAGGGTACATGAAATGTGATACCAGTCACTCAGAGGAAGTGTTTAAGCAAAGGGATATGCTTTCCACACTGGAGAGGAAGAACAACAAAAGAAAAACATATTGATGTTTAACCTATGTCCATGATATCACCTCAGAAACTGTTGGTTCAGTGTGAGCCTGAAAATGCAGAATTAAACACTGAACAATATGTGTTGATTTTTTTCAACAACAACACAGAGCTCTCTTCATCTGTACAGCTGCTTTTCTGCTGCTGCATGATCTATTTAGATGATAAGCTCTTCAAATCAGGGACCATGATTTTGCAGAAGCTTTTAGTGTAGCAAGGCTCCAAGATATTGTCCTACCACACCACTGGGGTTAATAATTATGCTTCAATGTGACTTCTTCCTCACACATTATCACAGTATTACCTAATGATAGCCTTGACTCTACAAGGGCTTATAAAATAAACCTGAAGTTGATTTAGCATACTTAATATTTTTAAAAAGCATGTCAAAAGTAGCTCTAAATATTCGGGTGTTTTGATGTTTTACTTACCATGTAGCAAAAGCATTTTTATTTTTGAGTAAATTAGTAAACATTTTTTGATGCAGGCTAGTTTCTGACTATTTAGAAATTGTCCCTGTTTGACATTAGATTTAAATCAAACCCTTTTGAAATTTAAATTTTGGTGTATAAAATAAAGAGAGAAACTGCAGGATGCTGGAGGATAGCTATCATCAGGGCAATTATTTAGGCCATGGGAAAAAGAGTTTCACATTCCTTCCCTGCTAAATTTGGAGATATTTATTCTGCATCATCTCTTTACCTGGCTATTCTGAAATGAAAATCATTCTTGCTAGACATCTTCATGATTCCACAAATAGGAGGCTTCCTATGCCTAAAGGGTAGTAAAAAGGGTACCCTGCAAGGCTAAAGCTGAACTAGGTCAGGACTTCACAAAATTCTTTGCACATATTTGACTCCTGAACATCCATTTTGGTTTCATTCATTTTTTGGCTTCCCCACAGCTGCTTCCCTGTAGTGTTATAGACACATATAAACTTGATGGATAACCTGGGACATCTAAACTGCTTTTTGAAGTTTAATTTTAGACCACTGACATTCTTAAAAATCTGAATAGCAGCCTGATCACTCAGTGTTTTCTAATATAGCAGTGATTTGGACTGAGATTGTTTCTCAGAACTGTATTTTAGATATATCTGAGCTTTTTACTTAAGCTTTAGTGAAAAATGACAAATTGTTACCCATATATGCATTCAAATAAATAATTAGTGTAAAGAAACAAAGATAAAAATTTACTTCACCCAGAGTTCCAGTGGATAGAGCAAAAGAAATAAATGGATTTTTTTTTTTTATAGCTTCTTTCTTTCTTCTCTGCTCCTATTTACTGAAACTCCTGTAATAGGAAAAAATCATACACTATAATTTAACAGGTGACATTTAAACATGAGAGGTATTGCAACAGTCTAGCAAACATTCAGGTGTTTCAGCTCTTTTGTTTCCCACTGTAAGGCTAGAATGTCAGAGAGCTGCTCTGAGGAAAAGGGTTGACAGAAAATCATACGATTATGGTAGATGAGACTTCACAAATGTTAAATATATTTTTACCAATAACCTAGATGTCCATTTTTTTACTATTTCCCCATATAAATGATAAAACAAATTACAACAAAGTAGTGGGCACAATCCAGACCACAGCAAAAAGTACTAGGCCTGTAGAAAGGACATACAGGCTGCTAAATGTTTTTATGTACGGCTGTGAACACTCAGAAACAGTTTATGCTGTCCCAAGATTTAAATTCTTTCTTCATGTACATATCAGGGGGGTCCTTTTGCTCAATGAAATTTTAGCATTTCATCATTTTAATCCAGTATTTGGGGAAATATCTGAGTTATTTATTATGAGCTCCCTAGGAATGACCCAGAGCAAGGCACAGTGTCTGCTGAGCCATGTGTCTGCAGTGGCCAGACCTGCTGGGGAGAAGCAGACGGTAAATTCACATGTCAATGGGGCAAACATATTCTGAAAATAAAATGAAAACAAGCATACGACAGAACAGCATGAATATCTGGATGTAGCACTGGAATAGGACTAAAGACCTTTTTCCACTGAGTGACATCCAACAAGCCTTCTTTCTTCTTTGTTTTTTTTACCTTTATTTTTGTGGAAAGAGAATTACCATGAGACTTATGAACATAAGTAATGATAGGTTACAAAAACAGACAAATGTAAGTTCTATTGAAATAAATAGAAATGTCATCTTTAAAATGCAGGAAATTATCTTTCTTCCGTTCTGCATCATAATTCAAGAAATACATTTGGGCATGATACCTAAAGAAGAGTTTTGATCAATTAGATAAATTAATATGAGAACTGAGATTTGAAAAATATATTGACAAAAGATTGAGAGGACAGAATTACTTATTTGGAAAAGACTAACCAAGGATAAGATAATAACCTTCTATCATGTAAAGTGTTGCTAAGAAAAGAAAGTGTTCCATAATCTAACCCTGAGCTCACGTATAGCTAAGTAAGAAGTGGAGATGAGAAACATAAAATAAAAGTAAAAATAATAATTCTAGGACATTTCTAGGAAAGTTCCAAACTTCAAAACTTGTCATGAAGGAGGAATAGAGGGAATATTGCACACCACAGACTGATTGAATTACAGCTCTTGCTCAAGATTTTATCATCCCTCATGCAGATATTAGTTGTAATTCTATCACCTTCTAGGAAAGGGTTTATTTTTTGAGCAAGCTTTAGGAAAAGCTTGCTCAAGCCCAATCTATATCCTGGGTTATGGATCCCAGGATAACAAATGTAGTTACGTCACCAAATCTAGCCTGGGATCTCTATTTGAAAATATCTTATCAAAATGGCTTTAAAACAGCTTTGTCAAATCAAGGCATTATAAATTTTTCCATTCAGTTGTCCAAAGCATGTTCCTGTCAGCTTCTTCTGATTCATCCTAGATGGCCTGCCTTACCCCAGAGAACCCACAGGCCATTCTTCAAACTGATCACTCTTTTCAGTCTTGATAACAAGCTGCTCTCCAAGACTGGATCATGAAACAGAGCTGCACAGACTTCCATTGATAGAAAAAAATTCTTCCCTATGACAGAAAAAAGGAGTTTCTTAGGTTTGGCTGAACACTGGACTTTTTAAAGCTTTCTTGATGGAGATGAAAGTGTGAAAAGAATCCAGAGCTACCAGCTTCAAAAGTAACAAGCACCTCTGAATAAATGGCCTTGATGAAACAATTTCCAGGACAAGATTTTTTTCACTGATGAGTCACCAAATCTCCTGAGATGCCCTGCTCAGCTATACATCTGGCAATATTGTCTTTGGGGATGCTTCTGACTGGGTTAGTGTTTTACTTTTCTTCTTCAATCTAACAGTGTTTTCATGTACCTTTAACATAAATGATATAAAAGCAGGTGGTCAGCAACACGAGACACAAGTAGAATCAAATATAGTATTCATAAAACAAAATTCAGATATTTTCAAGTTCATGATCGCTGTCAAAGAAGTTGATTCTATTTTAATAGTTTTAGAGGTCTTTTGTGACTTCCTTCTTAAATAAAGTAGAAACAAATTTCAGTCTTTGAGATCTGCACAAACCACAAGGTGTCAACTGTTTAGTTTTTGCAAGGAAAAGAAATAATAATCCAAGAAACATTTGAGACTGAAAATACTTGTCAGTGCTGCCAGTGGAAGAAGGCCAAGACAAATGAATTTTAAGATCAGAAGCAACTGGTAATCAAGGATCAGACAGGAGGGTTATGATGCAGAGATTGAGGAGAGGATGAGTAAGAGGAAGTAGAAGGTATTATTTAAAATCCAGCCATCAGTTAAGGAAGAGAAAGAAAGTGCTTTCATTTTCTTTGAGGGAGTGTAACATTTCTCTCTCGAGTCCTATAACTTCCTGAGGATATTGCAGAAGCTGCATACCACAAAGTAATCATCAGGAAAGAAAATTAATAATACAGCGCCTGCACTCTATATTGTCCTAACAAAAAACAGAATTTATCAATTTGAATATATGATGCAATTCTATAAGACTGTAAATCATATGGAATTTCTACAAGGGACCATTTTGTTTGGATCCTCCAATTAATCCATAAATAACATTTCTTGTCCTTAAATTACACCATAGTTTAAATGAAATAGAAAAACTTTCCTCTTAATACCGTATGAGGATGTAATAGACTTTTAGAAAACTTCTGAGTCTTGATTTCAAGGTGTCAAGAGATGAGAAAACCTGTCACTAGAATTGATAGATTTTATTCAACAATTGATGAAAATAAATAACTTATTTCCAATGTGAATACCTAGTTTCAATTTCCAGCTACTGGTTCTTGTTACCATGCCTTGCACAAAATAAAAGAGCTCTTTAGAACTTAATGTATTTTTTTTCTGTGAAGATACTTACACACAGCAATCAAATCACCTTACAATCTTCTTTTTTATATGTTCTGTATTTCACTTTAAGGTACTTTCTCCACTGCCTTCATCATTTTGCCAATCTTATTTTTTGTGAACTTTCCCAAACTTTTGTCCTTCTTCTAAAATATCTAAAAAACATAATTACTGTGAATAAATTGATAATACTCCCTGCAATGGTAAAATAAACTATATGCTGTAATTAATTTTCTCCTCCTTCTCCAAGAACAATATTACTTCTAGTTGCTATGGCATTGTTCTGAATGCTAGTTATTTTGCTGCTAGGACTCAGGTATTTTGAATCTTTTCATTTTGGGGGAAAAATCTTATTCTGCAAACTCCAATATTAAAATAACTTTCTATATGGTTGCATTAGAAATAGTTCATTTGAATATAAATGGTTTATCAAACTATCCATATTATTTTATGTCATCTACATTCTGATTATTATTTACCATTGGGATAAATATTTTGCCTTCCACAGGTTTTATTGCTGGTTATTACATAATTAGTTCCTTATTATGTGTCTTTGGATAGTATCCTGCTCCCTATGGAACCTCCTTCTCCTGTATAATAATGACTAACCACTGACAGCTCATTTTTAAGTCCATTAACCAGTTCTTGATCCATTCAGCATATTATACTTTATTATACCATACCGTGTCTACTAAGTATATTTATTAAACAGTGAAAATTAATAACCTGGAAATCTTGAAAGTGCTTTCAACTTCAGATTGTTTTAGCTTGCTTCCAGCAATGACTGGTCTCTTCATTAAGGAGACATCAGAAATCATGCTTGTGTACAGTTCTTCTGCACTAGAAGGTAATCTATCATTACAAATCCATAATAACTTGTTTTCAGCCAGACAAGGCTGGCACTAACAACATAGAATACAATTGATATTCAGGCTTTCCTGCTTTTCCCCTTGTGGGATGAAATCAGCTGCTAATAAAATATTATCTATCTAAAAAATTTTACATCTTGAAAATCTAGAACTGTCTCTGCATTCTGATGTGTTATTTTCTTTATCTGTTTCAAGAAATTATTGCCAGTGATTTTTTAAACCACCTTACAATTCTTATCAGTCTCACAATTACTATTTAGTATGGAGGAAGACAATGTTCAATGATTAATGTACCATAGAGCTCCTTTGTCTCTCAGAAACAAGAATACATCGAAGAGAGTCTGACCACATCTTCGAGTTCTTTTTGGATTGACTGGACTTTTTCAAGTGGTAGTGTGCAGTATAAAAACTATCTCCTACCACTACAACCTGTAAAAAATGCATCACCCTTCAAATCTGCAAGTGAAAGAAACACTAAGAAAAAAAGAGACTGAACAGAAAATTGAAAATATGTACTTATGTCTAAATGTAGAAGTAATAATTTAAAACATATTTTAGGAATTTTCTACTTGCAGTCATCACCATTCATGATTTTTAAGAGCACCGTTTTATTTGTTTATACTGGCCCATTTGGAGGCTGATGAGTCTGGTTTTTTTATAGAAGCTGTCCCTCTCATATTTGTTCTATATCTTTTCTAATCCACTTGGGGGATTTTGTTTAACTCTTGCTATAACTGAATATAAAATACAAAAAAATAAGAAAACAATTTTCTTTGGGAAGTTAAAAGGTCCCACCCTCAGTACTGAGACTGTGTTATTTTTAAGGATTCATAGAAGTCACTGAATATTTCCATTTCCAACAGAGGAAGAGAGTCAGTTTCAATGAGTTTCCATTATAATGTATCTAGTAGCTGCTTTTTGCTTTGGCTCCTAAATATTTTTTACCAAAAATTATTTCAGGAACCTTCCTTCTGGAATACAGTAAGACATTGATTAGTTCAAAAAGCTTTGATTTTCAGCAAAGTGATTTTCTTCATAGCAACAATTCACCTGAAGTAAAATATATTAACCTTTCTCCCTGTCTCCTCTTTGTCTTCATAAGCTTCAGGAAAATGTTGCCCTGAATATTAAAAGCATCCAGTTTACTGTGGGCTCATTTCAGCTCACC
The DNA here is from genome assembly GCF_049639895.1 of Pseudopodoces humilis. NCBI lineage: Eukaryota > Metazoa > Chordata > Aves > Passeriformes > Paridae > Pseudopodoces > Pseudopodoces humilis. The sequence goes on along the minus strand of NC_142204.1, from coordinate 42,190,936 downwards.
TCTAAGCAAGAGATATTCTCCTAGAAGTTCAGAAATATTATGAGCACTAAATTGTAGCAGCAGTTGTAGAAAAATAAATTGGGGTTAGTACCCTGTTGTTCTCCAATTCTTTCCTGTGAAGGTGTTTAGAGACTGAAAACTAATGGAGAGAAGCTGTAAAACTGAAGTGTTTCAAAGTAAGGTGAAGAAGTTTAAATTAATCTTTATTTTCAAAATACTTTCCACCTGAGCTCAGCCTATCTTCTCTATGTGTTTAATGCCATCTTAATTATTCTTCCCTTTTGACTGAGTACTGAACTCTGGTTTCCTGGTCCTAGAATAATAGCTTATGATTTGTACTTAATACTTGATCCCACTGCAGATGATGTAGACAATGTAGTAGCTTTTATGAAAGAGTTTTTCATTCCATGATTTTTCCTTCTTTTCTGTTTTAGAAAAACTCTCAGTAAAGAAGATATGTTCTCAAGAGATGATCTTCTTAACGTTAGGGTGAAATCAGACAGAGTTCCTTAGTATGAAAATTTACTTGTGAGAATTTTTCACTTGATATGAAGAAAACATGCAATTTTTTTCCCTTGCAAATACATTCTGGTCAGATCTGTATAACAGAGATCTAGTGGACATGAGGGCATTCACATCTCAATGCCTCGTCATTCATCTGTACTTCTTTTTCACCATGAGGTCTCTTGAAGGACTCCATGTATGCAGTAAATCCAAAGCTGATTGTTTACAATCTTCTAGTGAAAGCAAGTGCACTACCACTTCTGAAACATTTTAAACATTAATTTTAGGGTTGAGAAATACTTTTCAGCCATTTTCCCATTAAAAACCAAATGTCTACTTTTTGTTTTTTTCTTAATGTTTCAAGAGTATATCTGACTAGCTATTTGCAATGTGATTAACAGCTTGAAATTCGAATTTCCATTTCACTCCCTGCTTATAAAACTTGTTTGTTTGTTTGCGTGTTCATTTTGGTAGAACTCACCATTTAAAAAAAGTTAACATGGTGAATTTACCCATTCTCAAAAAGAAAAGAAAATGTAAATTAAATATATGAAGAATGTTACCCTCAATACAAACTCTGGAACATAGAGGGCACTGTTACATTAATGAAAATAATATTTTATAAACAGGTCCATTTAGAATTTCTTTTAATGTTAGAAACTAAATCACCATTATGCTATAGGGTAGTGATAGTTATGATGTAACTGTTTCTGTCTGCAAAAAGACAGTTAATATAAAATGTAAATGGAATCACATATGCAGTACATTTATCTGGAATGACTTAAAAGATAAAAATCTCTATATAGGCATTGCTTCTGTTTATTTCTTTGAGTAAGTTTTGCATATTAGACTCAAATTTTGGTATAAAATAGCCTCATAGTATCCTAGCTTGCAGATATACATCCTTAATTCTCCTTACACGTTTTAGAAAGGATATTTAGCACATAAATGGTACATCACAAAGTATCTTGCACATTAAGGAGAACCATAATCACCATTTTACAGGTAGAGAAATGGAGTAATTTTGCTTTTGTTCAGCTGGCTTCATGAGGAAGATGTCTAATTAGTAGTGCCATAATTCTTCATTCCTGTCATTCTATCCTTCCCTTACTGCTCACAAGCAGCAGCAGTACTGGAGGAAGAGGAGCTTTATGCAGATAGCCATGCTTGATTCTGTGCTGTGGAATACTATGCAATTAAGAACAGTAATTGTAGGTCAGAAGACAGAAATCAGGCACCACTGGCTAGAAAGTTATTTAGAATGACTCTAATACGTCAGGCCCACACGGCATTTATTATTCTGTTTCACTGGAAAAGAATCCGTACACAGGCTTAGGTTTATTAATGCAGGAGGAAAGATGCTAATGCTCCCATATCTGCTCAAAGACTGAGTAGAAAAGTAGTACCCTCTTCAGCATCATCTTGCATTTTGTAGCCCAGTATTGTTTTGTGTGGGTTTCTTTACTTGAAAGTGATAAAACTGTAAAATGTGTAAGTTCCCTCCTTTATAGAGGGAGCTTGATGATTTTAATAGCTATCTCAGTCTGGAAACTCCCATAGCAATTGTCATGAATCTTAAGAGCATACAAAGTTATAAGAAACCACATTTATTTAGCATGTCACACTAATCACAGAACTAATAAAATGGCCTGGAATCTATTTTAATTAGAGCTTTGTAAGTACTACAATATAACATACATAGTAGCAGTGACTCTAATGTTGAAAAACAGTAACAGTGAGATTGGACTTGTTTGGCACTGGATTTGTTTGCAATTATTCTGCTGTTTGCAGGTATCCTGGGGTTAAAAAGACTTATTCAACTTCCACTGATTTTTATACTAAGTGCTTAAATGGGTGTATATTTATAGTAGTTCAGTCAAAGGAGATTGCATTTCTTCAAAGGTCAATTGATTAGGAATTCAGACATAAGCAAAAATTTAAGATATACTTTTGATACCAAAAATATTGCTTAAATATTTGTCAGATAGCTAAGGATTCTGCTACATTTGGAACATCATTCCATCAAAATTCATCTAATATGACCCCTTAAGAAAAGCTATGGATTCTTTGATCTAATTCCTATTATGAAGTATTAAAATAATTCTTCTCCTAAGAACTTTGGTTTCTCTCTACTCTATTATGAACTTGTAGTGCCATAGGCAACAGTATTATCTTAAAACAAGCTACTAAGGTTGATACCCACCATCAAGCACAAAAGTCTACTTATCTCTTTCCATTACAGAACATATTTATATTTAATTACCTTTAAAAAAATAATTTATATGCTGCACATGAATATTATGCTGGAGAACACTTCTACAATTGTATGGGAACATGCATATACATGGAAAATAAGAGGGAATAAAAGGTGAGTTTTAACCTGAAATTTTAGAAGATTAAATATAATTGACTTTTTGACTGTCATTGCAGAAATGGTGACTGTGGTTCTACTACAGATAAAAATTTTGCTGTTGCTTAAAGACTTACTAGCATTAGGCATTAATTAAATGAATCTTAGTTCAAAAGGATACTTAGAAATTAATAAAGAGCATCATTCATATTTAGTACACACATTTTCAAGACAATGAATATTTGTTATAACTGCATACTACATGTTGAAAACTAGAGATTATGAATCAAATAATATTAGATAACAGTTAACCTGAATTTCCATTATGTTGCATTTTCTAAAGTAAAAAATAAAACCAAAAACATAAAAGTCCAGGAACACCTCTCAGAAAATACCACAATTTAATATGCTACATGATATAATTCTTTTAATATCAGCTCATGGACAATGGTGATTGATAGAAAATAATTTTAGGTGTTCTGTTCAGGCAGTTTTCTGGACATTTCTTATAATAAAAATAACATCAAAAATGTAAAACGTCAAAGGAACTTCCTAATTTTGAAGGTATTTATGAATGGTATTAAATCTTGTAATGTTAGGAGTATGACTGCAATTTTTAAATTGTTATTTTGCATTTCTGTGGTTTTGTGTAACAAATTCAAAATGTAGCTCCATGAAACAAATTATGGGTATATCTGATAAATACAGTTATTAAAGTGTTTTTAATGTTTAATTCATACAGGTTGTAATTCATTCCAATATTTCTAAAATACAAGGGTTCTTTACAGCATTTTTTTTTCCAAGTATCGAATAATATTCCTTTTTTTCTCTGTTTCAGAGTGTCACTTCAAACAAAACATAAGATAATGTTAAATAAGATCAGGAAGAATTTTTGAAAAAATTGCATAACCTAGACTATTGTTTTGTGACTGAGAATCCTACTTAAGAAATATTGAGAGATCTGCCAGAAACAATGAGAAGTAATAACACTTTCTTATATCCTGGATGACTGTAAATTATTAGTCTCAAAATTTGACCCAGCTTTTTTTTTTTCATGTCTTAAAGATACGCTTTCAGACTAATTGATGTACTTCAAATCTGCACTGCATGGTTGCTCTTTTCAAACATGGAAAACTGTAAGACAAACTATGTCACAAGTCTAAGACTGAGTATTTTCAGACCTTCTGGACAAAGCATGAAAGGGATGGTTCTCAAGTAGTTTAGATCCAATTCTAGTTCTAAAAAGTCCCTGGAAGTATTTGAAGGAGCCAAATGCATCTCCCATAGAGAAAGTTACGTGCCTGAGAACTAATTATCTGTGTTATAGACTAGGGAGGCATGAGGAAATATTCTTCTGGGATTGAAGAATTATACATTGGAACTGGCAAGCCTTTGAAAAATACAGATTTTTTTATGATATCAATAGATAAAAAGAAGCCACAGAGACTTCTTGGCATAAACTCAGCATACATACAATGTACAGCCCACAGTTTAAAGTTTTGTTAGAAACACTCTCCACAAATTTGCCATTAGACTTGCCAACTGGTGGAGACAAAGACCCAGAGACTGTATATTAACTGTATCATAAATTAGGTTTTTTTTCACTTAGAGCTATCTGTTTAAATAGACAAGGAAAATTATAGTTTAAAGTCTTATGATTTAAGTGGTCTAAAATGCTTTTATTTTTCTGAGTTTGATTCTTATTAAGGGAGCAGACTTTTTTCTTTAAGGTAGCCTGTCATAACTGATACATCTTCTGGGACAGTCCTTATGACTCCTGTGTTCTATTCTGCTCCTGGCAAGTCGTAATAATGTCACTTTCAGAAAATCTCAACTCCAGCACTGCAATTATCACTGTTTTTCTATTCCAGTTCACTTCACAGCTCTCTTAACCCAACCAGTTCCAAAGCACTACATGCTGCAGTCTTTTCTCTTTCCTTTCACATTGAACAAGCTCCTTTCCTGTTTTAAGAAGATTTTAACAAGAAAAAACAATGGGCTTTGAGGAATATTAATCATAAATAAGCATGATGAAGAAACAGATCTGCAATTTCAAGGAGTGGTAAATGAAACCTTCTTATACAAATGATTAGATCTTGTAAGTAGGAGTTTATGGATGAGAGACAGAAGATGTACAGCTATCATGATCACATTGAACATTCTGTGCTCCTGGTTGGTTTATGGGGACTTACCTGGGAGAAAGATTTTGGGAAAACAGAGAAGTCCCAAAAGAAATTAAAAGATGTAAACAGACACAATTATTAGGAATAAATGAAGAACAATATCTTTCTATATACGTTTTTATTAAATGAGGATCACAGTTAACTTTAAGAATAAAAAATTGCATGATAACGTTTTATTGAAGAAGTGTTCCGCCTTTTTGTCTAGAACTGCAGACTTTTGAGATACTTAAGACTCTAATGCCCTTTTCCTCCTACAAAATCTGTCATCTCCGTATTTCTGACATCCTCAGTTTCTTTGACAAGCAGTAGGTATAATAGGCAAGTTTTCAATTCACATTTTCTGAAAATTGAATATGAAAAAGACATCAAAAAAATACCATTACTATAGTATTCATTTTTAGACAAAGTGAGGCTGGAAAATGGTTTCATATCTTTCAGTTCATGGAAATGCCTATCTAAATTCTTGAAGGCTGAAATACTACCCAGTTTATCTATTTTTTTCCCCAGAATACAATTTATTTCAAAAGTGAAAGCAACAGAGATTTTCTGTCCAACTAGTTATTTACTTTGAAATTTTTCTAAGCATTAATTAGTGCCTCTGTCAAAATATGCATTTTTGCCATTTGTGAGACATTCAAACCCCCCACACACATCCTATTGCACTAGTTCCCAGAAGACTTGGATTTGTAAAATACAATAAGGTGGTTCTGAAAAGGATTTGAATCACAGATTTTTTATTTTTTTTTTTTATCATTTGTATAATTTGTACACCAGATTTTTGGAATTACTCTTTTTTTTTTCTCCCTACAAGCACATTCTCCAAACTAGACAGGTGAATATCGACAGCAAAAGTTTGATAAAATAATTTTTTCCTATACTTTATGTTCTGACATTTGCAGACACATACTTGTAGCAATAAGACATCTTTAAGTGTGAACATGTACAGACAGACATTTTGTTTTATAATGGGATGTCCATAGTCATTGAATGGTTTGGGTTGGAAGGGACATTAGAGGTCATCTGATTACAGCCCTCCAGCCATGGGCAGGGAGGGACATATTTCTCTAGACCAGGTTGCTCAAAGCCCCATCCAAGCTGGCTTTAAACAGTTTTGGGAATGGGCTATCCATGACTTCTCTGGAAAACCCCTTCCAGTGTCTCCAGGTCCAGGTTATGCCTGGATCATTTCAAACTGTAGAATAATGAGAATAGAGTAAAGCAGAAATGCATGTCTGCTGAGTATACAGGTAGATGATATCATGATAGAAACTTGGAGGATTACAGACTTGGAGAGTGATGTCTAGCCATTGACTGGATATTCATAGGTACTGTGGTTTGCATAGTTTTGGGAATTTTGACTGGGGGATTAGGGATTAGGATTTGCACATGTTTTGGTCTCAGGGTGGTTTTATAGGACTTAGCATTCTGTGAATGTGTATGTGAATACATATGTTTAATAATAAACTTGCAAGAGCCTGAAAAAATGAAATTTTAACCACCCCGCCCCCCGCAACAGTTGAAAACACACTGTTTTTAAATCTGAAAAAGCTTTTGATCCTTTTGAGAACTTTATTAAAGTTAATATAGGAATTTTGCTGTATTTCATTGAGCGCTTCTTCCATTGCAAACTTATTTTCAAAGATATTACAGTTTTCTACCTTGTGATATTAAAGGTACAATTTAAAGAGTTTTGTGTAATGACATTTTAAATTCATCACAAGTTTCAGAAGTCTGATAGTTCAAGTTTATTACAGTTTTAACCCATTCCCAGTTTTCTGTCCTTTTTTATGTCTTGTGTATTGAGTTCAGCAGTGACAACTCTGCAAATATATAAGTATACATACAGGTATCTCCAAAACCAAAAAGACAATTTAATAGTTTGCTTTATGGTCATTTTATTTTCAGTGTAATGAAAAAGGCTGCAATTTCCCATTCTCAAATGTCAACCAAATTTTCACAAATGTGAGGAAACAATGGTTGTGAAAATGTTAGACCAAGTGACTAATGGGAAAATTAGATCATTACAGACTTTCTCTCTAAAACACTTAAACTAATCACAGTCTTCAAATACACAAATAGAGATCTGAGACAAGGGACTAGGTATTAAAATGCTGTTACCTGTTAAAATGATTTTACCTGGTCCCAACAGACTCTTCATTTCCAGGTTCCACATTGTTGTTTTTCACTTCCTGCAACATATTCAGGGCGTAGACAGGTGGAAAATCTTGTTAAAGGTGTCAAAACCTGTTGGCTGCATAAACTAAAGGGCCTTTATTTTCCACAGCCTTGTAGTGTTACAATCTTCTTGTACCTTGCTTTTAATGGCTTTCAAGGCTATACATAGAGCCTCTGATCAAAAGAAACATCTTCCTAAATATCATTACTAGTAATGATATAATTACTAATAATTTCTAGATTACCTAGTAATCTTGTATTGGGCCCAATATTTTTGGAATACACAATTCTCTGAATATTTTACATGTTAAATGTGTTTGTTTTAAAGATTTGAATAACTGTTTTAATAAAATATGCATTTCAGTTGTTATTTACAATGACAAGTACTTTTTTTAAAAGCAAAGAAGCTTGATTTTTGTTATGGGTTTTTAGTTTGTCTTTAATAACTGAAACAATTGTGGTAATTGATATTGCATTAAAATTACTAAGACATTTTTATCTAGTGCATATAATACTTTTATCTGTTTTATTTTCTGTGTTTTTCTTGCAGCACCTTTTGATATGATAAATTAAATTTCTTATCTTTGAATAAATAGAATTTTTGTATCTTGAATGTGTCAATTGTATGTACAGGAACAGTCCATTAAATTTTAATATTAGATATCAGTTTCTAACTATGATAACTATGATAAGACTATACAGTGGTTGAGCTGTTCATTGTAATCAGAACAGTAAAATACTTTAGAAAAAACAGGGAAAAAATTAAGACTTTTATTCAAGTGCCTTTTTATTATAAATGGGTTCTTTTTAAGCAACTTCTTTTCTCCTTCTTTCTCTGATGGTAGAAATGTATTAGAGCACAATTTCGTATTTTAAACACTCTGAACTTTCTTTCATTCCTATAGTGCTGCTCTCCCAGATAACACATACTTGAAACTTCTCTGTCCATTGGTACATTGCAAAATCTAAGAAACTGTAGAATTTTTTAAGCATGAGAAGATCTAAGTCAGATTTGGCAATGTCTTCCCAGCTTGTGACACTTCTCTACCACCAAGTCTTTATTCTGGATGAGAATTTATCTCTGTGACTGTAAGATTCACAAGGAGTGTCATGGAAGTTTTTACTGTCAACAAGAGGGATACTAGAAAGTGGAAGGTAGTGTAACACAAACTGGCTTTTCTGAGCAGTTTCTGTATGCAAATTTTTCTGTACCATAGCTTGACTAGCTCTTTGCTAGTAATAGAATATAAATCCTTAGAAACACCATGAAGTACATTAAGGTTTTAATTTCATGTTATGTGAGTTAATTTCACTACAAGTGACTTCAGAAAATTTCCTCCTCATACATGTCATAGTGTGATTCACAGTTTCTTCATGTTTATTTTATTAAGCTGAAGAGATAATAAAAGAAAACTGATTTATTTATTTTTTTCCTCCATGAAGACTAGAGTCTTGCAGAAATCAGGTGAAGAGCTTTAATTCCAAGCAGTGAAGCCTAGAACAGCTTACTGTGCTTTTGATAGATGAGATTAATTTAATGTCTACTTATGGATGTCCTTCAGATGTTTTCTTAGTATGAAAGAGAACACAGAGACAAAATAGTGTATAAAAATTGTAGATAGAGAGTACTGACCAGGATTACAGTTAAATTAAAGCTTTATTACTGACTCCATATTTTAATGCATTTCTGACCAAGAAACATCTCAGAGTTTGAGATTACTCCTTTTGCTGTTTCTTCCACAACCTCTCCCGATAACCATCACTGAAGTCCATCTGCCACAGATTCACAGAATCATTTAGGTTGGAAATGAGCTATTAGACCATCTTTCCAACAGTTAATCTACAGCTCAGGATGAAAATATTATCCTCTGATGCTGAGTCTTGCAAGTACACAAAGGGTCTTTAATGTTTTTCTTCTTTTCTTCCACATCACCTATCATACTTCATAGTGAAGTAAAGCTTTAAAACATCATAAAAAATTGTGGCATCTTTAAATCACCGCCATGCCTTGTTTTGGCAAAAGCTGTTATTCAGATATCTACTCTGATAAAATAAAACTGTTCTTCTTAGAATAGTGTCCTGGTTCCAGATGAAACAGGGTTAATGATTTATTCTGTAGCAATGCACATCGTTGCTGGACACATTCTCTTTCTTCTGAGGAGAATGGCTTCTTTCCAGCTGAGAAAATGTGATGGAGTGTCTTTTATAAGGGATGTTTTTCCTTATAAAGAACTTATTTTCTTATATCTCTTGTTACAGTTTTTTTGCTGTTATTTTTTATTTTCTTATTTCATTGCTGTTTCCAGTAATTTTTTCTTATTTCAACCCAAGACCTTTTAATTTTGTGCTTCCAATTCTTGACTTCATCCTGTTACAGGAGGAAAGGGGAGGGGAAGGTGCAGCAGTGTGTGGTCTTGGAGAGACTCAGTAAGGGCACTGAATTGGGGAATACCATTCCTAAACCATGAAAAATAGGGTAATACCTTGAGCTTAAAATCTTTAGCTTGTTCAAACTGGTCTCCTGCTAGGTCTGTAGAAGGTATATATAAGTTTTAATGTTTCCACAGCTTAAAAACCATGACACATCTGACATGCAGGAAACAGTGAGTGTCCATCCTGCAGTTAACAGTTGCAAAAATAAAGTGTAACTCCAGAACAGACATCTCCCACTGAATGCCTCTTATCTGCTTTGGGAAAATCAGCTGGACAGTAAGAATCCAAATGAAAACAGAAGGAAAACCCTAAAATTCAGAACATGTAACACATCTCTGTGGTAAGAACCATGAAGATGTGTAACTCATCAAAAAGGTGACTGCATTAAACCAGGACACAGATTTTTTTTTTTCTACCTACCATTGGATGCTGTTGACTGCAATCAGATAGGGGAAATCTGTTTCTTTGGCTAATATTCCAAATAAGGCATAGTACTGGCTTGCACTGGAAAATAACCAGGAGCTGGAATTTGGCCCCAGCAGGCCTGGATTTAGTGCAGAGCTAGATAGAAGAATGAGACTTTATCATTAAAGCAGGAATAAGTCCCCGTCCACATTCCACTCCCAGACTTCTCATTAGGTCCTGTTCCTGAACAGCAATGAAAATATCCTCTTGTGAAAATCAGCCATCTTTTCTGTTCTTCAAAGTATGAATTTTACCTCACTCATTCCTAATAGTTTTGAAAAGCAATTCCTCAAAAATAAAAAAGAAAAATTAAAAAAGTGAAAATTTATATCTGTTGATGCAAGCCAGAGCTCCTCTTCAGACCATTGTGGTCCTCAACAGATTACTGGCAGTGACATTTTCAGATTCTTTTAGGAGTCTCCTTCACATTCGTTTTTTTAGATATAATCAATGGAACTACTAAAAGTCAATTGAAAAAGTATCTGTACAGGCAATAGTAGCCATATGATATGCAGAATTTAAAAGGTCTTATTTGTCTATCTCTATACTCAAATTCAGAGCTGTCTTCAGTGGTTGCTTCCAAACTCCTACCAGAACTCCAGGGCAGGGCACCAGATCAGTCATACACTGCAGCTGCTGTGGGCTAAGGAAACTATCTTCATATTAAAGGTAATAATTTGTAATTAGGCTAGTGAAAGGAGAGTTAAACTATTAAAAAAATCCTGATTTACACTGACAGTAACCAAATCAGGTAATTATTGCAGGAAAAAAGTAGATTTAATGACATATTTAGTATTGATATAGACAAAATTTTAGTATCTAATAGTTTCTCCAGAGGTATGCCCACACTTCCAGTGTTGCTGTGGGTCCTAAGGTTGGACCAGTCTTCCAAGAAGCAGGTGGCACAGACTTGAGCTGAATCATCAACATCCAAAAACTGTCACCAGAGCCATGACACTGTTCTTTATACTCATGCTAGGATCTGCTTGGTGCTATTTTTATGTTTTTCATTTTTTTTCTGCGTCCAGTGTAATTTACATGTGTTAGATAACTTCCTTTTTGTTTTCTTTAAAACCAATTTTTAATAGGCTTCCAAAATTACATTCCTTTGATAATTAAAAACTGTTTGCTGAAAGTATGCCTAAAGCCTGATGGCCTGGAGCCTCTGCGTTCATCCTGTGCCCACACAGCCAAGATCTTTGCTATCATTCCCCATCTGCACAGCTACACACTTCAGTCTAGTGTTGCACAGAGTTCACGCTAAAAATGATAAGTACTGCATATTACTATCTATACAAACCACCTAATGAACAGTTGTCTTCTCACCACAACCAATTCCCATTTATGAAAAGAAGGTAACTCCTCCTCTGCCTCTCACCTGGTTTGGTTCAAGTAGAACACTGTTACTTAGGAAACTAAGAAAAGTTTCATTATTAAGTGCAAGCTATAGAGTGAAGTTTGGTAATGTAGCTAGAAAAATATCTGATAAATTACAACACAGGATCCTAACTAAGCTGGAGATAGAGAATTTGAATTCAATTGCTTCAAAAGTTCCATTCAGTAATAAAGTACACAAAAATTTACCAAATTCCAGATTAAAAGATTTTTTTTGTAGTTTAATACCACCTTGAATTGTCACTACATCAACCAATAGCAGTAACCAATTATTTTGTTTCTCTTCCTCAAAAAAGTATTTGCTTTGTTTCTAGAAGTATATGTGTCTACATAGGCAATAAAACTGGTTATATACTGCATTCAATTAAAAAGCTGAGCAGTAGCAAGCCAAGCAAAGAACTAAAAGAGAAAAAACCAAGCCCATAACTTTAAATAGGTGCATGTACCTAAACCCAGAACATGCTTTTGGCTAGCTTTCTAGTAGCAGTATACCATTTCAAAAAAATATTTGGTACTTTAAGGTATCTGAAATGAGACTACATTAGCAGTAGGTTCTGAATACTTTTCTTCTCATTGCCTTCCAGTGTCGTGGGTGTCTCCAATTAATATTTCACTGGGTTTTATGGTTTGCAGGGACTCCCTTCTTATCCGTTGAAATTTATATCACGATGCTCAGTTTAGGAACAATCACACTGAAATTGGTACAGTCTCTTGAGACGTTGGCAATTTCCCGAAAACAGAAAAGAAAAAGCAAAACTTAGTGGATACTATCATACTTCACAACTCTTAGGTAGTACTTTAGCACTGGAAATAGGAAAATGAAAGCATAGCTTTGAGATATAATCTTAGTTGGAAAGGCATAGAGAGAAATAAATTCCATTCCTTAAAAAACTCACCTGATTATAAAAGGAAAGAGCAGTCATTCACCTAGGGCTTTTCTGGGCTACTGGCCTCACATAATCCTACCTTTAAGGAACTATTTCCACCAGAAATGCTGGAAAACTTATTGCAAATATTTGTTCTGGGTTTAGCTGTTCTTCCATCCTTAAATTGATGAATAATTATATTTTGTCTCTCTGCAATCCTACACAGTCATTGGATGATGAAGTGGCTGCAGTGGTATGGAAAAAAAGGAGAAAAACAGGGGAAGCCAGACTGACACGCTTGCAAATTAGTTGCACGTTGCATTTCCTCACATGCTCATGTATTGCACATACTCATAATCTTCCTGGAAAAGAGGTGAATAGTGAAGTGATAAAGTTTTCTGGGAGCATTAAATTATTCAGGGTAGTAAAAGCAAAATCTGGCAGTGAAAAGTTGCACAAGTTTACAAGACTCAAAGAGCAGTAAAAGACTATATTCAGTGGTGATAAATGTAGACTAATGACCAGATGGAATAACATCTATGTATATAAACAATGAGAGAACCTAAATAACTTATTACCATTCAGGAAAGTGGTTCCAGACTCATTGTAGACAATTCTAAAACAATATCAGACTCATACTAGGAAGTACTCAAAAAACCTGAATTTTAAGCATTTTGAATGACTAAGAAAGGAATAAACAACAATTTAAGAGCATATTTAGAGAAATGGGTAAACACTTTGCAGTTCTGTTTCTCCTTCTAGTCTCATAGAATATATAAAATAAGTCTATGGTATAATGAATAATAGAATTTATGAAGCGGGGTGTTTTTGTGCACAAACAGTCTCTATAGCTAGAAAAATAGGAAACTGGAATTAGTCTATAAAGTCCTGAGTGAATTGGAAGAAGTGCATAAGTACATCAAAAGAACTTCCTAGGAACTAGATCCTAAAGAAAACAAAAGGCAGTACTTTATATAGAAATCAGCTGAATTGTGAAACTTGTTGCTACAGGATGTCATAGATGACAAAAATACAAACGGATTCATAAAACAGAGAAAAGGAGAATGCATGCAAGCAACCTACTTATACAGACAGTGATGTACTCTATGTTTATTTTAACTATTGATTTTCACCAGCAGAAGTCCACATGGTCCTTTATGAGTAAGGTTTTCATTTTTCTTACTGGTGGAAGGCTTAGAACTCTTCGACTGATGAGATGAAAAATTCACAACTATGGTTTCAGAGATATTAGAAAAACATTTTCTTTGTGGGTTACAGTTTGAAATTAAAGCCCAAAACAAGATTATTTTTTTTAATTTTTTTTTTTTTTTAATCCATAAGACATTAAGCAAATGCCTATTTGGACAGAGAACTAGGGAGAAAAATTAGTACCTATGGTTGCTGAGGAGCACACTCAGTGTAGGTTTCTCAGTGTGCAGCTGCAGTGTGAGTTACAAGTTGAGCTCTGAGTGGCAGGAGCCCCAGAAAAGAGGCCATGAACTGCCAGCTCTTTGCATAAAAGGGTCCAGGGACCTGTGGCACAGCTAGGGGACCAGACACTCAGAGACACAGCAGGAGCTGATGACCCCAGACTTTCCCATGTTTAGACTGTGAGGGTATAAAAGAGTTTCCTTTGTTCTGGGTCCTTCCTCAGAGGAACCTAGTTTGAGCTGTTACCTGGTTATTCAGTTATTTCATCACGATTAAATTGTTTTAAGGATCTGGACATCTGAGACTCTGCCAGGGGAGTGGAGCTGGGGTCAAGCTGGTAAGGACACCTAGTTTGAATGTAAGTGTGGTGCATGCAGCCGTGGAGGGGCTTTGGTCCCGGCTCAGGTGGTGAAGAGTGTGTGTGACTGCCAGAGTGGCTCCTAGATGGTTGGAGAGGGAAGTTCACTAAACATGGTAACTTACATAGTAGAAATTTTAGAGTAAGTTTTACAATTGATTTAATTAATTAATTAATTAATTAATTATATGTATCTGCTGTACAAATCTGTCCCAGCATAGGCAGGAATGCATTCTCTGTGATGTGCTATCAGAATTAATTAGTGCTAATGAAACATACCTTTAAAATATCTCAATATGTATAAAAATAATATTTAGTGTAAAGATTTTATTTTTTTTCCCCCCCAATGTACAATTGATTGGTTAGGATGGTTGACAATATTTGGAATTTTTTTGGTTCCAAAACCTTTTGTTGCTGATCGGACACTGAGCAATATAAATGCTTAGCTGAGAGCACTGCACAATGTATTTCTAAACAAATATATTATTAAAAGAAAATAAATTATTTTTGAAAAATTTCAATGACCTTAACTTGCAAGGAAAATGAATTTTACATGTGCATTTCAAATTAAGAGCTCATTTTTGTTTGGGATATTTTCCATCATTCAAAGCCATCATTTTTGTTGCTGCTGGGAGAAAGAGTCAAAATAAAAGCCAAATATCTAGAGGTAGCATTGAAAACTGTGCAGTAGGGAAACACCTTTTGGTTTTTTCTCTATTAACAAATACTGATAGAAGAAAGACAAAAAGTGCAGGGAAGTACTATGAAAGACTGGGAAGTTATTTTTTAGAAATGGTGCACAGAGACAATGTTGATTGAAAATGGTTGCAACTGAAAACAGGATGATGATTTTTTGGTCTATGACATCATGAAATATGTTTTGACTTAAAAGGGAAATATTTTGGTAGCAGGAGGTGAAACGTGTGTGGTCTGTACCCTGATAAGAGCACATGGTCTCGTGAAAGTAAAAGTAAACTGGAGCAATGTTGGAGTGTGCAGTATGAAGTTTCATCCAGAGTCCCTTTGAGAGCAGTCCTGGCATGAACTATTCTAGAATGAGCTCCTTTTCAGAATACTAATAAGTGGAGCAGCAGCTGTGCAGCTAAAGAACTTGAATGACTTAAAAGAACAGTGTCAGCACAGAAATGAGGCAGATCACATACTACAGCCACACTGATAGATTTGGTCCAGCTCTCTAGAAAGAAAGGCTCATATTTTCTGATCTGTAAATCCCAGACAACAATCAACCATGAAGAAATACCACTGGAAAAATTGAAAAGTACTATTATGGAGATAATTGAAGTGATCATTTCTAACCTTATACATTTTCTATGCTGCATTCATATACCCAGGTTTTTTCAACTCTCCCTGCCCATCTCTTAGAAAAAGGAGACCGGTGTGTGGTGTATCTGTTCTTGAGTGAGAAAACATGGCTGTTTTCAGCTGTTCCAAGGGGCAAGGCATAGTAATTACTTATTAACATTTACTGCAATATATAAAATACAAACACACAAACTTTCAGATTTAAATTATTTCTCATAAAAATTCATTTCAATGTAAAAGCAACAATATGATTCTATATTTTTTTAGCTGTGAGTCTGAGGCAGCACATGAGAACTGATCTTAAATAATTTGACTTAATTTTCTGGTAGATATAATTACTGTGAAACAGACAGAAATGTAATAGTGATTTGTATGTGAATTTTATGTACATTGCAACCTATGTATTTAATAAACTCTGCCTTTTCTTGCAAAAGTTAAATTCTTTAAAATATTATGCACTACTCACTTATCCTTAGCCTTCAGTTAAGGGAAATTGACATTATGACATTCCTATAAAAATAGAATAGTTATGCATCTATATGGTTGTTGTAAAGTGAGACAGCTTGCTTTCAGAAGAGATGATATTTTTTCTAAATATGTATAGAAAACCTTGTAAACAGATGCTTTCTTAATTCCTCCATAGTGTTATCTAATCTTATTCATACTTTATTATATCTGTAGATTCCTTTATGTTGTTCATCACCATGGCACTTCAGTGCTTTCATCTATCCTATTTTCTGTAAAATAAGTGCTTGCCTTTACCACATATCAATTGATAGCACTGCTTCACTGGAAGAGAGATGAGGATTTTTAAGATATGACAGAAAAAAACACGGTAAAATAAAAGAACACAGTTTACACAGCTCAGTCTATACGTGATTAGTATGAAGGATTTTTATAAATGTACATGTTTTAACAGTGCATAAATGAATTAAAGGTTAACCTGTACTGTGCAGTGCAAAACGTGTCCATCACAGAACCCTTATATCACTGTCTGTGGGCTATCTTTCTCTCTTACACTTTCTGCAAAGCAGCATGAATAGATCATTACAGAGACTTATTTCCTGCTTTCATCTGCTCTTGATTATGACTGAAATGGCCAATATTCCTAATGTAATATATATAATATATATTGTATGTATTCATATGTGTATATATTCCTGTAAGTAGTTTATATTTTCCTTATATGGAAAGGATTGTGTTTCCCCATAGATTTCCAAGGATTTACATCCTGGTATAGCCAATGAATGTGCATGAAAGAACCTTTATCTTCCTTTTGCATCATCCTTTTCTGTCTTATTTTCTTCAGCTTCATTTCATTCAGTGCCCATTATGTCCCTGAGGTAACAACTACTTTTCAACCGGCAAGTTTCTCAGTTGTTGTCTGTAGAGTTGTTAGCCATGTACTCAAAAATTTCCATACGAGCTGAATTCTTTGTAATAATGGATTTACAGAAGTTAAGTATGGTTTCCTTAAAGCTTGTATGAATTCCGGACTTTACAGTCCTTGCACAAACTCTGTCCTAGTGCTCTTTGACAGCCAAGAACCAAGACAGATGGAGATTTCTTGATCTGAGAAAACACAAGCTAAACTTTCTGCAGAGTCCTCGTCAGTTATGTTTAATATAACTTTGGTCACTCTTGAAAACTACTTCCACTCTATTAGATGATGATTTTTTATAACATGACTTTGGATCTCCAAGATTCTTGACTTTAAGATTATTTGGGAAAAAAGTACTGAGTCAGAAAAGAAGTACTGATTGCAGCTTTCTGATTTGAGTCTTCTGGCACTTGAGTGGGACATTTATGAGCAGCTTGGATGTAAATCAGAGCAGTCAAAGGGAATCCCTCAATTTTCTAGCTCCAGGTGTTCAGAAAGCTGGTGTTATAAAAGTACTTCCTGTGGTCCATCATACCAAAAGGAGGGGTAGAACTAATGTTATTAGCATAAGAATGTACTTCTTAAGCACCTTCAGAATGCATGCACTTACAAATACAATAAATTTTTGTGAGTTGGTGTGAGTGTACACAAGTTTCACTTATTTCTGGGATGCTTTAATGAGGGTCTTTAAGCCTTCTTTTATCATTGCACTTTCGTCCAGAAAGAGCTCATGGAGTTCAACATTCTAAACAATTTCTTGTTTAGCTCTAGCTTTTCTTTTCTGCTCCAGAATATTTATATTAGTTTTATAACTAACAAATATGATGGGTGGCCTCCAAGTCTGTACAAACCTACAAAAACATTGACACTTTTTAGAACCATCACATATAAACTGTTTTCCTGGTTTTGTGTCAGCCTTGGTTGAATAAGTGGAAGAAATTAAAGAAATCCAAAAGTTATACAGAAGTAGAATCAGAAATAAACCATAAAATGCCACAGATTTTGATCACAAAATACTGACCAGCTGGGAAAGTCTTAGTAGTATAAAGAAACTCTGCATTATTCAGTAAAGATGGGAGAGATGAATCCCAGGCATGTACTGAATGAAGTCAATGGGCAATCCTCATCTCTAATTAGGAAAAAAAAATCTGTAAATAAACATTCAAAAATTCTACTTTCATGCTAATTATCTATTGCTTTCTGTACCACAGATTTCTTTAATGTTCTTAGAGATGCTATAGATCTTTGTTAAAGTTTAAGGCTGCCCACTGAGAATTAGTCAAACTGAGCACTGAATACCTGCTAATAATTCAAACATAATTTGAAAACTGAAGTATGTTGTGGGTCAAGGCTGGAGAAGAAAATGTAGAGAATGGCAACAAATACAAATTATAAGCTCATATGAGTCAACAATCTCAAAACTCACAGAATTCAAACTCCTAGGGATCTCTTTTTCCACTGATTACAAAAACACTCTGCTTGTGTTATTTTGAGGAATAACTCTTATCAGAGAGCTGATTAAAAGATCTATACATTATGAATATACATGCTAATGAGTAGGTAGAATAAAAATCATATTACAAAAGACTTTTACAGTTTCCCATGTTTATTAGCTCGAAGAGAAAGATCATCTTACTGAGCTTTAACATTTAAGATTTCCAGATTAAAACAGACATTTTATGCATTCCTGAAAGAACTTGGGCTGAAGGGAGACTTAACACCACATCTACATTCTCTAATACAATCAGACAAATAGCTCTTCCATAGTACACATACATTTTCCCTTCTTGTGCAAACTCATAGGTTAACAAAGTAATAAGAATTTATTTTCTGAATAACTGTGATCAGAGAGCTTTTAATTCTTTACATGCTTTCACTGTCACAAAAAAACTTATCATCAAGAAAAACTGTAGAGGCCCCAAATCTTCTCTGCAGACAATATTCAGCATTTGGGGATTGTACAATGGAAGTATTGCTAGGAAGAATATTTTAATGATACAGGAAAGTGCTATGCTGGTGATCTATGGAAGGCAAATAATTCTTTTTTATCTGATATATTTGTTTTTCTCCTATTCTTTTTCTGTAGGATACTGCATTTACTCTGTTTTTTTGATCATTGTAGTGACATCTGAAATTTATCAAAGAGAATTGTGCAATATATTATGACATATATGGTAGTCGTAAGGCTACTTTTTCTTTGGATGATTTGCACTAAATAGCTTATCTGTGTCTTTCCAGTCCCACAGTTGTTTAATTTTCAGGTTTGCTTTCCATCTCTCAAATCAAGTTTCAGGCCCACAGCCTCATATGCCATTAGAATAGTGGTAGGAAAAGGAGACTGATTACTCGTAGACAGGACTGAAAATTATGCTAGTACATAGAAGTCACAAATTTTATACTTCCATTGGCTAGAAAAGCTGTGTTAGGAACCTCCTCAAAATATAAGATGTAAAGTTTTTTTAATTTTCAGCAGCATCTGTTAGCAAGTCTAAAGCAATTTCTAGTAAAAACTTATTGTTTTGAGGTATGTGTGAGTTATATTTGCATTTTTATAAAGCTGAAACTCTGGTGTTTCACATTAGTATGCTTACAGTCTCAATATTTGGATGTGTGTGACTAAATTCTGCATGGAAAATACTGTGCTATTGATTGAAACAGTCAGGGTTCAAGTGTGGTGACTGTCTTCAATTTTAATTATTCATTGTTATAGAAATCTTTAAAAATAAATTAAAAAGCTTCCTTTTGTTTTCTTCTTTTTTTCTAATTCTTTTTTTTTCTTCTTCTCCTCTAATTTTCAGTTTCTCAGAGTCTACAGCTCTTCAGAGTAAATTTCACTGTGATGCTTAGATAATAGGTAGTCTCCACAGAAGGCAAATATTTTGTTTTTTCTTGGGCAGTATATCATCTTTATTATTTCATATTTCTGTAGACTATTTCTTTCAGCTGTGTCAGTTTTTTCTTCTCCTTCATATTGATGTATGATTATTGTTCCAAGTAATACCAGACAAGTCTGCTTATCTATATTTTATTTCTAAATACCCTTTCCCCACCATCTTAATGACAAATAGATCCTAGTTTCAGATCCAAGTCAACACTTTCACTTGTTCTTCAACAGGACAAAACTGACTTCATTTAGCAGTACTTTTTAATATTTAAGGAGAGGAATGTAAAGTACTGTTTCCAAAGTGTATTTGAATTGTAATAAGTGAATGAAATAATGCCTGTAATTTGCCAAGACTTACAGTTTAATAGTGCAAATCAAAACACAACATTGATACTCAGTGCATGATATACATTTCTGGGAAATAAGGAGAATGTATGGATCATGCTGGTTAATTTTTGTAGTTTTGCAAGATCCAGCAAATTTCTTACTTGTATGTCAAAATGTCAAAAATGTCAGATTCTCTTATTAAACACACAGTTCTATTTGCATTTATAAACATTTCTAGAATTTTTCATGTTTATATTATGTTGGAGTATTTATTGAAAGGGCTTAACTCCAACATCTCCATGGGAAAAAAATGAAAGAAACTGTATGAAGATTAATGCCATATACAAACAGAAAAATTCCAGTGTGAAGCTTTTTATTTCTACACATCACAAATAAATGAGAATAAACAATAAACAAATAACAATAAACAATAAACAAATAAACAATTAAATGAGATTTAATTGAAGTTGTGAATTTTAATCTCTTTTTGTAAATTTTTTTCTGCCTGCTTTTAAGTAGATTTAAAGTGAACGTCAGATCTTTAAGTTTTTTTTCTCATGACTCCTCAGCAGGGTCAATATTTTTAGGTATTTTTGTTTTCTTACCTATTTTCAAGACCAAATATGGAAGAAAAGTCATAAATTGCACTATATTTCTGTTGATTTTGAAGACTGTGAGCTTAATATCAGATACAAGAAAGCAGCATAATCTAGTGATAATAGCTAACTTTCACATTGTAGAACTTCGATATAAATTATGGGAATAATTTTTTACTATTTTTGGATTCATTCATGTAGAAATAAAAATATTACCTTATTTGTTAAAGAAACCCTCAATAACCCATCCATTCTTCAGAATGAAAATCCATCAGTCTTCTAAACTTAGCTGAACAAATCTTTATATATGGATTTGCTTTCCCTTATGCACCTTGGACAAGATATACACGTTGTGTATGTTCTTTACCTGTCGTTAAGAAGCATAGAAACACCTCTCAAAGTAAGCAAGCTAATATTATAATCTTCCTTCTCATGTTTAAGTATTTCATTAGATCAATGCCAGTGGTCTAAATCCTCTTTACAGAGGCTTTTTCCACTGAGAGCAAAAAGCTACAGCTGGATTAGGGATGGGTCCCAATGACCTTTTACTTGTTATGAAAACTTAACAATAATATTTTTCAGAAGTTCATTTGATATAGCTAAAAAAAAAAATGAAAAATTAAAAGTAAACAAAAGTAATGAGTGAAATAATTTTTCTTAAACTTCTCAGGATATCTTACAAAGCGCCTTCAGACTCTCTCAGCATGCATTCAACTTTACAATGGCTGAAAGAAAGGGCAGAGATTGCATTACAGCTGATATGATCATCACCTTTATAAACATTTCACTTTTATTTTCCTATAAGAATATGAATAGAGCAAAGATTTATGTCATTGAATGTCATAGCTGATTACCTCTAGAAATGAGAAGAATGCAATTTTTATGACTTTATTTAAAGCTGAGCTATTTTTCATAAGTAAATACAGCCAGGACAGACAGCTTTAATTTTTAAGAATGGAACACTGTGGTGTAAATTTTTAAATGATGATATGTTTTTTTAGATTCAGTGTTTTTCTAAATAAAACATTCACCACAACTCTAGTATGCATAATATTTCTATTGTAATTTGCAATGATTTTAAGACAATAATTTTTCTTAGTAAGATTCAGGCACCATGAACCATTTGAAAATAACATTCACTGATAATTTACTTTCAGGGATGATTTATGGTTACAAGAAACCAAATTCTTTTTCCATCCAGTTGCATGGAGAAGTAGGCATATGAAGAACGTGTAAAAGTTAATGAAATTAAAGGATTGTTGCAGTTAAACTGTTATGTAACAGTTGTGTGTCTGGCATTTATTTTGATCCTTATTTTTGTAGGATAGCTACAAGTAGTCACATTTATGTTATACAAACTCCCTGTGCATGGGCAATATAGGTAATGATTCCAAATGCCTATCAACAACCTGCTAGAAGTCTGCCTGATGAATTACTTCTTTTTGAATCCATTCTTGAATGCAAAGACACACACACACATTGTTTTTAGCAACCAAGATGAGGGGTATGTAAGGCAAGGCCATACCCAAAGATGTGTTTGCAAGAAAGCAAAAGGTGCATCCATTAGATAGTGCAAGTCACTGAAAGAAAGTTCTGCTCTGAAAGCTGTGTGCATAATTCTGTGTTCAGGTGTGATAGATTGGCATTTAAGAAAACAAAGAGAAACACCTAAGGAAGTTAGAACTGCTGGAGGCTGATGGAAGTTTTTCTGCTAGCCAACAGATGGCCATTTCTGCGAATTGACAGAAGTTTTGACCATTGAAAACTGAGATCAACCTGTGAACACCACCTTAAGACCTAAGCCTGAGAATTTCTTGTTCTCTCTGTTTCCTGGCTGTGAAAGGTAACAGAGCTCCAGCTGGCCTCCCGTTCCCTGCCCAGGCCATGCAGCCCGGGCAGGGGCTGGGCTGGGCCCAGCGGCTCCCAGCCGGGAGATGGGGCCTGCGGGGCTTGTCCCGGGCTCTGGCCGGGCCAGGCCGGTCCCTGGCTCGGCTGCAGTTTTTGCTGTGACTGAATTCACCAGAGACTGCCGAGTAAAGAGAGACAAAGCCATTGACCTGCGGCGGGCTGAGACAGTGACCACACTGCAGAGCAGCCATGAAGAATCTTCCATGGCAGACAACTCCAGCTGCTGCTCTGGCAGAGATCACAGAACCGTCTACAAAACCTGGTCAAGATTTTAACCTTTTCATTACCCAGATGAGACTTGCAGATTAATCCTTTTTTTCCAGAGAAAGAGGGGAAGAGAGTGATCAACATGTAAAGAGCTAACATAAATTATCAAAGACAGTGAAGACAGGAATTAAGCTTCAGATGGAGAGAGAAATAAGGAGATGCTTTAATAAGCTGAAATATTCTTTTGTTAAAGCTATGGAGATGGACAATACTGTTCTGAAAAAACTCCTTTAATTCATAAAAGAGTATTTTGGGGGGAATAGAGTATTTCAAAGTGCAGATATAAGCAAATGGTGAAGTAGTTGTGATCTTATGAGATGCTGGAACAGAAAAAGAGAAATAATAGTTGAAGATTTGTAACCCTTAAGAAGCAAAGAGAAAACTTCTGTTTCCAGAGAGGCTCACAGAGACAGATGAAGAGAACTTTTGCCTTTGAATAACTCATCCTAAAAATGACACCCCTGGACTTATGACCTATAACACACTTCAGTGAGATGTGAAATTAGATTAGCAGAAGAGAACTTCTTTTTCTCTGCAAAGACTGATGAAGAAACTATAACAAAGTTGAGACTGTTTTAACCACCAAAGTTTTTTGTCTCTATGTTGTCATGTGAACTAGAGAATGGTTGGGTAATGGGGAAAAAGGAGTTCTGGAAGTTTTATTCTGGTTTCTTATTCTTGTAGTTTTATTGATAAACACTCTTTGTTCCTTTTAAGTTTTAAACCTGTTTTACTCTTGTTCTAATCCATATCTCACAGCAAGAAATAAGTAAGTTTTCTAGTGATTTTTAGCTAATGCTTTAAAACCATGACATCAGGTTCACAATCTCAGACATCATGTCCCCTGGCATAGTGACACCCAAGAACAGGAGGACATAATTTTTATTGCTGATTTAGTTATAGTTAAAATATTCACAGGAAAACAGTACGCAGAGGAGATATAGTCTAGGAGTAAGCACAGACAAGTATGGTTATTTGTTTAATATAAATTCTGATATGTTGGAACAACTAATGTTGTTGTGTCTGTCACACACAGATGCCTTCATTTTCTGCTTTATCTTTTCTTTGAAACCTCACTAGGAGACTTTGTTTCCTGTAGTCATTATATTTCTGGGCAGGAAGCAAGGGAATTCCATCACCTACCACTGAGCAAAAAAAAAAAAAGAGAACAAAGCAGAAAACAGAGATAATGTTATCACAACATTTAATATGACGGATATCTACACTGCAAATCTGCAAAATGTACAGCAAGCTAGTGTCAAAGTCCTTAGAACTTAAAACTGTAATGGAGCTCTGAGGTAAAGCATGATTGAGTTTATCTTAATTATTCTAACTAGTTTCTCAGCAGTGTGTGGAGCTTTGAATTACTTTGAGCATGCTTGAGCAGTGAATACAGGAAAAATCTTCTCTACTCCAGGCTCCATTTCAGTTGCTACCTCAGAGAAAGTCATTCTCTGTAATTTTGGAAAGTACAAGCAGATTGCACATGGCTGTACCATATTCTTCTCAGTGCTCATGGTTCATCCTGATTTAAAAGCTCATCCATACATGAAGCCAGATACCTGACTTGGCTAGGGTTTTGAAGACCCACCTGTTCCTTTACTTTAAAATGAGCACACCTGAAAAACTTGAGAGTTTTCAATTGCACCAAATTTATACTTGACCAAAATCTAAGAAAATTACTTATTGGAAGTAGAACATTAAAATAGGAGTACCTATGAATGAAATTCCTCCTTGCTCATGTCAGAATGGTCTCATTTGAATTTGGATGTCAACCATCAGTTTTGAGAAGTTTGTTAGGCTATGGTCAAGGGAAGGCTTTGGGGTTACCTATTTGCAGACTTCCAGTACCTGAAGGGAGCCTACAAGTAAGATGGAGAGAAACATGTTGTGGAATGGTTTCAAACTGAAAGAGACGAGGTTTAAAGGTTATGAAGAAATTCTTTACTGTGGGGGTTGTGGGGCACTGGGAAATGTTGCCCAGAGAAGTTGTGAATTTCCCATCCCTGGGAGTGTACAAGGCCACTTGTACACTCTGAACAGCCTGGTCTACAGGAAGGCTGTAGCCCAAGGCAAGGGGGTTGGAAGCAGATGATCTTTCAGGTAGGTCCCTTTCCAATATATAGCATTCAATGATTCTATGATTCAGCAAAACAGTCAATAAGCAGCCATTCCTTGTGGCCTGCCTTTCCTGACCTCAACACCAGAGTGTTCCTGTAGAGTACTTTTTTGTCCTCTCCACTGTGGCTAAAACACGTTATTTAAAATATTTGAATATGTAACTGAAAAAGTTTTCTTGGGTAAATTTCTGGGTTTTCCCCACATCTCCTGCTAATAATAAAGATCTAGAGATAGTGGGTTGGTTTTTTTGTTTGGTTTTTTTTTTTTGCAAGAATTTGCAGGGCAGAAAATTCAGCTAATCAAAACAGCCACTCCATAGAGAAATAAATATCCTTCAATATTAAATTGAATACATTTGATATGAGATGACTTGTCCATCACACAAGCCCTTATTTCACAAATTCCAGTAGACAGAAATAACTTAAACATTCCTATTTCTCACTCAAATACCAGCTATTTATAAAATGTAACTCATTGAGGGAGAAATATAGGCAATGGGTTAGAAAATGGTTGCTTATTTTTAGACATCACCATGTAGTCTTGTTAGTGCCGGAGAGCTTCATTTACCTTAATTGGATATGATTTTTCTGGTTACTAATATTCTGAGCATGCTGGTAGCTTCAGCATTATCTGTCATGCCTTGCTATTGACATAAGAACAGAACAGATGTGGTTGGTGGGACTGAGGCAATGATGAGCAGAAAGATTCAAAATGAGCTACTAACATTAAAAAACCCACAGGTACCAGGTGCAAGTTTAACATACTAACAAATTTTATGTGTTAGGACAGGGTCAGCTGAAAATATGCCCCTTGAGGAATCTTCTCTTCACCAACTCTTATATTCCCAGATTATAATGAACACTGAATTCCTATCAACTCAATTACTAAAGAATATAAATTCCATATTACAAGTATATAATGGGAAAACAACCTGGAGTTGAAACCCCTGTAAAAAAAAAAAAAACAACAAAAAGCAGCAAAACCAAAAGCAGAAAACAGTCTATTAATTCCCTGACTGTAATCTGCAGTTTTATTTGGCATTAGTAGTTTTTGAGAGTTCTTTAACAGGTGTGGAAATACATATGAAAGATTCTGTCAGGCTATGTGGCTATGATATTTCAATGGTAAAACCTTTTGTTTTGGTAAAAACAATGATAAAAGCATACATATATTCCTAGATGAAATCACAAAGGATTTGTTTGATTGTTTCTGTGGAAAAGTGCTGATATCTCTGTTCAGTTCTATACTAATACTTGATGACTTCCTGTAATATTAACCAACAATAGAAACAATAGAAATCAATACAGCTCTGAAATACTGCCATGCAATACCAAAAATAAGCATGACAAAAGCCAGTATCTCTAAATGCTTTTGAGAATTGTCCTAGCATGGCTGAGTAACAGATTTTTGCTCTGCAGGCAGCTAAGGCTAGATATTTTATATATGTGCTTGGTGGTAACTGATACATTCCCTTAATGTTTCTATTAAAGTATTAAGAGTGGATTCAGATCACAGATACTCTGGTGAACATCTGGCACAGCTCCACAGGGGATCTTTGGAGTTATTCTAATTTGTATTGGTGTCACTTGGTGTCACATTGATAAAAATTTGGTCTTGTAATCCTCCTCTACTCTCCAAGTTGTTTGAGCTTGCAGCTTTGTGGTTAACAAGAAATTTTATGCTGATATGTAATTTTTCTCAAATTCTGATGTTCTCAGCAAAACTTTGATTTTGTAAGGACATGGGAAGGCTTTATTTAGCTAAGTAAAAAAACCAACAACTCTGAAGAAACCTTATGCATGGTGCATAAATAATAATGCAGGTGTTTTTCTGATGTAATTGTGTAGTATAACTTCTAATAAACATAGTTAATGTTAGTAGACTGCAGTTCTGTTGATAGTCATATTCATTAAAACAAAGCCACATTCTGTTGAAACACAGGAGAATCTGAGAGAGCACTCTCAACAATAAAGTAGTTGAGTAGGTAAAGAAAACAAAAATGAAAAGAATATCCATAGTCTACTAGAAGTATGGGTTGTCTGATGGATTTTAACATATTATTTTTTCAGTTATTACTTTATTTCTAGATTTTTGGACGAAGGCTAATCAAAGATATATTGCATATTACATTATATGCAAAGATATATGCATATTATAGAAAGGTTTCCATCACCCACACTTGCAATTAATATTGTATGTTGATGACTCAGGCAGTCTCTGTGGCAGAGCGAAAAATGACAGAGCAATAAATGCCTACAGTGGAAAAAGTCTTGGAGGAAATGGGTATAGGAAGTGTATTCAAGAAGTTGTGTTCCGAGCTAGAAAAGCACAAGAAGAGATCAGAGCTATTGTAGGGAGAATTCGACTTAGCTCAACACAAACAAACCACTGGGTGACCTTTATTTTAGAAAAATTACCTCTATTTCAGAAAGATGACTGTACTAGTTGTTTGTGTCAAGAGGTGTTAGAGTTGAGTGGGTGTATCTGTTGTGTAAATGGTTTATCCAGTGTTAACCAAGAGTCTGCTTGGATTAGCGTCAGACAATCAGAGAATCACAGACTAAGATCAGTTGGAAGGGGCCCACAAGGATCACTGAGTCCAACTTCTGGCCCAGCAGCATCCCCAAGAGAAGAGCATATATGGCTAAGCCCAACCCAGTATAAAAACCAACAAATCCATGAAATGGACTTTGAGGAGAGCAATGGGCTTGAGCTGGCTTCAACCTATGTATTTCTTCTTGGCAGCTGTGGACAGCCTGTGTCATGGCAGTGAACATAAAGAGACCATTAACAGGAATCATATTTATACCATGCCTATTGCCTTTGCTATTGCCGTTGTGATTTCAGTACACTCATATATCTCTTGAATAAGTAAAAGTTCTGTGTGATGTCATACATGTAAGTGAACTTTGTGTGAAACATTAAACTCTCTCCATGTGGAAGATAAAAAGTGAACCTTGTCAAATAGTATTGGACTCTGACCATCTGCTGACAGAAATGTGAGCATTTTCTAATCATTTTTATGCTCCTTCTTATATTCAAAAATATGATTAGAAAAGTGTTTTGAGCAATAGATTATCTCCTCTACTCACCTAATGCCTTCTAAAGAGACTTTCTAAATAATGGGTGAACAAGAAATGTGACTTGTTACATGAGAAGTTACTTCAGTTGCTCAGATTCAGCAAGTAAAACAAAAGATAAGGGGGTTTTGCTAAAATCAACAGTGCAATCCTGAGTTTTGTAAAACAGATAAAAAGATCTTACTGATCTTACAGCTTTGTCAGAATGCAAATATTTTTCCATGGCGATATATTTTTTGACACTTTAAATGTGTTTTTTCCTGCTATCTTTATCACTTTTTAAATGCTTAACTGATTAATCGTCTTAACTTGCTAGGATTTAGTTCTGACCTCATATGAAAGAAACCACTGTTAATTCTTGCAGGTTCTCTGCAATTTATACACGGTTAGATATTTATAGTTATATATCAAGATATCATTGCTAGTTATGCATAAAAGTATTTTCAGTGATTTTTAAGTCAGTTAATTCAGCACTTTTTTTCAAATTTCGGTATTAAGTTTTGCATTCTGCTTTCAAAAAAGGCCAAAAGTGGATGCCTCATAAAGAAGTAGAATAGATATTTGCAATACTTTCCCTTTGCTAGCCTCTAAGTTTTCTAGCTATATCCATCTCACTGGGTTTTTTGAGCCTGCTAACCTTTCTCTACTTTCTCTACACCATTTTTCTTCTGGTCATTCAACAAGTAGGAGCTTTGTCTCCAGTTTAGATTCTGCTGCTATCTTTCAGACTCACAAGATTTCACTCTGAATTTGTTGAATGTCTTCCTGTGTGGTTCTAGTGTATCCCAGTGATGTGGGGTATTGCTTTTATTGCTCTCTTCTCTTCCTGTCCTTTTAACTGTGTTTTTTTGCATCGAAGTCTGGTTTCAGTGATGAGTTGGGGGTGTGCTAAGCAGCTTGCCAAAGGATTCTCTGTCTCATAAAGCACTGATGGCACAATCCCACTGCTCAAAGTACAAACATTAGCCTTCCAATTTTTAAAATAGCATAGAGTAGCAAATAATAGCATTAGACTTGCTCAAAACCTGCTATTTCTGGAAATATGTGATGTGTTTCCAAAAGTTCAAAGAGGAGCTACTCAGAGCTTGTGACAGAGAAGGCTGTCAGTTGCCCTGATCTCTTCCTTTTTTTCCTCTTATATGCCACAAACTGCAGCTAGATGAAAATGCTCTCTTCTCCTCTCTGTCTTCTTGGTGAACCAACTCATGTTCTCCATATTTTAGCTTTCCTAGTATCCAGCTTTCTGCTCAAAGTTTCTTGTATGCTTTTCTTTTTGCTTGACCCCTACACAGCAGTCAGTTTTTCATAAAACTACCTGCACATTTCCCAGTGGGGATTAAATAATCAGAATTGCATTTATTCCTGGCAGGTCATGTTGATTATCATAAAACAAAACCAAGCAAAAAAAAACCAATTTTTTTTTTCTCAAATGTCATACTCTTCATGAAATCTGTTAATGAAATGAGCTTTAGAAACTACCTTGCAATAAACGTGTGCATATACCTGTGATGTCACTTGCTCTGTACAGAGATGAAACAAAATGGTGTTTGGAGTTCTCTATTTGCATAAATTATTCTATTTTCTTTCTATTCCTTTTCAGAAAGTGCTTGATTTATATTTAAGCAGTTTGTAGCCTGCTACAGTGAGATGCCATATTTCTGATACAATAGTGTGCATAATGTATTCTTTGACAGTATGTTTACTGTAATCTATGAGGAAATGCTATTTATTCATACAGCCACTTATAGGAAAGTCTGCCATTTCTGAAATGAAAGCTAATGATAAATAATGTCACTTATGCACATGCATCCAAAATTAAATACAAGTCCCTGTAATTTCAAGAAGGTCAAGGTACCTCAACTATATTATTATTTAGCATAAAATTACTTCTTTAGAAGGGAAATTATCCCTGCCAATTTTCACTTAAAAGTTAATCTGCTGCCTTCTTCTATTTACCAAAACACTAAACTGACA
The DNA here is from genome assembly GCF_049639895.1 of Pseudopodoces humilis. Lineage (NCBI taxonomy): Eukaryota > Metazoa > Chordata > Aves > Passeriformes > Paridae > Pseudopodoces > Pseudopodoces humilis. The sequence goes on along the minus strand of NC_142204.1, from coordinate 42,160,915 downwards.
GAGGAATAAGGAGAAATTTATAGAAATGTTCATTCCAGTGATTACAGTTTTGATGGGCTATGTGGGCTATAAGACTAAGTGGGCTTCCCTTTTAGCCAAATTATTTTAATTTTTATGTTTCCTTTAATCATCTGTCATTAAGAAAATTACTGTTTCAAGACATCACACTGCTTAATATGAGAAATACTAATCAAAATTATATGAATTCCAGAAAATGTAAAATTATTTTAGCTTTCTTTATCTGAAATATTATTATTTTTTTTCTTTAAAATAATACAGTTTTGCCTAAATTTTGAAATGTCTGCAGTGGAGATTTAAGATGCTGGGTCATATTTATCTCTTTAAAAGCAGGCCTAAATTATGAAGTCTTAATTAACAAATAAAATTAACAAGGTCTGAGCCAGATGTTTAAATTTGTCCATATAGACAATGAAGAATTATGATCAATTTCAGCACAAAACTCTTTCAGTCTTATCACTCTCTAAAACTGCTGGGAAGGAAGTTGTAGCAAGGTGGATGCCAGTCTCTTTTTCAAATAACATGTAATAATAGCACAAGAGGAAATTACCTCAGTGGCACCAAGGGAAGTTTAGATTGGATATTAGGAAAAGTTCCTTCATAAAAAAGGCTGTCACACATTGGAGCAGGCTGACCAGAGGGTCAGAGAAAAATTTCTTTCAGAAATGATGGACTAATGTTTACTGATTATTAAAAAAAATAAAGATCTACAGGCAAAAATTTAAAGAATATATTAAATTGTGTGTATTTCTGCAATGAGGTAGAGAATTCTAGCGTATGGAAAAATAGCAAGAATACAAGTAATAGAACAGTAATTAAATTAGTGTAGAACGTAGTTTGCTTCAAAGAGGTATATTGTAAACTTAGTCCAAAAAGTTTTTAATTAACAAATAATTGTTTTAAATAGGCAGATTTCATAATTCTACCAATTCTTTTTTAATATGTGAAGAATTAGTAGAACACAAGCCTTTTTAGTTTTGTTTTTTTAGAAACTGTTAAATGTATTACAAAACCACTCTGTACTCTGATAAAAAATATTTCTAGGGAGAGGTGCTTTTCAAAATGTCTTACTGGATTTTTTTACAGCTAGTAGAGGAAGTTCTTTTGACATTTTTTTTAAGAGTCTTTATCCCTCATGTACTGTGTGAACTTTCTCTGCAACTGCATATTCGCTAACAAGCGTTTTTTTCAATACATTGAGCTGGAAACTTTTTAAATAAAATAGAATATGCTCTTGTTGACAGAACATGATGTTAAAAGGTGACATAATGCCATTTTGTCATGAAGACACAGTTCTATACCATCACAATGGTGAGATATATAATTTCTATACATATTTTTTTTTTCTTTGTCAGAAAGAGTGTGGTAACAAGTATAATATAAAGACAGGATTCTTATTGCCTAATGTTCATTATCCGGGGCCTCTCTGGAAGGTAATTCATGCCAGCCTAAGAAAAGATGGAAGGAGAAATGATCTCTCTGGAGGATGCCTGCCAATCTACACTTATAAAAGAGAACCAATAGTTCTAGATGCTTAGCCCTGAATGGTTAACTAACTGCTGCAAATACAAAGTCTGAAGGGATGATTATTTTCTGCCTCAAATGTAGTAAAATATTTTTCTATCTCTTTTAGATCCTTTTTAAATTTCCTTTTCTACCTCTCTCTCTTTTATATTTTTCATCAGCTGTCCAGCATTGACTCTTCCATGTTGATGCAAATTCCAGGTACAGTTCAGAAAGTCAGCCATGCGCTTGACTGTATTAAAAAACTGTGAGCAGGAGGTTGAGGAAGCTGATTCTGCTCCTCTGTTCTCATGAGGCCCCACCTGGAGCACTGCATCCAGCTCTGGGGCCCTCAGGAAAAGAAGGAAAAGGACTTATTAGGGTGGGTCCACAGGAGGCCCACAAAAATATTTAGGGAGCTGGAATATCTACTGTGAAGAAAGGCTGAGAGAGTTGGGAAGAACAATAAAAAATCTTACTATAGCCTTTCAATGACTAAAGAGATGCATTTTATTAAGTTCAGTGGTGACAGGACAAGAGGCAATGATTTTAAACTGAAAGAATGTAGATTTTAATTTTAAAAATGGAAGGAATTTTCTACAGTGAGGGTGGTGATGCACTGGAACAAGTGGCTCAAAGATGTTGTGGATGCCTTTTCATTGGCAGTGTTCAAGCTCCTGGGAGATGGGGTTTTAGTAACTTGACCTACTGAAAAATGTCCCTGCTAGCAGCAGAGATGCTTTTACTAGATGATATTTGAATGACCCCTGAAATCCAAAACATTCTGTGATTCTGTGATTCTTGGAGTGTGAGTCAGTGTCCCTGGAGCTATTTAAAAGGCATGTAGATGTGGCACTTATGGACATGGCTTAGTGGTGGACTTAGAAGGGCTGGGTTAATATTTGGACCCAATCTATTCCAACATAAATTATTTATGATTCTGTATTTCTACAATTCTGTTCATTCCAGCTTTACTTCAGTTTCCTTTCCGGGAAGCCTTTTTTTGTTTTTAGACAATATTAATTTGCTAAGAGTCTTGGGAAACAGTGAAATAGTAACCCTGAGGGACATTATTTTCTCTTTCAGTCTTTTTCCTTACACTGCTGTGTTCAACCACAGAGGTTGTGACTGCCTCTCCCTTTTATTTGGTTATGTTCAGCTTGGTCTGTGTCAGTGATTCCATGCAGAACAGAAACAATCTGACTTTAAGTTCTAAATGGTTTTAAAAGTGTAGCTTCATTAAATTAAGTAGGAAAAAAATATCTGACTTTCTCATCTTGGCTGACAACTATATATCTCCATAACTTATATCCATGTATTTATAAAGCACCTTTCATATAAATTGGTGGTTTGTTTCCCTTAAATATAAATTGTCCTTTGCCTCACATGCAAAAATCTGCCTAGCACAGATTCTGACTCATAAGGTATCCTTATAAAGCTGACCTTGAATATGCAACAAATTCTACAATTTGATTTCAGGCTCCAAGTCAGAATATTAACATATGTGGGAATCTATATCTTAATTGTACCTTGAAAGGTACCATGTAGTTCATGCTTACATAGCATTTTATAAAAAATAACTCCTATTTGATGGAAAAATTAGTTTAATTAGACAAGGTACTCTGTTTTTTAGTCTATTTTTTGAGACAAATTATTAATGTTTCAGGTGTTTAGTTGTTTGGGGTTTTTTAAATTACCTTTCACATAGTATAACAGAGAACATGTTCCTTTTGCCCTATCATTTCAATTGTAAGTAATTTATTTCTTAGCGTGTTCTCAGAAACACCCAAAGCTTTTATCTTATCCACCAATATATTTAGCATAAGAATATTAGAGGTACAAATGTCACATTGCTTCTTTTTTCTTTATTTTGAGAAGAGTTTTATTGAAATTTGCCAACACCTTACACAAGATATATTGCTGACAATTATCCATAAATATTATTAAATACATATGTTACCACTGAATGTTTATATACTATTAACTGGATTTTTTCTCCATAACTGTTACTAAATTAAATATGAGACAAAGAATCAAAGATAATATTTATTTAAAAATAGCTGCAAAATAAAGGAGTGCAAATGTGTGAGCAAATCTAATTCTCATCCAACCATGAAATGTCCACCTGAAAATTTTTATATATTTTTATATGTGAACTCTATTATAGTTCCAGGAAAAACTGAATAAACCTAATTCTGTAAGTCACAGTGCACAGGCATTTCTCCATTTCCCATGCAATGCCTTACTCATTTGATTGCCTACACCTTCCTGTTTTTGAAGATATATTTACCATACTATTTATTTTTGAATTTATTTTTTTACAAGTTTTTTGACCAGGTCTTATACTTGCCCTGAAAACTTTTTCCCCCACTTTTCTTGTCTTGTTTTTGTGTTCTTTGCTGTTATGGGATCTATACAACGTTGTGATTTACCTCCCTTCCATGATGAACTCTTACATATTCTTTTGAAAGGACAACATTAACAAAATACAAGCTCCAAGATTGCTAGATCAGTGCATTTGAGTGTCACCAGTGATGGCGACTTGCAGTGAGCATTAGTAAGTTATTAATTGCAAGCTGCTTTCAGATCACTTATGTGTTGTTCAATTATCTACATCACCAGGACTTGTCCTGCATCTATCTTTGTGGCTTTATCACTGTGAGTATGCAACAAAAAGTCCAGCTTTTCTGAAGGTAGTAAAATTAACTGGATGTTTTAATTGCAGATTGAAGTAGTTTATTCTCTCCAGTGATAAACACAGGAATGTTTATTGCCTTAGCCAACAGCTAAAGGAAATGTGTTTGGTTCATAGACTTGGCATGTAAAATCTGTAAAAGACCCATCTCATGAACTGAAATTCTTGGCATACCTATGCCCATGACTGCAGCACAGAACATATTGAAACAAAGCCGTGGTTACCACTCACTGTCCCTGCAAGTGACAATGTACTGCTCATAAGGTGTTAGCAGTTAAATTGCACTTATTCTCATGCTAAACTTCTAAGGTCCTTGCATTAACTGAAATGTTTTTATCCACTGGAGGAATAATTTTGTATTCTGCACATGTTCTTGGACATATTCTCCTGATCACATTAATCCTGGGATGCCCTAATTGTTTCAAGTCTCCTCTGAACACAGCAGATCTGCAGAAGTCACTGAAGTCTTCATTATTATTATTTTCCTTCCGAATCAATGACAATGCCAAAACAAACCAACCAACCAAACAAATAAATCCCACTCTTTGCTGTACATACAAATTCAGCTTTATGTGAAAGAGTATTATGTGCTATATGCTGCGTGGGGAGACAGTTAATGTCAATATTGAATGCTACCTGTATATTGAACATTATAAACCACAGGCATTTCAGTCAAGCAGCTGTACTATTTCTCTTGTCCTTTGACATGTTTTTCCTTGTTTTCCAGAGTAATTGAAAGGTTTTTGCTTTCACTGCCTTTTCTTGACAGAGATGCCACAAGGTATCTATACATCTCAAAGGCTAACACAAAATCAATCTGTGTGATTATGCAATTTAACTGCATTTGCAGTGCTAATTTATCTTCTAGCATCTGTAAATTACTTTATTATAAAAAATTCAAAAGCTTAGCTGAAAGCCAAATTAGACCTCGTAGCAACACAAAAACAGTACCAACAAGGGAAATCTCTAAAAGCAACAGCAGACACCTAAATATCAAGTGATGTGTAGAAATACATAAAATGTGATATAAATTCATTAAGTGCTGACTATTGTTGTTTTATTTGAGATCTGAGTAAAAGTATATTGTTAGAAGGTTTTTCCAAGTTGCCCTACAGGGAGCCACTTTGCCATTTCTTATTAACCCTTGCTATTTGGATATTTTATACTTACATTTTTGTTTAAAATACCATTTCCCAATTAAAATGGGAAGGGTGGGGGATAACTGGAGATTTGATAAATGAAGATAAAAATTGTCCTTCAATTGGGTAAAGCTGATAGCTGAAAGTCTTTCCTCTAGTTATAAAATGACAGGTACTGAATTCAATGTTAAATATTCATGCATGATGAAAAAGCAACCTATGAATTCAAGGTTAAACAATTATGTAAAAGAGCAGCATGGGAAAAAATAGAAACTTAGAAGGAAGCTAATGACCTTTAAACATCAAAGGCAGAATTCCTATCCATTTAGGTGGTCAGTGTGCTAATGTACCATAAAACTGCACTGACATGAGTTCTGGTGTCACATCTGATACTGAAGGAAACCCTGTTCTCACTGAAAAAAAAAAAGGATTTATTGTAAAAAGGGTAAAAATATTTAAAAATTTCTCTCTTTTTGCCTTTACAAATACTACTTGAGTTTTGCTTTTTGAGGTTCTGGAAGAGTTTGACATAAGACTTGACATTCTTATCAAGCAGAAAGTCTGACAAAGGCAAATCTACATGATGTTTGAATATCAAACAGGTAATAAATGTAAGGGCTTGAGACAGTAAAGACACACAGAAGTAAACTTGTACTCCCACACATTCTTTTTACCAAGTTCTCTGTCCCAAACACCATAAATAAGATATCTGATAACTGAGTTCCAGAATGGAAAACTTGTTCTGCAGACTGTATGTTAATCACTGTGGAGGCAAGTCCAGAACTAATACTTTCTAGTCAGTCTGACACAGCTGGAAGATTTTGACTCAAAATCCAAAATATGTCTGTCATACTTCTTACAAGATTATTTTATATGCATTATTTCTGGATGACTTCAAAGTGAAATTTTGTCTTTAATAATCATATATAATATTCAGTAAAAGAAAGGTTAGCAAAAGAAAGGAAAAAAAATATCCTACTATAAAAATATAGTATGAATATACAATGTGTTTCATCTGAAGGAAGAAGAAAACCAGCCATTTATAAACCTACTGGAATCTTAATATAATATCATGATGCTCTGCCTTTTAAGACTATTAATGAAACATATATGTTGATGAGTAAATAAAGTATTATGTTTAGATTATACTTACAATGCCAAAGTGTCCTTGATGATCATAAAATCATAGAATGCTTTGAGCTGGAAGGGACTCCTTAAAGGTAATCTAGTCCAACCTCCCTGGGACTTCTTCAACCAGATCAAGTCACTGAGACCCTGTCCAACCTGACATTCAAAGTTTCTCGTGGGCAGCTACTGCCCCTCTGGGCAACCTGTGCCAGGGTTTTATCACTCTAAATTAACTGTCCAACCTAAATTAACTGTTCTTCAGTTTAAACCATTGCCCCTTGTCCTGTCACTACAGGCCTTTGCAAACAGTCTCTCTCCAGCTCTCTTGTAGCTCCTTTTAGGTACTGGAAGGAGCTCTAAGGTATCCCTGGAGCCTTGTCTTCTCCAGGCCGAACAACCCCACCTCTCTCAGCCTCTCTTAGAGGAGAGAGGGCCTCTGATCATCTTTGTGGCCCTTCTCTGCTCCAACAGAGGACCCCAGATGCTGGGGACCCCAGAGCTGGATGCTGCACTCCAGGTGAGATCTCATGAGAGTGGAATAGACAGGGAGAATCACCTCCCTTGACCCTGTGTGCCACATTGCTTTTGATAAAGATTATAGCTTTTCATTCTTAGCTATAAATGCCCACCTGAACCTTGACTGATTTGCCTTCATCTCTACAGAATAACTGTACTGATTAACCAAGTGAGCCTATTCCCAAATATTAATGGCATCAACTGCCTGCCTGCACAGCCTGTACAGCCAAGAGAGACTGATGTGGCTCCTTTGTTGTGTCTTTTCTATGGCTCATGTTTTATAACCACCGAGCAACTAAATCCTTTCTGAGCGCAGATAAAATAAACTTGAGAATAAAAATTTTGGAGACAGTTTTCAATCTCTGCCAATCACATAAGAAGCAAAAGATTTATTATCAGTCACCCAAAGTTTGATAAATAACAGCACACCTGTTCTTTAGACTACTTTACTTATTGATTATAAATCCTTATAATGCGTCTATCAGTTGGCATGTCCCTCCTGTAGATCCACCAGATGATAGGCTCTGCATACCTCACTCAATGTTACCCTACAGAGCAAGCTTCATAAATAATAAATGTACAATTTTTTTTCATAGATATTAATTTTTTATTGAAATAGTGTAGAAATTAAAAAGAGCTGATTCCTTTGTATATAAAAAATATACCAAAAAAACCCAGTAGAATATGCTGTGACATGTCTGAATCTGTAACTGTGTGATTTTACTCATAGTAAACAGTAGATTTCCCTTATATAAATCGAAACCACAAAAAATCCCAGAGATGAAGCTCTGCCCACAACATATCCTAAAAAATGAATAGTACCTGTTATTATTAAAAAGATATGATCCTTAGATGGAAGTAGAAGCTTTACATGTTGAGAGAGGAAACAAGAAAGCTAAGATTTGAAAAGTAGAAAGAAATATCAGCTAGACAGCGTAAAGAGAAGTATCCAGCAGAGTGCAAAGACAGAGGGAGATACAGAACAATACAGGAAGTATAATACTGAGAGAAGACCAACTACAGGAAACTGGTTATTATGGGAGTCCAGAAAAAGAAATAAAACTGAAAAAGTGAAAGATTTTGTTGTATCTGGGGATACACAAAGACAGCAAGGGAAGAGAAATGGAAAATAAACAAGATAGCAAAAGGAAAGTACAGGAACCAGCACATGAGGAGAATAATGGAGTAGATTTTTTGTTTGTGTTTTTTAAGACTCTTTTTTCCATCCATCTACATAGAAGGGGATAATGCAATACTTTTTGTTTAGGAGATTTAGAGGTGAACCATAAATATAAACCACAGTTGGAAAACGGTAGGCTAGGTCTCTTAAATAACCAAAGTAACAAGGAAATTCAGAGTGTCTGTGTTTTTAAATAATATTTTTTTTTCTAAATCTCAAAGTATAACTTATATAAATCTTCCATTTCTCTTTTTATGCACTGTCCTGTGTGCTTTTCTCTGGAAGTGTTATTCACTCACCTTGGAAGATTTAAGTCCCCATGACATTTCCCTCTTCAACAAAGAAACGATCAGCACGGCAAGAATCTTTTGACAGAAGGACTTCCCTAGGAGCAGATGTCTTTTCATGCATCCTGTACTGCTCTACAGCCTCCAGAAGGAAAAACAAAGGGTTATAAAACCCTTGAAAAACACAATATTAAGAAATTTTTTCCTTTTCTCAGATACAGTTCTTTATTATTTGGATTTTGGTCCAGTGTCTTGTGTTATTAATCCTGCTTCATCTTTCTTCTTTCCTCAAAACAAACTTCTCTTCCTTCACATCCTACATCTTTATCATGGGTTGTTTTTTGGTTTTATTTGGTGTTTTTGTTATTGTTTGGGGTTTTGGTTTGGTTTGGTTTTGTTGTCTATACCATGCTTATCTCTCATAGTGAAAATGTGAAAAAAGAAAAGAAAAAAGATTAAGAGGAACAAATGGTGTGTAGCAATACTCCCAGATACATCAGGTATGGAGATACGGAACCAGAGAATCAAAGTATAACTGGTTAGGCCAGTGACCCACTGCCAGCATTAGAATTGTCACAAATCTCTGCCAAATCCAGACAACAGGAGACAGCAGAAACCTGTGTGGGCACAAATTCCAAGGATCTTTTCTGAGATTCCTTTTATTGCTCTCCTTTTATACTAGGACCTTTATCTTCCCTAGATAGGTGCAATTTAGTTTACTGGACCAATACACAATTCTGTAACAATTATATCATCAAAGGAAATAAACCAGAGAGCACTCTCTAGCTCTGAGAACAATTTTAATTTCACAGGTGACATCCAGATGGCTAAATCTCTGAAACTATGGTGCCTTCAGACCACCTTTTGGAATTGGTTTGGTCAGTGTTGTCCCCTGAACTGTGCCCCACAATGGTCTGTGCAAACATCTGCATTACCAAGTTAATAGTAGCAGTGACCCTGTGGCAATGTCTCTTCCTATACCCTTATGCATGTTAATTTAATATTACAGACATTGCCAATAAAGAATCCAAGTACTACTGTAGTGCAGCCAGTATAATGAAACTGGCAGATTTCCCGCTGTTACGCTAATCTCTTTGAGTGCATTTGTACATACTTCTTTTACATTCCAACCAACAATAAAAATCAGAAAAAAAAGTAAATTCTTTTTTTCTATTCTGGAGAATAATCTTAATAGACCAAAATCTTTCATTACTTTCATTTTTTACAGATTAAATGGTCTTCAAGTGTAAATACTGTCTTGGACATCATCTGTGAGACTGATATAGGTCTCTGTAAACATGTTACAGCAATAAAAATTGGAAGATAGGCTGGATTGTATATGAAAAATGCACACTTAAAAATTTCTACCTTTAAGGCTCAAGCTGGAGTATATCTGAAAGAATGCAGATACAAAAGCATTTTTTAGGAAGGAATTGCAGTGTCTCACAGGCCTGTCTTTAACTCAGGCTTGGTTGTTTCCACAGTCCAAAATAGGTCACTGAAGCAGCCCTTGGCACATTTGTGGATCTGAGCAATTTCAGAACACCATTGTGGGACCTCAAGGGTAATTTTTCATGTATTGTTTGCACAGACTCTTTGCTATTTTATTTTGCCACACTGACACTATGTTCTCTTCCCTCCTACTGGAATTCTTGCTTGTTTGTTTCTTTTATAGATGCAAAGGGGAATGAACGTCCTGCAAAAGGGCTGTTTGTAGTGATTTCCGCATTTTAACAGAGGACTGAAGGAATGTCGTACTCCATTTAAAAAAAATCCTAAATAATTGAAACCATTTCTTGATACTATTAACAATGGCAGAAGGGTTTTATGTATGCAAAACCAGACATAAATGAAAACTGCACTGCCATTGCCTGTCTTCCTGTTGAATTACCCAGCAATCTGCTCTATTACTTAGACTTTTTCTAATAATGTAGACCAGTGAAAAATCTTTCACCGATATAAATTTATAATTCCATATTAGGAAAGAAGCCAAAAAAGATCTTTTAATTATGAAGATATTTGTGTCAACAGCCCATTTTAAAGGTTGTTTATGTAGCATGGATTTTCAGCAAAAGATTAATTCTGATAGGGGAGTGGTCAGCAAATTTTTTATTCTGGTAACAAATGCTACAGTCAAAGACTGCTCAAAATGCAACCCCTTTTGCACAAAATGCTAAGAAGTATACAGGTTTCTCTTCCTCGAAACACAAGGATAAGCTTCAGGAATTCAGTCCTGTTCTCCTGAATTTGCTCTTTTCCATCTTGAAGGATATCTGCAAATTTCTAGTGAATGAACAGCTGCAAATTCTTTGAGAACTCGCTCAGCATGTATAAAAGTTCAGGAAATAGTGGAGGTATTTTTTTTATTTTCAGCAATGGGTAAAAAAATATCCCTTGACATGAAGACAATTTAATGTGTTCTGGGATAAAACCAAGATTCTCTCTCTCCCTCTGTCTCTCTCTCTGAAGAATCTTAGCATCAAAGAAAATAAGAAAATACAGAAATCATCTAGAGGATACCTAGGACTGCTATGTCTAACAAACATTTTTCATAAAGAAAAGCTTTCTGAAACTTAAAAGGGGAATATAAGTTATATGAGAAAACCAAGAATAGTCTTAAAAAAGAATGATTTTTTTTTTCCTAGTTATCTAGGTTTCACTTTAAAAATATGTTATTTATGACTTAGGCTGCTTCAGTTTATCCTGATGCTTATACTCCAGGGATGAGAAAAAGCTGTGAGTTTCAACTAATGGTGTGGGACTGCTGGCTTGCTGCCTGTTTGAGACAATGTCAACCCAATTCAGGGAAGGATTTCTCTCATAATGCCAGTTGCTCCCACTGCTGCTTTCTAACACAGCCCTCCGAGGATGTCACTTTAAATTGGAAAAGAGAATAACAGTGCATGAAAATGTGAGTTGTGCTATGAGGTAGAGAAGGTTTCACTGCAGCTAGGAATTTCTTCCCCTGTGTTGTGGCTCTATGGAATATTGCTTCAGACTGTTAAAGTTCTTATATTAGAATCAGAATTGGAAATAGACTCTGTATGTCCTCATTTGGATTTAGAAAATGATACATCTGAAGGAGCAATAAAGCTCTGGCATGACCTGCAAAACCTGAGGCATTCTAAAACTTTTCCATTTGCCTTGATTAAGGATAATGTCTTTTATTTTGTCAGCTGGTTAAAGTCTTCAGAGAAAAATTATCCTAAAGTGATGAATAAAGACTATTCAGAACAATTTAAAGTACATCAGAGAATTATCAGGACAGAAGATCTTTGATTCTAAAAAAATTGATGCCATTAAATTAAAATTTGAAATTTGAATGCTAAGATTTTTTAGATTTTTACTAAAGGTAAAATCTTTGTAGAGAGGAAGACAGGTGGATAATACAAACAAGTGACTAAAAATTTTGTTAAAAATGAAATTCCATTGATTCTTCACAGGAAATACCCAGTTTCAATTAAATATTTTTTTTATTTACATTGTTATTATACTCAGTATATTTGTAAAGCTAAACCAAGAATTTTCATTTTAATCATACCATGACGATCATCAGTTTCATATAAAAAAATTTTGAGCCAAAATCCAGCATCAATATTGAGGGATTTATGTAATAATAAATCTTGCATTTTCAAAATTTTACAATTAAAACCAATTTTTTTTGTCTGCATATTACTTGTGGGCTTTTTTGTGTTTTGTTTTGTTTTGTTTTGCTGAAATAACAGATTAAAAAGTACCAAACCCAGAAACTTTTACCATTACTATCCTCTCAACAGATTTAATTTAAATTCAGAATGCCATCAGAGCGTCAAGCTAAGCCAATCATCTCAGGATGAGTGCCTGTCACAGTTTAACCATTTCATGTCTAAACCATATTTAATAGCTTCTGGTGGAATTAATGTTTTCATTTGGCCAGGCAAATGCACCTAACTGTACAGTGCTAACTGTGGTTGTTGCTGAGACTACAAGACATACATTATTTCTTTGTCATAAACAGTGATTTTAGTTTTATAAACTAATGCAACAAAGTCCATTATTAGTTAGGTGCATTTCCAAGGTAGTTGCTATTACTATGAAATCTCATGAGCCAGTTTTTACAGGAGGGGAGAAATATACTCCACATATTTCCAAACAGTAAAGGAAATATTCAGCAAGGCCAGGGAGGGAAGATCACACTTTATGTGCATTTCTGTGTTTACTCAGGCTCGTTTACTCTGTTCTATATCAATTCTGTGGTGGATTTCTGGTGTAAAATGATTTGTAGATGCTTAAACTGTATTTGTGCAAATACTGCCATCCCAAACTAATCCTTGGAGATAATACTGAAATGATACAATACCTCTTATCAAATATCACTGGGAGAGAGCAAATCTCAAGATCCCAAGACAGAACTGATTATAAATATTTTATAAGATAGATGTCTAATGGGCAGATCATATTTGCAGTGAGAAAGAAGCCTTTATTCACTCTTTCTCTTCTCTTCTCTTCTCTTCTCTTCTCTTCTCTTCTCTTCTCTTCTCTTCTCTTCTCTTCTCTTCTCTTCTCTTCTCTTCTCTTCTCTTCTCTTCTCTTCTCTTCTCTTCTCTTCTCTTCTCTTCTCTTCTCTTCTCTTCTCTTCTCTTCTCTTCTCTTCTCTTCTCTTCTCTTCTCTTCTCTTCTCTTCTCCCTCCCCTCCCCTCCCCTCCCCTCCCCTCCCCTCCCCTCCCCTCCCCTCCCCTCCCCTCCCCTCCCCTCCCCTCCCCTCCCCTCCCCTCCCCTCCCCTCCCCTCCTTTACGATATAAATGTATGTGGACATAACAAGGCTATTGTCATATGAGTACTGTATTAGTAATTCTGCTGGAGATAGTTGGTACTGGCATAGGATCTAACAGATGCATTGAAGGTTGCTGTTTGTCCAGCATATGGCACTCTAGCTGATAAGCTGAATAACACTGAGAACTACTAAAGGGATTTTGCTTTCAGCAGTGCTGCATTTGCACTGCATTGAAGAATATGTTGTTCTGCAGTCTGGACTGTGGGTCATGACGACATTTGGTTTCTATCTGAAAGAAATGTCCACACTAACAGATTGTTCAGAGGCAAATGTCTGGTAGATGGCATTAAAGAACACACTATTATTTGAGAAAATCAGGTAAATCTTTGGGGCCTTTCCCCTGTTCTGACTTTGTGAGGATGTTACCTCAAGTTTTGATGTTTTCTTGCATTTTATTTCTTCCATTCCAAAATAGAGGGCTCAAAAATACAACCTAAATAAAAGAAAAAAGCATAAATTTCACCTCAATTTAACTTTTCCTTTTTGACATGCAGACAGCATTTACCTCTCCTACAGCAAAAATAATCAACACATGATAAGAAAAAATATTGTATGCTAACAAATTATATGACTGGGCCATAAACGTCATTTTATATCATACAAAATAAGACACATTCCTAGAATTATTAAGTAGAATAAAAAATCTTTTATTTTGAAAGAAAATTAACTTTAAAAAAATCTTTGTAAGCATTCTGGTTAGTAAAAGAGAACTTTACAACTTAACTTTTGCCAACAGTTTCAATTTGCTTACTTTATTGAACAGAAGGTGCTATTTTCAGTGCTCTGAATAAAGTCTGCTACTGAAAGAGAATGCGACATTGAAATTCTTCAGCAACATTTTTTGTTAAACTTCATTAAAGTGGATGAAATGGGATCAATTTCAGAAGAGTGATGGGGAAGTAATGAAGAAAGGCCCAGTGCTACTGAGAGAAACACATAACTGATGTTTTTATTCTGAGACCTCTTCCATGAGAACATTCTTACTCCTTAGAAGCTGTTCTCCGTGTAATTATCACCTTCACTGCTAAGGACAAACTGCACATCATTTAATCACTCCATCAACAAAGTCCTTGCCTATGACATCCAAAAGCAGGCAAGAAGGTGTTACTGAAAGAGAAAAGGACATAGGAGAATTTTTAATATTGTAAATCAGAGGATCAAAGCTTTTCCATTTGCTCTAAGATAATATATGATAAGCAGCCATAATGGAGAAGGCAGAAAATGTTGCTTAACCTTTTTTCATGCAAGGTTTTCCAAAATACATACTTCATTTAACATTCAGTTTCTCAGGTAAGATTATGAGAGCTTATTAAGCTGTTAGATAATATATTTCATTCAACTGCTGTTTATGATCAGCAAGACAGAGTAGTAGACTGTGGCTTATGACCTGAACTGATGGAAAACCAGGTTGGCTCTCTGATCTTAGTCATAATTCCCCTACCAGCCTTTTCCTTCTCTGCTTAATTGAATTCTGTTTGAGATAGGGAAATTTTACAATACTATTTCCTAGTATGTCTTGAGCTTGAAGCCTTTCTGGAAGTTATTTCTGCCCTGTATGTGTATACTTACTGTTCCTAAAATATTGTCAAATTGAGTAGTTAAACCTCAGTGTACAGCAGTCTATTTCTCTGATGTGACCAGCACTTCAGAATTGAAATATCAATATCAGTCTTGCAATAAGCCATGCTATATGGTTATTCTCTCAGGACTCATGAACACCTCCTAAAACACTTACTGCACAAATATTATTCAAATACTTCCTCTGTGGTAGCTTTCATGAAAACTGTAGAAATATTCTTCACAATGTGATCAATCATCAAAATTCCTGGTCCTAATAAGCAACATGCAATGATTTTCACATAGCTGAATGTGGTATCTGTCCTAGGTCTTGTAGTCTTGCCTTGTGCTCTTCAGAATAGCATCCATATAGAGCTTCCCTGGATCAATTCTACCCTTCAGGATGCAATGATTTATGCCACTAAGGCAGGTAGTGATACACACTATCAACCTCCTTACAGCAAATCTCACTGCTGAGTCAATGATTCTCATAAACTCAAAATATTTCACAGGAAGGATTCAGAGCCAGAAGCAGGAAATCAGATGTACTGATACATTTCCAAAAGGGGCATTTATTGGTGGATAAATGAGTCTGAAGTACTTTTTTTAAAACTATTTTTTAAATTTTGTTTTCATAATCTACTGAGTATTAAGAACAAGCTTTTCAAAAGTGACATTTAGGATCATTTGCAGAAACAACTGAGCATCTGGTCTCTGAAATTAAGTTTTTAAATGGTGCAAAATTGATCCAACACAATTCATGAAAGCTTTTCCAGGGGCCCTTCATATATGGTGTTTTTGAGAACCAATTTACTTTGACTTGGAAGTGGTACTCAACTTCTGTAAATTAGTTATTGGAAAAGTTATTTCCACATTATTAGAAGCATTATACATGTACATTCTAAAAATTAATAATGCAGTAGTTAGTTTACTAGTACAGTAAAAATGAGGGAAGAGAAGAAACAAATATATACATATTATAATACATATATATATATATACAAATATATATTTTCCTGATAATCTGTTCATCCCAAAAAAGGAAGTTTCAGCCTGGTCATAGGGGAGAGTTAAAAAGAGTAAGTGTATTGTGACATCTTCCAGTTATTTTTCCAGGAAGTTTCTTTCTGTATCTTCTGTCTTAAATATGTAGATCCTGTTCTCCTAATGTGAAAAAAATCCCTTTGCTCCCAGCCTAGTAATTATAGTACAGTAATATTTTAGATGATAAAAACACAAAAAGACATGTTAATATTTCAGAGATTATATTTTTCCTTCATTTTATTCAAAGATGGAAATAAGAGTACCTAGTAAACTTGTAAAGATACAATGATTGCGGAACAACATGACTGTGGTAGACAGATTCAAATTAAAGGTCACTGCCAAAAGAACAATCATCTCGAATTCTATCAAACATAGCAGAAAATATGTGTCAGAGTGCCTAGAAAGTCTATTGGGGCTCAATCGTATTCAGATGGTTGGATCAGATGGTTGTTTATTTAAGGTACATAATGCATATGCATTAGGGAAGTGGGATAGCTGATATTTTTGCAGAGGAATGCATGTAATTTTCCTACTGAATATCATAAGAGTAAATAAATAAAATCTGCTTCCCCCCCACTATTTACATATGTTTCAAATGCACTCCCTTTATATAATGCTGCTTGAGATATCTTAATTCGTTGTTTATTGGAGCTTCCCTCTCCTTCCTGCTCACAGCTGTTAAGACAGTACCCACTCAGCATTCAATTTATGGTTTTAAATCCCAATCTGTAAGTTTTTTGTTTGTTTGTTTGTTTCTGAATCTTTATATTCAGGGAAAATCTCATTGAATTAGACCAATTTAATTTGGTATAGGACTACATGAGAAGAAAGCATGACCACGTCCTTTTCTCTAACATTCCAGCCAACCATTTGGACCAGAAAAAGTAACAGAATATTTAAATCACCTATCAGAAATCCTTCAGAACCCCAGAGCAAATCCAAGCTCTATAAGAAAACACCAAGGTAGCAATAGTACACAATAGGAAGAGAGCAAGGTACATTAAGGCTGCACTGATGTTCAGTTTTGGCAGAATGATAGCTGAGGTTACCCAAGCAACTGGCCAGACTGGAGAAGATAACAGAAAAGCTTCCACCCAAAGGATGAAAGCCAGGAAAGAGCCAGTCACATTTAAATGAAAACTGTAGTCCTGAAAATAAAATGTTACATGGAAAGTCATACGCTCATGAAGAAATTCTGCTTTTGATAAGTGACTTATCAAAACATAAAATTGATGGAAATAAATGTTTCCAATGATAATTAAAATCTCTTGGAGCCCAAATCAAGACCAAAACACAGAAGAAAATTGCAGAAGGAAAATATAAGTTGATGAGACAATGGGAAAGTTGATGATAACTTTTCATCCATTAAGGATTTTCAAAGGCAAAATTTCTCACACTATGAAGTTCTTTTCAACTCATGTGCCTAATCAAGCACAAGATTGCTTGATTAACAAGCAATTAATCAAACCAAGAAAAGTGGCATTTTCATGATTAAACACCCAGATATTTTTAAAAAAAATAAATTCAAAGTTATTGTTAATAACTAATATAATTTTAGTTACTTATTTAGAAATACTCTAGAAGTTATTGGTGTATTACAGTTACAAGAAGGATATAATATCTTAACTTCAGTTCACACTTCATCTCCTCTAAAACTCAATGACCAAGTAGAAAAAGAGGATATAGATGTTTATCAACAACCTGCAAGAAAAATATTTGCTGTAAGACCAGCTGCTGTTGTTTACTGTAGTCCTCTGAAAGACATTTCTAATCAATGCAAATATTTTAAATTCAAAGTTGCAGAACATCTATTCAAGTACAAATTCTGTGTTACATCACTTAGGTTGCAAAAGATCCTTAAGATCATCAAGTCCAGCTGTAAATCTAATACTGCCAAAGTTGTTGCACAGGAGCATTTGAAATTACAGAAAAAGATATTTACTTCAAGTATGAAGTGAAAAAGGAGATGATAAAAATTATATTTATTCTCCCTCTGTGTGAAATAGTCTCAGAGATTAAAGTATGTTAATGACATAACAGCAGAAATTCTGTGAAAGGAACATGAGACAATTTTTTACATTTGTCACCAAAAGAGATGCTCTGGACTCTCTTCACTCTTCTGTCCTTTTTTGGTCTTGCTAATGAGGAATGCTGACTCCTACCTTTTATTAAATGTCCTTTCTTAGTGTATGTGCCCTGGGACACAACCTAGATTATCTGTATTGCTCCCTCATTATCTGGGGAAATATAAGCAAAGATGCATTTCTTACAAGAGATTTTTGAATATTAGTCAAACTATGAATAAACATACTGCTCATTTCTCTTGAATCAGCAAATGTTGATAAGTAAACATTTTTTACCAGGACCACAAAGTTTTGTTTTCCTCTAATTTTTCTTCTTTCTATCTTTCTCTGAAAATGATGAATAGATTTTAACTGTTTTAAGGTACTTTTTCCTTGTGAAGTTACTTCAGCCTCACTACCTATCCTGTTTATCTAAGATATACCATGAAGTGTGAGTTATTGCAAACACAAACAGAACAGAGAGGAGATAAGCCCCCAAAGATGCCTAAGTACAAACCTTCAGGTGGAGGAAGTCTATTCATAAACTAGCACCAGAAAGAGAGAACCTGAGGTCAAAGATGGCTGGCAGCACTCTCATTCCTGTTGGGTTTTCAGATGTGAAATTGCTCTCTGCAGCCTAAATGACTGGGAAAATGTGGATCTAAAGAAAGGAGTGTGTATGTGTGTGTGTGTGTGTGTGTGCGTGCTCATGAGATAAGAGACTTCAAAGTTCAAGGCTAGTAGAACTGGTTACTGATTATAGCTGACAAAGTTACAAATAGAAGTTTTAGACATGTGATTTATTACAAGTAACTTCTCTCTCTCCTGTACCACTATGAAATGTCCTGTTCCTCTGGTTATCTCTCTCTTTAGGCATGAGTTGTCTAGACTTGTGAGGAGGGAGGGGAACATTAATGATTTTTAATCAGGCATCCAGTGAGGCAGCACAGAAGAGGAAATGATTAATTTTTTTAACTGAATGCACTGGTAGCAATGCACCCAAGCTTTATTTTTCAAAGTTTCTAGAGGAGCAGAATGCAGGGTCTGTAGCATACATATTAATAGCACCAATTATCCATATGACTGCTGCTCTTCTTGAGCCTTGTATATTTCAGGAGATACATTTTCTATCTTTATGCTTTGTGCTCAGAGTGTGAAATTCAATAAAATAAACCAGAACAGTATCACTGATATCATGGGGGTTTTTTATTGCTTCCTATCAGGTCCATTAGACTAATTAATTCCTGTGATATAACTATATATATTCTGCAAGTGATTCCTGGAAACATATGGGCAAGAGAAGTTTTCAGGGTTTTTGTTGTTCTTCATTTATAGTTTTCCCAGCTATTTCCCTTAATTCTCTCCACAAGAAGTAATTATTGCTCAAACATCTTGGTGCTCTTACTCCCTTTCCCCACTGTTGCTGGCTATCTGAGTTGCATTGAAAATAACTTTGCAACGTGTTGTTGATGTTTTTGTTCTTCTCTCAAACAAGCGCAAGCACATTATATTTCATCACCTTTATACATGTCCATAGAGACAATAAGTAATGGAGATTAAAAAAAAAATCAATATTTTAATTAAGGAAATGCATGCCAAGCATGTTTTGATTCAGAGGGGATTAGCTGTCTCCTTGGAAGGATTTGAAGTTAGGGATTAAATGGCACAATTCGGGATGGTATTGTACCCATCCTCAATGGTCATAGCTAGCATATCAGGCAATTTGGTGGGGTATTATTTGAAGATAAGAGAATTTTGTAAATGTTCACCCAAACTGCAGGAGTCTATCTAGAGTCAAGATTTGTTCCTTTTTGAGCTGAAATTTGGGATGGCCATGAAGAGAAAGTCTTTACTGGTCTGTCAGGCCTTAGCTGACCATAACAGAAAAGAAAGTGCAGCTAAGGTACCATCAGTTTTGTTATCAGTAATACCTGGGAAACAAAGACTACAGAAATATTTGATTTTTTTGTCTTAAATGAAATATTTTATGTTTCTCTGGGGTTTTCCAGTTTGGATCCATTACTGTAGTGAAAGAGAGATTTAAGTCATCAAAGAATCACTTTCAAAGGTATTAGTAAAAGTGGTTTTAATTTGAATTTTTTAAAGTGTCATTTAACAAAGCTCAATGGCAAGGTTTACTCTATTACTTACTGCATGAAAAAACACACAAAGGAAAATTGACTTAGAATCAAGGTAGAATGAGTTACACAGAGACTGGAGACATAAAAGTGTAAGGGAGACTCTCCCTTTGAGTCATGAGATCCAAAGAGGATTCCTCTATTTTCTAAACTCCTGATGTAGCTCCTATATTTCTGGAAAAGTGATTGGCTTGTGGCCAAAATATATACAGTGGAAAAGGTATGCATGAGATTCCTTGTTCAAATATTTTTTTTTTGATCCTTGACAAGTGATTCTTGGAAAAACTGTGGGTCACTCGATTCCTTTGGGGGCTTTCTAGAGAAGAAACAGCTGGGAGCAGCAGCCCAGGCCTTTGCTCACTGTACATCCATCACAATGACCAACTTCTAAATTTTTGAAGTACTTATGTGAAATATTTTGCTCAGTGTACATTTTTGAAAGCAAACACAACATGTTCATCTTAATCTCAAAAGTTATATCTTTCTGGTTTTATTGTCCAAATATAACTACTAATTTGTTGTAAAAACATCTATTTAGTTGCATTATACAACAGTGGACATGTATCTAAATTGTCAAGCATGTATCTTAACTGGCATAAAATTATAAATTAAAAAGGAGCAATCAAATCCTTATTTAGGATGTTTAATTTAATAAGTCATCAAAAATTGTTTTCTAGGGAAATTCTATTGAGAATTACTATCATATTCTCATTATTATCCTGAAACAGTGAGAGTTAGTTAATATTTCATTATAGGAATACTATATATCAAAGAATTTTTACATGGTGCTCCACAGTGCGATACATACTCTAATAAATAACATATTTGATTTTTTAAACAAATTGTATCAGGCAGATAAAGAAGTTTGGAGAGCCCATTTTAAGCTGATGCTCCAACAAATGCAAAAAATTTCCTCCTTAGTTCCATCTTAATTGGAGGAAGCTACAAGCTGTAGTTTATAAGGAAATTTTCATGCACCATTACTTACTTTCAATTTTAGACATATGGGTACTTTTGCAGAATTTGAACAGTAGCAATGGAGAAATATTGCCTTGGTTTCTAAACTGCCTGTCATTTTTGTAAACACTTCAATAACATTCTCAGTTCAATATTCCTATTACCATTGCCTACAGTAAAATTACGTTATATTAAATATATTTAGTTTTTTTATTAAGAATGTATCTGGATGAACTTAAATACTTATGCAATTTTGTTCCACCAGCTTCATTTAGATAGTTTTCTAGGACAGAGCAATATTTTTTGGATGAGTCCTTCCAAGCAGTTCTTCCAACAACTGAACACTTTTTTAGCTAGTTCTCTTAAATGCAAATGAAAAGCTCTCTCTGAGAAATGAGTTTCAATTATATGAATATGATTGTGATCATAACTAAGTAAAAAATAATTGTCATCATTAAGTTATGTAGAATCTCTCTCATCTGCTCACAGCAGGTAATACTTGGCTCAAGTTTCTCTGTTGCAAAGATGTAAGAGTAGTAATACTTCCAAACTGATAATGTATCTGCAGTATCATATGTATGTTCCTGGCGTCTGGTTCCTAAAATTTGCCCAGTTTTTCTCAGTTGAGTTTAATCAGACAGCTGCAATAGGGAGAATGTCAGTGCTTTAATTCCCATTCTTACAGTTTTAGTAAGTTAGAAACCTGGTGACTTGAATCTTCTGATCCCTCAGAGTCATGGAGCAGGAGAATGCCATGCAGATGTCTCTGATAAGGTTACTTAGACAAGATTTTCTTGGGCTGAAGAGAATTTAAAAGCCTACTTTTAATCCTCGGTGGTATGTAAACTTGTATATCATTACCACTGCTTCATTGTTTAAAATCTATGTTAATACATAATTTATTAATGGTTCCCAGAATGTGGGTTCTGACACTTGCACATACCAAAGTAATTTCCAAAGCCCAGAGTCACAGGTTTACAGTCTGGAGAAAAGTTGCATTTCAGAAACAGATTTGCATTTGAAATTTTGTAATAATTGCTGTCAAGATTTTCATAGTTTTTAATCTTGTTTTTGTTTTCCCTCCTCAGAAGTACCTATGAAACCCAGGCACTTAACTCTCAGCAGTAAGTTCTGCCAGAGAGAGGAAAAACCATAAACAGCAGGGTGCAAAATGCAAAACCTGGACACTTAAAACTCCTCTTCTGCCTAATTCTGAAAAAAAAAATAAAATGAGCAAAAAATATTAAAAGCTGACCATTTTAGATTCAAGTTTATACAGATGGTGCATATCCATGCAAATATATATTTATGTACACACATACATATACACCTATACACACAAAACTACAAAGGCACATCTCAAAAGTTACGCATTTCTTTTCATAGATTCACTATATTTTCAATTTAGCTTTGAATGGTCCCAGTATTGTACTTCTATCTTGCACAATCCTTTCCCTTTGTGAAGTGTACTGAATCTATCCATGACATTTAAGATAGATGAAACCTCTCTGAAAGATGTTCATATTACCTGGCCTTGTGAGGGTCTGATTACTTTGCTATTGGACATCAATGCATTTCTTTCAAGTTTGCTGACATCTCATTAATCGTGAGTAAATTCATGCCAGGTCCTTGCAAGAATTGTAATTGATACCCAGTGGCACCCAACCAGACTCTTAAATTGTTCATCAATAAAGTAACATGTAAATTCTGTCCTTGAGGAGCAATGAATCTGCTTTCTTTGAAATACCATCAGAGAGTCCAAAAAAGCATAGGAAAAAAGGAACAGATGGAGACCTGGATAATAAGAACTAAATAAGAGCACTGTGCTGTACTGTAATACAACTATAACATATGAATCTCTGACCTGGAATCAGCTTCAAGAAGCAATTCCCTTGAACTTTGTCATTAGGAGAGCTTAGTTCTGAAAAGTGAAGGCAAGTGAGAGGAAGGACTCCATTCTGCTACATTTACTGTTGCATTGCTTTCCACATTATTTATTTACTTTTATACTGATATCACATCTATACATTCCCTGTTAAATTCTTGACTGCAACTTAAAATTCTGTAATACAAAGATATATCTTTGGAATTCAGATAGCACTTAATTTTTCATATTTTCTTGTTTTAGCAAAATGCATCTTTTAGCACTGTATGAAGATGTTAATAAAAAAAATCCAATTTTAACTTCTAATATATAATTTTAATAGCGTACAACATACTTGATTTAAAGAAGAAGAAATGCTTCAAAACTGCTTCTAAAGCAAGGAAGATAAAAATTTATATCATTTGGATGTTTTGGAAACTAGATTTTTTAGTAAATAATTTAATTTCTGTCTATGAAAATATTGATTATATTCACTTAATTAACCATAAATACTAATATTTTAATTCTAAAAATTTTGCCTTATTGAATTGTATATGGGTGTGGGTATGGTTTTTAACTACTGTAGAATTTACAAAGTGTAGTTTACAAAGTATGGTTCTAGTGAGCTGGACAGCTATGATTTTAAAGACTTTGAATTAACATCTCTTTTTTTATTAATTTTTTTCTACTGAAAAATCTGAAAAGAGCTGCATAAAATATCGTAAATTCACAACAAAAGCTTTCATGGTTATCCTTTTTAAAGAACTTTGCTTTACTTGTCTAAGAGGAAATGTCCAGACTG
Organism: Pseudopodoces humilis; assembly: GCF_049639895.1. NCBI lineage: Eukaryota > Metazoa > Chordata > Aves > Passeriformes > Paridae > Pseudopodoces > Pseudopodoces humilis. Next base: position 42,137,210 of record NC_142204.1, on the reverse strand, counting down.
TAACCAGATAAATCTTTGTTTTCATTTGCTTATTGTTAAGTCCCCATGAGAGAGGGTTAGTATCAAAAATGACAATACTCTTTGCCCTTACAAAATGAATTTCTGCTGCTGCTTTTGGATTATAGTAATGTCCTCTTTCTTAACTCGATCTAATTGCATCACTGATACAAATGAAATGAAGAATCTTTGATACTTATCTTTATATGTTGCTTCAGTCAAAACTATGATTTTGGAATAAATTAGGTTTTTCTGTTCACAGACAATTAATTATTACGTTTTTAAGGAAGCTACAGAATTAAATAGTTCACATACCATCTAAAGGGACTGAAAACATCTCCCCCTTGTAAGTGGCAGACATTGGTACAGTTATTGCTGCTGTTCATATCCTCATGCTCCCTTCAAACACACAGTGCAGAACAACTCAGGGAATCAGTACAAATGGGAACGTGATTGGCAGGGCAGCAGTCTTGCTGGAAAGGACCTGGGGATTACAGCGAATGCAGGCTGAATTTGTATTCAACAATGCACTTCCACAGCATACAAGCAAAACTTCACACTAAGCTACAACAGAAGCAGCCTGACTGACAGAGACAGGGAAGTTATCATCTCTCTCTGCTCAGAGCTAATAAGGCTGAACACGGAATGTTGAGTCCAGTTTTGAATCCCCAGAGGTCTGTGGGAAAGTGGAGACAAGGCTGCTATTCTGGGTGGGGCATGTGATCTCTGGGAAGGGGTTAAGGTATTATGAGGTTTATTAGCTCAGCAGTGCAGTGTCTAATTGATCATTCAATAGCAGCCTATGGTTATCTGAAGGCTGCTCCAGGGCAGAGGCAGACAGACTCTTCTCAGTTGTCATCGGTAATACTACAACAGGAAAAAGCCACATGGTGTCTCAGGAAGCTTTGACTGGACTTTAAGAGAGCAGTTGTCACTTGTAAGTTAGTGCAGACTGTACTGAGATTTCTCAAAAAGGCTGTGGATCTCCATTCTTGGAGACCTTAGCATTTATCTAGAAAAAGTCATAGCTTACTGGTCTAGGACTAGCTCACTCTAGAACTAGAGACTGTCCTTCACAGATCAGGAGTGTGGACTAGATAGTCCCCAGTGTCTTACTGTGATCTTGCTATGCCAGAAATACCCTCAAGCTTGCAGCTTGCAAGACTAATCTCTTAGTCTGATTCAGCCTCATTGATTATTTTGGATCCCTTCACCAGAGTCATAGAAAACTCCCTCAAATAAGAGTCCCCAAAGAAATCTTCTCTTCAATAGATCTGATTCTGCCTAATAAATTCCACTGTAGAAAACATTGATTCACTATACATGTTATCACTAGATTATTTGATATCTTCAGTTTATCAGTGACTGATTTGAAGTGTCTAGCCCTCTTAATTATTTGGTCTCCTGCCAGACTGCCTCTTGCTGGTGACACAGCTAAGAGGTAACAACTCCTCTGATGTTAATGATCTTATGGAGAAAATTTCTAAAGGGATGTCACATACCACATAGTTCCTGCTCTCTTTCTTCTTTGCTGTTTAAAACAGCCAAACTATTGAAGTGAGGTTCCCAAAACTTTTTACTTCAGGATAAGTTTTATGTATTAAAGTCTGGCATAAAGATCTACGTCACAGTGTACCAGAAAATAATTATTCCATGTCCTAGAATTGCATGTCTCACTGTTCTGGTTCCTTATTCTCATTAAATATAAGGCAAAAAAACCAAACTGGCGTGTGTATGGCATCAGCAAGATTAAATGGGATTAATGACTTTATTTCTAAAAACTCTTGGATAGCCTGCCAAGAAAAAAAAATCTCATCCAAATGTGGTGGCATTATCATTGTGTTGCTCAATTTTGGCTCAAGATCAATAGAATAATTTTTGGACATAACTCTGGACAAAAATACATCCACTTAGTCTAGATGCTTTTCTACTTAGATTATTCTCGAAAATAACACGAATGGGCTTTTACAAAGATTTATGTGGACATATAATCCTTTCTATGAAGAGCATTATTGCCTGTGCAAAATTGTCGTTCACATCTAGCTAAGGCTGGAAAATTACAAAGAACTTCATATAATGTTACATTTGGAAAATGCTCTAAGTGTACCACATTTGAAGATATGTTGGGCTTTTCTATATAATGTAACAGAAATCTCTGCTAAATTATTCTGAACAATGGAAATGATGATGTATAGCAAAAAGTATCCCACCACAGAAAGTGTCTGTCAGAAATTCTGTGACTGATGACACAATATTCTTTGGGAGTAAGAACACAAGGATTTGGTATTTAGAAAGCTTTGCATTTTAATTAGGAAGTCAACATTTAAAAACTATTCCATATAATGAAAAGCATAGTATTCCTCAACGCTCTGGGTCTGGGAATCGGTGCTGGGTTAAACAGCAGAAGAGGAGTGAGAGCCCCTATCATCTGAAAAGAACAAAGACAATGAAAACCATACTTTATTCTCACTGATCTAGCACATGAAGTTATAAATTTACATATTTATATGATTCAAAGAACACATATTGAGATGTGGATCTTGCCTACCCCAGAAAATGAAAATATTTTTTACACAACAGAATATTGATTAGGGTTAAGTGCCTGCATAGTCATTGACAGCTTCTTTTGTGTTCCAGAAAAAGGCTACTAGTATTTTTAAAGTTATTGAACAGTCAATAAATCTATATTAAAAGTATTAATACAGATCTCCTGTTCAGGTTTTTGAAGACTGAAAACTTTATCACAACTGTTTGACTATGAAAAACATCACAGGGAGAGTTTCAAATGTAAAGTTGCACACCTCATCACACCACAATCCCCTTTGATGATAGCAATATCTAATATGAAGATCTTGGATGAAACTGTACATCCATCCTCATAGCTGTTAGCTAACAAAGGAAAGAATCTTTATGAAATAAAGCAGATGTGACTTCTATTTGCTTTCGAGATTTTTTTTTGTGCTAACATTCAGCTGCAGTGAAAACAGTGATCAGAATAACCATCAGGATACAATAGATCCTGTTTCCAAGACCTCAACAAGCAATAAATTCAGATATTGAACCATTCTTTCACATTCATCACACAAAAGAGTTTGAAGCTGCTCAGTATACAGCAGGTCTCATAGTGAGCTGCATGGTATATATGATTTTATTTAGGACTGGTACCATGAGATGATAGTATGGAAAAAACTATGTTCCAGTAGCAAATGTCAGCAAATATGTCACTCCTGACAAATAGCTGAATGGGGGGGAGCTCTTGATGTTCCATGGTTCTCTCACAACCTGTATGAGCGACCACTGTGACCTTCTGAAACTGTATGTTTTCATGCAAAGTGAACAAGAGAAATTTTTGGTAACCTTGGAAATATATATTATTTAAAAAATAATACTGACCTGCAATTCTTGATATATTTGATATCTTGCCTTATCTTTTTACAACTTTGTTCCTTTTGTTCAACATTTTGCTGTTTTTCTGTTAGGAAATTACATGTAGATGCAGAAATCCTTTTTCTTTTCATTTTTCCAAATCCCACTTTCCTCCTTCATCCCAGGAACCTTCAATAGATGCAGATAGATATATCCAGTAAATAGGTAGATCTAACTAGATTATGCAATATTCTGAATACCCTGGTCAGGAATAATAAAGTTCAAATAAATGCAAATATTATGCCTGATATTCTGTTGCTGTGCAAGCTGTTCCAAATCTGAGAGAAACACGGAGAAATTTCACCTGACTGCCTGAGATGAACTTCTGTAGTTTATTCTTGCACTTTTCGTCACAGGCATCAGTGGAGATTTGGGTGTGAAAAACTGCTCAGCTATGCAAGCATCATGTGTGTTTGAGGGGAACATACTGAAACATATATCAGCTAAAAAAGTAAAAACCTAACTAAAAATATTCTTGTTTAACAGTTTTTCAACTGCTTTTATAAAAACAAATGAAAGCTGAAGTGTTTGTATTGAGTAAATATTTTTCTTTTAAGAATAATTCCAGAGATGGTCAGTTTGAAATAGAACTTTTTATGATTTCTTTTAAAAGGCAGTGACATCAAAACACACAGCTGAGAGATTTCTTTGCACAATTGCACTCTACCTGCAGGGAGAGATCTTTATGTGAAATAATAACAGCTAGAAGAATATTTTTTACCACAAAAAATGCATACAAATAATTTTTCTCATAGTTCTACAGATCAGTAATATCTTAGAAGCAGAAGTACTGCAATAGTAAACTGATGAGAAGCTAATTTTATCATATCGGGATCAAATTTTTCAGAAATAATTATAGATTTCTAGGATCTTATTAAGTTCTTATTGAAGTTTACATATTGGACTCCAAAGATTTATTTATTGTTTGATTCAGGTTCCTGAAATAAATTAATACACTGCATGCAGCACATAATATATGCAGTAGTTTTATTCATAATAACTATAAATGTAATACATTGAGCAACATAATACATTCTCATGGTATGAGAAAACCTGGCTCCATCCTCTTGACACCTTCCCTTCAGCTGCTGATAAACATTGGTGTGGTCACCCCTCAGTCATCTCTTCTGGAGGCTGAACAGGCACAGCTCCCTCAGCCTTTCCCCATAAGAGAGATGCTCCATTCCCCTGATCATCTCTGTCACCCTCTGTGGGACCCACTCCAGGAGCTCCATGTCTCTCTTGCACTCAGGAGCCCAGAACTGGACACAGCACTCCAGACGTGCCTCCCCAGGGCTGAGTGGAGGGGCAGGATCACCTCCTGTGCCCTGCTGGCAATGCTCTTCCTAATGCAGCCCAAGATCCCACTGGCCTTCCTGGCCACAAGGGCACTGCTGGCTCATGGACAGCTTCTTGTCCACCAGGATCCCCAGGTCCTTCTCCACAGAGCTGCTGCCCCAGGCCTGTGCTGATGCAGGGATTTTTTTTTTCCCCAGGTGCAGCATCCTGCATTTGTTTTTGCTGAATTTCAGACAATTCCTCCCTACCTATCTCCCCAACTTGTTGAGGTCTTTCTGCAGGGCTGCACAGCCCTCTGTTTCCCGGTTTGTGCCATCAGTGAAATTACTGTTCTCCCATCTTTTTCCCATTTTAGAAGGCAATCACATTGGTTAAGCACATTTTCCCCTTCACAAAAATATATGTAATAATGTAAATATATTTACTTTGTGTATGCTTAGAAATGTATTCTTAAATTTATATGCATATGAATTGTATATAAATATTTGAATCTTGCAATGGATGTTAGTTAGCATTTTAGGAATAGATATTGTTTCTGCTTTTCAAGATGATCTGTAAGTGGAAAGTAAAATATCATGTATTTGACACACAAAGAATGCCAAAGCAAGTGAAATGCAACACTACGTAACTTCAGTTGTATTAGTTGTGATTATTATACTCATTATATTTTATTCCAAACTGCAGGAAAAAATAAAGTGTTAAATAAGGTGATTGGAATAAAACAATTAAATTGGTTTCTACTAAGAGAATTAATACTAAAGAAAAAAAAAAAAGACATCAAATAGGAACCCTCAATATTTAAAATTAATTAGCTTACATTTTTTCACCTGCTTATCTTATAGGCATGAATAGATTGCATGTTAACATTACTGAAAAAGGTGCCTGATGTGGTTACTTTAAGAAATTAAAAACACAAAAGATAATAATAACATGCAGAATTTCGTTCCATAGGAAAAAAATTCAATAAATAATTCAGGCCTTAAGAAGAAATTGCAGACACAGAAAATTTTCTGTATTTCATCAGTCCCTGATGAAGACCAAGTGCAATTCAGAAGACCATTTCTAATCAGTAGGCATTTTAAGACATGCTTAATGTTGCTATCGGTAACTAATATGACATGACTTTCCAAAAAAAAATTATAACTCAGCAGAGTTACTCATACAAAGCAACACTCAGGGCAAAATTGAATACTGTTAATGGATTATATTTGTTTATTTGTTTGCTTATGCATTTTTTTATTTTGGCAACTAATCTTTAAATACAGTACTTCATAATAATCTAGCTACATATTTTAATTAGTTCAGATTGTTTTGAAATTTTATCATATATTTGTTATGCAGATATGGAATTCCATTTTGCATATGTGCAGATGTATCTTCCTGAAATTATATGATGAAATTTTATACTGAAAAGAGGACATCAGAACTGATGTTCATAATCAATTTTTATATCACTAACAGAGAAAATATCAAAAAGATAGAATTCAATTGATCATTTAAATTATAAAGCCCAAGCTTTTTTAATTCTGACATGCAAGAACTGAATTTTTCTGATGTTTCTTACATTCTTCATACAATAGGATAAAATATGCAAGTATCCAGTGCTAAATTTCAACTTTAATGTTTCGGTGCATTGTTCTGATAGGCCAATGCATTAATATCTCCCATTGTATTCATGTATTAATATTTTAAGCCTGTCACATTCATTATCAACTGAAATATTAAATTGCCAAGAATCAATATGAAAATCAGATTTTTACTATATTTAGATTATAAAGGAATAATAAAATATTTAGAGATCCTTTATTTTGTGCAATCTGCAAAGTGATTGTTAGCCATCAAATCCCATCCTACATTTTATATATCACATAAAGGTAAGTTTGAGAACATTATTAGGCTTTCAAATCTAACTTAAGAAGCTCTGATAATGCAGGATTAAAGCTGACAGAAGATTGGTTTTAATTCTCATATTCCTTTTTAGAAAACAAAATGTTTTTTTTTCCTAAAAGTCTTATAGCTTATTCAATGAGCTAACAATACTTGAAATAATGAGCAACTATTGAATATGTTATTTTTCTCTTCAGTGCATGGTTCTGTGTCATATTTATTGCATACCATACAAATCCCTTCCTCAAGAAAAAAATATCAATTTTCTTGTAGCCACAGGGTTTTCGACACTGTACTATCTCAATTCTCCATAGGCAGTTATAAGTTTATTTCAGCAATATAGCTGTGAGTTAAAGTTACATGAAAGGTTTCCTCAGTATAAGAATATCCAGTTTCATCTCCCCACATAGTAGATCATGTTGTTGACCCTTGTCTGCCAAAACATATTTGATTAACATTAAGTTTGATGACAACAGTGGGTGTAAAGCAGTTCCACTGTCTGATTGAGACAGATACCTTACCCAGGCATGTCTTTGTAAATCTTCATGAAGCCACTGATAACATGACCTTTATAGCATTTAGTAAGACCTTTAAATTTCATGTCAACAGTCCTGTGCTTTGGGTAACTTCTTCAATGTAAATATATTTGCTCCAACACCTCTCCATCAAATGTTCTATAAATCTTTCAGTTTAGCAGTTTAATTAACGCTAGAATTGCACAGAATTAATGTAACATTTTGCATATTCTGCCTCATAAGAATAAGTTGGTTTGGCATCTGCAACATTGTATGAATGAAAAATAAAGATATGCTGAGGTGGTTTCTGCTATGATGTATTCCTCAGAGCAGCGGTCCCATCTACCCACCTACCTGTACTGTTGCATTGCTGTGCAGCATACAACATTAGGCAAAAGCAAGTACACTGGCACTGAAAAGCTGGCACTGAACCTGCTTCCCCTAAAACTTTCTGAAGTAGGCATTGAAGGAATGGATTAGATAGCAGTTAAAATACAAGGAACAAAGGCAGTGTAAACTTGAATTATAAAAGATAGTGTAATTCTCCGGCCTTTGCCAATTTGGTTTCTATTTAGAGATCTGTAGAAAGAAACTGGTTTTGCCTCATCAGACTTGGATTTAACATAACTAAAATGTAAAACAAGTGAGGACACCTAGAAGCACAAGGCCTTTGTGTGTGATACGGTATCTATTTCTTCTCTTCTTTGTTTCAAAGGATAAGCCTCAGCCTGACAAGACTAATTTATCTATCTGGTATCTATCATTCTGAGTACCCTTCAGATTTATAAATAAAAAATTATATGTAAGATTTTCTGTTTTAAAATGCTGATCTATTTTGGCTGTAGAAATTATTTATGAACTAATTTGTTTCATTAAAAAGTAAATGCAAGATTTTCTGATTTTCTGGGGGAAAATAAAAACCAGCCATAAACCCCTTATTCGTCTTTCTAAAGTTACTTTTGATCCAAATCAAGTAGAAGAAGCTGCAAAATTTCTGTTTGGATTGTGTATATCAGTTTATGCTTTTTGTGATATTTTAGGTACTATGCATCCATACTGCTTTCTGCAGAAGAAAAAAAAAAAAGAAAAAGAGGAAAAAAAAAAACCAAAGCAAGATCATGTTACTATTTTGAAAATATTAGAAAAAGTTTCAATTGAGTCATATTATGCTGAGTTTTTGACTCAGAGAGAGAATGATGACAAATTTTATTATTTTTTTAGGTAAATAGTGCATCCTGTAGAAAGTTAAATGAGAAATTCTGTTCCATTATAATTCATAATATGCAGCAGTAAGTTTACCAGACTGTGATTTCTGGTATAGAAACCAAGATAACAGACTAAAAAATAAGATCAAAAATATCATCTGCCATTGCACAGAAAATTATATCACAGCCACCAGTGGTATGTAACACATGTAAAGAAAAATATTGACATGTTTCACCCTGTTCAAAGATCAAAACAAAATTTAATTTGGATCACAAGGACTTTGTATTTGAATATCAGTTTCCTTCTATATATCATATACCATAGATTTAAATGCCCTTCAAAGAATCAGAGAATCACAGATTCAATTAGGGAGAGTTCAAGTCCAATCTATGACCAAATACCACCATATCAACTAGACTATGACATTAAGTGCCATGTCCAGTCTTTCCTTAAACATCTCCTGGGATGGTGCCTCCACTACTTCCCTGGACAACCCATTACAATGTCTACTCACACTTTCTGCGAAGAAATTCCTCCTAATGTCCCATCTTACCCTCCCCAGGTGCAGGAATGTCTTCTCATCCTATAGCTGGTTTCATGTGACAAGTAGGTGAAACCCACCTGGCTGCAACTTCCTTTCAGGTAATTTTAGAAAGTAGCAACCCCAGCTGCCTCAGCCACCTCTCACAGGACTTGTGCTCCAGAGCCTTCACCAGCTCCATTGCCCTCCTCTGGATTCCCTAAATGCCCTTCCTGAATTGAGGGGCCCAGAACTGAACTCAGCACTTGAGGTGTGGCCTCACCAGTGCCGAGTAAAGAAGAACAATCTCTTCCCTGGTCCTGCTGGCCTCGCTATTGCTGATACAGGGCAGGATGCCACTGGCCTTCTTGACTGTCTGGGCACATGCTGACTCCTGTTTAGCCACTGTCAACCAGCACCCCCAGATCCTTCTCTGTCAAGCAGCTTTCCAAGCCCTTAGCTTGTAGTACTGCATGATACTGTTGTGGCCAAAGTGTAGGACCTGGCATTTGGTCTTGTTAAATCTCATGCCATTGGTGTCAGCCTTTATTTGATAATGCACATGTATATACAAGGAAAATACACAGTATAAAGTTACATTGTTAAATATTTTAATTTAAATTAAATACACGGAAATTATATGTGAATCAGGATGCAAAAAGATACAATGAAATCTCATGTACTAATACTCAATGTACAGTCTTAGAATCACAGATGAAAAATATCTCCAAGATCATGAAGTTCAACCTTCAACTAAATACCACCATACCAGTCATGAAACAAGGTACTGTTTCCCCAGAACTGCTAAAGTATTAACATCAAAAAGTGTTATAAAAGTATTTCCTTTGTACTTATTAATAGATAGGTGGCTTCACAGCCAAGACTCAATGTGTTCATAACAAAATCTGACTTGCGAGTCACAGGACTTTTGGGGTATATTACAGTGTCACATTTTGTTTCCTCTTGTCACTGCCCACATTGTGTGCACCCAAGATTGTTCCTGGGATGTCTTTAGAATACCTGAAAGTATTACTAAGATGAAAACCTATGAGCAGTCCAGTGCTCACCTCACCTAGCAATACAAATCTGTCACCTGCTCCAGCTCCCCAAATCTCCAGCTTGGCAGAAGGATCATATGGAGATGCTCTGCATTCAACACAAGTTCTAAGCATCACAATCTGTCTAATGGGATGTGGCAAGGAAATGTCATGGTGAGGGAATGCAACACAGGTTTGCTGAAGCACATGAGGACTTCAGAGACTAAAGACAGAAATAATGAACCAAGTGCTGCAGTTATGCATATAAAGAGTAAGAACTGAGTCACTGTTTCTTTTCCTATGTAAAATTTTATTTAAATAAATATGGTTCTGTCCTTTTGGTCTGTTTCATTTTTCCTTTTGGCTGATTTAAATTTTCTGGTGGGTTTTAGGATAATTAAGCGTTTTTCAAATCTTTGTGTATAATAAAAACATATTTGAATTTTTCCTTCTCACATGTGAAACAGTCATTCTTTGTAACAGCTGGTTTATGAAGGAGATATTTTCTGAACATCTTTTTGCTAATAACTCTTAATCTATGCTTCTACTTTGTGTTTTCTACAGTGCTCAGAGAATACCTCTTTAGGAATTCTTTGTAAGGGAGCAAAAACTCCATTACCAGTTTTTCGTAACCACAGCAACCTCAAGTTTCCTTTGCTAACCACTCAGGTCAAAGGGCACATCTACCTCCTAACTAAAAACTTTATTATTTTTTTTCTCTGTCTCTCTCCCTTTTTGATACTTCTCAGAAAGCCCATGTGGTAGTTTTGGCAGTGTGAAGTGTCAGATTGGAAAGCTGTGAACTTGCTCCCTGGTGAAATTAAAGCCAATATTCAGCTCTGTGAATTCTTGTATTTTCCAGTTTTAGAAAGGTAGTACCCTTACCTTGAGCTCTTTTGCTTTCCTACACAGTGTTTCATGCTGTTCACATTTGAAAGGATACTTCAAGTAGTTCAGAGCTTAAAATTTAATGCATGTTTAAAACAGTTGCAATCTTGAAGCTAACGGTCAGGGTATTCACAGTATATTAAGTGACTGAAAAAAAAATCCAGTAGCATAACACAAAAGGAGGCCTGTAAAGAAGTAGATACTGTTAGTGTGTTTTTTCTAAGAGTGTGTGAACTTCTTCAAAGTCTAGGTGACACGGATTAGTACTGAACATATTTTCTCCTTTGCTTCACCTGAGCTGAATATAACCTTATAAACTCTGAGACCATTTAACTCCAGATACATATATAAAGATCTGATTAAAGCAAAAATGTGTCCTGTCCCTATAACATTTCTGTCTATGGAGTCCTGCATAATAAACTGAAATGGGTGACTGGTGAGGCTTCATAGATGAGGGAAAGCCTGTGGATGTTCTCTACCATTTTGCTACGCCTTTGACACTGCTTCCCACATCCATTCTCATGGAGAAGCTGGCTGCTCATGGCCTGGACAGGTGCACTCTTTAACAGGTTAGAAACTGGTTGGATGAAACTGGCCCAGAGACTGCTGGTGAACAGAGTTAAATTCAGCAGGGACTGCTCCCTCATGGAGTGCCCCAAAGCTCAGTGTTTGGGTCAGCTCCATTTAACATCTTTATTAATGAGCAGGGTGAGAGGATTACACTCTCAGTAATTTCACAGTCAACATCAAGTTCAGTGGGAGTGTTGATTTGCTGGAAGGCAGGAAGCCCCTGAATCGTTGAGCTGAATTTGATTCTGTGAGGTTCACCAGGGCCAAGTGCCAGGTCCTGCTCTTGGGTCACAGTAACCCCAGCAGGTTGGGGCAGGGTGGCTGGAAAGCCGCTCTGTGGGAAAGTACCTGGGGGTGCTGGTCAGTATGTGCCGTCATATGCCCAGGTGGTCAAAAAGGCCAACAGCATCTAGGCTTTAATCAGAAATACTGAGGCCAGCAGAACCAGGGTAGTGATTATCCCCCTCTACTGTGCATTGGTGAGGCCACACTTTGAATCCTGGGTTTAGTTTAGGGTTTCTCACTACAAGGGCATTTTGGTGTTGGAGCAAGTCAAGAGCAACAAAGCTGGTGAAGGTTCTGGAGCACGAGCCCTATGAGGGGCAGCTGAGGGAGCTGAAGTTGTTTAGCTTGGAAAAGGAGACTCAGGGGAGACCTTACTGCTCTCTACCACTGCCTGAAAGGTGGTTGGGGTGAGGTGGAGGTTTAGCTTCTTCTCCCAGGAAAACACTGACAGAATGGGGAAATTACATCAGTTTGGACCAGGAGAGGTTTAAATAGGATATTATGGAAAAAATTTCTATGAAAAGCGTTGCCAAGCATTGGAACAATCTGCCCCTGAAAGTGATGGACTCACCACCTGGAAGTGTTCATAAAACATATAGATGTTACATTTGTGGACATGATTTGGTGGTGAACACTGCGGGACTATGTTGTATTTGATGGTCTTTGAGCTCTTTTCCAACTTTAACAGTTCTATGAAATAGAGGGCAGAAAGATGACAGGATAGACATTGTTCCCTGTCTGGAAAGGTGGAAGACAGCTTAGATTAACCCTATTTCCTTTTTGTAGAGCTGAAGAATAGTCCTTGTTAAAGAATGAAAAAGTCAAGGAGATTGGGACATATCTTCTTGGGAAATGTGCACATCAGTAGAGAAGTTTTGACAGCTAGCTTTGGAGGCAGGAGTGAACACAAGAAATACACTTTCTCCTCACCCAAACATCTTTACCTTTCCCTTTCCACATGTAAATATCCCATAACATGTAGTCTTTGGTCCTCAAATACTCCACTCTGCTTCTCTCAGCAAGCTCTGTGGCCCTTGGCAATGCTCCTTTTCTGTGGGGTGACACAGAGAGTGTCCCCACTGACTCCTGCTGCTGGATGACTCCTGTCCCATGTGACCTGCCCACCCTTACCACAGAGCTGGGGCTGGGGTTGTGTCTCCTTTTCCTGGCTGAGGTATCGGGGATTTGCTGCCCACCATCATGCCTCTGTGATGGTTCATGTTTATAAAGAGGAGTCTTTAACCATCTAACATAACAGGATTCATTTCACATTATTTCTTCTTTATAGAAGGAAATTAAAATGTATGTTAGTAAAATGAGTTCTATATATGAGTGTTTTGGAGCAGGCTGCATATCATCTATCTATTTACATAAAGTATGCATCTAAATCTGATCTAGTCACTCCTGCCTGAACACTGTGGAAGAATAGAAGCTCCATTCGAACCAAACTCACCTGCACAGCCAAGACAGCCAAGAGCCCATCTCTGTGTCACTTTAAAAAGTTCTGTTCTAAATAGAAGTCTATTAATCACTACTCCACATTAGTATAATTTTGTTCATTTACAAACACAAGTTTTTTCAAGTTATTATTTAAGGGAATATTTCTTCAGTTTGTTTTGCTCAATTTCCCTGGTCCCTGCTAGCAGGCTTCAAAGGAAGAGTCAAATTCACACAACAAAAAAGCTGTCAGGAATGACACTGTTGTCATACACTGGAATTTTTCTTGTTATATACTTGAGAACTGTCCAGAAGCACATAAATTAGATGCCACTGCAAGTGCCTCTTTCACCAGTATTTAACTACTGAATAATTCTGCTTATTGTACAAGAATACACCATTCTACAACAGGAGTAACACAGTAGGGAATTTATTCATGGATGGATGAGTTTTAAAAAAAAAAACATAAAAATATGATAGTAATAAAGTCTGTTAACTTTTTTCCTTACCTTTTGTTTAAAATTAAGGGATATATCAAAAGATGGGACACAAACCAATTTCTTTTATGGCTTATACTATGCTTTTTAAAATATATTATCCTGGAAACATAACCATTGATTTTGCTGTTATTTTATATACAAAACTATATTCAGTTTTGCTGTGTTACTGAACAGTATTTCTCTTTTTTCATTGACATGTGAGAGCATGTAGAGTCTGTATTTGTTAAATAAAAAAAGTGGAAGGCAAACATTGCATAAAGCATACTGATAGTGATAGGAGATTTTTTTTTAATCAAGTCTTGAAATTGCATGACTATCCAAATAATGATAAGAACTTGCTTACTTTAATTTAAATTTATTCAGAGATTTTAAGATTTGGCCTTCACATTAGATAGAAACCCAAAAAATTATTTACCCTGCAGTCCTATTTGAAACAAATTATTCTACTTTGTCTCACAAGTAACATCAGGAAGAGCAGATGGACCAGCTTTGGGATGATGGAGGTGTCAGTGAAATGAAAGGTAATTAAGGAAATACACTGGTTAAAGAAGGCTATGCAAGTCAGGAAATATTCTATCATAAAGTAAAAGTCAAATTATTGTCAATCTGATAAAAATATATGTATTCAATACTTAATATTCAGAGAAGGTATATTATAATAATCTTTTTCTGTCCATTTCTTTTGATTTTATGCAATAATTATTTAAAGTATGAATGATGAATTCACCTTCAGTGTTCCATGTAGTACAGTGTAAAAGACCAAAATATCAAAAGTCTCTAGTTTTCTTCAAAGCAGTTTGTTCCTGCTTATCTACCACCATCTGTAGATGGCTAGTGACTATCACTATCTGTCCTGCAGCACTAATTATGATCATTAGAGGTGTGTGTGCCAGAGTTAAATGTTGATTTCAGTTTTAAAGCTGTCTGTTCATCTGCATGGTTAATGTCACAGCTTTGCAGACATTTAGGCAAATTCCGCTGACACCCAAGGTTCACTGCAGCACACCTGCAATGGGGTTGCACTCAGACTTACCAAAAGTGAATATTCTAATCAAAACTGGTTAATTAGTTTCAGCCTGTACTCAGTGGGAGATCACCACTCTAAAAAAGTAATTTTCCCAGCTATTTTGGATGACCCAGCTTTATGAAGTGGGCTTTTTTGTTGTTGTTTTAATTTTTTTATTTGCCATTCTCTCCTTTGTCTCTGTTCTGCTGTTCCCTGCAGTTTTCTCACATGGACCAGCCTCAGCACCCTGGGGCAAATGATGTCTCTGGACACACCAGATCCTCTGTCTCCTAGAATTTTGCTGTATTGTAGCATATTTTGTACAACTGATTATCAGTCTGGACAGACTTTTAGTTTATTAATATTCCTTTATCCGTACCCATGCAAACATTAGCAACAGTAGCAATTAGTAGGAAAAGTGTGTATTTCATGCTCTATATCTTTAAAGATCATATGCACACATTACTAGTTCTGTGCATCTTCCTACTTGCAATAGTAGGTGGTGTTTGAGTAGAAGTGTTTGAGAACATTTCTACAGATTTTTGATGGGCTAGAGACATCGTGCTTTTTAGTCTATTTTCTGTCAGATTGTCAATCACACTCCCAGCTTCTTCGTTATGTCACTTGCACAGCTCCATTAATTGGATTTCTTATTTTTCCAGCTTTCATATCACTGCTTTAGCTTATACTTATCTCTTCCTGCCAGCTACAGAGGGAGCTGGATGACTGCTTCGAACTAGATACTTAGCTTCTAAGCAGCTAAACTTGGAAGATACTTCCCACTCCAAATACTTTCAATTCCCAAATAGAGACTCTAAGGAAGGATTGAGTTTTGGAAAAGAGGGAGCTTCCATCTTCTGAATAGGAGGCCAAGTTAAATTAAACTCTCAGAAGCTCAAGTATTCAGCTACCGAATGTTTTTTGACAGCATTGATTAATGAAATACAGATTCAAAGAGATTCTTTGTACATAAAAGAGACTACTTTTTTAGCCGATGCTATCTTTAAAACTGAGAGAAAATTTCAACACGCCTTTTGTAAGCTGACATGTTCTGCAATTTATTTTGCAAATAGAGAACCTCCCTCTTCCCAAAATGACTAAGACCTTATGAAGCCATTGTTAGCTTAGATGCATGTTTGTATACGTCTGGGAAAGCAGAGTTTCAAACACAAGTGTGTGTTGTCAGGATATTATCTGTTACTCTCTGTTATGTTGGGGGATTAATTGTATCCTCTACAAAGGTCAATGTAGCAGGCAAAGATTGTGAAGAAACTGCTTTAGAGATGGGTATCTCCTGGATAAATTAACTGGTGCTTTATCTTGATTCTGGTTTATTCTATATTCCAAAGAAGTTTAAGTAGGTGAGTACCACATCCAATAAATACAGATTACTGAGCTTTCATTGAAAACTGATCTTCTCCACTAGGGAAATCTATGGTAGACTTGTTCCTTAAACACAACGAAAATGTTTCACTTCACAGTGCAGACAAATGGGGCCTAGGTCTGGTACTTCATCAAATTGGACAACTTATGCAGTGAAACAACTCATACTCTTAAAACACTGATCATGCTTTTCTCTTTTTAGTTTAAACAAATTATTGAATCATTCTTATTTTGTTGGGTCTGTTTCCTTCAAAAAAGCATGCATAGAATTATGATCTCTAAATCCTATATAACTAAAGCCAGAAAGGAGGGAATTCTTTTCTAAAATCAATTAAATATATTTTCTTATTCAAACCCTTTGGCACAATGATGCCAAGACACGAATTCTTGCATGGAGTAGTACTCATATTATGAAGAATAACGTGTGGATGTTTGGTGGGGTTTTATATTGTTGCTGTTCAGGTGTGTTTTTTTGTTTGTTTAGATTTTTTATTTATCTTCTGTAGAATTTTACTTGTCAAATTCAAGTTTAATAAAGATATTTTCAACCACCAAGACTAGTCACAGTATACTATTAACAGTTATTTTTGCTTTTATTGCTGTGGACGAAAGGTGAAAAAAGGAAGAACTCTAGCCCGCTCCAGAATACTGCTATAAGGAAAAAACAGCAATCACACTTGAACACAGGGTGACTGCAAAATCAAATTCTAAGCATGTCGTTGTGACTATTGGACAAGAAATGTGCTGTATTTGTCACTGGTCAAAAGGTAGATAGGATGTCTTCCTAGGTAGGAGGACAGAAACCACCATGAAAACCAATTCTGACAGATAGAGGAAAATAAGCTATTCTCTGCTACTGTGTCTCTGAACAATATTGAAGAAGAGGAGAACTGCAACACTGATCCTTTTTTGCTCAATTTATGACTTCATAAAACATAGGTGCAACTGAGTTAGCAAGCCATACACTTCCCATTGAAGGTCTATTAGCTTTTACTCATAATGTAATTGGGATCATTAATATTAAAGGACTTGTGAAAAAAAAAAATCCATCTTAGATTATGGTAGTATAAATAAAGAATCTTGTTTCAAATTATTACAAAGCCAAAAGTAGAGCTTAGTGAACCAGCTCCCTAAACCAACTTTTTTCATTGACAACCTCGAAGAAAAAGGTTTATTATTATTTCAAGGGACATTTCATAAGATCAAAGAAAATTGTATATATCAGAAAGGATATATTTGAGAGTGTAGGATTTAGAACTTAAAACTGTGTTAAGAAATCCAGTAACAAAAATCAGTCAGTTCTACTCCAAATCCATGACATCAGCGAGGCACAGTAATGAATACAGATTGATGCCTCAGTATGTCCTCAAAAAAAATGGTTTATGCCCCTGGAGCAGGAAGCCTGAGTCAAAATTCCTGGAAAACATTGAGGTTACATCTGAGAAAACAGAGAGGTTAGGGGAATGATATCAAAAGCAAGATGAAAATATCCAAGAAATAAATGAAAGCTGAGGAACACATTCTCACAGTGTAGCAAAAAAAATAAGTAAAACAAGAAAGATGTACAGAAAAAAACTCTTTAAGACAAATAAAAACATTTAAAAATACAAAACCCAGAATGATGAAAGATTAGTAAAAAGTTGAATGTTTCCTTAGGCAACAGAAGATGGAAACCTTTTTTCTCAACAAAATTTCATCACAGTATGATAAAACACTAATTACGTTGCATGAATTAAAGAAATTTTTTTAAAAAAATATTCTGTAAAAAAATTGAGAAAATAGACTCTGAAAAAACTTGAAGACTGGATATATTTTGAATTAAAGCTAGGTATAACACCTTCATGTGATCTTATCGAGAAAAACCTCATATTAAAGCAATATTAATTAAGAAAAAAAGATAAAGTCATCAGCAACTTTCCAGCTATTGTCTGATCATACTTCCCAGTGTTTCCCAGTTATTTGAGAGAATTCAAATGGGTGACATACTCACATCAATTGGTATTCATCTGGGTGTTGGTTCTGATAGGATTTATTCAGTTTTGCTCTTTTGAGTGTCTTCGTCATTTTGAAATTCTAATTTAACATCTATAAATGCTGTAGAGAACAGAACACTACTACCTGAATTAATTAGCTGAGTCTTACTAATGTTTGTTATTCTTTTGACCTCAGAACTATGGGTCCGTTAGAGCTGTACATCAACAAGAGAAATGAAACTTATTTTCTATCAGGGTGAAAATGTTATTAGGTATAAGTGCCTTCCTGTAGAAACATAATAGCAAGTGAACTCCAGCTTCTTTCCTATTGATCTCTTTGAATGAAATGTATGCCAAAAATGCTCTCAAGTGTTCTATCAGACCGTGCTACTCAGAGGTTGTATGTCTATGAAACAGGAATGTTATGTACTGTAACATAACCACTGCAGTAGGCCTGTAGCAGGTACATATATCTATCTGAGTATACATCTATATGAAAATTGTCTAAAAATGCATGCTTTTAATGATAGAAAAATTTTTAAAAAATCAGCAAGGAAGATATTCAATGTGATAAGTTAGATAGCCCAGCAGTGTTTTTGAAGAAGACATCTAAATTCAACCAAAGTCACATGTTTGTCTGGAGCTTACCCTTGGTCTTTCACTGAATCAAGCTCAAAGTGAACCAGGAAGGGTGTTTTCCAGACCCTATACAACATGTTTTACATGAGCAGTCATGAGAGTGTTCAGGATTATGGAGAAATTTGGCAAAAGTCTGGCCAAAAGTAGTTGAAGTTTATCTACAGTCTCAGAATAATATATTTATCAAAGCACAATGAATTTGTTTGGCGTTTTTTTCTGGATTTCCAACAGGTTGTTGTGACAAGATCTGACTAATTTTGTTTCTGTGGATATAAATCTGACACTTGGAAAGGATGTTACTAAGAATAAAACATCCTGTTTCAATAAATTTTCCTTTAGATTAGTCTGATACTTCATAGAATAATCTGAGTTGGAAGGGACCCAGAAGGATCTTCGAGTCCAGCTCTTAAGAGAATGGCCCATATAGGGATCAAAGCCATGACCTTGGTGTTAGCACCATGCTCTGACCAGCTGAGCTCACCTCAGGGCCACTTGAGACTTGTAGTATTTGACAGGTTATGGAGCCCTGACAGTTCAGCAATGAGAAAAGAACTATATTTTCAGGATAATTAAACTAAGTTAAAAAATATAATTGCACATCATGTAAGCTCTTTAAGACCTTTTTTCCTCTTCTACTTTTGCTTTGTTACATTGATCTGAAGTATGACAGAGATTTTTCTAATTCAGAAATAAAATATATGAAGTATTTTATCAGCCTACATTGTAGTGACTGAATAAGTTTCCACCTTAACTCTGGCATTGTCATCTCAAGGTCAGGTAAAGAAGGAACAAACCATTAGTTATAATGTCTCAGGTCAAGTCATCTGATAGAAAACCTTTCATGGATTTCTGATCAGAAACCTAATGTACATAAAATGTATGATTTACATCTCAAAATGTATGATCTTTCCACGAGAAGAAAGCTGTTTTTTGAGCTGAAGAGTTTAGAACAGGAGATTAAAATGATACTTTCATGTGATAAAAATGATGCTCAACTCATGTCAAACAACATGTAGGGTAAAATTATGACATACTTGACGCATCCAGACACATATTTGCTCTTAAAGTTACATATGGTTAAGTATGGAAAATGGAGATTTTCCAGAAAAATAGGTATCTTTTTTCCTTATTGAACTCCAATGAATATAGGTTTGCCTCTTATGGAGTTCTTTTATTGGTAGGTAATTATGTCTTGTTTAAGCATAAATTATAACACTGTCATGATCATTAGCTTCATTTTCCTATCCTCTATTTCATGTGGTTATTAATACTTAAAGCTTCATTCCTTCTTTTTTCTTTTTTTTTTTTTTTTTAAAAAATTTATTTAAAATCTGCCCTTTAAATTGTTGGGATTTTCTCAATAAGACTGGTAATAATATTATTCATTTTATATTCCTGTGTTTTTCTTGTGTATATAATACCTGCACTTAGATTCTTTTCCTCTTTAAGAAATATCTAATGGTGAATCTTGTAGGATAGTTTGCTCTTACCGTCTTCATTTAAAATGTGGGAAAAAAGCCCCAGGGACCCAAACTTTATGCACGGCTTGGGAGAGAGATAGAGCCTTCTACTGACATAGCATCTAACAGGCCAGACAAAAACTATAAACCCTTTCACAGGAGCCTGAGTACAGCAGGCAGGAAGGGGGACACAGCCTCATTGAGCTGCAGGCCCATTGGGCATGTGTTTGTATCTGTTGTGCTTCAGGAGTGCAGCGTTGGCTTCCCAGCTTGACCAGACTGCACATCTCCATGGCACAGCTCACTGCTCAATGCAATCATGACTCTCTTTTCACCTGGGCAGGAGAAGAGGAATAGACACTGAGCCTTTTTCTCAGAGTATGAAATTATTTGAATTCTTCCCTCTTGGTTTTGTTGCTGGTATTCTTACTCTTGTCGTCAGCTGTGCTTTGTGATCATTTCATATTTTCAAAATATTTTCATAAGCACAGAAGCTAGAGATAAAAGAGCTATTTCTTTATCATAATCACTAAAGCTGTTTCTGTTAGGAGCTAATTTAGACATGAATGAACAGAACACCTTCTAAAAGAGGAGCTGTTATTACAGTGTGACCTAATTTAATCTGAAGTTTGTATTTTTTTGTGTTGATGTCTTCTAGCAAATCTTGAAGACATTAATTAAATTAATTAAAATTTCCTCATGTTAATCTGAACATAAAATATTTTATTAACTACTTATTATCATTCTTCTGCATTGATTTACTAATATCTCAAAGACTGCAATAAAATCTGATAATTTAACTTAAAATCTTAAGACAAAAATAAATAATTCTTTGGTTGATGATCAGGGGACAATCTGAACATAGATGTGTTGCAGGTATTCTTATATGGAAGAAATGAGAAGCCACACCAGACAGAATGATATTCAAAGAATGAAGTGAAATAGAATATGTCAAAAGTTTACTGTGAAAAAAACATATGCACTTTTCATATACCCAAAACAACACAACATCCACATCACATTTGAAGTTAGAATAGCACCAGTATCCCTGTTGAGAAGAACATATTGAAACATAGTTTGTAGAATCCCATCAAGAATTAAAACTATTATATTGAATCAAGCAAAAGAAGCTAATTTGGAAAATAATGTTCTATTCTCTAGCTGTTATTTCAATAATTAAATAATCAAAGTGCCTATATAAAAGCTCATACCATGTAATTAAGCTGGTATTTAGAATAATGTGATCACAGGAAATTTTCTGGCATTACCACATTAAGCAAACAGTACACTTGCTTCCACCATGCAAGGCTACAGCAGAGTTTGGGCTTTGGTGACCCTGGGAAAGAGCCAGGGCTCTGCGTAGCTGCCAGGCTTGCAGAGTGTAGGCTTTAAAGAGGAGTGGAGACCAAGGAACCAGATTGTTTGGGGGAGGGTCTTCTCCTTCCCCACTGAAGCTGTATCTGATGCATTTATAAACACTCATGTCATCACTTGTGTCAGCTTTTTCCCAGCTTAATGATCAGCCTTCTTATAAAGACCATCTTCTCAAACAGAAATATGCAAAAAATCTTAAAAACAACTGCCCTCTCTTGTGACACCTGTGGGCCTCTGTGAGCAGTGTGTGCGAATAAAAACCCACTGCTTTCTTTAGAAGACACCCATACTCTATGGAAAGAAATCATATCTGTCTGAAACCACTAAAGGAAGACTTTACCTCATCACTACTGATGATGTCATATAGCAATAACTGTTTGTCCTGGGAGATTGAGATATTCCAGGACATTTATGCAGACTATGGCCTCTGCCTGACTGGTATCTTGCATTATATCTAAAGTTATTTCATTCACAGGGAGCAAGATTATTTTTGTTGAATTTTATTCTTTAACATCTTAATTTTTCATTGCGGATTTTGTCAAGTTTCATTAAAGATATTCAACATCTCTTCTCAATGACCAGCTTTGAGATCTGACTGTAGTGTTCATCAAGATAAGTTATTCAATTAGCTTTGGTATTATTTGCATTTGGGGAAATCTAGCTTAGGCTGATCTTTTGGTACTACAACTCAAAAAATATAAAATATTTTTGAAACACTATTCTGCCTAAATTAACTTTTTTGGTAAACTTTCACTCACTGAGTTTACAATGTTTTAAAATTAATTCTCAAAGATTTGCAACAGGATATTTTTATTAGAAATATATCTTCTGTCTTTATGACACTGTAGCTCTGAATACATGCAGCTTCAAAGGACAAAGAGACTGGGCAGAAACTTTAAAGGGGATTTCCAAGCCCAGTTATTCTATTAACTTTCTGTAACTTTTCTGCAATTGCATTTCTACAGTTCACTTGGTTTGGACCTACAACCAGGTCACTGAACTGAAAGCAAGTAATTTTTCTACCCTGCATTGATTCATTTGTCAGTGCACAACCAATGTAAGATAAAGGGGTGATCAATTTGAATGGAGTCAAGAGAAAGACCAGAGGATAAGCACATTGCAACAGTGTTAGAAACAAGAATTTGAGACTAAAATGGACACAAAAGGAAAAGGGACATTATGGACAGGATGCTAGGGCAAACTGTCAGGAAGGAAAAACTGAATGCTGGTCTGGGTCAGTCTGCATTTTTAAAATAAAGCTCTAAGGCTGATTTTAATCTTTAAAATATTCTGAAAGCAATTTCAATATTAATAGAGTAAATTACTTAGTTTCCTTTTATGTATCAAATTTTCAATTATTCTTACATCAAACCATATTCTAATAGATTTAGCAATCTTGAAGTTTGCTTGCTCTTACAGTCCCTTGTTTATGATTTTTTTTCTCAATTAAGGGGTAAAGTAAAACTTTGTGGGGATAATTTATACCATGATAATGTGGGTGACTAGCAAGAGTGGGTTGTGTCACCTTTAGGTGTTTCTCTTCCCTTTTTCTGTAAAAGGAGTTTAAATTGCATACTGAGATCACAGGCTTAACACATTGATGGCTAAATTAGATTAATTCCACCCCTATTATTATTTTACTGTGCAGATCTGCTGAGTTTTGTAGGTGCAGTGAAAGCTGAACCATAGAAGGCACACTGATGCCAAGGCTTCCTTTTGGGATATTGCACAGTAACCTCCATCTCTTCCTGGCTGACCTAGGTAACAAGTTTTCCATGCTGTTCTATTAAATCATCAGATCTGAAGTACCTGACATCCTGGCACTACAAAGCAAAGTGGAGCCTCAAAATCAAGAAGCAGGTTCTCCTCTTCTGTGTAGCCGTAATCACTGAGGCAAATGAAGCCAAGCTGCTTTACACCTTTTCCAGAATGCTGGTATTGCTTCTTGTGATTTTTTCATGTGTTGAAGCAAATCTTGCTCCCTGTCTCCCTTGGCACATGCATTCAGTGGCTATAGTGTTCAAATTAACAAAAGCTAAAAAGTTAGATCCCAGCCAGACATGTGTGGTTAGCCAGTAATTTCCACTCTTCCTTTTTCTTATGTTCAATGCTGTGATGTCTGTCTGATGGATGCATGGACAGGAACCTTTTAAAATGCTCTAAAAGTAGATATAAGTACAACCCAAACCACATCCAGCATTAATAATTGATGTTCATTTGGCATTGGCAAGCATTGACTATAGGCTTAAATGGAAGTTTTTTGCAATATTGATTTGGGTATTTTTGACTTGAAACTGAAAGCTGAATATACTTAGTGGAAGTTGGTTGCATTTCTTAAAAATTAAGCAGTCATTAAGTTTCAGGGATTCACTACTCCAGTCTTTTGTTTTTGTGGGATATATTGCATGTCCTTATAAAGAAATATGTTAAACCTTGCAAACTTTTTTAAAACAAACTAGGATAAAAAAAGTCACAAAAACTTGCAATAGATTTTGAAATTCTTTTTGTTTTATATTGGGAAAGATGATTCACTGATGAGCTATCTTTAAAAAGGAAAATAACAAGGGAAATTAAAGGAATTGAGGTGAGGGGAAAGGCGATAGGGAATATTAGTATTACTTAGTAGGAAAGGCATTGTGTCAACAATTTTTTTCTTGATTCTGGTGCTTTATACCAGCTTCACAGAATCAGATTTTTCTAAATCTTTGGCTGAAAAATAGAGTTGAAAATTTGTGTAAAGACAGGGGGAAAATCTGGTGGATGAAACACTCAGGCAATTGTTACTGTATTACTGGAAGATTGTGTGGGACTGGAAATGAATTGTAGGTTTTGGAGACGATTCCATTTCCACTAAGTGTCTGAAATAGAAGCACTGATTTCAGTTGCCGTTAAGTAGTTCTTCAAGTTTCTGGGTTTTTTGTGCTAGTTTCAGTAGCAGCATTGAACTTTCTTTAAGAATGACCTCCACTTCCACCTCTAAAATAATGTTGAAAAATGTCAATGAGATCTAAGTGTAGACTAATCTTTACTATTGACTTGAAACTTGTTAGTAGGAAAATTATTATTGCTGAATATAATTTGACTTGACAGTTTATTTGTAATTGAATGTCTTTTTCAAAGGTATATAAAAAGGTTGAAAGAACATACAAATATTTTAATTGTTAAAATAATAAGTGAAATCAACCAAAGTGCTTTTGCTGTCATAATCATTAAATCCTTCTTTACTCAGTTGAATGATTTTTTTTAAAATTATTTTGGCAAAAAATGTACATCTTTTCTACTGGATAATGTATTTTGATGAAATGATATATGAAAGCTATACAAATATTTAAAAGATTGCACAGATAAAACTGAAGTAATGTCAATTAAAAAACCTCACAAGAGGGGCAAAAAAATTTCAGCTTGCAACAACTGTCTAAAAGCAGGAAGGAGATATAGTAAGAGGAAAGGCAGTCACCGTCCTCAATACTTCAGCTATGTAGCCCAGCCTTTCATTGTAGAGAGATTGTCCTAATCTTAAACTTTAGTTGTGAATATAACTACTAAATGAAAGTTTTCACCAGATGTGAGGGACCTAATAACACTAAATATGAGAAGTTTAGCACACTGAACATTTGGTTGGGTAGGAGAGTAAGGGATGATTGACTTTGATAGAAGAAAATGTTTCTCTTCAGTTAACTGCATAAAAATATTTGAAGGGTTTAGCTGTTCTCATAGCATGGTCCTTGCCAGCACAGGGCCTGTGTGACTTCTAATGAACTTGCCGAAGTGTAAGAGATAAAAAAAAATTGCACTGATTTTACATCCATGAATAAACTGCCATATTTGTACTGAAAGGTATTTCCAAATAACCATACAAAGCCACAAGTCGATGTGGCTTTCAATAACAAAGATGTGGTCCTGTTATTCTGTGTACTTTCTACATGCTTTGATTAGATCATTTTGACAGATAAGGGCAATTAAAACAACAGAAACTTCTTTTGCTTCACAACTCTTTGACTTAAATTATAAAAATATTAACTCCATGCCTGAGAATTCCCCTAAGAGCTCTGGTATGATAAGCAAAAGTCAAACTCAGCAAAAATAACGTATATTATCAAGCCTCAGCTAACTGAAACCTAATCTGACAAACAACTTTACAGTTATTAGTACTTCAGTTCTGAAAAATATTTCTAACTAGGGCTCTAAATCTCTAATCTCTATATCTACTAAATACTCTTGATGTTGAATGCATAAAAATTTCCAGAAATCTGCTCATAAGTGTAAGTGATCCCTTTTTTTCCCTCCTGGAATTTTCGACAAGAGAATCCTAACTCCCGAGTGATGCAGTCAGCTAGAACAGAGAGTATAACATTTTACTAAAAGAGTGACATCTAAACTCACACCAGTTTTCAGTTTTGCTGAGGATTTAACTTATCTGTAAATACCCCAAAGTTGGGTGGGGGGGTAATGTTTGGGAGGTTTTGGTGGTAGGTTCTTTTAATAAAAGCCTGCCACTAAAATCTGTGATATGAGAGGAAGTGGCATTTATTTATGGTATATTTTCCATACTAATATAACAAGTAGGTCAAGGTGATTAAGATTGCTCATATAAAAGTATCTCTTAAAGACCAGAACTGCTTCTCTTGCTCTTCTGGTGACTACACTTGAAAAATGCACAAAACTATTCAGAAGGTCAAAAATCTGAGGGTCTGGTTCACCCGGAGTTTAACAGCTGATAACTTCTGGCTGTTTTGTTTTCTCAGTGACTAGATGATGTAGGTTTTCAATAAAATAGGATTAAAAAAGGTTTGAGTAATAGAACTGATCTTTCTTTTCCAGCAACTGTGTTCTGTAAGATTTAAAACCCATCAGGTAGTAACTATATGTTCATTATTGACTCATACAAGAACAGAGCCTGATTTATAGTAAGGTTAAAAATCCCTCAAACTTCAAATTGAAATGAGTTGGGAGTATTCTTTTTGATCATACGGTGCTTCTCAAAGACTAAGTGTTCTATGTTAGGTACCCACACTTACCAGATAAACCTCCTGAAAATCTGGGTTCATTCACTCTGAGCCTTAATCCTTCCATTTGAAATAGAAATAATATTTACATCTAGTTCTGCACAAGGTTAAAGCATTTTGTGCATAATGATATAGTTGCTCTAAGAGGAATCACTGAAGAGTCATAATAAGAAATAATAATTCCCAGAAGTCTTAGCCTTGCTGTCTATCTCTATAACCATTACTTTTCTCAATAAAATAGCTGCATCATAAATTAATGGATTAGATTTGAAAACAAATTGCATTACTAATTGTTTTCCAACAAAAAAGGGAATGTTTTAATAAATAATTCTATTCACAGAGTTGTATTTTTCCACTTATTTTGATGCAAAATATTTTCATCTCAGTATTTGCCTAGAATGTAGAATTATATCAATTTGCTGTTATTGGTGATTACAATGAAATATCTGTGCTGCGATGCAATCTTTTGGTCTCAACTGACAATGGAAAACATAATTCTGATAAACATATATATTAGGAAAACAAGAAAGATACTAAATAATTTAGTTGGTGAGCAAGATGGGGAAGCAAGATCAAAAAGAAGAACAGAGTTTATAAGCACAGAATATCCTGAGATGGATGGGATCCACAAGGATCAGCAAGTCCTACTCCTGGTCCTGATGGTTAATAACTAAGAACTTGATATCACCCCTTTTTTTAAAAAAAATAATAATTTCTTAAAAAATTTAATATAAACACACAGCAACAGCAAAAATATGTACTAAATTATTATCTTATGATTCTGTGATTCTGTATCTGTAAAAAGGAATGCTACTTCATAATTTGGACTTTGGCACTTTTGCCTAAGAGCTCTAAATATATTTAGTGGAGTTATTGTAGACATCAATTCTAATTAATTTCCCTTCTGAAGTTTTAAATGTCTACATGCTCAGGAAATGTTGACTCTATGTGGCAATAAAAGAAAATATAAACCTCAGTTCCCATTACTCTCACGGATAGTGATTTGAAGTAGGTGCATATAAGAGGAAGCATGTGAAAGAGGAAGTGTGCACTGTGTACAACTCATTTTCTTTTTAGTCTTCACCCTGGACCAAGGAGTATCAGAGAGTGACAGAATGAACATTAGACTGGTCCTCATTTACTGAGCAGAGAGTTGAAATGGCACAAACATGGCCTTCATATCCTGAGAGTCTGCAGCAACCCAGCTCCTCCTATAACCTTAGGCTCCCTGCAAGGTGCTGTGAATGTCACCAGCTGTACTTGGCCCTGAGGTACAACTCCTTCTTAGTCATTTCAATGCAGTTTGGTTAGGACAATATTGAAAATAAAAACCTGAAACTTTGTTTGCAGAGGCCATGGGGTAGTTGAGAAAAGGAATGGGGATCTCAATATCTCTGTTGTAGGCTTCTGAAGGATTGCTTTCCTACAGGACATTTCCATGCAATTGCTAATGTACTCAAATTTGGCCTATGGTGCCCACAGGCCAGGAATGAAGCAAACTAGAGAAAATTGTTTATAAGGAGTTCCTCTTCCCATTCCTTCCCCTGCTCCTTTGCTGCCTTGAAAGATTGATTATGCAGTTTGAACTCAACAGTCTCAGCTGTGCTTAGCCCAATACAACATTTATACACAATGTAATCTTTCAACTTGCATCCCCCTTCAACACTTCAGAAGTGACCTTCAGTGACCATGCTGTTCTACAAGTAAACCTCAGCTGCCCACAGACACTGCCAATAAATGTTTTTGAAAATGTGCTAAGTTCATAAAGTGAAAGTAACATCAGCAATTTTTTTTTCTAGTATTTTGAAGAGTCTGTGGTACGACTGTGTGGTGCAGATTATTTGTGCTTGCTTTTTCTGCTGAATGTGTGTTAATTTTCAGTCTGGAATCCACATCAGATGACTCTGATTTTGAGTTAATACACTCAAGTAGTCATTTAGGGTCATGTGGGATCAAACCAAATGGAAATGGAGATCTGTGTAACAAAGATGAAGATTCACCAGATCTCAAATTACCATTTTTCTCACAAATTTGTAACTACTGCGTTACCAATCAGCATGTTTGATTAACTAAGTTAATTATTTTTCCTATTTCATGTCTTTGCATGGTCAGCGCCTCTGATTCATAATGGACAGAAAAATGCAGAATTGTCCTCATCCATCTAGTAATGCTATCCAAATAGATCAGCTTGCAGTTTTATCCTTCCAGTGACAATTAGTCCAAGGGCAATTGCTCCTAACATTGACAATGACAGGGATCTTCATGATGGCTTGCAAAGGTGGCATTTCATTAAAACAAAGTCTGATTTTTTTTAACTAGAAGGTAGCTAAAAGGAACAAATCCTTACACCATATCTCTGCAAAAAAACGAGGATTTTCCCAAGATACAGGGCTACTAACCAATGAGGATTTATATTATAGTACCTAAGTACCAGCAATTATCCACAACTATATCAACACATAAGAAAATCACTCAGAAAAGAGAAGTTTAAAATTTCACTAGTATTAGGTAACTTCAAGCATCCCTGGTTGCAATTCCATTAAACCTGTGTACATTATGACAGAAAACATGACATCTTTCTACTGACGATTCCCACATTTTTTATGAAGGAAATTGTATTATCTCCATGTGATGTTTTTTGCTGGTTTTTTTCAAACCAATTTTTCTCCTAACTGAACTGTGCCATGTTAATATTTTCACAGGGTTTTGGAAGAAACCCTGGCCAGGGTGCTGCTTGTATTTCATAACATTTTTCAAACTTGATATTCTTTTCATGCCAATTCAGTTCAATAAGAAGAACTGATTAACCTTTTCAGTCTTCGTAAGTTTTCATTAAACTGCTAAACTAATAATTGCATCTGTATCATATTGGACTTTAGGGTAAAGTTAGCTGTCGAAGGACCTTGACCCTAGGTTTCATCTGTTTTCGATTCCATTTTAATGAACACATTCAAACATCATTCCTTAATTACATCACACATCAATGAATCTTGCATTTTGATTAGGTAATAATTCTATGTGATTCTCTGGATCACTTGAGAATACGCCCATGAAACATCTAAACCATGCTAATGAGTTCCAAGAAGGGCATATGTATATATACTTTAGACTTATTAACATTTGTTTCTTATCTAGCCAGAGGTGTTTTTATTTCATTTTATGATAATATAAGCATTTTTGTTGTTGCTCTTTATGCTCTGCAGTACATTTTATACTTCTCAAATACTATTTAATCTCTCTCACTGCAGTGGTGATCACAGTACAGCTGTATCAATCTGAGAAAATTTCATAAGGGGATAGGGAGACATTGAGGTCATGGGTCTCAGGGTTTTTTAAATGTGATTTTATTTAGGAAAAAATACACTCAACAAACTTCAGCAGTTCTCATGTTACCTTGTTACTAGCTGAGGGGCTATTCTTTTTTTTCCATCACCAGGACATTATATTTCTTGAAAAATATGTTCTTCTTGGAACTCCTCCTACTCTTCAGGTTCTCCTATGTGTCACCCAAAATTTTCTTTTTTGGACAAATAGTTTACAGAAGGACTCTTGTAAAGTTCTTTACTGAAGAAAGAGTAAAATGAATGAAAACAGTTAAATACTCCTTAAATTTGGATTTCTTCATCATAGAAAATGTCACAGCTAAAGACGAAATGCAGTATATAATCCATCTGGAAGAAATAATATATCCTGGACAAAACTTAAGATGCGAGCAATGCTAACTGAGCATGAACTACAAATGGTAAGCTGGGCTACACAACCAGTGTGGATGAACATTCATAAAGGCCACATGCAGGTGCAGCTTAAGTGCTGAGGTTTTCTCATACAGATCAAAGTAGTCAATATTATTTCACAGAATTTCTTGAGCTTAAAAAAACTGTGAGGCCTAAAAAACAAAACAAAAAAAAACCTTTGTAAATTTTGTGCCATAGATGTGCCATGATGAGAACAAATAGTTTTGGCCAGCAAAGAAATGCACTTGTGGTTTCAGGAAAATAAATTTATTTGTTCAAATTTAGATGTTTATTAAAAATTTATCAAATAATGTTGTTAATTTTCCTCCTTTTAATCAGGCATTTTATCATTCCACATTGGGATTTACAGTTTCAAACTTTGCAACATTTTCTTTTCTGTCTTAGAGATCAGTGGTTTATTTTTTTTACAGGCTTTGTTTACACCTATAATGTACTTTTTTTTTTTTTTTCAGTACATCTTTAGGCTATCATTGTACCTTGGAGGATGGCAAGCTCTGTAATTAGAGAATCTCTTAACTGAAGAGCACTAATGGCAGTCACTGCAACTGTCAGCAGTTTCTCACTTTTCACATGAGGACACCGTTTGATAATTGGATTAAGTCTGGTTCTGGCTGTAATCTCTGCAAGCAGTAGTTAAAGAAAGAACTGTGATGCCACACCTGGTTTGTGGGCTGGAAGGTGATGAGCACTGCTAATAAAATCTAATTTAAAGCACAACCCATGCACATAATTAACTAAGCCTTATTTCCTTGATTAAAAATCTGCTTATCATTGATAATGGCTCAACTAAAACATGATGTAATATTTTAAGGTAGAGTAGGCACTTACATTACTTGAATAGGATACTGTTTAAATGTGCTGAGTGAGTTTCTTTTATGTGCTATTGCTACACCTTTTGACAAAATCGGCAAGCAATGTTCAGAGCTTTGCAAGTTGGCATTTTTTCTGAAGTGGAAAAAATGAGCAGGCAGGGATAGTTTTCTAATGAAACCTAGTCTACTTCTTAAGTTTCTCTTTCTCTGAGCAGTACCACCAAATTCTTTGAGAAAGATGCTCTAGAAATCCAGGACTGCCAGCACCCTACACAGAAAGTTTTTATTTCTCTTGACTTATCCTATTGTGAATGTTTGACGTCTCGATTTCTGTTGATTTTACAGTTTCCTGTTTCAATCCTTTTTTTCCCCTTGAACAAATGTTGATAAATAGATACAACTGAATCAATTCTCATCCCTCTGCCTTTGCAATATGATCAGCCCCTGGTCATGGTAACTCTTGTTTGAGTTATCATTAGAGTTTAACTCCACCCTTACTGAGCATGAAGGGAAAGACAACATAAATAAGGTTTATGATAGCTGAGCTATCAACAACAAGCTTTCTGCAAGCTATGCAGCCTCTGGCATAACAGTATAGCTACACTGTTGGGTGATTTTTTGAGTCTTTATAGTTCCTAATAAGACATGGATTCAAGGCTTATGTTCAATAGTACTGCAAGGGAGGATAATAAAGAACTGATGACTCTGCAGAGGTTTGGAAATTCAATCTAAACAAAATTCAATCTAAAAAACATTGACCTGACAAGGATAAAGAAAAGGAAACAGATGATGGAGCCAAAAAACTGCAAAATGAATTTTGGTGTATCATGCAGCAGGAGTAGTGGGAGAATTTCAAGATGGGTTGAGAGGTTATGGACAATAAGAAAATAGCTAATCATTTTTTGTAACTAACCTTGTAATGGCTGAATTCTTCAGGGACCCAAAGAAGAGCTAAAGAGCTATGAGATGAACACCACCCCTTTCCAAACACTTTCAAGTAAAGAAAAAGTTGCTTTAATCTTGACTCTGGTGTTGTCTGTGGTTTAAGCCATCTGAAATATTTTGAAATAATTTTAAATCCTACTGCATGTTTTCCATAATTCATCTACCTATTGTGGGACTAAAAACAAATCAGCTGGGGCTGACTCTCCAACAATAGTTGAAGAAGCAGAAGGTGAAAGAGGTGTCTGCTCAAAATCTTGAGAGCCACTGTGAGGAGCTCGTAGCGGTGTTTCAGTAAAGTGACTCAGAAAACTCATGAGGCTCTGGAAAGGCCTTGCCTGGCTGTCTAAAAAAGTAAAATAAATAGCTATTTTCTACTGCATTGAAGAGAAGTCACTTTCTGACAAAAAAAGAAAAAAATGTGATGTGGAAAGCAAATGCAAAACTGGTTCTTGGACTAGTGTGCTCTGAACATGGAGCTTAACAATACCTGTATAAACAATAGAGACTGTAGATGTAGCATGTTTTAGTGATCTGTTTTTGTAATGCATTTTCACTTTCTGGAAATTTATGAATGTGTTTAAATTAATATGATTTAGCATCATAGGTGTCCTGTGATGTCCCATGTTTGTGAAATGTAAGAGTAGTCTATTGAGATAGTTTTAGCCCAGGCTAACAAATATCCTTTCAAACATAGCATATCCAAACAAAATAGCATTTCAAACAAACATATCTACTCCTAAACATAGCTTGGGGGTAAGGTACAATAGATTTGCATCCAATTACTGTGCTTCAGGTAATAAGATAGTTTAACACTAGGGACACAGGCAACCTGTGCAACCTGACCTCAGACACTGAGATTTATTCCAAGCATGATCAATTTTACTGGTACATTTATGAGGCTGGCATAGTGTCTGGCTAAGATGAAGTTAATTTTCCCTGTAGCAGCCCTCACAGTGCTGTGCATTGTTTTGGGAGCTAGAAAGATGTTTATAACTTATTCTTTAGCTGAGCAGTGCTGTCTTTCCAATGTTCCCCATCACCACCAGTAGGCAGGGGGTGGGCAAGGTCTTAGAATTCTCAGACAAAAAGAACAAAAGAACATTTTTATTTCTTCTGAGGCCTTTGCTTTTCCATATTGTCTTTCTCTTGACCCATGAGGTTTTTCTGTCTTATTTTCTTCCCTTCCCATTCTGCAAGGAATAGAGTGCCAGAGTGGTTTAGTGGGCATCTGGTGTCCAGCCAAGATCAACCAACCAGAATCCACATCTTCTTAACAATCAAAATAATATATCCTCAATCATAAATCTCTATTTAGAATTTTGCAGTTAAACTCTAAAGAACACTAGGATGTTTGCCTTTTAATCATCTCTCAGGAGGTATTGCCATATATTGTTAGATCTACATATA
Organism: Pseudopodoces humilis; assembly: GCF_049639895.1. Lineage (NCBI taxonomy): Eukaryota > Metazoa > Chordata > Aves > Passeriformes > Paridae > Pseudopodoces > Pseudopodoces humilis. The sequence goes on along the minus strand of NC_142204.1, from coordinate 42,103,883 downwards.
TAATATGATCCCATACATGATGCATATAGGATGTGTCAGGTAAATTGTCTGAGCCACTTTGCCTCTAATATATTTGCTTAAAATGTTAACATTTCCTTCTGCAATGCTCATACCTGCACTGTCTGAGTAGGTTCTGCCCCTCTGAACTTTTGACTTTTGTATATTCTAATGACACCAACTTTTAATTCCTGGCAAACCCTTTTTTTCTTTACTTTTTTTTGTTCTACAAATTGACAGAATGGTCCCTTAATGCCTTGGACTAAGACCTTTTGATAACTCAGCTCTTGCAAATGCTTCATCTATAGACCATGACTTTTAATTTGCAAAGTACTGTGTAGGCAGCAGTTTTACAGGTACTTGTCAATCTATTTTACTATTTTCCTTGCACTAGCTCTTTTTTGTTTCCTACTGGCTGTATTAAAATTTTCATTTTATTTTCTTTTTAACCCCCAATGTTATCTCTCCTGTTTAAGAAAATAGATTTTGCATGTTAAACTTTGCATATTAAAGATTTTCATGTTCCATTATTATAAATCATGAATACTATTAGAAACTGAAACTGCTTAATTTCATTGTCATTTGATCACTGCAATACCAGACCCTCTAGTGTTGGACTACTGAAATGTTAGACTAGAAGAGTCCTTAGAAAATTTTATATCATGAAGTGCATGATGTGCTTTGGATGTTCAGTTAGGCTTTCCTTTATTTACTGAGATGCTTGCTTTACATGGACTGCAAATTATATTTGTATCAATGTATGCATATATACAAATATTTATATTGCACAAGTTCAATGTTCCTTTGCTGTAAAATGCTCTAGTAAAAGAATCTGCATTTAAAGTCCACCAGTCCATGAAAGCATGCTGTTCTCAGTAACCATATTGTATCACATAATCTTCATACTTGAAAAGACTTGGAATAGTCCTACATTGCGAGGAAAGCGCTAAAAGAGAAATTGTATGAATATTTTTAATTTGTGGGAGTTCTTTTTTTTGAGTGGGACAACCCACAGATTCCTGAAATTTGGCTTAGGTGAAAGTAGTTTAAATTCAGTTTAGATAAATGCCTTTAGCAGACACATGAAGACTGTGTTTTGATACGGTATTTTAAGAAGATAGATAATAAACTTGTAAAAGCAGCTGTAGGTGATCCAAAATTACTTGCAATTTATGTTTCAGTAGTGAACTAGCTGCTTCAGAAGGATTGAGTGAATTTTGAAAATTGGCTGTGAAATGTTTTGACACTTTTTGAAAAGAAAACAGTTTGTTTTGAAATTATATTTTTGTTATTTCATCGTGACTGAAATACTTTCTACTGATACACGTATCTTCTTTTCTGGTTTTAAGAAGAAAAAACCCTTTAATAATTTATTTTCAGTTCAAGGGAAAACTTGAGCAAGAAAATCATAATCCCGTAATCAATTTTAATAAGACAGAAAGTGATCCTGATATACTAAGTAACATAAAGTTATGCTTTAAAAAAAATAAATAATATTGAAGGGGAAAATCCGCCATTACACCCTCTGATCTCTGCTTACAGTTGTATGCACATTGAGTACAAAAAATACCCAGAATAAAGAAAAAACCTTTTTAGTAAGTCAGAAGAGCCTGTAATGCTATGAGTAACATCATCAGACAGTGAAATTGTACCTTCATTTCTTCCATAGAAATAAGAGGCTCCAAAACATTTACAGTTAGGAAATACAATCCTATTGAAAGTGATGGAAGACATTCTCTTAATGCCTCAAAACCAGCAGGATAGGGCTCCAAGAGTTTATAAAATCCTTAGAAAGCCTGGATGTTGAGGGGCAGTTCACATATTTCTGATTACAGCATTTAGTTTGGCCAAGTGTTTGAAAGGACAATAAATATAAATAAATAATTAATTATAAATAAATATAAATAAATAATTTATAAAAATATAAGTATTATATATAATATAAATAATATATAATATTTTATAAATATTTGTCTAAGATTCTAGGTTTGCTGACATATCACGGTTACTGGCCGCACAAGGTGAGGAAATGCAGCTAGCTCCCAAGGCGTTAGAAGCTCACCTGCAAAATAGAAAGTAGGACCTTTCATTTTGTCTCCAGAATGCATATGATTTCCATTTTTTATCATTGTAATAAAACTTGGAAATAACTGAGCAGTAAAACATAAGCCCTCACAAAACAGATAATTAGACTGGAAAAGGCAGAAATTTATTTCACAACAAGCTGCTGGAGTTTTCAACAGGTAAGTATAAATTTCATTTGTGATCGATAAAAGACCCATTTTCTCATACTTTTCTATCTGAATCAAGGAAACATCAAGGAAAAGACTGGTAATTATTCAGTTCTCATTGAAAATCTTTAGCTCTTTTCACATACAGACTTGAAGGATGCTTAGGAAATGTTAAGTCACTAGTTCTAAATATCTCCTCATATTCAGTTGTTTCTGACAGTACTCTTCTTTCTGCTTTGAACTAATTTTTACTTTTTTTTTTTTTGTTTAACTTGAATAAATTTTTAATATTACTTTATAAAAGAATTACCAGAGGAGCATTTGGGATTTTAAAGTATCTTGTTTAAAGTCTGCTCTTCAGACACAGAATTCTTTTATTTCCTCTCACAGTATTTTTTCAAAGCTGTCTGAAATTTTGCATAACTGAAAATCACGAAGAAAGGCCGACAAAGGCTGAATTTTCACCTTAGTCCTTTCCTCTTTTCTTCCCATCCTGTAACTACCTATCTTCAGAAATTTCTAACAAAATAAAATTCTAGTTCAGCTCTACAGTAACCCAGCTAGTTCCTCAACTCCAGAGAAGCAATGAAGTATTTTTTCTGGAAAACAATATTGAGATTCGAGACATCCCTCTTTTGGAAGCAGAGACATCTCTCTCTCTCCCTCCCTCTCACTCTCCTTTTCATAGCCTTGAAAAAAGCCTGCAGTGGACAAATCCTTTCCTCAACACCTGCACAACGTAACCTGGTGAGCACCAAAAAATGAGAAATACAGTGAAGTGGGAAGATTCCCTTAAACTAAATTCAATGCCATTTCTGTTTCTCTCTTTCTGCCTCTGCATGTATGATAACATAAAGTATATTTTATAGTATTGTAAATGCTTTAATTGGAAGGAAATACTCCTAAGGCAATGTTATAAGTGGTTTCTTTACCTCATAAAAGATTTTGTGCTTCTCCCATGAAAAACAATGTCTTTTAGAGAAACAACAACTGAAATTATTAATTAGTCTAATTTTTAAATTATTATTCCTATTTAACAGCGATTGAATCAAAACAGCCAGATAAATTAAGATAACAACATTTAGCCTAATTAAATTAGGTGTGGTATTACTTCTTATTAACACTGAATCACTAACACAATGGAACTACAAATTTCCTCGCTTTATCATTCATTCATTTATTTGTGAATATAAACGTACTCTATCATTAAAATAAAATTATTAACAGCCTTATATCTTCTTATGTTTAAACATAAATCCTTCATTTGAATTTAAAAGAATTTTCATACCTGAAAATATTTATCTAAGAAAGCTACTTGGCATTTTTAATCTTAAATCCAGGACTCCTACATTTTTGTCAAGATACCATTAAAAAAAGAGTATTATGCATATTTTTTTAAAATATAGAGCTATTTATTTTAGTCCTAAATTGTGTTCCTTTGGATTTGAGTTACTCTGATTCCATTAAATAATCCTTTAATTTAAAATAAATTTCCCATTCTGAAGTTCCACTTTGGAAAACTACCATTAAATGTTTCTTACAATTCTGCTGTTCTTCCTGATAACAGGAATGCAGCACTTTACTTCTACTTTGCATTTTACTGAAATGCTTCTTGTCAGAGGTTACAGCTGAACAAATAGCATATAAGCTTGTTTGCATAAGTCCATGAAATCCAAATTTTTCTGATAAAAGAGACAAATGGGAAAATAGCTCAACTATAAAAGAGAAGGCAAAGGAGCCAAAGAATTACATCCATATTTGCCAATCTCCTATACAAGGGTGAGACATATTTTAAAATATCAAGCCTAAATTTAAATTATTTTCTTTTTATCAGTAATAGAGTGCCTTTAAGAAAAATACATAAAGCATTTGCAGCTACAAGTTAACATGAAAACCGAGATATCAATTTTTAGAAAGAAAATCCACTTTGAATAAATATTCAAAGCAGTAACAGTCATACAGGCAAAAAAAAAACAAGGTGAGGCTTTTCTTCAGTAAGAAGGTGAGAAAAGAGCTCAGTCATTGCATTCCTTATTCCTTCAGTCGTCTTTTCCAAGTTCTGGTTATTGTCAGAGATGAACTAGGTGGACAATTGAATTCACATGGGGCTCTTATTTGCATAAGGCTTTGTACATTTCTTGGATTTTCTCCTAAACAATTTTTCTATTGTTTCTTATTCTATTCAGATCCTTTTCAAAAAATCCACAATTTATTTGGACGCTTTCCAGATACCAGAGTAACAACTCATATAGATGAACATGACTGAGAAGTATGTTTTGCCACAGGACACATCTATCTTAGCTCTAAAATCTAAGACCAGGAATTACACTTTCAAACTTGATCATTCAAGTGTCATGATTTCCTCTGCTTTGGTACATACTCAGAAGCAGGCAAATAGGATTATTTTTGATGAAAGTAAACTGGGAGATCAGCTCAAGAACACTAGCACAAGCCCAAGCTAGACTTGCCAAAAGACAAGTAGAGCAGATTATAGGTCTCCAACAAAAACTGTTTGGTTTTACTGGCCCCAATGACACCATAAAATTTAACTCCTTCATGACCATAAAAAATGCCCCATTTCTCTTAACTCTCAAAGTAAGAGTATAAAAACACTGTGTGTGATAAAGTAGTTCTAATATGAGCACTTTGGAGGATTTGACCTAAAGTCCAAGATTCTTGATTAATTTTCTCACTATTGTAAAGTCAGATGCTTGGAAGATATTTTTAAGGTAATTTAGCAATTATCAATTCTCTCCTAGCAACAATAGGAAGAGAAAAAATATTCACTTTTTCCAGGTTCTTTATTCAGTGGAGAAACAAATTACTAGAGTAAATTAGTGATTTTTTTGCAAAATGGTGAAGATCTTTTACAATGGAAAACTCAGATTTCCTTCTAAGCAAATACTAATACTTATTAGTCCAAGGTTTTTTGCTCTCAACAGCGGAAGAATAAACTGTAGTTATAAGTATGTTTTTAGAATTCAATAAAGAAATGAACAAATTAAAACTTTATTTGAAAACAACATCCAACCAGCTCACTCACTCACTCACTCACTCACTGACTCCAGGTTTTTTTTCTAGAAAATAAATTAATTGAAACTAGAAACCTAGTTTCATTTCATATACAGGTATTGATTTTGTATTCCAAAACTTGCACCAAGCATTTGTTTGCTGCTGAAAATAGGTTTATTTAAAAACAAACTAACAGAATACCCAAAAAAACCCCTCAGCAATTTCAGGATTTTGTAAACTGATGGCCAAACTCTAAGAAAATTAGTGTGATGTGTTAAGCTGGACTCCCAGCCAAACAAGCAAAAAAAGAGCTCCTGGAAAGAAGCTCCCTTTATCATAGGAATTATTTCTTTCATCAGCTGTAAAGACACTTGGAGTTATTAATATGCAATTATAGTTTAATGTTAATAGTTAATATGCAAACCTAAAATTAATTACCACTTAAATATTTGATTTTACCTACCTGTATGCCTTTTAAATACATAGTGAAAGCATTTCCTTTAGGTGTAGTCCATCTCTTTAGGAGCTATTTTCAGGGGTTTTTTTGGTAATTGCCTCAGTATTTTTAAAAGAACAAGTGAAACTGTTTCAGTAATGATGATTGAAAAAATTAACTCACTTTAGGCATGCATTTTTATATGTTACAGTATAAATATTCTTTAATAGTTTTTAAGACACACATACATATTAACATTCTTCTGAGCACAACTGAACTGATGAAGGGAAAGTGTTAGATAAAGTTAGATAAGGAAAAAAGTGACTAGATAAAGAAAAGCTTCAGAAATGTAACTTACTTAGTGTCTTAAAATTCTGAAATAATGGAAGTCTAATTTTTGTACTGATTTTTTTATTTATCCTAGTGATTCTATCTATCTATCTATCTATCTATCTATCTATCTATCTAGATTCTATCTAGAAACACCTACTGGCCTTGTGGAAGCACAGATTATATCAGCCAGAAATGTTGCTTTAATGGGCCACTGGCTGGTGTTGTATAGCTGGCACTGTTTTTTACAGTTAAAAACAATAATGATGTAATACTGAACTATATTTATATTTTGAAGATATCAGTGAATGCACCATCATGGAGTAATACACAGTGGAAATGCAAGGCATAAAAATAAAATAAATATGTATATTGAGTGCATGTATATCATTCTATCATTTATATATTGAGTAGCACAAGTATCCTAACATAATCCTTTTACCCAGCAACTTTATTTAGTGGCCCCTATATCTACTGAGAATCAGAATGACTGGATATCTAGTTAAATACTAAATGCTCTACTGCTAGGGTTAAAACAAAAGCACTGGAGTATACGAACGTTTATATTTCATTCCAGATTCTTGAAATAATGCTGACATAAGTATAAAAAAATTGTTAAAGGCAGCTTGAAAATTATATTTCTTTATATAAGTTATATGATACTGGGTAAGTAGATCAAAGGAGCAGTAGTAGAAATCTGAAATAATCAGATTTACTGAGCTTATCAAATTATTTTTTTATCTCTGAATGTATTTTTTTTATCTCTGAATGAATTTCTGCAACAAGCAAGCAAGCAAACTTGTGAAAGTATAGAGAAGATGACAAAAATCAGAAACGTAAAGGGTATAAAACAACACATATTCGTAATTTTTTATTCTTGATATAGGTAGTTGAAAAGAATGTGTTTCAACAAAAAGATTCAAGGGGTGTGAAGAGATAAAATTTGACTTACAAAGTAGTTAAAGGTTGTCGTAATTTTATCAACAGATAAATGGAGGGTATGTCAGTTTTCTGAAAATAGACTTTGTCCTGAGCATAATAAGTGTCAGGAAGCAAGTTCAGCAGGTGAACAGTCAAATAAATATGGAAGATTAGCACTGTAAATATAGACTACAGAGCAGCTGCCTGAAGACATAATGCCATGTTCTATGATCATCTTCCATTATGCAAAATAAATTAATTGTATATGGGGAATCCTGTGATGCAAAGGACCTCTGCTGGAAGTCTACTGTTGACTGAAAAGGATATGTCCTTTTCTCTAAGCCAAAATTTAATCACCATCTCTACATGAGTTTAAAGTAGGATCTGTAACTTATTGTATAAAATTTAATTATTCTTATGGATAAGATAGGATTAGTGTGGTCCCAAGCAGACTAAAGACATGAACTATTGATCCATGATTAAAATATTACAATTGATCATCACCTATACTTTCACTGATCTTTCTAAGCTCACCTTGTTCCTGTCTTACTTCATTCACAAGCACTACAAACCAAAGTTTATATGCAGTGAAATGGCTGAGTTCTGTGCTGGAGACACCAGGCCAGCCTATCCCTTTCCATGCAAAATATGGAAAATATGCACTGCCCTTCTATTTTTTCATGTCACCCACTTATGATGTGGAGGCCCTGGTGCCATGTGAACCCAGATTTCAGGCAAACCAGCTGAGTATGCCAGGCATGCAGACCTGGTGAATACCTACAGGTCTTTACTGAGAAAGGGTCTTCACATGCCCATATATATACTTCCGTCCTTCTGTCCTTCCGTCCTTCCATCCTTCCAGCTGGACATAAGAAACTTTTCATTATGTACCAAGGACAAGAGCAGAATGAATCAGTTTGAATCTTCTGTGCAGCATTTTTTTGCAATTATGCCTATTTTAGAGGGTTGAAAAATTTCTGTTACTCTTTGCCATCCCCTGATAATCCATGCCTTCACCCCAGGATACCTGAATGCCATTTATGTACCCCCTTTAGGACAGACAGCATGGTGCAGCAATCTGCTGTGTCTAGACATTTGCTTAGACAAAAAGTAACCACCATTGAAAGAAAGGGAAGGACACCATATTTTCTCTTTTAAAGCTGTGCTTTGGCTATCAGAAGTTCAGATACTGATTACGGAGCACTCTCCCTCCAGGACAATTTTCCATGGAAACATTCCTCAAATGAAGGGAAGGTTTTTGGTTAAATAGATATTTTCAGCCCAAAATTTCTTTTGTCTCATTTATCCACACTGTGCAATATTCTTAGCATACATCTAAATTCTTCAAGACTGCTATCTTAGAATAGTCCTTGTATTCTGCTAGGCACGAAGACCAAACATCCCAAAGGCCTCACAGCTGGGGGCTGGAAAGCCTTATGCTATCTTGAGAAACCATGGGTCTCTCTGGACATATTTTGTGAACTAGGATTGAGCCCCATCGGGGTGTAATACTTTAGGACAGGGGGATGTCACGCCATTCATTTAAGCTTCTTATTGAGAATCTTTGTTAAATTTGCTAATTTGCAAGGTCTATAAAATTGTATATGCGGTATACCGGGTGAGTGCATTTTGGTGTATTCCACCTTGATGAATTTTTGCACCTAAGGATCCTTATTATTAAATACCAAAATAAAAACCCTTTTATCTCTTAACTGTCTGGCTCATAACTCTAGGGTCAGGAAAAAGGCATCAACATTAATGGCTGCCTCAGAATCATCTTCTCCTGGCAGTACTCTACCCTTAACGGGTCCTCAGAAATGATCCCATAGAAAATTTATATATTTAAAAAATATAATCCTGATAAATATCCTAGTCTTCTCCAAAGTTATAAGCAGTGGTTAAAGTTGTTTAGCAAATACCTTTTTTACTTTACTTACATGTACAACTCATACAACTGAAGCAAAACAACTCACACAGAACAAGAGTGCTGACTTCATATCCTAGCTACAAAAGTTATCATAAATAGACTTTCTTAAAGTATTTTTAAAAAACATTTTTGTGTCTTATTTGTCAACAGAAAATGAGAGGCTCATTGACTTCTAAAGACTAATAAACAGTACTCAACATACAGCAATATTATTTATGGAGTTGCAAATTCAAAAGTAATTTCTATTAAATTTTCATTATAATAGCATTTAAAAAGAAAACAATCAAGCCAAAAGCTAATGGAAGTACAGAAAATACACTGAAAGGATAGACTCAAAAGTAAGTTATTTACCTCTTTCTTTTTTTAGAAGTAAGGGTATAAAAAACATTAAAAATATGTTTTCGTGATAGAAGAAGTATCTCTAATTGCTAGGTAAAAAACACACAGAGGACCAAGGCTATTATTATAAATATTGCAAGTCAGCATTACTATTATATTGAGGCTGAGTCTCAGAGATGCTCAAGGTAATAAACATTCAAATCACTTTGTTTCATAAATGAGTTCTTAAACTCAGCAAATTTTAAGATGGAAAGACAGAACTACTACATGGAAAATGCCAATTACTGTCCAGGGAATCTGATAAGTTAGTCTGAAATGTGAAATAGATCAAATTGTCATGAAGAAAATGTAGCAAAAAGTGATAAGAAAATCAGAATAGGGTAAACAACCTCTTTTGTCAGGAAGACATTCTCCCTACCGTTGATACCTTGTAGGTGATGAGTGAACATCTCCTTAGAATATACTGACCATGTGAATTTGATCTCTTCTAATACTGATGGAGCTGGAGATGCTTAACTAACAAATATATATATAAATTTAGAGGTCTTGGAATCAAATGAACCCTTAATCATGGTGATCAGGACTGTCAGAGACTTTCACCATTTACTCTCCAAGTAAAAAATATAATGTGATAAATGTGAGTTTTCTGCTGCTTCATTTTTTTTTCAGTCCAGAACTTATTTCTATATTTTTATTTTTCTTTAGTTTGTAAACAGTATTTCTTTAAGAAAGTGGAACTGAAGCGTTTCTGTGACAACAGCATCCAGAGCAACATCCAAAGCCTCAAGTTCAATTTGCCTTAATCGGCTTTTTTGCCAATTCCCACTAACTATTCACCTTTAATTAAAATTTTTATAATCCTTAAATACCAATTAAGTGTTTCTTTTCTTATAATGCTTGCTGCTGAGTTGGAATAAAAAAAGGAAAACAGGATGCTTTTAAAGATTTAATACTCTATATACTTAATTATCTTAATTTTTATTATTATTAGACTGTTAAGAAAATAATATATTTTGACATTAATAGAATGACAGCTATTTGCTCTGGTGACTGCTTAAAAATCCAAATCACATTTAACACTTAATAATATGAGGCAGCTGTTCTGGTTAACATCTTTGCCTATATAAGTTTATAGATTCCATCAAAGCTTGCTTTTTATTTTGCTTATTATTTCATATCTAATGTATTAAGATTAACATTATTGCTAATTTCTGAGCCTCAGAGAAAATTATCAAGTCTTTGTGAGTAATAACAGCTCACTCATAAGTAATAATCAGTATAATATTAATAATTAGTAGGTATTCTGGATAATGTTACTAAATGAATTTAAATATTGATAGTCAACATTATATCTGATATCTTAATATCTCTCTGTATTTATTGTATAAATATATCTGTATTTCATGTATACAATATTGTAAAACCTTCATTATAAAAGGAGTGACCTAAAACCAAGAAAAGTATCTGAAAATAAAAATACATGCATATTGTGTTTTAACATGTTAACATGCTAATATATCCCTATGGACGTTACTAGATTGAGATAACACTGAGGACTCAGCATTTTCAAAACTTTGGGAATTTCCTGAAAAGTTGTTTTACAGGTATTTTGGCTTTTTGGTGTTTTGTTTTATTTTGTTTTTCACTAGGTTTCACAGATGTGTGTTGCATGTTTTTAATTGCAAGTCATTTATGACCCAACAAATAGACATACTCTTATCCTATAGCAAATATGCCATACAGTCTAAATCAAGTTTCTCAGTGGTATAGTGTTGGACTAATTCATATTATGTTGCAGTCTGATGGTGATTTTCTCACAAAAAAGAAAGACAATCAGGAGGACTGGAAGGGCTGGGGAAGAACAGGACATTATTAAATTCACTGAAAAACAAAATCTTCTTTTATGATTTTTAAGTAAAAATACCTTGAAATCAGCAAAAGAGGTTCTTGATAGCAGTTTAGGTCAGCCTCCTAACCACCACTCAGTAACTGTGTGAAAGAGGTAATTTTTCTCATTCTTCTTCCTCTGCATATTTCCTCTGAAAGCTTCAACCACACACATAATTCAGGGAAATGAGCTCTTCTGTTATTCATTTACCAGGCTTTTAGACCATAAAAGCATTAGGTTTTTATTTTTTAAAAAAGGTATTTTTTTTTAAACTGTGATTTGTAGTATATTAAGGCTATTAGGAGGTTTATTAGTCTATTATAACATTTTACAGCATAAAAAATATTCTTCAGAGCTTTGCCTAATTTTTTGTCATGAACCATGTAACTCTCACAATAATGCTGAATGAATTCATAACGACTGAACATTTAAAATAGTGAGAAATAATACATTTTAAATTTTAAGCCTTAATTATTCATTATTAATCAATTCTCTTAATAATGGCAATGTATTCAGCAGATATCCCTCTAGTTGTTACAGGTCTCAGTAATCTGATTGCCATATAATTTCATAGATATTTTCCTTGTCTTGTTTGAAGAGCATTATTTTAAAATGGATCCTGGTAATATTTTCAAGATGGCTTTTCAAACAATGTTGAAATGAGTTTCTCAGTTCTACAAGGAGTTCAGAGTACTCCACACTTAATATACATCAGGAGTCCTAAAGAGATTTTTGCTGTAGTTTATTGTCATTAGGTCTACAAATTCCTGACTTCAATGTCAAAGCAGGGACAGCAAGTTCAGATTAGTTTAGCTGCCAGAAACACTATTTTCATTCAGAAGATAAACTCCAGTTGACTTCAGAGGAGAAAGTTCAAGACCCTTGTGGGCAAAAAACACCCATGAATAAGAAACTCTCTGATAAAAAAGATTAACACTGTCCTTACTTGGTAGGAGAGGTAAGTACTTATCCAAAAACCGCATACTTAAAAAACCCTTCCTTGTTTCAAAAACTATCTGCAGCCCTTGACTACACTAGCAGTATCTTAAGCAAGCGTGTAAGTAATGAAGGTCACTCAAGAGTTAAAGAATAAATGCATCATGGTTTGATTTATAAGTCCTTTATCTTGGTCCTCTCAGAATGTCATTGTTATTGCATGTAGGCAGCAGTCTTATTTATCTGAAAATCTGGAGTGGATTAAAGGACAGTTATAGGAATCTTGGTACCTAAAAAAGTTCAATAGGGCCCCACCTTAGATGCATCCTGTATTTATTTTCTAGTGTTCCATATTGATCATGTGAGTACTGGATAACACGAGTTCAGCAGAATATGTATGATTAACAAATGTGCCAAAACAGCAACTACTGAATCAGAAATTACCAAAAAGGATTCACTGAGGATGAAGTTGGATTGCTGGGAAAGGTGTAATTCTCTGTGCTCTCCTGATGGTATAGACATCTAAAGAAAGAACGGCAGCACTTTCAAAACAGGAGTCAGAAAAATTGCAAAATTAATCACAAACCTTTCATTTTCTTCATTGAGCCACTTAGTGTTTTAACAGAATAAGTCTTTTACACGGGACACTGGGTAGAAAACTTCCTTTTGAGAAAAAACTTCATGTACATGGATTCATTTATCACAAGATTAAAGTAATTCAGTGGGTTTAAATTAAGGGTTAATTTATCAATTCATATAGAATCCAGTCCAAGAAGACTGTGTTAAAAAGAATTACTGACAGCAGCAAGAATCTGTTTTTCTCTTTGTGAATCTGAAAGATTTCAGTAATTTCTGTTATAGATATGATCTTTCACTTACATTGGACAGAGATAAACCAGCAAATAAATTCCATGCTTTCTAAAAACATCAGTTTGTACTCTGTATTACGCAAGTACCTATGTATCATCCATGTACTATATGCACACCCAGTACATATAGAATTTAAACAGTCCTATATAAGTGATGTTTTTAATGTTTTCAAATTTCTCACATGGATGATTTATGCTATATAATTCATAGTGCAAAAAGTAAGAATGAATGGTGCTCAAAGGTCAAAGAAAAAAATTGTTAAAAATGTAGCTGAGAGAAACTACAACATCTATAACAATTTTATATTATTTTGAAAAAAGAAAAAATCACTTAATCACTGAAAAAATGCACATATAGAACCTCTTCTAGAAGTAGTGAATTGAAAATCTAAACTCTATTGTCTTTTTAAAAAAAGAATCCTAGAGAGTGAACATTTTAAATTTCTTAAATAAATAGTTAAATGTTTACTATATTCTGTACCGAGTCTACACTTAGAAAAATCTAGACTCTGCATGCATTTCACTCACTGTACTGGCTCTGAACATCCCAAAAGCTTTTTTTTTGTCTGCTGTAAAATGTTATTTTTTGCCTAGGCCTGTGAACTTAGCTCATAATGGACATGAGTATGAACTTTGAAAAGTTTTACTCAAATAACAATTTAGGCAGTCATAATATACAGAAATAAACCAAAAAACAACACCTTTGAAGGAACACAAATTCATATCTGATATATTTCTATAGAGTATATTAGCTATAAACAATGTCTCTTTAAATGAAAATATTCACATATATTTTTTAAATAAAGTAAACTAAGTGATTACAGTGAAATGCAAGCAATCAAAGACTTTGGCTTTCTCATAATTCTCAGTGTCTACCTCTTGCCTTGATAGCTCACACGTGGCAATAGCTTGTTCACCAGCATTGTTTCCCAGGCACAATCATAATAAAGACAAACACCCATAATTTCCCAAAAGGAAACATTCGACTTTCAAATTCTTTTCTCCCTTGAATGGGCAATCACCTGTTGATATCTTATGTGATGCCTCCAGAGGTCTTAAGGCTTGCAGCATGTGGGCCACTTCTGACTTAAGCTCCTGACACCAATGCTTGGATTCAACAGTGTCACATAAAATCTGATATTCTGTACTTTTGTGCAGATATACACTTGCCTGTATTTTCAGAGAGTTCCTCTGGTTGATAAACAGTTAAAAGCTGAAGTTAAGATTTAGAGACTGATTATTGGTACATCAAAGGGTTGGTAAACAAGATTTCTGTGTACTGCACAGAGTTCCCATGAAAAATTTGTTAAACCCAATAGATCAAGCATACAAAAAAAAGTAACTTGTATAATTCTTGATCTACAGATTTATAAACATCATAAAATGGTGTTGATACTCCATTGAGTTACTGCAGCTCATACCACAAAGACTACAATGAAAAGCTACCATTAAATTGTCGGAACAATAACAATATTTTTGGCCTCATTACTAAAGTGTCAAAAGTTCTAGGCTCCATATAGCAAAGACCTTTGTAAGCTGAATTAATTCATACAGAGCTTGAAGTACATGCTTTAGCTATATCTGACCACATCTGCTCCTGAGAAACTTACCCTTTCCAAGTTACTGTGGGTTAATTTCATTATATAAGATAAGGAAAGTTTTTTAAAAATCGAGTGGCAACCATAATATTTCCTTGTGTTATGTTGCACATACCTCACATATATATATATACAAATAAGTATATATATCCACACACATATTTACATTCAGTGTAATGTTCAGTGTTTGTATATGTGCATTAATAAAACCAGGTTCTTCCTTGTATACCATAAGTCTTCAAGATTGCAGAACCAAGATCTATGTTTATTATTGTTATTTCCCCTGACTGTTTGGTATGGTGGAATTTATTCTCATATTGTGTTTGAGTGACTAATGAAGCAATTCACCTTCTTATTAGTCTTTTAGACAAGTATATATTTTAATTTTGACTGTTATTTTTTTTTTCATGAAGGCAAGAGCTGCATGTTAGCTTCAAGGTTCTGGTATAAGTCTTCTATTTCTGTTATGTCAACATACAGAAGTTGAAGAGGATATTTATTCAGGTTTGGCTTAGCATGATGGCATTCAAAGCTTATCAGTTGTAGTGAATCTGATGGGAAAAAAAGACATACATACAAGTTAAACATAAATCAGAACAATTCACATTGTCTGATTCCAGCACTCAGTATCAATAATTAATGTTTGGAAGACCGGGTCCTCAGCAATGTAATTCACTTCATAAAATACCCCAAAAACCTGCCAGCTGCCAGACATGCATGGTCTTAAGTGTCACTTTCAGAGAAAAGATTTTGAGGCATTTCTGAGGCCTGGATTCCACACAATATACATAAAAATGGTGTGGTATACAGCTAGGTGTTTCTTGGTTTATATCCTTCTTATCAAAGGAAAAAGACAGCATAGATGCTAAAGAGAATGTAATGAAAAAAATTAAGAAAGCTTTAATAATGTACTGAAGATTCCTTGATGTATCTGATTATACTGTACAGTTATAAAAAAAAAAGGTCTTTTTGCTGTTAGAAGGGAATTGCCTCATGTATGTAATTGAATCTCTATTATTTTATGTTCCCATGCCAGCACAGAGCATTTGAACCATAATTGCTTACAGCACATGTGCAAAACAAAACAGAGTTTAAAACAAATTTGAGGGGGTTTGTAAGGGAGGGGGTACGATACAGAGGTCTACATGTTTTCCTTACTATGCAATCATTTTTGGGGGTAGAAAATGGAATTGCAGTCTGTGGACAAATCTTTCAGGAGACACATCAGTCCTTTAGAAAACTTAATGAGAAAATACTGACTAAGGTCTTTTTGGACATGTGGTATTTGAGTAGTTGTTTGTGCATTCACTACTGAGACATATGATTTAAAGGAAGAACATAAAACTGGACCGATGTGTTTGCCACTGTTCATCACTAGTTTCTCATCAGCTTCTATTTCACCTCCAGTGCAATAACAGGATACTGCCAATCATAGAACCAAGCTCTCAACCAGGCACCACCTCCACTGGAATCCAAGTATCTCTTGCCCTCCGTGGGAGAAAAAATATCCCAGACACAGCTTTGATTTATGTATGGCAATCAATTTGTATTTAGGTATGGAAAGTTTCAGTGACAATGTTTGCGTGAACGTACAAATACAGTTTGGAAGACTGATCTGGAAAATGTGCCACGTGGGGAAAGCAGGGAGTTAAAATGCATGTTCTAACTAAACTGACAGCTTGGCCTTGTATGCCTCTCCAAAAATTATATGATAAACAATTCATTGCGCACTCTCGCAGTGCAGCTGCTGTGAAGATCTGTGAGGATCTGACAGACCTTGCTTGACTAAAGTGTACAGAAACACCCATGAAAGCCACTCTGAACAGTTGCTAAGTTCAGGAAACTTCATAAAATAAAAAAAAGTTGCATTTTTACAGTTATATAAATTTAAATTCATTATTCAATTTTTTCAAATACCAATTGGCAGATTTATATGGTGTTACTTTAAAAATTATAGATAAATATGTATGTGACTCCCTTTTGCATATGATGTAGATTCCAATTAAATTTGTGTATTTTCTTTACATTCTGTATGGAAACTTTTGAACAGAACCTAAGTGAATCATCTTTAGGAAGTGCAAAATTATGTCTGACAGCTTTAAAAATTACTGTTACTGGCTAGTAGTCAAAACCTTAGTCTATTTAATCATAAGCTTCTGTTTTATGCAAGCCTTTTATGAAATATTTACATGTACTACTTAAGCATTTATATTTTTGAATGCCATATAGTTTCCATCTTCTGTATATTTCCAAATTAAAAATATGGAAATTGACATGCGGTAGATCACAATCTGGCTTTCCTCTGTGGGAGGCCTGTTACTCTGCATCGGAGTAGCTATATTTCATGTACACTTTTTCATCTTGCAGATGGACTCAAATCACATGAATACCATTTGACAAGTGCATCTTCTGCTTGGCTTGAACACGTAAAACATTTAGTCTACATTCTGCATGGTGGACTCTAATCATCATCTTGCAGATCTCTGTAACTATCCATGTACAGTACAAAGACTTCGAAACATAGTGATGATCATATCAGTATAACAATGATTTACTTTTCAGTTCTTCCCACTTGGTGTAAATCTGTTTTAAAGTAAAGACATGTGAAAAGAGATCCAAAAGGATGACTTTTACAACGTGTAATGCAAAATGCAACTGAAAATGCTGGGCTTCTTCAGCGAGTGCCAAGAAAGGCTTGTTGACAAATCAAGCAGACAAACATCAGGCAGTGAAAATAACTAAAACTAAAGGGAAGTAGAAGCACAAGAGTAGGTGAAAACAAACTGTCAATGAATAAGCAGAGGTTGAAAATCATAAGTAGACCAACATAGAAAAATAAGATAACTAAACAGTTTTCTAAATAAGAATCAACACAGCATGATCTGCTTTGAAGGCAGCATTCATTTAGTGCTTGAAAAATGTTACATAAGATGGATATCAACATTAGACCTGTAGAGCATGAAACTGTGTCTTAACTAGGCCTCTAAAGAAGTGGGCAGTCTTGCAAATCCCAGCAACATTTTTATTTCTCTTGTTTATAAACAGAAGGTCTTAAGAGTTTCCATTAAGTAAGACTAATTTCAAGAATTGTTTGCTGAACAGTATCCAATTAAGGAACAGACATATAGTGTAATAAAATAGCATCTAAAAAATACAAGTACCTATACCTATACCTATACCTATACCTATACCTATACATATTTGTTAACAGAAAATATGATAGAAAAGTTGTTCAAAAAGCTGCCCTTGAAGGAAAGGGTTAAGGTTAGGGTTAGAGTTAGGGCCAGGTTTAGGCTTAGGTTTGGGCTTAGGCTTAGGGTTACCACTGAAGTATGAAACAGGGTCATTAAGCCATCTTATTAGGGACATAAAAGAAGTACATCTAACACAGTATGGATTTAGGTAGTTTTGTTGTCAAGTTCATGGGTTTTCAGTACTAGATTTAGGGTTAGGGGCTAGAGGCTAGGGGTAGGGTTAGGGTTAGTGTTAGGGTAAGGCTTGGGTTAGTGTTAGCATTAGATTTAGCAGTTAGGGCTAGGGGCTAGTGTTAGGGTTAAGGTTCAGGTTCGGGTTAGGGTTTTACAGGATTAGGACTAGGGTTATGGGTAGGTTTAGGATTAGTCCTAAATTTAGGCTTAAATTTTGGCTTAGGTTTAAGCTTAGACTTAGCCTTAGCTTTTCCACA
This sequence comes from Pseudopodoces humilis, assembly GCF_049639895.1. Lineage (NCBI taxonomy): Eukaryota > Metazoa > Chordata > Aves > Passeriformes > Paridae > Pseudopodoces > Pseudopodoces humilis. The sequence continues at coordinate 42,085,714 of NC_142204.1, read as the reverse complement.
TATGTATGAAAGACGGCTATTAAGCCATCTTCTTTGGGACATGAAAGAGGTGCGTCAAAAATAATATGGACTTAGGTAGTTTGGTTTTCAAGTTCCTGGGTTTTCAGTACTACTACATTCACATCTGATTTTAAAACATCTTTCTGTACTGAAGTTAACTGGAGAATCTAAACCTCATTTTCAATTCTATTATTCAGTCCAAGAAATGGCCTAGTGTTATGTGTCTAATATTGTTAGCTCTGCTATATATTGAAATACATAAATGCAAATGAAGTGACTCATCATGAATTGCAAAACACCTAGTAAAATATAACTAGTGGGATGTTTTCCTTGTTATGCTTCCACTGAGAATCTCATTCCTTTGAATTCCATTCAGAGTATATGGTATTTACCTATCAGTCTTTGCTTGAAAAGGAGGTTTTTAAATTCTTGTTCACGGAGGTACTTATATACATAGCAGTGATGCAGTTTTACATCAAAGTAACTGACTATGCAATAAGACAAAGTTCTGAAGGTAGTGTATTTGATTGGAATATCAACATACTAAGAGATTAAATGGATTTTTGAAGACATGCAGAAAGTTTTTGTTCTTTTTTTATTCAATTTGAGCAGGATTCTGATATCCTGAAAATCATTGTTTCATCCTTCCTCTTGATTGAGTAGCTGATTCTAAAGTTAAATATTAGATACTGCTACAAAGGCATTGGAGAAAAATCATGGAATCAGGTTTGGAGCATGGCTAAGAGCATTTATCTGGAATTTACAAATACAATCAAGACCATAAGTACTTCTACTTATAGAAATCCTGAAAATTCCATCATGGAAATACCATGTGCTATTTTGAAAGGATTCCACAGGTCAAGTGGTGACAGTTTCTCAGACGTGAACCTGCTCAGACCAAAGAGCTGTTGGAAACACAGCCTGGCCCTAACCCCTGTGGTAGGGCAGCATCCAGCAGGTCCTGCACCCTGCACACATGGTACACACTCTGCCCAGCAGCCCTATTCCATCTTGCTACTTCACTTTGATTTTCTGTTCACTCCTGCTCCCATCACCTCAGTGCACACAGGGCAAAACATGCCAGAGCAGGATAAACAGCAGTCTGACATTATTCATGATCCCAAAAGGCAGAATGCAGGAGCAAGAAAATGGAAACACCTGTGAAATGTATAAATGGAAAATTAGCACTCAAATAGTTTAGCAAACATAATAAGGAACTGTAGAAGTCAGTCAAAACTAGACCCAAAAAAAGGAAATTACAGGGCTCAGTTTAATATTCTGGGTTACCCAGGTGCTCACTCACCCTGTTTACAATGCCTTTAAGGACAGCACAGCTTTAGATATCTACACATTTTTTCTGCATCAAAGCACTTCCCCTGGGCAGTGCTCGAAAGGAAATAAAAGGAAAATTTCTTGCCTATTCTTACTCTGTTATTCTCGGGAGTTTTTTACTTGTCAAAAGGTTTCATTTTTCTTTTTATATCTTATGCTGACTAGCACTATGCACTCTTCTACTTTGCTTTTGTCTTCTCCCCTCTTCTAACCCCCCACAAGCTGCAATTTGCCACTGTCAGAATTTCAAAGCCCTTCTTCAGCTTAAAATAATTGTGAGAGGTTTGACTTTGGCACTGCTGTAGTAATGCTGTTGAACCCTGATAGATGTTTAAAAGGAAATAAATAGTTAGAGCTTGGAAAAAAAAAACCAAACCAAAAAATCCCAACAAGTTTTTAAAGGTGTCCCACTAAGAATGATACAGATTTCTCTGAGTAACAAAAAAAATATCAAATAAGCAGCTAAGAAAGAAAAAAAGTAACAAATTTGAACATCAGCGCTTTTAAGCTTCTTTCAGAAATAAAAGAATTGTATGTGAAAAATCTCTTTGAGATCTGATGTCAGCCAAATATGCAGAAACTTATATAGTGGTTGCTCCATTTCAGCAGCTTTCTATTCTTCTGTTGGACTGGAAATGCATGAGTGACCTTAAATGACCTTCACATTCTTTTGTGGTTCTGGTTTTGTGGGCCTGATACAATTTTGACATAGAAAGAAGGAGATTATTTTCAACTTTCATATTTGGATCCCAGCTTCTTGAAGACAGCTAGAAATAAACATCAGAGACCCTGATATTCTACATTTATTTACCTTTGGGGAAAAGTATGTCTTTTCATACCAACTTTGAAGTTGCTGTGAATTTATATACATGCTCAAACTGGTGTCCTCTTACAAGTTACCATTCAACAGCTGAGGTAGATTAATTAGAGCGACACACATTCTTACCCAGTTTCAAATAAAAACTAATTTTAGCTGAAGAAAAAAAGTATTTTGTAATAGATACTTACTCTTTTTATCAGTTATATCCTTGGATTCTAATTTAAAACCCCTAATTTTTCAAGTTATATAACTATCTTCTTTTACATGTCTCTTTCTTTATGTGTCTTACAGTAAGTCTTCATTTATCATAGTAATTAAAAACAAAAAGGGAGGACTCAATTTTAGTTATTTCTTCTGTATTATTCCTTTAATCATTCCTACATTCATCCCTGTTTCTCACTGCTAACAGAAGCAACATCTACTTCTATTATACAGACCTGAACAATGTAAATTAGAACCTCCTATTCTTAATAATATTAGCTTCTTTGAAGGCAGATTTGTAAGTATGGATGGAGATTCATTCTGCTTTTTGAGAGAAATTCCAATTTTTATTCCTAAGTTTAAAACAGGCAATTTTTCTAAGAGGAAAAAATTGGGAGCAGAAAGAAGATCAGGAAATTTTGGATAGAGTCTTCCAAAATGGCATGTAAAAATTCTTTTTCTAGTGTCAGATATAAAAATCTTTTTTCTAGGTATGGCACACATAAGAACATGGATGTTGGTCTAATAGAAGTATGTGCTTTTCTCATCTTTGAGTGCTCTGACAGAGCATAGCTGGCCCCTGAATTAATAACAGATTCTCATCAGCTTGATGAATGCATAATAAGTGAGCTGACAGTAAGTCACATATTTTCATAATTCTCAAGTTCTACAGTAATAACCCTGGAAATGCTCTTTTTTAAAAAAATAAATGCTCCTTGTTCTAAAGGAAGAAAACTGAATGTCAAAATGTGTATTTTACTGTTCTGGTAATTATTATTATTATTATTATTATTATTATTATTATTATTATCATTATTGTTGTTGTTGTTGCTGTTGTTGTTTGATTGTTTTTTTTGTTGCCTATACTTATAATATTTTTTCTGCATATTTTTAAGGGCTGCTTACCTCTGATAAATATAAATCTATAATTTAAAGAAGTGTTTATTCATAATAACTATTTGGTATATTTTGCACATAGTGTAATAAATGGGAGGAGAGATCTGTATTAAACAGTCTGGGATCTTTTCCCAATGATGTTTCATGCTGCAGCCCAACACACAAGCGTTAGACCATTATATCATGGGTAAGAAATTAGAATATTTCAGGTCTGTTGAACACTGTGAAGGTTTTACAGTTGATTAGATTAAACTGCTAAAATGCGGGTGGTTTTGTATGATAAAAAATATCCAGTGTTTAGTGGTCCTCAAATTCTTTCACCTGTGCACATTTCTCATCTAGTGAATAAAATAACCCACATCAGTTAGCACATGGCCTGTTAATATGCAGTGCCATCATGATTATGATGTTCTGTTTACAAGAGAATGCTGCTTTTATTTTTTCTTTTTTTTTTTCTTTTTTTTTTTACAGAAAACCATGTTTTAAATAGCTTGGGTAGGCAGCTTTTTAATTAGAGGACTCTCATACTACACAAAGAAAGAAAATCTAGTTTCTAGTAGCAACAGTGATTGTGTGGAATACATTAAAGGAATAAGCTGAGTAAACCAGCATAAATTTTTCACAGTCAATTCACAAAACTATCAGTAAAGAAGTAACCTTTCCAACTATATTTGAAGAAAACATAAATCTCTAAGAAAACATTCCACAGATAAACCTGCTCTTTTAGGTTTCAGTTTTTACACAGACAGTCCTGCAATGCTGAACACGACAAAAGAAAACTTCCTTCTTTTCTAGTATTTTGAAATGTTAAGATAATTATTCACAGCCTGATGCACAGAAATAATTCTAAATGTAGTAGTTTTGGTCTCCACAATAATATCAACTTCATTTGAAAGAAGATTCTTTAGTCATAAATCTAAGACCAAAGAAGACAGAAGAATAATTATAAAATAGATTCTGGGAGGAAAACAAATAAATTTCCACATCCTGCAGTGGGAAATATGTGACTATGTTGGGTAATCATTGAATGAAAAAATGGTGACCACAAAAAATAAACTAATTTAAATGGAACCTTTAATTCTGCTGCACATCATTGCTTGTTTTGCCCACATCCAGATTCAGACATTTTTTGCTTTCTCAGTACCTCAACTTGCATTTTCATCCTCACAGAAAGCAAGCACTATTGAACCCGTGTCTGTAGCTGTCTCTTGTCATTCCATGGAGAGTTCTCCACAAGAAAACAGTTTTCTCATGGCTTTTCAGTTTCATGACTGGCAGCCAACTGGAAAAAAAACTCTACCATCATGCTCTCCTCCCATTTTCACACCACTCAAAGGTGTGTTCATGGGCCATGGACTCAAGAGGTATTATTTTAAGGCTGAGTTATTCAACGGCAAAGGTTCTCTTCATCTATTTCTATGATCATCTCTGGGAACAGAGGTTTTCTCCTTTTCTCCCTTGGGGCAAAGGGTCTTCATCAACTCTCACTTCTCTCTCTCTGTTCCAGCATCTCATGGGATCACAGCTACTACGAATCTCTACAGATCTACAGTTTGAATAGTTCATTCCCCCCAATACTCTTTCATGAATTAAAGGAGTTTTTCAGATCATTTTTGTCCATCTCCATGGCTCTACTAAAAGAATATTTCAGCTTATTAAAGCATCTCCTCATTCTCCTTCCATCTGAGGCTTGACTCTTTCTCTTACTGGACTTGATGTTTCATGTTGTCTCTTTACATGTTGATCACTCTCACTTTCCTGTCTCTGGAGAGGGAACTAAAGTCTGCAGGTCTCATCTGGGTAGTGAAAGGGTTAAAATCTGGTCCAAGCCGCATCAGGTATTCATGGTGTTGGACTTCAGCTCAGCAGCACTGGAAGGCAGAGGATGGTTTTCAGCTGCTTTTTGGCCTGGAGCTGTCTGTGCAGGCCATGGAGGGGGGCATATCGGTGAGATGTCAGCAGCCATGGACCGGCCCAGCCTAGGGCCAGGGCCCCCCTGGGAAGGGCTTCAGCCACCCTGCTAGAATGAGACCAGGAAGACTTCCCAGGAAGGGCTGCAGCAGAGCCCTGCCTGGCCTGGGGCCGGGGGAAGCCCCTCAGTCTCCATCCCCTGCTCAGGAGCTGCTGGAGTCCGGCCCAGCTCCCCCAGGCCACCAAGGCCCCAGGCGAGCAGGGCCAGCCACACCAGAGCTCCAATACCTTTCAGGCTGAGAACAAAGAGATAAGGAGTTCCCTGGCTTGGGTTTAAAAGGTGGTAGTCACAAAGGTGATCTTATTTTTCAGTGGTCCAAAATGCTGTCAGTTCCCAAAACTGGCCAGCTGTTGGCTTGATCTCAAGCAAAGAAACTCCCAGCAGCCTCTCTCAGAGCCATCACTTCTGTGGGTGTTTTCCACTTTTTTCCTTAAATGCCAAACTACTACAGATAGACAGATACATAGACAGACAGATAGATAGACAGACAGACAGACAGATAGATAGAGAGATAGATAGATAGATAGATAGATAGATAGATAGATAGATAGATAGATAGATAGATTGATGATAGATGGATAGACATATATAGGCAGGAAAATATTTATAAGACCATAAACTAAAAAACTTATTAAATATTCTGTAAGGATAAAAGCATTATGACTAGGCTTGGATGCATTTTTCAGTAGCATAACTTGAGGTGTTATAAAAGCCCATAAATAGATCTAATATTACATATTATTCTAATAATTCTAATAAATTATTCTAATTTATTTAAGGCATGTAACAATAATTTTTTAAATATATGAAAAGTGACCTATTTATACATCTGTAAGATGTTTCTCCATATAATTGGGATAAATATTTCAAAAGGAAAATGATATTTATGAATTATTTCACCTAAAACTTAAATAAAATTCATTCATTACAGTGCAGATTTATCTTATCCAGCAATACTCAAAAATATTATTTTGGGGTGAAAGAAGTTAATACACTGTGTACAAAACACTTTTGAATTGCTTTAGATATTCTTACCAAATGGCATGGAAATCCAAATCACTTTTCTATAACGAATATCAGTGCCCAAAGAGTACTACTGCAAATAAAATTTATGCTTCATTTCTGATAATGTTCGGAGACACTTGCAAAAGATTGACTACTCTTGCATCAGCTTGGTCACCAGTGTTCAACTACAGTCCACAATACAAATTGTTTTCATTTTTGCTGAGTCAATGAAAAAGATATTAAATCATATACTCTAATATCTCATGGTACTTGGACCCCATAGGATTTAGGAATTGCTTTCAACTTTTGCATTGACTCCAAACAGCGCATTCAACATTCATTATTTTAGTGACTTTATTTCGTACGTGATGTGTATCACCATGCTTCTGCCACTTAGAGATTTATATTTTCCATTTTTAAGAAATACTTGAAGTAGCTGTTAATATCTAAGAGGACTGAGATTTAAACCCAGGAGCTTGCTGTTAGCAGGTTGTGCCTTGAGGAAAAAATGAATATGCAAGTTGGGCTGTTCAATTATTTCACTCCTGAAAGAGCAGTGATTCACTTGAGCTTTTGGGAGTAGATTGTGTGGGAGGGGATTCTAGCTCCACGTTTAAATATATATTTTGCTTTGCTCCTAGGGAAAAGAGTACAATGCGTGATGAACAAATTAGAGTAATTGATCTCATGAAGATCTTTACAAATATAATACCATTAAAATAATATTTATTTGCATAAATATACCAACCAAATGAATACCTAACCCAGGGTTTCTGCCATTGTGTGAGACAGACTATGATGTTCGTCAAGGTAATTAATTTCCATTATTCACCAAAGCCTACTGATCAGAAAAAAAGTCCATTTGCTGTTTAGCACAAGGTTTTCTTGGAACCTTTGTATTGAACAGGGAAGGACTACAAAGATTCCCTAGACAGGGGAATAGAGAGAACAAAACTTAGCTGGTAGCTTGGGTGTGAACATCTGAAACATCTTCATCTAATGCATTCGTCACAAGAACTGGATACACTCATCTAAACATTTGAAAACCATCACTTTTGTCACATACAATTGCAGCCAGGGAAGAATACGAATATACTGACTGTCAGGGCGCAGGATGGACATCAGTTTGGCCTACTTGGAAAAGATCCCCATGGTACAGCCTACCTAGAAAATGTCCCTATGGTATAAGACAGGTACTCTTGAGTCTCTGCTGGTGTGTCTTGGCATTGATTTTGATATTGACTTAAAACTTTCCAAACATCTCTTGTCTTTTTGTACTGTGCAATTCAAACTTACTTTATCATTGGAACAAGGTTGGGATTTTGTGTGTGATTTCACACACCTAATATTTGGCATCTAGTTTATGAATCATGGAATTATTACTCTGATGCAGAGGCCTATCAAGTAAAATAATTTATACAAAATAATTTTTGCTACATTTTGCATAAGTCTTTCTGTCTTTAAGTTATGATAGGTTTGAATTGTGCTTCAGAGATGTGTAGTATGGCATTTTCTCTTTCTAATGTAAGAAATACCATTGACACTGTTCAATTCAGGATATTCTACAGCATTCTGGATAAAAGACCTGTTCTTGGCTTAGTATTGTTAATCTGATTCAGTTAACCAAGTATAAAATAGGTCAAGTAGAAAGAATTGTTTGGATTTCAGGTCCAATTAGAAGTTCACATTCAATTTATGAATGCCTTGAAATTTTTACTCATGTAAGAATTGTATTATGTTATTTTTACTAATGGATTGGTTTAATTAGATTAACCAAATTGAAGGTTTTTGTGTAATGGACATAACTTTAGTTCAAATCTTGTCCATAAGTAGGAAGAGGGAATGTGATATGGATAAAATAAAAGCAAATTTGAAAAAAGTCTGTTTCATTTGAATGAATGAATCCAAAGCAAAATCTACCTGAAAAATTTAAGTGTACATTAACCACTTGTGGAGAGGTAGGAGGGAAAACATCTCTAAAATCAAAATCTTTGTGTAAAATTCTATTTTAAGGAAAATACAATTATTAATAGCTAAAGTTGTAATGAAACAGTAAGAATAAAGAAATAATGAAGGTAGGGATTTGCAACTTTTTGCCCTAGATATTAGATATTACAATGAATTAGGAATTGATAGTCCTGATAGCATAAACTGGGCCCCTTGTTTCACAACCTCTGAATAAAATTTTGCCACAAGCATAATGGTACACATGAATAACGTTTTTGCTTTTTGAATTTTGTTTAAACATTTTCCAAATAGACATGTGAAAGTACTAAAACTCAGAAAAAAAAAAATAAGGAATCATTAGGAATGGAATGGAAAGAATTAATTATCAAGAAGATCAACATTTTAAGGGTATTCTGATATTGAAAGGAAGATAAAGTGTTTAAAAATCTAACCAGACCAAAGACTAGAAATATATTATTTTATGATTACATGAAAACCAGTTCTGAGCAGCTTTTCTAGCAGGACACGAGGTATTCTTGTTTATATGTTGGACATGTATGAACTTCATAAACTTTCATTTGTTCCCATAACCTCTGTTTTATAGTGTTCAGAATCCCCAGTTGAAATTAAATGTGTGAGTTATGGCAAACCATAGAGAGAGAACAAGGTGTTAAAAATGTTTTGAGTTGGTGTTATGTATGATATGGCTGTTTGTGGCAGATATTTTCCAGTCTGTTTAAGACAAGAATCTCCCTCCAGCTGGCACTTGTCAGAGGATTACAGAACAAACTTGTGAATTGCTGCTTACAATGACAATTGTGAAGATGTGCGTATAATTTTAGTCTTCCTTGGACACTTAGATCATGGTTACTTTCTAAGGATGATAAAAGAGCAGATTAAATTTAACCATGGCAGCTCAAATCAATCTAATTCAGTTCTTCTAGACTCTGTCCTGTATGCAGTCCCCAGAGAGTCATCATTCAGTTCTACTCCCTCAATGGTTTCATTGCAAACCTGGATGAACATCAAGATAGATCTTGCAAATGCCATCATAAGTGAGGGATGGGGCAGCCCAGCTGAAGGACAAGTGAAAGAAGCAGTAAGAGACTGGAAAAGTTCTTCAGCCTCTGCTCATGGAAAATTTAGAATAATAGAATAAGTTTGGTTGGAAGGGATCTTTAAAGGTGCTCTAATCCAACCCTCTTGAAACAAGCAGGGATATCTTCAACTAGATAAAGTTGCTTAGAGCCATGTCTAACCTGACCTAAAATCTTTCTAGGGATGGAGCATTTGTGTTCCAGTATTCTCGTGTTCATTTTAAATGATCATGTTAAGAGCATACATAAGATTTAACTTCTTAAAAAATCAAAGAACTGTTTTGAATTTAATCTTTCTGGACAAAAAAATTAAAATTATTCATTCACTTTGAAAAGGTATGTCAAGCTAAAGCATCTGAATACTTACCTCCCATAAGGGAGAGACCAGGGAACTTGAAAGCTGAATTGATTTGCTCAAGTTCATAACCAGGGGAAAGCAGAACAGTGAAGAAGAGAGCAATTTTCCCCAGCTCTTCAGTACAAAATCAGTTCCCTGTCCACTTCTAATGGTACCTCCTTACAGTATTAATTTAAATGAGTCCACCTTTTGATATTTTCAAGCTTCAGTTATAACCCATCTATGCATTAGGAGATTTTAAATAGTCCAGTTTATGACAGAAAGAGAAAGATTTTGTTGACTGATATATACAATTTTTAGCTGCTTTCATTCATCATAACAAAGATGAATCCTAAAACTGTGCTTCCATCATCCTTCCAAATGACAATTCACTGTAATCAGGTTTCCCTGGCAAGATTTGCTCCTTTGTTCAACCCTATGTATGAGACTTCCATTGAAGCCTCAGGGAAAATCCTTAGTATCATTGTTTCCATTTGAAAACACAGATAAATTATCTGAGTAGTTATTTTAATAGGTTTTATTATCCATATTTCTTTTCACTTTTTCAACACAAACAGCTATAACACAACAAAAATAAGACTGATATCTTATATTTTTAAAATTGAAAAGTCACATTTATTACATTAATGAATTTGAAAATGTTTGACCAAATAGTTGCTAATATCTACTGTTTCCCTAATGAGAAATAATACTTTGGCCCTTCGATTGGAAGACTAAAGCAGCATGAATTGACCAGAGATGTAGTTTCTCTATCTGAGGCCATTATTGGTCTTCTTGACAGGGTCTAATGCATATATCACTTTTAGAATTCAATCCACTTTTTGTCATCACATAAACACACACACACACACACACACACACACACACACATAGAGAGAGAGAGAGAGAGAGAGAGAGAGAGAGAGAAAGGAATTGTAAATAGTAATTAATTTTGAAAACCAGTGGTACATTTGCAACATAAAGTTTTTGAGACTGGCATAGGTTTTATGAAAAAATCTAACTATAACAGAACTGAAATTTAATATATTTGAGTGATCAACAGTACAGGCCCAGCGTAATATAAAAAAAAAAAGAAAAATAGTCCTTGCCACAGTCCCTTACAGTCTGACTTATTATCTTCTTATCACATTAGCATATCTTGGCTGTGTATCTATTGTTCCTCAAATTCCTGCTTAAATCTAGACTGCCAACATGCTGGCTTTCATATTTGTTTAAATTACACACAGATGCCAGTGTTTTTTTCTCAATTTTTCTGAACTACCTAAATAAACTCAGTTACGAAATAGAAAATGGTTTGAGCTCATTTTTTTATTATCTCTGCCCTGACGAACTTTTATCTATCATTGAGGAGACTGAAGGTCAAAAGGACTGTGCTGGCCATCACTAGCTCACCTCACATGCAAATTCTTTCACTAGACTTCTGATCAAATGAAATTTCAGGGTATAGAAGCTATGACTAGATTGTTGTTGTTAAATCTGAAGAAAAACAGCTTTAGCAGTATATTGCATATCCGTTTCATAGACATATGAGAGGGGACAATACTGTGAAAGTCAGTGATGTTTGAATGGTTTCAAGTAACATCTAGCAATTTGAAAACCGGTAATATCTTGCTTTTGTGTTGTAGGTTTATACAGACTGCATGCTGTCCTCGTATTGTGATGTAAAACCATAAGGCAATGAGGAGGAGAATGAGGAAATTTGGACATGAAAGCACATTGATTAAAGAACTATCTAGTTTTAATAATTACAAACTATGTTCTGTGCAGGAGATGGTGCAGTGAGGGAGAGAAACCAGGTGTCTTAGTGATACTTTTTTATATGGCCACCCTGTCCCTTCACAGAGATGGTGCAGTCCCAGACAGAGACTGGACAGATCACAGCGGTTGTTTCTGCCAAGCTGTGCCTGATGGAAATGCTGGATCATTAAGTTTCTCTGGGCTTCTTTCCACTCCCTGATCTTCCTGGAGATTGGAGAGTTTCAGGTCATGGGTCTACCTTCCTGAGAGTCTGTCCTCAGCAGGCTTAATTTTCCTTAATTATAAAGAATAAGTGGATATACTTTGCTAGTGGCTAGTCATTTCAAACCACTGATCTGCTTTCTGATTTTTCCACTATCTTTGATGGTGCTTGCAATCTTTGGTTTCTGAGTACTTCCAGACAGTCATATTTTTTGATGATCAAACAGGTTTGCTTGCAGAGTGTGGCTCCCTACATGTTTGAGCACATCAAAACTATTCTGTTTGAGAGAGATGATTCACCATATTTCATCTACTGTAGCTATGGAAAAAGCTGGTAGAGTTCACAGGTTTATGCTAACAGCTATGCTAATTAGGCCTTGCTGCTATACCTTCTGTTGAGAAACAGGATCACTGATTGCAGTGGCATGAGCTGGAAAATGGAGCTTTGGATGTTCAGTCACATTCAGCACAATTATTATGGAAAAATTTTCCCTGTTTTTCACAGGACATGTGAAATGCATGGGAGATCAGGGCAATGCACAATGTCATCTAGACAAAGAGAAAAGGGGGTAATTTTTGAAGACGAGAACATCAAACCCACACTAGAAAAAAGTTTTCGTAAAACAGTTCTGATCCTTAGTTACTCATCAATCTTGGTTTCACCACATTGCACAATCTGACTACTTCAGCCCTGAAGGTGAGATGGCAGTAAGAGAAAAACTGAAACAGAGTAATTGTCAAAATGCTCAAGGTACTAATGACTGAGATGATAAATTGTTCCCCAACTTGCTGTGTGTCAAACATTGCTTTTCAAAGCAAGCACTGATTTCTACATGAATATTGGTATAACATGTTAAAAAAGACTGCTATGAGGTTCGTCTAGGTTCATGGTGTATATGAGCTGATGAACCGCCTGGAGTAGTGGTGTACAGCTTGGGGTAAAATAACTAACTACAGTTGTCAATGCATAAATTGTTTAGTGTGGACCTTATTCCGAAGATAAAGTTAAAATAGTCAAAAGTGTCTAGAAAGGAGTTTATGTGATCACCCAGGAGAAGTAATTTTCTGGTTGTCTAAATGACTGTTTAAATTCCACTAACACAATCCCCACTGATTATAAATGAACCTAAAGTTCATTAATATCCACCTCAAGCTAAACATCTTAACCCTGATTTGATTCCCACTTTGGGGATTTGGCTTCTTGACCTACACAAGGACATCCCTGTATGTAAGATATCTAAGAAATGGGACTCAAAGATAATAAAGGATACACAGAAGACCTGTGCCCATCTGGATAAGCATTTGGAAGCCATAACACAGTACCCAGGACATCTCAATAGATATTGCACTTGTGATTAAGTACCAAAATCAAGCCCCAGCTTTCATGAGCTGAACACCATGAAGAAGCATGGGATATCTAACAGACCTACATTCAATGCACAAGCAGCTGTAAATGAAAATCAAAACAACCAAAGGAAAAATAAAATTCCAGTAATGGACCACAATAAAAAAGTAGCATTTGACTAAAGCATTTCTTCCGCTAGACCATGCACTGGTTAGGCCTCTTATGCTTGGGACGTAATTTCCAGTAGGAAGGTAATTCCTCACAATGAGTAGCCACATCCAAAAATCAGGACATTAGCTGGTAACAGTGATTCAAATGCTGATCTGTCCAAACTTAGAGCAGAGATCTGAATGTCCCCATCCAAGTTACTCAGCTAAACTGCAACTTATTCACCATTCTTTGCTGCACTACTGGTAACCAAATCTGTAGTTGTAATAACTTTTAAATGAAATGCAAATCTCTTTCCCCCCAACCAGCCCACTGATCCATTTCTTAAATAAATTATCTTTCAAAAATTGAAAGACAAAAGAAAAATAATCTTTTCCCAAAAGAGCTTCTAGAGTTTAGCAAAGCCAAATTCTGTAAAAAAAACAGGCTGAATGCTGGTAACAGAGCCTAAAGAGAATCAGCTGTACTGTTCAGAAGCTGTGTATTTTCAAAACGTTACTTTCAAATTGACGTGGGTAAAAAACTTTTTTTCTGAAGATTGGGTAAGGGATATTTATAGCTAACCTGAAAATTAGGAAGAGAGATGACCCAATATTTTTAGGGTTTGTACTGCTTAATTGATGTCCAATTTATCTGTAAGTAGCCCAGAATGAATAGACATCGAACATTTTTTTTGGTTTTTATTAATCTTTACTTACCTAATGGAAGAACTTTAAATGTAATTAACTTAAACAACAATAAAGAAGAAAGTTAATGTGAACACATTGAAAGCAGAGTATTTAATATTTAAAAAGAAATTGTAACTAGCAAAAGCCTTGAGATCTATGATATATTTTTTCCCATTAAATAGTACACATGTGAACACTTACATTATTTTACCCTTCAGTGAATAAATGTACCAAATTACTCTGTGGAGAGTGTTTAGGATTTGTTGCATTAATTCCTTTTTCCATGTGGCATGTATTATAATAACAGACACAAAAGAAAAATAATATTTCAACTAGTTAATGCATTTTAAGTCTGTCGCAAGCCAATTTAATCTATTTCTAAAACTTTAATTTGTGATCTTGAAGATTTATATTAAAATATTTATATTAAATATTTATATTAAAATCTGGTCTATATTATAATAATTATCATAAATGTTTGTGTTATCAGTTACCTGATGTTTTTAGTACTTACTAATCACTGAATTTGATTGAACATACATTTTCCAAAATTCAAGACTTAACGAAATGTATAATAAAGTAGTTAAAGATAATAATATCTTGACAAATCAGGTAGTTTTGTCCCTTTTAAATTAAAGCTATTATGAGCATTTATTTTTGCCACTACTGCTGGGCTAAGTCTAAAATTACAGCTGTAAATGCTTTAATAATTAGAAGATATTTTTATTTTTTGTTTCAACTTGGCTGAGAGTCTCATTATTCTTCTGTGTATAACAAGATGCTGCTTATCAGATACGCACCAAATGTTCTCTTTTCAGTATTTTCCACTAAAGATTCCTTTGTTGCAATCTATACAAACACTTTTCCCAGTTCTATTTTACAGCTCACTCTTTTGTTATAGAACACTATTTTAATATTTTGTTTAAAGTATGATTCAGCAGTTGTCTTCTTGACAGCAATTTAAAGTCTTGCTAGTACATAAAAGCTGTAAGAAAGGGAGCTCAGCATTTGTTGTGCAGGAATTGTATGATGAGAAGTCCTTGGACTCTTAAACTGAGTTTTTTCAAACACAATTTATGTAGTTAATTTTACAGTGTAAACCATACTCTTTATAATGGATTTGAAAGGAATTGGCTAGTTATTCTAAGGTGATAACTATAAAAGCAATTTACCAAATTTAACCTCTCCAGTTATTCTCACTGGCTGTATAAGAGCTGTAATTCTTTTGAAGAACTGGCAGTGAATGAGTCTTGAAAAGTAAGACTACTGTTGGAACAGTTGTGACACAAAGAAGCATCTGGTCTTGAGGATTCAGAGTCAAGCAGAGCATTAACCTGCTAAAGTCATCCTAGCCTGATGATCAAAGAACATTTAACTGCAAATGTCTGGTTGATCTTACAGTGCCCAGTGAATTTCTGTCACATAATTGATGTTTTGAAATAAGATACATAAAAAGGATGTAATATTACGAGGAAACAGGAATCATAATAAATCATTGATATGATAGTGAGTGTAGCATGTGCAACTACCAATCTTACATGTCTGCACAGGATGTCAGATATAAAGACAAATCTGAGAGAGCAGGTGATGAAAAATTAAAGTCTTGATGATGTCTGCGTAAATTCAAAAAGCTGGAAGGGTGAGAGAGTGGTATGATATGACAGATGCATAACAACTTACTGGGATTTAAATTCTTGAGAGAAAATGCCATGTATTAAAAATACTTAATGTAAATCCAATATTATGCAACTAAAACATTCTATTAAGTTCTTATGGGCTCTGTAAGACTGGAAGAGCTTTTGAGCAATTGTTTGGGAAATTAAAATAAGTAAACCTAAGGTAATAATATGATATTATATCTTGCATTAAACTGTATAGAATTTAAGCTAAGAGTAAATGTACATCCTCATGCATAATGAGAACATTCTTTTACATTAGAAAGAGGTCTGTTTTCTTCTCTGTTGTTAAGAGAGACTGGATTCTGGAAAGCTTCATGCTATATAATAGGGTTTTTTTTATTTTCTTTTTTTCTTTCTTAAAAGTAGTATAACAATTTACTTTTAAATTATCCACAGAAGTATTTCTTGAACATCCCTTTGCAATGAATTTAGGATACCAAACTGAGTTTAAGGGTGACTATCCTTTACAAATGTTCCTATGTTAAAGAAAACCATTATGAGATGTATTTGAGACACTTTGTGGTCTCTAATAATTTAGCACATGCATTTTGAAGACCAGGAGTTGTGTATGTGTTGGTATGTATGCAAGTGGGATTTATACACGTCTTTGGCTGGTTTGAAATGAAAGAAATAATATTAGATGCACCCCAAGGCAAACTATATAAATACTATAAATTGACTGTTACATTACATCATGCAATTTAGTTCTTACATGATAACTCTGATGGCCGTCAGAAGGCCATGATCTATCTGTTCTAAAACCTGCTTTTGCCATTAATATTAAACTTCACAATTTAAAGTAACAATAAATTCAAATTTAAACTTCTCAAGTTGACACTTCAGGTGTAAAAACAGAAAAAAAATTGTCTTACCTTTCTAGATCATGTTTTTTAAGAAAATAACTGTCCTAGCTACACAGTATTATCAAAGTCAAGTGATGGCTGGATTTGTTCTATCCCTTGGCTGAAACTGAGTTTGAACAACACAAATTGTATTTATTTCACCTATAGGCAACTCTGCTGGAATCTAAGTTTCATGAACTCATATCCAGAGTCACCACTCAACTGTTCCACTTTATGGTGATCCTTAGGCTTGGTTGTTTATTTTTGTCTGTGTGTTTGCATAAATTTTAAATGTACTCATATTTTCCAGCTCTTTCAAATCTATCTGATTTGAAACCAGAACTGAAATCACAAATTGAATAGCCCAGAATAAGAGAACATTTAAGAAAAGCAGTGAAATAAAGTCAAACATAAGATCTATTTACTATATATTCTGACTTCCTGCCTATTAGAAGAAAATAAGTTTTTGTTCTCCAGCATGTCTTAAAAATAAGGATTTAGTCAGGGGAGTGGTTCAGTTTAATTTTCTGTTTGGTCTCACTCAGTTACTGATTTATTCTTTTATTTCAGTTGTGTCCAGAGTCAGTTTCTGTTTCAGATAATGAGACTACTGGAATATACTAAAACTGCCTATGTGTCTGAGTACATTCATATTTGATATACCCAAGCTACAAATGGAAAGAAAGTGAGAAAGGACTAAAACTTTTATGAAATTCTAAAAACGAAAAATCCTCTGTCAAGGAAAAGTCTAATTTCCTCTGGGGAAGGTAAAGTCTCATATTCTGATACATGTCAAAGCCACCTAAAATACCTCATTTATGAACACCATTAAAATATTTGTTCTAAACCAGTTTTTGTATAGGTGAAATCAGTCTACTTTATGTCAGCAGCCCACAGAGTACAGTGCCACTTCTTTTGTTTCCATCCTCAATTGCATATCAAGCTTGCTGATCAAGCTACATTTGGTTCATCTTTCTATCTCCAATCTTACTAACTGTGGTGTTACACTTAGCACAGAAGTCACATGAGAATGGTAAACCACAAAAGTGTCAGGACACAGACATGAGAAGAGATTGATGCTTACTTTGTCATGGACATGAGGCTTTTCTTTGGGGCTGTCAGTCTCAGAGGGCAAAACTATCCTTAGAATCATAATTCTATTTTAGGAGTTTAGCACTGAAAATTGAAATAACAATATCTGGTTCTACTTTTCTCTTGTATTCCAAAAGACGGGGAATTTCAGATGGGAATAGAAATTGGAAATGTTTTGCCTTGTTCCAAAACTAGGAATACATAACATAAAAAATAAATGCAAAAATAAATAAACGTTACATAAAAAATAAATGCAAATACTAAACCGTCTATAGTTGAAACTGTTTTAAATTTCTGAATATTTCTACTCAGGGAAGAACTCCTTTTGTCATATAAAATATTTTTTCTGTATAAGATCTTCATACCTTATATGAGTCCAATACCTTATGGAATTCCATTTTATCTAAGTATGCAACCAATTGCAGAAATTCTATCTGATGCCAATTGTATCGAACCATAGATTAAACAATTTTCTCCTAAAATACAAACACCTCTGAAAATTCCAGAATATTTCTGTTCCACATCAGATAAACTCACCACTTTCATACAAGTATTAAAATGTGATTTTACCTCAAAATTTCTTTCACAACAGAGTAAATCAAACCAATTCGGAGAGAAAAAACTTCAGACTAACCACTAGCTTTATGAATATCTCATGTTGGTTAAGGGGTGCTCCTGCATGGAATCCTACTCTGTCCATCACCCTCGTCTTGCAGGACATATGAGCTACCTCAGCTGCTTTCCCTTTTTATTTCTCCCTCAGGAAATTTGATCTGGAGCCTGAGAAATGAAATTTAAATGAAGTTTTTAAAATAACAACTGGTTGTTGGAGTGAAAAGTTTCCATTTTAGCAAATTCATATTTTTAAGAAAAGTTCCATCCTATTTCTCCTTAGAACAATGTATTATGTCATATATCTCCAGAAACAAGGCATGAAATGGTAGGTAAAATATCAAGTAGCTAATGCTTGAGTAGTAGCATTTTGAGATTGTTAATTAGATGCCTTCCTGCTTTTTGTGTGATGAATATTTTGCCAATGGTTGCTAATTATTATAGCAATTAGGTTTAATAAGTCAAGAATTTCACAAGCTTAGGTCTTCTGGGTTACATTTTAGCCAATAGGGAACGGGTGTTAATTAAGGACAAAGAAAAGAAGAATTAAGAAGATTTGGTGGGTTTAAGGAAACAGCAATTAAACAAAGTGCTAGAGTGATTTACATATTTTAATAAGTCAAGAACTCTTGGATGTTCAGGAAAAAAGTTACATTTTCATTAGTCAGTGTAATTTTTCCAAAAGATCTCTTTTCAGATTTTAACACTTTGTCTCCAGGAATATAAGAGGAATGTCAGTTTTCAAGTCTTTATTATTAGTGCTTTAAAACTGGTTTTAGACCTAAAAATAGGTTGTATTGGTATAAATATGAGCACAAATGGAGCTCACTCTTATTTTGAGAGAACCAATGTATTGTCCTGAGAATGGTATCTATAAAGAAAGGCCTGCACAAGCTACTTCACCTGCATCTGTGACCTGCTACCAAGTACCAAGAAGCTCTATGTCCTGTAAAAAGCAGTTACATAAATATCAGGGGAAAAAAACACCTTTTCTTTCCGTCATTAAAACATTTGTAGGGGAGGAAATTTATATTCTTCAATAGAGAAAGAGATCACTATGCACATCGTCCGTCAGTTACAGGACACTGTCAAAACCATAGACTCTGTCTTGGTTTTTGTTTCTTTTAGGCAACAAATGAACAGCCCAATTGTTGATGTGAGGAAAATCCACCTCAAATTAGTTCTAATTCAATAGGAATAGCTCTGAACAGACTACAAAGTACAGTGATGTGGAAAAAGAGTGGTTTTATTTAGAACTACACCTCATTGCTCCATGAAGCAGTGCATTACACTCGGGCATTTTAATTGTTTAAGACTTTGAAGCTTAGGAGAAAGGTCTTACAAAGCACATTGTAAGGAAAACTCAAATAGTATGCTCCACTAATAGTATTTGTTCAGAACCAACTTTTCATCATTGAAATATTAAAAAGTAGAACATGATCTGAGTGCAATTCATCCTAGGAGGATCAGTTTCCTAATGATTATTCTATTGTGTTGTAAGTTAACATTGACAGTACTAAATTTACATGAGCCATGAAGGGTGTAAATTGTTGATTTATTCATCAGTTTGTGAGGAATTGATGTTAGGAGTTGATCATTAGTGTCACAAGAATAGATCCATTGAAACCCACTAAAGTTCAAACATCAAATTGCTGAAAATATCACATGGATGCCAGATTGGCAAGTAGGACAGTGTTTCTACAGAGCTCAATATGAGCCCTTTTTTTTAGAGGGTGGGAGGCTTGGAGAGATATGGATCGGGTTACTTAATGAAAAGGTGAGCAGGAAATGAGAAGAGATAAGGAAAAAGAGAAAGTAGTTGTGAAGAGATTTTTTTGTCCATGGGTCAGGCAAAAAGTTCATAATCATAGAATCATTAAGGCTGGAAAAGACCTCCAAGATGATTGAGTCCAGTCTTTGATCCTTATCAACTAGACTAGAGCACTATATGTCATGTCCAGTCATTTCGTGAATACTTCCAGGGCTGGTGAACTCACCACGCCCATGGGAAATCCATTCCAATGCTTGACAACCCTTCCTGTGAAGAAATTAATTCTGATGTTCAACCTGAACCTCCTCCCATAGTGCACTTTAATGTCACTTCTTGTCCTGTCACTGCCTGGGAGATGCTGACCCTCACCTTGTTGAAACCTCCTTTCAGGTAGGTAGTACAGTAATTAGATTGCAATATAGACTATTTATTGAGCAGGAGAGGAAGAAAACCTGCTTGTGCTCCCCACAATCCCAATGTCATTTCTACTACCAAAATTAAATAAAAATGTAATTGTATGTGTGTTGTAGGCATAATAACAGAAGACTTATACTTTCAGTAATAACAGGCAGCAAACACCTCACCTTCTACTGTTTAAATTGCCACTTATCACAGTACAGACTTCCATAGAAAGTTCTAATATAGCAGCACAATAAGAATAAGCATGACCAAAATAGCACTACACAAAATTAAAAGTTCATTGATTGATAGAAATAATAACACAAAACCACTGGTAATCACACAGCCTTAGCCATCTGCTGCTGCAGTTACTACATCTTTTTTTCTGTTGGGCTTGGGCAAGCGTAAACATAATAAAACATTTGTTCCATTTAGAAATAGGCGGTTACAGTAATGTTGCCATAGGCATAATAATAAAACTATCTTCCATCTCTCCAGTTGCTCTTAAGCTACCAACAAAGTAATTTCTAAGCACGTATTATAATTTCAAAGGTGATGGTCAAAAATTTTGACTCATCTAGCCCTCTTAATTTTTAAATCCCACTGATAGTAAATAATGTTGCATAAATAATCATTTACATATAAATTATCACATTTCTGAGGCTGTGAGTGAAAATATCTTCTGCTGACCTAGTAATAATTTTGGAGATGCTTAATCAAAGAACAACATAAAAGAAATACCAAAGGTCCTTACACAATAGAAATAGTGTGCACAATAAATGCTCTGCCTAATCAGATAAAATTCAAAGATTTATAAATAGAGTTTATGGAAAGAAAACCACTTCTTCATTTTCACTGAAACCCTTTCATTATGGAAAATAAAAATTATCTCCTTTAAGACCACTTTATAATATCTGATTTCATGGTTCATTGAATATCACTTTTATTTTGCATTTCCCTTTCACAGGCATTCTGTGAATAGTTCATTATTCCCTCCTGAATAGTTTATTATTCCCTCCTGGAACCAGGAATTTGAACACCAGCTCCCCAACCTGAGAGAAGTCTTCTGCCATCTAATCTCACTACTCCTTTTCCCTACAAGTGCTCCCATTTCCTCACAGAAGAAGCTACTGGCAAAATTGGCTGGTGGTTTGTGGGTTATAAGAATGTCTCTGTACACAGCATAGCAATGGAGCATACCATGGTTGGTGTGACATTTTGACTGAAAAAGAGAAAAGATAAAGCTTTCTTTGAGAGTTATCCAAATTGTAAATCACCCAAGACATCTTGGACCAGGCTGACAACCTGTTTAGATTAAATTAATGTTGAAATAAAAATAAATGTAAAAGCAAGATTACAACAGGAGAGCCGTGGAGTTCTTTGAAAGAGTGACTTTGGAAAGCTACCCAGTCTTACTGTTAAATAACACTATATACATTACATTTTTAATAATATTGCACTTACATAATAACTAAATTATTTCTCTGTCATCTCATAAGAAACCAGTGAAATCAGAGTAATTTTGTACTAATGGCAGGGTCACTGAAAAGCTATACCCACACTGTGAATATAGCCAGGGGAATGCTCTTAGTTAAGAAGGAGGGATAGACTTCAGCAAAATATACAGATCAGCATTCACTCTGATCCACCCAAACATGATTCTGCAATATACCTGGAGCACATCTACCTAAACATGCCTAGACTGTGCTTGATAACACAATAGAAAATATCTGTGTGATGAATAAATGCCTGTCATACATTGTTTGGAATATAATTTTGCAATTGTGTCTGATATTGAGTAGACAGAATATGATTATCAGTGACACCATTGCGAAGTATACTAAAATTTTTTGACGATAATAAATGAGCTCCTGACTTCAGGCTGAGGACTTCATGCTTATGACTACTTCCTGCTTGATATTACACACTGTTGGAGAAATGACCTTTAGCAACCTATGACAAAAATGTCAAATGCCATGTTCCTCCTACTCTACAGTGAACAGTCTACGTCTAATGAATGTCCTAAATTCCAAGAGGGGAGCTCAAAAGAGCACTTGAATGGGTGGAAATATAACAAGGGAGACTGAAGAACTCTTGATGACCCCTGATAGAAAGGTCAAAAGCAAGAACTATGCACTTTCATGAAGTGGCTCATAGCGAATGAGATTTTTGCTGTGTAAGGCTTATCTCCATAAGAAAATAACATTTGTTCATTTAGTGATTACAGTTCTTCCAAATGAGAATGCATAATTGCTATCAAGAAAGACAATCTACTTCCACCTTTATTATACTTATAATTTTTTTAAATCTACAAGTTCCTTTGGTCATCTGTCTTTCTGATAAAAGCCTTGTGGTCATGCTCTCATATTAAGGGCAGACTTGAATTAAGAAATGGACCTTGCGTTTGAAAGATGACAAAATTTAGGTTCCTTTTCCAAGGATAGGAACTTAGTCATAAACCTTCAACTAATTTATCATTCAAATTTTATTCATGTGAGAAATGCTTCTGATGGAGGAGGTGGAGCTGCTAAAAAAATAACATGAATATGTAACTACAAGAAACAGTTCCAGAGTACAGGAAATGTTTCACTGCTGTTGTTTTAAAACTGTGCATTCAACAAACCAAACTGGACTACTCATCTTTTTTGTTAAAAGACATTTGACAGATAAAACTAGCAGGAGTCTGTGTGAGAGCACAAATAACAGCAAAAATAAAAGTCTTTCGAAAATCTGAAATTACAGTAGGAAGAAGGTAGAAAAGGCACTTTTGTTTTGTCCATTAAGAGAACAAATTTTCACAGTGCATATATCAAGGTTCAGCTGTTAAATCTTTCCTCAGAGCTCCCCATTCCTGAGATCCAGAACATGTGATCCTGACAGGATAGAGCTGACAGCTTTATTTGTATCTCTAAACTAGAGGCATGCCATCTGGAAAGACCTTGTGTGCCCCAAAGTCTCCCAGACCAATTATTTCTATATCAGTTTATCAAACTCTTATTATCTACAGCATTCATGTTACGTCATTTCTTTTTAGAAAACCTTGAAATCTGAAGTACCAAAGTCAGATATTTCATTTTGTATTTTGTTTTCAGAAAAAATGCCATATATATGGCTTGGCATTTTATTGACCAAGAAAATGTATGTCATCATCAGTGTCAAAACTCTCCTAAATGACATCAATTAAATGTCTGATGAGTACAATTACAGATGTAGAAGACCAGGTAAATAAAAGAAATTAACTTTATACAAGGAGAATAGATACATATTATGTATATGACAACACTGCAATTTTGTTATAACAATAGAAAATTAAAATTTAGCTCACCAAATCAAAAGATAAAAGAGAACAGAAGTATGTAGGGGGAATCACTGGATTTCCAGTGATCTCTTAAAAGAGCATAATTTATTTTTGTTTCTAAAGAGCCCAACAGCATCACAAACCAATATATAGGATGGAAGCAAAATATTGATCTGCCCACTACTGAAGTAGAGCAACTGTACTGAGAAACTTCAGAGTGTTGTGTACAAAGCAGTGCTAAAATAAGGGTTTATTCAGGAAAAAATTACAATAGCAATTTGAGATAGCAGAAAAAAAAATAAAATTAATAAATTATCATTTATTGTCCAGATTCATATTCCATCATTTTAACATTACTTTAAGACAGAAGACTTCTGAAGGTATTTTATTTTTCTAGGAATAAGTGTCAGACTAAGAGGTTATTTTTGCATTAGATTTCTGTTTTGAAAGATTTTTCCAGCAACATTTCTCCAATGTTGTTACAGAAGAAAAACTATCTCAAAGCCAGTTTTGTGGCTTGGCTGGGTTTTTGTTTGTTTGTTTGTTGGGGTATTTTTGGTTTTTTGTTTTTTTGTGTTTTTTTTTTTTTTTGTTTTTATTTTCCTTGAAAATTTTTCATCTATTTATTGGCAGATGAACTGTCACTAGTATGTAAGGTCTGGTGTTCTAGGACCACAGTAGTAAGGTTGTTTATCACTGTGTCTTGACTGCAGTCTCACTTTTTTTGCAAACATCTATTGTCCATCACACTTTAGATTAGAACTCCAGAGTACACTTAGTGTTCAGTTCAGTGAAACACAGAAGCTTTTTCTTCTTCTTGCCTAGAAACAGTCAGTATGAAAATACATGACTGATGTTTTCTTTTTTTGAAGACGATCAGAGGAGTTGCTAGACAGTAAACTAGTAGAAAAGTATTTTTTCCTGGGGAATTGTACTTATTGAGAATGTGGGAAACTGCATTTATTTGAAAGAAACCACAAGATATGCAGATAAGGGCAACAATTAAAAAAAAAAGGTAAATTAGTGTCTTATTTTAAAAGTGCAAGATTACATAAAAACATCCTCAAATGGTTTTTAATTATTGAAATGTAAGTACTTGATGCTATCTGATTTCTGTAGGAGTGTATTGTTTTTGAGTTTTGGAGAGATATTCTTTGAGTTTGACATGTCTACTGTCTACTGACATGTCTACATGTCTATGCTACATATAGTAGCAATGGGTCGCTCATGGATATGTACGACCAGCCAATGGGCTCTGTACTATCCCTGGATGTCCTCTCCAAACAGATCCCTTCACATCAGAACACATCCTGCCCAACCAGCACTGCTTAACAGCTATTATCCTTCAGGGACTTCAAATACAATTTTTATGGGAGGAGGAAGCTGGGTCAGGGTATTACTCTCTAAGGCACCAGGCTTTCACCTGCTTTCTCCATCATCTGTGCCCAAATTTGTGTTTGTATACATGGGTAGGGAGAAAGAAAAGCAGGGACTTTTCTAATAAAGGTAATTAATCTTTGACATTTCTCTGCATATGCACCTAAATTTTCCATGATACTGCATATTTCAAAGTGACAGATCTGTCAAGGTCAGCTTTTGCCACACATACAGTTTTGATACAGATGGTCCCTTGGACTGCCTGGCAGACTGTGTGTGTCTCAGTTTGCTGATGGAGGACAAGAACCTTTGCAGTATGGTAAAACCAGGACACAGAATTAAGATGCTTAACTTCAGCAGGCATTTGCTTACACATGAGAAGCTCTCTGGTTTCCTATATGAGCGTAAGACTCTTCTGCTTTACTGACATTTGCTACTTCTGCAGCAACCCTAACTGCAACATCCCAAAGGGTTCAAAATGGCTAGTATATAAAATAGAATGCTGACAAAAGTGTAGAGATGTCCTAGTAAACATATTAGGATATAAAAAGCTGGTTGTTAAAGGATAGTTAATTTTCGATTCTAAAATAGCTGATTGCTCATAAGAATCAGTGAAACAGGTAGAATTGCCTGTCACTAAGCATGCTCAGATGTTTCACTTAAGAAGGTCTTTGTGCATCTGTATTGCTCTGTCAGTTTGGAGTTCCAAATTCCCTCATCTCAGAAAATAGATTGGATTTAGCTCTTTGACTCTGGGTGAAAGCAAAACAAGTACTTATTTGCCAGCCAGGAAATCTAGGCCTGAGAATGGTCTATGTCACATTTAATTCTCCTGGCCACAGAAATAACAATGGTCTCAGTGACTCAAGTTAGACTTTGGTCTAAGATTCTACAGTTGAGATAAGCAAAGAGAAATGAGAATCCCTAGACTCCACGTGAGATGTCCACTCAGCTGCAAGAATCCTCCCTAACAGAAACCCTGGAGTAGGACTCACATGTTTAATTACACATTTATGTGTCTTGTGAAAGTTGATAGAAAAAGAGCCAGCAAAACTGGTGTAAATACAATGCTAATGATCAATGTGTTGCATACAATATATGAAGACAATAGAGATTAATATTTTTGCAGTTTCAAGTTCTTAATTCATACAGCTCAAACCTTCTTTACTGTTTTTAACAGGATTCATGGCAGCTAATTGCATTTACATATATTTATTTCTTTGTTTATTTATATTGGACATAAAACACCTGAATGCTGTGTTGAGTAGACACATTAAAACCCCTGAGAATCTGACTTTAATATATTTTAATTTCCTCTGACTTCAAGAAGAGACTGTAGAGAATTTCCACAATCATTCATCCTAATAATAATTCATAATAAGAATTATGAAATCAGATTTTTTTTTATATATATATACACTTTTTTGTATCACTTTTTATTTTTTTCACCCGCAGTCAAAATCCGATTCCTATATTAGAAAAATAGATTCATATCATATTCCTAGCTGGAGGGAACCCATCAGGATCATCAAGTTCAAATCCTGACTGTACCCAGAATATATCAAGGGTCACACCATGTCCCCAAGAGTATTGTCTAAATGCTCCTTGGACTCTGTCGGGCTTGCTGCTTCCTGGGGAACCTGTTCCAGGGCTCAGCCACCCTCTCTCACTGAAAAACTTTTTCCTGATTTTGCCAGACAACTCCCAAAGTTTTCCATCCCCACAAAATTTTAAAATCATAACTTTATATGTTTAAAGAAGTTACAGCTAACAGAACACCATGACTCCCAGTGACAACACCTATGCAGAAAGGGACCAAGAATATGCGTGACTTTACCCACTCATACAAGTAAGAGTTGTGTTGAGGGATAGACACACACCCTTACTGAGTGGGAACTGATGTGTCTTGATTAACACAATTTTTTTCTTGTTTCTTTTTCGCTTAGTTTTGGTCTGGACTGTTGTCTCTCTCTCGTTAGAACAGGTTATTTTATGTCCCTTTTCCTCAGGAATCCTCTGACACAGAGTAGTCAACCTAAACAAGAACATTTTTGATTTTCTTCAGCTTTAGCTCAGAGGAGAGAAGCAGGATGGATATGCATGAGCTAAGAATGTGAAACTGAGGCAGAGATGTCTGATTCTAATATATTAATATTTTTTGCAGAGACCTTTCAATGTAGCTGATGTGATATCTATCACATCTTTGTTAATCATTCCACTGAAATGGCTAGAGTAAGGACTACAGTTTAATGACACAAGTGTGATCTCATCTGAAGGTTTTAAAGGAGTGACCCATGTTCAGTGTTGTCATGCCTTCTGGAACCTACGTACATGGTTCTTGAGCTCCTGTCGGTACTGGAAAAATTTCTCTTGATGTGTAAGATTTCCTTGTGAAGTTGTGAGCTTAAGATCCCATTTTTATATTTCCACTGAGCTGAAAATTCCAGAGATGGTAATGCTATTGTATTACCTGGGGCTGATAATAAGGGTGTTTATCCTCAATGAGGCTGTCTTCATAAGGAAGCACCTTTCACGTAGAACAAATAATTTTTTTTCATATAGAACTGAATTCAGATATAGAAGGTAAACAAGAAACCAATTCAGCTATAGAAAGTAAACAAGAAACTAGTACAGGGTGAATGAAAAAAAAACAACAACATTGAATTAGAAAGGACAGCAATCATTTAAAAAAATTATTTGTGACATTGCAGTTCTGCGAAAGGGCTGTCTAGCAGGATCCACATTCCTGTAGTACATCTAAGAGCTACAAGCTGTAATTACTGTTGAAAAGCCTCAGGGAGATTAAAATACCATTTGTGGCCTAATCAAAACTTCCACAAGTTTCTGCAAATAGAAACCATACCTACATTTTAACAATGTTCAGTCAAATATTCTCTCTTTTCAAGTAAAATGTCTATAAATATCATGTATTTATAGAGGATATTTAGGCAAAAAAAAATATTTCCAAAAGCTTTAGCAAATCTTCCCCAAGCATAATATAGCTAATTACTGGTCTTTCATAGGAGTATGAATGAAATCTTCTTAGTATATCATATTAAAATTAAAGCATTTAATAAATCATCCACTTAGGATATCAAGTAAAAATTAAAGCATTTCACAAATTATCAGATATGTAAAATCCTATCTAAAGCCTTTTAAACTAAAGAGAGCATATGACAGCTTCTGTAGAAAAGTTACTTCAGTCCTTGATTCTAAATAGTACTAAACTCAGAGTCAATGCTAACTGAAGTTGGGTCATATCTCCTGTCTGGTAATATATGGCCTAGTAGATGATGTTCTGAATTGATCTAGCACCTTAGCATAGCCAGCAAAACCACAGAGGGAACTGTGTAATATAATTGTTTGGTGATGCTTTTAAATGTTGCCTTGACACCTATGACTATATATACTGGTTCCATAAGGTGTTTTCAGTAAGATGTTACAAGATTAACTGTGTTTCTTCAGCCATATTGTTTTAAAGTGAAGGGAAAAAAACCCATCCAAAACTACAATAAAAGAACACCATTTTTGGAGGTTTGAAAAAGAAGCACTTCAAAGTTTAAATATACTTGCATAAAGATGACTTACGAGAATTAACTATGAAGTAATATTGCTTACACACTGTGAACATGATTACAGATTCCTTTTCCTACAGAACTCCGGTTTTATTTGTCAACCAAGGACACGAAGTAGTGTTGGGTCTTTTTTGTACAAGTTTGTGACAGAAGTTAAAGAGCACAGTGAGGAGTGGAAGGAGCTAGGGTTACAATGACATGGAAGTTCAAGGAAGAATCCAGCACATCTGTTTTACAACATCAAGTCATTCAACCAATTCACCGACTAGACCTTGTGCCATTCATTTCGTGCTTCAAGGATGTTCTGTTCAGCCAGTTCTCAATCCACCATCCACTCAACCAGTCCACACTTCCCTATTTGCCTATGAGAATGTTGTGTGAGACAGTGTTGAAAGTCTCACTTTTCCTGAGCTGTGGTGGAAAATATACACAGCTCTCCATTCACCCATTGTCCTAGTTTAGGGGAAATTAGGGAGGAAAACTCCAAATGGGGATTTCCTCAGGGAAATGCCCCCTCCCCACCCCTGGTCCGGAAAAGGGAAGAAAAAAAACCAAAAAAAAAAAATTTCTCGGAGAGAAGTGGAAAAAGCTGTTTATTTAACAGATATTGAATAATATTAAATAATAAAACCTCTTGCTGTTTGATGGGATGGCAAATCTAGGAGGAAAAAGTCCTTTTCATGTGGTGTAGCTTGGCTCGCTCAGGTTCTTCTCAGTCCCTCCGTCACTGGAAAGTGCCGAGGCCCAGGCCCCGGTGGGCCACAGGCGTGAGCTCCCGGGGTTTGGCTGGGTGTTCAGTCCAGAGCAGGCTTGCACAGATCCAAGAGGTAAAAAAGGAGGGAAAAAAAAAAAAACAAAGGTCCAGGGAACTCCTCTACCTCAGCTAGGTAGAACTAACTAAAAGCCAGAGAGAAGCTCTGTCCCGCTGTCTGTCCGTGCTGCAGACACCACAGTCCAGGAGCGGGATGTGTGGGAGTGATGTTTTTCCTTAACACAAACTGCGCGCTTCTTCTTCCCCCTCTCTTGCTCTCAAAGCCAGTCTTAAAGGTGCAGAACTTAATATATAACATAAACCAGATGATTGGGGATACCAGTATCATAAAGTCACCCCAGGACACCCATCCAGGTAGTTGTTTCACTGTAGAATGCAATTAGGTTTCCCAAAGTATAAAAAAATTAAATTATTTTAGAGAGCAAACTGACATGCTTTAGTCATAGAAATGGGTACTAATGCAGAGTAAAATATTAAAATTGTAAAAAAAAGAAAATTGTTTGATATCACCTTCTAGAGTGAACATTATTTTTTCATATTGGCTTTCAGGAAGAAAAACAAATATTTCTATGAATAAAGCCAAGGAACAATGCAACAGAGTTAGCAAAGGAAAAAAACCTCACTGAGTTGTGTGAGTAAGAAAAAGGATTGGGGAAAAAGTACAAGAAAAAGAGAAAGGGCAGTTTTTCTGAAATATATTATGAGCCTTTATTGACTAGGGGCTTTAATTTGCTCCCATCATGGCATAGGACACGTCTTTCCAATCTGTTAAAAATCTGGTTTTTGTAGCATCAGGAAACTTATGTGATGGATTCCTGCAAGTTTTAATTCAGATCTAATGAGATATGACCCAATTATAAACTTACTCATGATAACTCATAAGCTGCATCAAAAGGATGACTTCAGGGAAGTTGCTTAAAAAGTTGTGGAAGGCAAAGTTAGAATTAGAAAATTAAATGGGGACTTCTTTACCTTCTATGCTTGAAGTTAGAAGTAATGGAAAAGAAAGACAGTAAATTTCTGTTATAGGAATGTTGCTGTAGAGTAATAATCATAAATAACAACAGACTGAATTAGTGGTAGCTCTTCTATTGCATTTTAGAGAAGAACTTTAGTGTAAATGGAAGTGTTGGGAAATGGGAAATGTTGAAGTATAGTGTTGAATTTACTGCATTAAAATACATAGTTGATTTTTTTTAGCAGTCCATGTTGAAGATAGTTAACATTTAAAATTGTTCTAAGTAAAAGAGAAAATCATGAGAAGGCAAGCAAATATTGTCAAGGTTTTGAAAATAAAGTTTATATACAGTGAGTATGATAAATTCCTAAGAGAAAAAATAAAGCTTTATGAAAACCCCCAGAAAGGCACATTTACATCAAAAAAATAGAGATTATGAAACAAGGGGACCTGGAATATTTCTGTATTACTATTAATGACATTTAATAATGTTGTAATTTTCAAAATTATACCAGAAAAAGAGACTTTTTTTTTTTAAAGACATGATAAGGGTCAGTTTAAGGTTCTGCAGTAGCCAATTAAGCATTTGTTGTTCTCCTGTGGTGGAATATTGACACAAACTCCCCTTTTAATTTAATTATTTTTTTTAAATTAGTGGAAATAAGAAAATAGAGAGGTAGACAAATTAGTTGATCAAGTCAAATCTAAGATTATTTAATATAGTGAGATATCCTTGTAAATTCTAGTCTTTTATTGTTCTTTGTGTTAAAAATATGATAGTGGTAAAGTTTCTAATAGAAATTAAAATATTACTGTTCACTCCCTTAATACTAATCAAAATTAAGGACAACGCCCTGTTCCAATACTTTAGTTCTGTTCCTATGATTGCTATTTTTCTCATTAAAAAAGGTGACTTTTTCATGAGCTAAATAATCTAATGAACAAAATTACTTTTATTTATATATTCCTCATTTACATTTTAAGCTGTCTGGTTAGGAATTCTCTTTATAGATATAATATAAAATTTTCTGTGTATGAAGGGTATAGGACTAACAATTAAGAGGAAATTTCTTTATTTTTCTGAAAATTCAGTACCACACAACAGCAGGAAAATATTTTCACCTTTCCCCTAAATGACTGCTTAAATGCATTTTGAGATTTAGCTTTTTATATTGTTATAACTGTTGCCTGGTCACTCTGGACATGAAAGAAATCATACTCTTTGTTAGAATTAAGATCTAAAGTTTATAAAAACCACAATAATAAAAAAACAAAGCAAGAAAGTGTTTTACAGGAGTTGTCTTATACAGAAAATTTTAATACCTAGTTTTGGTTGGGCTTAGTTGATTTTTTGGGAAGTTGGTTTGTTTCCTTGGATTTTAGCTTTATTTCATTTTGGAGGAAAATGCAGTACTGCTTTGTGGATGACCAAATAAACAGTGTTGTCTGTTCAGGCAGATTGTTGCTCATGCATATTTTAGGTTTAAAAAATGGATTGTTAAAAAATTTATTCTGTCAAGAAATTCTGAGCAATTCATTCATTATAATTTTTAGAGAACTATGTCATATAATACCCTGAATTGCTGAACCACCTCTTGATAGTTTTTTCCTTTATAAAAAGGACTTCAAGTGTGATTATTTTCCTGTTTTGTCAGTATAGAGAAGATTATTCCTTCTCTCTCACTGGAATTGTCAGAAGTTGTGACTATCCTGCAAGTAAAATGGGCACTAGTGATCAGACTTGGGGAGATATGATTACACTGAAAAGGGATGGAAGGAAACAAGAGAGCTACAGCTCTGTCATTAGCAACCAAGTATGTCACACACACTCACCATCACATGGCAGCTGCTACCAATGTTTAAAAAATAAATCTGAAGATCATGTTTTCTTCTTGATTGACAATTTAAAAATACTTTTATAACAACATTTGTCTTTTTTAACAATAGAGAATGCTTTGGAAAATCTAGACAGTTGAGACTCCAAGAAAAAGAAAACATTTAATTTTTGATTGAATATTTCTATTGGTTTCCTTTCTCAATTGTATTTTGTTTTGCAAAGTTCTTTGCATGTTCTTGGGTTTCCCCAGATACAAAATGGAAAAAAAAATTACTGGAATCTCAACATGTGTTTATGTCTGCAAAGCTTTCCTGTTTTGGAGCAACTCCCTTAATGTCATCTCTTTAATTTTGGCATTTACACCTGCCCTGGTATGTTGCTATGAAATATTTATGAATCAGAAAACTTTTCTGCAACAATGTGATGTAGACCTGCATTACAATGCATAACAAATCTGCAAGAGGCTGCAATACTTTAAAGCTCACAGTAATCATAATGAAATCAGGTGTATAAAACCTAATTATAGTCCACTTAATCACCAGTACAGCAGTTTCTAAATAATACAACACAAGATATATCTAGTGGCTGAGATAGAGAATAACTGATGATTGATAGTCTGTGAATGTTGGCTTAATATTCTTATTAGTGGGTTGTTGCATTATGATACTACTTCAATCAGTGTTATTTTCAAAAGCAATGTTTTAATTAATTTTAATTTAAATTAACTTGTTTAATTTCACATTAAGCAAGCAATAAATCTATTTTCTATTCCCAAAAATATTGGCCAGAAATATTTAAATAAATTTGGAATTTTTTGTTTTGTCCTATTTTGTTGTATTTCACTTTTATTTAACTTTAATATTTTGAATTAATATGCCATTAAAAGATGATATATGGTTGTCTCAAAAAAGTCAATCAGAATTTCTGTGCTAAAATCTTCCTTATTGACAGCAAAACAGCCTTTCTAGGTGATAGTGAGTTTAAGAGTTTTTAGTTTTGGCACAGTGAGGCTGGACAGCAATCTGGTAGTCTTGACCAAACTGGGTTGTGATAAATTTTGTGGGAATAGACATGAGCAAAATACCCACATTAATGTATCATGCATAATTTTGATTATTTTTGCAAAATATATATGTGTTGTTAGTGATTAAGCATTTAAACATCTAAAATGGATAAACATTTCCATTACAGTCTTGACTCCAATACAACATGTGAAAGAGCAAATTCTTGAGTACTGCTGCTTTTCAGCTGGACCACCAATGGCTGGCTGTTCTTTAATTCTAAATTTATCTTGCTAAGTTTTCTTCTTATTCTTGGAATAATATTCACTGCTTTACATAGACACTCAAAACCTTTTATCCTCCAGAGAACAATAAGAAACTTAAGCAGTCTTCTTGCCTTTTTCTTATCACAAATGTAGAAGAAAGAGTATTTGGTCTGCTTCTGTGGGCAGGCAAAAAGAGGTAAAAAAATTAATCTGATCCTCATATTCTACTTATGGGGGAGTATTCTGCTGGTTATATTTTATGGTTTCATTATAATTCAGCAGTTTGGAAAAAAAATTAAAGTATTTGATCTGAATGCAACTTCCACATGAATCTTCAGGAAGGCAAGTTTTGCCCTTGGACAGCTTTAGCACTATTTCATAAAGACTGAACAAGTCTTGCTCTGCTTTTCTATAATCCTCTAATTTTAAATTTTCCTAAAGCTGCTGTCATCCTAACTTTTTGTAATATCTCTAAGAATTTTTTTTTTAAATATATGTATTTAATTAAAACAGTCTTCTGCCGAGAATACACCTGCCGTCTTAGTGAAGTTGTCTGAACCCAGGTTACATTTAGCTACTTTTTGGGTGGCACTGTCTTTTGACAA
This sequence comes from Pseudopodoces humilis, assembly GCF_049639895.1. Lineage (NCBI taxonomy): Eukaryota > Metazoa > Chordata > Aves > Passeriformes > Paridae > Pseudopodoces > Pseudopodoces humilis. The sequence goes on along the minus strand of NC_142204.1, from coordinate 42,051,861 downwards.
AGATTGGACTGAACAGATCATTCTGTGTTACAGGGATAAAATACTATGTTTGATCTGCTAAGAGGTCAGAGACCATCACCCTACCCTTTTTATAAAAGCCTCTGTTTAATACCGTGTCCCAAGAAACTCTGACGTCTACAGCTGATTTCTTTAAGAAACTGAGTAGTAAATTCAGGGGGAGGAACACCAATCTGACTCTTCAGATGGCCTTGGTATTTTATGTATTATATCCTCTGACAAGAGTGTCTAGAATAGGCCTTATTTGAATGACACAGGAAGCTGTTTTTCCCCATTACTTTTTATCTACTGATGCAGCATGTTCTGTCAGCACAGAGAATGCCATTGTAAAATGCCTTCTTCTCATGGATTTCAGTGGCTGGACTGGCAGCTGCACACTAAAGCAGACTGAGCATCTGAGTGACCACAAAGTGGGTATCCCATGTGCAGCACATTATAGAGACCTAATCCGAGCACTACATAAATAATCTTGCAACCCTGTCCAAAAATAAATTGCTGAAGCCTCTCTTAAAATATGACATGTATGCAGTGGGAAAGTTAGTTTAATGCAACGTACCTGTAGCTTATTAACTCCTCCATATACCAAGTAGTGATTATCTTTATGAGGTTTAAATGGATGTGCTAGAGTTGGCTTGAATAAAATACAAAGATCATTTAGGTTTCAGAATGAGTGCAGGCAACTCAGAGAGTGTTTAAGAATGTCATTAGATCATGCAGAAAGAAAATTACAGAGGCAAAAGCTCAATTAGAACTTAACCTTTCCACTTCTGTAAAGGATAATAGAAAATATTTCTATAAATACTGTAAAGGCAAAAGGAGGGGCAAGGAAAATGTCCATTCTTTATTGGACATCGAGGCGAATATAGTTACTGAAGATGAAGAAAAGGCTGAGGTATTTAACACTTTCTTTGCCACAGTTGTCAACAGTAAGACAGGTCATCTTCTTGACAGCTTGCCTTCTGAGCTGGTGAACAGGGACAGGGAGCAGAATCCTGTATCCAGGAGGAAGCTGTTAGTGACCTGCTGAGCCACTTAGATGCTCACAGGTCTATGGGACTAGATGGGATATGTCCTACAGTGATGAGGAGTAGGCAGAACAGTTTGCCAAGCCACTGTCCATCATTTGTCATCACTCCATCCTGTCATCTCTCCTGGCTTACTGGGGAGATCCCAGATGACTGGAAGATGGCCAGTGCGATGCCCATCCATAGGAAGAGCTGGAAGCAGGATCCAGGAAACTCCATGTCTGACCTGCCTATCTTTAATTGATAAAATGTCAACACACTGCAAATTCTAACTCCTATTTAATTATACTGCTAGGAGAGAAGTGACAGTATAAGTGGTATTTATTTAGACTAGCTCTACAGACGTTCTGTGGTTTTGCTTCTATGTGAACCAAATATATGGAGATAGCATCAAGAAGACCACAACTCACAGCTGAAGTAAAAAGATTAGATTTATTTCATTCTCTCCCTGGCTTGAGTATTCCAGAAAAAAAAAAACAAATGGAAACACATACCCTGATAAGCTCATTTTAGCAGGAACAAAATATAGCAAGGCCTGAGTCCTGTGTTACATATAAAAGGGGGCCTGGAGCACACACAAGTCTTCACCAGGCTGTGTTTTACAATCTCTGAACTTCTTATCTCCCTTCCCCCCCTTACAAAGAGGCCTCAAGCTTGTGTGAGGAATGCTTTTAAATTTTTCACAACATTCTGTTATCTGGTGAGAGAGCTTCATTTCTTTAGTAGACAGAAAACAACCCAAAGCAAACACAAATACGTGAATTCTCTCACAGTGAGTATTTTCTAACATCTCTTGGGTGCAAGGTTGGTCTCTGAGAAAAATCAATTCTAAAACCAGCTTATTTTTCTCTCTCCTCACCAGCCTTCCACTTTTTTTCTTTCTTCTCCACTTAGTTTTTTAATCTGTGACACTGCAAAGCACAAAAACAAGTTACAAAACAGAAAAGATAATGGAAAATTTAGTTTCCCATGGGTACATTATTGTGACAATGAGCAGAAGTGCATCTGTGCATTTCTACAGAAGGACTGGCAAATGAACATTTTGCAGTTTGTTGAATATACACCTGCCTAACCAGAAATAATGAACTAGAGATCCAGAGTCAATCTTAGGTGCCTGAAAATTCCCTAAGAACCCCAAAAGGAATGCCCTTGATTTTTAACCAACTCCTGGTTGAAAGTGAGCTGTGCTTTGCACATACAGTAAAATGTCAGTTGAGCACTTGGAGTGCTGAAGACGTACAAGTAGTGACTGCATTCTTCCTGTGCCTTGAAAAGTGGTCTATAAAATCTTCTTTCAAATGTATTTCTGTTTAAAGAACAGCTGAGGGAGGACTACTGTATAAAATTACCTGTCAACAGTTTGTGTTGAGAAAAACATTTGCTAATGAAGGGTAGGCTTTTTTACCAGAAAGGATTACAGCACATATTTTCTATATCCTCTTTATGGTTTTGTTTTTTTTCCCTCATGCTGCACTTTGTAGTTGTTCCCTAGATCATCCCCATCTGATTCTAGTCTGTATAAGCAGACACTGGGCAAAAAAACAGGTGAAACGTTAAGAAGCAGGAACAAAAGTCCACAGGACTAGAAGATCCTGTCTCAGAAGAGCATCTTAGCTCTTTCACAACAATTCAGCTGAGTCTGTGGCCTCCTCCTTCAGATGGTCATTGAGTCCTAGACCATATGGCCAACCCATGCAGCCACAAATCACAGAATCATTGGATGGCCTGGATTAGAAGGGACCTTAAACATCATCTATTTCTGGCCCTCCTGATTTGGAGCATCTTTTACCAGACCAGTTTTCTCAGAGCCTCATCCAATTCTGTCATGCACAGAAAAAAAAACCAAAAAACAGTAGAAATGCAAAAATAAGGACCAAAAACTCTTTAATTTATATTTGAAACAGTAGCAGTGTTCCTGCTCTTTCCCACCCTTGTGTGCATCATCTTTTTGTGCACACAGTTATGTTTATTTTAAATTTCTCTTAAAAGGTATGAACTGACATTACAAGCAATGACAACTTTTTCCAGCTGTGTTCAGGATTTGTGATGGTTTATGTGATATATTACACAAATACGTACCAAGATTCTGTTCATGAGTTTCTTAACTAATTAGAAAGGCAATAAAAAATAGGTACTTGGCAAGATATAACAGTCTTAAGGTTAATTCAGATTGACTGATATGCAAACAGAACTCCAGTTCTATATTCTTTGTATGTGATTAACCTGTACTCCAAATCATTCAACAAACAGTGTAGATCTCAGCACACTGATATGCAAATCACATTGCCCATAGGGGCAGAATTGTAATGGAAGGTATCTGTTATACTTTCTTGACCAAAACGGATTCATTGAACTTCAACAGTGAGTTCTGCCAATAGTTTTCTCTGCACTGTAATCCAATCACAAGGGCACTGGCTCCAATTTTCTTGGATTTTGCCAAATGGTAGCTCACCAAATGTTAGAGCTGTTTCTGGGGAACTGAGTAAAGAGTATATTATGGTTGGGATATTTCAATAAACGTTTCAGGGAACCTCCATTCTCTGAGATAAGGTGAAGCATTAAATACATATTTTCAAAAATCTCAGAGAGGAATTGAGCATGCAAAAGAGGAAAAACATCAAGAAAAAAATCCTCAATCCTTATTTTAACCCTCCTAGATTTAGTACATAGGGCAGACTAATAAAATGTTCCGTTATGGGCAATGAACTTCTAGCACTTTTACAGTATATGGTGTATACCCTTTTCTAAAGTGCATTTAGGTTTTCAGGTATCCAAATTTGATCCAGACACTCTGCACTCTGGTAGGAAATAATTAATTTCCTGCCTATATTTCTACCTAGATTATATAAGGCCCATGAAAAGTGGATTTTCAGCAGATACTCAGCATGATCTTCTGTTAAGAAGGTCTGAATCCCTTGCTGGCTTTCTGGATACACCCAAATGGACCTCTGTGATGCCGACAGATTAGAAACATATCAATCATATTATTAATTTGTTGCTGCTGTGTGTCAGGAATACCAGTATAGAAGGAGAGAATGTAAGCAGATTTAGAAATCCAAACAGATGTGTTTCAAAATAAAAAGAAACTTCACAAGAGCATGACAAAAAAAACACTCCAAAAATACTGTTTGTCTTTATATGTGAATATGTTGGGTATTAATGTGCTGAATTTAGTTGCCTTACTGTGATTTCAAGAAGTGTTCAACAGATGTACTACTATGACATCTGGCTAATCCTGAAAATTAAGTATCTTTTCGAATAATCAATTGGGCAAAACAGTTTAACAGATATTCCAAACATTTTCCATTTGCCTTTCACTTGAGAACCTCTCCCTATTGTGACTCTTGCAATTTATTCCATCTCAGGTCCACAGGAGCCATGTTTCTAGTCACCCTCCTGCATTATGACCATTGTGCAACACCATGGAAAAGGGACATAACATTCTTTTCATATATTGTCTTAAACCTGACTGTCATACTGGAGAGTTTTACTCAGCATGTGGATGCTCCCAATGCAGTATTGAGTAATAATCATCTGCCTTACTATGCTGTAAGCACAGAGCCTGCATAGCTGCTAACCTCTGGAGAAAATATTCCCAAGGAAAACATTGTCTCAGTAGGAATTTATGTGCAGGAAGTTCAACCAGCATCCTATATATTACACATATATGTTGTCTACATGAACACCTTCTGTGCAGCAGACTGTGCTAGTGCAAATAGTTATATTTCAATTAATATGGAACTGAATGTTTTGGTTTGCACAACCTACCTCATCCATTACATCAGTGACATGAAAGGAACATTAAAGAAGTAATAGTCAGTTAGTTTTGCACATCACTTTATTTTTGGCAGACATGTAGATCTGAACCCTGAGGAGAAAAGGTACTTAAGGACAAATATGAGGGCACAGCCCATTTGGTCAGAGCAGAGCACTGGACTTAATAATTACCATCATCCAGTTTTGGAGACTAACCGAGAAAAGATTTGTATTAATTTCCTCAAAGAATGTTTAGCATATGGATAATTCAGAGTAGTGCTTCTGCCTTAGCCTCATTCACCAGAAACAGATTGAATTTTTGTATTGATTGTAATTGCTCACAATGCTGCTGTTACAAGAGACAGCTCAAAGCAGTAGCATCTTAATAAGCAAAGTCCTAATGCAGCAGGCAGTATGCTCAAAATGCACATGCTTCTCTCTCTTCTCCAGTTGTATAATTCTGATCCAAATATGCAAAATCTTAATTGATTTGCACCTCAGTCATTTAGGGGCCATTTATCTAACTACAGTACTTCAAAGCAGTTGTTTTCATTGAGAAATCAAATTCCCCTCTCTTCCAGCTGTATCATATGATTCTCAGCTGCTCATTTTAAACTAAACTCCAGAATAAATGTTAGTCTGCTGTATCAAAATGTAAGATGCAACTTTACAGATTTTCTTCAAAATAAATTAAACTACAACAAGAAAACTTTTAATCATGTACCAGAGAGCAGAAAGGGTAAAGTTTTGATTTTATTTGGCTCTCTTCTCACTGGAGAAACCCAGGAAACAAATATCAATGTTTAAGCATTCACAAGTCTTCCCTCAACTTCAGGATAATCCCATAAGAAACTGAATCTCTTTGTGTCTCCATTTCTGCTCTGGGCATGCATTCAGCTGCCTGAGGCTGTGGTTACATGGGCAGCCAAGCTCTTCTAATGGCTTGTGGCTGCCAAGAAAGGAAGCTTTGCACTTCTCTTGCTTTCTCTCAATTGCTCCTACTGTCCCTCCTTCCTTTGCTTGCTTATTTCTAAAATAGACAAACAAGGACTGTGAAACTGAATTTATCATTTATCAGTAATATCTGCTTGGAAGATAAATGTCTGTTCCTCCTTCCTCACATTTAAAGGAAATTGTTAGTCTCACAGTAGCTGCAAGCCAGCTTCCACATACAAAATGCAAGTGATGACACCGAGTTGCAAGTTGAGAGTGGTTGTTTTGTCTTGGACCTTAGTGACAATAACTCAAAATAATGTCTAGCAAAAATATTCAGAAATCTGTGGGTCACTTAGTGTATTTGCTGCTTCAAAATACCTGGAAATAATTTCTCTTTAATCTCTAGCAACTTTTATTACCCCAGGCAGTGGAGGAATTGGATTAATATAATGTTGAAGAAAGTGATTCCAGGAATTTTTGAGAAACTCAAAAAATTTATTCTTAGTTTCTGCTGACAGCATTTTGTAAACTACTCGTTCTTTGTTTTATTCTCTTTATTCTCAAGGTAATGAAATTCGGCCACTTATAAAATATATTAATATTAACTTTTCAGTTGTATGACAAATTTAGACACCAAGTTGGGCCAGAGTGATTATCTGTTGGAGGGTAGGAGGGCATTGTAGAGGGATCTGGACAAGCTGGATCGATGGACCAAGGCCAAGGGTATGAGGTTCACTGAGGCAAAGTTCCAAGTCCTGGATATGGATCACAACAATCCCAGGCAGTGCTACAGGCTGGGGGCAGAGCAGCTGGAAAGCTGCTCAGTGGAAAAGGACCTGGGGGTGCTGATAACAGCACCTGAGCATGAACCAGAGTGTGCTCAGGTGGCCAAGGAGGCCGATGGCATTCGGACTTGTGTCAGCAGTGGTGTGGCCAGCAGGAGCGGGGCAGTGATTGTCCCTCTGTGCTCGGCACTGCTGAGGCCACTCCTCAAACCCTGTGTCCAGCTCTGGGCCCCTCACTACAAGGACACTGAAGCACTGGAGCAAGTCCAAAGAAGAGCAAGTCCTACAAAGCTGGTGAAGGGTCTAGAAAGTAAATAATGTGATTTGAAGAGTGGCTGTAAGAGCTGTAAGCGTTTAGCCTGGCAAAAAGGAAGCACAGGGGACAACTTACTGTCCTCTACCTCCTGCCTGCCTAACAGGTTGTAGGAAGGTGGGGGTCAGCCCCTTCTCACAGGCAACTTGTGACAGGATGAGAGGACAGAGCTTCAAGCTGTGTGAGGGGAGGTTCAGGATGTACATCAGGAAGAACTGTTTTGTGAACAGGCTGCCCAGGAAAATGGGTTCACCATCCCTGCAAGGACATGGCACTTAGTGCTGTGATTTAGTTGACAGGGTGTTGTTTGGTCAAAGGTTGAACTTCATGATCTTGGAGATATTTTCCAACCTTGATGATTCTGTGATATATATATTGTAAGGAAACAATCTTCTTAAAATAATTGACCTTTTCTTTACAGTTTTGAATAAGGGTGGGATATAAACTACAATATCATATGAACTATAAGCATGATTCATGAGTCATGATGAGTGAACTCATCAGAAAGTGTTGATAAGTGTCAAGTATTTCTTCTGTAAACTCAGTGAATTAATTAATTTTCAATATGATAATCATAGTTTAGGCAAACATTCCTCTGCTCTCAAAATCACTCCAACTTGAAGATGTATCTTTTCTTATTTAGTATTCATGTAAGATCATTCTTGGATAATATATGCAAGACTGGATACTCCTTTTACAGTATTTAAACAACAGATTAAATTTATTTAAACCAGAGAGTAATAAAATAGAAGCTTGAGAAAATTCAAAGTATTACTCTTACAGCAGTGGAACTTACAAGAGGAAATAACCTGAGGAAGAAAATGAAAAATTCCATAGACATCACTTACTCCTTTGTTTACACTTACAGTAAAAGTAGTAGTTTGGGAAGAATAATGATTTTATGAATTATGCATGTTTGATAATGCCTAGAAGGTGCAGTAAGTTAAAGCACAAGAAATTTACCTTATGTTGGTAATCTGTTACTAGTGCATTAACAACTGATATAGATGAAGACATCTGACAAGCAGAAATCATAGGTTGGGCTGGTGTTTGACAGATCGGGAGCATAGACAGAGATCTGTGAGTCACAAAATGCTAGTAGGAGGCAGTTACACAATAAGGTAGACAATTTAATAAGAAATTATTTCACAGTAATACAGAGATGGAGGAAGATGAAGAATCCATTGACATCTCTCTTAAAAGGGAAAAAGAAAATGAATGGCAGGAACAAAAAAGAGAAACGAAAAACACAGAAGTAATAGAGTGATAAGTGACCCCAAAATCAATAGCAACTGACATAAAATTTGCTCTGAATTTGGCTTAAAATTTTGATCATGCTTCATGAGAAGTATGAGTGTGGCTTTCATGATGATTACTAGTTCTGTCTAAATGGCTGACTCCAAAACTGTGGAACTCTAACCCTTATCTATGGCTTCATGCCATTCCCTCAGGTTCTGTCACTGGTCACTAGAGAGGAGGGATCAATGCCTGCCCCTCTGCAAACGTTCCAGTCTTGAGCCAGTGTCTGAGTCCATGCCCCGTTTACTAGCTGAGATATTGACTCTACTTCACAGAATTTTTGGTACAGAAGACATTTAGAAAAGATCTTGTCTGCAACTGGAAGATAAAAATTCAGCATAATATGTGTAGTTGAAATTTAATTTCTGTGGTGACAAAATGGTAAAGTGATGACTGAAGGAAGGTGGATATCTGTAAAAAATACATAAACAGAAAAAAAGGCCTAAATGAGATGAAAATTTTAAAATAAGTTATTAAGAAGAGTAGAACAAGTAGATAAAATATATTTTTCTGCAGATGAACTGATTTAATTAGATCATTCAAAGCAATAGAAATGTATTTTGACAACTGGAACTGGTACTTTCTTTATAGCATAGTCTTTTAAAAAATCTTTTATATTTTAAATTAAAATATCTTTTAATTTTTTTTTTTTATGTTTTGATACTGTGTAGAATTTGTCCTCCCTTCATTCTTCCAAATCCCATGCATGTTTGAAATGTTTACTCTTATCATCCACATACCATATTGAAATATGGTTAAATGTGATTTTATATAAGCTTCAAACCTAACACTCAGCACTGTGTTGCTCAGTAGTTACTGGCTCATCTGCTCTAAGACATATTTATTTGAAAATTCAAGTCTGTGAGAAAAGCAAACTTGAACTGTTAGACATTGGTCAGTAGGCTGCAATTGCCTGAGCATGTTGGCAGTCATCCACAAAATTAGTCACAATATCCTGTTGACCCAGTTTGAATCCTGTGTTGAGATTATACATACTCTATTATTTGGTTTCAGCCTTGTCTTGGGGAATACCATTTCCAATTTATGCAAGTTTTAATTCTGTTTTCACAGCTGTTGACTAGCTGTCTTCCTACTGCTTTTATCTTGAGAATTTTATCATGTTCTATTCCCTTTTGGTGCTTTTATTTGGCATTAGGAATAGGTTTACATTTCTTTGCCAATACTACGTTTTAAGCCTCCTACAAAATCCTCTCACAGGCCTTCTGAGAACACAGCAGTGAGCCTATTGAGAAATTTTAGTACGACATCCATCCTCCTTCTAATACAATAGGGTTGAGGTTTTTTTCCTCTGTTCTTTAACATCTATTTTCTTCAGGGGTTTGGGTTTTTTTTTCTTTACAAGTCTAAGCACCTTCTCAGTTAGTCCTGGTGTAATTCAACTGTAATTTAAAACAGCAACAGAGACTAATATTTCATGAGATAGTGTGTGAAGAAAGGGTATATTCTTTCCTTCAACTTCCTCAGTATCTGTTTAAAATTCACTGTCAAATTAGGCCCAGAAAGGTATACAGGAGAATCTGGTAAATTTTTTGACACAGTTCAATCATTTCACATATCTGCTCCTTTCTATAATCATGCAGGTAAATGATTTCACAGAGGTCCAAGAAGAATATTCAAGAATTCCAGGAGATTTGTAATTATCCTCTTCTTCAGAGCTGGTAACTGTAAGCAATTTATACCAACTGTTTATAGGCTACATTGTCAAGAGTAAGATTAACTATTCCAAACTGCTTCATCTTAAAAAAAACCAAAACAAAACACAGGGAAGGACCAAACTCCATAATTCTTTCTATAAGTAACAAAACTTCTGCCTTTTTCCTATGGATTTCTGATATATTTCCCCCTAATATTCCAGGTATGTTATTTTTTAAAAAAAGTATTTATATAAAATATTTATGTACAAATACTCACTATTGAAATAATATTCTTCTATTTGTTAGTCAAGAAATTCAAACAATTCCTGCGGAATAAAGATTTAATTCAATTCTACTTGGTGTGCACATCATTAAATTCAATAAATATTTTATAATATGGACTAAATTAAAATTTATCTGGAAATTTTATATGCCTACTTCCAATTCAATTTAACTTGCAGTGGTACAGAAGTGCTAGACAACCAAAAAATAGCAGCAAGGGATTCTTTCTGCCCAAAACTACCTCAATGTCACTGAATAAAAATAATGAAGTGATTCAATGAGGTGATTATTCTACTATCATAGTCAAACTGTAGCTGATTCAACTCTTACTTTTATTTTGTAGCAGATATTTATATAAAATTCAGGAGAAAAAACTGAAGGCCAAACTTCAATGGACTAAGCATGTTCTTAACTGTTTTTCTAAATAATTGTAGATTTAAAAACACATTTAGAAATGAGCTGGAGGCATCCTTGGCTGTTTCTGAATTGGGGTTTTGATTAGTACATTTGCTTATACATAACTGAAAATTGTACTGCAATTTTGTTATTATGTAAGCATAGCTTTCCAGGAAATTAAAGTTCTACCAGTTCTAAGAAGGAAAATCAGCTTCATTTCATAGAAAGAATGACTAGTTTACATGATTAGAGTGTTTTCCCTTCCTAAGTCCAATCTGTAAACCAAATGTGCAACAGGTGCCACAGATTTTTTAACAGTTGAGGGTGAAGTATGAAAAATAAAAAAAAGTTTTGTTAATTATTCTGCAGTGTGTCATAAAAGAAAGCGTTTGAATGCAAAATTTGTGCCCTCACTATTGTATACTACCTCAGCATATCTCTGCTTTTCTGCATTTTTGAGACCAAAGTCCTTGACCTTTCTGTCTTGCTGATTAATTTCAGATATGTTAAAATCTGGTCTGGAATTTTCTGGAATTGAGAAAGTAGCTGGAGACCCATTGGGACAGAGAATTACTGATATTTCAGTTGTGTTTCTTGTTGGGATATCTATGACAGCACATTTTTCTCTGCCAACAACAATGAAAAAAAGCTAGCATATTTACCAGCACAGAAGTAACTGAAATAATAAAAATTATCAGAACCTTAATTACAGCAATCAGGTGCTAGTATATAATTTTTCAGTTAGACTATAATTGAATATCTAAATGACAAGTGTGTATGTGTGTGTGTGTCAGTGTATAAAAGGCGTTTATACCTCCTTAGTGTGTCTGACTCAGAACTGCAGTACTCTTACAAATACAGATGTCATTTATATGACACCAAATTTGTTTCTGAGACTTGTCAGGAAATATCCTATAACCAATATTATTATTTCTTGGATCAATTTGCAGCAGATGTGACCAATTTTAAATTTATTTATCAAAATATATTTGGGTGTGCATGAATATTTTTTCATCAGGTGTTATCTGAAAAATATTTCTGAAACAATGATTGTTGCTATGGTCTTCTGCTGTCTTCTGATACTTGTTTGACAAAGAATTAATGTAATTCATTAATTGAACTGCTATTTGCTATCAAGCAAAAGACACGACTAACAGAATAGAATTTCAATAGTGAGAATTTATACATAAATGTTTTATATAAAAACTTTTTTTAAAATTACCATGCCTGGAATGTTAGGGGGAAATATATCAGAAATCCATAGATAGAATGTAGTAGTTTTACTACTTATAGAAAGAATTATGGAGTTTGGGCCTTCTCTGCGTTGCTGATATTGTGAAGCAAAGACCTCCAAGCAAACAAATAAATAAATGTAAGATGAGCCTTTTGATATTAGAGAAAGTTAAAAAATTGTGCTAGCACAGCATAAGTCAGACAAATATTAGAGAAAAAGTCACTACTTTTGTTAAGTAACAAGGTGAATTAGCAGTAATCTGTGAATTAAAAATTACCAAGATTACTGCTAATTCACCCCGTATGTTAATAGTCCATAATCAAAAATAATCTGTAAGGAAATCTATGAAAAATTCAGAGAAAAAAGAAGTAAGAGAAAGCCCTAAATACCTGTATCTTTATATATTGATTATCCACAAAATTTGATTTCAGGTAAGATTAATAGCTAATATTTAAAATAATGTCTGAAATTTTATATTTCAATTTCCAGCAAGCCTTGAGAAGTTAGATACCAAGATATCATCTCTGTAAATCAGAAATGCATAAAATCACAGAGGCAAGGTGAAAAGCCCTTTCATAAATTAATATGAAGTAAAATAAACAAATAGAAGTTGTTTGAAAAGCAGGAAAAATACCAGCTAAACCTCCTTTGTCATTTATTTGTGTCCTTTATGTCCCATGTTCCACTTTCTTTTGGACAGCCCTCCCGAGGCAACAGCCATCCTAATGGTGAGTCAATAGCATGGACATTACATACCTATTGATTTATGGGAAAGCAACAGTCAAAATGGATTGCATGATGTTTGACATCTACTATCCTGATACTGCAGATACATATTTTCATAAAGCTTTCATTTCTTTTTCAAATGTAGCTGAAATTGGCCAGCTTTTGCTCAGGGAGAAATAGAAGGAAAAAAAATGGAAGACATATGGATGGAACCCTTAAACTTGTAAAAAGTTCTGAGACTACTGAAGTTAATTAAAGATATAAGAAGATCTTGGTAAACACTTCTTTCTTTCTTTTTCTTCAATGAATGGCTCCTTTATTAAAAAGCATACTTTATGGAGAGATAAATACAAGTGGAAGGTCACAGTAATGTGAGGAGGGTGTACCAGTCCATCAGCTATTTTCCACAGATGACAAATTTCAGTGTGCTAATACTTGATAATTTTTTCTAATAGGTGAAAGTAAAACCAATACTGGAAATAGAAAACTATTAAGAGCATTACTGTGTCATGCAAACTATTTTTTTGAGTAACTTAAAATATGATATCATTAAAGATTACAAGAGCATTTATTTTTTCTATTATCATCTCAACTCTTCCCAAAGCATTTTTTTACAATTAATAGAAAATTAAAAAATTATTTCAATGTTTCTTTGACTATGTTGCTAAGATGCAGTGATTTAGATTCTATCAATCAGCCTTGCTTCTCCTGAAGGTCACCTCCTCAGCAAGTGCAGGATAACCTAACTCACTGCCAGCCATGAACTTTTTGTAAAACAGGAAAGTTATTTCTCTGATATGTTTACACCTCTTTTTTTTTCCAAAACTGTGAGTCTGCTACACCCTTGTTTCTCAAATCTAATGTCCATCTTACCACGATATAAAGTCAATATCACCCTGCTCACCAGCTCAGAATTCCTGTTTGTCACTCTTTTATATGATGGCAAGGTTAGGAGATCCCTTTATTTCCTCTTGAAAATCTTTTTAAGCCCTTGCTGTAAATGGTATATTGTGCTATGCAAAAGACAGATCTCTGGAGGAAAGATAAAACTTCTCCATTTGGACTTCTAACAAAGAGCAGGAGGAAACATTCTCCAAAAAGAAATGTAATCATGAGACAAATCAGTACCTGTTGTAATGAACACCTGAGACCCTTAAATCCTATAGGATGAAAATAGATTTTGGCTCCTTCTCTAACAGTTTGAAAATGGGGCTTTTGAGGGGATGTATTATCTAACTTTAATTTGATTACACCTGCAGCATACCAATTAACTGAACAGTAACTCAAAGCTGTATCATGTTATCTTTCACTTCCTTTCTAGATTTCCTAACAGTAGGTTATTGAAGGATTATTTTAATTCTTTTTGGTGTGTAAACACCACAGGTAATCATGAAGCAAGTGTATTAGTCTACTATTTGAGGTTTTGATACTTATTTTCATTGCAAGAAAAACTGTAATCCTTTCCAGTGTAGCACTGTATTCCTATTTTGTTCACTGTCATAGTCATTGCCTAATGGTCCAGGATTTTTTATTTTTTTTTATCTGTTTTCCCTAGTTCTGTCACCGATCTTAAAAGACAATACCAAAAAATTAGGTGCTACTGGTAAATGTACAGTTAAAAATTGATTTCTTTATGTTACCTATCACTCATTCAACTTGAATGGAGTACTTCAAATCCATGAAGTAGTGTGAGAAACAGAATTAAGGCTTATCATTTTATTTTTCTTGAGCTTTGTTGTTAGCCTCCCCACTTCTTCCAGCAGTAGACTAGAGAAAGAGAAATAAGCAAACTCAGCAGCTAATGAAAATCTCCAAAACTCTTAACCATTCTGTAACAAGTGATAGCACACAAAACACGAAAACTGCCATAATTTCTTTTTCCATGTGTTCTAGTTTAACAGGCTTTCATTTGAAAATCTAGACTAAGAAAGAAGCATAATAGAAACTGTGCATAACCTGAGGGCAGGACTTGGAGCCAAGAACTTACAGAAATAATCATAGATCAGATGCCCTCAAGGGATTGCCCTCTTTGCTAAATAGAAAAAGACACTAAATTAAGTTACTTATCACTTATCATATATAGTTGCTAGAGAATTTGTGAGGCAGCTTAAAAGCTTTACAGTCTATTCAAATCCAAGGAATGGAGCTTGATGAGAGAAGAGCAAATAATGTCTAGGGTTGCAGTCTTCCTGCTGGTTCTCCATTTTTCTGTTTGAATTGTGTCCAGCCTTTAACTTTTTCAAGTGGATTTTTGTTAAAGGAAGATCAATGAGGAAAGGGAGGTCAGTCAGATAGGAGAGAAGAGAAAATGAAAGGAAAAAAAGAGTGGAGAACGGCATCAGTGGGAGTGAGACTGAAGCAATGACTCCAGACAGAGTGGTGTGAGCTGGAACAAATAGCTAAGCACTACCAGGAGTGTTCAGTCTCAAAATTATACATGACATGGATAGACTCAAGGCACAAAGGTTCCTAGGTCAGCAGTAAGCACCAGGAAGCTGAATTACATTTCCAATATTAAGTTTTTTCTGTCTGAGACTCTCTGATCAGCATGGAATTTTAGCAGAAAGGGAAAAGTGAGATGTGGCCGCATAAAAACTGCCTTTAAGAATTATTCTCAGTTTAAGGTAAATATCTCTCTCACTCCACTGAGAGTATCCTCCTAGAATAGGTATTTACCTTAAAGTTTTAAAACAGCTATACCTTAGGTTTTTCTCTTTATTTTTTTTTCTTTTTTATTTTTTTAATTGCGTATCCATTTTAACAGGTATAGAGAGAAGGAAAAGCAAGGCAGAAGAATTTCTAATACCTGAGTCCAGGATTAGGAGCTAAGGATTTATGACTAAAATTTCTATTCTCTTGCACTGCATGACCATTCTTAGAGGTGAATGCTTTTCTAAAATGAAAATAGAAGTAACAGACTGTCAGAGCAGGTCTGAAAAGGTAGTCTGGATTCTAACATCTTTACCTTAATTAAGGCAGATACTGCTGAATGTGTTATTCTTTTTATGGCCATTATGAATCTTATTTTGTATTTCCTTGGGCCTAGCAATGGTTATATTCTAGAAACTTTATGGAAACTTTATGTTCTAGAAACTTACAAAAAAAAAAATTATGGAAAAAGTGACTATTTCACTCCTTCTCTAGATGCCTTTGAGAAGAAATCTTCTATTACTTCTATTGACGTGTATCCCTCAAAGGCCTAGCTCGGATCTACATGCCCACACTCAAATGAAAACACTGTCCTTGAATATAAATTATTATAAATTATAAATTATTATAATTATAAATTCAGACAGTTTCTGAAAAATGTGTTTGAAAAGAGAATAGTATGTGCTTATGTTTGAAGCCATACTAAAAAAATACTTTCAATGTGTAAGTAGCTTTGTTACATCTCTAAGAAAATGAAATCTGAAAATGAAAAAGAATTTTTTTAATTAAAAAAATACAAAATTCTTCACTCAAATAATGACTTTTATCTTAAAGCTGTGTTAACTATCTTGCTGCTGTGTCATGTTTCTCACCTTATTTTCATGTAACACCTTGAATAATCTCACTTTCAAACCATTCCTGATTTATGGTTCCTTGAGGATTTCTGGTAAACTTGATTGTTTACCTACACTTGGCCTTTAATAAGTGACAGCATTACTTTGAATACTGTAAAGAGGTTTTGCTGAAGAACCAAATTCTTCAGACATAGAAGGCTTATTTGTTTTTTCTGTTTAACTGATATTAGATGTTTTTCTGTTACTTCTATGTATCTTATTAGGGATCCTAAGTAGCACAAACTCAGTATAAAGAAGAAAATACATACTTCAGGGTAGTTTTATTTAAAAATTAATCAATGTAGTTTGTACCTTCACATTTTTTAGCATTTAATATTGGACAGATCAAATTTCCTTAGTAAAGGTTTTATTTCAATTTTTGATTTTGTTATAGTTCATCTGACTTCTAACTTTTTCCACACTTCTATCTCATTAAGGCATGAAATGGATTTACATTTAAATACTGCAAAAATATTTACCGATTTAAATTCTATTCTACAAATAGTTTTAAAATCATGGCTCATTTGATCTTATTGGTAAAAGAACAAATGAGAAAGCAATGAATGAAAGGTAGGAAATATGTTTAAAAATCACCCTAAAAAGGGTGTAAGACACAAAAAATGGACATGTGTTTCAAGTCAGCAATGTGCCTGAGCTACTTCTAAATAAGGTCTAAATGAAATATCAGGAGCATTTTCAGACCAGGATAAATTTATTCTGCTGACAGTGCATTGAGTATTGCAGATACAGCAACAACAACAACAACAACAGAAAAATATATTTCCACAAAATACTAATGAAATTGACACTGTGTTGAGAAGTTTGTAATTGCTAATTTTATTTTTGCATATTTTCTTTACTTTAAAATGTGAATTACTTAGAGGATTTCAGCAAATTTGTTTAGTGCAATGCAAGTATTATTTTTGCTGCTTAGTGGGAAACCAAAAATAATCTAATAGTGAAAAACGTGACATATGCAAGCATTTTTCTCTACCATATTTGCTCATATTTCTATTTATTCACTACATTCAAAAATTCACACAAATGGTAACATTTAATGCAATAGGCATTTAAAACCACAATGAAATAGCAAGTTAGAAAGGAAGTAAAACATTCAATTTATAATACATTCTTCTATTAAGAAGAATTCTATTTAACATTTCACCTAAGTAATGTATTTTAAAAGAAAACTGTAAGTATATGCAAAATCATTCAAGATTAGAAATAAAAAATTTAATCCTATTGTGTATCCACATACAACTCTTTACAGAATTAATTGTAATTAAGACCAATTGTATAACTTCTCTCTCTAATTTTATTTTATATATTTATCCTTATATATATCTCTATATATCTATATCTATATCTATCTTTTGTAACAAGTTCCTTAATATGTAATGCATGTTTTAACCTTTGGTCTGCTAAGAACCCTTTTTGCATCTTGGATCCTGCTTTGAAACTGGTCCCTTAGGCCTCTAAACCATGTCTTGTAAGAACACTGTAGAGATTAACATCCTTTGGCTAAACACTAGGCTGCCTGATTCTTTCCATGGCTTGTTTTGTGAGTACCCTATTAAGATTACTTAATAATTCTGTTTAGATTCCCCAGATCATTACAAGAGGTAAAAGTAATTTCACAGTGCTCTTATGAACAGCATTCAACACATTTACACACTATCACAATCATGTAGGTAGAGCAGTGACGTCACTTAGCAGGTAGATTGTTTTAGGAAAAAATAAAAAATAAAAATCTGATTTTAAATCAAATTCTCTTGGTAAAACACAGAAATATACAACTAAAAATATATTTTGAGGCTATATATTGATTTGAGGGGCATCTGTTACATCCCAGGAAGATGCTTAAATCCCAGATTGTAAACCAGAATAGCCAGTGTTCTGGGCAAGTCATAAATATAAAATCAATAGGAAATCCTAAGATTTCCTGGGGACCTAGTCCCATAAGGAGACACATTTTCATTTCATGTCCAGAGGCTGGAAACCTATCCTGGTATAGATCCTTTTAAAAGTCAAAGCCTTTTCTTTTAAAATGAAGCTGGGATATGATGTCACCTAATAGCAAATTCATGTCACTTTTCTCCTGAAGAATACTCTAACAAGTGATAGGCCATTTTTCCTCTAGGAACCTTCTTTACCAGGCAGACTGAGATTTTCAACTATACAAAGGAGAATTCAAGATCCATTAGAAACCCCCTGCATATGACTCTGTGACCTTGTGGGGTGGGGACTCATCAGGGAAATAGTCAATTATGGGTTTCTTGTCAAGTTTGCTCATCTTTATTCCCCAGAATACTGATTACTAAAAAGCACAAAAAAGCCTCTTGAAACAATGACAGAATTTATGAACACTATAAAAGCTGAGTTATAGAAAGATGTACATTCTAGGGCTTCTGGCTCCAAATCAATTTCTTCTTTTACCTCTGAGTGTATATTCCTACGAATCACATCATATTCCCTGTAGAGTAGCAGAGGAAGGAGAAAGGAGTGCTTGCCCTTTTAACCTTAGGCCACGGTGCTCACTAAAAGTAAAACAAAAACACTTTCAGGAATGTGTGAATTTTAACCCCCTTACCTGAAATCACTGAACCTGAGTGTACAAATGCTATAAATCTTAGATACATTTTTAGTTCATTGTGAGCTCTATTGTCAATGTCAGTCAGTTGTTCATAGGAAATGCATATTAAATGTCCTTTGGAGACTTTGGTACTTGGCTGCTTTTAGGCATGTGACAGCTGCTGAGCCCTGTAGACTGCAGCAGTTTTGGTGCATTTCAGTGAGAAAGTCACACTAGGCACTGGGGAAGTTTCAGTCAAAAGGGGAGACACCTGTGAGGTTTAAACATCTGCAAGATTACACTTTTTATTGTCATTTATAGCTTCAGTCTGTAAAATCTGTCTATACCCTTCATTTGATATATGTCTTTGTGTCCTTGGGATACACAGATCTAACAATTTACAATTCATTGCAGCAGGGTAAAGAAAAAAACCAACAAAACACAGCAGAAAAAAAGCCTTTGAGGTAGAAATGAAAACAAAATAAAAATATGATCTGTTTTTTTCAAAGCAAAGCAATATGTTATTTTTATTCCCTGGCTTACTAGAAAGTTATTTTGTTTGCCTAAATTGTTCAATCATTTTTTTTAGAACAAGACAGAATTTATCCTGTTTCTTCCACCTAAGACAAGCAGTCAATTTTAATTAACTCAGTGTGCAGGAGTCTTTGGCATTTGTGGAAACTGGGCACACAGCCAATCCCCAAAGCACCTCTGATCAGTTTGCCTGGAAAGAAGTAAAGAAAAAGAAGATGTTTGCTTACAGAGCTTGGAATTATAGTCTGAAATCTCAACAGCTGGAAATAAAATTAATTACACAGTCCTGCCTTCTTTACCTATCAGTGTAACACCCTTGACTTCCCTGAAACTACTCATGTGAGTAAGTCCAAGGAAGTCTGCTCTAGATATATTGCTTACTATATGGAAATGTACAAACCAGTTTAGTATTCAACTCAACTCTGTTGAGTTCAGTATAACTGGAGTACTTAATGAAAAAATAGTAATAACAAAACTATGCTATTTAAATTAATGCATGTCTGTGTGTGTGCTCATGCATTGTAAAAGATTCAATAGAATCAGTTTGAGAGGAGTTAAAAAGTCCTCAAATATTTTCTTAAATATGTTTTGGACTAGCTCCATGAGACATCATTTTGTTGGTAGATGTACATCAAATTTTCAAAGCCCCACGGTTTTTTGTTCTTCTCTTTAATCTGAAATATAGAATCTTTTGAATGTGTAACCTTTCCTCTATTCCTCTTATAAAGCATCACGTGTATGTATGGTAAAACAGCAGGTGTGAGAATATAGATAATTTATTTTACAATTGACTAAACCTAGAAATAACAAGGTAACCTTTCAAGAGAGAGTTTCTCAAGAAAAAAAAAAAAAGTACTTTATCTAACTAATCAAATAGTCACACTTAGCTTGATGCAGCGAATTCTAATCTAAGAAAATGGAAGTTTGTTTTTCTCCTCGAAAAGCAGAAACCAGATGAAAATGGACTGTGTACCTAACATTCCTTGCATTATTCAAATTCTTCTTAGACAACAAAATATTTAGTGTTGAAATTTAAAGCAAAGATTAAAATTGCTCCTTGACACTATCAAATATAAACTTTTACTGGCTTTTTTAGAGCATTAAAGGACATTTTAATAAGAAAAAAATGCCATTATTAAAGAGCTAAATTAACTAAACATCAGCCATTATTTTTGATACTCAGTGTCAAACCTTGATCATTAGATTAAACATTTTTCTTGATTTCAAAACATTGTTTTTGATAAAGACAATTTTTGCCAAGATACAAATGGAAAGAATGTGAAATAGAAAATTATTAACATTGCATGTGAATACAGAAAATGAAGACCCTCAAAGCCTATAACAGTAATAATCTTCTTCTGGTTAGAGGGTTCAGCACAAGAGTCCATTGTAAAGTTGGACCCTCGGTCTTTGGCAGTAAATTTGCACAGAAGCTTCCAGATCCAGTGTTTGGCACTTCTGTCTGTGTACACAAGAAATGAGAACATTTTCCACAGACTGTTCTAACATCTTTACTTTAAAATGAAGCTGCACTGGGAAATGAGATTTGGAAAATGGTATGTATAAATTTTCTTGATCCCCAGATGGGGAAAAATAAATGGAAGCCTAGCTTTTTTTCTAGCTTTTCTCCCTGGCAAAGGCCTTGTGTTCTGAAAGAACCAGGCTTTTGTGACCTTTATGATCCACTATGCTGTGGTCTTACCTGAGATTCACATTCAAGGCAGTGGTGTAAGCTTCATTACTGAAAGCTACTTAGTAGGACTTCTAGTCAGTCAACATTATTCTGAAACCATAATGCCACAAAAAAACTATCTTTTTCCATAAATTCTAAATAAAAAATACTTTTAGTATATGTCTAATGAGGGAAGTCAAATATACAGTCTGTTTCAAAATCACCATTCAATAAACCTTTTTAGAAAACTGTACTTGTCCTGTCTCTTGCTTTGTCCTGGCTGACTTAAAACTTGAAGGCAGCATTCAATTTTGAAATGTAAAAAGGTACTGGTGGCAATCTTTTGGGAGGTGGAGTAGATCAGCAGGGTCACAGAGCATTACTAAAATTGCCAACAAGGTATTCTGGTGCTGTCTGGCACTTATCTCACAAGTATCTTTACCAGAGCACTGTCAGCATGAACACAGGAATTTCTCTATGTTCAGGAAGATATTTTTCTCCAGTTTCCAGGATATCTTTTCCTATTTCAGCAGCATGAGACACTGCAAGTTCTTCAGAGTAGAAAGTGTCTTGCAGCATGTATATTTTTATCATTCATTGCCAGATGATGAATTAGACATAAAGTAGGCTCATAGATCCATACAGAAATTTATATCAGGAGAACTGATGTCATTCACAAATATAGCAGCAGAGACTAAAAGAACTCCAGCATCAATTAATCTCTTCAAACCACCTGCCAGAATCTACACAATAAAATTTAAGTTACACTGTTTATTTGTTATTTCCCATTGCTCTGCACATGTTCACATGTAAGCTGTATCCCACTTTACAGAAAAGAATGCAGGATATTAAGCTCAAGGTGCAATAAGTCTGTATTATGTATCCCTTCACATTCAAAAGTCAACAGGCTTTTTAAGAGATGAAGTAGAAGATAAAGCAAGAGAAATGTACCAGCAGCAGGATTCTATACCATGTTTACTAATCTTACAGGTGCCTGTCTACACAAAAAAATTGTAGAATGCAGTCAACTGCATCTTCAGTACAGACTTTTATGCCCTTTCACATTCATCACAATTATTTACATCATCTGCTATTGCTAAATATTTTGCTACCTGTCCTGGGTTGATTATGGTGTTAAATTGTATCCCCATTCATGCACCTATCCCAGACACAGATTTTTTATTCTTAAAATTTCATCTAAGAGTAAAAGTGAGTGGAAAAGAAGCACCGAGTCTATTATCAGAGACTGTACCCATGCCATTGCCAGCCCCACTCCTACAGCAGGTCCTGCATTGGACACTGAGCCCCAGCCCATTTTTTCCACTTCAAAAAAAAAAAAAAAGGGAAAGAAAACAGTCCAGGAAGACCTCTCTGCTCTGGCTAGCTGGAAAGCCAAGGTGATCTGTGTCTTGTTGTCTGTCTGTGCTGTAGTCAAAACTGATGTGGGGGGAGCAAGTACAGTCTCTGATAACAGACTCGGTGCTTCTTTTCCACTCAATTTACTCTGAGATGGAATTTTAAGAATATAAAACCTGTGTCTGGGTTAGGTGGACGAATGGGGATACAATTTAACATCATAATCAACCCAGGACATTCCACCCCTTATCCCCATATCATCAACTTACTGCCAAAACTAACATATTCTAACTCTGCACACATTTACATACATAAAAACTTCCCCCCCATCTGTTCCACCCAGAAAATGCAAGCAATATATCCATCATGCCCCTGTCACACCCCACACCAAGCTACTGAATCCAGGCCCCCACGCTGGAGAGCTGCAGGATTCCCCACTCTCTCATTTTATTCACTTAAAACACCATCTTTCACTTTCTCATACCTTCAACACTTACATCTATTTCATGTCTGTGTGGTTTAATGTACAGACAATGGCAGTAACCTTTTACCCAAGGATCAGGTCTCCCTGAGGTACACATCGTGTTGTTCCATCTCTCTGCATTATCCACCATGTACAACCTGGTCCTTGAGCAAAGACAACCCCATGAATGGGTTTGTCTGTGCTAGAGGTAGAATTGACCCAAACCGTCTTCCCGAACAGACCTCTGACACTACCCCAGTTATTTGCTGTCACAGACAACCATCAATGTAAAATGTGAAGTATAGCCATGTTTGTCAGATGCTTCTCAAGTAACTTTTGTTAAGTCATCAAAGAACAACAATGTGATAGGAAAATAAGTACATTTCCCAAATTGAAATTATTAATTACTCTTCATAGCTTGGGACATGATTAGATACATCCATTTTTTCTTAAGTTATTAAATCAGATTTATAGCACTTAGTAGCTCAGAATAACATCAGAATATAATCTATGATACTGATGCCTTAAGTTTTAGCTTTCATATTTTTAGATTCTGTAGTGCCTTAGCGTGCAACTTTGAACTTCATATAAAGTGTTAGCAAGTTCTCTTCACAGTTTAGTTAGGCAAAACAATCCTTTTCCAGCCTGAGAACCAAGGACACCGCTACTGCTTCAGGCCCAAAAAGCAAAAATAACAGTGAATTGAGGAGAGCAAACCAGGAGGATGGAACTTCATAACCTGAAGATGTAATTGGACAATTAACCCCAATATGCAAATGGATAAAAAGTTATAAAAGTGTGAAAACGTGTGATCTGTCATGCATATTGTGTCCTTCTTGGGCAGAGCCCTGGCCGGGCTCTTGTACTGCCCAAGGTGTATCCTTGGAAGGCCTTTTAATAAACACCTACTTCCTTCCTATAACTCCGTCTGGTCTCTGTTCCAAGTCAGCCTCTCTAAGCATGAGCTCAGTAAAAAGTGAGGTGGTGTAGAACACAACACTCTATTAATCTTTGCAAGGCTTTGGAGTTTCCACAGAATCTGTATTAAATTTTTATAGATCTCTTTTTGTTGTTTTTAACTCCATTAAATTCTGTGCAGCTGTTCAAAAACGTTCTTCTTTTTCTTCTTGTCCTCAGGCCTTTCCTCTGACAGCTTTGTTGAATTTAAACTTAACAAAACTCTCTTCTCCTGAAAGGAGTCTTTTTGAAAGAGAAAGAAACAAAATATCCAGGGGCATATTTTCCATGAAATGTGACAATCTAGCCACAAAAGAAACATATCTAGGAAGGAGGAGAATGCAGTGATAAAGATGGGGCATTAACTTTAATAATTCATTTGAGCAATGCTTTACTTTATAGACACAAAGTACATAAAAACTATCTACAAGAGCTGATAAGCAAAGTAGAAATCCATAACTGGTAAATTATTGAATTTCATGCTTCTATGGCTCAGTAAGCAATCATCCAAATGTTCTTGTACTACTCCTAAAGGTGACCACGGGCAGTGACTCCTTATATGTGTTATAACTGAAAAGCAAAGTTCTTAGTAAGGAAAAAGCAGGACATTAAGCTCTACATTTTTCACCTTAAGTTTCAGAGAGAAATGAATTCTGAACTCTAGTTCTGAGTAGCCACAGAAACAGGACTCTATTTAATTGTCTGATATAAATCCAGCCATCTGATGGAGACTGGAACAAGTTACTGAAACCTGAAATTCTTTTCACAAGCTGAGATGACAAAACTGCTGTTTTATTTCTTTGTGGCAATGAAGATTTTGGTTCATTATAAAGCAAAGACATGAAAGAAACAAAAAAGGCTTTCACCATTTATTTCTTATGACTATGACAAATTACCTTGATTATGTGGAAAAGAAATGTGAAGGGAAGGGGGAAAATACACTTTTGCTGAAACAGTGTACTGTATTTTTTTACTAATTAAAATAGTCTTCATGATTTCAAAAGCAAGCTTGGGGGAACTCATGTTAAAGGGCAGAATTTTGTCATGTATTCCAAATTACCTTGAGATGTAACTTACTCTCCCTTGTGCACAGATCCTCAGGACACCAACAACCCAAAGTAATCAAAGTGCACAAACTTCCCCATGCACACCAACCAATTGCAAAGACCAAACATAAAAATTTATTTGTACCTAACAGATTAAATATCTATCTATCATCCATCTATCTATCTATCTATCTATCTATCTATCTATCTATCTATCTATCTATCTATCTATCTATCTTTGCTTTTGGACAACAAAAATATCATTCTAATGCAAAAGGAAGCAGGTCATTATTGTATTCCATAGGGTGGCACTAACTATCAAGCCTACATCTGAAGACGATAGAGAGGATAAGGATCATTGGTCTGCAGTAGACTGTGATCAATCACGAACAATTATTCTGAAGTACCTGAGCTTTCCTTCTACTGTGCTTCATAACCAATGTGGAAAACTTCCATGCAGGTGACTTTGTCTTATGATGTTGACTATACTCTCTTTAGATATTTGTGGTACTATTAAAGTAGCATTTTCTGTGCTCTCTTTCAGTGCTAAAATAAAAGATTCTAATAATCTTAATTCATTTTTTCACAAATATCTAGGTTTCACTGATTTTTTTATTACTATATTTATATAGGCAAAAAAAATCAGATTTTATATCCTTATTATAATTTACATTTTTCCTCCTCTAAATTGTTCTAATCTCCTAACCACTGGGTTTCAAAGACATGTAAAAACACAAGTAAGCTCCCTTGCTTCCCATCCTTCTTTAAGCCTTAATATATTGCATGTAGATTTCCATTTGCCTAACAAAAATCAAGCTAGAAAGCTTTCAATACATCATTGCTTTTCCACAAATTTTAAAAACTGTGCAACTGCTCTATAAGGGACTACTGTATCAGTATTCTACCAGTTAGAATACTGCATACCAGTGCATGTTCAACTGTAAGCACTATTAAAATATATTAGAAGTATAAAACTGAAAGTAATTTCTTAAACAGTAATATCAGCATCTAAATTTCTTATAACATGAATTCAAGTGTGCTTTCTTGGCTTACTTATATGGAAAAATTAGCAAGAAGTAGTAAGATCATTCTGGAACAGTTCTTTCTAGCCATCCTGTGCCCAGCTGTGTATTCAGCTGACAGATTCATACACTTGTGTCCTGAAAAACATTTCCAAACACAGAGTTGGTACTGAGTTCTTTCATGTTTTGTGTACAAAGGGTTCACTATATTTTGAATATCTCTATCCCTTCAACATTAAGGGAATCCGAGGTCCCTTCCCATAATTATATTATTTCGCTCAACCCACTAACTCACTTTCTAACCCCAGATTACTGTGTTTTACTAGCAGCTGAGTCCAAAGGAGACTCAAAAGAACCTGACCTGGGTAGCAATCCTTGTTTATGGTCATTTCAGTCACTACCATGCAAGTGATCTATTTTCTCCACACAATGTTTTAAGAGTTTGCGGAGATAATACTACATCATCTCATCTCAGTTAAGTCTTCAGAGACAAAATTTCACCCTGTTCAAACATTAAAGTCTTGAAGATAAAAGTAATGTTAGCTGAGTAATCCCCATTTATTTGTATTCTTTTAAGCAAAATATTTCTTAAGCAAAGCAAGTTATTGCAGACATAATAACTCAGTCCACCGCTCCAAAAAAATCTTTTTTCATAAGATAATTTGCTAAATTCCTACAGAAATTTTCCTGTCATATTCAAAAGTGAGATGAGAAGATCATAGAGTGCTTAGAGTCAAAAACTGTAAATTTATAAATTTAAACTATGCAACATGAAATTACTGTGGTAGCTAACAGGCAAATAATCTTTCTAGCTCAGGTTGTATATTTCTTCTTTAAAACTGTCTATGTATTCTGCTTGCTAAACATTCTCCATTCTTCTTGCTTCTCATTTTTACTATCAATATAGATCTTATCTCCTATCTATTGAATGATTCTAATCCATTTTATTATGGCACTAAAAATAAATTATGATCTAATTAAAATAATTATTTTTATAGCTCATGGCAATCTAAAAAAATAGGAGAAAATATGTTGAGAGTGACCCAGCTTTTATGTTTGTTTGGTTTTCATTTTGGTTTGGTTCAGTTTTGTGTTTGGTGGGTTTTTTGTTCCTGGTATATACTTCTGCTAATAGATCTCTAAATTATTTACAATTCTACTTCTTATTAATATTCTCAGTCACACAATCCATCAAGAAAGTATACTCTATGTTTTTCATAATGTCTTCAAAATGCAAAAAGCATATTTATTTCAGTATAACTTAAGCAGTATTCTTACTCATACTATTCTGACATATTTTCATTTTGAAGAAGGAAAAAAAGCTTTTCCATGAAAAAGCCAGCAGACTTTATTATGGGAAATAACAAAGTATCTGGTAGCTGAGTAATCCTGTTCCTTGCATTTATCATCAAAAAGGAAGGAAAGGCTAAGGCTAGAGATGAACTAGCTCTGAAATGTAAAAAAGACAAAGATGGAATGAAAGAACCAACAAAGCAGAGCACATGATGTGTCTAATTAATTGTTTCAAATTGAACTCCAGATCCCCTGGCACTTGCAGTAAGATTTCTCCATATTTTTTTATTTTCCATTTGGAAATTCCATCTAGAAGTTGTAAGGACCTTTAACACTTTTCTGAGCTTTCTGGATGTTGGTTTTCTGAAGCAAAAATACAAGTAGTTGATTCTGTCATGTATCCAGGAAATCCTGAATCTTTACAGCATTCCCTCAACAAGGATCTGTACAAATATTAGAAAGCACTTAATACAGTGACTAAACAGGTCCTTTGCACAGGAGATATACAGATTTGTTGACCTAATCAGAAGTACAGCTGCAGAAATGCATGCATATATATATACATGAAACTACATAAAAGACAGCTGAAGGCAGTTAAAATCAGGTTTTAATAAGATTCCACCTCCGTGTATTATTTAGCCAGCATCACCACATTTGATAACTCAGTCAAACTGCAGATTATGTGATTGTAGAATAGAGATATACTTATTTCTATCCAAAAAAAGGGAAAAAAAATTATCACATTCTGAGAAGCTGTTTTTATATATAACTTCAACAAATGCCCCAGAATACAAACAAAAATCTAACCTTTCACATAAATATGGAACTTCCTGCAGATTCCTTCCTCCTGATTCTCTGGACTTTATGACAAAGTTTTGCAGCCAAAGATTATCCTCCTGATATTAATTTGGTGAAGAAGAAAAAAAAAGAAAAAAAAGTCATCTCACTCTGTGCATATATATGCATCTAAAACAGATGGGTTTTGGGTAGAATTGGCATCTAAAATCAGAAACAATTTTTTTTTAAAAAATCTTGATTCTCCTTCTAGAAATTAGTAATAAATCAGTGCAAAAACTAGGCTTCTATCTAAAAAACACTCAATTTTATAGCAGAAGTAAAAGAAACATGATTTTCAAAATCTCTGGCTTTCAAATGAAGCCACAAAGACACCCACAGAAGATAAGATTCATAAAAGATTGTAGTGGATTGACCCTAGCTGACAGACAGCCCCCAAAAGTCTCTCTGTCACTCCCATCCACAGCTGGATAAGGAAGAGAAAATTGATAGCAAAACGTTCATGAATTTTAAATTAATAACTTTAGGAGCCAACATTTGGTCATTTTGGTCAATGTAATATTTTCACCTCCCAAACTATTCAGGAAGATGATATACTCATAATTCCTTTGCATTCAAGAGTGGAGTGTTCAGTCTTCTTTCTTTTAGCTGACACATACTGCGTATTTCTGGATATCTTGGAAAATCAGCCTGGTGTGTGCTTGGATGCTCAAGAGCAGCTTTCAAATCAAATATCAGCTGATAATGCAGTTCAGAGATAAGAGCTAAGTCCATTAGCATACAGAAATTCTTATCAGATAAATACATGTTGCATTTATGTTTCTGATATGCACAGATACATTTGTGGATCTATTTTTGTTTTAATTTACCAACTTATCTGTAATCACAGAAGGTCCTCTTTCAATTTAATAGCAAACAGACATTTATGACAGTTTAATAATGAAAAATACAAGCAGTTTCTGTGTTCCCATTGAGCTACAAATTTTGCTTCAATCACTTATAATGGACAAGTAAGCATTGAAAAAATGCTCTGCTTTTCACTAACTCACCCTGATGCCACCTGCATCAATTCAAATGGTCTTGCATCTGGTTTTCAACTTGAAGAAATAAAAGTAAAATGAATTTTAATTTAATGTCTTCTTTGAATTTTATATTTTAAATAAGAAAAAAAAAAAGATTGAAATTTGTAATAGAAGGAATGATGGAAAAGTAAATACTATGAGCAAACTGAGAAAAGCTAGAGGAAGTAGCTGAGTTGAACAATGATAGGAGCAGTGAACTGAATAAAACCTTGTGATACAAAAGCTGTGGTTACTCCCAGAGGGGCAAAAAGGTGCACAGACAGAAAAAGAATAAAAACAACAAATCAAATAAGAAAAGAAAAGTTAAGGAAAAAAGTGGGTATCAGAATGTACAAAAAACTCACATGTTTCAAGACACATAGACAAAAAATGAAAGAGTGTGGTTCCTGCTTTTCATTTTAATAGTGTACTGTAAACATTTTAATGCTATTTTGAGGCCTATGAATTTTCCACTTTCTTTTTTTGATACATAGCTAATATGTCACTAGTGATTAGATCTTGACAAAAGCTCCAAATTTTCCATGTAAAGGGCAAAGATGATTCAAAGTGATCAGAAAGCAATGAATCCTATTGACAGACTATCAAAACTGTGGAAATTTGAGAACTGCATATCTTCTACAGTTTTTAATGTTCTGATAAACCTCAGGTAAGCTCAGCAACATGAAATTTTTTAATAAGACCATAGTGACACTGTAAAGAATTTGAC
Source organism: Pseudopodoces humilis (assembly GCF_049639895.1). NCBI lineage: Eukaryota > Metazoa > Chordata > Aves > Passeriformes > Paridae > Pseudopodoces > Pseudopodoces humilis. The sequence goes on along the minus strand of NC_142204.1, from coordinate 42,022,396 downwards.
TACATTGGATCAGAGTTTACTTACAAAAGTTAGCTTTTCCCTAGTGTTAAGCCAATTAAAAGCCACTCAACTTCCATTTCATTAAAATGTGTTGTAATCTGTTATCTAGTGCCCCCCCCATGTGCTATATTATCAGGGACTCTCTACAATGATTAGCTTCAAAAATTTAATTAAAATGTAATTAATTTTATGCTTTACTTATTTAGCAGAGTTTTTAGTGAAAGTAATCTATTAGATGAGGCTTGAGTTTAACCATTTTTTTAATATCAACAGTTACTGAATGTTCTCTAAACTGTGAACTATGCTCTGGCAGTAACAAGGAGGACTCCCATGAATGAACACCCTGTCTATGGGGTAGAAAACAGACTGACTGAGTCAGTCATAAAGTTTCCAAAAACTATTGAAAGTCACACATTATTTTTTTATAATTTGTGCATAACATGACCTGAAATTACTTGTGATTATAATTGTAATCTCATTGATTTATCTGTTTATTTTCATGCATAACAGGACCAGCATCACACGAAGGCCTGGCTGTTAGTTGTCTTTTTTCCACATAAAGTGAAGTTATCCTCCATGTTCTCTCAAGACACTTGTGCTGACTTTGATATGGCAAGTATGGAAGTGGCACAGGTAACATTGAGGACTTTGAAAAGTGAAAAAGACCAAAAAATGGTGTGAATGAAGGCATCTCAGCTGTAAACAAGGCACTAGCTGTAGATATTTTCATTCACATTTTTCCCATGCTCCTTGAAGCACTGGACAATTCATACTACGTAAGATCAAAGTCACTTTCATCACCTTGGATGTCTTCCTTGCTAAAGATTAGGCAAGATGAGTCCAGGCCAGTGACTTTAAAGTCATTTAGGAAGCCAAAATAGCACTTCTGTTAAAGATGTACTGAAGGTATTTCCTGACAGTAGCATTTAGATAGACTTACAAACGAACTAACAAATTTACTATCCAGCTCTGACCTGCATGTTCCTGAGAACCTCTTGAGTATCATCAAATAAATTACATTATACATTTTTTATTAACTTCCTTCCAGCATCTGGATGCACTTTGCAATTCCACTGCAGGAAGACACTCTCCTTGGAGAGTTGCCACACTTCCATACCATCTATATGCTTACACCCTTTTTTTTATTCCAATGCAATGAATTTGAGTACCCTTAAAGGAAGGCTAGCAAAGTATGATGGGGAAAGTGAAGCTCTCAAATAGCTAAATATTCTGTCCCAGTTTTACTGGGTTATTCTCAGAGATTGTTTTTCTGACTTGGTTGTAACTCCAGGATTTATGGACAAAAAAATGGACAAAATGTCTTCCCAGTGTTGAGACTAAGCCTCAGCTGTTTTGGTAGAACTGAAAGCAGTATAAAACATGCACAGCTCCTTCGAGTACAGTTCAGAAGGGAAGGTCTGTCAAGCTGCCAATATTTTTAATAAACAGCATTTTGCTTCACTCAAAGCAGTTCTAAATGGCACCCTGTTAAAAAAGAACCTCAGGAGCAAGACTCTAGAAATCCAAAAGCAATGAAAAGTACTTCATCCAGAGTGAATTGCCACTGCTGAACAAGGGCAAAAAGATCTGCTGGTGTATTCCTACACATAATCTCTCAGTCACCCCCTCATCTATTCATGTCATGTGTCCCAAAACCTCAGAACTGTCCCTCCCAATTAATATGCTTGTTCAACAAACAATATTTTAGAAAGTAATCTGAATATTCTATGAATTTTCTGCCCCACTCAGTTGTATTCATTCTAGTTAAAGTCACTTAACAAAAGCAGATTGCACCAACCCTCTTTTTCCCATTTTCTGCCAAACTCTGGATTTAAGCTGACAGTGCATGAATGCAAGCTGAATAATTACTATTGTATGGCCAGACTGCCATGAATGTCAAATTGAGATACTTTTTATCTTCATCAGTAGCTCTGGTTAATTCCCAGAATGCATAATTTATTTATAAACAACAACAACAAAACCTACCAAAATTGTTCTTTTCTTTTCTAAAGAAACTACTGTAAAAACCTTTGACTACAAAGTACATGTTTCAGTCATCAGTCCCATTCAGATCTCCAAATTTTAAAGGAATTATTATTTTGGTTGGTTGACATTTTAATAGCTTACCTTTTCCAGGAACAAAGCCCTTTATAAAGTTTGGAATTTTGAGAAGACATTAAAATCATAGACATCTTCAACAAATATACAAACGTGATATTCAAGATAGTAAAAGCAGAACGTGAAAACTTTTTCCTTGTGATTCTGCAATATGTCATAAACTCTTCACTAACTGGGGCTATTAGAAATGCAGTATGATATTCCTTTAATCCTTGATCTACCTATTTCTGCTTTCATTATGCACCCTCAATATTCCTTTTTCTCATTTCAATAAATTGGCAAGGTTTTTTACTAGACTGATATAGATGCCAAAGTATACTAACACATACTTAAAATTTAAATTAAAATTAAATATTTCAGACTTAGTAGATGACTGTATTTTTTTGACTATATGCTGCCTCTGTTTAAAAATAAAGTTAATTATGTAGTGAACTCATTTGAAATTCTTAGTTTGAACTTTAGCTTTAGTTTAATAAGCAGCATTGCCATAATAATCAGCAAGTTTAACTATAATGATCAGAGATTATTTTAATTTAAGGTTGACACTAATGTTTTTACTGCCTCTGCACATGAAAAAGTGTTTGGAAACTATTACTCATGATGTACTCTCAGGAAAAATCACTGTAAATTTTAATGCATATTTCAATGTTGTTGGTCAGGATTTTCTTTTCCTTAGACTGACAAGGTGTCTCATCTTGGTAGTTGTCTGAGTTGATGAGGCATTTAAAAACAGACATAATGGTAGGCCCAGCAGTCTGACTGAAGTCAATGATGCTTTTTGAATGCTTAAAATTAGCCACACGGCGAACTGTCTTAAACAGAATAATAGTGATTACAGTTATTACTTGTCATTTACAGATATGAAATCACCTCTGACTGGAATTTTTAAACTGTCCAGACAAATACTTAAAGAACATGCTGTTAAAATAAAAAATACACTAGTTGAGAGTGAATGTAGATGATAAATTACTTTTTTCAAATTTCAAGATTATATGATTGCATAAGACAGAGAGAAGTGTGAGAAAAAAGGTGACTCTAAATATGTTAAAATGTTGAAATAAAAGCATTCTAAAGATCTAAAAGTGTTTATTGTTTTCCAAAAAGACCTTTAAAATGTGCTTAAACAGTGTGAGTTCATATTACATGAGTAAACTCTGTATCTGTTAATACACACATATATTTCCAAGCATGTACCTTACTATTTTTGTTGGATACATTCAACTGATTCTATGACTCTAGAAATAGACATATTATCAGAAAAAAAGTGGTTGTAAGACATCAGATCATCCTCCCTTCTAGAAAATTTATTATTTTATTAAAATGTTTTCTAAGATTTTTGACTCCTGCTTTGAATCTACTAGATCCACTGAATCAACACAGAGATATACTCTTTAACAGTAAACTTGCACCTTTCCCAAAATTACTCCAAATCTGGATATGAAAATTAATGTTTCCAGCAAAACTTTCTTCCTTTCCCATGTAAGTTCTGAAGACTTCCATTAGGAACCAGTTACACAGAAGTTCATCTCACGTGATCTGCATCTTTTCTAAGCAGAGTCTAAATTTACTCAGCTATGTCTGTACTAGAAATTAATTTGTTGCATAAGTGGATGAAAGCACTTGGTGCTCAGGTCTGTATGCTTACACCCTATGCGTACACCATGGTTTCTACTTCAGATTAAAATCAGCCTGGAGCGTATATCCATGGGCACTTTGAAATGAAATTCCCTTAGGGTGGGATGAATTACATTCTAATTATACCTATCCATTACTGTAAGATACAAAGGCAGTAAAAAATACCACTTTTAAACCAAAAAAATTGTCCATTTTTAAGGTAGTTAAAGTCAGGTAAGAGGGTGTATACATTATAATTTTCAGCATATTTCAGAGAAGTTTCATGTTCCATATTTCTGAATATGTTCCAAAACCTAATCACATCATTCAAAAGAGTCCTAATGGCTCCAGATATCCCAATATCAACAGCCCAACAGAAATTGTATTCAGCTCAATTTACCAGTGTTTACCCACTATAGAGTGTTTATTAACACATACCATTACAGCATACTGCGGTTGTTAAATGGTGTGTTCTCCAACGAACATTTACTTTATCTCCTGCAACAATAGATTCATCTTTAGTAGCAAATACTGCTGCTCTCTGTAAAGTTAGTCTTGAATCCTAGTCAGATGCTTTAATATTTCTAACACTCTTGATGTTTCTACCAAATTTTACCAGATGGAAAAATATTTTTTAAGAATACCTAAATTCATTAAATTAAACTGTTGCATAACTTTTACGTCTATTGAGGACTGGGTTCTTAATAATATTTAACTCTGCTTCGGATTATACTGTGTCATTTGAGAGTTTTTCTCTTTGACTGCCTCTAGTGTAATTAAACCTTCCTGATACTTTGGTAAATCTTCTGGAGTTGAATCAATGGATGCTATCATCTCCTCTACTAAAATAGATTTGGGCAGTAATGAGATTTTTAAACCTCAATTTAAGACTTTAAACTCCTTTTCACTTATTTTTAATGGTTAATGTATAACTATTTTTGCAAGTCTAGAATGATTAATTGTAGCCTGCATATCTAAATCAGTTTTAAATGAGTTGCCTCACCTGGCTGGACAATAGGATGGACATTAATAAATTTTTTCAATGCCTGTAAAGATTTTTCAGGCTCTATTGAACTTCATGCTGCTGATGCCAGACCATTCTGCTTGCTCATGCAAGTAATTTTTAAGAGAGTTTGGGTGCACCTACCCTATTCTGCAGCTGTAGAGCCGACTATGAATGCCCGTCTTTTCTTGGGGTTTGCTGTGTATCATACATGGTACAATTCAATGTCTTTCTTCCACACCAATTTTATTGGGTTATAAGTAAAATTATTATACTTTGCAAATATTACTGTGGTTTTTTGACAGTCCATATTCTAAGGAAATTACCATTTTGTATAGATGTTGAGCAGTTACATAGGGCCTGTTATAATCATCATTGGTTTAATTTTCATTTTGAAATTAAATTCTGATTAAACCAATTATTTTTTACAGGAGAAGAAAGTGATGGTCTTTCATTTCCATTAGATACGTTTTTCAAAGATGAGATAAACATAAAAATGTATGAATGGACAGAATTACAGAGGTACTCTTGAAAAACTTAAAATATTTCCTAACAATCTTTATATATATATATATATATTTAAAAGTAAGGTTTTGCTGTTGATGTAGTTTAAATAATTTTAACAACTTTCTTTAGAATTGAAAGATATTTTCTTTTAATAGTTTTCTCACTTTGTAATTTCTATTTCTTTAATTTTTTTGCTACAAGTTAGAATTAGTAAGTTTGAGAGTACAATATTTAAATGAACCTTAAACTCACGAGTTTTCCAACCCTTAGAGTTTTATGTAAGTTCCAGTATAAAAAGATATTAAAATCATTCCCTGTGAAGATCTACTTCTCAGTTCTTTAAAGATCTATAGTCTGCAATTCATATTACCTAGGATCTTCAGAGATATCTTTGAGTAAATTGATTCAGACAGGATGAAAAGATGTCTGCAAGACGTAATGAAAGCCATAAAATTATTGCTATCAGGAAGACTCCATTTACTGCAGCTTTTTGGAATTGTTTATGATCAGGGCATCTAAGGCAGTGACACCAGGTGCAGTATCAAGAGCCTCCTCAGAAAGGAAAGCATGCATACTGGTGCCTGCACTTGTAATCTCAGTACTGCAACATGAAAATAAAAATAATAAAAATATTTTAAAAAAATTAAAAAATTAAAAAGCACAAGAAACATGAAGACAAAATTTCCTAAAGTTTCCTAAAATCAAAAGACTTCGCTTTTCCACAAGCAGTGTCTTGTAGTATCAAAAAGTGGACATAGAACAGAAGACACAACACGTTTCCGAAAGAAAAACACTCTATGTCAGGAAATGAGAAAAGCATTCCCTAGTCTGGTATGTGCTTACTGGCACTACAGTATTTTTTTTTTCACAGAAATGTAATTCCACATGTTGGGTGCCAAGTACTGAGGGAGCATTATTCAACTTTTTTTTCTTTTTTTTTCCGCCAAACAAAAATTTCTGTCTCAAAGTAACCACTTTTTTGGGTAAAAAAATGTGAACAGTTTATATTATTCCACTGGTATATTTTAAAGAAAAAGAGTTGATACGTTAGGCTTGCTCATTTCCAATTGCTGGGTCCAGGAGAACAAAATATAATTTGATCACTTGTACATTGTGTGTTATTATCCCTCTGGTGCATAGAATGTTTAGAGTTTCAAGCAGCATCATTCCAGGTTCATAGGTTCTCTAAATGCGACCTGTTATAAACTTATTTTAAATAGTGATTGTATTGACATTATGTGTACAAGATAATAATAGATTTCTCACATGACATTGTATTAGGCAAGTAGTGTTCAGTTCTAACAATAATCAGATCATTCATTTATATGTAAGCTTCCTAAATACAATTACTTTAGCGTCACATGCCTTTGCCCATTACTTTTACTTGTCTTGTTTGACCTGCGAATTCGATTGTCAGTTTACACAGTCTCTGAAGCACAAACCATTTGATTCTAATCTGTTTTCCCCAACATTTTAAGCTATAAGAAAAAGGTTATTTTCTTTCACAAATCTCCACTGAATTTTGTCTCTGCCACTCCAACTCTGTCAGCTATAGCTTGGCCTCAGGAGCCAACTGTATTCTATATCTCCACTGAAAATGTCAGCCCAGTGTTGAATATATTAATAGAATAAAATACAAACAATCCCCAATAGCTCTGTCCTTGGAGTCATGCCTTAAAATTGATATTTCTGTTTACTGATTAATTGCCATTTGTTTGTTTCAGATGCTGTCCATTCCAGGGAATAGGGTTTGTATTTAGGAACCACAGCGATAGGGATAGTATATGCCGTATTCTTTTTGAATATGAAACATGGAACATCAAAAGAAATTATTTTCGACATTATCAATATCTCAGAAGAAGTAGGATGCTAATCAATGGTGAATTAGATAAGTCAAATTGGGACATTGATGCTTCTTTGATTAAAAAATATTGTCCTACACAGATCTGCAGCTTGACTGGATACGTATATATAGAGAGATATATAAAATACAAATTTTGATACACTTCCCCTCAAGATTCTAAAATCAAATAAATTACAAATCTATCATTTATTGCACAGAATGAAGCAGCAAGGCTAGTAAAATGCAACACAAAAAAAAATTGTTTGAACTATGAATGACAACCCTTGTTAGCATGTTGAGACTGCATTATTTTTATTACCATTGTTTTGTAAATATACATAACTCACAAGTTCAGTAGCAGGTGACAGATGGACAAAACATGCTGATGAAAGAGCAAATGGTGGAAGATTATTTTGTGTCCATGTGATTTTTGAAAAGGATTCCAGTTCTTTTTCTTCTTTATGAAGAGTCCAGTTTTCAGAGGTCTTTTACAAGAGTTCAAACAGAACTATATGTTTTTATAGGTGCAAACATTCAAAAACACAATCAGAAAGCACTTGGATAAATGTGGACTGAGTGCATATGCTCACTAAGATCTAAAAATCTGCTTTTTTTTTTATTGGGAAAAAATTTCAAGACAACACTGAAGAATTTTATCATGAGGGAGATTTCACAAAAGTAGCTTGGAAGGCACAATTTTAATTTATTAGAAAGTGGATAAGAGCAGGAGGGCAGACTGAAAGGTCACAAAACAGGTAGGCAATCAAAGATTGTAGAGCTCATTCTATTCTGTCTTCGCATGAACCAAATACTAGCAAAAAAAGAATATATACTTTACTTTAAAAACAGCATTTTCTGCTTTAAACACAGCATTTACTCTGAGTGTTAGAACTCTTCCCTCAGGAGTCAGTGCCTGGTCCAGTATTTCTCAGTATATTTATCAGCAGTCTGAAAAATATGGTATAGGCCATGCACTAATGCACTCTATTGTTGATAAAAGGCTGGGGATAGCAGTAAATTTCTTGAAAACTGAATGATTTAAGGAAGGGTAAAAGTCAATCTCATGTGACAAAATAAAGGTGAATGGAGAATGGTTTTTTGTGAGAAGCAGGGAATATTTCCCTACCACATGTAGGACTGAAGTCAAAGATCAGAACAGAATAATGAAATTCGGTGCTGAAAGAAAGGATTTTATTACTACTGATTACATCTCATTACTGCTGATATTGCATTTTGCATTTGGTTTTGCTTGTTTTCTTGTTTTGTTGTTTGTTTTTTTTAATACAGAAATCAATAAGAATGAGGGTATGAAGCATAAAGGTGGGATTTTTTTTCTGTAAAGTTGGAAACAGGGACCTTTGGCAACTTAGTATGCTATGAAATATTACCAGCACAATTACTCTTACCAAGCACATATATAACCTGAAACAGATGTTTGCATGTATTGATTGTCTGTCATCACTAACTGTTGACAAGTACAAGATCAGAAAGGGCTTCATACACTTGAAAAAAATGAGCCCACATTATCAAAGCCACCAAAGGTGGAAATCATTCTTAAACGATTATGGTCCTAATCAATCAATTTTGAATGTGTTAAGAAGTTTACACTTAACATTCTGTCCATGAGTATATTCAAGTGCAATAACTAAAACCTCCAAGCCACCCAAGTAATACCCTGAAATTTTAAACACACTTTCACATACTTTGAAAAAACATTTTGTTTCAGCCAAAGTTACACAATAACACAGTGTTCAGCCAATGGAACCAGATGCAGAAGAGCTCAAAACAACAAAATTTCCCCCTTTTTTTTCTTTTCCTCCTTTCTAACAAAATAGTTTAACAATGTCTGTTACTGCTTCATTGCCAGTCTTTGGCATGCAGAACCTTTTTAAATAACAATGCTAACATATGTTCAGTAGTTCTGAACTGGTTTTCATTGTTAGAGAATACATTTTAATACCTATCACCCGTGATAGACCATCATGCTTGGAATTCATTGAGGACACCACTACTTCAATTGTCCCCTTTTCAAACACATTTACATGCTCAATTACATACATGAAGATTTGTAAAGGCTTGGGCCTTCCTCCAAGTGGAAAATCATCTAAAGCATCCTGATGTACTGAGAAATGTACAAATATGCATTCATACAGAAATAGAGACTTTCACAGGAAGAGTGGCCCAAATAAAGAGAAAATAATTCAGTGGTATGTTAGACCTAAATTTTTTAACTTCTCATTTGGGAGCTGTGCTAGTCTCTTTTTCCCTGTTGATGAGTGAAGCAAGAGAATCTCTTGATCAGCATTAAGTACCATAGAGAACCAATGCTATCAAGGCTGCAAGAAAACAACCTGTAAATTGTTATGAGTTATGAGTTTTGTAACAGGCTGAATATTCTGGTCATGTCTGGGGAGCAGAAAAAGGACTCTCCATTAAAAAAATAAAAAGACTGACCAGAAATTCATGACTTTCCTTTCAATGAAAATAAAACCTGGCTTATTTTTGAAGACTACTCACTTCTCACTTCCAAAATTGCTTTCTTACAAAAAAAAATGCAAATCTTCCTGGATTCACCTTTTGGGGTTTTGGTGTACTAATGTGGGCTACTGGTTTTGGCTTATCTTTTCCTGAACGCACACTGTAGCTCCTGTCACCAAAATATTATCTATAATAGAAGCCATGATTCACATTTATAATTTTAAGTATTCCTCCCCTGTTATAACTCCCCCCAAAACAGTGCTTACTTACTGAAATCATGTGTAAATAGGCCTTCTGCATGCTGAAGTGGTTTCATATGATCCATGTGCATTTAATAGCATGCAGGGTATGTGACAGAAAGCAGACTTTCTGGCATTTTAGAAATCTGTCCTAGATCAATGAAATAAATAAAAGGGAAGCCTCTAAAGTTAGACACTTCTCTACAATAAGGGTTATGCATCCTTTACTTGTTCTTGAAAAAACAATTACTGTATGGCATCCAAACCTCTTAGTAGTCAAAACAGTGCTTTAATTAATCACCATTCAAAGAATTTTCCCAGGATCTCAGTCCACCAAACACCCACAAAACCTCATTTTCACTTCCCTCAACTTTTGGGCTATTTACCTTGCTTTTTCCCTGGATATCATCTATGTCCCTCATGTTATGCCAGAAAGGCACCAGATGTGAGATGTTCAGGAGCAGATAAGTAATGCAGTATTTTGAAATCCAGCTGAGCTAGAAAGGCTCCCCAATAGCTACATTTTCCTTTTTATAGGAAGAAGGGACCACTCCCAGGATTTCTGCTAGCTGCAATATCACAGAGCAGTCAGCAGGAATACCATATTCTTCATATCTCAGCACCAAATACAATCTATCCAGATCAGTGTAATGCCCTGGCCCAGTCAGCTAGTTTAAGGGAAGGTAGTTTGATATACCCTGGATGCTGCATGGAAGAAGCAACAAAATTCTCAGGAAGTCCAATAACAAATCTTTATTTGCAGGCTTTAGAACATTATGGTAGAATTAGATACCTAGGAAATTTTAAAACAACATCCAGACAAAGTAAGGATCTTCACAAACTTTTACTTAGCCAACTTGAACTTAGACAAAACAAGGCACTTCCTTCCAAAGGGAAGTGGAGCAGTGACCATCCCACCTATGCAGAGCTTGCTGTGTTCCCTGCCCCACTTCCCACCTAGTTGCTTTGAGCCAATCAATGAATCATCCAGTCTTCTACAGCTGGTTTTAATCTCATTTTCATGCAGCAACAAATGCCCAGTTTTTACAAAGGTACCAAAAAATATCTCTGTATTAGTTACAAAGATTTTTCTACCAAAGAGAAGATGATTGCTACAGTAATTGTGTGAAATCAGAAAAGTAATTATAAGATTTTTCTGCAGCTATTTTTAACCACATATTTATAACTTCATCTACCCTATTACTAAGTGGCCTACGGCAAGGGTATAATCAGAAAAAGATAGAACTTTACACTATCTGAAATGAGACAAGGTTTTAATATTGGCAACATTTGAGGCCAAAAAAAAAAAATACCAGCAATGAAAATTATGAGAAATAGAGATGGTAGATAAATTTGCTCTCCAAACATGATCTTGCTACATACATCTTGAAAATGTTAGCCCCAGAAACCCAAAGGAATAATCAAAAATAGTATAGACAGGTTTATCTTCCCAAAACCGTTCTATCACTCATGTAATAGGTTAAAATTTATTTTACATGAATGATCTATTTTAAATTATAAAAATTTCCCTCAAAAATCTCTTCTTATGCAATTTAAAGCAAAGAAGCCATAGCAGAAAAGAAAGCAGTTAATCAGTTTTTAAAAGAGAATTGGGGCTTAGGAGAACAACAGATGTTAACTGTTTAACTAACTAGCTACTAACAAACTAACTACTGACAAAGTAACCAGAAGTGGGGATTGTCCTGAAGAATGGCAAACCTTGTTGCCCAAGGCTTGCAAGACACTAAGAAAGGTCAAGCATTTAATATTCTGCTCATAAATTGCAATAAAATGAATGAGCAAAAGAATTCCAATTTGTAAGAGTCAGAGAACTTTGTATTATTCTTAAAGCTGAAGAGTTTTATGTACGGATCTATAGCTCTTTAATTTGGCAGTCCTTCACAGTATAAGCCTTCAGTGTAGACAATCTTTTATACAGATTTGACCACAGTATCATTGACACACTGAATTGCAAAATGAGAACTATTTTCTATATAAATGCTATGGACATAATACCTTAGTATTACAAAAAATAGCAATATTGTATCAGAAGAGAATGTGTAAAGATGTATAGGATGATAAATGCTGATAATACTCGTAGAGATACCGTGGGGAAACTTTGAGAGTTAAAATAAACGCCTTGATGCCTTTGTTTCCTGATAAAATCCGCTGTACGTAATTAGCATGTTCAATTACTCACTAAACAGTGATATTACTTGGTCACAGTAAAAGCAGGTTGCACATAAATTGCAAGTTGCACATCTCCTGAACTTCAAAGCCAATAGCTGAGGAAACTGTGACAGCTACTTAATTTTGTTGTCCATTCTCAATTACATTGCTCATAACTGAAAGAAAGGGTTGCTGGTTTGAATAATTATCTCTACTTTCTAGGTTTCCAAAGGAAAAAAAAATGGGTCTATCTAATTTAGGAAAATAATTGTTTTGAGCAGCAATTTAAAGAAATTCCTTTATAATTGCCAAATTAAAAGCAAATGCCAGTTAAGTCTGTGATTTCTTATTAAATAATGCATGGCAACCAGTTTTGAACAGAGAAATCTTATCAGTATGGTTAATCTTTAACTCATTTTAAAGATGGTTAAATTGAAGAAATTTTGTTGAGTCTTTTTCCCTTTCATTCAGGCAAACTCAGTGGCTTCACTGGCCATCATCTGTATTTTCCTTATTCCTCATTTTGTGAAATTGATATAGTGAGGAATTTGTCTAAGTTAAAAATTAATGTGCTTGATCAGAATTAAATGTAATTTATATCCAAGAAAAAATTGAAAATAGATCACTTCTAGTTTTGCCATTGAAAAAGGTATCAACTGTAATATATACATAATGTCATTGTTATTGTTATTACTATTACTATTATTACTATGGGGGGTTAAAATTTTAATTTAATTAATTTCTCAGTGTTATACCCTTGTTTGGTCTACTCTAAACAAATTTAGTCCTTGTTTTTAACTTCTTACATTGCCTTAACAGTTACAGCTAGATAAAATAAAAACAAACTGTGTTAATAACAATATTTATGAGAGTTTCAGAAATGGAACTGTGTGTCTCTGTCAATAAAAGCTGAAACTGCACATAAACATCAACAGAAACATCTGTTTTACCCAGAGCATAAAATTTGGGATGAGTTGGGTCATCCAAAGTCTGAATACTAAAATATATAGCAAAAATATTACTATAGTAGAGTACTGTTTTACAAATAAACCATTCTGTTTATTTATTTTTCATTCAAGTGTTAATAGAAAAAGAGTAAAAAGATTGAGCTAGTGCACTGTATTTTAAGACTTCTATCTCTACATTTGCAGCCAAATCAGCTTATCTTTTAGCAGTGCATTTCTACCTTAAATCACAATTACAGAGATTATAGAGAGTTGCACTTGCAATTCTGGGTTCAAAATAATGGACATCATACAGATAAGTACAGCTCACTTATAATAAGTGCCTAGATTGATTAACAGATTTCAAGGCCAGATAGGAAAGAATAAAAATGCCACCAGGGAAGGCATTAATGTGGACTGCTATTGGGCATGCTTTATGAATCAATGTTAGATTTAATATTTGAATAAATTGGAAAGTTTTTTATTCTCTTCTAACCTATTAATATATATTCTTAATTTATGAGGGCTGTAAGAGCCTAACGTCTCTTCCATAGTTAGGTTATATAGCAGCTAATGAAAACCTCTTAATAAAAATATTTTAGGCTAAAAAGATAGACACAATGAAATTAAGAACAGAATAAGATGTTATTCACAATTCCCACAGTGTTAACATTTTTCTGAGATGTTGCTTACACACTACATATTTTTAGATTAATGGCCACTTAGTAGAGATAAAATTCATACACAAAGCCACTTCATCAGCAAATATAATTTCATGGGAGACATCAGAGAAGTATTGGGCACTTTCAAAATATTACCTACCGTTTAGTTGCCTGTACTTAAGGTACATGCTTCTGCATGAATAAGCCAAATTTTCAATTATTTTCAGTTACAAAAGTGGCCATATACTTAAACATAAAAGAGTCTTTTTCCAGCTCCAGGAAATAAAGAGAATTCTTGTCTTTTTTTCCAGCATCTTATTATGGTTAAAATTAATAGGAATTTAAATATATTCCAGAATTGATACATGAATAAATGTCCAAGTAACATTATTCCTATCTAATAATGATGATGTGATGGAATAAAACACTCCACACATTTTCAAATTACTTTGCTTTTACTTGATATCTAGACTGCTAATCAGTCATATTATTGCCACTATTATTATCAGTTATATTATTTGTATACAGAATCTACACTTTCACACCTATTTCAAACTATTTAATGTATTTATTCTGCTCAACCATCAAATATTCTGTGGGGGAAAATACTATTTATTTGAGGAGTCTAAACCTGTAGTATGTTTTATTGCAAATGATTCATTCATGAATCTCTCAGTGAATTTTTTATTTTTGAATAGTTTTGTTTGTTTGTTTTAATAGAATTAAGCTTTCCTATGTCCAGAACTGAATCAGACATTTAGGAAAATGTTGTTTCTCCCCCAAGGAGCTAATATTTTAGCAGGATTTACCTGTGGTATTTGTTTGTGAAGGAAGAATGTAAAAGGACAAGTTCACTTTCCTCTCTGATTATTTTTCACCATTTTCTGAAGTATTGTATCTAGAAGATGAGCATAATGACTATTACTAGAACATCAGCAGCTAATCAGATCTAATTAATATATTCAGTTATATTCCAGTATTGTGTAACACCCCCCCACACACACTCTTTGATGCAATTTTTAAGACTTAGATGTTTCTGTTTTCTTTCAGGCTGTAGCCACAAATGTGTCCTCCATGGTTGCACATTTTTTACAATACGTTAATTAAGTTCCTCATTATGTTAGAGAGCATCTTTCTGTAGATGCAGATATTCAGGAGGTGCTGTTGTCTTGTCACTGGGCTGGTTCTTGCTCCTGTTATCTGAAGCACCTGCTGGTTCACATTTAGAAACGTATTCTTGCTTAGCTGTTAGTTTTGGCAACATTCCTGCTCACAGGGTTGTATGTTGGTGTGAAGAGGGAGTAAATATCATGGCTGAAAATAGGTTCTGAGGATTGACTTTCAAGCAAATGAAACTGATACCCTAGATTCTCAGATGATGACAGTGTGGAAATGGAGTCTAGTTTTCAGTGTCATAAATGCTATCTGAACAATATTGGAAGACAGACTAAATGACCATTTACTTTATAATTTAAATAAGAATCAAAAGTTTTTTTAGATGTATACATTATGAATGTACAAATTATGCCGTGATTTCTTCTTCCCTCAGAGATGCACACAAGAACTCTTTTCAGTCACAAAGCAATGATTCACCACTCAAACAGCAGGAAATAGCTGACAGCAGGAGATGGTTGACAGAAACTGTAGCCTTTTTTTCTGTCTCTGTGATCTGGTAAAGAAAAACAACAATATTTTAATTGTTTACTTCAGATAAGCTCTTCATCTCTTGGTCATGACCATTTGTTTCAAGCACTGTGCTGCCAGAGGAATAGCCAGATCTCTAGAAGAGGACAACAAATTATACATCTTAATAACATTCCTGAAGACATTCCAAAACAGCAAAGAAGAAGGAGATAAAGCCAGGTTTAATTGTGACATTCATGAAAAGTATCTCAGTGATTTCAATTAATCTGATTTTCTGTGTATCCACCTTTTTAAGAAGTTGGAGAAAGTCTTTCACCACACAATACTTCCATATGGAAAAGGGGATTTTATCCATAGGTCCATTCTTACATTATTTTAGGATTTACAGTAGATGAGACAAAGAACCAGAGAAAAGCAAACATTTGCTAATAAGGCATCACAAGATGTAACAGCCACACATTTTCAGTCTCACTGATCACATATCAGGTTGTTTTGTTTTGCTTTAATGGGTTCAGAAGAATCAGAAATGAAGCTTCATTTGAATAGTATTTTCTCTGACTTTACTGATGATTTGGAGTCTCAAAAAAACAATGTATTTTTGTCTCATCTTTGAGCAGCTATAGCACAGGTGAATAATTTGTTGGCCTACTGGTGCAACTCAGTCATGAACAATTTAAAGTGTAATGTTGTCTTTCCACTAATGCACTCAGCATCTCTGCATTGGTGTTCTGGTATCCTCCTGCAACTTTATAAAAGAATTAAAATAACCATTTTTTTCATATGTAAAGTAAATTTCCCATCATTATTGTTTGTTTAAATACTCAGCATGACAATATTGATCACAGGGTTAATTTTATTTTGCACAAGATAAGTCTGTTTTTAGACATTACAGAATTGCACAAAATTACTTAATTACCAGAAAAGAATGCAAATAAATTTTCTCAGGTTTGTGCTGCAATAAGTACAAATTTTAGCAGAAGGAGATGGTTGCACACCTGAGTTAAGGTTTTCCAGCAGTATTAATTATTCATTGACCAAGTTTTTACTTCATGTAAAGCTCATATTGCAAAGAAAACTTATTTTTAGATTAAAATACTACTTTTGAGTTTAGAATGAAAATGCAACTCATTTTTTTCACAATTATAATAAAAAACCTTAGAAAACCCCAAATATTTTTCTTTTGGAGTTACTGATCTTGTCAAAGAAATACTATTTTAAGAAACATGTCAGTAGAATGTTAATATTGAATGAAAAGTATCCCTGGTGGTAATGGACAAAATCCAATTCATTTTTGGGCAATATAAAGACTGAACAGTGTAAAAATCAGCCAACTATTTCATGGAAAGCCTGGTCTTTGCAGGTCTTTGCAGGTGATAGCAGACCTTCCAAAAAGCATAACTGAATCTGGACTGAAAACTTAAAATCCATACACATTTGGAAGAATTTGGGAAGGCAATCACTACAGAATATATAGTACAATAACCACTCCAAATAGGAAAAAAAAACCAACCACACTAAACCAAGTGAAATAATCCCAAGCAAAATCAAACCAAACATTTTAAACATTTCCAGAAAAGTCTACAATACATATATACTGGACAACTTAGAATACCTAAATGCCATACACACTAGGATTATAAGTTAAATAAAAAAGCAAACGAAAACATATGAAGCTTGTTGTTACTGTTTTAATCAACTTGTAGCTTTCTTAAAATCAATGAAAAGAAAATTATTAAAGACCTCTGCACGTGACAGGCAGCTGCTAACTGTCACCAGAATAATTAATGAATGTTGCCAAGAAATTCAATACTTTCAGTTACCTGGGTAAAACTCTGAACTGCTGAAGTCTACGGCTAACTTAAAAACAAGAGCACTGCAAGCTTTTTAGGTAACTAAACCAGTTTTATCCTGGATTTGTATCCCTTGTGACCTTGTCACCCATGGTGACACATAGGACAAATTCTTAGGTAGCTTTCCCCAGAATTATGTCCAGTTTTGCCAGTCTAGTATAAGACTTTCTGGTCGCTATAAAGACATGACTTCACTCCTCATCCATTCTCTCCATCAGGAAATCACTGATGATCCCCCCAGCCTGAGCAACTATTTTGAAGAACAAGTAGGTCCTTAATTTTCTTTTGGTCTAAGTAAGGCATTTGCCTTTTCATTAAAAATAGAATTTCAATGTGGGGGCAAAGTGTCTCAACAAGATGGAATGGAAGGTATCTCAGCAATTTGTAAGTGAAAACAAATTGAGGGTTGCAGCTGCAGGAAGCTGGAGGATTGAGCTAGCAGGACTCTCACAAAGGTAAGGCAAATGTAATGTCTTGTGTCTGGGATGAATTAAGTCCAGTCTTAAATCTTGGGTACCAAGTGACTAGGAAACTACATGGGAGTCATAGCAGTCAAGACTTTGGACATGTGTCAGCATTGCCTTTTGGGGATGAAGATTAATCATATTCTGACTGCATGACCAAGAACACATACAAGGACTGGAAGGAAATGTTTTTCCACCTGAATTCAGTACTCACTAAGCTGCATCGGGAGAGCTGTATCCAGTTTGGGGCTCTCAATACAATTGAGACATTCAATACATTGAAAAGCTGCACCAGTTCCAGAGGAAGATCCACAAGATGGGTAAAGGGCTGGAGGATATAACAAATGAGAATAAGTTGGGGAGGTCAGGTTTATTTGATCTGGAAAAGGGAAAATTAAAATATATTAACATTATTTTCAAAAACTTAATGGGAGCTGTGAAGAAGCAGACAGTCTGTACTTGAAGACATTTGGCAGAAAGACAAGATACTTCAAGTGAAGTTCTGATTCAATAAAAGGGAAAAAAAATCACTAGAAAGAGGTTTAGGCCTTGGGACAATTTGACTGCAGAGGTTGTGGAATCCCCATCCTTGGAAACATTCAAAGCTCAACAAGGCACTGAGCAACATTCTCTAAGTTATGGTCTGATTTTGGGCAGGGAACTGGACCAAATGATCTCCATAGGTTCTCTACAATCCAGATTGTGCTGTTCCTCTAGGGACAAAACACACATTCCCTCGCATGGACATATGTGAATCACATATCACAGAATATCTCAAACACACAGAAAACAGTGTCAAATCATTATCAGCTGTTTTTATTTAAGGCATGTTCATCTTTTTCCAGAAATCATGTCAGTGACATGATAAAGTCATAATACTTAACCTGAGGCTACTTCCTTTAACATGGTCAGAAGATTATGAACAGGATACCAGTTACTTCATCAGAGTATTTCCCAAGGAGCAAAACGTGGCAACCCTTGTGCCCTGAATGAAATGAGCTTGATCCATAAATGCTTTGTGTCCTGCAGAGCCATATATGTTGGTGCAAAAGAAATATTTACTGTTTATATTTCTTTTGTAGAGTGCTTTGAATTTTTATTTACATTTAAGTTGCAAAAACATAAATGACAATGCAAATAAAAAATAGTGGAGAGTTGTGAGTACTTGAAATTATGTAATTAGGATTTTATACCTTGTAGTTTTTAATTTTCATATTAATATTTCTGTTTGATGCCACCTTCTTCTCCTCCAAAATTATTTTCAAATTAAAAACTGTTTAGAATGAAATATTTTTCCTGAAAACTTAATTAAATAATTCTGAGCAGCCCCAGACCGTCATATCTAGATTAGCAGCTTATCTGCTCCTCAATGACAACTTCCAAAGTTTAGAAATTGGACATGATGTGTAGCTTCTTTTCAAAAGCACAGTTCTTCCACCAAAATTAAAACACAAACAAAACAAAACAAAACAATGACAACCAACAACAAACTTTTATTTTAATGGCATTAAAACACTGGCGGTGATACACCTTCTTTTGCTAGGTAAAATGGAGTTGAATACTTTTCAGGATCACATGCAGTACTGATGATGCACATATGTGTGAGAATAACGGTTCTGCTCCTGGTCCTCACTTCAGTAGATCTGAGGATTTATTTTGTTGACGGCTGCTATATTAGTATCCAATTTTTTTAATGCAACAACCACCTACAGCTATTAGAATACAGAATTAATTCAAAATACTGCAACCTGTAGGAAATATAGAATACTGATTTTTTGAGTAAGAAACAATACAAAAAGAGAAAAATATATTTTCCTTAATGAAAATCTAATATTTTAACTTCAAAAGTATTTTCTAAAGAAATACTGTTTTACTAATATTCCAAAATAAAAAGGCATCCACCTCCAGAATTATAATAAGCATTTCAATACATGGTCTTATTGTCTTCATAACAAACATCCTTATGAACAGCTTTACTTTTAGGGTTATAAATAATTATATAGAAACTAATTATATTTAAGCAGGGCACACTGTCACTCAAAAGGTGAGTGTCAGAAGGCTGTCTTTTAAAGTAAATTTTTGAAGTCTTTATTCTTTATGACAAAAACAGGAGAATTGCTTACTATGGTGAGGGGGAATGTATTTATTTTATTTGTAGTATTCTTCAAGGAAAATATCAACTCTGGTTTTCCCTGGTTACACAACACATTAGAGAGCTGTGTTGTGAGAGAGAATGCCTAATGCTGTGTTAAATATCTTGTCTAAGGGGTTTGTTGTGATTTCATTCATAAGTATTTTCTTTCTCCAAAGTTATAAATAAACAATGATAAAATGCAGTTTGAAACATGAAGTGAAAAAAACCTTCTTCTCCTAGCTGTACTCACAATTTTTGAGTAGTTGGTATGGGGGATTTTTTGACCTTTGTTTTGTCATAAGCAGTTTGACTGATACAGCTCCATTACAGAAAAGAAAGGCTGTGATGGTGGAGGTCAGCATTCAGAAACAACAAGGGAATACCCAACACCCTTTTGAAACTGGGCATGCTCAAACCATGTTTAAAGACACAACAGCATTTAAGTCCATGCAAACCTCCCATATCTTTATTTGTAAGACTTATACCCATGTTTCTATGAAGGAGATAAACTGAATTCTTAAGCATAAGTATGTTAAGTCCCCTATCGTTGATTAAACCCTTCCAAAGGGAAAAAGCAAACAAGAAATATATTGAAAATTTTAACTCCAGAGATCTCCTTCTAGTCTTTCTTTATAGTGAGTTATAAAGGTGAAGAAGAAAATAAAAGAAAATCTCTTCCCTGCCTCCTCGATTGCTTGTACTCTGCTCCACAGCACCTCCTGGACAAACTAGGAAAGTTGTGATTCTGTTGGTGCTTGAAAAGGTTTTTGGTAGATGCAGTAATCCTGGAGGGCAGTTGTTGGCTGATTTACCATTGTTCACTGAACAGCATTGTTGGCACTGGCTATGTTAGTATAACAAACAGACCCATCTGATGTAGCAGCAGTGAATATTGCATGAGGCTGATCATTAGGGGATCTTTTCAGTTCACACTGGCAGAACTGTGACAGAGCTCCCATGGTTCAGCCACGTATTAGACATTTCTCATATTGCTTGTCCATCTAATCAGATTCATTTAAAAGAGAGAAATTTGAATTTCTGTTTGTATTTTGTAAAGCTTCAGTTTTTGAGCTAACACACAACAAATGCTGCTACATATCTGAATTACTGCAAATTAAATATACATATTTTACCTTTTTTTCAGTACACTTTTCTACCTGAAGAAAGAAAAGATTATGAGAGAATAACCTCTCCAGCAAATGCACTCTGGAGTCCACACTGATGTATAAATATGGAAAAAGATAGCTTGAATTGGTATTTTCCTCCTGTTCAGGAATTAAATTACATATATAATATTACACTGCAATGGGAAAGATTTTGATAATCCCATTTCTTTTCATGGTTAATTTTATCTTTTTTTATTTTATTTTTCAAGAGAAGAAATAAGTAGTGAAATATTTTTAACTACAACAATCAAAATAAACTACAATTAACTTATTTTTACATCAGGAATACCAAAATATTTGAAAGGCCTTATTGGTCTAGGTTCAATAAGAAGGTTGAGCTAACTTTGGGCATTAGCCTAATATTCCAGGAACTTTCATTAACAAATAAGACTATAGATTTAAATCACATTTGTCTGAAGAGGAAATTGATCCCAAGCTGCAAGAATCTCTTCCTGCAGCACAGAGACACAGAGGGAAATGGAAGGACTTAGCAGCCTTCTTCCTAAGTCATGATGAAATTGATGGGGACATACTTGTTCTGGACAGGAAAATTTTCTTCATAGCAATTGTACAGAGATGGCTAAGCACTGGCCTTCTGATGGAAAGCAGTGAATGAATTCCTTATTTTGCTCACCTGTGCTTTTTTTTGCTTTGCCTATATAACTTTTTTTATCTCAACTGATGTGTTTTCTCACTTCCCTTTCAATTCTCAACACAACCATTTGAGGGGAAGTGAGCAAGCATTTTTGTGGAGCTTAGCTGTTACTGGAGTTAAGCCACAAAAGAGGCAAAGTACCTTGTTTGACATGCCTGGATGTCTCAGTATCATTATCTAACTCTAGGCATTTGAGAATTTTCAGAAAAAAACATGGAGGTGGTTTTGTGACTTTGAATCTCCAGCAGAAATTATAGTGGTCTTGAAATAAAACAGATTTCTATCTGCCAAATTTCATTCTGAAAAAAAGAAGTTGAGGTTAAAACGTATCTTTTTTAGTAATAAAAAGAGACAACACTGAGAGAAATGCAGCTAACTGCTCCTACTTGCCACCTCATGTATTTTGGCCCCATCATCTTGGGTTGTACCATCTCTTGGAGCAAGAAGGTGCAGCTTCCTCCAGCTCCTCTCTCATATCTATTCATTATCATGCCACTACCTCCCCTGAAAACACTTGCAAACAGTTTGTTCCTGTCAAAATTATCCATTATTCTAGGTAGCTACACATATTCTTTGCAAAGCCCTTTCCAATGACAACTAATAGCTTGATTTGAAAGCAAGCATCTTTGCCTGCTACAGAACCCTCCATGTGCCCTCTCCACCACTGTTAGAAACTTTTTCAAAGGCAGCCCTGAAGTGTGAATGTTCTTTGTGAACATTAAAATGTCATTTCAGTGCTTGTCTGGGTATTATTGATTTCATCTAACAAGTAGGTGAAAGTCTCCAGGGACCAGTGCTGTGTAATTGCTGCTGTGACACAGCCAACTAACACCACTCTGGCCAGAAGCTTTTTGATCATAATCAATACTGAGTCTACTTCTTTCACGCTTAAATTTCCTTCAATAAAATATGGTCATGGATGGTATGAAACTGGCAGGTGATATTATTTCCACTTTGGCAGTCAGACCCTCATATCACCTCATTAGAAAGTTTGAAATTTGAAGTGACATGTGCCTGTTTTCCTTTATATAGCCTCATTTTTTTAATTTAGTGAAAACTTTGTCTTTTACCCTGCATGCTACCTGATGTCCTGAATTGATTTAATTTTTCAATTTCAGTAAATTCCTAAGGTTTCCATTTCCTATTTAGAAGCAATGTGAGAAAGTAGTAAAACAGTAAAAACAGTGAGAGTTTGACATCTTTTAACAATAAGTAACAAATGAAGGAATATTTCCTTTCTACTACACAGAGTGGTAATGGACAATAAACACATATATTTGGGGAAGTGGAGTAGTAAGAGGGTACTCATGAGGTATCCATATGTCCTTAGAAATAAAAGAAGGAAGATAATGAGACCTCCAAATAATTTTTCCAAGACAGAGATTGGAGTAAATGTGATATTTATGTGAGACAAATTAAAGCTAATTTTTTCTCAGTAAATATCTGTTAAAATATTTTTATATATTTAAAATAATTTTTTTTTCTTCAGAAATTCACATTATGTCTCCTGAGTCTAACTAGAAATTCAGGCTAACACACTTGTTTCCAGACATGCTTTTAGAAGGAAGATTATGTTCCTGAAAAAAAGTAGTGAAATGAACCTATAACATTTTGCCTTTCCACTATCCATCAAAAAGAAAAAGACTGAAAAATAATATGGCAGGATGTCTGACCAAGGAAATTCTAAGCTTTTGACCTGAAGAACTCATGAGAGATTGGCTGATGAACCATGACCTTTGTCTCTGGATTCAGCCTGGACATATCTAATGTTGAATCCTAAAGTTAATCCTAACTTTAACTCACACTCTGCCCTCACAGGAGTCAGTGGAGAATGATGAAAATATATGTTGCTCCAGATACCCATGACTTTTCACTGTCTTGACTGCTAAAGGACCCTACCTTGACATTTACCCTGTTTCAGACAGGGATGGGTGAACCTAGGCTTTTCCATTGCGCCAATTGCAAATTTGGCAGTGGTCAGAGGTGTGGTCTCTGTATTTCAGCTTTGAAAGGATTATCTAAAACTAAAAGCAGCAGTGAATTCACTCCTTCGTTCACCACACCTGATTTCTAGACCTAAAGACCATGGGAAAGATTCAAAACCCTGCAAGTGACCTGATTTTCAGGCTACTTCTCAGACATGAAAAATAGCATGCAAAAGATAGGTACAGGTTACGGCATCACATTTAGAAAAACGAAAGTGTTCCTTCCTGCTGCATTGCAACACTGCATGTAGGCTATCAAAGTGAGAAGAAAATTATGGGACTTCTTTCTTAACTTCTTTTTGACACATACTAATAAGCTTACAAATCATCTTTTTATTTCTTGCTTTTTTTACTTAGGGATCATTAGGCGTTCTTACTGCACATTGCATTACATGGTTGGGCTAGAATTAACACTTCTAAAACCAGAAAATCTTCAATTCTCACAAGGAGAATGACAGCTTTTTAAGATTTGATAAACATCCTTCTAAAATGGTGCACATTTTGTCAGCAGTTTGAGGATCTGAACAATAGGCCCTTATTTTCAAGTTTGGAACTTCAGTTTTTTCCTTCTCTGTGTTTTATGACTCAAAGTCTGGCAAGATGCTGGGCTTGTATAAGACTGCAGAAGAAGACAGTATTTAACCTAGAAATGGGATGTCCCTAATAATCCAATGTCACGTTTAATACTGAACTTTTTAAATAGGTAGTGGACATGCCTACATATGATGCACTTATTTCTGTTTAAAAAGAACACAAAATGAGAAAAGGGAATTTGGATTTTTTTTTTTTTTCAAGTTCCAAGAGTCTGACACAGTTATGCATGTACTTTATAAAACAATGAAATTACAATTTTGGTAATTGTACAATTTATCAATTGTTCAAGCAAACCTTGAACAATGTCAAGGTTCCAACATTACAGACACTAATAGCACTTTTCTATGTCACAGAATCATAGAATATGCTGAGTTGGAAGAAACCCACAAGAGTCATCAAGTCCAACCCCTGGTTCTGCACAGGACCATCTCCTAGAGTGACACCATGTGGGTGTTGTTCAAATGCCTCCTGACCTCTTTCAGGCTTGGTGTTGTGATCACATTCCTAGGGAGCCTGTGCTCAACTCCCACATGTAAACGACAATATGATTCTGCTGAAAGTAATTTCTAATAATTCTAATAATTAAAATTCAATGAACATCCACAGTGCTTAGAAGGATCTGGTTTCAATTATTTTCTTTGAATAGGTTCTAGCTTCCATCTTGGCATTTGTTTGTTCAATATCAGTTAGTGGGAGAAATAACTGTATTGTCTCCTCCTTCCAAAAACTCTGGGGAAAGTGGCTCAGAAACTTTGAACTATGTATTGCATTCTTCCAAACTAACCCATTCAGCAATGCAATGTTGCTCATAATTAAGTACTATTTAGTGCATTAATTCCAATGTGGATTGTTGATAATTATATTCCAGTATGATTTCCTCAAAGATATCATACAGACCCTTGATAAACAGCTGAGGAGAAAAATCAGGGGATTAAGTGTAATTATAGCAAAGTGGTTTGCTATTTAATTAATTGAATAAAAAGTAATTGGATTATATGTGATCTTCAGCAGCTCCTAGAATTTGAACATTAATTAAATTATCATACTTCTCATTCAAAAATGGAGGGATTGAATATTAGCTCTTTTGACACTACCAAAGCAGTAGAAACAAAATACAAAATATTTGTGCTGTATGTAATGCTCACTGTTACTATTGTACAGAAACAAAGGACCACTTTGGTAATGCTGAACTTCTTATTTTTCATTTATATTCTATTTAACTATTGCTCCCTGATGGAAAATTCATGAAAAATGGAAAAAGAATTCTTCTTGTTAAACAGTTAACAATATAACATCCAATAAAAACAACCTGATTACTAATTTTGTCTGAAAGTTTTTCAAATGGAAATATGTGTTATTTCTTTGTAGAAATTACATTAATGTAGAAAAAGGATTAAAATCTGGTAGCTTTCTTGTATTATTAGACCTTGAATATACTATGTATAAAATACTATTATTTTTAAATGTACCATAATAAAATGTATATATTTTTAATTCATTTTCCCCAATAAAATATTTGTTGTCAGAAAGAATAAAGCATTTTTTAATGTTAAATTGACATGGAGGCTAGAAGACAAATACTTCATTTAAAAATAATCCTGTTAAACACAACCAGAATTTTTTTTTTATTCGAGGTAAGATAAATTTTAGAGGAATATGTATTAAAATAACTTTATTATAATGTTAATATTTATATTATTATTATTATTATTAATAATAATAATAATAATAATAAAAACGTGATTGTATGATTAGTTTAAACTAAATAATCCAACACAAATGAAAAAAAATCTCAAAGAAATATGCTAGCTTGAGAGGAGCACATATTTTGTGTCTACATCAAGTTGTCTATATGGGTACTAAGAGTTGCACACATCAAGGTCATTCTTTAGGGGTTCGTTATACATTTGTGCCATTCTTTATGGCTACCCCTAAATGCCAAAGTGTGCATGCAGTGGGTCATTCTAAAAGGATCATAACTTCAGAAAATACTGTCTGCCTTTCAGACAAAAAAAAGACTCCGCTTTTTTTACATTATGGATGTTGTATATTCTGCTGTATAATCAATAAAGGAAAGGGTAAAAGGTAATATTGTAGATGACATTGTGTAGCACAATGAGACAGGGCCATTAAGGTACTGTTGGAAAAAAGAACAAAAGATCACACATTCAAAACATTGTTCTAAATGTACATGTTGTGACATCTGTATCTGTGAAAGTCTCTAATTATATAATGAATTGTCTTGGCTGAAAGAGTAAATAAAAATTGTTGGAAGGTAAGACATAACTATGGAGGAAATCAAGATTTTTGGATTAAATTTTTTTTCATTGTCTCTGCCTTATTCTGAGCAGAAAATGTTCTTTGGGGTGGACTCTTGGTTTTTGAACTGGAAGTGAGGCTGCTGAATCCAATGGCTTTCAACAGGAGTCAGCTGACTACCACTGAAAATAATTTTTATTATTCTAAAAGAAAGCCTACTATATTCAATGTACTCAGGCTCATATTCCAAGCTCCTGTGAAGAGATAGCCAGTCCACCATGAATCTGTCAACATTTCCATCACATCTATTAGGCAGAATTAAAAAAAATAATTAAATGTAAAATGTGATTTTTAGGTTATATAATTAATCAAATATTTAATTCACTTTATCATTAATTTGCCTTACTTAATCCATATTTCTTCTTTTAATGTCTCATTGGCAATTTCAGCACTGTAAGCCCAATATTTAGAGCTCATCATCAGGCTCAAAGAATCATCTGCAGTAGTTGTCCTAAATAAGGGGGTAGGGCACGCCAAGCATGTATGCTGAGCTCCTTAAGCATGATGTGGTGTTCTAACAAGGTAAAACTGCCTAACTGCTAGACTGAATTTTTCATACCCTTAAATGCATTGCATAAATTATTTTATAGATTAAAGTCTGCACAATCACTGTTAAGCCCCTTCAGCATCATCACCACACGTCGCTTCAAGTCCATCCACCTCCTTCCAACAGTTTGTTATACTTGATATCTGAGTGTTACTGACACTAACACTGTAAGTGTGGAGGTGGAGGTACTCTGTAACTTGAGAATATCAAAACCTTCATAAAAAATAGGTCATATAAAATGGGTCATAGTCAAGATAACAAACAGTGATTAAAATCAAGTAAGACCCGAATAATAAGAAACCAAATGACCACATGCAATCAGTTCTGAGAAGTGGAGCAGTTAAACTCTTTTAAGAATCAATCAAGTTTACTACATAGATATAAGACATGAGATTTCTCCTTACATGATACATAGAAAGCTCATTTTATACGAGTAGATTTTTTCAAACTGAAGTAAAAAAATGGTTAATTTTCCTACATTATTAACTGTAGTCTTTGGTCACATAATTGAGGGGGGGTCAATTTGGGTATTTTCTCTAGAGCCAAATTTGCCTAATATTTCAAATGTTGTCAATAAGATTTCAAAGTTTATGCCATACTCATATGGAAGTGCATGTAATGACACCTCCAAACTATCAAAAGCCTATTGAATCAATTTGTCAAGCAGAGCTTCTGAGAATGTCACAACAGTCCAGCTGAGATATTATTAAAAAAATGCATTAGCATTTCAGAAGCATATTTGAAATACAAAGTAAGACCCACTCAGGGTGTCTTAAAGGACAGAAGTTAGAATTAAGCATTGCTTTGAAGATCAATTCAGAGATGAACCAAGAATAAAAACAACACACCCAGATAACATTAAATTATTACAGGTGTCAGATATCATTCATCAAAGTAATTTCCAAAAGTATGTACAGTTGCAAGCTTTTTAGAGACTCATGGAAGTACTTCAGGTTTAACTGAGTTCAACCCTTGAAAACATTTTTGTTTGCTGTGTTTTGATGTTTATTAAACAGATCTTCAAATATCACCTCATTCTATTAAAATTGTCATTAGAATCTGATGCAGAATATTTGATATCTAACCAACAATGATGATCACTTTTGATGTAACAATGATGATCACAGCGATGTAACTTTTAAAATATTTCTTCAATGTCCTCTACAATATCCTGTCTATATACTTGGGAGGTTAAAACACACAGAAAGATTATATATTTAGCTAGTATCAGAAAGTTGCCATTAACTAAATGAAATACTATGTCCAAGTATGAAGATCAGTTGTCAGCTGCCATTTGGAAGTGTTTTTTGTTTGGAAAAAATTTGGAAGACTGTAAGTGGTTTTACCAAGTATAACAAGTGAACTTTTCTGTGTTGCTCTGGAATTAAAATATGTAACAATATCACAGTTAGAAAAGACATCTGAAAATGGGTTACATTAGAAAATGAACAAGCAACTGCAATAGATATTTCTGAATTCCTAACTATATGTTCTCCATGATCAACTATAAATATTTATATAATTTGCATTACATTATTTATCAAATATTTTGATAATTTAGATAAACTGTCTTTGAGAACTGTGACCTTGCTGAGCTTATAGCAACCTTTACAGCTGAGTTATCACCTCTTGAAAAATGGCATTATAATGAAACTGCTGACACAACCTTTACTATAGCAAAGCTACTGTAAGGAAATTTATAACAGGCAATCAGGCCTCTGGGATATCTCAGGTACTGTTCTCTCTTGATGCATTTCTTGGAATCAAAATGATCAAAAGAGTGACAATTAAGGTGTTTATTTTATTTCAGCAGCTTATCAAAAAGATACCGGAAGGAACAAGGAAGCAATTTAATTTTTAACATATTTTTATTGTTTCTTTGGGAAATGCAAAATTATATAACTCTTCTTGAAAGGAAAAGGTAAGAATTGAACTCAGAAATGGTGAACGTTGAAGACTACAATTATTATTACCTCTTATTCCCATCAAATGTGTCATGGCCTAACACACCAAACCACCAGCAGGATCTTTAAAAAATAAAAATCAAAGACATACATAATACTAAATTTTGGCTTAAAAGGAAATAAATGCCAGTGAAAAAAGGAGGGAAATGTTAATCATGTGGTGATAGCCAAATATCTCAATTACTTCACAGATCAATATTTGGCATTGCTGGATCAGCACTTATGCAGGGTGCATGTTGTACCTGTTGATGAACTCTGAAGACATATCCTTACAGGCACATCCTTGTCACAGACACTCAGGTTGAATAATCTGAAGACCCTGCTGAACTTCATATAATATCCTGAAAGGTCCACAAAATTCAACCTCATGGTATGCTTCTTTGTGTTTGTAACAGATCCCCCAAAACTGCAATTAAGAAATACTATTGCATTTTCTGAAATGCTCTGTCTGTCACATATTCTGTGGTTTTGCATGTGGATACAGTTTTTAATCTAGTATCTTTTAATTATGTTGCATGTTTTGGGTGTGATGTGACAGTCTGCCCCATGATGCTGCCAAGTATCAAGCAACAGTCATAATTATGAACTAAACCAGCATATTTCCATTTATCATTATACAAACCTTATCAAATTCCTAACCCTGAAGTACATCCTGAAGGAAAAACAAATCAAGAACTGCATAAAAGATAATTGTATGTAACTAGCATGCTTTTTTTTTCTTTGAGAAAACAATTTATACAAAGTTGAAAGCCATCAAATTAGCAAATGATAAACATTCACCATGCCTAGAAGGTAAGAGAACAATAAGAATGTCAATTGCAGGGTAATAAAAAATGAAAAAATAAAAAAAAAATTCTCAAAAATTTTTGAGACATGTGAAATTAGAGAACTGGCAAATATAGTAGCAAAAGAGCTAAAGCTTTGCCCATTGGTATTCTGCCTGTTTAAAGATGAGATAAAGCGACTTTTTCAACAAATGCATTTCAAGATGTAGCTGAGACATCACTTCAAAGTTAAAAGTTCAATAAGCAAAAGCAAGTTTTGTAACTGAAGAAACAACATTCAGAAAAAGAGACTTTGTCTTGTTTGTCACCATGGTGAATGCTTAAGTTCACATCTGGGAGAAACAATGCAGTAGATAAGTGTTGTATTTGGGCTTTTGCAGTCCCTGGGGACATGTCAGTACTCCCAGGCATGATGAAGGAAAAGACAGAAGCCATCTCTGTTCCAGAAATAATTTACAAAATGCTAATTTACTAGAAACACTCATGCACTAATAGTTTCTAGAATGATCATGTGGGGACCCATTCTCTTTCAGTTTAGAGCACGAATAGCTCTGGCTAGCAACCTTCACACTCTATAGACATCCAGGGAGAGGGTGATTGACCTTGCATGATTTGCCATTCGCAGCCTTTTCTACAAGACTGGAAGAAGAAATGAAGTTCTCTGTCCACAGAAGAGTTGAATGTGTGATGGTGAGAAAGAGACTATAGGGCCTCTGTAGACTGAAACACAGTCTGTGGACACAGCTCACTTCCATTATCTGTTACAGGGAAAGTTAACTCACAGAGGGTTGTTGGGTTTTGGGGCAGGCAGGGGGGTGGTATTTTTGCTTGGTTTATTTATTTATTTGTTTTTAATATTCTCTCCTTCCCTATGTAAAGGAAAAAGCACCTTGAATGCAAATAATGAGAACAGATAAGTAAGCCACTATTGGTAGTGGGTTTAGATAAGCAGCTATCCATTTGAAATTATTTTGCTGCTGACATCTGCTTGAAGGATTATCTAAGAGTTTGCAAGTAAAAATCGTTTATGTCTAGGATTAAGTGATTCTAGGATTCTTGGTTTATACCACTACAAGCAGAAGCACAACTGCAATCTTATTTCTGAGTCTTTTTCATTAATGCAAACCTGTCTGTCCTGTTTCAGCCTCCTTTAAAAGATTTGAGAATGTAGACAGTAACAGTAGCCTACTGAAGAAAATTTCTGAAATTCTGCATTGGGCAGACTCTTGAAGTAATTTGACTTTTTTTCCTCATTTAGCAAACACTCTCTTGCAACAAAATATCAGCTTTACAAAAGAGGCCCTGACATTTAAAGTGGATTTAGTCATTATTACATGTATATTAAAATCTCTTCCTAGCTTTTGTTTAGTAACCTCAAGTTTTCATGGACCCTGACATGTGCAAACAGAAAGCAAAGGTCCTGTCAAGTGAGAGTAATTAACTCAAGAGCTTTCTGTATGTCCACGCTCACATTTCTCTCTACCTCCTCAGACAAACTGACCTGAGGCGTTAGAGCCAGAATTTATCTTGTTTGCAGAGGTGGGTCAGAAGAATTCAGTACCAGACAACCTGAAAGCAAGAGTTGGCTCTTCTTGGTATAGTAGAGCTGAATAAAAGGGGAGTCACTGTAGAGATTCTAGTGCTTTTGTAAGAGTTTCATAGTTTCAACGCCCCTAAAATGCACAGGGACTAAGAACTTCATGGATGAGTCTGACCATAAAACAGTGCATTATCAGTCTCCATTTGAGTTACACTAAAAATAATGAAAAAAAAAATCATATTCATAATTTATGTGAGCAAACTGGACTGGTTATTCACAATACAGTGATTTGACAGAAATACATACAGCTTCTGTATAGAAAAGGAGATCCTGTAATTATTCCTTCTGAATGTTTCCAGTATTCTCTATAAAAAGGGAATGGAATGGACCAGATATAAACTGAGACATTTATGAGATAGCTATATGTGTCTAACAGTGAGTACAAATAAAGAAAACTAATGTATGTGTATGTAATCAGTATTATTTTTCTTACTACATAGCAAAACTTTAATGATAATTTTCTAATAGAAGGAATAATATGTATATATGTATGTATGTAATATATGAGCCCAAAGAGAACTAAGCAGAGCAAAGTCTGAATAAAATGCATTGCAGCATTAGCAGTAGGACAATAACTGTAGATACGAATAGAAATATTTAAGATATAGAAGATAAATATGAGG
The DNA here is from genome assembly GCF_049639895.1 of Pseudopodoces humilis. Taxonomy (NCBI): domain Eukaryota; kingdom Metazoa; phylum Chordata; class Aves; order Passeriformes; family Paridae; genus Pseudopodoces; species Pseudopodoces humilis. Next base: position 41,990,489 of record NC_142204.1, on the reverse strand, counting down.
TTATCTTAAAAATTCAATTTTCATTATGCTGCTCCAGACACTCTGTGTCAAGAGTTTGACTGCCTCTCTGTCTGTCACTCTCATTCTTCAATAACTTCTGTTAACACATTGAAAACAAATCCAAGAAAGGCATTTAGATTCTGAGAGATATTAAAATCTCATACCTGTGTTTCACAGCACAGTGAATGAAATTAAGCAATATTTTTTTAAACCTCCTGGTTGGTATAGCTAGTCAATAGGATTCTTTTATTTGTTTCTAGAGACTGTAGATTGTGCTCTTTTTAAATATTCAGCTGGTCAGGAAAAGAAAAGGTGTCTTCTCTGAAGGTTATATGGTTCAACTGTTGAAAATCCCTCCTGGAAGAGATGGCTCTTTCCCTGTAAGCAGTGGAAGCTGAGAACACACAAGCCAGAATTCTCCAGCACAACCTGGACAAAAAGACTCCAAAAAGGGCAGAGAGAAGACGTATTGTATAACTAACACTAGAAGAAAAGTGATTTTTCAGAAACCCAGATGTGATTGCAAAATGGTTGCACCCATTTTCAAGATATTTTCAAGGTTGTGATAGGACAAGGAATGATTTTTTTCCAAAGCCTTACTACCTTATTACAGCCTTTAAATTATGGTCGTTCATAAGGTTTTTCTCATACAGATTGTGTTAAATTAAATTGTGTTAAAGTTGTGTTAAATTAAATATATTCTAATCTCTAACTCCTTTCGGTGTTCTCAGCATGCTCTAAAAAGGTGACTATGATAGCAGTCTGACTGAAAACCCACAGAAAAAATAGTTTGGAAGCTTTACAAACAATATATTTCACATTATCAGACCTAATGTTGCAGAAGGATTTGTCAACTAAGTCCTGGCAGAACTGGCATAACATCTGGAGAATTGTAAAATGCAACGTATCAGCTGGTCACACACACACAGATTGTAAATAATTATGATAATTATCTTTCCTTCTAGAGCTGTGTTCTTTTCTGCCTCAGGATTATTAGAACTATCAACAAACAGGGAGTAAAACATGTCGACAAAATATGAAGATAAATCACACTGCCTGAAGTAGGTTTAACTAATAGTTCAGGTAAAAAAGTATGGTTAGCAGTACATGCACAAATTTGTTTGTACTTCAGAAACAAATTTCATTCCAATTAGAAGAGTTTCAGTGAAGTAATAACCAGCATGACTCTGCAGGGTCTTTTCAGTGCCTTTGACAAGGTGGCAAGATTGATAACAGTTCACTTCACCCTGAAGAAAGTTCCCTGCCTGTAATTCCCTTCAGGCATCTCAGGGGAACTGTAGGGCTTCTATTTGAAGGTGTATCCAGAGGCAGGTCTTTTGGATAAAGATATGAGGTTTTCACCAGCAGAAATAATGGCAATATTTGAGTACCTTTTGAATTTTTTTCCAGACATACAGCAAAATACTGTTATGATAAGATCTGTAGCCATTTCTCTCAAGTTTTGAGTACAATTTCTTGATCATCTAATAGAACATTCATTTCTTCTAGAACCCAATGGAATCTTGGTCACGTTTTGCTTAAGAAATATTCTTTTACATGAGACAGAGATAGACACTTTGAGCTATGTTTTGTCCCAATCAACACAATCAATTTACAAGTCTTTTACAACTCAAATTCTGCTTCTTACTCTTCTTTAATTGTGAATCAATTCTTGTCAACCAAGACACAGAATTTGACACAAGCTTTATTTCCAGCAACATGTCCCTTTTTCATTCAATCTCATGACCTGACATATCCATTAGGCAATCACCCTTTTTCTGCAGTTCCCCTTTTAACTCACATCTGTCAGTGTATTGACACCACCCATCACCCTTGGAATCACTTGCAAATTCCAGGGCTTAAAATTCTGAGCAAGCTACTGCAGCTTAACTTTGTCTGATATGCAGTAACTATTCACTTGTATCTATTCTGCATGCAGCCATTCAAGTTAAGGCATTTAAAAAACTGTACTAGTAATGTTTTATTCATTTTCATTGTTAAATTGAGACACTTTACTTCCCATTGATAAGGATCTAAAACTGTATACATATATGTTCATTTGATGTATGATACATTTTTAAGCATTAAAAAATGGATCAAGACTTCACCCTTTATTAATTTATTTGAATAAAGTACATAATGACCTTAGCCATCTCATTTGAATGTATCTCTCCTCCAGGCTCTAGTTCAGATTTGGAATCCTCAAGAACTCATTGCCATTTTCGTTTTGATGACCACAACTGGAATCTAACATTTCTGGTTGCGGCATCTGTCCGTTGATTGTCTGAACTAGATCTAAAGAAGTAACCATAAAACTCGACATCAGGACTTCTAGAAACATGAGCTCAAGAATCCCTGCATTATAAATAGTCTGATGATAATTCATGTTTGATCTGGCTTCTGACTTACCATTGTCCATTCCCATCTATTGCTTACAGCTGCCCAACGATACAGACTTATTTGTTAACTTCCCATATCTTTCTGCCAAATTTTGACTTGTAGAAAAATAAAGCCATTCTTTTTAACTCTTCTCACTCCATTACTCTCACTAGCATTGATATCCTTTTTGCTGTGTTATGCTGAGGAGGTTCCTTGCTGGGTCTCTGACAAGAAATTCAGTGCTGCATTAAATCATTAAATTTTACTAGTTAAATCATTTAATGCATGGCTTCAATGTGCTACCTTGATTATGTGTATCAGAGGTTAAAATACAGAATAAAAAGACAATATACACTGTACTAGATAACTTAAAAGATTTTGTTTTCCATCTGACTGTGCATGCAACCAAGATTTATAGGCAAGAAGCCTATGCAAGGTAAATAATATCTGTTTGAGAAGGGTCAGTTTTAAGTAGAAATCCCCATGGTTTCAAATCCTAAAATATGAGGTTTGCATCCTTATTTATGAGGAGTATTAAAATAATCATTCCATACTTTTTCATCCATATGAATGTATGACATTGCTAAAAACAGTTGCATTGTTAAGATAATGGAGAATTGCTGCATAGAACCCACTTAAACCTCTCATGACCCTTCCTGCAAGAGTACAAAAAAAATCCCCTTTTGCTTTTCAGCAGAAGGAAAGTCCCCAAATCTACTTCCACCTGAGACCTTTCAGCCCTCTGACATAAGATGGAATGCAGGATAAGGCATTTTTTTCTCTTGACTTTGAATTTCTGGAAAGCAGGTTACATTCTGCTTTATGGCTCAAATTACCACTGAACTCATTAATTAAACTTACATTTTAAAACATTGATAACTAAGTCTCATTTTCAATATATTATGCCTCTTAATTCCGTCTCCATTTGAAAATTATTTAATAGGCCACTGTTTAGCAAGGTGTGAAGTAGTTCTCTGCTTTGCTCTAGGGCTATACATGTATTTTTTTACATGCATCTCACAAACTACGGAACTCCATGCATATAACTGTATTTACAGGGGAAAAAGTCCTTAGCGTTAATTAAATTTGCCACTTCTTGAGACTATTAATTAACTTATGACCCACTTTGTGAATATGTGATGGCATTTATTGGTTTCCAAGAAAAAACACATTATGCTTTGTGAGATTAGAATGATGCATAAAATGTCATTACACAAGTTGTCCACTGTCATCTTAGAAGTATTAATGTGAAATACATTGTCTGAAAAATCAATGCAAACCTTTTATTATCCCAAGAAGGTCATTAGGTGTTATTACCATTGTTGTGTGGAAATAGGGTCAGCATTAGCTTTCAATGTCTGGCAGCAGCTCTTTTGTTAGACACAATTTTTTCAAATGCTATGATTAGGAAGGACACTGTTCTAGGCAAAATTTATGAATTTTACACATTTCCCAAGTTCAGTCTGAACAGATATTCCTGGGGCTGGATTCAAAAAGGTGTTTTTGGTAAACAGGAATAAAGCAATGGCACAAATGGAAGAGAAGAAAAAAACCAAGGAAATCTTCATGCCATACCTATAATTATTACCTTGATTTGTATAGATTCTGGATATGAATTTAAAAGATACTAAAAAAATTAAACCTCACAGTGGTGGTCATGAAAGAATTCAATTTATTTCAGTACCTTAAAGTACTTTAGCAGTTTGCAGTTGTATTTCCAAAGGAGCAACCTGTCTTAGGATCTTAACTTGGAGCAAACCTACAACTAGCAGTTTATCCATTGAATCCATTGGGACAAAGATTTTCCTCTCAATCTTGGAGCTCTAAGTTACATCCCTATTGTAGAGAGTATCTTCACATCTTGAGGACTTTAGGCTTAGCTCATAGATATGCCTTTATCTAGAGAGCAGGGGCAAAGAGATGCTACAGAGTGGTCATGGATGAACTGAAGATGACTGTGGAATAATTTAGTGATGTAAACAATCATTGGATATCCTTTGGTACTCACTCAGGTCTTTTTGGTCTGATATTTTTAAAGTGGCACATAGCTGTGTTGTGTTCTCCATATCCATTTCTTCACATGCTTGCCAGCATTTTTTATGGAGATATTAGGAGATGATAATCTGGTTTTTACTACAAGAGAGACTAGCTAATCCAGAGATCAGAAAATACTTCAATTTTTTTTAAAAGTCAGAGCAGTGGCTGAGTGGCTGAGCAGTGGTTTTTCTACCTGACATTTTACAGAGAATCTTAAATAAATTAGTAGAGAAAATTATTTTACAAATTTGCCTTCTTGTGTTCTTCATTCTATTTACTTCTTTTTGCAGGGCTTTTGTCCCTTGGAGGTAATATCAGAATATAGAGTAAAATTATAATCAGCATATTTCAAGACATGGTTGTTGCACTGTGGCAGAAAGAGTGAAGCTTGTACAAGTCCATGAGCAGTAGCTGACCATGGATGCTAAATCTCAACAGAAGTTTTTTTCTGAAAGATCTTAACACTTCTTATTCACCCTTCAGAACGACACTATCTCAGCTCTGCAAGCTTATTCAAGCTACTAAAGAGTGTGATGCTCTTCAGATTTTAGTACAGATGTGCTGACATGCCATGGCATGCTACCTTTTATAAACCCAAAAAAGCTTCTCAGGTATTTGTCAGCATATTAACAAGTTACTCTAGTGTGTGTCATCAAAATAATTCCCTTGCAACCACAAGAGAAATTTGTCTAAGAATCTTGAACAGAGTCATGGTACTGCATCTTAAATTCCAATTAATGCTCCATATCTGAAAAATGCAAAGGGTCCTAACAGCACTATTTCACGCAACTCCATGCCTATCATTGCATATAGCAGTAGAGATTCTTCAAATCAATTTATGGGAGCTATAAAATTCTTTCATTTTCTTAGTAAGTATCTAGACATGATAAAGGCAAGCTATTATTTCAATAAGTAGGAAATCTTTTATGAGAAAAATTGGAATTATTCAAGATTCTTTTTATAGAGATGTGTTCACATGAAATTTTTAGATCTATACCCTTCTACTTTTTCTGTAACCAAAGTCTTATAGCAGGTGTAATTCACCGTTGCATTATGACAGTTCATGGTATTGCAACATTTTGTAAACCAGTGTGTGATCTATGTTCAGTCAGTGTCAGATCAGTGTCAAATCTGATCTATCAGAGAAATTTCTTTAGGGATATGTATCATTATAATGACAAGGCTCTTACATTCATATTCAGTGACTAAGATATCCTTGCATGCATTGTGTGTGTTCTGAAGCAGCTTGCAATATATGATATAGACTAGGTCCTAGATGTAATTTAATATAAAAGATTATAAATAGATAACATTATATATTTATAAATTTTATATATGTATGTATTTATATATTATATAAATATTATAAATAAATAAATGCAGATATTTCTGCATTTATTTTGTTACAATCTGTAGAGTCACTTTAAAAAAAGGAAAAAACAGAAATCTTCTAGCAGACTTTGCAACAGAGCAGCAAGGAATTATTAACTTTTGTTCTTCAGATAGGAAATTTATCTGTAAATTAAATTTGACAAGTTATTTCACTAAATTTCTTGGGACTCTGCAAGCTCTCTGGGGAATGTGCAGACTGACTGGCCTCCCCACCCAAATACCTGCTGGCTCCATGCATACCTATGTCCTTTGATGTCCCTTTGAGCTCTACTCTCCTTTTTCAACCTTTCTGTATGCAAAAATGAAAGCTTCTCTCAGCTAAGCCTCTCCAAAGGCACAAAGAATGCTTGAATAGTGTGACAGCAGCAAACTCTTCCTTGTAGATGCATGATAGAAGAATGGATTTTTTTCTAATATTTCACATAAATGTTGCACATCTTCATATACCAAAGAAGTGATATTCACACTGTAAGAAATTTAAATTCTCCTGAACATAATAAATGGATTACCTCTCAAGTTATGTCCAGAACACGAATGAAACATTTTCAGTACTAATACTTCCTTTTAAAATACGGCAGTGCTTTAAAGCCATCATTAACAAAGTAAAATTAAACATCAAGTTCTCATATAAAGTAAAACCAGTAACAGAATAATTTTGGTAGTTTTCCCCTAATGGATACATAAATATTTTTATAACATAAATACAAAAATAGTAGTATTTTCAGATGTGCTACTTTATGGTGCTTATAATGTATCTAATGTGTCATGTGTACTATCTCTGCAATTTTGATGGGAGCACAAGTCAAAAAATGTGAAAATTATATTTTCTATATATGGTATATTTCTGCTTCCAACAAACTGCTATTTCCTGTCTCCTCAGGAAATGGTGTTTGCCACCATTTCAAGGTGATATTAAGATATTTTTTCCTTTCATCTTTTTCATATTCATCAACTGGTTTGGTTATTGCTGTAGGTTTTTCCCTTTTTTAAGCCTGTATTGTACAAAAATCATATCTAATGCTGGTGATTAATAATTGGACACTTCATAGGGAAGCCTCTGCAAAGCAGGAAATTGCACAAACAAGCAGAATTATCTGTCACCACATGATAAAATTCAAGTGTAAGAAGTTTCTTGTCAAATACAATCAACAGAACAAGTAATAGATTAATCTTCATAGCAGTAAGAGTAAGCTATAAACCATTGCCTTCTCTTACAATATAAAAGCATCTCCTTTTAAACACTGTGATGAAGTGCAATAAAACAAAATAAAAAATGGTAACAGGAGAACCAGTGATGTTTCTTCTTCACTCAGAACATAGTGAACTGCATTAATATTGTTAGTGTTCACTTCCTGTCAAGGTCAATTTAGTTTTGTTGTTGTTTTTATGAAAAGGTAACAGACAAAAATAAATCTAGCTTTCATGATTTCTGAAAGCTTACAGAATGTTTCAAATCGCTCTTTAATTCTGAGGCCTATAAGCAGCTTTGGCAATAATTACCTGGTAAATATTTCAGCTAGGCTATTTAAATGTTTTCCTCTTTCTTCTGAATGGTTTAAAATATATAATCTTCCAGTGCAAAAGGCATAATACACTAAAATGAGAGTTTAGAAAATAATTAGATTATTAGTGTTTGAGAAGTACCTATTGTTAATTTGTTTCCATTCTGAAATATAAACAATATTTTTCTTTAGTTATTCAGAAGAACAAAATCCCCCAGTATTTTATTAGGTCAAATAGTTAATTTGAAACTCAGAATAATCCTCTTTGGATTACTTGCATTACTTCTTGCATTATTGCTTAAACATGTAATAAATAAAAGAATAAATAAATAAAATATTTTTGTCCTATGATGCATTTAAAGAACTCTTGAGTGATCATTCAGTGTATATTTTCTCAAGGCATCTTTGATATGTACCTCAAAGGACACTGAAATGTCATGTAAGCACAAGAACGTACCTCAATTCCTTGTTATTTCATTAACATAATTTTTACTAACTCACAAGATTTATTGATGATCTTATATTATTTATATTATTTGAATCATTATTCTTTGGTATTACTGAAACATAAAGACACAAATTTTTTGTACCACTAACAAAAAGATTCAGTATACTGCAATTTAGATACTGCAAATTTGAGTTTTAGGGGAAATTTTGTACCTAGTCCTTTTGCACACCAGAATAACTCTAAGAAATTCTTGATTTAGTATTTCAGGCAGGAAAAACATCTCCCAGCTCTTGCAAAATGCTTGCTTCTAATTGATCTTTGCAAAATGCAGGAAGTTGCCTAATTTAATTCTTCAGTATTGCAAATTACTGTTATTTTGTGAGTAAGTATAAATAATGTATGAACTCAAACTGTTAAAGACAGTGCAGTCTGCTGCCTTGAGTGCCAGACTTGTATTCCTGGTAACCACAACTTTCCTATAAATCTGCTGTGTGATGTTAAACAAGCTACTTTCTTGTTCTTCTATCTCCTTTACATTAAAAACGAAAAAGGTCATGAGATAGCATCCACCTCACTTGAGAAGAATTTTGAAATCCCTGACTACTGGTTTCAAAATTAACTTGAATAGAGCAGAAGAACTGAGGACTGATTCTTTACCAGGACTTTACTTATAAAAGCTGGGTAAACCTCTGGCCAAGCTTTACTACCTGTGCAGGTGTCAGACCTGCCCTCACTAGCTCACACGTTCTGAGTGATACAGGAAGAGTGATATGAATTCTCAAGGAAGATCACAGAGACAGTATAGGAAGTTCCAGGTAAAAGGCTGGAATTACAGCTGGAACAGAAATAAAATTGTAGAGAACTCTTATCAGAATTTAATTTGAATTGTGTCTTATATAGACTAGAAGGTATGCTTATAAAATTGTACCAGTATGAACATTTGGTAAACTATGTATGCCATTAGATTTTAATATTGGATAGTGACATTTCTGGGAATATTTAAGGGCCTTAAAAAAATTAAGTAGAAATTTCCCAATTATGAACTGTAATTGCAGATCATCAGATACTATCCCATCTATTTGCATGATAAAGTTCCAAATAAAATCTTTTATTCAATAAACAAGTGTCATTTAAAACTTCTTAAATTCCCTGAAGATTAATACTCATAAGTTTATTTACATGCTAAATTAATTTACTTCAAGCTTATATTTTTTACAGCAGTGTTGAACTCTATCTCCAACCATTGTTCCCAGTTAGTAGAGAACTAACATTTAACTAACAACTACATTTAGACCAATTTTCCTATTGCTGCATCATACGAGTTTTCAGTCCCTTTTGCAACAGCACTTTGGAATAGCCTTCTGAAATTAATTTTGCACACTTTCTGAAGGTTGACTTTCTCAGTTTTTAAATGTTTACTACCTGTCACAAAAAGAGGCATTCTGTTGAATTCTTATCAGTCCTTCCTGCAAAACCATCGATGATTTCACCAATATTTGCCTGGTAGCTCCTCATGCTACATTTCCCTTTTTCATGGCAGCTTTATTGTGATAACATAATATTAGTCATCTTTCTTTATCACATTTTATTGATGTATCCACAGACACATATTTTTGGTTTCCAGGTTTTTTGGTTTAGGGGTAGATTATTTTTTTTGTTTTTGAACCTATTTGTTCACAGGCACTTGATCTTGCACACTATATTCATACATTTTATCTGTTTCACAGGTTTTTCTGAGGTATTAGAGTTACCAACAAATATGTAGACGAGATTGTACTTAGTGGAATATGTCCTGCTTGTTTCTTTAGAACATCAGCAAAGATGCCCAGAAGGCTTCTCAGGCTTTCAGTGAAAAATATATGTATTTGGTCTCGGAGGGACAGACAGACTGTGATACATATTTCCTTGCAAGCACTTTTGGAAACAGTCGTTTAATAAGCCAGATAGATTTCTAGCAACTCAGAATGACAGGAGGGAAAAAAAATTATAATAACAACAATAATAATAACAGAAACAAAACATTCAAACCACTAACAAAACCAAATGAACAAGCAAAAAAACCTTCACAAACAAAAAACAAACCCACTAACAAAGAAAACCAAAGCAAAACCAAACCAAAACCATGCCACACCTTCTACACATTTAGGTTCCAAGCTGCTGAGAATTCATCACCTTTTCAGTCTGAGACCAATGATAGTTTGTGCTCTTAAGAACTTGTAAGCAGCATTTAGAGCTTCATAAATGTAGAGATGTGCTCTAAAATGAAGAAAAGGTTTATGTTTTGCTACTACATTTTATATACATTTTCTGAGCATCCAAGAAATCACCATAATCTCTGTGTAAAACAGGTATTATTTTGTATCCAATATCATTCACTCCTATCAGGAACCACATGGAAAAGAATATTTTCTTGTTTCCACTTCTCCTTTCCTATACAGGAAAAAATAATTAAGAGAAAGTCCCATTTCCATATTATAATATCCTTGCAATATTCTCTTAGCCTGTCTAGGTGATAGTTTACTTAATTCCATTTCACAAGTTCACCTTTCTGACTTTTTCTGTATGTCATCTCACGATGTTCTAAGGAATGTAGCACTGTAGCAGAATTGTTTCCACTATGCTTGAGCATACTTGTACATAAAGTTCACATTTACAATGAAAAAGAGCAAAACTACTGCTTCATCTTCACACAAGTTTAAGAAAAGCCTCCCTGTTAAGCGTATTTCTGAATTTCTGCAGTCTCTTTGATTTCTTTATGCTCATTATTTTTTAGAAATTCACAAAGCAAAGAGAAAATACCAAGTGCTCTTCATATTATCACTTAGACATTCAGACTTTCTCAATTCCAAATCTAGCATGTTCTGCAAACATACAGCACAACCCCGAAAAAGTCTGTGTCTTTGAGATTGCTTCCACCCTTTTACATAAAGCTTGAATTTCCATCCATACATGAATGTGAAGTAATCAAAATTTTTTTTTTTGGAGCATAAAAAATTAGATAAAACAAACCTGCAGTGACAAATACTAAATATTTCCTAATGGGGATAACCAACTTGGAGTAGATAAGTTCTCATTAATATAAATAAATAAATATTGGCTTGCCATGAGCAGATTTTATTAAGACTCATTGAATCACCTTCCAAGTCAAGAAAAACAACCTTTCTGGCACTTCATCATGCAAAAGTGAGATTCCTAAATTACTTCGGTTCACTTATCCCTCAAGAAGCAACTGTTTCTGTCTTGGGCTTTATGTATTACAACCACTGAACTAGGAGTATCAAACTTTTTATGCTTTCCATGCATTTTCTTTATAACCTAGACATCAAAACTCCCTTTTAATGCTTGTAAAAACATCTGCTAACAAAGCAGAATGAATATAGTCTCCCATGACAGAGATTACTGTGAAAAATGGGTCACTAAATTATTATTTCATATTTATACCTGTTGAGAAGGTCATGATATAAAAATGTCAGGAAGAAGTTTGAGAAGAAAAGGCAGGTGAAAGCTGTGTTATTTGATTCCTGACTGACCTTAGTTCCATATTAAAAGATTCCACAGATGAGCTACTGTAGACTACCTAACAATATTCTTACTACATTCCATTGAATCTTACCAGGGCAAGTTCTTGAGTCATTGAAGCTTCAGTGGTATCCTGGAACACCATATTAATTAAAATGTAAGGAGCTGGCCACAGCTAGCATCAAGAGTAACTTGTGTGAGTGTCAAGACCTTCCATGGCTCTCATTAGGCAATAACCATGAATAGCTGAATAGTGAATATAAATTTGTGGCACTCTTTTTATTAAACTAGGCAATTAGCTGAGTGCCATCACTATTGGCACATACATTGAAAAAGTCACAGGGGAAAATAACTACTTGAGTTTCAGTGATTATAGTGCTTCAGGTTGTTTTAAAGTAAATTTACAGCCCTGAAGGTTTTGTCATGACCTTTTCTCCAGTTGCTATGGAATCAACAATTTTAAGCTTTGCAACATAGAAATCACGGTATTTTATGCTATGACAGAGCACAACTACATTCACATCTAACCACACCTGCTAAAAATCTGAATTAGAATGCATAGAGTTCATAGGAAAATCTGACAACTTTCTTAAACAGTAGTGGGGATTTATACATTTTGTAAAAATGGTTTTTCTGACTGTGACTTAAGCTATCAAATTGTTGAAAAAATTGCCAAAACAGATAAATGCCAAGCAATATACTAGATTTACACTGCATAAGCTGAAGTGGCTATATATGAACAAATTTATTGTAACACTAGCAACCTTGTTCTGGCAACTCCAGGATATACCAGTGGCAGCATGTCTACATGTGTATTAACTACTGTAAGCCCTAAAACACACCTCAGAGAATTGTACTTGTTGTTTGCAATTTCTTTTACTGTTTCTTGCCATTTCTTTTACTGTTTCGTTTCTGGGAAGACAGTAAGACAAAAGTTGAAAGTGTAGAAAATCTCACTATAATAAATAAACAGAAAAATAAGGAAAGGATCTTCTTTATAGCAGCAGGGAAAAAATATGTGCATGCCTGCAGTTATCAGAATCAAACCACTCCTTTCAGCATTTAGGAACACTTTAATCAAGAAGATCTTCAGCACAAAGCAGCAGCAAGGATGGAAACAGTTCATGTTCCTTCTGATTGTGAACATTTTTGCTACAGTCTTGTCACATCAGCTGGTAAGAGTATTCAGGCTTTTGACTCAATAGGAATGCCATATGGGTCACAAGCTTCCAATTTCTCACTGTTTGAAATGTTTTCATTCCAGTAAAGGAAGTTTCCTGGAGGCTATAATGAATAGAAACATGGACAGATTAGCCTCTCATATGCATAACCTAACCACACTTTGATAGAAATAGGACAAAGTGTGTGAATCTGAAGTGTGCTGAACAGACTTAAATCTGCATCTACATCTAATATCATTAGCAACTCATTGGTGAAAAAAAAAATCGCTTAAAAAATCAGAATAAACTTGTGAAAGGAAAAAAAAATCCAGAGTAGCAAATTATAAAAACCAGAACAAATTGAAGCTATATCTTCAGACATGGTTAAAAATTTTAACAATTTCTTTCTCATCTGTCAAAAGGGAATGTAAACTTACATGCACGGACATAATCCCTTTAGTGAGATGTGTAGGAATGCTGTCATAATATCCTGCCACTAGGTGTTTCAAGAAAGGAGGCAGACAAAAATATTAAGATACATTAAATTCACCTGCCAAAGTGCTGATTTTTAACATAAAAATGTCAAGATCTTGCACTACAGCCAAATGAATTCATAGTAGATTAGTGACATCTAAATTGCGAATTGCAAGTAATTGCAACATATTCTCCCATGCTTTTTTCTTTTTCTTCTTAAAATAACAAAAATGCACATGATTTGTAAAGATTACTGAATAGGTTAATAGACTATCTCAAAATTTCTCCTCAAATCGTATTCTTTATAGAGGGCTTTAGTGTGAGTTCTGGATTTGATTAGGTCAGAAAGGGTATTACTACTGGATTAGATAAAATATGCAAAGTGAGCCCTTTGTTTGCACTACCTCCCTACACCAGACAGACTCTGACAGAATCATTACTCCTTTTGATATTTTCTAGTCAGCCTCTGAGCTCTCCAGCAGAGGTAACCTTTAAAAAAAAAGAAAACAGTGGAGAAATGCAATGGCTGGTGCTTATCTCTGTCAGAAAGGTTCTCTAGACAGTGTTTCAACACTGTCTTTTGCCTCTCTTTGTAAAGAGAGGCCTGGAAAGAAGAGTTGGCATCACACCTGAACATGATGAGATTGAGAGGGACCTGGAGACTGGAGAAGTCAGGTGCAATGGAAAATATTTTTCTGCATCTGCAAAGAGAAAAATATTAGCCAGCAAAGCTGTGAAGGAGATTTAAATGATAAGAAAATAAAGCAAAATACGGCAAAATACATGTCAGAATGAAGACTGAGTTGCCATATGTGAACTGCAGGCTTGTTTTATTTTTGACTAATTAGTGAAATGGCCTTTAGGAGCTTCTAGTAAACTTTCTAAGGAAAATAATCCCAAACAAATGAACAAGCCAGCCAAAGTGAAAAACAGACAAAAAAACTGCCTTGTAGTAAAGAGTATCCTGAACAACACTCGCAGAAAAATGATGCGAGTAATTTGCATTGGGATTTTTTTCTCCTCCAGCCTGAGCAGCTTTTTCTCCAGCATGTGGATATGACGTGCCAAAGGTCTAACAAATATTTGAAATGTAATCTGGGACGGAGGAATGGTGAAATGGAATATACCTAGTTAAAAATTCGTACTGAAATAAAACCAATTTTTTAAAAATTGTTAAGATTTTTATTTTCATTATTATGACATCGGCAAAGCTGGTAGAGCCGTGCAGATATTAAGTTCCATGTGAATGATAAAGAGGGGCCTGGGAATATAGGCATGCCAAGCATTTCTAATTGGTTTTATCTGAAAATAAACAGTATTCCAAAAACCAGCAGGGGGGTGAGGCATTTTCTGTGTGTGTGTAGGATTGTGTGCATGTGTAACTTCTTCAGTTACTATTATTAGTGGCTGGTCACTGCTTCTACAAATCTTGAGCTGCAATTCCTTATTCATCTAACCTGAGCATACGGTAATTATTGCAAATATAAAAATAAAGAATGGATAATCCAAGTGAATCTTGGGATGGCTTTCCACCATAAAAGTTAACCTGAAACCTATGAAGCAAGAGGCTCCTAAGGAAGTCAAAAGATATCACATGTACTGTAAATAAACTGTTTTTTACTTACCAGACACTCTCAGGGAGTGATAAAGATGAAAGGGTTTCAGAAAGCAGAAGCATGAATAAGTGTATAGGCACAAAAAAAGAAAAAACAAAACATATGGTGGAGAAATGAAAACAAATCCACAGCTTAAAATAACACCCAAAGAAAACAGACAGCTGGAGAAAAGAAAGAAAAACATAAATACAGCATTCAAGAAGAAAAAGAAAACTCTCTAAAGGGAAAGATATTTGAATGCTGTTTTTTAAAAATAGGTTCAAGGCTGCCTATCCTTTTCAGAAGGTTATTGTATGTATGGTATGCCAAATGCTACCCTAACTAGTGATAAAATTAAGCTGAGTTACAAACTGATCAGACTAGGAAACCACTTATACCTGGGGGCTGGGAGGAGACTCTAAATAAGAGAAATAGACATTATGAGAACACTTATTAAAGAATGGCTGTGAAACCCTATTTTCTTTATAAATATTAAAGAAGGTGGCAGGCATACTTTGAAATATTATGTCATTTTGAGTAGTCTCCGTAATTTGCAAATAGCAGCATTGCTTTGCATAAATTGACAAAGATTCACACTGAAAATTTTTGTATTTGATGTTTAATGCATATTATTTAGATGGGAAAAAAGCATATGAATGGAGAAAAGAAATAGAGGAAAATGCAAGAAAGTCATCAAAGTCCAAATGCAGTGTGAACTTCCAGATCCATGCAGATCTATGACATTTCCAGCTTTGTTGCACATAATGACTAAAATATAGCAACAAATAATATGTATTCACTTATACATAAAATAATCTGCCATCTTTCTTCCCTTTATTTTATAATCATGGAGTACACTCTGTCTTAAAGTTCAGAAAACTTGTCTAGTCTATTTATCAGTGCTATGAGAAATAATAAACTTTGAAAGTCACAGTCAGTGACCATAAACACTGAAAGGTGTGTGGTAAGCTTCAAATGCTCATAATTATTTGCCTTTTCTTTTGGCCAGGCAGTAGAAGCAGTGCTGATGATAAAAGTGCTATATCTAATCTTAGAGAGATTCTGTTTTCTTTGAAATAGGAACTTTCCAGGCACTGGTACTCAGACACCAGCCAACATCTATTAGCAGATAGGAATGTGATTCTGCAGGCTAGGTAGAATCAGAGTAATGACTCCTATGATTGGCACTGTTAATGACTTTTCCCCTGAGCTCTTGTTTTGGCTAGTATTTGCTGTTTTGCTCTGTCTTCTCTGTCCTTTTGCATGTTACACTGCATCAGTGAACAAAAACAAAGTTTGAATTGCAGGACACTACTTTTGATCTGACAAATTTCTTTAAAATTTCTTTATGAATCCATGAAATTCCTTTTCCTAACAAGCCTGACAACCACACAAACAATGTATTTATATTGGAATAGAGGTAATGTGTGAAGACTAAACTCCATAGGAAAGCAAAAAACTTAATTAGTTTTCCTTTGTTTTAATAAGTAACAACTTAGTAAAATAAAAAGTCTAGAGATATTAGTACCTCTCTAGCAATGAAAGTACACAGTTAGTTTGTGCTTGAATGTTACAGAATGCCTTCTGAAATTACTACAGCTATGTGTATTAAAGGTGGAGTGTCATTAAAATTAGCTCTTAATTTTCTCTAGTTCTAGCCATGCATAGGTGTTCAGTCTAATCTTGTTATCTGAGCAATTTGTAGAGTCAGTAGAAGTTAAACACAGAGGAGAAGTCTTTTGCAGGTGTCTAAAATAGAGTGGGGATAAATTAACAGCTAGAGATGATTCACTTTTTTGAATGTTTGTTTTTGAAAAGCAAAAATAAATTAAATAGCTTGACCAGATGCCAAATCTTAGACAACTAAAGTTAATCTCACACCGAAAATCTACACTAAACAGGAAAAATTGTTTAGGATCAATGTTTCTATGAGTAAATTTGTTTTAATTTAATGAGAGTTTTTTTCTCTTTACCACATCCCTTAAAAGAGAAAAATAATCACTTCTATTATACTGTACACCTTATGTTTCAATCATTGCTTCTTATAACAATAATAAGGTTACATAGGGAGTCAGTTTTGAGAATTATCTTTCTTTTTTTACTGAAAAAGTTGGATTCTGCCTTAGCCATGCAAACTCCTTTGTTACTCACTGATCTTATTCACACATTAGGCAGGACTTTGCAAAAGCTCAGCATTACAGTTCAGAACTGCAGAGATTAGTCTGGAGTCTTTGAAGATTTAAAGACTCTTTGAAAATATGGTCTGGTGACTCCTTTCCAGAGCCCGCTGGGGTAACTGTAAATTTTTGAAAGTATTTCAAAAGCCTCTGGATCAAATCACACCCACTCCACCTCTCATATACATGACTATGCTTATTTCAAAAAAACTTTTTTAATATCAGATTTGAAGGAAAGTTTAAATTGACCACACAGAGATACCAATGTCCCCAGACTGCCTGCTTAAACTGAGAATATATGAGCTCCACCATGTTTCTATACTGAAACTGACTTTGTTATTCCATGGTAGAAAGCAATGTATGTTTAACATTCTGCAGATGTCTATGCAATGCTTATCTGCAGCCAGAATGAATAATTCTAAAAGGCTGATGTTTGAACACATACTACAGCAGCAGAATTAAAGGTGAAAGTTCAAGTGCTGCAATTTCAAACTATTGATCAATGGTAATTTTTGGCACCCTTGTGTTAGTGATACTGGCATATGGCAAGCAAGCAAACCACGAAGGTTAAGTATGAATCATCAGTACAAATGAAACTCACCTTCTTCAGTTTTCTTAGATTTAAAAAACTTTTGCTGTTAGGTGGTCTTTGTCCTGCATGCTTCTGTGCACTGCAGCAAGGCATATCTTTTAGACCAGGTCGTCTGAACACACCAAATTAGAGAAAATGTTGAGAAAGCAAGCTGCTTGTCTGTTCTTACTGATTTGTCAGATAACCTGAAAAAATAATTATTTACATATTACCACTACACTTTATTACAGCAGGGATGGATCAGATTTTCTCCCATTTATCCTTACACTTTCATAATTGTCATAAAAAATCCCTTTATCCTACAGTTTTTTTGCTTGTTACACTAGAAGTTATAGAAAGAATACTGTTTCATAATCTGCTTACTTACCAGACTTTGTTTAACTAAACATAATTTGGTTAATACTCATTAAACAAGAATATTAAGTCTGTTATACTGAATGGTGCTGCTATGTCATTATTATTCAACATTGATTTACTCTCTAGGATGATGTTTAGTAACACTCCCTTCTGCAAATTTCTTTCCTTTTGAACAGCATATGAGATCTTGGTTGGGCTCATTGGTAAGAATTTCAAGCATAATTCTACTGTTTCCAAATATTAGGAGGGAAAAAAAATATTTTGCTTTCTTGCAATATCACCGTCATGTTATTACAAGTACTAGTTTTATTCACTTTGTATTCTAATGATATATATATATAGATAGATATAGCTATATAAATATATACAGTAAGAGAGTTGCCAGTCTGTATTAAGAAAAAAAACCATTCATTTTGTAAGAACATAGCCTGTAATAAATATTGTCAAAACTATAAGCTTTGTACTTAATTTACACAGTTCCAGGACTTGGTTTTCCAGACTTTCTCTGCCTGCAACTTTGTTTTATTTGGTTTACCTTAACTGTAATTTCTCTGAATGAGCAGGTGTCTATGACTCATTTGTTTTACTTTTGTTTATCTTCATATTGTAGAATCATAATATAACTTTTATGCACACAGCAGTAGCAAGCAGTTATTTCATGTGAGAAATAAATAATACCTCAGAGCGAGGACTCTCATATGGTATTCTAGTATAGAGAAATACAGACCTGGATATCAGGAGACAAGAGGAGACACAGGGTGGAGTCCTGAGAAGTGCAGACACAGGATTGTAAGAGATGAGTACAGCCTGGCTCCAGAGGCCAAACAATTATAAACAACCTAGCCTTGATCAGTTAAAGAAATGCAGACCTGGAACTGCACAGAATTGCATTTAGGAGTTACTAGCAGAACACAAGACTGATGTCAAACATACTGGAAGTCACTACTCATGGCAAATCTGGGTTTAACCTGTAGCTTCAGATTAAAGAAGAAAGAGTAATGTGTGAAAGTGTGCAGACAAACACACCAAAATGACCCCTAGTGAATCCTAGACTCAGGATCAACAAGAACACCAAATTCCCCCTGCTGATGAAACACTGGATGCCAGTGACTCAAACCTTCAACCTCACAGCCCAGAGAAGAAGGGTGAGCTCATCAGGAGACAATGATGCATGTGTAACAGTTTGAAGTACATTCTCAGGGTTTCTTTATTCAATAACACTTCAGTTTGGACTAAGAATGATTAGATTTTAAAGATTTCCATTATATGAACAATATTTTTTTTCATTCCTTAAATATATATCAGCTGTGCTTCCTTTTCCTATAAACAAATTTGGAACATAAAAGCTTGTGACTAAACAATGCCCTGATTAAAGCTGAAGGTATTACCTTACTACTTATCATTAGCACAACAATAACAAGATATACCTACATCAGTTATACCATTTGATTTCAAAAAAGTTCATTTCACTTTTGAAACATCACAGTGATGATTTGATCATTTTTTTCACTTGTTCTACAATTATCATGCTTCAGAGGAAAGATCTGCTGTCGCAAGATAAATGTCCAAATATAATTTGAGGGGAAAAAATTTATAAAAATTAACATACATTGAGTGGCTTTATTTCAGAGTTGCATATGAAAATGGGAAGTCTTCCTTTTGCCTAAACAAGAAACATGTATAGCTTATAATTACAAAGTAACAGAAGTGAGTTTAATATGTGTCTAAGAGAATTTTCAGAATTTTCAATTTATATTTCAAATCCTCTCTGGAAGTTTTAGGGCAGTTTTGGTGGTTTTTGTTCTGGTTTTTCTTTAAGGAATTTTATGTGACGTCAGCAAAGAACACTTGTTCATGACTAAAGCTGCAAATGAAATCTGGGATAAAAAACATGGTTAATGGGAAATTAAAATAGCAATATTTTCCCTTTACATAGCTACACCAGGCAGTAGAGGGAGGGGGGGAAAAAGGTAAGAGAAAAGGGGAAATTAAGCCTTTTTAAAATGTGCAAGCAGATATATCT
Source organism: Pseudopodoces humilis (assembly GCF_049639895.1). Taxonomy (NCBI): domain Eukaryota; kingdom Metazoa; phylum Chordata; class Aves; order Passeriformes; family Paridae; genus Pseudopodoces; species Pseudopodoces humilis. The sequence continues at coordinate 41,970,834 of NC_142204.1, read as the reverse complement.
TACAAAGCTTTTGCATTTTAAGTAAAATAACAACAATGGTAGCAAAAAAAGTGGATTTTTACTAGATAAAAATTACACTTTTTCCTGTAATGGGGTAAGCATGGATGTAGGAAAGTCAAAGCCCAGATTTTTTAAATTTCTAAGAACCAATGCATAAATCATAATTACTCTTGGAGTCTCTGGTGTCTCATGCAGGGCCTTATTAGTGTTCTTTTCCACATGGAAATATTGAAATTTCTCGTATGTATACTGTAAGTCTGAATTTCCTTAATTCACAAGCTCAGTCTGAGTATAATCAGAACATGTCTGTGGTACATTTACCTAAAGAGTATGATGACACAGCTTTGAGGTGGTACAACTATCTGGAAAACTAAAAATAAAATACATTAAAATAAAATACAAAAGATTTCAAAATATTGAAAAGACTCTATCCTTTCCTTTCCAGAATCCTGGATATGCCTAACATAAATCATTCAGTAACCTTTACCATAGGGATATAGGAGAAGTAAATTAGAAGTTATTTTTAATCTCTATGGAGTTATTTAGGATAATTTTCTCTCAGCTCTTGGGATAAAGTTCCTACCAATTTCCTTTATCTGCTTTAACTCTTTCACCTTTTGAAGGAAAAATTTACTTTTCTTTTTCCTTTCATTAAAATCTTTATCCCTCAGGGATAAAGCACCACAATTTTCTTCTCTTTGAATGCCTTCACTACTGTGTCGTATAACTCTCTGAAGAGAGGACATGGATTGAGGAAATCTTTCTTCCTACATCACTACAGAGGTGTACAATGAGGATGACATAAAATCCAGAAGTGTTTTCTGCCAAAAGAGGGCCATGTCCACTGAAAGCTACAGTCACTTACACTTCCTGTCTTCCTTTCCTCCCTTCCTCTGTCCTTCAGTTACTTAATTGATGCAATATAGAACAAAATCATCTGTGACTACTTGATCCACTCCTGCAATCCTAAAAGTTTGCATATACTCATAAAAAAACCAAATAAACAAAAACAAAATAAAAAACAAACAAAAAAAAAACCCAACCAAAGAACAACTTCTATATTAAATAAATTTTTTTTTAATTAAATAAAGAAAATAAGAAATTAACCCCTTCATGTCCCTACTGTGGACATGTGTTCTAGCTCAAAGTTGTGCCACTAAAGAAGATGTAGCCAATTATGTGCAAGCAGCAATTTAGGGATCTAGGTGGAAGTCTCCAGTAGGTACCTTAACTGATACAAGTCCATTTCTCCCACTCTACTGGCTTTAGTTTGAGGATTCTACTTTCCCACCTGGGTAACTGCTTGAGGTCCTGCTCACTGCAATGCACAAATGCTTAAATTTTTACAGATAGTGCTACCTCAACAGAATTCTAGTTGCTTGGAAAACTTTTTCAAAAACCACAAAGTGCTTTAACAGAATCATGAAAATAGTGGCTAACAGACTGACAAAAGCTAAAAGTAAGTCCTTCTTAGACTCAATTCATGAAGGTCTGTTTTCCCATTTTTCAGTGTGATCTTCCCCATAAATACAAAGAAATAGATTAAACACATGAAGAGTTAGCAAAGATAACAACAATAATCTCACATTGTGTAAGATGGCTGTTGAACCACATTTTATTGCAATTGATATAAAGCCTCTCCTACAGACCTGCAGTGAACCAAACAGTTGTGTCAAAAAACCCCATTTCCAGTGTTTTTCATCCTTTCACTTGGAAAAAGCCCAAAGACAACTCTCTCTTCCATCTCTGTCCAAAGCAATCAATAGAGAGAGCAGAGTTCCCATTCTTCCTGCACATTTGGAAGCCTATACACAACATAACTGTCAAATTCTTCAGAAATTAAAGCAGGCACTCAGTAAGCACAGACAATAATCTGGAATATATTCAACCTATTCTTGTTTAAAGTATCTTGGAAGACAGTGGTTTCAAAGGAAAAAAAGAAAAAAAAAAGAGAAAAAGGAAAAAATAAAAAATAAATGAGAAAAACAGGAGTACAGGGAGAAAAGAAAGAAAAAAAAAAATCAGTATCCCTGTTTTTCCTTTCCTGTGAACCAAAAAGTCCCTTAGGAGTACAATAGGAGTATTTCTGTCTGCTGTACTTTAGAATCATCCAGAAACTGAATGTTTTATAATATAAGGTGACTCCCTAGCCCTAGTTGATGAATGACTATAATTTTCCATTGGACATCCTGAATCATCCTACTTGCCACAGCAAGGAAGCTCTCTAACTCTGAATTGAAGCTATAATTCTAAAATGTAAGAATTCGTTGTGGAAGGGTAACACATTGCTCATGAATCCTTGACATTCAAACACTGTTGAGGAAAAAAACCAAAACAAACAAACAAAAAGGCCATTTGTTTACAGAGGAAAGGATTCTGAGTAAGCTTAGTCATTTTAATGATGAGCACAGAATCCTAACTGGGGTCCAAAAGAAGATTTACAACAGAACAAAGCAGGATGCTTTGTGGTAGGCAGTACCGCAGAGCTCAAATATAAAAACATTAACAAGGATAGATAACTTTAAGCAGGTCAGATATATTGACCTATATTAATAACATGGAAGTCAGTTTATTTGTCTTAAGACCCAGAGAAAAATCTTCCACTTTTGCCTCCCTAGAAATAGGGTTTTGAAAGAATGATGTTGAAATAAATGGATCATTGGTTATTAAAGTGATGTCATCAAACTCTGACTTCTCAGGATGAAAAGGTAGTTAATATTTCATGCATTAAACACTGCAAAGCTCTAGCATCAGCAGAACAAAATAATGTTGAAAAAACAATATTATTCCTAAGTGAAACTTGTTTTGGAGATCACAGTGGGATGTAAAGTTCTAACTCAGTAACTAGACTAATGTCTGACAGACAAGAATAATGGCAATATTTTGTAAGATGGACAATAAAGGTGAGGACTAGCAGTGCACTAAAGGTGACAAGTGCAAATGAGTAATCAAGATAATCTTGTGAGAGGAGGGATGTATGGTATAGTTGTGTCACTTGACTTGACTTGGCAGTCATCTTATTGAAGATCTGAGTTTTTTTGCTGGAGCAGGCAGACTAAACCTTTTATGCCTTGACAGCTGCTGAAGGCCCTGTGGATGTGAAATATGCAGGACAAGTTTCAAAATCTTTCAGTGCTTTGGTTCCTACCTCTGCAGTAAAAAATGCTGCTTCCTTTGCCTCCTCTCAAAGCTGTAAGTACACCTTTGACCATGTGTTTGTCTCTGAGATTCATGCTCATGTTTGTTGCTGGTTGGACCTACAAACAAGAACGTGGCAGCCACATCCCTTATCCTGGTCAGAAACCCCCAGTTCAGAGAGCAGTGGGCTGGGATCCAGAAGCCAGACAGGATTTTTCTGAGCCAGAGCAGTTGGAGATACTTCCTATAAAATTGCATGGAAAATCCCAAGTCTACTCTAGTCAGTGGCAGAGATGCTATCACATGTGTTGAACCAGAATTTCACTACTCATATGTACTAACCTCATACATTTTCCGTTAATTGAAGAACCTTGAAAACCACACAGGATTAATAGAGAATAAAACAATCTTGATTTAAATGGATGGGAGTTATTTTTTCCAAGTACGAGGACAATGATCTTTTTTGACTACTAGCCAGCTGGTCAGCTGTTTACTAATTCACAAAATAAATGCCAGCTTCAGCTTGGCGAGTAGTGAAGGCCCCAAGATCCTGGCAAGCCATTCACACTTGGCAGATTTTCATACTCCTCAAGTCCAAATCAGGGAAATGAGAAAACAAACACCAAGCCTGCTTTTTCCCCAAGTACCAACCAGACTTATTATAAATTATGACCCCTTATCTAGCATGTTCAAAACACAGTTGCAACTAGAGATATGTGGTTGCACTGGCAAATACACATTCAGTTTCCATTTGAGGGCAGTGAGAAAACCCTATTTTCCAAAGCATCAATAACCTCATAGCCAACTCTATAAATAAACACCAAATGGATTTTGTGGGATGGTTCAATTTCCATTAGATTCCATCTTCAAGTATTAGTGATGTCTGATTTCCTCATTTTCACTTTCAGCAAATGGCATCTACTAAGAAAAGTAGACTTGTGTCAGTGCTGCACTTTAAATGAAAAATTAACTGAAGGTGAAACCCTAACAGCAGTTTTCAGCTTTTAGGTGACATTCAAAGCTGCATTCCAGCAAGGATCATTTTAACTTCACTGCTGTAACAGGGACTAAAGCTGTTTCCTGAAAGTAGCACTACAAAGCATTTTAAATAATAACTTGACCCTTTATCTTCTGTAAATTTGCCAGGATGTAATTGGATTAACCTAGAAAAAACCCAGCACTATTTCTGTCTATTGGAAAGATACAGGATTGAAAAAAAGGCTAACAATTCTCAAATTTGATCTGTGCAATTTCTGCTGCAGCCCATAAAGCTTAATAGATGATCATTTAAGGAAAGAAGAGCATTGAAAATCTGCACAGAAGACATACTAAAAATGATCTTTAACATGGTCTTCTATTAATTACATTAAAAAAAAAATAGACCCATTAAATGGAGAAAAGGTATTTCCATCACTTTTAATTACATGTCTTTAACTTCAAAGCTGATATACAATATGCAATCTAACTTATTACAAAAGAAAACCAGTATATGCAATACTGAGCAGTTTCTCAGTATATACTTGTTTACAAGTGAAAAATTTTTTAAAATATGGATTTTGAAATATGTTAAATTCCAGTGAAGGACTTTACTGGCTTAACTACCATAACTACAGAAGATCCCTGCATGCATTACTGTCAAGATAATTTATTTGAATATTTTATATTAGGTAAGTCCAGAACAAACAGTTAGCACCTTCAAGACCCAGACACAGTATTTTCACATCTCTCATGGATTACCATTTGGATAAAACTGTGGTTTTACACAGAAAGTGGCTGTGCAAAAATTTGAATAATACTTTCACCTTATGTTTCAGGTTGAGCAGAAAAATATGATTTATCTTTTAGCTTTCAAGCCTGCAAGTAATGCTGTGAAGAGGAACATCCATAAATTATTCTCTTTCTTTTTTTGTTTCCACTATAAAGAAAAATTTTTGGTACATTTCAGTGGTAACGTAGATCCTACACAAACGTGACTTCAGAGCCTTCATATCTTGAGCTCCTGAAATGGATAATGTTATCACATGGAAAAAAAATCAGCAATAAGAAGTTTTCTAATTTTTTTTTCCCAGATCAGTCTCCTCTGGTTGGAAACAGTTTACATATATCAAAACATATAGAAACTGAAGAAAGCCTGTGCAATTTTCACTGACTATATACATGTACATCTGTATGTACACAAACACATATGGAAATTTGCTGACAGAGACTTTCTCAGTTGTTCATGAAGCTTAGGTTTTGTTTCATTTGGGGGAAAAAAATTGCTCTCTCTAATATATTTCATTCAGAGATTAATGTTTCTTAAATGGATTAATTCTTCTGTGAAGGTAAAGGATGAAGACTGTATTGGAAAAATTCAAGGGAAATGAATATTAGAAACCTAACATTGGAAAGGTAAGAAACCTTTTCTTAGGCATATGATCAAATATTTAATCACTTCTTATAAATTACATTTTAGTAGTTTGGGATCAAGATGCCACACAGGTGCCTGAACAACAACATTCACAGGTCTAACTTTCAGTTCTGAATCCCTGTCTGCTGAAATTTGGTGCAGATGACAAGAAACTCAACTCCTCCAGCGGCCAGGTAAGAAATGTATAGTCGTTTGGGTTTGGGGTTTTGAGGGGTTTTTTTGGTTCATTGTTTGGTTTTTGTTTTTATGGGATTTCGGGGGTTTTAATTGTCATCTCTTTTCCATATACTTCTAGGTCTTAGTTCTCCTGTACTAGATGTGAGTGTGTTTTATGTAAAAAGACTCAGAGTCAGAATTTTTAACTTTTTCTTTTATTTCTTCCTCAGTACTAAAGTGTGATGCATGTCACATATGCCGAAAGTGGATGAACATAACTAGATCAAAACATGAGTCACTGCATTAATAGCTTGCTTCCAGGCATTACAGCAGTATCTTGGAAATTTAAATGCATGCAATCAACCCTACCAACAGTCAAAACGTGTTTTCAGTCTAAACTGTGTTACTGTGATACTGCACAGTTACAAGAGTCTTGAAGACAGATTAGAAATGAGAAATTTGAAAACTGCTTTTCCATATTTTATCAAATCAACAGTAGTCTATAGGAAAACCTGCTATGCCTTGCCTTGTGTGTACAAAAACACACTGTCATATTTACCTGTGACATTCCACATCCATGCTGGTGTAACATAAGAACAATATTTGACTCTTTACAGAGACATAGTAGGGCAGACGCTCAAATTTCAGGATAAGTTAAAGTTACCCTACTTATAGTTTTTCATACTTACCCATGATGACTTTTAAGCTGCTCTTTGTGTTGGGTCTGCCTCAGTAGGAGACAGTTTTCCCCACAGTGGCCCTCAGAGTGCTTTGCGTGGGTGGCAGGTGCAGACAGCACACCACGTCAGCCCTGCCTCCAGTGCTCCCCCATCACCAGCGGGAGGGGGTGGTAAAAATCTTGGGAGGGAACATAACTAGGATAACTGACCCAAACTGACCTAAGGGATACTCCATACCATGTGATGTCTGTTCAGAATAAAAGGCAAGAGAAAAGAGGAGAGAAGGGGGGTGCATTCATTATTTACAGCATTTACCTTCAGGGGTAACCACTTGTGGTAAAGCCCAGCTTCCCAGCAAGTGGCCAGACATCGCTGGCTGGTGGGAAGCATAGAATAAATCTTTTGACTTTTTCCCTTTGCTTGCACTCACATGACCTTCACTTTTGCTTTTGAAAGCTGCCTTTATCTAGATCTGCCAGGGCTTTTTTTTCCATCTTATTTTCTCTCACCTCACCCTGCATCTTGCTGAGGGAAGTGATAGAATGGCCTGGTGGACACCTGACATCCAGCCAAGGTCAACCCACCACAGTTTTAAAAATCTGTTAACATTTGATAACAATGGGATCTTCCCAATTGCAAATCCTATCATGTAATCTTTTGAAAATACTGTTTCCTGCTACTGAAAGCAAAGAAACCTGAGATACATTCAGCTGAGGGTATTTCTTATGGTAGTCCGTTAAATGTTTACTTTTGTTTCAATGCAATTTGAATAAAATTCTAAAGTTTCACTGAAGCCAAAGTGAAATGATTGATATTTTTATCCTCAAAAAGAAATTTGACATCTCAGTGTCCTAGCTAAGAGTAAAAACACAAGTTTAGAGAAAACTGAAATTAGATAAAAAAGAAAGTCTGAAAAATCTTTTTGCAGATAAAATTACAAAACCAAGTCTAATAATTTATTTTTATATCAAACCTGACTCTTGTATGAGTATTTTTTAATCAAGTTGGCAGAAAGATATTGTGAAATCAAATGAAAGCTGAACTTCAGGAGTAATACCTGAAAAATAATCATAGGGAATTTCAACATTTTCTGCATAGATATTCAAAGCTTCAAGGACCATGGGACTGAAAAATGACACCAAAACAATCTTGATGTGAACAAAAATTTCATGGGGTAAAAAGAGCTCTTTTCTCAGTATTTTATTGGAGAATGATATACCCAGTAGATATGTACAGCCCTCATTGCTATGGATACCTATCAGCAATTTTTCATAAAGATTGAAGTAAGAGAATAATTAAATTGTTAATGCACAAAAGTATTTAATGTGTATCGATATTTGATGTTCATATTGATACATTAGTGCAATAATACTACATTTATTTATTTATTTTAACTGCTTTACTGATTGACTCTGCTGTTTACAATGAAAAGGTTAATTGTTACAGATGATGCTCTCTTCTGCTTAGTTCTGGATTCTCTCTTCCTCTCTCTTGCAACAAAGTGTTTTGATATATCAAATTGTATCTTGCAAATAGATTTAATAATCTCTTCAAAACATATTCTCAAATTAAACTCATGATGGCAAAGCACTGTGCATATGTGATCAGCTGTATTCTCCACCACTTAGTCTGAGTGCATACACCTATCATATCCATAAACATTCCCAGTCAATGGCTTTGAATATGCAAGCAACACTAAACTGAATAATTTATATTTTAGTTTTCTGAAACACAGAGAAAAAAAACAAGTGAGAACTTAAAATCTTTAGGATAATAGGAGCAGATGTCTGATAGAACGCCTTTTCTATAAATTAGATACTATATGATATGACCAAAATATGGGATGCTTCTCTGTTTCCACATCATATTGGGGAATTTATGGTATTTACAGTGATGAGGCATTTCCATTTATTTTTATTATGTGCCTATTCCTTAGTGTTGTTCATTTTTCAGTGTAAATTAGACTAAACTACATAGCTCCCTGGGTTATACTAGTCATCAGAAACCTAGTCATGAAAAATCCATTTGCAATGCATTGAACTCCGCAGTAAAAATTGCATGCTGTTGTCACATGCTTTCTCAGCTGCTCTGTTAGCACAGAGAAGACAAATTTATTTTAAAGTTTTTACTTGGGTTTTAGCTGTCTTTCCTTTAAATTCAGAAGAGACTGGACTTTTCAGCAGACCTGAGCATGGTAGAAGCCAAGTATGGCTCAGCTCCAGGAGCTAGTGCCAGTAAGTATTAGTGAGACACTAAGAGCAGGCCACATTAGCCAGTGCTGTCTTACAAGAGGGAATGTCCTTAATAATAGTGAGATGGGTCGAAGTGAGAGTATAAGAAATTCTTATGTGAAATCAGGAAAAAATAAATAGAAAATGTATGTAAAAGAGTAAAAGAAAATGTATGAAAAGCAGAAGAGGGCCTTTTATACAGTCTTCAAATTTCTTTTTTTTTCCCCTTAACAATCACAACAAATTCCATTTATAAAAGTATCGTGCTGCTACATGTGTGATTACATGAGCACTGAAGCCCTTATCCTTTGAAATATCAGTTAAAAGACCACTCCATGTAGACCAGCCAATACTGAAATTAAGTTGATGTAAATTTTTGTTTGTTCACACCACAGAATCAGGACACAGTTCAGGCTATTTGGTGATCTCTGATCCATGAACAACCAAGAAGAGACAGCAGGCAGCAATCAGGGGCTGTAAGTTCAGACAGACGTGTCACAAGCTTGGATGGTGGTTGTCTCTGCTCTCCATGACACAGATTACTGCTGTTCCCCCACTGCTTTTGGAGAGAGTACATTCACTCAAGAGTAATTTAAGAACAAAACTCTGTAGCTTTTCTTTTGAAGCCAGCGGTGTTTCTTGTCTTTTGCACATTACCTTCCCTGAAAAAAACATTTTTTAATAAATGGTCCTATTATTTACTAGTTTCCATTTACATTCTGAATTTTCATTGTGTCAGTTATCCAACCCCGTTTCAATGGCAAAATTTGTGGGCCTCACGGCTATTTTAATGTGATGCCTTTCATGCCATAATTGATGCTTTCAGAGGAATCTCAAACCCTCAACAGACATCAGCTAAAATGTTAAGAGTGCCTCAAAGTCCCTCTGGTACTATATTTTATAACCATGAAAGAAATGTCATTATTGTAAATTCTCAGCCTTTGTCTGAAAATCTTGTACCAGTTCCCTTGAGCATCAGTTCAGTTAATTAATTCAAACAATTTCCCCTCTAATCTCTAAAACATTTTCATATTTAAGACAATAAATGGAACACTTAAGGGGCCTATTCGTTGTTGGTCATTAATATGCCACAGAATTAAAGGAATTACTGCTGGCCTTCAGTGACATGAATAATTTTCATATGGTTTGTGCCCATACAAGGGTAAAATTATGACCTCTCAGTGCTCTGAGCAAATGAACATAATGAAATCCTTTGAATAAGACATGCTACTCTTTTTCCCTTTCTTGAAACCTAATTCGATACTTAACCACATGATTTATGCCAATTTTGGAATCATATTATTTAATGATAACTTTAAAATTAGTAATTAATTTAGCAATGGATTGATTACATTTCTCTTGAACCAGTTCATAAGGTTAATGCAATAGGAGTCTGATGGGTCTGGTCACATTGACAGTAATTGGTTATTATGTTACATGTTAAGATAAGGAGTCAGCAGTTGAGAACCCCCACGGGATTTGCAGGAGACAGAGCTGGATGCTTGCAAACCTCTTTTCCTCCCTTCAAACAATTGTTTTAAATTCATAACGGAATTATTTTTGACCTTCAGGGTGATGTTTCATAAGGATTAGTTCTAACTAATGTACGATAGCAGGTTGTAACAGTGCAGCAAAATAATTCTCTCACAGGGAGATCAACAAAGCCACTACAGTCCTCTTGGTGCTTGAATGTGGTATTTCAGTGCAATTGTCAAAATAACATGCTGTCACCATAGAAAGCTATCAGTTTCTTGACACTATCTGATGTTCAGGTTAAAAAGCTTACACTAAAGTTAAAAATTTATGTTAATATCTTTTGTCATTATTTAATGGAATTTTTTTCTATAATTTTTAATTTTATTATTCAGAATTTAAAATCATGAATAAATAACTTGTGACCAATAAGTTTCACAGATCAACTTCTATCAAAGACTAAACCAAAGGACACAGAATGAATGAAGTATTTATAGTGTGCTTATGATCTCATTTTATGAATAACGTACCTTGTGATAATTTTATGTTAAGTGACAGCACATGGTTTAACTTATGTTTTGAGATTACAAACTACTGAGAGGATAATAGATGAGCATAATACAGTTAAATCAAATATATTAACCAAGACTTTTCATTTAGTTTCCCTTTGAAGCCAAATAATTAGAAAGCTTTTACTGCTTGTGAATTGATTTACCACACTCAGATTTTTAAAGAGCTCTTTAAGACATAACAACTTACAAGTATGCATGAAAGAAAACTGCATGCAAAGTACACATTCATATCTTTATGATTATATGAGCCTAATTTATCACATCTAAACTTTTATAGTTCCAAAGAAAAAATTAAGGATTCCACTTCCAAATTTCTGAAATATTCAAGATAAATTGTTCAAGTTATCGCAACATGGAAAAATATTAAAACCCTGGTTCAAAGACTGTGGAAATTAAAAGATATTTCAGAAAAGGAATGACATCAAATACATTGTCATAAGGGACAAGCCCCTAAGAAAAGTCTGCAGTCAGGTCAACAGAAATTAAAGGAAAGGGTGTATGAAAATATTACATGTTATATATCTCAAAGCATGTCTTCTGAAGGTCACGTTTTCATGAATTAGGTTAGGCACTGTCAGTTACTTCTGTTTCTGAGGCATAGCATCAGTCACATTCTGTTAGACATTGTGCTACAAAATGACTTGACGTGATGCACTGAAGTACATCGCACTTCAACCGGGAAATTTAGAAATAGTATTTGAGCATTTTCCACTTGTCTGAGTGACCGAACACCTAAAGATGACTGCCAGTCCTTACTTAAAGTAAGAACTTACTTAAAGTTGGTCCCAAGTCTTCCAGTGTTGAGAGTACAGGAAATTTGGTCTGATTTTTACTGTCAGAGATGTGTGAGGAAAATTGCATGCTAACTGCTTTGGAACAGTGCTTTGCTGTAAGCCATAGCCAGACCCCATTCTACTAGCATCTAATTGCACCACAAAACTGCAAATATACTAAAGATTAGTAGCTTAGGTACGTATTTGGATTTTCTTTCCTTCTCCTTTTATATTAAAGTTCTTCTGTGACTGAATACTGAGTGCTGGTGAGCACAGGTAGAAGTGGGTAGGGGAATTTAATTTCCTTGGAATAGAAATTGCATCATAGTTGAAGGCAAAAGCCACAGTTCAATTCTTCCAGAAATATCCCCAAGAGGATCTGAACTTTACTGCTTGCTTCTATCATGAGCAGCTGGCATGAAATGAACAAATGTAATATTACTGTGAAACACTGAGGAAAAAAAAATCATCCATCATGAAAAAATTCAAACTAGAATGGGATCACGTACCAATTTAAAGTGCATTTCTCAGGCACACATATAGAATAATAAGCATAAATATAGGATATGCCTTGTCTATCCTGAACCTGACTTACTACCCAATAGGGGAATGCAAGCTAAAAAGTTCTATTACATAACATATATAGTTCATAAACTCTCTTTATATAGACAAAATTTCGCACTATTTCTACCACTAAGACCACTGAGAAAAATATTTAAGCACTTTAAAGAAATTTGCCACCATTTTAAGAAAAATTACACTCATATTTTCACACTTACATATTGAAGCCTGACAGCATGACAAGACACTTCCAGCTTCTTGACTTCATGTCTGAAAATCCTAGCAGCACTGAACAAAAAAGAACACAGATTAAAAGGGGTGTCTTAAGGAAAAAAAGAGGTTTCAATAACCTACCTTAAAATATGCTATTGCTTTTCCTTAGATTAGGATTTTATTTTAAGTGCATAGATCTCTCACTATGCTCCAGAATATTAATACTTTTGTGAAAGTAAATGTATTCTCATCCTTAGATCTTTTAGTCCCTACAGTATTACATTTTATTTCCTGGCTTATGCCCCATGCTTTTCTGTAAAGGCATTAAGTAGAATTTGCAACATCAGATCATATTTGCTGATCCATAGGGTTGCAGCCAAAATATGGCAAAAAAAAGAACTACTGCTTCTTCTCAGCAGCTTGTCAAAGGAATCTGTCATCACTAATTCTCCGAGACTGAAGATAACTGATAATCACAAATATTTTCATTTCTCTTCCTCTGCCTCTCCTCTTATCTACTGGATGTTAATTTTGGGGATTTCTAAAATTGGAGGATTTCTAAGACTGGTGTGAATGTTAGTGTTCCTGAGTTATCCTAGACTTTTAAATTAAACTGAGTGTAGAAAATCTGTGCTAAAAACCATAAAAAATACCAAAATGTCAAGACTATTAAGCAGAAGACATCTTTTCAAAGGGAGAGTCAAAATCCCTATTAGGGATTATTAGGATCATTTATTTTGTACTGGACAACATTCACCAGAATACAGAAACAATTCTGAGTTGGGACAATAGAGAGAGGCACTATTGTAGTGCTTTCAACCCAAGTACCAACAAACTATTGATGGACAAATCCTGTCAAATTTTTAGAAGCATAAATTTCAGCTTCATCGCTATTTCCAAGATGAATTTGAGGTTGTATATATTCATGCTGCAAACTAGAGTCAATCCTTTTGGACAAAGTCTTAAAACTAATTTTATTTTCTGTTAGAATATGCAGAGAGGGCAAACCATCTTCTTTTGTGCTCACCAATCCAGTTTCTTCCATTCTGTTTTGTTTGATGCCTTTACCACTTCCTGTGAAGCTTTCTGCATAATAAGCACTCAGTCATACACAATCTCCCTGTATTCCCATGACATTTCAAAATTAACCTTCTGCAAGACACTTGTCTAATTTTAAAGAAGATTGTCAGTTTCTGTTAAGGTTAAATGGAGAAAAGTAAAATTGCATGTTTATTCACCTATACTGATAGCTGACATAATGAATTCCATAGGGAGACAGACAGCAAACTGAAAGAGATAAGAGAAATAGGAGGAACCTATCTGCTGAAGAGCTGCTTTAGCTCATCAGGAGACATGGCTCAGTCTGGCTAAGTGTTCAGCAATGGCCACCAGAAGCAGCTGTCCTGCAGCTGCTGGAAGGTTAGGTCAGTAACGCTGCTGTAGCATCAGTCATCATCAGATGGGGGGAAAGGAAAACACTTGTGAAGAGATCAGCGTCATCAAAGGGATTTTGGCTCTGAAATCAAACACAGTCATCGGCTCTTTTGCCTGTATGACCCCACAGCTGCAGAGCTGTGCTTTCCCCAGCTCCTTTTTAACTGTGCTCCAGCAAAGAAAGCTGTTCTGTAGTCGAATACTCACATGGGTGAGAGATGAGGTCGCTTCAAATCTTTTGGATTGACCCTGTTTGGAGTAGTGGGCTGAAAATGTTTCTACTGCTTTCCCAGAGAATCAGATAGCTACTGGGATGCCCAAGATATTCCTGGATTAATTTTCTGTTTCTTTACTGCTAATTTTTTTGTCTTTATTTAAAATAAAAGAACAAGTTAATTGAAATGGGAGTGAAGCCAGACTTACACCTGTTTATGCTAACCCCCTTGTCCCCATCACTGTCACTTTTAAATGACCCAAAAATCTTTATGGTATCTTTCAACTAGAAAAGAAGGCTGTGTTATGAACTCAGCTTGGCATCAAAGGTCATAGCTGTGAATAACAATCTGAGATACATACCTTATTACTGTCTAATTACTAGTTCTGTTTGAAGAAATCCTTGTGTGTTTTCAGTGAGAACCCACATTGTGCTTCATGTTATTATTACTTAGTCAAAAGATTTCTTGCATAATCTAAACAAAGGAGGAAGAAACTATTATTTACAATTCAGCAACACTGACTGTGCTTTTGCAGGACAACAGAAAGGCAAGTTTTTGCCTGAGGTCTTTTTTCCATAAATGTCAACCTCTACTGTCCAACTGAGGAGGGTTTTTTAGCAACAGTTTCAAATATCTTTTTACAGTGAAACTGTTTACTCAGTTTACATGTAGGAAATTGAGCCTTTCCCCTTTAGTAAACATGTGCTCTCACTCATGGTCTCTGTTTCTGTTTTATTGTGTTGACTATTGTTGAATAGTTCTTTAATTTGCCCAGTATTCCTGATACAGGTCTAAATGATAAAGAACACTTACCCTCACCCTTGTAACTTCAGAAACACTCTTCGTTTTTTATTGTGCATCTCACTGATTTTGACTTCTGGCATTTCTTCAAGTTTCTACTTTTTGTTAAATGTTTGCTTCATGCATACATTTTGCTATCACAAAAAAAAAAATCCATATATGGGAGCTTTGTATGTGGACTACAGTATTTTTTTCAACATTAGAATCATAATTAATATTATTTAATAGTATGGTTAGTTTTTTTTACTATACTTCTACTTTCGTGTGCTTTAGTGTATAAACTGTCTAAGGCCAATGTTTGTTTACCAAATTAGCTATATACATGGTGTGTTAGATACTGCATTAATGGTTTCTTTTCTTTTGCATTGCCCCTAGCACAAAAAGGCCTCTTTTGGTCCAGAAATGGTCTTTAAGGGATTAATGGTCATATCAGGGATTTTTTTGTGGATCCTTCACTCACATTGCAATTATTTTCTTTCAGACATCCAGAAGTATTACCTTGATATCATTTTGCTGATATGCAGAGGGCAGTGTGTTATTCCATTTCCTTAATCAAACATGTACCTGTGATTAACTATAGTTACTTAGTTCCCTCCTTCCTTCACTTCCTTCCTTTAAAGATTCAGCTTGTGGTCAGCTGTTCTCCTGAGTCCACTGTGCACTTTTTAAATTTATTTCACCACTTTCTTTATGGAACAAAATAAGGTTTGTAAATATCAAGGCTAAATTATTGTATATTTATTTATTTATTCTTTTACCTATCTCTTTGTTTTAACATTTCAATGCCTTCCATCAATTTCCATCTCTCTATCATTTTATGTAGTGGTTCACTGTATCTCTCTGCTAGCACACTCTTTAGAGCAAAGATTCCTCTCAGGCATCTCTACCACATCATTAGGATTCTTTTGTCTTTGGTGATTACATCTGCCATTCCAGCTTCTGTATCTTTTCTTACAGTGTAGAAAGCACTTTACACTAATTCTTGTGTTTTCTTCTGCATCCATAAATGGAAAATACATATACACTTCTTATGAAACTGTCTTGTATTTTTCAATATCAAACTTAAATAGCTCCAGTGTTTTTCTGCATATTAGAAAGTGAGTAGGTTAACAGTTTGGCAAGCCAAGACCTCCTGTAGTTTTAATCTACAACTAACTGTTAGATCGTGTAGACATTATTCATGGAGCAAAACTTGAAGGGGACTCCTGCTTCTCTGGATGCATATCTTGATGGCCAAATTGTGGGTTGCCATTAAGGTAGTCAAATCCCACCACACATCTCTGCAAGAGATTCAGTTCTCTAATCCCTAACTGTAACATTAAGTAGCTTAGTCCCAGAAGTACATAGAAAAACATGAATTTTATACCATCCCACCTACTGGAATATACTGTCCTCAGTAAATTTCTTCTTTCACTTCCCATTGACCAGCATTTATGGATTTCTCTTCAGGCTGCATTTTTTTGTGAATTCCACTTTCAGAGAAGTACCTCCTTCAAGGCACCCCACAGGTACTTTCTGCAGAAAAGCACATTTCAGCCAAGCATCACAACACTTCTGTGAGTTTACCCCACCATGCCATAATTTCTATCCAGACATGAGCTCTCTGGAAGAGAGAAAAGGCTAAAATTTTCCTTCCTGTAGTGAATATTATGAATACGCATGTCAAAGGGTCACATATCATAAAATATTCTCTTTGTCTGCACTACATGAACCCACTGTATCTGTATAACACTGAAGCATAATAGTGTGAGCTCTTAAGGAGATAAATGATGTCAAACTTTATGTTTTCCTTGAGAAAATAAATGGTATTACATCTTTCTTTGCCTAAGGGAATTGTGGATAAACAAGAGAAATGAAGAGAAGGATTGAAGAACTTAGTGATAAGAGAATACAAAATGTTTACTACTTCTTTATTTATTAATATTATTGTTATTGTCATTTATTATGGTTATTATTATTTATTTTAAATTATTTGACTGAACATGTATATTTCATGAGAGGATGGTTCAGGCTTCAAAGAAGCATTTTCACTTACTGATTCCTCTAAGGCTAAGCATTCAAGTTAAAATGAGAACAGCCCAAAATACTTATATCATCTAAGTAACTGCAAAAGGGGAAGATAAAATTGCACTTTCACAAGGATTAACTACCAGTTGCCCAGTGATATTTATTTACTTTTCTTCAGGGAATCTTTAAAATTGACCTTTCTCTCATAAAAAAAGAAAAAATAGATATGAGAAATAAGATTTATGATGGCATCACAATAACATATTCAACATTCTGTGAACATATTTTTTTCTGGTAATGTAGTAATTTCATCAATTTACTTATTAACAGGAAACAGGATCAATTAGATTTGGAGGAAAAGAGGACAAATGATAACTGCTGCAGTATGTCTGTACCTGTGGATCAGCCTGTGCAATATACATTTGTAAATATAATTTTAGATACAGCTGTATTACACATAAAACCCATCTGATATTATCTGAGCATATAACTCAAGGCTACATGGCAAATGTAGCTCTTGGCAAAGTACTAAATGAAATGCTAACAACACATGTAGCGTAAGGTGAGATAACTCGGGTCTGAAATACGTGCTGCAATTTAATTTATGTGGCGATTCATCTTCCAAGAACAGGGGTGATGGCCAGCTCTGGAACCTCAATCTTTACAGCAACTATATCACCAGTGTATATACAGAGATACTGACACACTTCCTTTTATGCTCAACTGAAAATAAACACTATATCCTATATATGGCAAAGCAGAACACCAGTGAAGATTTACTTTTTACGTACAGCTGTTGCAAGGAAAGTCTGTCATCTATAATGAAACTGTTGTATTTATAATCAAGCGCTGAAGACTTCTGGATAAGTGGATCTAAAGAGTACACCAAAGAGATTTGAGAGGACAACATCGTGTTTTTATGGTTTAACCATTCTCTACTTGTGCCATTGTAATACTGTTAAATTTCCTCTACCATCCTGATCAAATTAAATTATAGAAAGCCATGGTCAATATCTGTTTTTCTGAGGACCAGAAACAAGTAACTATTCTGCACTCTTTCTTTAACCATTAAAGAACTTAATCATGAAAGATTACTTCAGCCATCAAAATTCTCTAAATTTTTCAGACTTTCCCTCTGAAACAAAGGATTTGGTTGAAGTATGAGTCCTACTTAATACGAAACAAGTTTAAAATTTTATTTGTGAAAGCCTAGTGTGGAGACACCAGTTTTTGTATAGAAACAGCACACAGGCATTAAAATGCACAGAAATTTATTTTTACAAGTGTGCTGGTTACAAATTACTGCATTTTTGAAACTATAGGTAGGACAGTTGCCCATTATGCTCCAATACCATGTCCTGCTGTATGTCTTCTTCCTACCACACCATGGTCTGAGATCTGATTTGGGCAAAATCCACCAAAAAATTTTTAGCTTTTATTATATCATTTTTTTGTCAGAGTCACCTCAGTTTTAGAAAGTTTCTTCTGTAAAGCTCTCACCAAAAGTCTCTGGTAAGGGAACATACCTCATACCCAAGTCACCTTTCAACTAACTACCACCTTAGGAAATTCATTCAGAAATGTTGATTTGTACCATAAGGCATAATACCATGGAAATATGTCCCTGAAGAAAATAGGTATAGCTCCTACATTATGGAACTTATACTTAGAAATATCCCTCAGAAACACCAGAAATAATTTCTTTCATTATCAAGCACACAAATCTTGACATTTTAGATAATTAACACCTGGAAAAAAGCCCAAACTTTAGGCAACAGTGTCAGAGATTTTTTTCCAATAAAAAAAGTAGTTAATTTGAAGCTTCACAGAAGAACTTAAAGTAAAAATATTGGAAGCTGTTTTCAAAAACAATTTCTGTATTTAGGTAATAAAGATAGAAATTTAAAATCGTTTTACATTTATCAAAAAAGCTTAAAGGAAGCTAAAGTAATGATTTCCACGCCATGTTGCTTATAAACCTGTGGAGGAAGGTTTTCATATAAAAGTTGTCAAAGACTTGTGAATTTACCTGTTATTCTCTGACTAGAGTTATGGTTCAGCACTTATACTAATTGTAAGTATTGCTCCAGGTATACAAATTATTCTTCATAAAATTGGTCCCTTTTTTCTGCATATATAATTGCATGACAAGGATATTTCATAGTAAATAAAAAAGTATATGCTTCTTCCTAAAAGGACCAATTATAGCAACTGCAAAAAGGTTCAATGCCAAACATAAAACATCCTCTCTGTAAGATTTTGGATCTCTGTTCCAGCTGGCAAAGTGAAACTAAAGGCAATTAACAGATCTTCAATGCTGAACCCAAACACCTTTACTTCTGCAATTATTCACAGAAGTCAATATTTTTAAAAAGTACTCTGATGAGTACATCAGAGTGAGTAAAGATTCACAGTCTGCCCTGAATAAGAAGGTGGCTGTCCCCTCTTAAGGAATATGAATGATCCATTTAATTAATACTAGTTGTAGCATGAGGAAGTGGTGGTGTTATATACAAGCAAAATTTTTATGTTCAGGTCAGGGTTGAGATCCAACAGTTTTGTGCTTAAAGATATATCTCCCTCCAGATTTTGCTAGGCACAAAAATATTTAAAGATCTGTATTGCTGTAGCTGAGCAGGTACTTCCTTATGGTAAGAAAGACAGAATTTTTCTGTGCAAAAGTGTCCAGTTCAAAGTTGCTGAAGAGTGTGATTCCAACACAGAGAACATTTGATTACAGATATAGGTGATAAGAATCCTCCCTCTTCACTAAATTATCCAAGAAGAAATATTAACCAGATTTCATAATCATAATTCAATTAATTTATGGGAAAACTGTTTACTCAGTCTTTTTTTTAAATGAATTTTTATATTTGTAAGGTGAAAGCATTTTCTGCCCCTGAGCTTTCTTGTACATTGCTGCTGCAGATCATTCCTTTAATGCTTTCCCCTAAGCATAGATTATGCTTCTTGTTAGTGTTAACTTCCTGTGATAACAAGAAAAAAAGAATATATAGACAAGAGGTGGAGAACAAATGGTATCAGTAGACAGGAGTAATATATGCTGGAATTAATATAACATTTACATTCCTCACAATAATATGAAACACTCAAGGGTATCATGCTGTCTATGCTTTAGGACACAGTGAATCAAATAACTTTCAAGCTCACTGCTGAAAGACAAGGTTTGCTAAGCTGTCTCAGTCAAACTGGCACATGAATCTTTCTAGAGTGAAAAGCAACTTTTAGTGCAGCAAATATGCTGTGTAGTCTCATGAATCCAGTCAAAATGCAGTACAGAAATCATTTACCCAAACATGGTTTTCTAATTATGGTCTAAAAAACTTTCAAAACTTCACAGAATATGTTAAGAATATAACATGAAATTTCTTCCTAGAGCAAAACTGATATAAACAAATTCTTTCCTAAAGAATTCCTTTGTTTAAGCCATTTATATTTCTTTCTTTCTCCAAAGAGAAAGAGTTGCAGAGACTCCAAATCAGCAGTGTTTAAAAATATGAATCCATCTTAGGCACCTGCGTTCCCATTGAAATCACATGTGGTGTCACAAATGACACAATTGTCTGTAAATCTTAACAAAATGAGCTCGTTCATTTTGCTCAAATAAAATGAATGTTCATTCCTAGTCCACTTAAATTCTCACTCCTAAATTTCCTTCTCAATTAGAAAGACCTAGTGAGCAAGAAACAAGGTAAAGAAATCAAAGAAAAATGATTGAACCCCATTACTTTCTTATGCTAACAGTTTCCCACATCACAAAGAGCAATTTCCCAAATACATATGTGTCAAAGCTTTCATAT
This sequence comes from Pseudopodoces humilis, assembly GCF_049639895.1. Lineage (NCBI taxonomy): Eukaryota > Metazoa > Chordata > Aves > Passeriformes > Paridae > Pseudopodoces > Pseudopodoces humilis. Next base: position 41,950,349 of record NC_142204.1, on the reverse strand, counting down.
ATGTCCTGGCAAATCTATCATCTCTGGCACTCAAAGAATCATCATATTACTGAAATGTTGGTTTTACAACCCATGCCAAACAGGGATTGGTGTACACATAAGCTTCTCTCTATAAAAATTTTTCATTTTAAACACCCCAAAAAGGATGCTGCAGCATAAGACTTATACATTTAATGAAAAAAAAAGGGAAAAAATCTCTACCCAGGCCAACCAACCAAAAAATCCCCCAACCACACCCCAAAAAATCCAACAAAGCCCCAATTGGGATAAAGCCTATTATCAGCTGGCAACAATTTTCCAGATGACTGATGGTGAGATATCCTGTGTGCCAAAACTCCGTCCCCTACAAATCTGCTCCCTGTGCTAAATGGCTGCTATTGTCAGTTTCTTTCAGTTACTTTCCCCATAAGTGAATTTCAGCTGGCAACAAGGAAAAATGTCAATTATTTTTTTTTTTATGAAGCTGATGGCATCTTTAGTACAATTGCACACAGCTGCTGGGGACTTTGCCAAGTGCATCCCATGATGTCTTGTTTCCCTCTTTTTGTGCTTTGTTTCCTTTCCATTCTCTCTGCAATAAAAAGAGAAATCACCAAAGTTGAATAGAGAAAACTTGTTCTCATTTTTCTCTTATGGAGCGAGAGAATGAGCCCACCACCGAGAAGGGATGGCTGCAGACAAAGCTTTCATTAGAGGAGCTTTTTTAGGAAAGAGAGTGACAATGAAAGACACAAACTTTTTAATATCAAGCCAGGTGAGGATGGTCAGGAGCTGATGGCATTGCAATAGACTTCACAGGAAGCTATATGCAATAGCAGACTTCAGCCATGGCCAGTTTGCTGTCACTTTAGGATGTATGCTTCATAAAGTCAAAAACTGAAATAATTTGGATGTTGATGTAACCAGAAGAGAGGCTCAGGACTAGCTTTTAAACCTCTGAATAAAGAAAGAGAAAGCTGCAATGGTAGTAATGAAGATGGATATCTACAATAACCTTGGTTAAGTTAGTTTCCTATAAAATCCTTCATAAAACCACTTTTCCCATTGCAAAATCACCTCTGTTTTCTTTTCTGGGTTTAGCTTCTCCAGTCCAGTTCTCTGTGCCAGCTCTCCATCTTTGATAACATCATTTTATACTTTCATTTGTTTATGAGGGAATAATATTTATCATTAGTTTTGTCCCTAGTATTGTCCTCTTAGCAAAAGCAAGAAATACATTAAAAATAATGATGAAAAAAAAATCCAACCCACGTTACTTTAAATTTGCTAGAATAGGTCATGTACATTCATGCTTTTAAAAAGCGAGTTGAGAGGCTTCCCTGAGTGCAGAATAGCAGTACTACAATATTTTCTCAAACCTAAAGATGTGTTTGAAAATGTAATCCAAGCCATTGTGAGCAGGGAAGAAATTTACAGTTCCTTCCTAAAAGAATGCATGTATGGTATCTCCACCTTGTTTCAAATCCATGAAGGACTGATAGGCCTAGAATTTGTGACAAAATTAAAACTTGAAACTTAGAAATTTTTTCTAATTTTATTTTCCTAATACATTTAATACACAGCCCAAGCTGTGGTACTTGACTTTCCATAATATTCATATTTCTATCTCACCCAGATTTAAATTTGCAATTTTGTATACCAAATATTTTAAGAAACATCCCAAGAAGCATGTGTTCTACACTCACAAGAAACATGGGTTTTGTACTCTGCTCTGTCCAAGAAACTCAATGATAAGAAAATGTCTCACAATCCCCCAGGTTTTAAAACCTCCAACTTTTCTTCTTCTGTATGAGAAAAAAATTGAATTAAGCTTTTTCATTCAGAGGCTTGTGCTATTTACTTCAGCAAGTACTGAAATGATTAACAAGTATATAAATACTTTTTAGGATGTGCAAGTCGATGCAGGCAGCCAGAACAACCACAAACCACAGCTGAAATACAAAGAATAAATATATTTCATTATCTCTTTAACTGGAGGATCCTGGGCAATCCTGTGCAGAGACAAAAAACTGGGAACACTGGAAGTGTCAGGCTCAGTAACTTCTTCTCAGGAGCTGTTACAGTGCTGAGTTTTGGATTCAGAAAAAGAATGGTATTGATAACACACTGATGCTTCGGTTTCTTGCTAAGTTGTGTTTAAGAACTTTTTTTTCTCTCATGCTCTGCTGGTGAGGAAGTACACAATGGAAACTGGGAGTGAGCACAGCTGGGACAGGTGACCCAAACTGACCAAAGGGATATTCCACACCATAGAAGGTCATGCTCTGTGTATAAACTGGGGGGAGTTACCCACAAAGGGCGGCTGATCTGGGTTCAGGAAGGGAGGTCTGGCACCAGTCAGTTGGTGTTGAGCAATTGCATTGAGCATCATTGTTTTTTTCTCTTTTCATTACCATTGTTATTATAATTTACCATTATTATTTTGTTTTACTTAATTTTCAATCATTAAACTTTTCTTATCTCAGCATAAAAGTTATATTTTGATTCCCTTCCCCATTCCACCAGGGGAAGAAAGGGTAGGGTGGAAGGAGCAGCCATGTAGGGCTTCATCTCCAGCTAAGCTTAATGCAATGACACACCTTGTCATAGGTGGAAACTAAAATTAAATGGGCTATACCTCTGTAGAGCAAGCAGGTGGAAGCCTTTAGGTGGTGTTTTCATATCAGTTCTCTTTAGCACCAATATATGTGTATAATCAACCAGATGTGCACTGACACATAGAAAAAGAGTCCTAGTGGTAATTCTGATATCATGCAGGTAGATCATTTCACATTTCATTAAACACAGAAGAGGGACATACTAAACAAACTTTTCATTACATACAGTTTTGGTCTGACTAGTAAGTCAGAAGTACACAGTCATTTCCATGTATTGAACATTTAAATAAGTGACAAAATTCCCTTAGACACACTCAGAAAATATAAGCATGATTATATACAAAAGAACATGGTCTTCTATTGGACTTCCACCTGCTTCCCAAAAAGGAGCATATTTAATTACTTGAATGAACCATTAGGTAATTAAGAAAGAAATCTGTGATTGTACTTAAGTTTGATTTCCCTTTAAAATACTCTATATTAGTTACTTTAAAGCTGTTCTGACATTCTTCTCTTGTATAACCTTCAGAAATCTGGTACATTTTTTCCAAAAACCTATTAATGTGTTTTACCAAGGCTTCTTCACAGTCAGCTAAAGCTTTGGGAAGTGTACATATCAGTACATATCTATTTCAGGGAAATACAGGAAGAATATGTTCAAACAGGAAAAAATAGCTAGCTTAGGAGAAATGATTTTTAATTGATTTTTAATGTATTTTATTTGTTAATAATTCACAGACAGAAATTGTGCTATGCAGTGACTGAAGGAAAGGCTTACGTGGATGTTAAATCACTGTAATAGTTGCACATACAACCCTTCTGTGATATAAAAGGTGGTGATTTAAAATACATCTTCCTCCTGTTGCAAGTCTGCAGTCTAAACAGCTGCCACTTTGACATCTACATTCGCTCTCCTCCATGGAGTTTTAAAGATGATGGTAAAATAACAGTCACTACCTCTCAGTATAAAAATGGTGCCTAACAAAGGCTGACTAGTGCCTCTTAGAATATGGTCAATATTTTCATAGCATGAAAAAAGATTTTCTACAACACTTGCAAATGATACATCCTCATACTGCCTCAAAAAATAACCATAATAATATAATAACAATAATAATATAGCCATAATAAAATAACCATAGATGTTGATGCTCCTTCTCTCTCTGAATGCCATCATCTGTGGTACAGCTGCCAGTGCCACAATCCAAAGGCTCCCAGGCTGGTTGGACAAAACCCCCTCCCTCTCCCTTCTTTCACAGTGTATTTCAGACAAATCACACCACTGCTTTTACCTTTTCCTACAATTTGAAATGGAAATTAATATCTTTCTTTATAGTATTCTACAAGTAGAATCCCACTGCTACATATGATGAGAATAAGACAGGAAATATAAACCCAAACCATCTCTATTCTGTCTTGAATAATTGTTCTCTTTTCTATTTCCCCACTTGGTAAGGACAGTGCACCTAGCCTTTACCTCCTGGGTCTTTTTCCTGTCAATATTAATTTCAGGATATTGTTACTTGAGCAGGAAAACATATGTGCAAAATGCCATGGAAATTAATAACTCTATAAAATAGTTTTGTTATTAATAGTGATAATAGAAATTATTTTTTTTAGAAGATCATGGCCCTCCAACTCTTTCCAGTACTAGGGAAAATGAAAGCTTAGCCACAGACCAGGTACTGGTGACAGCCAATTTTCCAGCATAAGTCAGAAAGAGTGATAATATCTCCAGGGGAATGTACCATCTTGTGAAAGTGGATACAGTCACACACACGAAGTTACAGGATGGATATTGTCACATTGGCAAAATTACAGCCATCTTCTCCTGGCCCTTCATATTCTTGGGCCAGCCTAAGTGCCAGACTTGGGGAGCCTGACTTGTAACAGCAGCAGTTTGAGGAAGACTTTTTGTCAGGGAACTCCCTTGCTGGGAGACCTATGCCAGGTGCAGTGCTCACTGCTCCTTGGGAGAGCTGTGCACCCTTCATATACACCATGAAGCTCTTTTTGATGCAAGAACAGTTTGCCTTTAATGTTTATATTTTTAATTACTTAATTTAATTTAAAGACTTAAATAACAAAATAACTACACTCTTCAATGTCCCTTTAGACCAGAAATTAATTTTTTAAAAATTGAAACTAAGTTTCTAATTTTTAAATCCTTCCTTTACCCTCTTCTTTGCAAAAATTTCCTTAAATTCCCTAATAAATCACCTGCTTTTGCAAAAGCTCCAGACACTGACTGTGGCTTGACTGTTCTTATTCTCATTTTAGATTTTTTTTTCTTCTCTTGCTTAATGGAGGATGGAAGACTTAATTATTTCAATTAAATTTTATATTCAAGCCTGATATAATTTTATCACTGTCACAGGAGCTCAGGCTAATGTTTAAAGGATTCCTTATAGCCTTATTATGTATTGAATTGTGGAACACATCAATAGTTGCACACATCCATCTCCTTTGAAGTAAAGGAATGCTGCAGGCCTTCCTGTTCACAGTTTATTCACTCTTACAAAAACTGGTGTTTTGGCATGTCAATTTAAATTTTCTCTGTAGAATGAGAAATACAAAAAATCCAAGATTGTGGTCTGAAATTATGTCATAAGACCATCTGCTATGGATAGCAATTCATTAATGCTTGGTCTCCTACCACCCCAGCTACTACTTCTCTGGCTCAGAACTCATTTCCAGCTCCATGATAAGTGACCTCTAGTTCCAGTATAACTTCCTTCTTCAAATAGAGTAAGGTTTCTTGGAGAAACATCATTCTTTCAACTATCAACCTTCCTGCTTGATTAAAAAGTAAGAAATGTTAGACATCATAAGAGGCTTACTCTCACTTTTGAATTTTTTCTGCTTTAGTCTGAAATTCAGAACTCTGCTTTTGACCTCTGATGTATATCCACTATCACTACCAGCCCTGGATTTTTGGCAGCCCTTATTCACACTTAAAGACAGTACAGTGATCTTCACCTCAACTACTGTGATAACTGCTTTATGGAATCCAGGAATGGTTCCTCATCACTGAATTTCTCACTGGATTCCTTTGCTGCATTTACTGTTTTATTTCTCCTGGACTGAATGAAAAAATGGCTGTGCAAGGCTCAGCTTTAGCTGCTTTATTTAAATGTTGGAGTGTAGCTCAGCTATATTAATTTTCCCAACCTGCAGGATCAGGGCTCTTTATTCCAGCATTCTGTCACTCTATTCCTCTCCATTCCTGCTGTGCCTTTTCTCTACGTTCTCTGATCGGTTGATACATAGTCCATAACTCAATGATTACCTTACACCATTTCCTGGCACTTTATTTTCATATACACTAGAAATATTTTTTATAAGAAAACAATTAAAGGAAAAAAGAAGGATCAGACAAGCTGGCACTGTTAAACAACATTTGAATTTCAACAGATTTCAAAATAAAATGTATTGTTGTGAAGTTTTGTGACAATATTATAATTATTGACAAAGCCATGTTAGTCTTTACTAAAGTGTAAGGTGATTTCAAGAAATAATCTGTCTGTTCTGTATTCTCAGAGTTTGCTGAGTTTGTTGCTCCTGATGAGCATCACTCATCAGCACGAGCTGCATCAAGAACACTGTGAGGCACCTCCATCTCTAAAGCACACCTGATCAGAGTTCCCCTGTGCCAATGGAGCTGCCAACATTCATTAGGATTCGTAAGACACAAAAAAATATCAGATTTTAGGAAGTACATACAGTTGCATATTCTAACTTTGTGCCCAAAAAAGATTGCAGCAAATGAACAGGTAGGTCTGTATTTATTAGACATATGGTCTAATTAGCAAATTGACACATGAGGTTTTTTGTATTGTTATTTTAAAGACTTAAGAGGGAAAATGAGGGAAAATATTCACATAGTATTCACTGATGGAATATAGATTTTCATTAATTCATTTAGAAAAAATGCATATTGTTCATCATCTAAATATTCTATAGTGAAAATATGATGGTAAATTTTTAAAAGCTATACTTTTACTTCAGTTAGTTGTGACTACCTAGAAATATAAGGCAATACTCTAGTTTTACACTAGTTCTATAAATCAGAGATTTTTCAATTCCAAACATCTTAATATTCATATTTCTTTCCCAGAGTTTTTAATGCCTAATATTATAAGTATCTGAAAAATTACTTTTTTCTTATGTAGATGGTAGGGCCTGTTCCCTGAGGATCTAAAAGTGAATTATTCAGTGCTCTCTGACAACACTCAAGACAAATTAAATAAAATCAAAATGAATCCTGATGCCTTTCCCCTTATATTCACACTTTAAAATAATAAGTCCTGACAAAAAGGGCATTATCATCTCATATGGCCCAATTAGGGAAACTAAAGGCTTGAGGCTGTATTATTTGCTATGGCAATTTCATATTGAACTACATCAGAATGATCTACCAGAAGTCTGGCTATATTCCCAGCCTTAAAATTTATGCACAGGGATTTGATAGCCTGAGAAGAAGAAAAGGATTTTGGTGGGAAAAAAAAAAAAAAAAAAAAAAAAAAGGTGTTCCAGAAATAGTTAATAGCAAAATTGTCAAGGAGAGTGGTTGCATTTAGCACACAGAATAATAGGACACACAATGTGCCCTATTTTCTTACAAGTTAAGTTTTGTGACAGATCTGCTTTAAGGAAGTCCAGATTTTTCCAAGGTGACAGCTAGCCAGAAATCACCTAGGATTAAACTAGAAATATTTTTGGTTTACCCATTTTTGTTCTGATGCTATTTATAATACTTGTTAAAAATATTTATCTGTACTGGAAATTCATCCAGTTTGTTACTTGTAAAAAATTACAAATTTTATAAGGGATAAGTACAAAAGAACAGTTCAGTGTTTCAAATCTTATCAATAAAAGATATCTGTTACTGGCATTAATCCATCAAAACACATTACTATAAGGCTTTGTCAACAACATACTTCTCTTCATAACAATCATATACTTGAATGTCAAGTCTTTTGATTGATCTAGAGTTTTCTAAATATTTATCGATAGAAACCATAAGGTAAGAAATATCTCATTTTCTCTTTTTATGCTTTAGACAATTTGAATGCTACAGCAAACTGTCAGTCATTTTTTGAAGTATTTTTTCCATACATTTTAATCATAGATGAAAAAGATATGAACGTTTAGTCATGTCACTCTATCCACATATTTTACCATTTGTAGTAAGTGCAAATATAACTGGTATTAGAGAATTTGCAATGAAGTGAATCTAAACTGGCACTATAAACCCTTGTCACAGACATATCAGACATTCTCACAATGTATGTGTAATGAATGAATGTTATAAGTCAGACAGAAAACCTGAAACAATGAAGTGCACACAATGAAAGTGATGAAAATGACAACAGTGGTGTTGTTTTAGATATAATGCTTAAAAGGATAAAAGAGATGTTGCCTTTAATAGTGATTCTTTTTTTTTCTTACATGTTTATATCTTAAAACCTTCATCTTAGTGAATGCTGTCAGCAGATTCTATTATTTGTCATTTATCCTGAGACAGCATCTTCATGATATTAAGTACCATATAGAATCCTAAACACACTTTCCTCCACAGAGTATACAACATAGAAAGGCAAAACAAAAATGAACAGTTAAAATAAAGGATAGATCACAAGATAACACTAAATTTGCTCCTTTCCATCTCTAATATATATGATTACAGAGGTTACCATTTTTTCCAGAATTTTGAGTCAAATTTCTTTGTATCTGCAGCAAAATAATTGTCAGCATGGAACTAAAATACTCTTAACTCAAAACTGCTATCTGCATCAATAAGGAACTCAGTAGGCCAATAAGAAATTTGCATTCTGTGATTTCTCTTTTGCCTTCACTAAAATTCCAAAAAGGAGAACAGTCACAAATTTCTCTGGATAGAATCAATTTATATCATTTTATATCTCATAGCATAACTTCAATACTGAGAGCAGTAAAAGGCAGCTGTTGAAGGAACTGTAGCAATCTGATATGGAGAAACGGTTGAAAGAAACAATTATTTAATATATTTGTATTTAAAAAATTAAATAAAATTAAAATATTATTATAAAGTTAGTTTGAGTTTATAAATAAAGTTTCTCTTTTATTTTTTCTTAAGCAGCAATGGTAAATATTCTAAATGTATCAAGCTAGAAGCTGAGGACTCAAGCTACTCAAGAATAGCTCAATGTTAATAAAGTTATATGTATGCCTGATGCCATTTTTTATCTTTCCAGGACATATATATTGCAGGAAAAAAATTTCCCAATGCATATAGAAATCAGGAAAAACAAATTTATAGATTGTTCCTTAGGCTATCTGAATCACTGTGAAAACAAAAAATAGAAATCACATTTAATTCCTCTTTGACTATTATGCCTTAATATTTTAATTCACCATTAGCTTTCTACAGAGTTTTGTGACTATTAACTGTAGCACTAAGGGTAGTGCTAGTAACAGCACTAGCAGAAATGGCAACCTTCTAGTCCTGGTCACATAAGATTTAAATGGTTTGCACTTTATAAACACAATGTCAGATGACTCTGACATTAAATCTACATGTGCTACACAGTCCTATGTCAATTGGTCTGTAAGGAACCAGATCTTCTCCAGGATATTACTTAAGAGCTCTGATCTTTATATGTAAATAATATCACAAGCACATCTTCTGTACACATTTAAGAATTCATTTTGTTTGTGTTTTAACATGCACTTCTGTTATACTGCTCTAACTTAGCAATGGGCTGAGGAGAATATCACAAGATAGTCCCTACACCCACCGTGCAACACTGGCTTACCACTAATTAAGCACCATTCTACATAATACAAACTCTACAGCCAGACCTTGTGCCTTGAAAAATAGACACACCTTGCCAAGCTTTTCCTTTCTTTAGTCAGTGATTTGCATACAAAAATATAGCAGTAAACTCTGAATTTGGCAGCTGTTACTGAACATCGCAAACAATGAAATAAATTGATGGGTGAACACCTGTCAGAGTTGGTACAATCAAAAAATGTATGGCCAAAGTCTACATAAGACATCTTAAACATTCTAAAGATCCCAAAAACAGAAGACACAGGAAAGTGGAGAAGGCTGTTTGGAATTCTAATTTAATGAAAAACGTAGACTAAAATTACATTAAAATAATCATCTCAGAGACTGCCTGTAGCCATCTTCATCATATGAGATCTATAAAGGGCAACCTTTGTTTAATAGCAACATCTGACATTTATTGCTATGCCTCAGATAGACAGTGTCCCTTTCAATTTATGAAGTCATAGGAGCAACATATATATTTCTGGGAAAACAATGTATGGTAACTGGATTTGTTTTTCAAATATAAAATCAATGTTAAAACCACATACAAGTAGCTGCACAGCAACTGTCACAGGGAATTTTCATGTAATAAAAATACTTTTTGGTATAACATATCTGAATTTGACAAGAATGAAGTACTCTCTGCAAAATAAATCCAAATGATAAAGGAATGTAATCGAAGTTTTCATAAAGGCAAAAGCCCAATTGCTGTATTGATTCTACTGGTGCTTTTTAGAATCAGCTGTATCTAAGCTATGGAACTCCGGATGGACTCTCATCAGATTGTTCTTTGCATGGGTTTCCATCAGAGAATTTTTACAAAGCAATATTTCATCTAGTGTTTCAATATGATATTGAAAGTTCTATGCATTCAAAAGTTATAAGCAGGCTTATAACAGCTTAAAAAGTCATAAGATTTTATAAAATAGTAACTTTTCCATTTGATTTACTCTATGATTTCTGCATTCCTAGGTTTATTGAAATATTGTTTTCAATGTTTCCAGGGAAGGAATCTTTTCTCCAAATTAAATTATATTTTAAGATTTCTAAATAGTCTCTTTCTTACATTCAGTTATTAAGAGCTGGCAATACTGAATGGGTAGTAGCACCTGTTGAACCTCCAGCAGGGCATTAAAGCTTGCACAGAAATGTTAGCACTCCTGGCCTTGATCCTGCCATGAATGTCACACAGGAGGAAGGTTAGGCAGACCTAAATTAAATGTAATCACAGGAGGCCCCACCCTGCATATCACACTAAGTGGTCTTTAGCAGCAGTCCTTGTTCTGCACAGCTTCCTACTTCGGGCATCCCTGCTGCTACAGGCATGGAAGAGGCTCCTGGTAATCTCATCCTTCTCAGCAAGTTACTCTACATTATGTTAATAAGTGTACTTCATTTTACAAAATAGGGATTGTTTTGCATTGTCTCTTTCACAGCACTATTCCTTTCACAGCCCACACTTTTGTTAATTGTGTAGGTTTAAGCTTACGTACTTGATGGAATTGTACTAGGAATGTGAAGTGTCAAATATTCTAGCTTAGAAATTTGTCCTCCATTCTGGTCTTGTAATGAGGTCTGGAAATCACTGCAAATAAATACTATGTCCTTTTTCTACTTAGTTTTGTTTCTCCAGAATTCAGAAAGAAACTGAAATTAGAATTAATCATTTTTTAGCAACAATTTCAAATTGCACAATGTCTCATGCCAAAACAATTTTGTGGTGATGTTCATCAGCCTCAGCAAGATCACCACTGTAATGGGAACACTGCTTTTTGATAACCTTGACTTTGCTGTGAGCAGACAGAGCACTAACCTTTGGCCATGCAAGCCTGATAGACACCATCACTGTTTTGTCTCCTTTAAGTAATGCACAGAGGTGAATATGGCATGAAGTGGTTCTGGGAGTCGGAAATAACTGCATGCAGAAAATGCAAAAATTCACACAGGCACCAAAGCACAACAGAGCTGTGGTATTTGGGTTCACTTCTGTGTGTATTTCACATCACGTATCTGTATAAATTTTTGACTAATGTTTTATTCTAATCTAGATGGTTTAAATCAATCATAAAACTAGGTGCAGATAGAATGCTATATTTTAAACAGACCTAAATTAGGAAAGCAATTTTAGCTTAGTTACTAAGTCCTAAAATACAAATTCAAGAACAGAAAATATCACCTCATTTTATTTGATATTAGTAAATGTAGAGAATGTTTTCATGCTTTTCACTCCATAAAGGCTTACAGAATCTTCTCATTCTACTTACCACTTCTGCAAATCACATTTATGGGTATAAGCAACATAGTTGTTTGTCTTCTGATTTCACCAAACTCATCATAATTCTTTCTGGCCATATTTTTCTTACATATGCCAATATCACCACATTGAATGTCCAGCTGTCTCAAAACTTTTAAGTAAATCTCTGTGATCTCTACACTTGTTCATTGTCACACTGGTTACAGTATAACACCCTTCCATGCATGGGACAGACCACATGAGAAAATCTCAGTTATTTGTTTTACCTTGCTATCAATCTCATGTATCATCTCTTTCATTTGGTGCCATAGCTACTCCTACCTCATGATGTCCTTAAGCAAACAATTGTTTGAATGAGGCCAAATGTATTTCTTGGAAATACCTTTAAAATGTCTTCACACTATCTGCCTCCTCCTTCTTTCAGTCTCTTTCAGCCTCCATCATATTGCCTTGGAATAGAACTTTCTAAAACACCCTGATATCTTTGGTATGTATTCTTAGTATGACACTGATTACTGAAAAAGTACCCACTATTTGTATCAGATGCGAAAATGGATAAAAATTCAAACTAAAAAGGACTTCTGTCAAGCTTTGGTAGGAGTCACAGTATATTTACACTGTTGTAGCCCAAATCACTTAAAAGCATATGAACCAGAGGTTTTGCTTGTTTGTTTTTCTTCTTTTCATTTTTTTAAATCCAGGTGCTAACCTGAAGATGGTGGAAAGAGGCTAAGATATGAACATGTGTTGTAAAAGGCAACAGTCTAAAGATGTTAATCTTATACTGTGTGACTGCAACATCACAAACAATGAGAAAAGATAAAAAAGAACCCACAACCAAACAAAAACTAAAAAAATGACCAAGAAATTATTTATTAAATTTAAATTTAATGTAGGGATTAGTATTTAGCTTTTAAGTTAAAATTTTTAAAAAGCATCAGGAGAAGTGTGGATCCAGAACATTACCCTCTCTCCTGTCTAACATGCACACTTGCAGATACCACAGTCCTGGACAGTCTGGATGCTGGATTCCAGGCATGTGATATTTTAAGGAAAGAAACAACTCTGTCATTATAGAGTGTTTCCTTCTCTTCTTCCTTGAAAAGGTCAGTAATGACAGGTCGTCCTCCAATTGCATAGTCTATTTCCCCTCTTGACCTTTTCAGAGGCAGAATCCATGCAAAACTCCTGAAATACAATGTAAGCTTGAAGAAAGGCTTAGAATGGGTTTGGAAGAAAGTGCTGGTTATCAAAGTCTTTCAGGTGAAACATCATTGTGAGACAAAGGCTATTATAAAAACCTTTTCATTGAAGTTTACTCTCTTTAAATCCACAGTGGGTTTCCTTTTAAACATTTGAGTCAGATTCTCAATATGTGTAAATCATCACAGAAACAGTTAGAGAAGCAAGATTTATTTAAATTTTCCTTTTTTTTAATATCTAATTATTTTATATAAGTAGACATTTTTAATACTGTTTTTAAATAAATGTTAATTATAGGAGAGGAAGCAAGAACACCTCAACAAGAAGGAAAAGGCATATCAGCATATGATTAACACAAGCAGTGTTAATGATAGAGTAGAAAACAAAAAGTATAAATTAAATCTAGGAGTGAAGTTCTGAATTTACTGTAGCTTTAGACTTGTTCCAAAGGCAAGTAGTCATCCTGAGAGTATTTACAAATAAATAAAAAGGTCAGAAGTATGGAGAGAGAACTTATTGTTTGTCTTATTTTTATAACGTATTCCATAGTAAAGAAGCCAGAAAAGAATAGATTCAGATGAGAAGGAAAGGAATCAAGATGTAATGTAAGACTGCTACATAAACACAGAGAACCCAACCTGTATTATTATGCATATCACATGGCTTGTAAAGGCAAATATTCTTTTTTTTCCCCTCATGTACACAGGGAAAGAACAAGTAGCCCTGATTTCCTGCTTAACTCCTGCCCTTTTTATTAATTACAGAGTGGATTTTTTTTCTGGGTGGCAGGCAGGGTAGAGAGAGAAATATTCCTAATTTTCAAAGGGATAATAGAATTTAAATCAGCTCCAGTGGAGAATATCACCCTCTGCTCAATAATGTCACCTATTCTGGCAAAGGCATCTGGCTATTAGCATCTCTGAGAAGATGTCATTTGTCTGATGGACTTATTTTTTTTATAAACTGAAAGGTACATGTTTGGCTAACAATATACAGATGAACTTTATAATAATATAATTAAAATTACTGTCATTGAGTCAGAAAAAAAAAAAGTCAAATTTAACTGGCAGTGGATGCCACAGAACTATCTAAATGTCAGCAACTGTTCAGAGCAACATGATCAGTGCATCAAAATTGCATATAAAATTATTTCAATATGCATGCAAAACTGGTGACATTATAGACACTCCTAAAACCAAGGCTGGAATGAGAAAGGCGTTGATAAAAAACTGCAAAGCATTACTTAAAATTTCTTATTCCCCAAAAATAAAACAAAGGAAGGAAATTATGAAAACATTAAGACAGACACATGTAAAGAAAACTTTTTTTTATTTCTTCATCCCCAGGTATGGTGTAAAAGAGGGAAACATGAACCATAACTCATCAGTAATCTAGAACATTTACCAAATGCTACCAAAGGCTTATTTTCAGCACTGACAACATTGATTTCATTGTCACATACGTCCATAACTTGTAAAAATCTTCAACTTTTTTCATGTCTCAGAAGACTTCTTGGACAGGAGTTAGTGGGACTTATTGACAGAGTTATAAACTAGCTTGGAAGGGGGAAAGGGATCAAACCAGGCTTGCCAGTGATGAGCAAGGTGATGCTATGCCAAAACTTGAGGTAACAAGCACTAACAGTGTCCTTCAATACGCTTCAGGAGATGGTGGCTACAAAGTACCACACCTGAAATGCCTTTACATTAGTGCACACAGCTGGAGGAAAGAACAAGAGGAGCTTGAGGCTTTGGCCAAGTCCCAGAGATCTGACATCAGTGGTATAAAAGAAAGCTGGTGGGACGTATCCTGTGGCTGGAGTGCCCTGATGAATGGTTATGTGCTCTCCAGGAGGGTATGCAGGGGAGAAGAGGAAGAGGTGGCACTGTGAGTAATAGAAGGGTTAGAATGTAGGGAGCTCACAGCTGAGAATGGCACAGTTGAGAGCCTCCAGATGAACAATCAAGGGGTAAACAAATAGTGCTGATGTCATCATGGGAGTTTGTTATAGACCTCCTGGCCAGGATAATGACACTGGTGAATGATCCTTTGAGGGATTAAGGGATGCTTCCAAGTCAACTGCCCTTGTCCTTATACGGGACTTCAACTTGCCAGAAGAATTAAATGAGGGCATCATATAACCAGAAGATTCCTAAGAAACCTGGATGACAACTTTATTGAAAGAGTCCTAAGAGAGCTGACTTGGAAGGATTCCTGCTTTGATCTACTTGTCAACAGAAGGATCTCATGAGACAAGTGGATTGGTGGCTGTCTTGACCACAGCAATCACTAAGCAATAAAGTTTAAAATCTCTGTTAACAGGAGGAAGAGTGCCATCAAAACCTCATCTCTGGATATGAGGAGAGCAGACTTCAGGCTGCTCAGGGAATCAGTGAGTGAGGTCCTCCAGGAAATGTTTTTGCATGTGCTGGGGTTCCATCAGTGCTGGTCACTCTTAAACATCACCTCCCAAGGGCACAGAAGCAGGCAATTCCCAAATGTCAGGAGTCACGCAGGCTAGGCAGAAGGCCAGCTTGGATGAGCAGGATTCTTCTCTTGCAAATAAGGACAAAATGAAAGGTGTATGTCAAGTGAAAGCAAAGTCAGGTAACATGGGAAGAATACAGAGATGCTGCTGGCCACTGTAGAGAGAAAATTCGTGCAGCCAAGGCTCAACTGGAGTTGAAGCTGGCCAGAACTGTAAAAAAGAATTTTTTATAAACATAATAATGGCAATAGGCAGTTGGCCTGTTACAGAGGCCACCTGCCTCTGTAGAATGAGAATGGTCACCTCACAAACAGAATTGCCATTCTCTGATCTGTTCTCAGCTCCATAACAGGAGAGTTGTTTCTTAACAAGGCATCCCTTGGGGAGTCTGAGATGCTTACTTTAACTTGAGTCAATTTCTTCATATTGACAATAAAGACAAAAAAACTAGACTAAAAGTTTAAACTTAAAAATTTCAGGTGCCTACATTCAGGTAAATAACTCCTGTTGTAATTAATTTTGCTCTCCTTTGAAGTGGACCAAGGTACCTAGATCAGACAATATCCTAAGTCTCTTATCTCTCTGGAGAAGCTCATGCTCACACATGAGCGGTGTGAGCTTGGTTCCTCAGAGAGTGCCCTCAAGGATCAAAGCTGAGACCATACACTATTTTTCAGCAGAAAAAAAAGTTTGTCAGGTTATTTGTATTTTTATATTATATTTATATTAAAAAGCCTCTACATTACAGAGACCTCACAACTTTTTGAAACAGCATGTTTATCTTTCATTTTAGTACAAAGAAAATACAAGGCAAATTCTATTTATTTTTGTGTGGTTGTTTTTCATCATTTAGCATAGTTTGCTTCATAGATCTTGATAATCTGAATATAAATAAGGAGTAAAATCACCAAATCTCTGCAGACACTCATAATATGAAAGTTTATTGCATGCATTTATAACCTTCCAGTTGTCTCTTCTAATGATGCAATGCACGCTGCCTCATATTATATTTATTTGTATTCTATAAATTTCTGAAGTACTTTATCTATTATTTTTTGCAATAAAATACTTTTATATATATTCTTCATGGTTTAGCAACAGTCTTCCCTAATTTAGTGCTCCCACCAAAACCACACCAGCACTTGCTTTTCCCTCCCACCCCAGCTGGAAGCACAAAAGGCAAAGATCATGGGTTGAGACAAGAACAATTTACTGGAAACAGCAAAGAGATAAGAAAAGGAACAGTACTAGCAACAATACTAATAACAAAAGTGTAAAAAGAGAGGGTGGTTTACATGCAAAATGCTCACCAACCTGGTACAATAAAAAGCACTAATGAACAGATCCTCTGCCTAACAAGCATTCCCCTGATCAGAAAAGGATCACCCTTTTTGTCAGAAGCAAGTCCTTTTTTGCCACCCCAGCAATGACATAAAATGGTATCGAATCGCACAGTGTCTTGGCCATGACCTCACCCCTTTGAACTTGGCCAGAACCAGGACATTAATACAATACTAGTTTATTATATACTTTATAACTTTACTGCACTGAGATTTCTTCATTTATTCTACTATTGATAGCTATGTAATAATTCTCTGCATGTCATTTATTCAGCTTTTTGCCAGATCAGGAGGTAAAGGGATATAAGGATAAATGGCAATACTGAAGGAAAGTAGAAAGTGATAAATTCACCTTACATAGATCTCCTAATCATGGTTAAATATTCAGAGCCTCTGCCAGTTTCTCTGTATCTATGTGTCTACAGCTCAAAAATTCACCTCACATGCAACTAGAGAATACCTCCATAATAAATATTTTTGTTTTTCTTTTCAGCATTGATGGCATTTTGTGCTTCATGAAAAGGTCTGCTGAGAAACAATGCTGTAAATGTTTATATAGCATCATAAAAAAGTTTGCCTTCAATTAATAAAGAATCTTTAGTTCGCCTTCTTGGCTTTACAGTTCCTGATATGTTTTGTTCTATTTGTTAGTGGCAACTGTGCTGTGCTTGTAATCAGATAGACACTAGGACTCAGAGCCACTTGGGTGATACAGAGAAAATATGATCATCCTCAAGACAGTGGCATTGCTGCCACAGCACGGTGCTTTCCCTTTCTGAAGGGAAACAAAGCATTGCTCCATAGATGCAGAGGTTACTGCAGCAGGACTCTGCATCTGTCAGTATTCACTTCTTATTTCATGCTAGAATTAGTTTAGAAAAAAAATAACAAGGCATAAGGCAAGAGAGATCATTTTACTAGCCTGTGCTAGGTTTTATTTTCTTTTTGGTTGTTTGGTAGATAAAACACTAATACTTAGATTCCACAGTGGCTTAGAAAAGACACAGAGATAAGGAATGGGCTATTCCAAAAAGTAGTTCAATAATTAAACATTCGTTACAGTTTAAGTCCCATCTCATGGAATAGATTTGACATGTTTCCATAGAATTTCAAATAAATAGATATCATCAGGAAAATGTCACAGAATACTAGCTTTCTGAGATGACAATTTACCCTCCCCACCCAAAAAAAAAGATGTTTTCTGACATATTTGATTGAAATAGATACCACAGGGGAAGAAAATATTCTTTAATTAATGCAATAAATAGAATACTGGCTTTCTTGTGCAATGCAATCAAAGCATGTGGAAAACACTCATTTGATACCTCATTTTATTTTGAATGAAACAATTTGCTATTAGAAACATTAGGCAGAAGATTAGGACATTTTATAGTGGCTATTAGTTCTTGTCAATTTTTATATGACAGGGTGAATGAGGGGATAAAATCTTCCAGGCATATCAACATTATGGAGAATGTGTGCAAAAACTGGACCTCCTGTAGCAGACAGCCAGTTAAAATTTGCCATAGCTCTATGCATACTGTCGCACATAGTCATTGCTTACAGCTCTCTCTTGTTTTCACTGTTTCAAAAACTAATTTATATTTAAGTGACACCCTCTTTCCACTTCCTCTTAGCCACAAAAAGCACTAAAGAAAACCTACAGGAGCCAGAAAGGCAAATGTACTGAGTGGTACTTTTGCCTGAGAGCTGGATTTGTTTCAAAAACACCATTCCAAAAGGAAAGCCAAGTTGGATAAAGGCTAACCCTCCTCTGTGTCCCAGAACTCTTTCTTTCTGATGCACGGAGAAAAAGAGACTTTCACAGATTGTCTTAGGCTCTTGCCCAGGAGAGGTAGATAGGGTCTCAGAGAAGCAGTAAATACCTCATCCTCCCACTCACAGCTGAGTTGCCAAGACTTTAATGAGCAGGACACCAGGCTGTTTCCTCACTTGCACCCTCTGAATTACATTCTGAAAGACAATTCATTCCTTCCTTTGCCAGGGGCAGCCAAAGATTCCAAAGGGGAACCCATACCCTGTGCCAGGTGGTGGGGGTGCCAGATGGGTGTCCTACAACTTGAGGGGAGCTGGGGAGAGAGAAGTTAACTCTGGAGTGACCCAACTTTCCCATGGCCCAACACCAGCTACCAATGGCCAGATCCCAGAGCTGATCTTCATTCCTTTGGTACCTACAAAATCCATCCTGTGACTCCCCTCACCAGCCAGGCAATATAGAAAAATATATAAGAAAAGGCTGGTTGGTCCAGATAATGACAAGGAGAGATTCCTTACCAATTACCATCAAAGGAAAAGCAGACTCAGCTTTGGAAGTTAGTTAATTTTGTTACTAATCAAATCAGAGCAAGTTAATTAGAAATAAACCCAAATCTTTAAACACCTTCCCTCCACTCCTCTGTTCTTCCTGGGCTCCACTTCACAGAAGTAAATTGTTAAAAAAAAAAATAAGCATTACTCAAAACTAACTTTTTCTCTCTTTTTCTTCCTTTATTCCTTTCTTTCTCTCACATTTTTACTCTTTCTCTCCTCTCTCTCTCACTCCCTTTCTTTTGTTTTCTTCTTCCCACTTTCAGTTTTTCCATCTGTCCTTCTATCTCCACTTCCAGAAAAACTGAGATTGCAGCAAATGATTCAGGAATCTAGCACTGAGGTACAAGGAAAAAAAATCAAGTTATGGTAACTTTCTCTCTCCCTCTTACAAATTATACATTATAATTTATTTTTTCATCACAGGATCAGATAATATGTGATTGCCTTACATATGATTTTACAAAAGAAATGTCAGCATTTCTATAATCTAGGTAGTGGTAGATGAAATAAATCAACATAATACTCTTTTATATGTTCAGCATGGGAGAAATTCTCCTCCCAATTGAGATGTTTGTGATTAACATTGTAAAACGTTTTGAGTCATGATTTAATAAAAATACATATGAAAGTCAGGAGATGACTGGCTTCAGAAAACTAAGTTATCTGGGTTTTGTCAATTAAAGGTATTTTGTAACACTAACTGTCTTTGACTCAATCCTAGTACACATATATAGGCAGAACTAGAATTAACGTGTAAAGAAAATGTGATTGAACAGTGAAGAAAAGCAGATTAAAGGAAACTTCAGTTCTCACAGGAGACGGGAAAATGATAACCTGAGGAAAGACTGCAGTTTACTCTGAAAGATGTATAGTATGGCAGTTTATCACTGTAAATCAAGAGAGACTAGAGGGTGGTTTTGTATAAAAATAACTATTTGCTATTGAAACTTGAGAAAGAACTGGGATAACAGTAAAACTATTGATTTATGTTCTGCAGCCTTCACACTACTAAAAAGAGGACTTTTTTCATAAAGAAAATAATAAACTTCTCTTATAAATCATGGAAATGGAAGGGCTGTGCCCTTTGATTCACCTTTGCAGGTAGATATCTATCCTCAAATTCCCATTCTGTCCAGCCAACTCGGCAGTTTCTTCAGCTCAAGATACCTTTAAAGATAGTTAAGGAACTTGGCACAGCACATGAAGTACATAGAGACCAAGAGTAGTAGAGTGGACAAGAGTCTTAACGTAATTTAACTGACTTTATATAGATTTCCTCTAAAAGTAATTATAAAGTGACCTTTGGCAGTCTTGTACTAAGAAGCAGGATACCCAAGCTTGTAAAATCATAAGAAAACTATGGAAAAACCTCATGGCAGTGGCATTGCCAGAAATGGGTAAAACTGGAGCATTTACTTCATAACTGGCTTCAGTCTCACACTCACAATATGTGGCAAAACCAGAACTGAAGGGATTTCCATGACAGTAGCTAAACATTACATTTCAGAACAAGGTCCCATTTTTAGTTATAGACTCTTATTTCCGCTTCTGAAGTATGCAGAGAAATACTTGTACATGTGAAGTATATAACTTTATAATTTGTGTTGTCTTCTCCTGAGAGTCTAAAACCCACAGACTGAAACACTGCCAAATTCATATTAAGTCCTAAAGTTTTCACAACCCAATGAAGAATGTGTCTACAGCAAAAGAGTTCCCACACAGCATGCTGTCTTAATTTCACTGCACTAGTTTTGCACAGGGCTAAGGAACATTTTCATCTGCCCATTTTATATGGTATTTCAAGGGGTAGAAATCTCTAGGAGGATTGAAAGTGCATGAACGGTTTAGCAAAATATTCAATTAATATGTACAGAATGGTTTCACTCAAATCAAAAGGCCATTAAAAATTTAGTACACACTTAAGCACTTTTGCTTAAATGGGACAGAAAGTAAGCCTATACCTTGGAGATAAGCTCTGAGACACTTTGCTTCCTTACCTAAACCATTTGGAGCAGCAGGACATCTAAGAAGTGGAAAGCTCATTTAACTTTCTTTTGGGAACAAGAAATCATACAGGTTACTATTTGTATGGTAAAAATTTTATCCCTGCATTCACAGAAAATTTACAAGCAATACTGAGGGACCAGTGATTGCACCAGTAATTATTGCTCTATTACTGTTCAAATATAAATCATGTGTACTCTGCTGTTTGAGAAAATGTAAGATAGGAAGAATATTTGTTAGATAGTCTTTAACAGGCTTACTAAAAGACTGAATATCTTTCCATTCCTATTGTAAATACACTTATCCTTAGCCCAAACTGTTAATACAAGATGTAGCATTTTAATAATGCACGCAGCTTCATATTCTGGTTGATTATGAAAAAAGGTCTGACCTCAGATAAAAATTGAAAAATAACATTTTTTAATCAAGATAAAACAGCCATCAGTGTCTCATTGCTCTTTATTTAGGGCTTAGGTTAGTTAATATTTACTCATTCTATTTATTTGTATGCAAGCTATAAAATAAAATCACAATTTAATGCACTAATGCCGTTGTATCACAATGGGTGGCAAGCAGCTTGTGGAGATTAAATAACATGCTTTATGCAGCAAGGCTTAGTTTAATTTGTTTGACAGCTGAGTTTTTGTACTTGTAATTGCAGATATTGCAAGTGGAGTTAACAATGTGAAGCAGTCCATGTATATGAGACTCAAAACCAATGTGCAGTTTCAAGTCCTTAGGATTCTGAAAATCATGTTGGCTTTTTTAAATTTCCATAAATAAGATTACATTTGGATACAGTAAATAAGATTTAATGCTACAGAAACAATCACATGCACTTCCTTGAATAGGTTCTTGTTTCATTTGGACAATTTGTATTAATATGGATTTGTGCCCAATTTTAAGCCTGCATGATCTAGTCCTAATACAAAATTTACAATTGATCTCATTAAAATAAAAAAAAAAAATATTAATCAAATAATGCAGAAAGTCACTATAAAGGTAGTCTTTCTTAAAAGACTTAAAATACAATTTTTTTTTTACTTACTGCAGATTTGTTATAAATAAATCTTAGGCTACAGGCAAACAGTTGCCAGTGGTTGAGCTTTCATTGGGATAAAGAAGGAATGCTGTGAGATAAATGATGATTCTCACATCAGCAAGAACTTAATCATTTATTTTCATAGGAAGCTATTCCATAGAGAATCCCAGACACAAATTTACAGGCATAAAATATGTGCGTTGAGGATCCTGGAAATAAAAAAAAGAAGGTAGAGAGCTATAAGTGACAGAGGGAACACACAATGGGAAACAGATCTGCAGCTGTTCCATAGAAAGATATAAAAGTTCCAGGAAGCAAAAGCTACAAACTTGAGCTGCATTTTGTAGGCACTGCAGAAGTTTCCATTAAGAAGTGGATCACTAAAAACTTGCTCCTTTTTTCAGGTGCCTATTCTTATAAAACTTACATTTCTTGAATATTCCTTCTTGATAATCACCAATCAGTTAAGGAAGGCAGACAGGGACCTAGTTATTCCTTTAAAAATTATCATTGTAATGAACAAACATTGTTTTATTTAATGAAAAAAAGCAGCTACAGGGAATACCAATATGCAGTACCCCATTCAGAGGTTAGAAAGTGAGTAGCTTTAGCTTTTCATGTTAGTTATAGCATCTGACATCCCTACTGTCTTCTCAGCTCATTAGGTATAAAGAAGATATTAGGAACATGTCTCTCCAGATCAGCATAGCACTAGTGATAGGAACAGTCAGCTCTAAATATTTTGCTTGTCGCCTGAGCCCAGATATAGCCCTGCTGAGAAGAATTTGTGATTTTATTCTTGCTGTATTCGATGAGCAGACATGGCTCATTCACTGTGAAAACTACAGATATTGTAAGGCACAAAATGCAGAGCATGAACTGGGAAAGTTCGTCAGTTGCAAAGCAAAGGAAGGAAAGGAGCCAGCAGTTAGGTCATTGGTGGAAGTCAGGAAAACACCGCTCAATTCCTTCCTTTACATGTTCAAAAGTAGACTTCCAGATACTCAGAAACTCTCTATAGACACTCAAGAATAAATTTCTGGTTAGGGATAGCGTTGATTCATTACAAAGGTCATATAGCTGACTAGTTTAAATCAGTTATCATATTTCATGCCTTAGAGGCAGGTGAGATGACTACCTGTAAGGATTTAAAGACTTCTACAATATGGTGTGATATTTCAATCCAAGAGTGAAGTTGGGAAGGTAAGCAATGTATAAATGCCTAACAACAGATACCAACAAAACTGGATGGGATTCTTCAATGTAGAGTGTCCAGAATGCTTTAATACTTCTCAGGCTGCTGGAAGAACACAAAAGTAGTTAGTTAGTGATCATAGAAAGGTCTCTTTAATTATCCTATGGAGCAAAATACGTAAGAATAATGAAAGAAAAAAAGCTTTTGGATTTTCAGATCTCCCAGCTCCCACAGTGTCCCACAAAAGCAAGCATCAGAAATACTGAAGAGATTTTGTTCTCCTGAGACTCCCTGAACACAGATGAAGATCCTTTTTGAGTTATATTTTATTGCAATGTTCAAGAGCCTATGACTTAATAAATAGACAGCTATAGGGGACTGTACTTACAAAAGATCTGTCTGCAGTAAAATTGTGGAATTATGCTAGGAAAACAATAGATCCTCTACTTGTCTGTGCTAAATCATAACACATGCATTTTGTTTTAATTAGTCTTTCTCTCTTGCTTTTACAGATTGCCATGGTGAATGAGCTGCAAAGAACCCTCTGAGGGCAAAGCTTTCATTTTTGTTTAGAATTTTCCACTCAAGTTAAGAATAAGCCTCGAGGCAGAAGCTTAGTACAATGAGACAGAGAGGGGACATAACAGATGAGAAACTTTTTGGGGTTGCTTTTTTTAATTAAACACTTGCTAATTTGCTTCTTCTTTTCTTTTTTTTTTTGCTTGAAGGTTCAATACAAAATCCTGGCTTCTCCCCTGGTTACAAAGTTCAACATTTTTAGCTCTTCTTTTCTGTGCCTTTGCCATAACTGTCAGTTGCTCCTTTGCCATGTTGAAGACAAGGCAGAGTCCAAGAGTATTCTCAAAGTGAAAAGCACCCATCTCACTTTTACAAACCCTTTTACAGGCAGACTGAAAGCAATCTGCCTGGGCAGCCACCAGCTTTTGGGTGGCTCCAGCAGGCTCCCCCAAGCTCTGGAGCCTGTTGCTGGTGTAGATGCCCAGCCCCAGCCGGGTACAACCCTTCAGATGCTGTAAGACTCTGCTGTGACTGGAGTTTTCCAGTCTTGTAGGGTACTGATGTCAGATACCTTCAGCACACATTGCATTGCCCAAGGGCCAGTGTAAATGCTAGCACATCAATATAAGCTAAGCAAGGTGGCTGAGAAAGTAAGATTGTAGTTCTATCATGCTCAAAATCCTGCCTCAACAGTGATCAGAACACTGGATCATTAGCAGAGAAAAACTGATTAACAGTTTCTATACCAAGAAAATATTGGGAAGAATAAGTTACAGAATTGTTAATGCTACATCAGCATGACAGAAAGTCCTTGAACTCTCATGTGTTTTTTACCTTACTTCCATCTACAGCCTATTATATATCAATCTCATCTGGAAAACAAATTGTTTTTCTGGAAATTAAATGAAATCATAGTTAACCTGTGAAGCACTACAACAATACCAATTAGTCACTTTTTTCATTTTCACCAGGAAACATGAAAAAAATTTCATGAACTCTTATCTCCTAAAAATTTCTACAGCAACTTACCTTCTAATTCAATGCTATGAACAGTAGACGTCTTAAAGTTAGATATCTAGTCTAAGTAAGGCATCAAAATTATTTTTATATAACATACTTTACTATGTTATTAATCATCTTAAGACAATTCCTTTGTTCTTTTTTATTCTGTTTGACATTAAACTTCTTCCTATTCTTATTCACCTCACCAGAGTCAAGCCCTCTGCCTGTACGCTGATTCTACCCTGACTGTGCTTACTCCTTGCATTACACTAACACCACATTGTTCTGACATGGTGACCTGTTAAGGCAACGATTCAATCTTCCTTCCTTAGGAAAGAAAGTGTTCTTTAACTGTCTTGCAATATAATCAGTTTTACATAGCTAAATGAGGAAAGAAAAGTGCACTACAGACATTTACTACAAGGCTTTGAAAGGAAGTTGAGAGTGGCAATAATTTATAAAGGTAGGCGTAAACCGTTTTTGTAATATATTTTCCTTGTATTGCACCCCATTTACAAATAGCCATTTGGAGGAACCCTAGATCCTATTCAGGACTGTGAGACTATTAGTTCTAGAAAGCAAAAATAGCCAGGAGCTAGAGAATTTTCAATGGGGAGAAAAAAGACTCAAGTCACTCTGATAAGTGCAAAACTTATATGAACTATTCTTGTAGACAGAAAGTGCTTCCCAAGGGCTGCCATGGGATGCTGGCACCCCAAGAGAATGATGAGTATGAAAATGTTCATGCTCCATCTGTTTCCCTTTACCAGCTAGACCTTGCAGTATGGCTTTGCACTGTGGATGAGCAGGATGTGATTTGTGACCATCTTAAGAGTTAACTATTGAGATATTGGTGACTGTGGTTTGCTGCTTGCTCTCATATTTTTTCATGCTATGAAATGTTTTAAAAATCCTGTGTATGTACATCCTTTAGCTTCTAGTTCACTTTATAAAGTAAAGTCTTTATAAAAATTCTTTTTATTGGAAATAATTTGGTATCACTGAGAGGAGGGGAAAGAACTAAACTTTCAATTAAAGTCTCAATCAAACTTTACTGTTTTTGAAGTCATCTAAATTAATTCCTTTATAGTAAAGGGCTTTGATGCCATTTTAAATAACTTCATAGAAGACTGAATTTGAAAAAAGAAGCGTGTTCAGTGTAGCTGAATGCACCTAAGGCATTAGCTGCAACTGAATAGGGATATTCAATGAGTTTTAACAGACCAGAAACCTTACACTGACTTCCAAGTATTTGCACTTTTTAAAAACTCTCTTGTAATTTTGGAAAGCAGTGGTTTCAGGTCAGATCCCACTATGTTACACTGGTTTATGCTATGTAAGAACAATTAATGGATGAAAATTCAGCAATTTACCTGTGTACTACTTCTCAACACTGAAAAATTCATTAACCAGTTAAACAATGCCATGATCTGCATATGTTAAAACATACAGAATTTTCAATCATTAGGAGCCTGGATGCAAACTATTGAAGTCTATGAGAGAAATTTCCAGATTTCTGAGGACTGTAAAAGAGAAGTCACAGTATTCTGACATTTGTCCTGTCAGAACAGTAAAACTGTGCAACAATATCTTTTTCTTTTTGGTGAGAAAGTCTTCAAAGTCCAGAAATAAAATGTCTTCTTCATCCCTCCTGTCTTTGAAGGAGTGGCCACTTTGCTGGGGCTTTACTCTCTGTCCATCAGTTTTCAGTGTCTGCTTGGATAGCAAAAAACTATACCACAGACAGATCTGCAAATAGTAGGGAAATTTCATTCACTCCATAATTTCTGAAGCTTATCTTCTCCCCTTTGAGCTCTGTTAATACCTCAAGACCCTTTTCCAGGCCTGTTTACCAGCTGCCCTGTTAGCTGTCTAATAGAGGCAGGAAAAATAATCTAGCAATCTTTTGTTAAAGGAGGCGTGGGAGTTGATGTGGAGAAGCTATTTTTCTGCAGGGCCTGGCAAGGCAAGGCAAGCTGCTTAAATGAGACTTGAGGAGGAGGAGTTCAAATGATGTTGGTATGCAGGAGTAAGCTCAATTAGAATTACAGTATTTGTAGCTTTTCTTCCACTGTATCCCCAAGTACAGCAGAATTCTCCTGATCATTAAAAAACCCCACATCAAAACCCCAACAATTAGAGAACAAACCTAGACTATTGTTAGTCTTTCATAGCTTGAAACACACTCTTTTAGTTGTCCACAATGAGACAGGTGTTTAATATGTCAAAGTTATGATAAAAGAACCTACAACTGCACCAGGGAAATCCCAATTAATATTATATCTCATACAGAGCTTTATACCCAGACAGCTTAGTGCAACGATATTCATTAGAAGCTCTGAAAGTCAAACTCATAAAAATAAAAATAGTGGAGATCCAGAGTATTTTTTTCATTCAGGAAGCCAAAATCTGCATTAAAGGCAAGATTTACTGGAGTAAAAGTTTTAAATACAGAGTGTTTGTTTGAAAAAATTAGGAAAAAAATAATTCCAGCTATGTATATCTGAAAAAAAGATGTCGATCTAAACTGAAGTGAATTATAATGAAAAAGAATCACAGGTTTATCATATAAAACTCTTTCCAAAGACGTTTGTAAACCTCATAAATAAATATTACAAAAGAGAGCCTGTTTTGCAAAATGCTGAATTACAGCATTTTAATCTTTCTCCAGGAAAACTTAATTTAAAAAAAAAAAAAAAAAAACCAAGCTTGACCTTTATTCTAGGAGATTTCAAATGAGTTAATACAATAACTATTTGCCCCTCATTTGCACACACAGCTGCTACTGCAGAAATACATTGCAGCACAGAACTTTGTATTTGTTGGCATTTAAGCTCTCTAGAAATAAAAAATACTGCTTGAAACAGAATTGCAGAATATCTCAATGAATCATAATTTAAAATATTTTATAAATTGACACTACCCTAAAAGTATCCACTTCATTGAAAGTCATGAGATATTATTAATTGGTTAGAGGACAGTGCTAATGGCACCAAGGGTGAGGGTTAAATCCCCATCTGGGCCATTCACTTAAGACTTGGACTTGATGAACTTTGTGTGTCCCTTCCAACTCAGAATATTCTGTCATTATGGTGAGAGACTTGAAATGTAGAGTAAGAAGCTGTATAACAGTATTCTATTCCATGGTAGAAAGGGATATTAATTCAGGAGGTGTAGCCAAGTACATTGATTTTTGCTGCCATCCAGAAATGAAATGTCATGTCCAGCAACTTCGTCATTTCTATTCCAATATACCACTTATTCTGTGGTGCTGCCTATTAGATTTTACAAGGGAAATCTTTGGTGATCTCCATAAGAATTTGGATGGTTATAGATTTCCCAAATACTTCATTGTGATGAATTTCCATTTTTCTATTGCATGATGACAATCCATGGATAACTCCACATAGGAGGCACACAGCAGTAATCTCTCTTTGGACTGAAAATATTTTCTGATTTTATCATAGAAGGCTCAATCCTGCAAATATACAGAATTCCACTCAGCATCATCAGGACTTCCAGGAACACGGGAACACTGAAAAACGTGCCTTAAATTTCATAATATAATCTAGTTTCCACTCATATAATATGGTATCACAATATAGTATCTTTTCAACTCATCCAGAACCTACTTAGGTTTCCTACAGATACCTTAAAAGTTCCTGCTAAAAACATCTTGAAGAATGCATGTCAGTTATGGCTGTGATAACAATGGTACATTGGGTGGATCCACCTATCCTTCTCCAGCTTCCTGCAAAAACCTGCTGCAGATGAAAAAGGTTAAGGATAATGTAGAAGGTGGTATGGAAAATAATAATGCTTAGTGGGTGGGATTCAGATAACTGTGCCAAGCTAGTACCTAATACCGTCTGAATGGAAAAAACAGAAATGTTTTAAACACATTGAACCACCCTCTGAAGTAAATTTCCTTATCAAACATAGAAGGAACCTCTATCCATAGTTTTCAATAAACAGGAAACTTCTGGAGGACAGGATGCTAAATTTTGCATTTCAGCTATTAAAAAGGAACTTAAAAAATCACCTCAGGCATGTGTACATGTCTTCCAGTGACCGTGTTCAAAATATTCCCTGTTATTTCCTGGCACAAACACACAGCTGGACAGACTTCCAAATCTTACCATAAGAACCTGGATCATCCTCACTATCCTCCTTTTTTATAGTCTGACACAGAGCAACTTCCACCCGCTTGCTGTAGCAATCAGCAACTTAGCAACCAGACTTTGCAAGGATGCAGTTTTATGAAACTATATTCTGCTTTTGTGTGTGCAGGTATATCTGAGCATCTGCCTCCCTCCTACACATGTACACCCAAAAACTTTTAAAGTTTCAATCCACTAAAACTAAAATCCACTAATCTAAAATCCACTAAAACTAAATCCACTAAAAATATTTAAAATATTAAAATATTAAATTATTTGAAAATGTGTGTTTCTTACTAGCATGTGCACTGATGAATAGGTTGCAGTCTCAGCTCAATTTTTATGAAATATACGAATAAACTTAGGGAAGTTTCAGTCAGGGCAAATATCCTTAAGAAACAGAGATACTGGCCTCAGACTGGATGGGACAGGTTCTCAGCTGAAGAGGACATGACTAAAATATTTTCCAAAATTCTGCTTCATAGGAAATTGGCCAATTGAATTAATGATTTGCCAGTAACACTTTCAACACTATATTTCTGAGGTTCTCCATAGCATGTGGTCAGCTAAGGTAATTGAGTTAAAATGCAAAATGGGTCCTAGCAACACAATTAGTTTAATAGTTGGCAGCTGCAATGTCATCTTATTCATCAAGGTGGAAGAAATAAAGCACAGGAAAGGATGAAGGAACTGGTCAATTTGGATACTTGGGACTATTTGGGGATGGGCATTTTTCAGCCTTCTAATCACACACCAAATATGCTATTTGTGCAATCAGAATCCCAAGAGAAAGACAAAGAGAAGCAGCACAACAGTGATGTTTGTCTTTCAGCTCTGTCATATAAACAGAGTCCTTTTTCTCTTCTGTTATTTCACTATAGGGAAAAAGTAATAAATGTCAATTAAACACATACACACCAATTCTGTAATAAAATAAAATAAAATAAATAAATGCTAACAATCAGAGGGAATCCCAGGCTGCTCACAACCATTCCACAAGCCAAGGAGGACAAATTTGTTCAGTCTACCATTTAATGCAGATTATTCCTCAAGTCCTTGTTGGGAAGTAATGATCCAAACTGAAGTCCTAACAGCACTTACGGATTGGGTGTTCCCATAGTTTTCTACATGCACTGCTTTATCTGTTCCTAAGAGAAATCTTCTATAATATTCTGTAGAATTCAAAGTCAGAAAGGTTCTTACAGAATAATTTAAATAAATTCTAGATTTCAATAAAAAATGTTTTCTCTCTCTTTTTTTGTTTTTATTAGTGTAAGTTAATGATATTTAATTATTCTGCTACAGAAGTACCTGAAAGCTAATTTTTTAGTTCTGTAAGGCAAGTAGTAAGGTACTGTTCTACTAAATTAAATTAAATTCATCCCATAAAGGACTAGGAGATTCTGCATAACTCACTGCACAGTTATTAGGTGTGTCTGACCTAGGTGATGTGCTAAGTTAGATGACAGCCAGACCTGTGATGCAGGTGAGGTATAATTTCTTTTTAAAAAGGACACAAAGATTATTATACAGTACAGGAAAAAAAAATTTCCAGGCACCAAGCTAGGTAATAAGTATGCAGAGAAGGCAATCATTCTTCAAGAATGTGGCCTTTTAGTAGTGTAGCTGTGCAAAGCAGCTTGAATCAGAATTAGGTGGCCAGGAGGATTGCTTTTGTCTGTTGGCATATGTGAATTTGATGAGCCTGCAAGCTTCTTACAGGGAAGAGTGAGAGTGAGGAGAAAAATGGAATGAACCCCTGTGTCTTGCTTTAGAAGAAAAATGTGAAAGTGAAATACTATTCTCACTTGGTGTTGAATCAGCTGAAATATATTAATAGAGAATTATATCCAATCTTTAGTTCTCTATCTTCATGTGTTTTCTGGTTATTTTTTATGTAACCTGACTATAGAGCTACAAAAGTCTTCAGAATAATCTTACAGAGATTGCAAGTATCAGCATAAACCTTTCTTTTACCAAGTTTGTTAGATATGTACATCAGTCCTTGTGTAATGAACAGGTATCCACTTCCTTGCATGCTCACAGCTGAGCACATCATAAAACTATTGGGGTTTGATTCATCACACATGACAATAGCTTTTTTAATAGTGATGTAAAACAGAAAGCAAATTACATAGGATCCATTTATGTCTTCATACAGATTCCTAAGCTAGTCCTAACACCAGTTTAGAGTAGCTGTTCAACTTTTGGCTAATACCACCTAGGGATAAAATTACAGTGTTCCACTGTATGAATGAAAGCTTCTAAAAGATTCAGTAAATCAGAAAATGCTTGGATACCACCCATGCTGTACCAAACATTGGTTTGTGTTACATTAGTGTCTAAACAGAAAATATATTTACCTAATTTCATCATAAATAAGGCACATGCAATTGTTAAGACACAGTTAAATATGCATGGCATCCCTCTGAAAGTTTGCTTTTCAATCCTCAAGTACTTTTTCCCCCTCCAGGATGCCAAATTAGAAGAATCAATATGATTCCACACACTTGGAAAGCCTCACAGATAAAACAATGCCAGATGTAATTAGCTGAACTTCTCATGGTGGGAGTCTTCTTCCATTTTTGACACATATCCAAAGTTCTTAAACCAGGAAGAGAAAGAACTGTGTACCTATTTCTAAAAATCTGTCTTTCCCAAAGCAATCTGTAGGTCTCAGCTTGCTCTTGATCAAATAGGAGTTAAAAATTGCAGTGATTCCAGCTAAATTCTGGGTTTTAAAGTCTGAAGATCCTGACAAATGGAAGACAATTGTTCTCTCATGCTACATGAGTAGTAACCAACACTACTACATGTAAGACAGACATCTGCTTCTTAGACACAAAGCTGGAGCATCCCTCCAAGTTGTGGCAAAGCTGATTGAGAAGGCAGGTGTCCTGCTGTACTGGTAAGGATTTGTCTGGCCTGCACAGATGTTTGTGGCTTCTTTGGAACAAGAAAGGTTTTGATTAAATGGAAGTACTCTCAGAAAATTGACTAGTGCATTAAAACACTATTTCTTTTCAACTTGAAATTCTAAATTCTACCTCTGTCCATAATTTTCAATGAAGGTGACCTGTTAAAAGTCATATATTGGCTCTGGGTCCATGAGAGAAAGATAAATTCATATAAAATTATAAAAAGTAAAAAATAATACAGGAAAAATAAATTAGCTTTTCTGTCTGCTCTGTTCTCCAAATACAAGTTAAAAGATTTAACAGAACTGAATGTAAACATATGTAAAATCAATAAAATAATAAATAATTCTACACCTAATACATATAAGACTATACATACTAATTATATTTATGTATGGGTGTAATTTATGAGTACTAAATATTATTTTGGAAAATATTAAAGGAAAGCAAAAAATATGTTGAATTATGCAGCAGCTGAGAGAATCATGGAGGGTAGTTACTATCAAATGCAACAAGATAATCTCCAGAAGTTTCATACTTCAGAGGAAAGCTGGAAGAAACTTATTTATGTTGGGTAGAAACATCTGTCAGAGAGGCCTTTTGTACCATTTTTAACACTAGGGAATATAAAGATCTTTGGTTCTCAGGTATCTTATGCAAATAGTTGGTAGACAGGGTTCTGCTGATAGAACACTAACCCAAAAAAAAATTATTGTGCTCATGTGCTATATTCTCACTGTGTGTTGAAATTGCATCATCAAAACCTCATGGGTTTTTAAATGTTTTATCTTAAAAAAAAAATCTTATTGAAATATGTGAAAGGGATTTTTTTCCATTTCCATAACAGTAACACTTTATTTTTTGATTGAGTTTTTACCGATTTGATCTCTTTCCTGTGTTAGTTTTAATACTTCACTAATGTTTGCTGAGTGGATCAAGCTGGAAAAAAATATCACTAAAGTATATGGGCTTTTGAATAAATGTTTGCCAACTATTGTATAATACACTTCTCTCTTGTTGGTTACAAAAAGGGTTAATTTGAATAACTTCAGGCACTTCAGACATGCAGAACTCTTCTAACAAAACAAAGTCTGCTCTCTACATTGCCATCCATGCAGGTATTTTTATATGAAAGGAAACATTTTCAAAGCACTGCAAGGGAGGTATGTGCTAAAATCTGTTCATGTATAACAGGATTTGTGCTAATACTGCCTACACACTACTTTGAAACTATACCTCTCTCTGGTTTCACTAGTTTATCACCATGGAAGGACTGTGACTTGAAAGAAGTTGACATTTGTCAAACAAAAAACTCACTAAGAAAACAAAACTAAAATGAAATTGGTAAATCTGAAATAAAATGGACACTGTAATGAAAACTCTTAATATTTTCCTTTTTTTTTTAACTTAGGGAAGTCTCTTATATATTAAGATCACAGTACATTTAAAAAGATTTTCCTGGTCTATAACCTCCTTTGCACATGTAACAAATCAGGTTGATGAAATTTGTTCTGGAAAATGATACAGATTCTCAGTGTATTGGAAGTAAGGTAATGGTATTGAATTTTATAAAGCTACAGGGATTTAAGATAATTTGAGATTTGGTCCAAAGCCTTAAAAGCATTTAGTTTCATAACAGTTCAGAAGAAGAAAAAGGTCTGAATTTAGCACATACTATATAACAGAGCACACAATTTCCTCCAAAATTCTTTCTAAGTTTCTATTTTTGTTGTTGTTCTATATGCCATACAGTCAAAGATTCTAAAATTATAGGATTATAGAAGAGAAACTATATATATACACATATACTTGAATGCATGTCTTATCTATAAAAATACAGTATTGTGCAGATCACCTTAACTTAATTTTATCAATGATGTGCTCTACATTCTGACTCAAGGGCACTAAAAGTCACCAGTGTCTTAGGAAAAGATGCAATGGCTCCTTCCATATGGCAGTTTCTAAGCAGCTCAGCCTGGAAGCTGGGTGGAGAAACCTAGTCACACCTAAAGTAGAAGTTCAATCAGCTTTTTGATTTTTGTTCAGGAAAAGAGGACCAGGTTTTGTGTAAATGCTAACTACGTGAGCAAGCAGGTTATTGAATACAACCCTTCTAATGTGAGGCAGACTTCACAGAGAGTCTTCCATTCGTAAGAGTATAAAGGCAAAGGTGAGAATTAAATGGTCAGGGAGTGGTACTGAACAACACATCCACTGTCACCACATGTTTTCATCTTTTAATATATATGCTACTGTCCTTTCAAAAACACACAGGGGAAAAAAATATCAGTGTAACAAGAGTACAACTAAATCCTATACAGAAATATCACCATAAAAGTCACATCAGATGGCTGGCTGGAACACAGTGCTAAAAATAATGTGTATTTTATAGCTTGTAACTCATGTATGCAATATAAAATGAAAAGTATTTTGAAACAAAAAGGTACTGACACATAAAAAGCAGATTTTCATCATAAGAAACAGATATTTGTTTATCACATCTAACACATCACCATAACTTGTAGTATCCAACACTCATTACTTATGTTCAACAATGACTACCAGTTACCTGAGGGAACCATTAAAATGTTTTTTATTGTAAAATCTAAGGGAGAAAAAAAAAAAAAAACCTTTGTTGTTGTTAAGTTAATAAAGCATTTCTGCTCAGATCAGTTGTAAAACCTGTCAAGCCTGTATTTCCCTTTTGGACAAAAGCTCTAAAAGTTTTAGTCTCTCTTTCTGTACGTACCCTCTTCGTGTTTCTCCTCCTTATATCCCAGAATGCAGTTGGTATTTTTGCCTTCACTGCCACCTCTAGGTCTCACCATGGTCTGCACCTCGGGCTGCAGGGGAATCCCTACTTCAGCACCTGTAGCACCTCCTCGCCCTCCTGCTTTACTGGCTTTGGTGTCTGCAAAGACAGACCTGTTCCTCTCACATATTCTCACTCCTCTTTCCAGCTGAAGCACCTGCACAGAAGTTTTTACCCTTCTTAAATACTTTATCTCAAGTGCTACCACTGCCACTGATGGGATTGGCCTTGGCCAGTGGTGGAACTCTGCACTAGCCTAAGATCTGTGCCCAGCCTATAAGATTTGGTTTATAACCATGCAAGTACTTACATCATTACCTAGTGAACCCCCATGCTTGAATACTTCAGGGCAGGTCTCCTGATCATTCAATCCTACCCAGAGCACAGCACAACCTCTCTTGGGCTGTGCAACCTGCCCACACACCCAAAAAGTTAAGGGAATGAGCAGAGAAAGCAGCACATGTGATGCTCAGCCTGTGGAAGTGCTCCTGTGGCCCACAGATCAAGCAGAGGTGTACCTTATCCTTTTCAGTATCCTGAGAAATAATTCACACAGCCAAAAGATTAGTTCTAAGTAGGTAGGGTGAATCCACCTGTACTCAGTTATCTGTTGTAGCTCCCCAAGCTGTCCAATTTTATGTCATTACCAGGCTGTGCCATTACATGAAAGGAACATTTAAATAATATTAAGTAGAACATTTTTGAATATGAAAACCAGAAGCGTAGAAGATTATTGGAGAATAATTATTAAGAAATTATGACCAAGCTCAGAATTCTTTCACTTAACTAATTTCTAGATTGCTAGGTACCTAGAAAATTACTAGGTATCTAGTATAAATTAGAAACTCCCTAAGAAATGCAGGCACACAGTGAGAATATTCACCTGTCTAAATACCTGTTTTAGAATATGATTATAACTTAAGAAATTATGACCTAAATTCTAGAGGTCTAAAATGTGGTTGGTTAAATCAGATCTAAGATCAACAGAGACTTCCCAGGAAACATGAACTTGAACCAAATTTAAATCATACTCATAAATTTATGCTTGCTTCACCCTGAAAACTAGAAATTATTTGATTCCAAATCAGAAGAGAGGCAGTTTGATTTCTACAATTAATTTTTGAATTCTGTAAATTCTTATGAGTATTACACATGATATCTGTAATTAAGGCCATCTTCAAATTCCCCAAGAAAAATCTTAAGCAATATCTTAGAATCATTTTGAAAGCCTCATTTCTGGACTTGACAGATTAATTTATTTATTTGTGTCAAGTCCTTTATTCACTTTTTAATGAAGTAAAACCTCATTTAGATGATGCATTTAAGCATCACGCTTGCTGGCATGAATATCAATATTTCCTTCAATACAATTAGTTAAAGTAGATTACGTTACATTGAAGTAGTGTCAATTTTATCACGCCACTATGGATCATACTATCAGTGTTGTCAAAAGTTTTCAATCTTGCCTATCTTTACTAAATGATAGAATAAAAAGGAGATTGCATTGATAAAGGCCAGTGATTTTCATTTGTGTGTCCCACCCCTATAATGTATTAACAGAGGCTCTGCTGCTCTGTTAAATGAGAAAAGCAGTCTCACACCAGGCCCACACAGTAACCTGCTGTACATCAGTCAAAAGAGCACACTTTTTTGTTGTTTCCCACTGTATGATTAAGCTATTCTTCCTCATTGCATTAAAGCTAATCACTCCACAAAACTAAAGAAAGGGTCATGGAAACAGAGGAAAAGCTTTCAACACTTTCTGGCTTCTAACCACAAACTTTCCTCTTTCTGTTTTAAATTCAAACACTTGTCATTTTCATTAAACTCATCTTTCAGAATTTAAAATACAGAAAAAAACCCAAAAACCATAGATGTGTTGGTGCCTGCCCTCCCCCAGCCCTTTCTCAGGACTGCTTTACAATTTCAGAACATGATAAGCATTTTCTGAGCCAGCTGGGTATGAAGAACCCCTTGACCATACCAAATGAGCCATGAGTTGGGTCTGATCATACCAGCTCTTGCATGGTAGAGGTGGGATCAACCAGAAACATCAGATGCCCAACCAAGGAGACAAAGGACAAACAATTGTCCTTTCTAGCCATGGTAAACCACTTACCTGAATCCTAGCTCAAGTGGAGTAGCATCATTGGGAGCTGTAGCTTGAGTGGAGCTGTGCCATTTTTACTGCACTCTGTAAAAAGATGCAGTAGTTACTGGCTTGGATCATGACCAGGATGGAAACTTACTGGTGACCAAATTAATCATGCTGTGACCCTACAGACAGCAGTGCTGAGTGAGGCCCTTTTCATTCTCCTGGAAAACAGCAGGCTGCACCAGCACTCCCCTCTCACTAGGACATCTCTCAGAGCTCCCAGACCCCCGAGGTTGCAATATTGGAAGGACCATAATCGATGATGAGACCTAGGCTGATAACCCCTCACACACAATTCTTCAAGGAGCAATCCTTGCCTGTTGGGAAACACAAAAGGGTTTGATGTATTTCACTGAACCTGACTGGAACTTCTAATAGGTATTTTCACACTCACAAAAATAGGTGTACTTGTTGTTTTACCTCTGTGTATGTGAATTGATTATGGTATGAATAGTAGTATCCCAAATCTACAGTTAAGTCATTGCTATAATTGTAGTGAATCCTTTCAAAACACTTTGTAAACAGTCAAGTATTCAATAATTTAGTGCTAATAAACCATTTTGCACCCTTATCTATTCGTCCATATCCTTTGCACACTTACCCCTTTTTGTATTCCTGGCTTCAATGCAAGTCATACCAAATTGCTTCTAATTGGATCTTACTTTGTATGCTTCCATTTCTGTAGCATGTAATAGAATGAGCCTTTCCATCTAACTCTGTAAAGTTGTACTTTCACAAATGCACATCAGACCCTACTTTTGCCAATACATTTGACAGTGGTTCTTTAAGGGATCAAACCACACATTTGTGACTGCAGACTGGCAATGTGCAGTGAAGATACACTGAGGCAAAGTCAGCAGCGAACAGTGAACTGCATTGAGCTCCTGTGGGTTTTTTACATTAAGCTTAATTTGCAAAACCTTAATAAATATATACAACTTTACACTTCCTTCCTTCCATAGTACAGAGAAGTTTTCATTTATATATTTAAAATTATGGAGCTTGATAGAAGGATTTTTTCAATCCACTTTGAAACTAATAGGACTCAAGATTAATCAGCTTTTTTTATATTTCGATCTGCACAGCTGGATCTTGTAAGGCATTGTAACTGAATTAAAGACAATGTTTGGCCAACACAGACAACAGGAAAGAAGAAAAAAGCCCCAGGAGCTCAGACAAGTGAGGTGTCGCTAAAGGACACAAAATGATTCACACAAACATCTTTCAGCCTTAGAACAGGAAAGAACCAACCTTTATTCTCTGACTCCAGTATTTATAGATTCTCAGCAATGACCAGGGATTGCATAATTAAGTTACCATATTCCCAATCACACTGGTCATGTGAAATGTCCATCAAAAGAAGTTTCTTAGAAGGAATGTGATAAACAACTTATGTTTATAGAACTTCCATGGGAAAGTAACTAAAACTATGAAAACATTATCAGAAGGCTTTAGTTTTCAGGGTGACAGTGAGGTGCCAACCAAAAGACACAATAAGACAGAGAAATGATGAAGAGAAAGGAATCTTGATTTTTATTGCTTTGATTTGTGCATTGCTTACTGCAGCAAAAAGCAAACAACTAAACAGTGAAGCAAGCAGTAGCAAGCAGTGAAAGCAGTGAATACAAGCATCAATTTCCTGTGGTATTATCTTGCTAACTAATAAAAAGAACAACTAGTTTGATTTGGAATTTGCAGTGAAACTCTCTCGAATGGACCCCTCATTTTCAATGTATGCAATCTTCTTTAAAAAGAAGAGTGTTTGTTTTTTAGAGCAATGTATTTGTTCATTTTACTGGGAAGAATAAACGGACCTTAAACTCCAACTGGTCTCATAGAGGAAAACTAGAAGAGGATGTTTCTAATTAAAAGCTATAAATGGCACACAGATCTGTATAATACATTAGTTCAAGTTATATCTCTTTTAAACAGGGATTTCATAAATATCATGATTTAAACCTCTTGAACAATAAGCCTAAAATGAAAGAATCTTTTTTTATAAACTACCTCCCCAGAACCAAAATAGAATAAAAGTTAATGCAGTTATCCTCTGGGCAGCTTTGCTGGCAAGCTTTATGGTTTGTGATCATAAAACATCTCAGTAAACTGAATTTTAAGTAGTTGAATTATAGTCAAGAATTTTTTATCCCACTTAGGAATTGGTTCATAGTGACAGAATTTATTCTCCTTGTGCGCTCAAACATTGTCAGAAAGGAAAGGCATTTTACTTTCTGCTGATCTGCACCTGAATATAAAAAGAAAAAGGCATTTGCTAAAAATTATTATCTGAGTCATTTAAGATATTTAGTCTTGAGTGCTAGAATTTTCTCTGGTTTTCTCTCTAAATAAAAACAATTTGAGAGCTGTTCTGGTCCCAACAAATCCATAAATATTCCTGGCAAAAAAAAAGCTTAGAAAAGGGAGGGGGAAAGCATGCTTGTTCTATTTTGGATAGTAAAAAATAAAAATTCAGGGCAGAGACTTTAAATAGCCTCTTCTTTTACCAGTAGAAGGAAATTCTCAGTCTTTTCTTATACTATTCTCTCTCATTTTTTTTTTTCTAAGGCTGAAAATAATACATGCAAAAACTGTTGTGTAATGGTTTCCTCCCATATAAAAACACCACCAAAGATGTAAATTTATCTCTGTGTAAATAAACCTTTAAAATAGGGGGAAAGTCTTAAATTAAATAGCGGTAATATTTATGAATAAACATCTTAGGGTTTCCAATTTATCACCTTTTTTTTTAGTCCAAACCCCCTCAGAAATCTGCTGAAGTTTACTAGATGGAAAATTATTAATTCATTATTTAATTAATTTGTTTGTGTTTATATTTGTTTGTTTATTCATTTACTCTCAAAGGCTTGACCTCAACAAAGAGTCAATACAAATAACCACTCTAACCAGCACCAAATAAAGATTTCAGTTATATTATACCTTCTTTCACTAGAGATGAGGGTGACTAGTCAAAAAAATGGCTCGTGGCAATGTTTTGCACTGGAGGAACCTCCCAGCTACACTGAGTATAATGAGCTTCATGACAGTTCTCACACGGTCTTGACTTTCTGTGTTGGGTTAACCCTGTCTGGATGCCAGGTTCCCACCAAGCCACTCACCTATCCTCAGCAGCACAGGGCACGGGACACAGGAATTAAGATGGAAAAAATCCCTCATGGGATGCCCAAGATAAAGGCAGTTTAATAAAATAAAAGTAAATGTGCATGAAAGCAAAAAAGATAGTTTTTATTCTGTACTTCCCATCAGCAGGCAGGCAATGCCCAGCCACTTCCTAGAAAGCTAGGCTTCACTACATGGTTGCTTTGCATAGCAAGCACTGTAAATGTTTTCCTCCTCCTTTCTTTCAGGTTTTATGGTTGAGCAGATGTCATATGGTATGGAATATTCCTTTGGTCAGTTTGGGTCAGTTATCCTGGCTGTGTTCCCACCCAGCATCCTACCCACCCCCAAGCTACTGGTGATGTTTGAATATTGGAGAGACAGTGTTGATTCTGGGTCAGAGCTGCTCACCTGTAGCCAAGACACTGTTTGTTATCTGCACCTTTCTTGCCACCAATGCAAAGCTCAGCACTGTGAGGGCTGCTGCAGGGAAAAACTCCATCTCAGCCTGACTCAATACATCTTCAGGTAAGAAATAACTCCTTTGGCACAGGCCTGTGGCAGCTTGCAGGAGGCAAGTCACTCCGTGGGAAGGTACAGGAAAACATCAAGAATACAGACACTCTTGGAGCTCAATGTAGGGTGAATCTACACACAAACTGAGAAAAATACAATTAATAGCATTGAACTGAAAGTTATCTTCTCTTTAATGTGTTCACTTTTCTCCTCTTTCCTTTCTTTTTTATTTCTTCACTTTAATTGACTGAGTTGTGCAGTGCTATGAGCAAACTCTAATTTAAAACAGATTTCCTACACAGCAAGGTCAAGCTTTGCTGCACTGATAGCCCTGAAGCAAGCTTGGCTGGGAGCCCTCAATCATGGTGGGGTTTTTGTTATTGTGTAACAGGATATCAAAAAAGAAAACTGAGAATCAGAAAAGAAACTTCTGAGAACAAAACCACTGGGATTATCAGGACTGATTTTATTGTCTGCATCTTTGTTTTGGGACATGTTCTGTATGTATATAGACTTAGATGGACATAAGTATTCTTCTACTTATGTATTTTTCAATGTAGATGTGCACACCTATACAAGTCTATTGAAAACAGAAGAAATATGCTTGTGCCTTTGCACACTTATGTAAAGCTATAATGTGGACATTTTTATGCATAGGAGAGAGGCGGATATCCTAATATTCTGCAATCCTATCTCACTTTGTCTCCAGGCAAAGTGGCACAATTTCTTAATGTTTCAACAAAAATATGTGCCTGAATATGTTCCCACATTTTTTCATACATATATATATATATATGCATACATGTATGTGCATAATCAGTTATGAGTATCGATCTCACTTCTTTAATTTCCCCAAACTGTTGTATTAAAATTATCATCCTACATTTCAACACTTGAAAAAGACCAATTATCTACTGTCTATTTTATATTCTGCCTCATATTCAATTCAACAGTTCATCAATTAATTTTGTGGGAAGCAATTGTAACATTCTAATTTTCCAGACTCAGTCTGAGTCTTTTACACTGAGTATTGCCTTTACTGCAAGATGGAAAAGTTTAATATTACAAAGTAATCATTCTTGTTGAGTGACAGATATAAAAAATTGATGTTAAAAGATGTGGTAATTAGAAATTTTACCGAAACAAAATCCTGATATAGGAAATATATGATTTCTTTTCAAAAATTGTGAGAATACTTTTTCCAAATTTGATTTTTATCTTTCAGAGTCACAGGCATAGTTCCAACACATACTTGCATGGATATTCGCAACATTTTTTGAAACAAGCAGAAAAAGCCTTCAAAAACCTAAACAAAGAAAATCCTCCATACAAATATGTTTGTATCCAATAAAAATGAGCCACAGAGAAGAGCTAAACTTGTAACAACATTACTCAGACTTTGGCTAGACAGAGTACATGTAGATACTCTTCACTGAAAGAACCTTATATGGGAAAACATCAACTACTAAAACCCAAAATGTCTTTAGAAAACATAAATAGTAAGAGCACAAGAAACATAAACAACAGAAGGCCACTGAGACTGCACTTTCAATCAGAAGGGGTTCAGGCCCAGAAAATGTCAGGGTAGTTGTTCTGATATTCTGAGCTATTCTGTCTAGGAGTTTGAAACTAAGTGGAGAGTTTCTTCTAGCTTTTCCTGTTGGAGAATGATATAAATAATAATCATTGTGACAGGTACCTGAACATCATTTTTTCCTACTGTAATGTTATATTTTCCAGGCTGTTTGTTCTTTCTGGAGATGAAAGAAGTGCAGAAAGTCACTTAGGACCTTTTTTGTCTGATTGTTCCAAATAATTATTTTTCTTTCCATTCAGAATTAATTTTAGCTCATTTTTCTCTCACTTTTCTCTCCATCCCACATACTGTCAGTTAATTAAAGCAAACACCTTTAGTTATTTGGCATAAAAGTAATTTCTACAAAATCTGTGATCATTTTACATAACAAACACTTCAAAGTCTGTATTATGAATAAATCCAAACTGCGACCTTTTCCTCAGGTGTTTTCAGTATTTATAAAACTTCACAAAAATCTCAGATAAGGAGAGGCTGTCAAGATTTCTTACATTTTAACATCATATTTTTCAAAACAACTTAGTATTTCAGCCACTTTGACTTCCTGGAGTGTCCTTTAGAAACAGAGGACCTTCAGAAACAACCAAATCCCCATCCCAACAAGCCCGAGAAACGGTACATGTGCTTTACACTGGAAAATTTTCTTGAACATTGACACATCAGGTTTTCCCAGATTCACTTGCCATGTTTGCTGAGGGAGAACCTTAAGCCTGAAACTTATGTCTTCACTCATTCGGCTCCATACTCAAAACCATCTAAAGAAAAGCCCACCATTACAATGTGGCTGAAGTCTTCAAGATTAAAAAAAGGCATAGATGTTCCTGAATAGTATGAAGGCTAAAAGGTGTCTCCAGTAAATGGATGACTGGACACTAATGATAAAATGAAAATATGAGACTTAGAGGTCTCACCTTAAAGTTCTCTTCCTTTTGAAAGCAGCAAGTGGCAGCAGACAAGATCAGGCTATAAAAATCACTGTCTATCATGGAAACAAGTAAAAGTTCCCTCCACAGAATACTATTCATTTTCTTTGAGGTGGGCTTAGAATTACTTTATGTCACATACAGTTACTGGATTTGAGTCCTCATCAACATGCAAGAAGTCAGATACCTTTCTGCCTTCCACAGCTCCTTTTTATGAACTTTCATCTTTATCCACATGTTTCATAGAATTAATTTTAATTAGCAGTGAACCTCTCTCACATTTTCTTTTGGCACATATAAATGAAAATTATTGGTTTTATAAAAGAAATAGCTATTCAAAGTCAGTATTTGTTCAAAAGTTAAAAAAAATACTGAAATCTATACTATTTTTGCATTCACCTACATGTACAGAACTCAATGATCTTAAGTTTCTTGCCTACACCTATAATAAAATACTCAGAAGTACTAAGCTCACAGAATCAGCTTTTCTGACAGTCATAAAAAACCCTTGAAAACAGTTCATGTGGCATAATTAATGTCTTGGAGCCGGTGAAAAAGAATCATTTGTAGACTAAATGGAATCATCAGAGCCAGAGGAGAGTGTAGCTGTTGATATGATGGTGATTTTCTCCTAAATTTGAGTGAAATTGGTCCTAGGAAGTGGGGGAATAAGTTAAAACAGCTGTGAAAGTGGCTTAATTGATCAGTGTAAAGTTGCTTTAAAGACATTTCAATTCCCACTCCTGTTCTGAGACCAGTACAGAATTAGCAATAAAAAATTTTGTTCTCTGTGATTTCAACCCAAACAAACTGAAAAACAAACAAATATACAAACAAACAAAACAAAACAAAACACCTAATTATTTTTTTTTTTTTTAAAGATCACAAATAGTTAAATCCTCTTCTCTCATACCAGGACATAAATTCATCACTTAGGCCTTTTTGAGCAGTAGCTTATTGAGTCTGAAATCACAGTGGCTATAGCTAAAGATTCTGCAGTGAGCTTATTACAAACAACTTTGCATTCAAGTCCTTCATTTAGATTTCTCAAACCCAATAACTGAACACCCCAGGCTACAGACAGTCACTACCCTGTATCAACCAACAAGCAAAGACATACAAAAAAAAATAAAAGTTTTTATCTCTCCACATGGAACCAAAAACAGGAAAAGCACAACATCAGTACATACACCCCAGTGGGATTTAGTGGACTACTTCAC
The DNA here is from genome assembly GCF_049639895.1 of Pseudopodoces humilis. NCBI lineage: Eukaryota > Metazoa > Chordata > Aves > Passeriformes > Paridae > Pseudopodoces > Pseudopodoces humilis. Next base: position 41,906,142 of record NC_142204.1, on the reverse strand, counting down.
CAGAGCAGGCTTAAAATAAAAAAAAACAACAGAACAAAAACAACACCAAAGAAAACAACCAAAAATATAAAAGAGACAATAGATATTTATTTTTTTTCAAATGATGTAAATATCAAGTCTTTGGATCTCAGTTGAAACTAAGTTCCAAGAGCTACAAAAGCAATGGTAGAAGCAGGTGCAGGATATTCAAAGTTATGACAGTCCTTCTTCTGGAAAATACATACTGTAACATGGGTAACAGTTGTAAATGCACTGATAAATTTTTGGTTGGTTGGTTTTTTCTAGGAACTCTTTTACCACCCCAAGAGGGCTTATGTGTAAAAAAATACAAAAATAATTTTTCTTTGCCTGTACATTTTCTCTGACTATTCAAACAAAGAGCTACATCTCAAAAAAGTGTTTTAGATTAATACCAATTATTCAGAAGAAATATAATGTGAATGATTAAGTATTAATATTGCTCCTAGAAACCTCAGGGAGCAGTATCATTGTACTGGGACTCAATAAGCAATTACAGCTTTGCTTCTTTTGTCTGCCTATCCATGTCTCCCTTGTGGTGTGGTGTCAGTGTGTCCTTACTCCAACACAACCCTTGGGAGGGAGTTGAATTCCAGAATGTTTAGTTTATGTAGGATTAGGAATAAATTAGAAGTCTCAAAAAAATAGGAAGATACAACCTAGTAGTAGACAGTGCATCTTCAACAGAAATTACAAGCACACTAGGAATTCTTATAGTTTTAATGAAATTGGCTTAATTTGACAGTGAAGCAGAGAGGGCAGGAAAAGAGAGGGATCTTTCCTCTGGAATCCATTTTCCTTGCCCTCCTCACTACTGGCATGAGGATGGTGTGCTTTGTCATATTATGCATACAAAGAAAAGCAGATACCTAACTGAACTACTGTGATTAATGGCCTGGTTCTGAAATTGAATTACCATTGGCTACCAAATTTTATTACACACATTTATGCTGCTCTGCACCTTTTCTGCAATTTACAACAATTCTTAAACTAAATTACAATTTGTTTACACAGGTACATAGGTTACATAACTCAATATAGTACTGGCAGCATGTAACTTACAACATTTTAATTTTTCTATATTCTATTTTTTATTCAAAAAAAAATTTCACTCACTTCAGTGTTCAGTCCAAGTGACAAGAGTTGCATCAATGAAAAGTTAAAATGTTTAAGTTTACTTTCAAGATCAATCATGGTATCAGTCACTGAAGATTAAAAGTGAAAATGACTTTCCTATTAAGAGAATCACATTAGTTCAAGACAGATAACAGGCACAAGGATATTAATTCTGTATTTTAGCATGATTCTTCAAAGTATTGCTGGTAATTTTAATGAATCACATGTTATCCAGCTCAAGCAGTATGTTCATCTTAGCAGTGTTAGTATATTTACTGGATGGAGTCTGTTCCATTCAATTTAATAATTGGTCTCTGAATGCATTAGTGAAAAGAAGGAATAAAATACTTTTTAAGATCTTTTTTGTAACAACTTGTCTTTTCAATCCTTCAGTTAAGTTATACACATCTCTTGCCTCGGTTACTTTGAGCACATTCTCAAAGTATATTCCCATTAATTTCACTCCTAGGATCTTATATCCATATCTACTCTCTACATACATCCATGTATTACATACTGTCATATTTGTATTTGAACCCTAAAGTTCTAGCCACGCTATGAAAAAGATCAAACTCAAATTATGCAGATAAGTAATGTCAACATTTTGGCATAGCTAGACCTTGGTCTAGTTGAGCACAAGCTGACTGTCAGTTTTTCTTTTAGAACAAGGGCTGGCATTCTGTGTCAGCATCAGTCAGCCCTGGCCAGAAATCAAAATCATTGCATCAGTCAGTGTACAAAATGAGAACTAAAAAGAGTTAGGTGCTGAAGAAGTTGCTACCTGCCCTTACTGCTTGGTAGATTCTGCAGTCTTAGAGTCAAATATGTAAATGTGTAATTTTAAAAAAGAGAGCAATTTATTTTTGAAAGCCTCGACATTTAACGAAGCAGGAGTCAGTGATAAACGGCTCACAAGGACTGCCAGCAGGCGACTTCACACACTGTAAGCACTTTACTACAGAGTGATTAATACTTATCACAAGGGAAAATAATATGCCATCTTTTCTTGCTAAGAACATAAAAGAAGCTGCTTAGGTCACCAGGAGCAGAGATGTGGACATGGCCACAGTAGTTATAGCTACACTGAGAGATGCTCAGGTCAGGAATGGGACATGATTATTCAAAATACTAGATAAAAAGTAATGCTCAAAGGCCATATGGATAATAGCACAGCAAATGAATAGTCAGACTTTAAATATGAACTTCATATTGATTAGAATGCAAATGTCAGTTGGAATTAGACTGCATGAGAAATGTTTTATGTCTCTGTTATGCCTTGACAAGTCATTCAAACAGTTGCTCAGCGTCTGGACAACCCACGCACACTGAATTGAGTTTTAGACCCTTTGTTCCTAGGGTGACTCCCTAAATCTCAGTAGCTGAGGTAGCTTTTGGGAGACATCAACAAAAAACCACGGGATTCACATTTGCACTATTTCAATTCAGACTAAGGACCATGTGAAATGCAGCAGTGAAATGTCCTTGCTAGCTCACCTTCCAGCTCATGCAGAGAAACAAAATCCCTCAGCCAGCACTATTTCCTTTGATTCTTTACTTCAGTTGGAGATAATTATATATATGTCTTCTCATAATAATATCTAAACTACCTTTCAATCTTTACATAACTAAATTTGCTAGCAGATTCCCCTCCCCCCTTTTTTTAACTGGTGAGCTAGATTATTGAAGGCTAGATTACAGCAAATATTTGGTTGTTTTAAAAACAGATAGGTATTACATGTGTGGGTATATGTGGCAACTTGAAAGTCAAAAGGAAATCTTTGGCAGAGCATGAACTGAATCAAAGCCCACAAATATTAATTCTAGAACACATTTCCTTTTCTGTTGCATTATGAAAGGAAGGTTCTGCCACATTATCTGTACAAGCAACCTGCTGTACTATTACCAGTTATCTTAAGTTAAGGCTGCTATTTGTGTTGTCACTGCCTGCACAGAATAAAGACAAATCCTATCATCAGTTCTAGGCCTGTATGAATATAAAACTTGAAGGGTATTTTCTGGGCATAGCAATGCTTTTGTCTGACATCTAATAGGTTCATATTATCTTCATTTCTCAGTTGTAATTAAATGTAATGATTGCATATTTATTTTTATTTACAAAGGCAGTTGCTTGTACAATAAAATTTGATTTAATCGATTGAAGACTCATTTAATGGACTTTTGAGAACCGAATGCATGTAAACAATGCTCTAATCAGACATCAAAACATGCATAAATCAAAGTAATTAAATCAATGTAAACTAAGAAAATTGTGAACCAGAAAGATATTTTAAAAAAATAAGCAATAAAAGTTATTATTTAAGATCTCTGTTAAGAGAACAGCTGCAATAGTGATAGCTGTATCCACTGTTACTCTCATTAAATAGCTGTCCCTGATCTGAGCTCTGTGATAAAGGTATCATAATTAGGAACTGAGCACAATGTCTTCCCCATAAAATTTCTTCAGTATAAGATGGAGAAGACCATGGAGGAAAGCAGAAATAGCTGTCATGATGGAAAATTATAATGTAGCTGTACATTCAGAATATTAAAGCCATAAACATTTCCTCCATCTTACACATGGCACAAAGAGAAGTTCAGACTTTCAACTAGGACATCCGGTGTAAAGTTTGACAATCTTTTTCCATGTGTGCTTAATCATAGTGCTTTGTGAAAATAAATCTCCAAGCATGTAATTAAATTGAATATTCATTTTCTCGTTCCTTTTTGACAAGAGTATTTCATCTCTCACACATATCCTTACACAAGCAGAAGGGAAAATATATGCCTTTCTCATAGATATTTGTCTGTTCTTCTTACTAAGGTAGCTACTTGCTTTGTTGCTGCTGGGGTGTCTGCATAAACTCTGCATCCAGGAGGCTCCAGGCATGGCCAGTGCCTGGAACCAAGGTAAGCTGCATGGGTGACCGCCTTAAATGGCCACTGATACATAAAATCTTGAGATGCAGCTGTCAGAAATAGACCACTGTGATGGGTTCTCCCACCTGACACTCATGGCAGCTGGCTGTTCACAGCGCAGTTTCATTTGTACTGTGACATCTCAGGACGTGTGGAGAGCAGGTAACAGGAGCTTTCTGCTGGTCATGCAGACAGAAGGACACACAGCTATTTGTCCAGATGATGAAATTCTGATATAAATAAGCTGTCATCACTACAACTGAAAATAATCCAATCCCCCAGGCAATGTCCTTTTTCCTCCAGTGATCTTTTCTTTCAGTTTCTATCACAAAAGAGAGGGAAACCGCAGTCTGATTCAGGCCAGGATTTACCACTTCTAGCTTTAGGTATGTAATAACTGAGGGCAGTTTAGGAGCCTCCTTGGCTGCAAGGTACCTTCAACAGTCAATGGAAACAGGCATCTACTGAGGGCTATTTAGTACACATAATAACTGGTTTTAATCCTCCATCAGCTAGTGAAAAAGATGGGAGAACACCTGTTACCTGACAAAGGGTAACAAATGGCTACAAATCCAGGTCTTACTTCATATCCCAATTCATTCCAAGATCCCATGTGGGAATAGAAAAAACTGTTGTGTGGTTTGAAAATTAGTGGATGGCACCCAAGAATGCATTTTCAGGACTGCATCAGTAGATGACTGTGGTCTTACCACTGAAGATTCTTTAGGCCTTATACCCATAAATATATTTCTATCCAGGTTCATCCCTATGCAAATGAGTCACAGTTTTGTGAATCCTGCCCTGATGTATCCTTCCTCCAATGTCAGCTCCTATGTTCCACAGTCTTTGCTGATAACCTCCTCTAGCTTAAAGAACTTGTTCATTCCCCTGTCCCCAACAGCTTCTTTCCCACTTTGTCTCTGGAAAAGTACCTTCCCCAGCACCTCCATTCCTAAACTGCATTCCCAGCCTTACTCAGGAATGCATGCCACTCAGCCTTTTTAAACCTGGATGGCAATGCTCTACAGAAGCTGCTTCTTTAATTGCTCCAAGTGTGTCTACCTGTTTTTCACATGAAATTTCTGTCATCTTTTCCCTGTGTCTGTCAGTGACAAACCCTTTCTCTTTTCTCTACTGTTTTTTCACTCCTAGATGATTTTTTCCATAAACATAGGTGAGGTTTCAACAAGGCTATACAATATAATTATCAATTGACATGAGGCTGGATTTCACAAACAGGCAATCCAACATTTCACAATAGTAAACCTAAAATAAAATTCTCTTTTCAAATAAACTAACATGGATTGGTTGATATCAAACCTGAGAATATAGTCCTTTACCAGATTAAAAATTATAGCTTAACAAATGACTTGTTGGAAGCTATCTTACTCAAGACAAAATGTCAGTATATTATGATGAATCTTTAATATAAGACAGAAGATTCCTGGAAATTTTTGCAGCTATTTGCCAAAATAACCTCAGGTCTTTTGTGCATTTTCAATTTTTTTTACTCAGTGCACACCAAAAAATACAGATTATCTGAGTGTTTTTCAAAAGTTAAAATAGCAGAGAAACACCTTTAGCAAGCAACTTCTCTTGCTAACAGTAAAACATGGAGGGATTCTGCACCTGAACCCACTTAATGCTTTTATGGAAGTAATAAAATAGCTTCAGGTGTTTCTCAAGGAATGAGTCTTAAAACTGGTGGGGAGAAGATCCATCAAAAATAAATCAAAGCTTGTTTTGCTTGTGCCACAAGAAGTGTGCGTAATAGAAAGTTATTAAGACCAAAGCTACTTGCCGCATTGCCTCAGAACACTGTCCAATTGCCAAAGCATTCTCCAATCAATCAGCTGTCAGCCTCATTTCTCCTTGCCAGCACTGACAAGTCACCATCTGACTCTAGATTATGAGATAAAAGGGAGCTAGTAGCTTTGTTTCCTTCTTTATTAAATTATTTGCAACACTCTGTTCTGTCTTCAAGACAGGTGTGAGCTGATAAGGAAAACCTGCACTTTCTGGAAAATCATTTCAAAACATAGATCAAAATATAGTCTGATGTCTAGGCGAGGTGTTAATTAGAAAATTCATAAAAATATAATGGAATTTGAATCACCAGATGCGTAATAGCTGAAATAATAATATTCAGAATTAAAAGAAATTTCATTCTTGAGATAACTACAGGTATCTCTGTTCATTTTTGGAAACTACTTATGAAAATATTTTGCTATATGCTTCTTTCATAAATTCACTAAAAAATGCTTATTTTCCCTCTTATTTACAAGTGTCCTACCCTATTTGACTCTGGGGTTATCTCAGTTGGTTAGAGCATGGTACTAACAACTCCAAGGTTGTTGTGGCTCCAATCCCCATAAAGGGCCATTCTAATCCTTAAACTCCAGGAATGTAAGGATTGTCAGAACAACCAGTGTAATTTACCTTTTATAATACAAATCTGGAATCATACCACAAAAAAATCACGTAGATAAATAGGTGTCCAGATTAAAATGACTGTGTTTTATCACCTCCTCCTTCAACTATGTCCTGTACCTATACCTGCCATGGTCTTCCAGTGAACAGGTGCACAAGAAGCCTGGAGGGACCTTAGGCAGGACAGCTGACCTGAAATTTCTAAAGGGATATTCCATACCACTGAATATCATATTTGGTGGGCAGTTAGCCAGGAATCTCTGATCTCTGCTTGGGAATGGGCTGGGTGTTTGCCCTCAGGTGATGAGCAACCGTGTTGTGCATTGCTTGTTTCCCTCAAGTTTTGTTCCCCTCTCTCTCTTTTTCATTACAAGTATTATTATCAGTATTATTAGTATTGTACTACATTTCATTAAAAATATTAAACCATTCTTATCTCATGAGTTTTAATTTCTTTTCGAATTTTCTGTCTCACTGGGGTGGGGACCAGGGGCAAGTGAGTGAGTGGTTGCATGGTGCTTGTCTACTGACTGGGATTAAACCATGACACCCATTCATTTTCATCAAATATAGCTGTGACTAAAAGTATTGGTCTCCCAACTTGCTCTTCAAGGAAATGTCTATGAAGACAAAGACCCACACTGCCTTTGTTCTGCTGGACAGCCTAGGCACCAGCAATAACTTTAACAGTTAAGGTATTATTAAGAGCTTCTCCTAGATCTCTTTTTTACATACAAATGTGCTTTTCAGTACTTGTCTTTGTCAAGAGCAAGAATTGAACAACATTTTGTGTAAGATGAAAGTAATTTCTAACTGCAGTCTTAGCTTTCAAAGATTTATTAAACTGTTTTGTCTTTTCAAGGCTGTATTTATTTTGTTCATTTGGAATCTCATCTGGTCAAATAGCTTACTGGGTGCACAATTTCATGCATGCTACAAACTCTTTACAGGAAAAAACACACCAGAAAATTAGGAGAAAAAAAAAAATCCTAGTTCATCAGCAAAGTGTTGTGATGAAGGTAGTTCCACTCATGTATGGTATATGCACAGGACTGTTCTGATAAATCAGTAATATTGAGGCTCTGTGGGAGTCTTTGAAACACAGAGAGGATGCTTGTTAGAGGATTCTCACTGTCTCTATTTGAAATGCATCAGAAGTTCATTTCAGCTACTCAGCAGATCCTTATTTAGCATGGACCTGCCAGCTTGGGCTTAGTGTGTCAGGGTGCATCAGTGTGTACGGAAAAGTGATTTATTGTGGCAGCATGAATGCCTAATTATGTGCATAGTTTACAGTTTTTCAACAGGAAAGAGCCCAAACAAGTGAAAATCTGAAATGAGATTTATTTGTTGTTACCAGCATTTGCTTACATATGCCTGTTGTTTTTTTCTTAAAATTAAATTATTTTCCATCCCTCTCTCCTCCTGCCTTATCAAATGTATATTACATTACAAAGTCTTCCTTAGCTGGATATGTTTTTAAGAGCATCTCTATGCCTCCTTCCCACAAAACATCATATTAATAATTTTTCTCATGTATGCTGGCTGTCAGTCATTTTCAGTATCTACAATGCTATTAGTTTCACAGACATTAAATTTAAAAGAGAACTATTATTAAATCAAGTCATTACAGCATATAAAACACGGAGTTTAAATTGCATTTAACCTTGGGTTATTTCCTGAATTATACAATTTTTAGTTTAACTCCAGCATTTCCAGATTTTCAGTCATTGCTTCCCATGGGCAGGTAGGTGCTCAGCCATCTCCAGGAGACCAGGGCCCCGTCACATGTAATGGTCATTCAGAAAGACAAACACCATCCCTCCAAACGACTCCACCTTCCTCCTCCTCTCCTCCACTTTATGTGCTGAGCATGATGTCATATGACCTGGAACACACCTTTGGTCAGTTGGGGCCACCTGTCCCAGCTGTGTCTCCTCCCACCCCCTCTCTTGTCCCCAGCATGGCATATGAAGAGCAGAAAAGACCTTGACTCTGTGCAAGTGCCTCTGAGCAATAACAAAAACATCTCAGTATTATGAACCCTTTGTTCAGCACAAATTCAAAACTTAACCCCATACTAGCCACTGTGAAGAGAATTCACCCTACTCCAGGCAAAACCAGCACAGTTCTGAAGACAGAATTATAAATTCCCATATAGACTCTTACTGCAGTCCTCACTGAAGTAGCTCACAAATGTGAATTCATTTATCTTCACAGTACTCATGTAAGATAAGTGATTATTAATATCTGCATTTTATATGGGCAAGGGGAAAATTTAAGACAAAGGATTTCACTTAGTATGCCTAGTTTGAGATACTCTCTATTCCTTTTCACTCTCTGCAGAACATTTACAAAGCCCAGCTCTCAGTGCTTTCAGTCGCTGCTGTGAATGCTCAGCAATTATGTAGATCCAGGTGGAGGATGCTAAGTTGAAAACACAGCTAATGCCTAAACATACAATTAATGCCTGCCTTTGTAGAGTTTGACTCAAGCAACTAACCTGTAGGAACACTCTTACAGCAGCAGGACAGAAAAGAATTCTACTTATGAGCAACCAATTACCTTAAATCTCCCATCTCTTCCTACAGTCCCCTTCCACATCTAATATTTAGTTTTCAGTAATAGGAACGAAAGTGTAAGCAATGCAAAATGAGATATTCTGTTTCTTTTAAGTAATCTTTTCTTGTAAGAAAACTGAAACCAAAGCTGAGAGACATGAAGCCCTGGTCCAGATGATGCAGATTTGACCAACATCATACTTCTCCTGGACTGTATGACCAACCCCCTATGCTCCTCAGTCCTGTGTACCCTTTGGGAAAACCAAAGCAAACCCACAAGCATATGCATCTGTAGCACACACTGAATGAGCCCAATGTTCTCCAGGTATATCAGACCAACTTAGAGTAGCTGCTGTGCACCTTGCACACATGAATTGTAGGTCCAATGTGTTCAGAGTAGATTGGATTACCACTACATATATATTGTGATATTTACCCAGGATCTGGAAAAGACACGATTGAGAGGGGACCTCATCAATGCCTATCCGTATCTGAGGGGAGACTGTGGAAAGGGTGAAGCTGGGTTGGTTTCAGTGGTTCCCAGCAATTGGAAAAGAGGGAATGGGCAGAAACTGATGCACAGGAAGCTCCATCTGAGCACGAACTTCTTTACTGTGCGGGATTGCCAAGAGAGGTTGTGGAGTCTCCCTCTCTTGAGACATTCAAGAACTGTCTCGATACAATCCTGTGCCAAGCCTGTGCTCTGGAATAACCCTGCTTGAGCAGGGAAGTTGAACCAGATATCCCGCTGTGGTACCTTCCAGCCTTGCCCATTCTGTGATTCTGTGACTTTGCTCTGTCAGGAGACAAAACCTTAACTCCAAGGCAACTACCTGAAATGATGCTGTCTGAATTTCTGGTCCATTCACCAATTCCACTCAAATCTATTGTACTAGCCTGTTTCAGCTCTCAGGTCATCCTTGAGTGAAGTCTACATAAGGAACAATGGGTCATGAATAGAAGAAAACAAGCAGAATACATGCTTTGAATGGTAGCTTCATTCAGAATTTAGAGGGGAATCTTCTAAGCATTTATTGTGTTGATGTGAAAGAAAACATCTCACTGAAAACTCATGATGAAGAAAATAATATTTTGTAGGAAAGTTCAGTAACATTTATCAAAAGTTAGGATTACAGAAACACCCATCTAAATGTTCACCCAAAATTAATTTAGACACTAGGACCAAAGGGATTTAATTTGCAAGTCTGAAGACCAAGAAAAAACACCAAGCATATTCCAAGAGAGCATTCATTAGTTCTAATTCATAGACAATTATTAAAAACATAAGTAAATATGAAAATACATTCCAGCTTTTATTCAAGATTTTGAAAAAAGGCTAACTTATCAGAAGGTCATTAATGTTAATTCTCTAGAATAAGAAATAATCTGTAGTGAGACAGATGCAGGTGATAAAAGAAAAATCATGAACATATGAGATTAAAGCATCATAGTAGAATTCAGAAGAATATGAACACTAGTCTTTTCTTGCACTTTAACTCCCATTTGAGATAATCCATTCACAATGGGCAGATGACTAATGGAATCTAAGCTAGTGAAAATTACCCGGTGATCACAATATAAATATACACCTTCACGCATGTCTTTGTTAGAGATATGAAGAGAACAGACATTCAATTGTAATGCACTTAGAGTTTTTATATCCTGCCTTCAGCTTATATATAGCTGAATTAAAAAAAAAACTCAGAATGGTTACCAAAATAAATAAAAATATTATTTTTTTACTATTGGTTTTGTGATGATTTAATGTTCTCCTACCTTCCACACCATAAGAGCAAAATAGAGAATGCTGCAGGAAGAAATCTAAGGTGTTCTCTTTATCCAAAGAAGCAGTCTTCCTGAGGTACTGTGTCAGATAGTATTTTGTTTCACCAAGAAATGAACAAGTTAACTCAGCCATTAGCCAGCAAATTCTGTGGCTCAGAGGGAAAAATTTCCATGGGGTGATCAGTGGAACCTTGCTTCAGTTGCAGAGAACTGTCCTGGTTACAATAAGTTCAAAATTTAGTGGGAGGCAGATGCTGCCTTGAGGACACCTCCTTAAAAGTCTCATTGTGCATGGCATCTCCTATGTTTGATGCCATCATCCCTGTGTAAGTGCTTTATGCCTGGACTTTTGCTTCCAGCTTCTTCTTTTCAAAACAGGTTCAGCTGCAGCCAAACAATTCATAGTAGATATTTGTCAGATTTTTCAGTAAGAATCAAAAGTAATAGAGGTCTCATAGTTTATTTGGATTATATACTCCAGAGGTGTAATTCTTAAAATAGGACAGATATTTTAGGAAACTTTCCTTCAACACAAACCTGCTGATTATTATTGTTTCTCCAATGGTACAACATATATTTTTTTTTAAATGTAAATAAAGCTAATAGCAAAACAAAATAAAAAACACATTATTCTCATTTAAAAAAATAGCATTCAGGCTTAAGCAACTGAATGTGTGAAGTACTAAACCTCAACAAACAAACCGGCATGTTTCAACTGATTGTGGCTCCACTTAAACTCCCCTGACCCGTTTTTTCCCTCACCATGCATTAAGATCTCTCCACATAGGTAAATTGTTTTTGTTCACCCCATGGAGAGCACCAGCTATGTACTGTATAGTCACACAAGGATGGCACTGTGTCTGCATCCCAGGTGAATGAAATGGCTCAGATAATCATTTCCTTAACACAGATGTGTGGTGCTTGGCCACAGCTGATCAGGCCTGGCAGCTCTAAGTGTGGGCAAAGCCATTTGTATCTGCTTGTATATGTTTAAAGATACCCCAGATCACATCAAGGCTGTCTTTTTCACACAGCCCAGAGTGTTTTTAAGTAAGAGTCCAAGTGGGAATGGGAAGTGTGTTTGCAAAACTGAGATACTGTACATTAGCAAAAACATGTATAGTACTTAAGAATTGTAAGTGTAGTAGTGCTTATGTAGAACTAGAGATATCAAGAGGTATAAAGTGATAAGGATGAAAGAAAATAAAGATTCTCTCTAGACCTTATTAATGTACAGCTATCAGAATTCTCATAAATATATTCAATAGTCTGCTGTAAAGTTCAGTTGGAGGTTAGGATAGCAAGCAGGCTTTGCAGTGTGAAGGTGAGATGGCCAAAATTGGTTTACAGAACAGCTAATCTTCCACTAATATTTCTGAAATTCTCTGTAGCTGTCTTTGTCATTTTCTGATGCCCAGTAATTTCAGCCTTGTCCCTTATATGCTGATTGATTCTTGAACTCATAATCCATTTTCCATCTTTAGCTCATTATTTTTTTCACACAGCCTATCTAGGGCACCTAGGAATTTCTCCATCAGTGTGATGCACACTCCCATCATGCAGCCAGACATAGCAATGTGACAGGACTGCCATTAATCAAAATTGACTATATCCAGAAGTGTAAGTTGAGCAGGAATTCTGAAAATAGTTGTGACAAATTTCTTTCAAACTCCTGTAACATTGGGCACTGATTTGGACACAAATGTCTTGACTCATTCAAGCATCTTAAAGAGTAATAACAAGTGGATAAGGATGTTACTTGATACTTAGACTTGCCTTTAAAGGACCCTTGCTGCTGAGGGACTTTACTGAAGACCTCCCAAATTCCTTTATTTCAATTAATTACCTTTATTAATTCATTGAAATAAAGGAATAAAGGTGTTTATTAATTGACTTGCAAAGAAAAAGAGATTTCTTAAACTGGATTTCCAGTGTATTCCCCAAGGAAAGATATCAGTTAAGACTGCAGGGTTGCCTCAGATTCATTTTACTTAAACACTGAACTCTGAGTATCAATTCCATGGTCAGTCTCAGGGTTGCTTTTGGACAGGGAAAAGTAAAGGGTCAGACATTCTAGTCCCTAGGGAAAAGATTGAAAATACATAAGACATATATGTATAAATATTTTCCTTTTGCACTTTCCCCCATTGCTAGCAGTTTTCCCTAATGATGAGGCCAACACAAACAGGAAGGAAAAGTAAATATGTACACAGTTACAGAGTATTCCAAGCTATAGTATGTTCAATGTACTAACATTATGGGAATTACATGTCCAGTTACGTGGTCTAGCTTTCTTTCCCAAATTATTTCTTTAAGAAATGGCCTAAAGGCATATTCTACTGTCTATTTATACATCTGCTGTGAAAGCATTATTCAGAGATTGCAAATTTGCTTATCTGTCAAGCGTTTTAAAATTCTCAGTGTTTAATCCCTGGGCATTGTATTCAGCCTGCTTAACTTTTTTTTCTTTCTAACTGACAGATATCTGGGGAGGGGCTTTCCTCATCTATTATTAACTTCTTCTATCTAGGATCACATGACATAAATGGCTTGAAAATACTCACTGGTGACACTTCTTTGTAGTGGGACCTTCAAACACCAGTCCTGATTTTCCTTCTTCTCTACTTCAATGAACAGCTGGTGGGTCATTTCTCTTGGGAGTTGGAGGGGATCTGCGATATCTGCCTAGTTTACCATTTTACTGCCATTTTTCTAATTATTTTTTCTCGGCCACAAAATGTAGGACCTCCAAGACCCCATTGGGAGGCTTGTCATTCAAGCCTCTCAATTAACTTAGTGCTAAGAAAATCTGTGGGTATCCTTACCAAACTCCCCTATTCAATGATAAACCACTAAGTAACCTAACTTCTGTAAATTTTAGTCTGCAAAGACAGCTCACCATCACTCAAACTGCCATCTTTCTCTTTGTTTCAGAGGATTTCAAGCCATTTATGTCTGCAGTTAGTTAGTCAACCTGAAAACTACAAATAGGTCTTTATATTGATAGCAAAGTCTGTAGGATACGACCCCCATGCACATACCCACCTACACAAAAAAAATCAGGAAAATTTTATTTGTATTTTCAATAGGAGAGCCAGAAGATATTCCTGTAAACTACTGAGTTGTTTTCTTTCATGACTTCAACCTGTTTTTTGTAGAAACTGAAATAAGAAATAAAAATATAGAGGCCTACAGAATAGTGCTAAACTGTGGGTTTGTGTCAAGGAGTAGGCACTCATCCCTTGCATCCAAGAAAAATAAAATCCTCTCTCTTACTTTATTGCTCAAAATTTCAAGGCTTATCACACTACTTAACTTGACAGTCTGCATGAGAGTGGAACAAAACAAGATGAAGCAAACAAAAAGTAACAAGTAGTGGGAGCATCCCCAAGCCAAAGGTACAGTGGCACTCTGATAAAGATGTTCTTAACTGTGGTAAAAAGGCACACACTTAAGGGTTGCAGGCTCAGGATGAAATGCACATCAGCACATGTACTAGCCCCTGTTGTGGAACTGGCAGGATGTCAGTCTCATGCATTATTGCCTCTTTGTCTATACCTCCTACCACCTCATGCCATCACTCAGCCTGTGCAGGATTTAGACAGCTCTGCCGCTGCTTTGGCAGCAGACAGTGCTAGAAATGGGAGACAGTGGCTGGTACTCAGCTTCCATGAACCTCACCCCTCCTATGCAGCAGAGTGCAATGTAAGCAAGAACCTGCTGCCAAAAGAAAAGTACAGCAGATGGGAATATTAACTTTTACCAGGGGTGCCATTGCCAAAGAAGGTGTTCACTAGTTTATGCTACATTTAATTGGTTCATGTGGAGCATGCTACTGACACTTAGTGAACACCAATAAATGCTTTACCCATAAAACTGGTTGTTTTAACATGGAAGATGCTTACAGAACACATGATACCTGTGTACATGAACACACACATACACACACGCATGCACTTTGTATTTAATCACTGCATGTCTCAAGAGCAAGACCAGAAAAACATATAATGAATACAAATTCAAAGTTTATGAATCTGAACAAATTTTATTGTTGCTTTTTTGATCCACTGCTCATATTATAAAAAGACTAGCACATAATTAAAGTAAATGATAAGAATTTTTAAAAAAGAACATGACAGAATGCATTTACACATTATGCTGCTGTAAATCAGATAGTGTGGAATGTTCAGCCACCAGAAAGTTCTTATTTTGCAAGGACACAGGAATAGGTGGCTATACACTTTTTTCGACCCTGAACCTCTGATTAGCCTGGGGGACAAGTTTATCTGGACCAGAAACCTGTGAGAATCCTAGATATATACTGTGTATATGTCTTATATTTTAAAAGTCTCAGAAATTACATAACACACCTGGAATGGAGAATATGTCACATGCTTTTTTCTACTGCCATCTGGAGACAAGCTTCTGCCTCATCCTATGTGTGCTGGGCGCACCAACAAATTTTCTCTTTTTAAGCCCAGGACATCAGGATTAAGATTTCAAGACAGTAGAAAAAAATAGGAAAAGAAAACATTTGCAAAAGTGTAGGATTATCCTAAACTGGCCATAATACATTCCTTGAGTTCACTACTCTGTAACTCCCTTGAATGCATTACATAGGTGACTGGTTGCTGCACTGAGGTGAATTTGAAAGGAATTGGCAGAGCACAGTCACAAATTCACATCATGATGCGGCTCTGCACCACTCCACTGTCAAAGGATTTTACTTATGCTATCAATATAAAAAAACCTTTATGAAAACACAAAAAATTGTGTCAGATCTGTACTTTATGTGCAAGCTCATTTTCTTATAAAGTGCAGCCACACATCAGACCATGAGGAAAGGATCAGGAGAGCAATGAGTGAGGTCAGAAGCATAAGTCAGCTATAGCATATCCCTTCCTCAGGCTGACATTATTTTATGATCTATATTGAATCCTCTATGAAATGTAGAAGAGTTGTTGGAAAAACAACGGAAAAAGTCTAGCAGCCTAAGTCTTCCCTTAACTTCAGGGAAAGGGTACTAGTCTTCCTCTCTTCTATAAGTGCTGGACAGGAATTTTAGATGAGTAATTAAAAAGATAGATTTCTGGTTTCCAGAAGGAAAAGGCTGTAGAAGATATCAAAAGACAACTTTGCCAGAAAGTTTAAAAAAATGGAAATTTCTGTTTAGAAATAAAAGAATGTGTCACCACAGAAGAGCTAATAATAATTTGCACAGGAATGAGAGTCTTCACTGTGCAATATCTAGACCATGTCTTTGAACCTGAATCTTCGTTCTGAGTGCTGAAGATTGGATCTTATTTATGTCTTTGACCATAAATTTCAGCCTGATATTGGGACACGTTCACAATGAAAAATTCTTTTAAAATATCAAGAGGATTTTCTAACAGAGAAAGACAGAGTCTGATTAGTTTTGAGGATCCAGTCCTAAAGAACATTTATATTTTTCTTCACAAAATGAACAGAGCAAATCTAAGGCCTTGCCATTCCTCATTAAATGAGTCTCATGTTCTCATCAGCTCTATAAAACAGAACACAGACAAGAAATACAGAGAAATAAACACATGAGAAGGTTTAATAACTTTTCTTTATCTATGCATATGTTATTTTTGTTACCTCCGTATGTGGAGAAAGACATAAAACATTCATATACATTTCAGTTTAGTCACATGATGCAGCCAGTTCACAATGACTTCCCTATTTAATACAGTCTAGATTTAATCTGACTGTTAGAAAACTGCCCTGTTTAAAACAAGGTTCAGGGCAATAACTCTTGATTCATACATTTTGTTTCACTTATTTATTCTCTAATGAATTGTGTTTCTCACTGGAAAGACAGAACAGTTTGTATATACCAAGCAATGCATGTGAAATAATGCTAGAGACAGCCTAGCTGTAATGAATAACACTATATCCAACTGTAATTCCCAGATGAAAAGTTAATTCAATATTGTACCAGGTTCAGCAGATTGAAATTCTGCCTGTTCTGAATTATTCCACACACATTTTTATGAGAGATACAGTGATATTTTTGTGTTCAGGTTGATATATATGACATTTCTTGGGAAAGGAGTTGCTACTGCCACTAATATCCCTTGCTGGTTTACACATTGGCTTAACCACTTTGAAAAATTCATACTAAAAAATCCCCAGATTTTCAGTATTCCAGTGCTGTCTACCGTTTAAATTTTTGCTTAATAAGTTTTTGAACATATATAAGGTCATATACATATCTGGAGTATATTATCAATAGCAATTATATTGCACAATGAAGAGATTATTCATTAACTAGACAATGGCTAAGGCTTCAAATATGAGTTCTATGACAGAAGCAGCTCATCTCAGTCTGTAGACTGCCTTGAAAAACTGACCCACAGAACTGCTACCTGATACAAGTTCAGACTATTCCAGCATACCCAAAGATATTTCCCTGTATTATTTTCAGAGTATACAGATCATGGGCGTCAAACATTCAGTGTCTTACTGGAGAAAATCAATCTGAAGCCTAGTGCTTTCAAATTTATGAAATTGAGATTTTCCAATTACATACACATTTTATATGGACATATTTCTTCAAAACTTGCACAGAATGACCCTACTTGCTGCTTCTTTGCTCTCATCTGACAGACTACATTTATCCTGACACAATGGGTGTGCAGCTGCATTTATCCACAAAGTAAAGTTCAGACAAGATAGAACAAACTTAGTCCCTGCCTCTGGCTTGCCAGGGAAGGCACTGCAGGAAGACCGCAGCAGGCAGACGCGTTGTACTATCATCCAGAGTACGGGTAAAGGTTTCTGGTAACAATTAACATATTATTTTAGGGTTTTAAAATATCTGAAAGTCATTAATCCCTTTAAGACAAAGGAATAAGAAGAGTTATCATTTTATTTATATATATATATATATATATATATATATATATATATATAATTTTTTTTTGAGCAACTGATCTGGAAAACCAGGAATATGATTGTATATTTGTTAATGAGGAACAAAGGCTTTGCTCCTGGTAAACTGAACTATAGCATCTCCTTGCTGGTCACAGCTATTTCATAATAACCTGGAGATGTATTGCATCATGCTGGATTTTTGACATATATTATGATGTTGTATTAACTACAAGATCAGAAATAACTCTCCAGGTTCACTTTTATCAATATCTCTGATGTTTTGGCAGACAATACTACATAATTCTTTGATTATTCTGAAGAATTTTTTACCAAAAAAAACAAAAAGGTAAAGAAATTTAGCTGAACAGAATGAATGAGACAAGATCACTTAAATCTGGTTACATTGATAAAGTACATTGATGTACAGTCCAGGAAGCCAGTTAAAACTCTTGGAAAAAAGGCCAAATGTGTAGTGATGCCAGGCTGTCCTATTCACACAAAAAATAATGTTAAATTTTCATTCTTCATATGAATGCATTTGAAGGAATTTCCTACTTATAAAAGTGAATTAATAATGTTATTGGCTTGATAAGCCTATGCAGGTGCAACTCCTGCAGCAGTTCAGCTGCATTGACCATCTTCTCTTCTCAGGAACTACACATGGAGGAAGGGAGGGAGGGAGGAAAGGAGGGAGGGAGGGAGGGAGGGAGGGAGGGAAGGAGGGAGGGAGGGAGGGAGGGAAGGAGGGAGGGAGGGAGGGAGGGAGGGAGGGAGGGAAGGAGGGAGGGAGGGAAGGAGGGACAGGAAAATCATTGTTTACCTTTCCTCAAGAAGTAGCTTTTAAACTTAGTGCCCTAGCAGAATAAGTGCATTAATCCAATAGAATAGGCATCTCTACATCTCAGTTTAACTAACAGACCTCAATTACATATCACACAAGGGAGACTTTTTGTTGTCTTACTCCTAGGAAGTCAGAATGCCAATTGTTGTCACTGTCTCTGAAAAGACTGGGAGTGGTACAGCATCTTTTTAGGTTACCTAAATATCTCCAAATACTCAGCTTTGGAAAGGCTGGAAAATAATGTAGCCTTTGTGGAAAATTAATGCAATGAGAAAACAAAAGATGAACTCAAATCACAATAGATTGAATCCACAAGTGAATAGCTTCAGATAAAGTAACAACAAATAAAAGTATTCCTTTATGGAAAGGCTGAAGCCAAAAAATTTAATTAAATTAATTGAAAAGCAAATGATGGAATTAGAAAGCACAACAGACAGAGGCAGGTTATGCATGCTGACTTTAGATCAAAACGCCTTAAGCTATCCCAGCATAATTTAGAATGTATTGGATAAAATGTGCTCTGCTTTCAGCTGCTTAAAATTATCCAAAATTGTGATCTGGTATAAAGTTTGCCAGAATTAGAAGCACAAAACTAAAAAAATGCAAAATCAGTTCTGAAAAGAAAGAAAATAAACTGCACTGAAATTTCACAGATATTTGTCTTTCTTGACACTTTAAGTCACACAGCACTACTGCCCTTTTGTAAAGGGGTGTTACACGTAGTGTGAAAGTAAACAGGCAGAAATAATATTTTCATATAGTGGTTCTCCTGGGAAGTGAAAGTCTCATTCAAAAGGGATAGCAGAAGGTTGCTAGAAAGTGTGGGATGTCAAGAAAAGTTGCAAGTTTTCCCTGCGTGTGACTGTAAATTGTATTCAACTAAAGTGTGGATTCAATTATTATTTAAGATTTTATCTTATGCTCTCTTCACAGCACTTGCTACATTTCAGAAACAAGTTTTTAAAGATTTTGCTGAGTTTTTATTATTTTTATTAGATCCCCATTTCAGTAAATATTAATGTTAGCTATTTTTCCAAATATTCTTTCTCTGTGTATCAGCTGACTGCTTTACATCATTTGATGTTTGTGGGGCAACAACCACCAGCATATCACAGAGCTTGAGGAGAGCTGTACTCCCATCCCACATCTCATTTCTGATAGGGCCACCTACATAGTGAAGTGGATTGGAAAGCATATAGGACAGGATGTTTTGGAAGTGATTGTGTTCAGGTAAACAGCAGGCACCAAGATCAAATTGTCAAACAAGATCTAAAAAAAAAAAAAAATACAAGAAAAGAGAGAGCTAGAGAAAAGAAGACCCAAAGAAATACAGGTGCTCAACATATACATTAAATATATGGTATCGTTATTCTGTAAGGAAACAGTGCAAATCATGTGTGCTGCATAAGTATATACATTTTGGAAAGATAAAAGGATAGATTATATAAGTGCAAATTACATTAATTTCATCCTGCGTCATAAACGATGGCATCGGAGATGTCAAATGAAAGACCATTAGTTTTCTTGACTGGTGGATGAGCTGAAACAACTCTCTCATTTTTCCTTCTCAGTCCTAATAGTTACAAATCCTAATAACATTTGGACTTTCATGAACCATTAAGATTTCAAATTCCACTGTGGATATTCACATTAAGTGGTATTTTAGTCTGTGCAGAGCTGAACAGTTATTGGGAAAATTTGCAGAATAAATGCAGAGATAATATAAATTATTGCACTTATCTTTAATAAGGGGTTGCAATGTATTTTAAGGGCTTTTTTTAATAAAAAATTTGTAAACAAGGGAAAAAGTAAAATATGACTGGGAAGATTTATGAGGTAAGGTTTTATTCAACAAGAAAATTGGAGCAACTGAATATTGTCTTCAAAACTAATGCTAAATGATGTACAATGGCTATTATACTGCATTATATATATGGGTCAATAATTTAATAATATGTATTGTCTACAAGTGTATTTCAACGAAGAAGAAAACATTTATAAGGAAAAATAATAAATATTATTAGAGTATCTATGCTAGTTGAATAAAAAAATAAAACAACTTTCAGACTGAACTCCTTTGAATAAACCATCTTTTGCAGCACATGAAATTTACACATACACACACACATACACATCTCCAAATGTCATGTCTACTGTTCTCAGCACTTTTCTGCCTCTTTTGCAACACATAAACTTCCACAAGATGAAAAATGATAGGTGTGATACAAATAAAAGGAGCTTTGAATTTGGGTGAAAGAGCATATTTTTGTCTCCTAAACTGAGCATAGGGAGGGACTTCCAAGAATTCAAAACGGATGGCATCACCTGAGTCCTACCGTGATAGCTTACTGAAGCTGGAAAATAATGTAGTTTGACTTCATCTGCCAAAAAGTAAAAAAATCAGTCCAGCCTTGTTCTATAGGCATTTTTTATGTCAAGCAGCAGCATCTGTCATTTCCATCAAGAGCAGTCCAAAAATAAAAACAATAACAATTTAAAAAAACAGAGCCCAACAACTGTGGAGGCACTTTACATGATAATATTACACTTTTGGGCATTCATCTGTGTGAAAAATGGGAACTCTGCTTGCTTTTGCTGGCTTTTACTCCACTGGATGTACCCAGAAGTCTCAGAGAATTGCTTGCAAACGAGGAAAGTGTCTTAAAGTTCTTGCAATATTCTAGGAGGTACAACAAGGACACGCTCATCCTTCTGGACTTAGTTTTGAAATAGCAATGTGGCTCCACCTAGGATGTGCCAAAAGGAGGAAGCATTGCCAGACAACCAAGCCAACCACTGAAAAAAATTATTATAAAATAAAAGCAAAGCTCTGGAACTGTATTTCAAAAAAACACATTTTTGGGACATGATTGAAGAGCAAGAATTCTTCTTTATCTGATCAAGTAAAAATAATGCATTGTCATTATCATGACTGAGAGTGGAGTCAGTGAGAAAAAAAATTACTGGATCTAGATCACAAAGCAGTACCTGGAATTCCTGTGGGCATTTTTACAGATCTGTACATACAGAAGTCTTGAGGATCCTGAATTGTACGTACAGAAGTGTTGATGAAGGAATTATTTCTCCATCTCTAGCATTTTTTCTAGAATATATTAACCCTTCTCTATCAAGTACCTGTCTTTTTTACAAATCTGAATATTAGAAATTTTGTGATGTGTTTTGTCTTCCTTTGGTTTCAAACAATACAAATCACCAACATGAGAAAAGTGAGAAATAGGTTATCTCCTTTACAAACATACAAGATAAAGCCTTTTAGCAGGGTCAACAACCTGCCACAGGCATCTACTTATCAGTTGATAAAAGGGAACTTCTTTTGTGGAATTCTATTAATCCCTTGACCAACCTGCCAATAATGTCATTCTCTAGAATTCTAGTTTTAGTTATTTATTGTCTGCAGAGTGTATTTTCTTCCCTGCCAATTCAATAGAGCAGCTCTGTCAGGTTAACCACACACAGGATATTTCAATAAGTTGTCATAAAGAACGTATTTGATGCTCAAATTAAAATATGTTTTGCAATATAAAAGCATACACATTAAATCAAAAAATGTATTTTAAATGCTCTTTCACAGTTGTAGATATGTAACAATTTACACATACTGAAAATACAGGGCTGACTTTGTACATAAATGTAGAAAGACATATGTGCTTCAATTTCTATTTAGTTTTTTTGAATGACCACCTCATTAAAATATACAAAGTATGATTCACCACAAATCCCATGTCTTTACTACTCAAGCTTCAAGTATATTTATCTAAATGTGGTTAATAGATATGGTAAGTACCTTCTCTTTTGAGTTTGCGAGTTGGTTTCTTTTGAAAATATTGAATTTAATATCTATCTTATGGACTGGAAGGGATACTGAGCAAGTTCACAGATGGTGCAAAACTGGGAGGAGCTGTTGACTCCCCCTAAGGCAGGGAGGCCCTGCAGAGTGACCTCAACAAACGAGAGGGCTGTATGAAGTTGAGCAAGATAAAGTGCTGGATTCTGCACCTGGGGTAGAGCAGCCCTGGGTGTATGGACAGACTGGGGAATGAGATGCTGGAAAGCACAGCCGTGGGAAGGGACCTGGTGTCCTGGCCAAGGTAAAGCTGAGTTTGAGTCAGCAGTGTCCTGGCAGCCAGGAGGGCCAGGCATGTCCTGGGGGGCATCAGGCACAGCATGGCCAGCCAGGCAAGGGAGGGGATTGTTCTGCTCTGCTCTGAGCTGGGGCAGCCTCACCTCGAGTCCCGGGGGCAGTTCTGGGTGCCACAATATAGGACATGAAGCTATTAGAGAGTGTCCAAAGGAGGGCAGCAAAGATGGTGAAGGGCCTTCACCAAGGACTCCAACAAGGGGAAGCTGTGTGAGGAGCAGTTGAGGTCATTTGGTCTGTTCAGCCTGGAGGAGACTGAGGACAGACCTCATTGCAGTCTGCAGCTTCCTTGTGAGGGGAAGAGGAGGGGCAGGCACTGATCTCTTCTCTCTGGTGACCAGTGACAGGATCTGAGGAAATGGGCTGAACTTGTGTCAGGGGAGGTGTAGGTAAGATATTAGATAAAGGCTCTTCACCCAGAGGGTGGTTGGGCACTGGAACAGACTCCCCAGGGAAGTAGTCACAGTATCAAGCCTAGTGGAGTTCAAAACGCATTTTGACAATATTCTTGGGTACATGGTATGACTTCGGACATGGTTCTGTGCAGGGCAAGGATTTCGGACTCAATGATCCTTTGGGGTCCCTTCCAACTCAGCTTATCCTCTGCTTTTGAAAAAAAAAAAAAAAAAAAATCTTATTTTTGTTTTAAAATTGAAAAATGGTATACTTCAAGTGCTTATTTACATGTAAAGACACCTGAACAGAGTAGGGGAGAATTCCTAACTTTGCAGCAGTTGATTCCAGCAGGGCAAAGCATTTCATGATGGACTTAGGTTCAACGAAGTTTTAAAGTGTAAGTCAGTCTCACCTAGTCTTGACCATCTGTATTGTTTTTCACTGAGATAAAGTTAAATTTATCAGTAGTAGCTTGTATGGGGCTATGTTCTGGATTTGTGCTGAGAACAGTGTTGGTAACACAGGGATGTTTTTGCTAGTGCTTAGCAGTGCTGACACAGAGTCAAACCTTTCCTATCTCTCACCCTACCCCACTATGGGTGGGCTGAGAGTGCACAAGAGGCTGGGAGGCAACACAACCAGGACTGCTGACCCCAAGTGACTCAAGAAATATTCCTGACCAAATGGTGTCATGCTCAGCTGAAGAGAAGAGGAAGAAAGTGGGAAAGTGATGTTGCTTGTCTACCAAATGGCCATCATGCAGAATGGAACCCTGCTCTCCTGGGGATTGCTGAACACCTGTCTGCCCATGGGAAGGGTGAATTAATTCCTTGTTTTACTTTTGCTAGTGTGTGCAGCTTTTGCTTTACGTATCAAACTGTCTCTCTCTCAACTTATGAATTTTCTCACCCTTATCCCACTTGACCAAAGTGAGCAAGTGGCTGTGTGGGGCTTAGTTGTTGCCTAGGGTTAAACCATGACGCTATCCAAAGCCAGAAGTTAAGCCCAAGCTCTTTTATACCCTAGTAATCAATGGGGGAGGGAGAGCACATCCATATGGTATCTATTCATGTTGTACTAAGGCACGTCACACCTCCCTAATAAGATATCCTTTATTTTGTCAGAAGGACCATTGTTTTGACAGCAAATCAAGAGTAATACCTGGCTGAACATGTACTCATCAGATTAGCCTGACTCTCTGTATCCAGACAATGAGGCTATTGGAGCTGCTCAGTCACTTTAGCCTTTTTATAAATAAAGGATGTACGCTGGAAAAGAATACTTCATCTTTATTCAAGGAATGGGCACTATTTATCTGTCTTTGTTAGTGATGGGATTCACATTGTAGTGGGAGTTGGTATTTAACACAGGTAAAGCTAAACTGGGAATTTTTCACCGGAGATATTTTGCCAATTAAAGATGAAAATACATTGTTCTTTTGGTTAATTGATGGAATCAATAGAGAAATTATCAGGTGTAACTGTAAAAATAAAGTCAATTATTAATGTGCAAATATGATACTCTACAGCAAAATTTAAAAATTAAAAATGCAACAGAATGCAACAGAAATGATGGAACCTTAATTAAAGGCTGGTAATTTTTCTTCTTTAAAATACAAAAAACTAATAAAATATTGATGATAATTTATTAGAGGAGCCTGCTCTGTTTAACTCTAAAAAAAATAAACTCTACTCTACAAACATTTTCTCTGTGCAATTTATTTGGCCTGTAACTTTGCCAAGTTTGACAGAAAGAATATGCATTTGATCATATTTACTTGAAATTCACATGAAGAACTAGAAATCTTTCCCAGCAAAGAGCCAAAAGGATGACATTCGTTTCAAATTCTATTGTGACTAACTGTTTGGCTTTCCTTCAGAAGCCCTTCTAAGTCCCTGCACAGCAAACTAGTCTGGTGAGGTCTGTGAGGACTAAACTTGTGCCACATGTTTGAAAACTGTTATTCTTGCTTTAGGATATTAACACAGTGGTATCACTGAACTTCCACAGAACAGGTAAGTAACAATATTGTTCAGAGATGATCTCTGTTTTGCTTGTTACATTTTTGCAAAGATAACTTTCTTATTCAGAAGAAATATGAATTATATAATAGTTGACAGAAGGAAAAGAATAAGGAAATTAAACCGGAAATGTTATTATTTACAATTCTTAACTTATTACATCCCAGGCAGGTGTACAAAATGACATTAAAGTGAAAATTTGGATAGTTAGAAATCTTGATAGCTAGTGATCTGGAAGGTTTTTTATTTCACAACTTTTTAGAAACACCTCAATCATGATGTGTATGTTTATGATTCAGAGGTAACCACAACTCAAGGTAGATTTTCTGTATTTAGTAAAGCTAATTTCAGGGTTCATGAAACATACCAGCTATTAAACTCTGGATGGCATAAGCCCACAACACTTTCAATGTCTTCCTGACTAAATGCTTGCCTAAATGTGCTGTGTGAGAAGTGTTGTTAGATATCTGTATGTTTTTAAAATAATCTCTTAAAGTATTCATGTTACCCAGCTAAAATGTCAATACATTTGATGTCAATATATATTTGGCTCCAGATCACCCTTTTTTTTCTCACTCTTCACACATCCACCCCTGTCCTTGTTTACTTTATTGGAAAGCAATAAGCATCAACAGGTGCTTTACCCAACATTTCAGATATGGTGAATCATAGCCCGAGAATGCCAGTTCCTCTATCTTAGACTAGAAAACTTCTTAACAACTGCTCTAAGCCACTGGCCCTGATTCAGGACAGGCAATTCCACCCTCCAAGCATACTGTTTTTATCATCCTCTGAAAGGAAGTCACAGTGCACCTCACTTAGTCTTACTAAACCCTATCACATTGCATGTGAGATGCTGATAAATCTTTACTGAGCAGTGCACTTCCCATTACACATATTTACTGTACTACCACAAAAATATATGACATTTATGCCATTGACATATTGAGGATATGTCAATATAACATATAACAATTTGACAGTCATCCAACCATTCATACAGTGCTGCCAACAGTCATGGTAAGCTCAGATTTCTGGTGGAAAAAACACGTAATAATCATTCACACACAGTTCATGGCTTTACCTGACTACAGTTGATCCTCTTGTATAATATAGCTTTCAAGGGTCTCGACTTGGAAAGCCATTCCCATTTCTCACTGACCTAAATATGTGTGTTTGTCTTCAAGCACATACACTTACACTGCACAGTGCCTCAAGTGTCTTAACCCTCCTACAGATAAGGTCTCACATTTGCAATTCTGTAGTCTGCCTACAGCTGATGTGGCAATATTTTCCCACTTCTGTTCCCATGCTGGCTTTCTCATGTTATTCTCATGGCCTTGCACCTGCCAACTCCAATGTTGTAACAATGGCATATTCTCACAAAAAGCTACTTCCACTGAGGATCATCTCCCCTACCCCCTGCCCTATTCCTTGTTCTGTAACTTTTAGTTTATACTGCAGGAATACAGGATTTAGTGAGTAACATTCCAGATAATGGTCATAAATCACTGACAAGCATTAGCCAACAACATGCAGGCCCAAAACACAGCAAAAAAATTTGTGTGTAATGCTTGTACCTAATTAAGCATGCTCCCATCAGTGCTAAAAGCATAATGAATAGGGAAAAAAACAATCAAGTTTTCCGGGTCCTGAGTAAAACCACACAGTGCCAGGGAATAAAGCATGTCTGGAAAACTCATCCTGTTTATCACTTCCTGCTACACCATTGCACTGCAAAAGATATGCAAGAGAGGATTGTGTTCTTCTGGGGACTCTGCCATTTAATTTACCAGCTAGCCTCTAGGGAAAAATATTTCTCCCTTCTCTCTTCCTTATTTAATTTTACTTTCCCCATTTTCCCTCTCATTCATATGGATTCCTTCCTCCCTCCTTCACTCCAAGTAACTTTAAAGTCAATTTATGTCATCATCTGTGGACCTCACAAATAAAATTTTATGCACATATCTCATCATCCTTTCAACAGCACTTAAATATTGATTAAACATGAGAATCTAAAGATGTCCTAAAGAGGGGTAAATTAAACACCTTTAGATGCTTTCTGAACTTAAACTGAAAATCTGATGCAAATCTCACAAGCAACAGGCCTAGTGATCCAAATAATCCCAAAGATGGCACCACAGGGAGTATTTTACATAAATAAGCTATAAAGGAGACACATGGAGAGACAGTGGTGGATGAGATAAGGTTACAAACTAAGTGCTACAAAGTCAGAGTCCATCCAAAGAACAGCAAAGACTGACAGATTTTGAATTATTTGAGTGCTTCTTTGTCTGTTCTGCTTTCAGCAACTGCCAGTGTATAGATATCTGTAAGTCATTAGGTCATGAATGCTGTGAATAGCTGGCAAATACGATTATTTGACTCTCTGAACATCAAATTCCATCTGAAAACTCCAATTAGACGGTTCCAGGTAAGTGGATTTAAGTGGACTACTCAGTCTCTATAGGTCCTGAATGAGGGAAAACAGTCATCATCTTAAAGATCTGTAGATGGATATCAGCATAAGAAAGCACTAAAACTAACAGTGGGGAAGGGAAGAGTCACCAAATAAGATACTTAAATTTGCTTGTCCATAGGTGAGCTAAGTGCTTTCAATTGCCATGCTAGTTGCTAGATATTTAGTCAGTAAAGAGAGCAGAGCTTAAAGAATGTGATTAAACTCTGTGTAAAAGTTGATGTCTATTAGCTAGCCAGATGAATAAATCCCTAGGTTCCACTGCCTGTATTGACTGTTGACTAGAAAGGAAGTTTACACACCACAGACATCTACAGCTGGCAGTCTTAATCTCAAATTGAATTCTGCCCTTCCTGCCTCCTCGGGTTGTGGACAGCAAAAAGCAATAAGGACAAAGCATAATAAGAGGGGTTTCATTAAGTTTGGTCATTATTACTTTAAAGTTCAAATTTACAACATTGTAGTACTGGCCTAAAATATATTTCAGAAAAAAAAATATAAAAAAAAATTAAAAGTATGCTCAGAAAAATGATAACCTCAGTCCTCTCAGTCCTCAACCAGATGAAGAATGAGTACAGACATTTCCACATTAAATTCTCCCATGAGAAATGTTAGGATATCTTCTGATATTTTCCATGAGAGGAAATACTTTTGCTTTTAAATACATTCATAAATAACTAGTGATGACACAGAAAAGTCCTTTTCTTCCAAGATCTTTATGCAAAGATATTTAAATCCAAATGCTTACAAAAATTCTAAATGGATAAACGACCTGTCTGGCATAGCCTCCTGAAGCCTCATTCTTCTCTGATAAACAGAATTTAATTTATTTTCTCTTAACTCTGTACATCCCTAAACAACCATTTAGAAATGTCCATGTGATGAAGAGGGTAGGATATTCTTGTGAACTAGAATTATGCATTGTTCCTGAAGCAGTGCAAAACATGGTTTGTCCTTCTCTATATTTGTGTCTGAGCTGGTTTTAACATTTATTTCGTTTTGTCCATTATTGACAGTTTTTGTTGGCAATAAGCAATTTTCACAGCAGATCAGGCTGGAGAACTTAACCTCCTAACACCTGAAAGATGAAATAGAAAGGCATCCAGAGAAAGGCCTTAAAATGCTTGAACTCTAGCTGTATAAGCTTTTCCCAAGCCATATTTCCACTTTGGTGTGATGGGACTAGAACTAAGATTTACTTTTTTTTTTTCCAAAGGAAAATGATCCTTTTCCCTTCCAATCAATAACAAGTCCTTTGCACATGTGACCTGTTTCCTTGGTAATCACATTGCTTTCCTCAGTCATTAATGATGCATTTCAAAATTTCTTCACAAAGTACACCTAGTAAGAAAATTATATGTATTGTGCCAATTGAAAAAGAGCTCTGAGACACAAATTTCCACTGCATGGAGATCCATAAACCGCTGATCAAGAATTGCCTAATTGTCACGGGATGGAAAGTCCTCAGAAGTCTACAGGATTCAATCTCCAGTACTTTCTGTCTTTTGTCTGTGTGTCACAGCAGCTAGGAGTAACTGAGGGTGTCTCAATTTTGCCAGCAGTTTGTAGCAGTTGCTAAGATGCTTCTGTTATTAATGTACCAAAACTACTGCTATTTGGTTCGAATGCATGGATGAAGGGTTTTTTTTAAGAGGCGAAACACACACACAACACAAAAAATTAAACAGTTAAAATACAGCTCAAAGAAAATGCTGGCTTATTAAGTAAATCATTAAACCAGGATAAGTCAAAGAAATATTTAATTGGGTAGAAAGGATGATTGTTGGAAGTTATTTGATGAATGAAATCATTGCTCATGAAAGAGGGGTAGCATACATACTCAGAGTAAGCAAGTAAAAGGGAGAAATAATTTAAGTTTGCATTGAATAAAAATGACCATTTGAAAGGACCTGTTCAAACACCTTTTGTCTACACTTCTTGAATGACTGCCAAATCTGACAGCTGAGGTTCCCAAAATTCCCTGTTGGTCTGCCATCAGAGGTTGTAGATGTTTGTTGCTATGTGAACAAAAGAAATGCAATGAGCCTCCCAGAGGCCATCCTGTGCTCTTCTGTGGTCCTTCTGCCTCTTCTGGGTTTGCACTTATTATCTCAGCTTCAATACAGTTAATGGCCCCATTGCTGTGCTGACAGGATACCTATACTAGGTAAGCTCTGCTTGGAATAAGAGCAAAGCAGTCCTGAATAACCAGAAAATAAATAAATAAGAGCTTGTGTTTTGATCAGGCTTTTCCAAACAGAATGTGAGCAGCTTCTTCTAATGTTTCTTGAAGCCTCATGCTGAATGAAAAGTGGCATGCACAATGCTCCGAGGGCCATCAAGCAGCTACTTCTCAAAGTCATAGAAACAGAGACTCCTCAAAGCAAACAAGGCTGGTATTTGCCCATGGTAATGAGCTCACTGCTTGCATGCAAAATTAAGTTTTAATTTATTTTAAACCTGTTTCTGTTTCATCTTGGTAATTCAAAGAAGCATAAAATAAAAAAGGAAGAAAGAGAAAAGTACTAGAAAACTTTCAAAATGCCCTTCATGTTTAGATGGTCTTACAGGTTTTCTTCTGCTCTCAGAGAGAGCTCATTTCTATCTAGTATCAACACATTTAAAAGTAAGATTAATTACAACTAAGAGTGTGAGAATAAAGAAGAATAAACTTCTTTATAAAGTTCTTTCTCTCAAGTCAGTATTAAGAAAGGAAGCTCCAATCTATAGACTATGCTGCATAGGTTCAAAACTTGTAGAAATTTGGCTTGCAGCTCCCAAATAACACTTACTAGAAATAAGTACAGCTGTGGAAGAGTGAATTATTTCTTGAATATAAATTTCTTGAATATTGAAATGGAGCAGTGATAAGCTTAAAGGAAGAATAATCTAGAATTTGTATGTTACTTCTTAGTCTAAATTTAGAAAACACTGCAATAAAACCAATAATCTTTATTATTCTAGCATTAATCTTTCAGAGATGTTAATAAAGGAGTAACTTAGAGAAAATTCTCTAGGCATTGAGGAAAAAATTTAGTTTTCTTTTTCCTCAAGATAAACTAGTCTGTAGTCATTTCCAATGAACCTATCTCACTTCCTGTATTTCAGATAGGAAATGTGTAACACCATAGGCAAACTAGCAAAAACCAGCCACATTGCTCTTTCAGTCTTTGTGCTTCTTTCCCTTCTCTTGATGGGAATCAGAACCAGCTGCTGACATTTAGGAGAGGGGAGACTGCATGAAGTAACATATGAAAAGAGAGTGTTCCATCGCCAATCAGTAAATTATGTAAGATTTTTTTCTGGAGTGCTTGTTATGGAGATTTATTTGAGAGAAGGTAAGCAAAACAAGCTTTTTCATTTAAACATACCCTTCAGACAAGGTTTTTAAGCCAGGAGAGTATATTTCCTTTGCTGTGATCGGCTAAGGTACTAAAACTATACATAATCAGAAGAACCTTCAAAAACAATTCAACTAAGCTATTTTAAGTATTTTTTATATATAATTTTGTTATTTTTTTTTCTTTATATTATGCTTATTTTGCTAAAGCCAAGGCTTTACAAAACCAGTTCTTGCAAATTCTCACCTTTGTAACTAAGAAGTGAATATATTCTAAAGATTTATTTTACACTAAAAAACCTGCATCTTAAATTGCTTAAAGGGGTATACACAATTTAATTTCAATAGTTATCCAGAAGAAAAATATTTTAGCAATATTATAGGCAAAAAAATAACTTTGTATAAGCACAGCTTATGTAAACATTACTAAACCCAACTTAGCCACCTCTTTCTAAGGTGTTTTATATCATGTCTTTCCCATATCCAAATAATCAAAGGGAAGTTTCACAGCTTCTTTGCTCAACCATTTAATTTTGCTTCACCTTAAACACTCAAATTCAGTAAAATGTGCTCTCTAGAGGCAACTATGATGAATTTTAGCTTTGATGATTAAATGGAAAGCAGCAACAGAAAATAATAGGAATAAAGAAAAAGACTGCATTACTAGAAGATGCCATCAGCAAGGATGACATTAAATAAATGATTACAGAGGTTCAGTTCACCTGGGCCTGGATCAAAGCCAAAACCTACTGGTGTCTGACTCATCAGTTTGCCAAATGAGACCAGATGCCAGGCTCAAGGAAGTCAGCAGGATCAAATGTTTCAGTGCAAAGAACAGAAACCTGGCAATAACTAAACACAGGCTAAATTCACCCTTAAAAAAAATATTTTCAGTAACTTCTAATCTGATTATTTACTGTGCATTCATACTATGGATTAATTTAATAATATTTAGTCATTAAATTTACATTTCATCAATTAATGTCCAAGAATCCCACAGCTTTTAACATTGTACACCTCTTACATCTTGCCATATCACAAACCTACTGGAAGGTCTTAAGAGTAAAACCTGAGAGATGATTGCAGTTAATAATATAAAATTTTCTCATGGAAACAATTTTCATCAATAACCTAGTCCAAAACTCTAGTGTGACTTTATTTGCTTTCTACATGTCTTTTTTTTCTGAGAACACAATTAAGGGACAATCCTCTGGTTGTAATGAGAATCTGATCAACATTAATTAAGAATGTTTGGAAAGTACTTCTCTGAACCATAGGTGGCTCCTATCTCATCTGAGTTTAGCAGATGAAAAATTAGCTCCTTAATTTAAGCCTGTTACCTTTGATCCCCATAGAGTAACTGCAGAGGCACACATGACTGAAGGGAATTGCTCCATTCTAACAGAGCTGTATAAGGATAGGACCCAGCTGTAGATTATGACATCTAAATTCAGGTGACAGGATGTAAACTAGATGTCCAAGCACTCATTAAACTGGATAATTATGGTCCTACTACCTACAAATTCAAAGCCATTTTGCAAGACGATTACGAAAAAAAAAAAAAAATCTCATTAAATACTGTTTAGATGCCTAATTTTATCTCTGTGTTCTAAAGAAGAAAGAAAATTTAAAATACTTTCTTTAAAAAGCTCTTTAGCCTAATCTGGATGTGGAAGCATTATTACTCATTAATCATAACCTTGTAGTAATTTCATCACTTGTAGACATTGTGTAGCCCTGTTTCAGGGAAAAATGAATATTGGTTACTGCCATTATTTCTTTTCAATCTGACTCAGGTTAATACTTAGTTTGGAGATTATTAGAATAACTCTGTAATATTTTTATGCTTTAGTCACCAATACATACTTGACCATTTGAAAATAAGAGCTGCATATGAATAGACATATCATGTAATGAATAATTAAAACATATCTGTAAAACTAATTCTCTTGCAGATAAATCCATTCCTATTTCCACTGCAAGCCAGTGTGATTTAGTTTAAGTTCAATTGAACCACTGCTCTGCCTTCATGTCACATGGATTTAATGAAAGAGATAAGATACATTCTCAATTCAGTAATTTACAAGAACTTTTTCCACCATTCATTATTCTGGTGAGTTCTTATTTTTCAATAATGTTTCTGGCCCCGAAACCATGTAACAACATCCCCATTAGCTGGAACCTTCTTCTCCATATAACATCTCTGGTATTAGCAACAGATTGGCCATTAAGTCCTTGTGCCATACCACTTTCAACCTCAGTAAGAAATACTCTGTAGCAAAATCCTTTGGAATGAATCTGTTTTGACAGTC
This sequence comes from Pseudopodoces humilis, assembly GCF_049639895.1. Taxonomy (NCBI): domain Eukaryota; kingdom Metazoa; phylum Chordata; class Aves; order Passeriformes; family Paridae; genus Pseudopodoces; species Pseudopodoces humilis. The sequence goes on along the minus strand of NC_142204.1, from coordinate 41,872,871 downwards.
ATTAGCAGTACATCCGGTCAAGACAATTCCCACAACTTCACTGTTGGAAAAGAAGTTTTCATAACTAACCACTATAACACATGACTCAATGAAATACCAATAAAACGTTTTAGTTATTCATTGCCATTTAAAAATATCCATGTGGGTTTGTCAGTACAGCTTTTGAAATGTAATGAATTAATATCCTTACTTTGTCTTAATTTGTGGACAGATGGTGTGAAGAGGGCTGAGTGATCCACAGTGCTGTCCCTCAGCTTGTCAAGACTTATTTACAGTACAGGAGCCATCCTCTGATGGCTGATTATCTGCTTCATTTAGTGAAAGTGAAATTAACCTCTGGTTTCTGTGCTGGTGACTCAGCAGGTAGTGAACCAATAATGCAAAAAGTAATACTAGAAAGACATTGTTCTTCAACCCTAACAAGGCCCATTAAAGAGCCAAATTGCTTTATTAGACCCAAGAGATAGAAGCAATCATTTCAGTCTACTAAGTGGAAATAATAAAGTCTGAGGAGGGGAAAAAAAAAAAAAAAAAAAATGAGAGAGAAGGAAAAAAAGAAAAAAAAAGAGAAGAAAATCAGTTTTCTTTCCATGCCTGACAAAAATTCACCATTTAGGTGATTTTTTTTAAAAAAAAGCTCTTAATTCTATGATTAAGTTAATTGGAAGCAGATCTGCGCACTGAAATTGAGAAATCAGGAGAGATACAAAAGCTTATATACATTGTTTCAGCTACTGTGGCTTTTTGCTTCTTGGTTTGCATTACCTGGTACAGAATGTTACAGTTATGCACGGTGCATCTCGAACAAGAGTAATCTTAAACAGCTTGATGTTAAGCACACCCGATGCATGATTTTTTATGCCAGTTAATAACACGACAGCAGTAATAATCCACCCGGAAAAGCAAATTAAATGCTTTCAAAACTGTAACCTCTTTTGAAAGGTTCTTCTAATGATAGCATTTATGAGCTCACAATGGAAAATCAGCACAGAGGAAAGCTAATGATGAGCAATATGAACCCTGTTTAATTGAATGTTCTGAGAACTACCTGAATCTCAAGGGCTATCTGTCAACAGGAGGAAAGGACAGGCTATTTGAAATCAAATTTACTTTATATTTCTACAAGAAAAGCTTCAATGGTAGCTCCTTTCAGAATATATTTTGTTTCATCACGTGACACATTTACTCCATCTGAAAATATCCTCTTAAAGCAGTGTGATGTATCAGAAGTGTTAAAAAGAAAATCTTTTTTTCTATGCTGAACATACACAAAGTGCTTCAAGTGGAAATATTGATTACCCATGGGTATTTTCTGAGAGCAAGTATCAAGCAAGAACAGGTATCAAGCATGATACCCACTCATGTTCAGAAAAGCAAGTGCTGGGGTACACACCAGATGGGACATCTGGTGACAAACAGAGTTCAAAAGATTTTCCTGAAATATTGAAAAAGTGTATATACTGAGCACACTGAGGAATTGTTTTTATGGAAATATCTTGGTGATGCTTGTTCAAAAGCATCAACTCATTCTACAGATATATTTTAACCCTTCTTGGTCTTTGAAAGCAGTCATATTTTCATTACTTCAGATTGTTTTCTAAAAGAAACATCAATATTTTGATTAAACATTTGACTGTGTTGGCATGTTAAATTCCCTGTTATTTGTTCCTGGACATATTGTGATTTATTTAATTCCACCAAAGAAAGACCACAGAGCAAGACTCAGGACATTTAATCTAGGCTAGCACTCAATGGTTCTCTACAGTAAAGCATTACTAAGAGCTAGAATCACCTTTCAAAACATAAACAGCTGCAAGGAACATTAAAGGTGAAAAGCACATGCTTTTTCTTTATGCCAAGATGCTTTCCATTTGTATTCCTTTTCCTCTGAGACTTCTTGCACAACAACAACAACAAAAAAAAAAAAAACAAAAAAAAACAACCAAAACCTACAGAAGTCTTTCCTTGATTGATTTGATCAAAGCTCCAGGACTGTTCAGGGAAATTTGCTGAGCAATAGGTTTCCAGTGTCTGCACAGGGATATGAAAATTTACCATGCCTTCAGAATAAGGTTATATGGAAAGGATCTCTAGCATAGCTTATAAATAATATTCAGTTTCTTTGTACCCCAGACCTGGGCTGAAAGACACATCACAGAGTCTAGAAAGGGATTGTCTCCAAATTAGTATTTATCTTGTTCCTCTCCCGTCTTGCTCCTTACTATGTAGGTTATTTTAACCATCCATGTGAACTACTGCCTCATATGGCTGAAAGTGAACAATGCTGTTGTTCTATCAGGAAATCACAGACTGTCAAAATGTGATTACAGGTCTGAGATCTCAGGGTAATTGTGGGACTGTACTCAGGAAAGCTCTACATCTTGAGAAGAGTGTGTTTGGGAAGAACATTTTGGCCATCTCATGGAAAACAAGTATATCATTCATATTTTGTGGAAGACAAGGTACATAACTATTATATGTATCTAAACTTTTCCTGGAAGCTGAAAACTGCCATATTACATCTAACTTGATCTCTAATATTCATCCTACTCTCCACATTTCTAGCACGTCACCATACCAAGTAATCCTGATTTTTTTACCTCCTTTGGAATTGCTCCACCTAAAGTTTGTCATAGGCTGAGATTTTGCAATTGAAGAGATGATAATTTGCATGTCTTGTGTGGCCACATTATGCCAACCTTTCCCCACTGAGATAGCTCCCTCTTGTCACAGTCCTTCCCAGTTAATGGATCACCTTCTCCAAAATTTTTTTAGCAGTTTCCTCTCCATCCAACTATCATCTCCTTTTTATACGCAAGTCAGTCCTCTTTTACTTGCCATATTTCAGTTTGCTTCTCAGTCAGATCTCTTAGCGGATCGCACTGTTCCTATTTCAGAACTTCATTAACCCCGTCTTTACAGGATAGGATTCAGTCTTGGGATCCTCTTCCCTGATGCTAACCCCTACATTTGATCATATTTATCTGTCATAGCAATGCATAAGGCAGAAAATGCATTGATGGATGCATTGGACTATAACAAATACTGTGAGCAGCATCTTCCATGTTGTGAACAGATTCAAGTCACATTCTGAACGTTACATGCAGATCTCCTGCTCTCAGTCAGACTGCGGATTCCTTTCTGGCTTTGAGCTTCACATTCCCTCCAGCTAAGAGCAGGAAAGAAATTGAGTCTCAATAATGATTACACATCAGCTTCTCATGGGAGTCCCAAGAGGAAATTCTGTCATTTCACTTCAACATTTACTGTAGCAATATTGACAAAGTGTCCCTATGCCACTAGCTCAGAGCACTGGATATATGCATATCTTCACCAAGTGTGTGAACAGGAGTGATCCTCATTCACTGCCACTTCTTTAAGGACTGTATTCTGTGATTGAGCAATCTAATGTCACTTTTGTCCAATATTTAGACTGAATTACACTTTTACCTGAGAACGAGAAAAGTTTGTTCCTAATCTTCTCAGTTTTCTTATGACAAAATGGCTTTCTACAGTGCTGAAGAGGTAACATTATAAAAACCTAATGAAGAATGCTCAATAAATTCCTGTAACAAAATATATCACCTATACAGATGCAGTTTGTCTAAACTTAAACTTGTTTCATGAAGTTCCTTATCGCACAACTTATTTTCTTCTATTCTAGGAGACTGACGATCCTCTCCTGCAATTTTTTGTAATCTTTTTATATATATGTTATATCTGAAAGGCTAAACAGTATATGATCCTGTCTTCTGGAATCTCTTGCAGCAAGAAACTTACTTAAAATGTCTAGTATTCACTGTCTGTCAGAGCAAACTTATTCCAATTAACTCATGTTCTTGAAGTAGTTTCTGGAATATTTTTAATGTCACAAGAAGCCATGCCTTCCAGGAGCTGGTTCATTTAGTCTCTTTAATTTTTTTTTTCCTTAAGATTCCATGAAAAATACATAGTATTCTATGTCCACATGTGTCTACACCATGCACCTGAATCTCAAAAAAAAAACCAACTTGCCATCAAATACTCTTTGCATTTATTTATTTTTTAGCATTTCAGCAATAACAGATTGCAAATTTTATTTGCAAAATGGCATAAGACAATTGCTGCAACAATACCTTCCAGACCATCTGAAGCAATAACTCAGAAATATGGATTGCCATTTTTTTTCATACAAATTTATTGAGAACTACAGTCACTTCTCCATTATTTAGTATTTAACTGAAATACATTGCTTAGTTCTTATTCTTTTACTCTTCCAACAGTTACTAATTACATAAGCTGTCTTAGAAGTCATTATGACTCAGCAGCTATGTTTCACTTAAAACCCATAGAACTGAGGAGCCAGGAACAATACATAATATCACTCATCATGATGAAGAAAATTGCAGTAATGTACTGATTGGGTTGTTCTCTTATGTAAAGTAAATTAAATTCCTGCATTTTAAAATTAATCCAATTCTTCTGCAGGTCTAAAGTGTCTTTTCAGACAATTTGGTAAGCTGCACATCAGGCTCCAGGGAAAACACAGTTTTCAGCTGACAAGCAGAAATAAAACAAATTCACACTTTCAAAACAAAACATAAACATGTCAAGTCCAAAGATGTAGAGAAGCCCAGATGTATGTGAGGAATATTGTCCACATTTAGGAGAGTGGAAATTAGTTTTTTAATAGCAAACACCATTTAATACTAAATGTATAAATACTGTGGGGGGAAAAAAGAAATGTAAATCATATCTAGATTGCCAGGAAACTCACTTGTCAGATTCACACATGGCTGTTTATCTCCTGGAGGCATGGTTTTGTATACCACCGTGTCCACCTCAAAAGGAGGTGGTATGTTCTAGCAAATAAAATTTTAGCTGAGTTGTCAGAGCTAGGCAACCATCAGCCCTGTTGAGAAGACCTGGAAACCTGGAAAGCATCTTCCTAGCAAGCATCTATTACCCATAGACTGAGCTCCTCACTCTTTTAGGTAGGTTCTGGGAAACAAGTCTAATACTTGAGCATCAAATGGCCTAAGGAAGCAAATATATGTCTAAGGATTAGAAGGAGGGTTTGAAAAAATGAAAGCAGTGTTTAAGTCACAAGCAGAAGCAGAAATGGGGAATGTAAGCATGAAATTTTTGCATGAAATCCCAGCAATCCACAATGTCAAGGGCAAGCTTATCTAGTGAGATCCTTAACATTAAATCCTCAACAAAGCTTTCATAAAATTTTAGATCATTATATTTTGATTATTACACTGGTTGCTTTTACACATACTCTGTGCCTCTCCGGCACATTTTGTACAAAATTTGCAATGTTAGTTGTCCTTCTCTTCTGGGGCTTCTCTGTTGCATGCTCAAACAAGAACAGGCATCATTTTTTGCATATGCAGATCCTGAACAGCACTTACTCTTCACTGAAAGAAGAGTTGACCGGCTTGTCCCCAGTTGACTGGGACTAACTTTTCTATCCTATTTTCTTGTCATTTTTATGTTTATTAAAGTGCATACAAAAATGCTGCACTTCATTTCAGACATTCCCAGTCCACAGCTACTCACACCCCCACAGTGACAAGTGCATAAATCATTTACTGTCGATCATTGCTCTCAATACATGCAACCATGAACGTTAGCCATTTTTTTTGAAATTTGTATTTACCACAGTTCAAACTTAGTGTGAGGCAACAAGGATTTAAATTGGAAATTATTATCACTAGATGTTTTCTTCATAATTTTGCTCATTGCCATAATTATGATGGTGATGATGTGACTTTTTTCACTTCAAGAGTCTTATATCCATGGATTAGGCAGTTATATTTCTTTTTTTAAACAAGCAACTTCAGATAAAAAAGATGCTATGAAATAGAGTTGCTTTCTCCTTTCAGGCTTTCAGTAGTAAGGCACACACAGCATAGCATGACTTTATTTTGTGCAGTTTATGCCACACAAGTTCTATCACAAAATATTTTACTGTGAATATTACAGGAATATTAGCAAGCAGACAGGAAGAGCTCTCAGAGAAACTGTAGGTTAGCCATGTTTGTTCAAAAAGGATTGAGAACTGCCAATTTAGAGGAAAAATAAGACCAAGAAAATTATTCTAGATATCACATGGGATCTGTAAGTTCTTAAGTGATGACCTGGCAGCAAGCTCTAATGAGGGAGGGTTACTTCAGTAGTGACCTAGCCAAAGGGAAAAGCTGATTCCCCTGTATTAAGAGCCTGATTGGAAGGAATCCTTGCCCTTTTCATTAGAGAGATGTGGAGAGCTGAAGAGTTGGCCTTAGAGGTTGTATGAACTACAGGTTCCACTGAAGATGGCAAATAGTGGATACCAATGTATATAAGTTTGTCTGCAGCTATTTGATTCATAAATTATGATCTAATAAGAAACGTGTTTTCTTGACTGTTTTATCTGCAGAAGTAGAGACAGAATATGTTTTATACATGTAAAACATGAAGAAAAGATTCTCCTGAGTTCAGCTGACACTGGTGTATGTGGGAGAGCTGCAGCAAAACAGAGAATGCCAAATGTGGCTTAGCCCAGTACATTATTGAGATACAATTATTAGAACAGCTAACAATGAAGTCAAAGTCAAATCATTGCATCTCTGCCTTACTGTTATGATTCACTTACACCTGGAAAATAAAAAAAAAAAACAAAAAACACTTCAGAAGAAAACTCAACAAAGTTCAGACCTTTTAAAACACCAAAGAATTACAACTTAATTATTAGAAAATATGAAAATGTTGCTAGAATAACTGGAATATAGCGAAAGCTGAACTATAATGACTAATGATGGTGACAACCTTAATCCTTACTGAGAGATGGTATTTTGTATGAAGCATTTTGTATGAATTTTGGTATGAAGCACCTGTAAGTCCCATTAAAATCATCAGGAGATATGCCTGTTCCTGTGATGAATGAGAATATTTCTACTGTCATTAAAATATTAGATTAGGTGCTCATATATCAAAATCAAATTTTGCCCCACTGAAGTCTGCAAAACAAATTTACAAAACACACTCACAGTGCTTTTTCTCTGGGTTTTTGCTATTTCTGCCCACTGAGCTATGAAACAGAAAGACCAAATTCATTTAATATTCAAGTCTAGCAAGGGAGGGAGAGGGGAGGGGAAGTACAGAAAGATGTAGAAAACATCCCTTAATTTCATTTTTTTTAATCCTGTTATTCTTAAGTGTTACATGGAAAGTAAAAGGTAAAAAAAACCATACAAAATTGATATTCAAGAGACTAAGATTTTATAGCTCAAAACTTCAAGAAACATCTTCGTGCATTCTAGAACTGAAGGAATTTTGAATCTAGTAAATATTGAAATTTCTATTTTTTAACTTAGTAATATATTATCAGTGTTAAAATATGCAAATGAAATGGAAACTCAAAGGAGCTGTGTACCAGCAGTCTATATTTCACATTATAATTTGTAGGATGTAATCCTAAAATCATATGAGAAGTACTTTTAAGTGCACTGCTATTAATTTACTTATATTTTATTATAAATCTGAAAAGAAAATACAATTAATTGGACAGCTTTTCTGTATCTCTAGCAGTTGTACCAAAATAACAGTTCTACAAAAACTGTAATGCAATGTAGAAAAATATTACTGTGTATAGTTAAACTATGGTCAAACAGTAACCCTTATTTAATCCTATTCCCATCCAGCTTTGAATCCTCTGTATGGCATTAACAGCCTTTACAAAATTAAATCAAAGGCAGGTATGATGATAAAAAAGGTAAAAAAAGGTCTTCAAATAGATTATCATTAAACATCATAAGTAAGCAGCTACCTATTTTGTGTCAACGGGTGAATAACAGCAAATTGCTCTTTCCTAAATATGAACCTTCACATTTCACACTAAAATAAATTAGCCAGGTATCCACTGAAAGAAGTAAACAAAGTCACAAAAATATTGTATATACAGGCTCTGTATTATTAAAAATATGAACATAAAGTAGAAAAATACTACAGCATGAGCTTGGTAAAGTTATGTGCATATGAATGTAAGTGGCATTTTCATCTGGTTCCTGGAAATATTTAAAACTATATTCATGGCATTAGCAGCAATAATTTCTTTTTTTTTTTTAACTCCTTACTGTTTCTCAGAAAATGTGATACTTTAGAATCACAGATGGCATCTAAATGCACTTCTAGAGATATACAACTTCAGAATCTACATTGACAAATAGACCCATATTTTTATATTAGACTAGAATAAGTTTATATACTTTTATAGGTTTTTTTCACTGATAATTTTCCTAAAGCATCTACAGATTCAGTAAGTAAAGGTTGAAAAACAATGACATAAAATGTAACCTAAACCCTGGAGATCCCAGGGAGAAATCTTCCTTTTTCTTCTATGTCTACTAGAAACAGATTTTCAAATCCTGAAGATGATTCCACCATGAAATCTAACTATTCATGATTATAACACTTCCCACTCTCAGAAATTCATCCCTAATTCCACAGTATTTGGTAAACTCCCATTTTCATGTTTACATGTCAAAAGTTCAGTTTCGTTTAGAAAAAGTGTTCTTCACAGTTTTAGGGAACAGGTTGAAAAATAAAGCTAGAAAATAAAGGGCAAGTCAATAGTATAGTTCATTCATGTCTCATACCTGGAGGAACCCAACTTGCTCGGCCTTAACATTAAAAATATTGTTATGAATTACCTGATTGATGTACCAAACCCCACTAACAGGAGGCAGATTTACAGGAATATATTGCAAAGCAGACCTGGAATACTTAACTGGAGATTTCCTGAGCAGTTTACAAATCAGAATGAAATCCATTTCATCCTCCCTTTGATTCAAGAGTTTTGATCTGATCTAGAAAGCATTCTCAAAGCTCAGCAGCACAGATGACTGCACTCTACTAGACTTTGCTTAATCTGCCTAAATAGCTCTAAGGAAGGAGCCCAGCTGAGTGCTTCATCCATGATGCATAATTCTGAGCCTATGCATAACAAGACAATCAGCTACAGCTTTTTCATTGTCATTATATTTACATACAGACAGACCCATTTTTCCCAGTCTTACTTTCAATATAGAACAAGGTTAAGGGAAAAATAGCAGAGCTGCTTCAACTGTGCAGCTTTACAGATATACAGATATATTATAAACTAGAAAAAGTTGTTCTAAGCCCCCTACTTCTGATGCTTTAACAGGCTGATGGTTGTAAAGTGTCCTACCCTAGGACTATCACACAATGGATCTCCCACAGGAGCACAGAAGTTGAGAGTAAAAGGTGAGTTCAGGTTTCACTGATTTGTATGCATCAGACACTGAGATGCTGCAACAGTGAGCACACACAGTACTCCTCATGGAGCTGAGGTCTCCCACAACGGCAGCATTTGAACACTCCACTTAAATGGATTTTTACTCACAATATTTTTACTTTCTTTTTGGGAAACTGGAAGATATGAAAATAAAGATGGTTTTCAAAGGCTAGCTTGCCTGGGGTGACACCAAAATTTCAACTCAAAGCTGAAAACCATTATATGATCTTTAACTATTGTTTTCTCCACCTAATAATTGCCCAGTTCCTTCCTTCCAAGTACATACAGATACCATTACAAATGTGTACAAATACGTACCAAAAAAATTCCATCATTGCAAATAACAAAGGAAGATTTTTCCATTTTTTTTCTTTTGTCCAGAAAGATTTTCTCCAGGCACTGTAACTTCCCAGGCTTCCCAGGGAGGTGGTGCAGTCACCATCCCTGGAGATGTTCAAGGAAGGACTGGATGTGTCACTTAGTGCTCTGGTCTACTTGACAAGGTGGTCACAGGTTGGACTCAAATGTCTTGGAGACCTTTTTCAACCCAAATAGTACTGTGATACTCTGGAAAAAAGAGATTGATCATTAATGCTTCACATCTAATTCAGACTGTGAATTTGTCAAATAGGCAGTAAAAATTCTTTTGCTTAAGAGAATAATATAGAATATATGAACTCACACTGTACACAAATTCTAGAGAATAAGTTTGACTGGGTTGTACAATTGTTTTAAACGGTGTGGTTTAAAAGAAAAAATTATTTTTTATGCCTTTTATGGAGAAAGTTGCGATTGTTTATTTTTCAATCACAATGAACTTGGTAATTACTTTTAATCATGGATATCAAAATTATTAGCAAGACAACCCAAGAAATATTACTCTTGACTATAATACTCTTATTTTACATTGCAAATTGTATTACATGGCAAAATATGGTATATAAATATAAATAAATTTCACAATGTACAGATGAGAAAACTCAGGGCAATAAAACCACATTTGAGAGCTATTAAGACATAAGTCTGTCAACCTAACTTATTCCTTATTCCAATCATTTTATCTGAAGCAACATTTTTATTCTACATACTTGAAAGAAAGCACTAAGTCAAATTTTATTTTCCCTCTTAAACTATATAAACACAAACTTACTCAATTGTAGCCACTGCCTGGAGCCAAGCTGGTATCCAAATATCATAAAGAACAATATTATACAACAATAGAAAGAGCATAACAATCATTATAAATTATACACCATGCAAAGATAAAAAAAAGGAATGCAAGGCCTTGCACTCCGCTTGCTAGGAGTATTAATGTTACGGCACTTTCTTACCCAAGATGTAATCTTTGAAAACATGTTCTCTCAAACCCTAATCTTATTGAGCCCACCTCAAATTAACAGAAATTAGAAAAATAAAATCTTGAAAGTGAGGAGAACCTTTCTCCTCTGGTCAAAAAGTTCTCTCCTCTGCTTAATTTTCTGTAACATTTTGGAGGAAAGGCATGACTTGTACCAGGCAACTGAGAGGGGATCTAAGGAATATCTTCAATTTACAACTACATTCCTTCTCTTCTGTGAATATGAAACCAAATTTAAAATCACATCAGATAAGGAAAGTCCTCTCTGCTCCCATTCTTTTCCACTGTGTCTGTATTGCTACTGCAGTCATGCTAATTGATGGAAGCCAGCAACATTAAACTTAAAATCAAGTGTCATAAGCACATCTGTTTTGTGCTGTTTACCTGACAGGGAAATTAGTGAGCTGTTCTTATGAAGGCTTGTAGAGGATTTGTTTTGGCTTGGAAATCAGCTTACTGAGTGTGGCTGTTCTCAAGTGACACAACAGGGAGCAATCAGATACCACAGAGCACAAAAGAAGACTGAGAAAGAACTTTTAGGAGCAAGATGGAACAAAGCTCTCTTTCTGCATTATGTGGCTCACTTGCAAAGTCTCAATGAGACATCCCTTTTATTTTCAATTTGAAATTAGTTGCTGCATTCCACAGCTATAACAGTCCTTATTGATAGTGATACAAAGTAGATAGTTCACCAAACCCACCAGAACGATGATTCTTCCTTTTTACCCCGGGACTAGGCTGAGCATCCAGCTGTGAAACACAAACACAATTCTGGGTGGTCCTGGACTAGGACCCTGGTGTGGACATGGTGGGTGTGCATAAAAAAATGAAGTCCCTTTTATTTCCTCTTCTCACAGATATCACCTCATCCACTTCCCTGAGCTAGGTCATGGTTAAGTTCCTCCATTTAATGAAGCAATTTTTAACTGAATGCCCTTGCTATGAACCATCATAGCTGCTACCTGGCACTGAAAAGATGGATAAGGGAAAGTATAAATGTGAGCTTTGCTCTTATAACAGACTGAGTGGTTCAGTACAGGAAATTTCAGCAGGTCTGAGACTTTAGTTATCCTATTTTTGATATACAAAACTGCTATATTCTATACAGTAGAAATGAAAAAAACCAGTAGTCGCCAGTTTGCAACATTTTCATTGCTCCTCTTTTTGCTGTGTTCTTCCTTTTTTAGCTAGTAATCATATGTCCAGCAGGTCTACTGTTACTTGGCTCACTGGAGTTTGGATTGCAAGAGATTGCAAGGAATTGCAAAAGCTAATCCTAAAAAATAACGAAATACTGTGAAAATACTTAAAGTAATGGTATTACTTTACCTGTGCTACAAAACCATAATAAATCAGAGTTTAAATACACTGCAAATATGTCAATCACCTACATATTAATAATTAAAGAAGACATATTTATAGAATAATACATATTTCAGATATGTTTGCAAATGAGAGTTCAATGATGAAAGGAACTGCAATTAAATCATTTTAATAAAAATGTGGAAGACAGTTGTATATTATTTTTTCCTTCACTGAGGTTAAAATAACTCAGAGCCCATTAAAAAATGAAAGAAAACTGATGCTCAGTGGGAATAAGCCTAAGCATATGACTCCAGTTTAAAAAAAATGCTAACCAAACTGGCATGGAAAAGTAAGAGCAAACTTTGGCATCTGAATAAAAATATTATTCACATTCTCAGTGCTTAGAAAGAAACCATACCAACTGAGGGTAATCTTTACCTGTTAAGAAATACATATATCAACAATAGAAGAAATATAAGTATTATAAATATTATAAGTATTATAAATGCAAGGTTTGGGCTTTTTAGAACAGGTATTTAACATTATTTAATCTCATTCCTATCTTTTTCTGCCATTATGGAAGTTTGCTTCTGTTTAATTTTACCACCATCTGAATTCTTTTGCTTAGAAGGAAGAGCAAAACCAAACATTTCTCCATACACTGGTTTTTTTCTTTAGCTTTAAACAACAGAACAGTGTTTTCTAAAAAGAAAACAAAAAACCTAAGCAAACATCAAAAAAAACCAAGAAAAATCCCCCACCAAATGCAAACAAACCAACAAAAACCAAATGCAGATTGTCTCTCCAGCACTCTAGCACACTATGCAACCTCACATAATACTAAGGGAAAAAAAAATCAATTTCAAATTTGTAGCCTTACCTTTTAGCACAGGGATGAAAATATTGATTAAAGCTAAATTTTTCTAGACAAATTTTTACTATGAGTCTAAATCATTGACAAATAGAGAAATTCCAAGGCACAACTGAAATCAGTTTAATATTCTTTCAGTGTCATACAAATAGTAAAGAAACAGCTTCCAAACATTTATACACAGCAGTCCTAAAATAAATGCCTTATGATCATGACAGATAAATTTCAAATAGAAGGGAAAAGACATTCCCTAAAATGTATAAAAATACCTATGCAATTTACAAGTCTCATGAGGTTATCCCCTCAATTGGTTTTGTCAGGCAAGACTGGTCTCTGCAGAGTCTTTTATTCAGGAAGGGAAAGACACATGCAAAGAGTGAACGTAAACTTCTAAAATTAGGCTTCAACTCTGAATTTCTCTATAAAATCATATTTCTCTCTATTAACTAAAAAAGTGCCTGGTGGTTGTGTGGTTTTGCAGGCACACTTGTTGGGTCCAACAAGACAGTCTCTTAAGGGTTATTCTCCAAAGTGTTCAAGGGCATTAGTAACACAAATCATTCTGATAGACAGGAGGTACTGTAGAAATTGCCTCTTTTACTATAAATATTTAAGCTCTGAGAGACTTAATTTCAAAGCAACAAAACCCTGAGAATTCCCAGGAGGAACTGCTAAGATTAGTGAGTGGTTTAAGACATGACCATGCAGATTTTTAGTAAAATAACTAATCAAATTAATAAATATGGGAATATGAATTACATGAAGATCATCAGTTCCTCAATAATAAAATCTTTAGCCTAAGGAAAGTTTGTGATGTTTCAATACAAAAATTTACTCATAAACAAAAAAGTGAGAAGGATGCTAAACATCTTTTCCAGTCTGTTACTGATGAGGGAGATTTAGACAAATGGTTTTGCTTGCTAGCCCAGACACCTGGCCTTCAATCTTCTCCCTTGTTTGTCCTAAGACTAAATACTCAAGCTTCAGTTCTTCCACAAATTAGAGCTTTTTCTGCAAATCTTCAAGCTAAAAACTCCCCTGCACATTCAGAGACAAATAGAAAGATATTCAATATGAAAAATAAAAATAATAAAGTAATCAAAGAAGCAGCAAAAACTGTCTGTGTTTTCTGGATTTGTCTGGATTACTAAATAAATATTTTTCTGCCATTGAACTTAAAAAAAAACTTAAAAAGCTATCATGTCCAAGGATATTCCAGAAGCAGAAATGTATTTCTCTTCAGGGAGCTACATCAGTCACCTAAAGGTATATCCTTTTAATTGCAACAAGCTCTTGGAAAGGTCTGAGAGTTGTCTTGCTGCACATCGGTAAAACATCAAGCATAGATAAAATAGAAACTTCAAGCATCTGTACCTTACAGACATTAGGGACAGCTTACAAAAAATTTCAGGTAAGATGAGCATCAGAACTGGGATTCTCCTATTAGTATTCCTAGCAGCATTCTCAGTACAAGAATGCTCACACTTCTCATGCTACAAAACTGGAAGGACTGCAGTTTATTCCACAGCAAAGCATTCTAATAAATGTTACTGAGTAAGTCCTCCCAGGGCTACACTAATTTCCATGACTGCAAACAAATTAAGTGAAAATTGCTGTCAACGTAAGGCAATCAGGTGAGCTGGTTGTGTTTTGAAAATAATTTTGGTAGTAGAAAAGAGAAGCTGGGAAGCACCCCTTGCTTAAGGGAGTACTGTTAAGACTACTTCTGAGATTGTAGGTGGCATCAAATGGCCTACTTTACTACTTTTGAAAAAGAAAATCTTATTTGAAATAATAAAGTAGCAACCAAGTCAAAACAGAAACATTAAAAAGAACTACATAGGATTAGATGCTGAGCTTTTGCTGTAGCCCCACAAGGACAAATTTGCAGTCCATGAGCTCCTTCAAACAAAAGAACCCATTGATCCTAAGAAATATCACAGAAACATGCAGGGAGGGGGAAACAAAGCAAAGCTGGGAGAAGAGACTGACCTACTAACTCCTTAAAGTCACAGAACAAGAAAGTTACCTTTTGTAAATATCCCTGGGCTAGTAATTGCCACACAGATGTTTCTAAACATTTGATGCCAGAGTACACTGGGAAAGAGGGAACTTTGGGATGCCCAGACCATGACAGGTTGATTGTCATGTGATGAGATTAGCTCAGGCTTTAGTTTAGGTTCAGGTTCTCTCATTCTTTAACTTTGGTGGTGGATCCAACCTTCTGAAGGGCATCTCATTTTCTAGAAGCAGTGGGGGCACCTGGAGAGGATCCCATTCACCTGCCTTTCTGTGGCTAGGCTAAATCAGCCATCCAGGCCCTCCTTGCAGACAGGGAGAGGGAGGGGGAGTGGGAAAGGCAGCTGCTGAAAGCCCTTGTCCCACACAAAATATCTATAAGCTAAGCACAGGATTAATTGCCTTCAGGGGGCTTAATTATATAATCACAGACTATAGAGAGAGTCTGGGTTTCTACCCTGAGCAGAAATAATGATTCTCAAGGAAAACAAGCTTGCAGAGGCCAGAGTGATTCCACAAACAGAAATTTCAGGGAAGTCATTTATTTCAACACAGAGGTGGAATAAAAACAGAATTGTATAAATCACAGGCAAGAGAGCAGCACAGCACTCCACACAGCTGGGGAAAAAAAAAATCAGACAAACAAACCAAACACAAAGCAAAAAATCAAATCTGCAATAAAAAAAAATTTTAAAAAAAGTAAGCACAACTCTGTTTTGCTAAAAATACTGCTCTTTTCAGGTAAAAGGTATTGTCATACAAAAATTCTCAGCAGTTTGCTTTAACCTAGACATGGCTTGGACATCAACTTGTCCTTCCTCTTTCTAACAGCTGTGTAAAATAGCCTGGCACACTGAACCATAAAAAACCATCTTTGCTAGGGCTTGTCTATAGTAGATAACACTGATCACTAACTTTCTCTCTAATGATTTATTCTTTCCATTTCCAAAGGATGATGGTTGTATTCCTTAAGGCAAAGTAACAAGCAAGACGACAATAAATAATTACAAACACCATAGAAAGATTAGCAGCTACCAGTCAATAAAGAAGGTAGATGTTAACACCTAGCTGTTTTTGAATTGTCTATGTAAAAAGCATAGCTTCTGTAGTTATACAGACATGTAAAATAGGAAAAGATGACAACATTGACAACACAGTGACAGTTGTAATCCCATTCCTTGTAACTAATGGGCCTTTTAATCTTCATTTATGAAAATAGAAACTGTTCAGCTCTATGTACATTAAAAACTTCAAAGCAAAAGTGAGGTTTTCTACAGTTGTCATCTCGAAGAAAAGACATTGAGAAGTAAACTGAAGTCCTGAGTTTCTCATTCTACAGATTTGCTTCAGCAGATGACTCTTCCCCAAAGGAGTCAAAATCTTACTAGTCAATATGCTGGGGATTGTCTTCATTGTAAGTATGATGATGCTTAAAACATATATTCCCCTAGACCTCTTTCATTCTACTGAACTTGATTAAATCCAGGAATGCTCTCTATTGTCAGAAGGCAGCTTTTGATATTCTGCACTAGTACACTTGAAGTAATAAATTCCTCATTCTTGACTGCATTCTTGGTAATATAGCCCAATATATGTGATCAGCCACCTCTGCCATTCTGGCTAAGACAAAGCATGTGAGAAAGCGTTTTGTGTGTTAAAAACAAGAGAAGAAAGTCAGTATGAACTTTTCCAAACGTAGGAGAATAAAAGACTTTTCAAATATCACTTTATTTAAGTGTTCTGTTGGTTTGGATAGTTCTGACAGTTTTTCAGTGATCTGTATTGTCACTGATCCACAGGTTAACTCATAGAATTTCAGTGAGTGCAATATTGCAATATTGCTCTATGAGTATTACTTTTGGCTGGTAGTATTTCAAAGTGCTACAATGCATAAGAAATCAGCAGGATTGTGTTCTGGCATAATGAAGAAACAATACCTGAAGTCATGATAGTTTTTCCTTTATGATGAATATATGGGGAGCTAAGTGTGTGTCTAAAACACAATTGCTCACATTTTCTTCTTATATTGTTAAATTGTGTTCACCCAAAAGTAATATATACAGACTTTCCAGCACTGAAGGAAGCAGGAAAAATCTTGAACTGCATAAGAAAATTCTCTAAGGATTCATCAAGAATGTTTCTTCATCAATTACTCTTCTCCTTAGAATAGCATCCTCATCACAAATACTCACTGTCATCTGAAGAGGTACAAAATACAGAACAATATAGCCCAAAGTTGCAGTCCTATTATCTTCAGTAATAATTAATATTCATTATCCTCCATCATTTTATAGTCTTCTGCCATCTTAGATTAAAACTCATCTTTCATTTTAATCAAAATCAATTTAAACTACATATATTATCACAGAACAAGGATAAAACCCCCTGAAATTAAAAGAATCTTTGTAGAAGTTGCAGCAAAGAGACCTTTAAAGCTTGCTGCAAGAGATTTAATCTACATTTTATAACCATGTCTGCAAAGATGTTTATCAGAACTAGTTTTAACCCAGATAATTTTAATATGTGAAATTTGCAAGTTTTAAACAAGTTTTAAAACAAAAAAGAAAACATTAGAGATATAAATTTCACAAGATCATTTTCATGAGAGGTACCCTGATCCAGGCAGATAAGAATCTGAAATACCTGTTCTCTAGGAATTAGCATGGGATCCCTAATTTGTAATATTATGTATGTGTACTGATTAGAAAATAAAAAACTGTTAAACAGATTAATACTACATTCTAAAAATCAGAGTCAGACATCCATTAAATCTTTCAAAACATCTTTAAGGAGGTATGAGCTACGCTGTAGTTAGTACATAATGAATCAGTATATTGCGGGTTTAAAAAAGTTACTCATCTGCAAAAAAGTGAAAGGATAATAGTTTTTACAAGGAATGAGCATTAATCAATTTTATAGTTCACCAGCAAATATTAAAAGAAGCTGAAACCAAACAAATCATAGGATTAACTGCTCAGTGCCCCACATAGCAACAGACAGGAGAGTGGACTCAGTGTGTTCTGTCTCTCCTCTCTCTGCACAGGAAGCTCTGATCAGCACATTGCCACTGCAGTTTATTGGTTATATTATCTTTTCTTGTGACGCTAGGGAACAAAAACAAAACTGTTCCAAGGCATCCATAACACTTCAACGAATTAGGGATGTTTGCAGCACCATCATTTTATAGGACCAGCATGGATTTTGTTCTTAACTTGAAGGGTGGGATGGCAGAGAGGCAGTAATATGCATTTTGATCACGGAACTTGTAAACTCTTTAAAGGTTTGAAGGTCTTTGTTTGGCTGACAGCTTTCTACCAACCCTTTAATGTAAATTGATGGATTATGCTAAAGTTTGACATTGTCATTTCAACCTTAGAAATGAAAGATAGGGAATAACAAGAAACTACATTAAAAAAATTACTAAGGATCTTTATAGAGAATGAGTCTATTAAAGAGGTCACAGAACTCTCAAGAAGTTGGTAACTCAGATAGACTGTTAGATACCACAAAAGAGCTAGGAGATAAAAACATCTAACCATTAAAGTGAACAGTCTAGCTCAGTTACAATAAATTGGGCAGCGATATGCTTGTTTACAGAAGATGGAATCCAGAGGATAGACGTAGTCATTATTTCTCCAGAGAGCTGAAGTGTCTTAGGATGGGCATAGCAAAGTTGATTTGGGCTTTAATCCCATCTTTGATGCAGTGACTAATGCAGTGACAATTGGTTTTTAAAGATTGGTATATTACAACTGCTGGAAGGCACTTGCTTCATTGATATTCTGTAATTCTTCAGAAGCAAATCCAAAGTTGAGATCAGGCTTGGCACTTCTTGAAGGCCTGGAAGCAGCTCCCTTAGGACTGATTAGAGAATTGCCTTTCTACAGTATTTCCGTCCCCCTGAAGGTTCACATCAGTCTTCCTTAGCTCCTGAGGCATTCATCTCATCAGTTATCTAGAACAGGAATAGAGGGAGAGAAAAAATAAGGAAAATATCTGGGTTTTTTCACTGTTATGAAGATTTGGTCACATGTCTTTACATTGGTTGTCATATTTCTGTCATTTCCTATCTTTTTTAAGCACTGTGCTAGTTTCCATAATAACTAAATTTCTGTTTCTATTCACAAATGATAATTAAAAGGAAGTTCCTGGAACAGGTCTTGCAGCACCTATAGACACACACACACACATATATGCACACACACACAAACCTATTTTACATCTATACATTCACTATCTCGAGTTGTTTATTTAGTTAGCTCAATAGCTCTCGGGTGTTTCAGCTGACTTTTTCCTATGAGCATGATCTATCAATTTTGGCATAACGAACTCCTGCAAAGGTCAAATTTAAAGGATAAATGCTGCAGGAAATGATGACTCTACAATAATCCTGTTATCCTCCTACAACTCTAATTTCATTTTATTGAGTTGAACAGTGTAAGGGTAAAAGGGTAACCACTTTCTCTCTGCTAACACCCATATACCCAAGTCCCCTGAGCACGGTATTATGTTGAATCACTCCTGTAAATATATTAGTAATAAAGATCTATTACAAAAATAATTGTTATCTGGTTTTTATTTGTTTATGGTGGCTTTTTTTTTTTTAGTTTTAAAAATATCAGCAAAACATGTTGAAGTATTATTTAGTTAGCTTTTGGGGGGGGAGGGGAGAGGACACATGGCCTAAGCAGGAATTTTATCCTAATAAAATACTGTAAATGGAAGGCAAACTGTGTTGTGAACAACAGAATTTGTGTTGCTGTTATCAACTGTCCATACTGCTACTGGGTAGATGTTCTGCTAAATATTTGCATAAACAGGATGGAACAAAACTTCCAGATAATATTTTCAAAAAAAAAAAATCTTAACATTTGCCTAACCCTGCTCTGTTCAAAACTTACAGAACCTTATTCTTGCAAACAGACTGGGGTTTGCTTGGTTTTCCTTTTGTTTTTTTTCTTTAATTTAGTAGTTCTACTAATTCATTAGTACTTCTCATTAACTGTGACTATTATCTGGTTGATGTGTCCATACTTTCTATTCCAGTAATGGAAAAAAAAAATTCCTGGATAAAAATGTAGCACACACAGGGCATCAGAAAGCCCCATCTTTTCTAGAATGATTAAGGAAGAAAACAAGGCTTCACTCTTCTCCTGCTAGATGAGCCTTTTTATCTTACCACAACATAATTATGTCAGCAAATGCATTCAGTGGCTTACCATATTCAAGCCAACATGTACATTACTTTATCCTAAGGTAGGAGCAACACTTGAGCTGTTTAAGAAGCATTTTCCCTGCTTTGTAATTCTCTTTCCAAGTTATGCTTGTTATCAAAAAACAATTTAACAGGTATCTATGTGAGGTGATATCCCCTCTCCCTGTTGCTGATGGTGAAATGTAACTCTGCTTTGCTAAGGGCACATATCCAGTGGTATGAGAAGCAGACCAGCTATGGCAATACCACGCAGGCTATTTGGTAGCACACAGGTAGCCCATCCCTGCAACAGCTTTGACATCCTGTGGTAAACAAACCACAATTTTTAATTAGTTAAAAGTAACCCTGTGTGCAGTAATGTAAGCATAGGCATACACAGAAGAAGTTACTTAAAGGAAGGGCATTTGAATATCTGTGTGTAAGAAGCCTTAAGTTTTAATTTTGTACATCTCCAGGGTGACCAAGCAAAAATTCAGGAGATGCTACAGAAACCAAATACAGAATAGGCAGAAACACAAAGTAAATTAATCTGTTAAAATCATTAATGTATGCTTATAGACAAGTATACTCATTTTCAAACTTTTAATCATATCAAATACATTGATATTTGGGTGTCCTGTATTACTATGATAAGTAATTTAGCCCAGTCTAAAGTCTGATCAGAAAATGCAGGAATTTTTTTATAGTTCACTATCTGAGAAGACTCAGGAGGTATTGGAGGTTCAAAAGGGCTACTGAAGTTGTATTCTGCCACAGATTATCTTTTTCCTGGAGAACTCCTCAGTGACTAAAGACAAGATAGACCACAAAGATAAAAGCAATTTCATGTCATTGTCTCAGCTTGCTCTAAAACATGCAAAGCCCCTGTGCAAAGGACCCATTTCAACAGCTGTGCCTATTAACTCTTACCTTTTATGTTTTCATTAGGTGTGAATCTCAGCTGAGGTTTGCTGCTTTCTTTGGCAGCTTGTGGCAATAGGTTGAAGAGATGAGTTTACTTAGATATTGGAAATAGAGAAACTTGAAAACACATGAAAAATTGCAATGACAAGGTAGGAATTCACTGCTTCTGATGTAGTGAAATGAAATTCTTGCCCCATGCACCTAATGTGTCTGCATAGGCAATATATTCCCACACAGAGGCTGGAGTGATATTTGTTTAAAACTAGCTTTCATCCTTCCATAAACAATATAAATGTCAGCTTCCCATAATCTCCCTTGTACACTTTTGACCTGGCAAAAAGGTTGTATAAGCAAAAAAAGCTTACGAAAATTTTGAACTAAAGTTCACCCCCAAGCCCTCAAAAAGGTCTTTCACTTGCTGAGTACTAATCAACAGCTCCTGAGCCCAGCAACAGCAACATTTGGTTTATTAACAGAATAACACATGTAGAACAATACACCAGCTAGACAATCATTGCCTAACAAAAATTATATCTGCCATCAAAGAAAGCTGCTAACAAAGTCACCCTCAGTTTAAAAAAAATTGATCCATTGCATGCAACCCAACTCCCCCGCTACTAAAAATCTTCTCATAGTCTATGATGTAGACTAATTCAAACTCATTGAAATATGCATTATATCTAGCAGCTGGGAAGCAAAAACTCAAAAAATGAGAATAATGAAAGAAACTGTGGCTTTGAGATCATATAAACATGAGAAAGGTAAGGGTTGGAAGGGACTTTAATATCACCTAGTTCCAACCTCCCTGCCACAGGCAGGGACACCTTCCATTTGACCAGGCTACTCAAAGTTTCATCCAACCTGGCTTTGAACAGTTCCAGGGATTGACATCCAGAGCTTCTCTGGGAAACCTGTTCCAGTGTCTCACCAGCCTCACAATAAAGAATTTATTTGTAACATCCAATCTACTTTCTTTCATCTTGAAATCAATCCCCCTTGTCCTATCACTACATGTCCTTGTAAGCAGACATGAGATCCTACATTTTAGGAGTGATAAAAAGATAGTGCCTAGCTAGTACAAGAGAAGACCCATGTTGCAATTTTATTACATGAACAACTGAAGCAATGTGTTTGGATCCTTGGAACAGAGTGGAGCTCAAACAGAAAGCTCCTGGACAGGATGACAGTGGGCATTTGAGGAGTGTTAATAGGAGTCCTCTCTACAACTTTCTTGTGGAGGCACGAGCCTGTCAGGCAAGACTCCCCAGAAGAGGCATGCTGGCAGCTTATATGTGTCCTGTATACCACACATATATTTCTGTGGCCAAGCAATAACTGGCTGCACTTTAAGTTATAGGAGCTGTTAAGTAAGTTAGGAACACTTTTCAGTACCTGTTAAAAGACTATATGAGTTCACATTATTGCGTTATACCGAGTTATATAAATTCACACTCATATTAATGGAAGCTTGACTGGGCAGAGGAGTCAGGGCTGGACATTCTACATAGCACTGAGGACACATTTTCAGGCAAAATCCTTTTTCTCGCAGTACCTTTCTCACTTGAGTAAAGGTCTCCCTGAACTTACATGAGTCATCTCAGTACTACCCTTTAAATCCTTTCTTAAAAATATCTTTTGCACACAACCTGTCTTGACTACAAATTTATAGGAATCTGGTCATTTACTTGTATGAAAATGGACTATTCTCTTGTTCTCTGTCTGAACTGGATGCAAAGCAGACTTTAAAGGACTTTTGGACATCCTTCTAAAATATGCTGATGGCCATAATTCACACAAGTGTAAGTGACATAAAAGGGGGTAGAAGAGACAATCCAAAGAAAATGTTGGACTGTTACTTAAAGATAATAATGCAATTCTTCAGATATTCAAATTCTAATTGGCAAAATAAGATTAAAAAAAAAAACACACACACAGAAGATACATAGTAAGAAACTGGTGTAGAACTGAGCAGTTTTAATTCACTATGAGCTGATGAAATAAGGAAATCCTAAACTATGAGTAATTTCTCCCTTGCATGGATAGATATGACATTTTGTAAGTCAGAATTTTCTTAATGTCTATCATGCTAAGAAAACATTTTAAATTTACCTTTTAAGGAAAAAAATGCTGACTAGTCAAATCTGCATGTCAGCCGTCACAGAAAGGAGTTTCCTTTTATGTCCTAGGGTAGAGACTAGTCTCTACCTAGAGGTAGAGACTTCCTGCAGTATATTCACAAGGAGAAAAGAAGAGAGAGACTTGATTCACTGTACCTAAAAAGAAATTGCTGACAGAATACTTTATTCTGTAGAAAGAGCAGGAAAGCACAATGCAATGTCTTTTTTTTATGAACAGGGTTCAGTTTAATGTTTAGTCTTTTTGCAGCACTGTTGCCAATTGGATAAAATATTTAATGGCATTGTATTCTGAACTATATATTTTTGACAATGTATTTCCTGCCTTGTATGTCACTGAAGTTATGAGATTGGAGTGAATAATGAAAGAGTAACTCAGCATTCTTCATGCCATTGCATTCAGATTTGTTATTTTTCATTGATGTGCCACTAGCTACATAAAGCCTTGACAAACCATAACCAGTTCGTACTCTGTAAGAACTATATTAAGGCATAAGAGCATCTTAACCTTCTGTCTTTCTCTATGTAATATTAAAATCATATTAATATTTGAAGCTTTGGTATCCATTGCAGGAAATAAAATTTTAAAGAGCGTGTACAAATCTGTGCTACAAAAATTTGATTTAAGAGCTTTAGTTTTCATACCAATGTTATCTGTTCACAAAACAATTCATCCAGGAAGAAAGAATAGAAAAGTTTATAAAAGCTTTCAAAATGTTTATTATAGTGTTTTTAGGAACACTATATTTTTCAAAGGCAAATATATTGCAGAAATATAAACATTTTCCATGGTGATTTAAAGTGCACATAAGAAGTCTGGAGGATTTCAATACCATTTGATTTAAAAATATAAAAGGAAAAATTTGAAAGGAAAGGAAGTTATTAAAGGGAAAATTGTAAATTCAAGGGAAAAAATGCTGCCATATTTTTGCAAAGCATTCTGATAATAAAGCAGATTATAGATGTGTTTTGTACTGTTTGTTAAGGTCAAATTACTTACAGTCATCTACATCTTCACATTGAGACATTCTGTGCTCCATTGACATCCTTTCAGAATGTTATACAGTATGTCACAATCATGAGAGAAATCAGAGAAAGGCAGGACAGTAGGAACAGTTTGTAAGGAACTTTCCAGGGACATCTCGGAATGAAAATAAAGTTCCTGGTTGTATGATTATCTTGGATCAATCCTTAGGCGTTCCTCCTGAAATTACTAGCTGGATAAATCCAAAGGTGCCCACATATATGTACTCAGGATATGGGTCTAGGGTGCTGATTCTTCTTATTTATGGGAGTAATACATTTCAGTTTTTAAGTGAAAGACAGGTCATGTGTGGCAACTAAGAAATGGACTGGTTAAATATTCATTTCAGTCATCATGAGTATTTTATATCTAGCAGACCTTTACAGAGCTATAGAAACCAGCAAGTTGATTCAAATATTTGAAAACCAGTGCTGTAAACCAGGAAATTTTTTTTTAATAAAAAAATCTTCTTGTAATTCACCCTTTTCCTTCTTACTGTTAGCTCAAATTTGTCTAGGTTTCCACTGAAGCAAGCTGCATTTCTGGTGAGATACATATTGGTCAGTCATCCAGGACCAGCACATCATCTATAGCTTTAGGAACAGCTATACACATGATCTTGGTGGGCAGACACCAAGATGAGGTGAGATCACGCATGCCATGAGGATCTGTGGCATCCTAGAAGTGGTGAGCTCTACAAACAGAGCATGGCTGCCTGAGCCCACGGTGCCTCTCCCTGCACAGGATGGGACACAGCTTTCTGCAGCCCTGCACCACATCAGCCCTGATCACACTGCCTTCATCCACAGTTTTCCTTCTCACCCTTGGCAACCTCCCTGATCACCAGTGAACACACACTGCCCCAAAGGCTCACAGAAGGATGCTGCTTATGGTAGCCCAGAGCGAGCTGCAAAATGCTCCCTAATCACAGGAAAAATGCTGAGTTTTTTCACTGAGCGTGTAACAGTTTTAAACATAATCTATATGCTGGAAAAAAAACCCAAACCATAACTGAATCCTACATTGTTAATTTAGGTAAGACTTATTTATGAGAAAACGTTATTAATTTGATAACATTGGATAAAATTATAAAAGTGGTAAAAAGAGAGGATCAATGTCATTAAGAATTAACACAAATAAGGACAAATAGTACCTCTCCCAAGGTAAGAAAGTAATAAAACTTTAATTTCAAAAATGTCTTTGTAATACTTCATTTATATACTGGATAAACCAAATTTAATTTTTTTCCCTAGTACTTAGTGTTTATTTAACCTTATTCCCAGGTTTGCTTTGCTGTCTTCATCATATGCAACCACTGAGCGACTATGGCTAATTGTGAAGAATGAATACAAACACTAAGGGGAAAAGGTGTAAAATTTCTATGATCACCTGCCCTAGGTAGGTAATTAATCAAATGACAGGTGATATAGATCCAAAGTTGTTGGTCTGCTAAGACAAAACCACTAACAGATATTCTATCTGCCTGTAAATTAAAGAGAGTCTAGTATTGTAAGATATTGATCAGTTGTAAAACAATGACAGCTTGGATAAACTGTCAGTATATGACGCATTCTGATGCTAAATAGATAGCAATCATGGGCATGATGGATTCCACAGAGAGACATAAAGAAATACGTGTTTCCATTATATCAAAACTAGCGTGAAAAATGCACACATGCTGACACTTTAAAAGTATATCATAATTTGGGGTTTACAATTTTAAAATAACAGATTTTCAAAGGATAGATGTTCATTAGATTCTCAGAGGAAAAAAAAATAGAAAGAAATAACAGCTTTATGACAGGTATTTCATATAAAATACTCAAACACAGAACCAAGAAATCACTTTTAAAAGGTGATTTGCTTGCACTTATGCAAGATTGTAAACAGAAAGACGTCAGAAAGATAATGTCAAAGTGAGGTAAAAGCAATTGAGAACACACTTTATTATATTCATCTTTAATTTTATAATTTTTATTTTTAATCCCCTTCACATTTCTTATTGTAGGAATGAAAGTCATATTGTTGGTGGAAAAATGTTTTTAGAAAAACATTGAGTGGCTCTAAAATTCTACATTTATCATACCAACATTTGTTTGGCACATTACGGAAGGGCTATTTTATTGAGCAAAACATCCTGTTCTGACATGCTGGATCAATTTAATGGCTTCTTATTTTCACATGGTGTGAATGTATATCCATTTTTATATATATATATATATATATATATATATATATATATATATATATATATATATATATATATATAACCTGAACAATTTCTGTTGCATGAAGAATTACTTTGAGGTTAATGTAAGACTATGTGATAGTTTGTACTTGAAAAAAAATTAGAACAAATTGTTGGATAACATGAGGAATAAGTGAGTAATACCTTGTGAAGTGCCCTTGGATGTCAGCAGTTAAGGTTAATAATCCCTCCAAATAATGGGATGTAAGATGATAATTTTGCTAAGAAAATAGTAAGTAGTAGATAAATAGGATTTCTACCTCAGCAACCCACCGAGGACACATGCAGCTTAACTTCTGAGTGGAAAATATGGATTGCAAAAAGTTATGTTCAAAGACACAGTAATGTTATGTTTAAATATGTTATTCCTACATTGTACCTTCATATTCTTCATAACCACTGCATTATACTTGGACTCCTGTAGGGCTGCAGAAGACAGCGGCTTTCATTGTGACAAGTCATAAATACTTTCCTGCTGTGAAATGCTTTACAGGGTTGAGGGTAATTGTGTGAAGCTTAAAAACACACTGGTAACCTGACCTCCAGACCCTGTGAGCTCAACACAGACAGAAAAAGAACAAGCTAAGTAGGAATGGTCCAAACTTTATTTACATTTAATAAAAGACAACAAAAAATGTTAGACATTTAACAGATTTATATCTGCTGTGGGCTGATAAAAATAATGATTTACACCATTAAAAAAAAATCATGCTTCCTGTGTTTCTATTTCTTTCTATGTTTGTTTAAGATCATAGGTGTACTCCTGCTTGGCCTCATGACCTGAATTTTGCCCAACATAAATATATCATACTTTGTTTCAATTAGATGTAGAGACTATTAAAAAAAAAAAAGAAATGGACTTAAAAATTAAAATATGAATGGAGTACATTTGCTTGAACTGCATTGAATGGGAACTGTGAGGGATTTCACTTTCCTGGGGCTGTGAATTGCAAGCAGATCACATTTGCTGGACACACACTAATTTTTAAGAGTCTCTGAATTAGAGACTGCGCCACACAGAGGTTGACAAGGCCCAGAAAGTACTCCTGACCCAGCCATGAAGATGTGAGGCAGTGGCAGTGCCCTATCCCCAGGTCCAGGCAGTGTCAAGGCTAAACCTGACATGTCCACATGCGATTGTATGCACATGCACACTATAAACACACAGCTGGATACACAGACCTACACAGAGAAAATAAAGCCTATTTTATCCCATCCACTTAAACACAGAGAACACCCACACAAACATAAACAGTGTGAAAGGCTCAGCCCTGGCCCTTCTCTTTGGCTGATCAGATCAAAACCTGTTAGTGGAATATACACATACTAGGAGTCTTGCCAGAGTTGGTCCTGGACATTCAACTGACCCAGAAGCAGTCTCCCAAGACCAAGGTCTTCCTGACCTAGAGCCTATAACCTCAGGCTCTCAAGCCTCTGAGACTCATGGTCTCACCTCATTTGCTGTTATCACATGTCTTAGTCTATCACCAACCAGTCCAGGTTGAATTTCTGTAATATCCACATATATTAGAAGAGGAGAAAAAGAAAAAAAAAAAAAAAAAGGAAAAAAAAGGGGGATTTGGTTAGAATATAAGACAGTTTGCAGTGATAAAGAACAGGGCTTAGCCAGACAAATGTACCAACCAACCCTGATTTATAGTCAACTGGCCTTTACCCTTTCTCCTTTATTTACCCACACTTATTCCTCCCTGGTACAGTCACGCCCCACCCTTTCCTTTCCTTCTTTTCTGTTCACTAAATAGCCCATTATAAAAGTCTCACATCATCCCAAAATTCCCAAGTTTAAAGCATCTGATAATAAATATCACAGAATCCCAGAACACTTTTTCCCCTGCATCCCATCAGAGTCCCTGTACCCTGTATTCTGTGAGCCATTCAGAAGAGGCAGTTCCTTGGGCTGACTGGTCTTGCTGGGTTCCCCATCAGGTCCAGGGGCTTATCACTCACATCACCATCACACATAGAAGGTGCCAGGTCAGGATAGTCTATTATCAATTCTTAGCTTCTTGGTGTCCCTCTACCTGCCACAGTTCCCCTGATCCCCAGGAATCCTTTTGTTTATGGTCATTAGCCTTAAATAATATAATTTAATGCTCTGAGCTCTGAGTGTAGAGCAGATGAATGTCAAAAAATGTCAGGACCCTGTGTTGCAAGTGGAAGCAAAGAGAAATTAACTTGAAAAAATTTTGCCAAACGTTATAAAACTTGGCAGTGTTTCACTGTCTACAATGACTTCAAAAGCTGGAGATGCAAAGCTGAGTTAGAAATAAAAGGCCACTGGTATTCTCTAGAGGCTTTCTGACCCACCCAAGATACAGGAGAGAAAAAAAAAGCATAACCTCCTTGGAAGAATTCCTACTCAGTCTTTGCTAGCCTGAATACTTTCACCAATAAACCAATAAACCAGTATTTCTGGGGAAAAAGGTAGGGAGAGGAAAAGCAGCTGTACTCCAGAGGTGGCATTGCCACTTTCAGGGTATCTGATAAACCAGGCTGTGGGTGTTCCCTCATTTTTTGACTGCCAGAGGCTGAAAATTCTGAAAGTTGAATTATGTTGTCATTAGCCTGGTCTCTCACAGCTCAACACCAAGGATGAGTCCTCACTACTTAAAAGGTAAGTGTAAGAATTTTTCACTGCAAATTAATTCATATACATTCCTTTACCAACACAGAAACCTAGGGAGGGACAAGGAATTGCAATTCCACTCAGAGCTAAACTGAATAAGGTCAGCCCAGCAAGGTAGCTTGACTGCCGCTGGTATCATGTAGATATTTCATGGTAAAAATACAAGTACTCAATCTTCATCTGAATCTTTCAAGGTATTGTCACGTAGCAATGTTCTCATTTGTAAAAGGCATGTCTTTTTATAGACAGCAACAAACCAGCCCCCAAGTGCCACCCACAGTATGCAAGTCCAAATGAACAACAGGAACAGAAGATTTTAAGCTGACAGTTTAGCACTTTTTTTTTCTCTTTTGCAGAGGCCCGTACTAAGTAACTTCTCATACACCACACACTGGGAAAAAAATATCACAGATAACATATGGTAGTCTTCCTGAACAAAAATGTCAAATTAAATACACTGGAGATGAATAAAAGGAAATCCAGAATAGTGCTCAGGGAACATGGATAATTCTGACACATGTAACATTTGAAGGTACATTGAATGCCATAGGGGTGCATCCTGAGCCAGAGCAAAGTGAAACTGCAGCATGGTAATGCACAGGGACTAGGTGTGTTAGAGGTTCATGCTGTAACACCTGTATAGAGGAAGACATAATAATCTACTGGTGAAGAAGAAGGCATAAATAAGTCATTTTCCAGACTAAGGAAAATAAAGCTTAGGAAGACAGCAGAATTCACTGACAGTAATGAGGAAGGGACTGCACAGAGGAATGACGAGTAAGGTGAACTGCTGCCATTAAAATGAGTCCTCACAGAGTTTAAATAAACCCACAGCTCTAAAGCAGTCCTGAAGGAGCCCCCATTCTCTATGTCAAGAGTTGAAAGAGACACAGCTAATGTTCACAGCCATGAATATTAACGTGACATACCTACAATATCAGTGTGAAATTCTGTCATGCTTCAATTACTTAATATAATGTAAAAGGCTTTTTAATAATTTAATATCAAGGAGATCACAATAAAATAAATGTATTTCATATATAAAAAACATATAGTAAATATATAATACAGCAAATATATTCAGCATACATATATTCAGTATCCTCACATTTGGCTGTCAGACAACACTTATTTATTTCTATAGATAATTCACAAAGTAGAACTATTTTACTTCCAGAATTCTGTTTCAAGTCAGCCAGAATTCTTCTTTCAGCTGTTAAATATATAACCATATTATATATAAGTAACTTTTATATTATTATATCTAGCTCTTCTGAAAAGGGGGTGTTGCTGATCCCATTGTGCTAACTTTGAAGAAATAATTTTGACTGCAAAACCAACAGTTCATTTCAGGATTTCCCTTGAACCAGATGAGCAATTAGGAAATTCTCTGAGGTACTGAAATAAAAGGAGGAAGGTAGAAAATTGAGTCATATTCTTCCATACATATTACACCAGTTACCATGAGGTAACTGGAGTCACTGAGATCTGTTTCAAATATTCCCCATTACATCCCTTTTACTGCAGTGAAAAAAATTGAAGACTGAGACGGTTTTATTAAAGGTTCTCTCTAGAACTAGAATTTTTAATAATTAGTGTCTCAGTCCTTCTAATTTGCTCTGAAAATGCTAGGCATTATATTATTAAAAAACTTAAATGTTGTCTTCAATTACCTCTAAGTCCAAATGAATATGAGGAACAAACCTTGTTGATAAATGCATTGATAATTTTCTTGGAATTAATTTCTTCAGCTGCAATTCCAGTCTCTATGCACTTGATGTATTTAACAAAAAAGAATGTGACAAAGGCAAAACAATGCAAAAAAATACTGAGGTATAAAGATAAGAAATGCCAATTTTTGCCTACTTTCCTTGAAAGGATTATTTTTCCAGTATTTTCTTTACATAATAGACTGCAGGAGGTAGACATCCCTGCTATACTCGCTCCAATTTCAAGAAATAATCAGTTTCTCCAGCAGAAAACACTGGGATGCCTAAAATATTTTTCCAGTATATTTACTGAACTGAGAATCCATGGGGTTTATTTATATAATAGAACACAAGTAAGCACAATGAGCTGGGAAGTGGTTTCTGCTTTATATGCATCATGAAAAAAAGAAAAAAAAGGAGCAAATGACATTTAGCAAATACATTGTTCTATTAATTAATTTACTCATTGTGAGCCTCATTCCACTCATTTGTGAGCCTCCTACACTTGTCTTTTAATGGGGGGAGGGAGGGGTGCTAAGATTTCTCTCTGTACTCTTTTTATCAATAAATGTAGATTGTCAACTGGTTTGGTTCTTATAAATCAGTCTCAAAATTTCCAGTACAATGGTTTTGCTAAAATAAACAGATCATATCCTAGACTAAGTTTTATATTCCTGTTCTCATTTCTCTTCAGTTTTGCATCTTCTTTTATGCTATTTACAAAACTATTTCTAATTTGCTATATTAGTACATGAGTACATGAAAACAGAGCTCAAAGGTTAGCCCTCATGAAGAAAGTTTGACACTTGTATGTGGTTTTCAGTAGTAAGTGAAGATTGCAGCAGGGATGGGAAACAAACATTCCACCTTCTCAATGAAGACTCCTGTGGATGGGAAAGATGACCTAGGATCAGATTTCCAAAAAGTACAAGAGCATATTACCATCATAGAATCCTGCAATAACCTGAGTTGGAAAGGAATCCACAAGGGTCATTGACTCCAAATCCTGTATACTTGTAATATTCAAGTTTTTTTGTCTACTTTGAAAAGTTTTAAGCGTAAATTAAAAGCCAGATTTCAAATTCACATTTTCTTTATTTACAGAACCTTAGGTACAGATTTAGACACTATGCTAAGATCTTTCACCAATCCAACATTTTTTTATGACCAACCTAAACTAGGATCATAAAGAAGACCAAATATCTTAACAACTCATGAGTTCTTAAATCAAAGCAAAAGAGGGTAAAAGCATCAGCTAGCTGTCTACTGGTCTTAGTACTGCTTTATAAACTATTCAACTCAGAGACTTTTCCTCTACATTGCATTTTACAACTTGGTCTTGCTCCTCAAGTAAGACTCTGATGCTCCACTCTATGCAGTGCAAAATAAGGTAACAAGTTGTCATCATCAACAGCTGTGACATGATCAAGCATGGTCCTCCTAATGGAAATAGAGCAGTGCCAGGCCAATGGCATCCTGGCTTCTATCACCAGTAGTGTGGCCAGCAGGACCAGGGCAGTGATTATCTCTCTGCACTTGGCACTGGTGTGATACTGGTGTATCAACCTTGAACCTTGTGTTCATCTTGGGACACTCACAAATAAAGGACATTGAAATGGTAAGGCATGTTCAGAGAAGGACAATGAAACTGGTAAAGGGTCTAAGACTAGACTTTCAAGGAAAGTGCATAGAAATTCTATGCGCTTTACATAAAGGGCTGCAGGAGGTTGGCATCCCTACTATACTTGCTCCAATTTCAAGAAACAATCTGCTAAAAGTGCTGGGTTAAAAATTGGACTTGATGATCTTAAAGGACTTTTCCAACATGAATGATTCCATGCTTTTCTAATATGAAACTTAATTAATAATCTCTGGGAATTTTGACAAGAGTTTTGTCTTGTGTATTTTTGGGAGCCTCATAAAGGATCAGGGTTGATAAAGATAGTTGTTGATAACTAAGAAATACCATTTGGAAAACACAGTTGGTTTTGCTCACTACTAAAGCAACCACTTTTGAAAAATTTAAAGTGGGAAGTTATTACTGTAGTCCATAAACCTCTCCTCAGTCCTGAAGGCAGAAATATCTGCTAGCTGTTGTAAACGAAGTCTACTTAAAAGAAAGCTACCAAATTATCATTACTGCTCTTGCCTAGGGAATGTCTCTGGAGTCAGTAGCAATTACTACCATAGGTTTCACAAATGGAAACAATTTGCTTGTTAGTACCACTTGGGTTTGTGCTAGATTTAAACTGTCAGTTTTTATAACAGTAAATGCTTACTATAAGCTCTGAGAACACAGGCAGGAAAAATTACTAAATAAGAGAGTACATTACTATTATTATTATTATTATTATTGTTGTTGTTATTATTATTATTATTATTATTACTATTTATTATAGAATTAAGTTGAATCATTAATTACCAGACAAGATGCTTTTTGAAATAGTGTGACAACATAAAGAAATGTGCTACATTATTTGTTTAGGGTAAATGTTTCTCTAAGAGACATTCCAAGGATAAAACAGTATTTCTGTCCTTTGAAAAGAATGCACATAATCAGTCTGTACAGTTTAAGGGGTTTTGGATTTGGAAATTTCATTCAGGGTCATCCCTAGGTATAAAAATACTTTTTTTCTTTGCCTTTCAATTACCATTCAGAAGCTCAAACTTCTTTTAGAAAGAGGGTTCTGAGTGTGCTCAGTAGACCCACAATAAATATATGTCAGCTAGGGATATTAATTGCCCAGTGGTTGACTCTCTATTAACTGATGACTGAGGATAAAGGAAGGAATAGACACCAAAGAGCAGACCACTATTTACAACCCTTACATACATACTCTTGGAATAAATTATGTCTTGGATGTAGATACCACTCTCTCATCTATTCCATGGCTGTGAAAATATCAAAATCAAGTGGTTCAGTTAAGAATTGTGATAAAAAGCAAGATTTGGCTGATTACTATCTGGTCCAGGGGCTACATGACCCAGTATGACTCACATCTACACACCCAAACTTTCTTCTTCTGTAAAAAAGAATGGCCACACCTGAGCCAGGAACAAAACCACTAGAAATTGCTCCTGATTTGCAATAACCAAAACCATGTCTGAGTGTTTTCTGGGGTGCTATTAGCCTTCACATGCAAAACAAGTGCTAGGGAATGAATTTGCAAGAATGCTGACAGAACAAGCACATGCATACCTTTGTGTTTTGACCTTGATAATCTAATGCAGGCCTATGCTGCATTGTCCCTCAGGCCAAAATGTACCAGATCACTCACTTCACAAGACTCATCTTTGAGTCAAAACCATCATTTGGTTATACTGAATCCACTTATATTCTCCCCCTATATTCATGAAGGAATCCATGCCTTCCATCAATCTTGTCCCACTCATTAACTCAGTTCTAGACCCTGTGTCTGACAAGTACAGTTTTATCTGTACGTTTTATCTTTGTTTACTTTGGGGGGTACTTATAGTACCTACAGGAATATCAACCCACAACTCTACCTTTGCTTTTCCTTCCATTCTGGTTTTATCAAATAAGTATACTATTAAGACGTGGACAGCAGCCTTTTATTAGCTTCTTGTCACAGATCAAAACAGTTATGGCACATCATCACAGAACACATAATTTCACTAGAATGTGCAACTGTCATTGCAGATGATCCTGTTGGTCTGTGATCAAACCATCATAAAATACTTATTTGCATGTCATATGATTCCTACATGGAAAATGGTAGCTGAAATTTTCTAGAAAACCTTGCTAATAGACCTTTTTTCTGGGTTAAGATTTTATGAGGTTTTTGCACAGAGATCTTGGTTCTGTTTCAATTGTCTCTTATACCAGAACCTACGCATGGATTGAAGTGTAAAACTACCAAACTGGTAGTTAAGATATTAAACTAGACTATGGATGCTAAATCTGAACCAGAGTGCCTGTAGTAATTACAGGTTACATAGCTCTCAGTCCTGCCTGAGAGCTAGCCTGAGAAATTCATGGGAGGATTTGAAAACAATCCTCAGAGACAGAAAACAGCCATGCCAGGTGCTGTTTGTCTGTCCCTTGTTTTCTTTGCAAGAGAAAGTCAGAGGGTGGTGTGCACCACTGACCAATGATGGTGATGTAGTGGTTTGCTAACCAATAAGAGTTTCCTTTCTGTACTTTCCACGAACCAGTCTATAAAACAAGCCTGAAGTAATAAACTAGAGAAATTCTCCTGTTCTGACTCCATGAGAGTCTGTGTCATCTCTACCCAGCTGGTCCTAATAGAGCGACAAACTAGACAATATATTAGATTGAGCATTATATGTTAAACAGAAAACCAAAACAAATAATCTTCTCTGATACAGACCCTCTCATGTTCTACCTTTCCTCCTCTCTGTATTATGTCTCCTATTCCTCACACAATGATATGTTTTGTTAGTTTTTAACAGGAGATACTAATGTACATTACCCTATTGTCATCTCTTCTGTCATTCAAGTAACCACCAATATTACTAATATAAATATTATATCTGCATACAAAATCACCCAGAGTAAAGTAAATTACCCTGATGAATTCACAGCCACCACAGCTGTGGCTTGAAACTCCACTGAGATAATTTCCAGAAAGTGACTCCTCCAGCGAAGGAAGAAAAGGGAAGCAACCCAACCTAAGGTTGTTTAGCTGTGGTCCCACACTATATTGGACTAGCTTAAAAATCTGTACCAGCCCACAGAACAATATTATCCCATCACTCCTCTTCTAACAAAGTATGTTACTCAAGGAGTGACCACTAAATAAGTTACACATGACCAATTTTGCTTTAGTTACCTGTAAGTCCCCATGACGGCACAGTGTATTATACAACCAATAATCCAGTTATCACCAATTTACACAGCTTCTGTGGTTTTGTCCTCTGCCAATACTGGCAACTGTATTCATGTTAGTCGTTAAACCGAGTCTGCATCACATAACAGTGGCTAGAGTGCAAACATAAAAGTCAGAAAGGGTCTCAGTCCCATTGAGAGGGATATCATTCTCACATGAAAACATTATTCTGCTGCCCTTTGACAAAGCTGGTTCTGCAGATGTCACCTTTATATGCTTTCTTTCATTCCATGTAAAAGAAAAACTAATTTTATTGTTCAAAATGTCCTTTCTTATTACAAGGTCAAGTATAGTTCTCAAAAATTTTTGAAACAACTGCTGAAAAATAATATTCTTTCTTAGTCAAAAGTTAATTTTCACTTTTTTAATGGAGGAAATTATATCCAAGGGACGGTTTCTGGAAAAAAAAATTTAACTGCAGTGTGGCTTACAGACCTATTTGTTTGTCTGTTGATTATTTAGTAACTGAACAAAGAATATTAAATAAATACAGAAATTTTCTCATTAATATATTTCTTTTTTTTATCATTCTGTATCATAAGAATCCTTGACAGTGATGATATCCAGATCCTTGATAGGTTGTACTGCATACTTTCCACCATTAACATTCTGTGATCAATTACTTAAATTTACACATTAATAGATGATTTCTATGATATAGCACATAAGGTCAAGACCTGTAGAACCTAATTTTAATATTATGTATTATTGTTCATAATATTTATTAATAATTAATATTACTAATATTACTAATATTACTAATGTTACTAATATTACTAATATTACTAATATTACTAATATTACTAATATTACTATTTGGCAGCAAAAGTTCTCTTTTTTGGTTTGAGGTTATTTTGAAGAATTTCTTTTTTATATTTTTCAAATGTGCCTTGCTAATGTGACTTTATGTTAACACAAAACATAAGAAACAACTCAGCAAGTTTGCCAAGAACAGCAAGCTGTAGGTGCAGTCAGCACACATGCCATCAACAGGGACCTTGACAGACTTGAAAGGCGGGCAGGTGTGAACCTCATTAAGTTCAAGGCCAAGTGTGAGGTTCTACAAATGGATCAGGGCAATCCCAAGCACAAATACAGGCTGGGCAGAGAATGGATCAAGAACAGCCCTGAGGAGAAGGACATGGGGGTGTTGGGTGACAAGAAGCTCAACAGGACCCAACAAAGTGTGGTTTTGGCCCAAAAAGCCAACTATGTCCTGAGCTGGATTCAAAAGAATCATAA
This sequence comes from Pseudopodoces humilis, assembly GCF_049639895.1. Lineage (NCBI taxonomy): Eukaryota > Metazoa > Chordata > Aves > Passeriformes > Paridae > Pseudopodoces > Pseudopodoces humilis. The sequence continues at coordinate 41,836,042 of NC_142204.1, read as the reverse complement.
CCAGCAGATTCAGGTGCAACTGCACCTGGAGAACTGTGTCCAGTTCTGAGGCTCCAACATATGGAAGACATGGACCTGTTGGAGTGAGTCCAGAGAAGGGCTGTGAAGGTGATCAGAGGGCAGGAGCATCTCTGCTATAAGATAGACTGAGAGCACTGGGGTTTCCCAGTCTGCAAAAGAGAAGGCTTTGGGAAGACTTCAAAGCCTTCCAGCACCTAGAGGGAACCTACAAGACAGCTGGAGAGGGACTTGCTACAAGGGCATGTGCTGAGAGTGTACTGTGGGATGGCTTTAAACTGGAAGAGGAGGTAAGGAGGAAATTCTTTACCATGAAAGCGGTGAGGCACTGGCATAGATTTCCCAGAGAAGTTGTGGATGCTCCATCCTTGGAAGGGTTTAAGGCCAGGTTGAATGTGGACTTTGAGCAACCTGGATAAGTGGACGTTTTCCCCACCTATGTTGGGGGGATTAGAATGAGACAATCTTTAAGGACCCTTTCAATTCAAAGCATTCCATGACACTATGAATTCAAAGACAGCAATGGTTAAGATGCTTTGCTTCTGGAAAATCATTAAACCTGCTTAATAAATTCACAGAATAATAGAATCATTTAGAGTAGTAAGACTTCTAAGATTATCATGGTGTTAACTCAGCACTGTCACTTTCACCACTAACCAAATACTATATCCACATGTTTTTAAAAAAGTTTCCAGAGATAATGATTCCCACAGTTCCCTAAGTACTCTGTTCTTTTGCCTGTCTACTCTTACTGTGAAGAAATTTTTCCTAAAATTCAACTAAATCTCCTCTGGTACAACTTGAGCCCATTTCTTCTCATCCTATCATGTTACCTGTAATGTTGCCCTCATCCACTAAGTGGGTCACCTGGTCACAGAAGATCAGATTGGTCAAGCAGGATCTTTCATAGAACCTTCATAAACCATGATGGCTGGGCCCAATTCCCTGGTTGTCCCATACATACCCCAGGATGGCACTCAGGATGATCTGCCCCATGATCTTTCTGGCACTGAGGTCAGTCTGAGAGTTTCCCCAGATCCTCTTTACAACTTTCCTTGTACATGGATGCTACACTTGCTAACTTCCAGTTAGTTAAACACGGTTAACCAAGGACTGCTGGTAAATGAGAGTCACTTAACCAGCCACTGACTTAACAGTATTCACAATATCCCTTACATGCAATTGTTAAAATTAATATCAAATAGGAAACATACAAATAAACCTCAACTGGTAGTAAATTAAGAACTGTTTGTCATTAAAACAAAAAACAGTAGAATAAGACAGAAATAAAGATCTTAAAACTAGTATAGTATTCCTTTTCATATTGTAGTTCATATTTCTGTCTGAACAATCAATCCTTGCTAAGATTTCTAGTTGCAGGAAAAAGTATTTTTAACATATAACAGATCCTTCAATTATTTTTAATCAGGTCTACATCTAGAATGGTAGCCAGTACAAAATAATACTTTGTAGGCTTCAGCAAAAATGTCAATGTGTAATTGCACTACACCTACACCACACCTGCTGATGTAGTTAGTCATGTTTTATATTCCTCAAATAGAACAGCTTAACAGAAATACCATACAGAAATGTTTACACTTTGATTTGGCAATTATTCTCTGATTTTTATGTCAAAATTTTCCTCTAATATCTACACCTAATCCTACACATATGGTTTGTTATTATTGATTGGTTTTGTAACAACATATGAGATGGTGCATTATGAACGAGGATTATTTGCAAGAATTTTTCCAAAACTGTTTTAGAATTAAAAAGGATACCATAACATTCTTCTCAGTATCAAAGAACTCTTTTTCAGAGATGGAAAAAGTCATGCAAAGGCAAATCAAACAACTGCATAGCATTTGCAAAGCCTGTCAGTATTACTCCTGATAGCTTCCCTCCTAACAGTCATTTCTACTGAGTTTATATAATACTAATTATATAAAACCTTTTCATAATCACTCTCTCAAGCCATAATGTTGGATCAATAGGGTTTAACCTTAGCTCATCTAAATTTAGCACAAAGCCTCTCTCTGATCTGTTTCAAACACAGTCTCCCCGATATTTGTCTCCTAGCAAATTATAAGTTTGTTTAAAAATCACTTGGCTTGTTCTCTAGGAAGAGGAAAATCAGGATGTACAAATTACTTAACATGTATGATAAAGCAAGAGAGTAATAAAACTATATTAATATATATGTGAACATATCTTGCTTCCCAAAATCACATTTTGCACACATTTGCTGGGTTTTTTTCTAATTGAAAGTGCTAGATGTCTTTGCTAGATGTTTTCTAGCATGTTTGTTATACCAGTTTATACACATGACTTATTTACAAATTAATTTTTTGACATTTCTGAACTTAGTCCAGAGTGTCAAATTCAGTTTCCAATGGCTCAGTGGAGATCTCATAGATTTCATCATGTATTTAAATTTAGGGTTAAGGAAAATACGTTTTTACATTTAAAAAAATCTATATCAAATAAGTTGTTTTAAAACCAGTGCAAGTGGTAAGTAACAGGTAAACTCATTCTAATTTAACACGAGAACAAACCAAAACTGGTTTGCACACAGATGAAGCAGGAACAGTACCAGAAATCTAGACAGAAAAATACTCCCACATATTACAAAATACAACCATTCAAATATTCATTATACATCTTACGTTAGTTATTATATTTGTTCCATTATCCCATCATTGTAATCTTACAGCTACAGTAAAATATGTAAATTATGATTGCTTTTGGTACATGGGCAGCTATATGTGTATTTGTCTCAAAACAGAGATGGATTTGGCCCACAAATTTCAGAATTTTTTTCATGTTTTAAAGAATTAGATACTCTTGGATACGACTGAAGGAAATTGATATAATTGTTTTCTACTGATACAAATAACCAGTTCAAAAGAAAACAGAGCTATGAACATTTGTACTTCCAGAAATTATAGCATGTTTTGCTCGTAAAAAATATTAGTTAGATTAGAATTTCCCATGCTAATTATGTTCTATTAATCAGAAATAAATAAGGGCAGTATATAAACTTCATCTGACATGGAAGGCTGTTTCTGTTTGTATTTCTGCATTCAGTGGAACAGGAAAACAAAGCACATATTCAGAATATTAAATTAACTTTCAGATTATTGAAGTCTTAATTTTAAGATTATTAAAGGCTGTCTTTCCAGAAATTTCTGCTTTAAATTCACAACACTCTTTGTGAAAACAGTTCACATAAAATAATAGACAGTAAATTGGTTTCTGAGAACTCTGCGGCTCACAGTAAGGTTGATCAGACACTTGAGACTCATGTTGTAGAGTCCCTCAGAGTAGGAAATATCCTCAAATATCAAGGGTTTAAAATTAAATGTATTAGTTAATGAAGGAGTATGGTTTTGTTCTCCTTGGACACTACAGGTAGCCTATAAGCAGTTATTGGAGCAACAGTGCAGGGTGCAGCACCCATGCTTTTTTGCCTCTGAAATCAACAAGGTGTTCTCAAGTTGGTGCATGGATAGTTGGGAGTGGTGGGGAAAGGCACAGAGCTGGAGCACCCACATCTGTCAGGGACGGAGAAGTTTGCAGCTGCAGGGAGCACTCCCTGAAGGGGAAAAGGGCCTAGTGACCCACATGGCTGGTCACTGCAGTTAACTGTGAGTACATGGTGGAGATTGTTAGACTTTTGGAGAGCTTTCATTATAGAAGGTATTTGGAAAGGTGTTCATTAACATTTTTTACATGTCTGTTGTTGTTGTTTATCTGTTACATGGCTCGTATTGGACCTGAATTATATCTTGCTCATTTCTTGTTGATTCTGTGTCATTAATAAATCAATATACCACTTCTATCATTATTTGTTTTAAACTACATAAATTGAGCAGGTTTTTTCCCTATGGTAGCCCTCAGAAGTGATCTCTCAAACCTCTTTAAAATAAATAATTGCTCTGATAGTAAAAGTTGAGAATACAAGACCAATTGTAAACAAAACCTGCATAATGTAGGTAGAGAGGCAGATTTGATTCAGTTCTTTCTGAAAGAATGTTTAGGAAGATTCACACCAGGTGCTCATGCAGTGTTTGCAGATAGACTGAGCTAAGGGAGGCACACAGCTCCCAGGGAGAGCAATGACTTATGTGGATTCACCATCAGAACTCCTCTGCTGGATCTGACACCTGGGGAAACTTTCGAAGCCTTAGGCTTTTGCAGAGGAGATTTTAGAGAGAGACACGATGCTGAAAAAAAGCAACTTAACTCATTATACTGAGTTCATACAGAAAACCTGAAGAGCAGCAGAAACCCTCCATTCCACACCTGCAAACACTCACTCTGCTGAAATCTGCTCTAGCTGCAGGTGATAGATGAACCTTTTTGGCAGCACACAATCAAGCGTACTGCAGCAGTTCAACCGTGATATCAGAAAGATCCATGTAACAGGTCAAGTTGTGAGAGAGAAATGTAAAGTTCTCATCAACCTAAAAGGTTTAAAAAACCTTTAAAGGACATTTCAAGCTGTGACTGACAGATGATTTTCTGACATTCACTTTTGATCGATCTGTGCAAATAAATTTCAAGGCCAACATAGTATCAGACCTGCAATACTGTATTTTATACTATATCATTCAAAGGATATGTAGCACTGAGAGTAACTAAAAAGCAGAAGACATGTTCTCTACAAATATCCATTTTTCCTCTCTGAAATGGCAATAGCCTAACAAGATCTGAATTAGATCATAGTGGTTTTAGTTGAAAAATGTTTGGGGTTTTTTACCAACAATTTATAGATCTTTCAAGCCCCTAAATATTGTGTGGACATAGCAGAACATGACACTGTAAATTCCTAAAAACCTGTTGGTGTCTTCCCCTACTTCAAGCCATTCTAAGATGAAAATTGATATTGAGAGTCCCTATCTAGTATAAATGAAAAACAGATATTCATTTCTTCCTCAGGGACTTCCTTAGTAAACACCAAAGTCAGAGAAAAAGCAACTGAAGAGTAAAAGCAGCTGGAAAACACAGTGTAGGATCCAGAACCAATGAATGATGCTCTAGACACACACATCCTTACTCTTCCCTCTCTCTTCTGTGGTCTTGTGCATCACTTTAATCCCAAGTCGTTTTCTCAGACATCTCCTGGAAAACATGCCTAATTATATGGAAAACATTTGTAGCAGAAGAGAATGCTGGTATCTGTTGAATTGTTCTATTTTTAGAGCTGTTTAACGTAGTAGCAATAATAAAATCTTAGGTGAAGACCAGAAAGAGTTGAAAAATTGGAAGAAAATTTTAAAATTAATTTATTTAGATATTTTCTTCATTTCCTAGAACTTAGTCCTCTGTCTTCCTTCTCCATGTACTTAACCCACCCTTTCTGCTTCTATCTCACTCACAGCACTGTTGTTTCTAGGTGACATTTAGAATGTCTGTAAGCAAAATTTTCACACATATTTTAATGGGGAAAAAAATTAAGCATGACACATGGGTAATGCAGATAGCATTTATTTCACTGTGAGAAAATCTAACTTCACTTGTTACTTTGAACAATTGGGAATATGCCTCCTCCAAACTACCAACTTGCTAATATTTCAAATTCTATATATATCTATGTTTAATCCTTGCCTAGGAAAATACCTCTCTTCTTTCTTCCTTGTAATGAGGTTCATACTGAAATGTATTATATATGATCTCAATAATATTTTATCTCACTTTAGGGACATAAACAAAGTGACTAACCACAGTACACATATTGCCAGTGCAATGACATAGATACCCTCATAGGTAAATCAGATCCCAAAGAAGGTTCCTCTTTTTCTGCTTGAGTCCATGGGGCAGCTCTGTTCAGAGTGTAGGCCACTCAGTTCTGTGGCTGATGATGAATCTGGACCTAAGCACGTGTAAACTTTTACATGTTTTGGAAGCACATACCCTGTTAGCTCTCGGAGCAAACACTTTCTGGGAAATGTCAGCAACTACTGCAAGATCACTGCCAAAAAAAAATGGTAAAAATAATTTGGGAAAAAAAATGGAGGAAAGGCCATACCAAAACCTGTTTCTGGAATAGATGGTAGGAAATTTCTTGAGGTACAGTAGGAACATAATGATGCCTTGAACAGAGAAAGAGCAGCAAATATTATAAGCAGGATAATAGAGAGCACATTATATAGAGAAAGGCAGAAGAGTGACTTGTAAGGATTTGAAAGTCTCTCTCTAGGGAGAGACAAATGGAGAAAAAGCTTAAGAAACTAGGAGTTTTCTGATTTTGGCCATAGATAGTAGAAAGAAGGCAGTGAAAAGATAGGTAAAAATTATTGTTTTATTTTCATTCTTTCCATTGTTCTATGATAAGTTTTTCCAACTTCTGTTTTGTGAACTCTTTTTACCTTGGGGCCTGGCTGTTGGAGATGAAAAAACCAAGCAACCGGAACACTGACAACATTTACAGAAGTTGATCCTGCGGGGAAAAAAATCTAAATAGCTTTTTCTGACTCACTTAAGGGTAGGCAGAGATGTAGTATACATTTTTGTGTATGAACACTCTTAACAAGTTGGCTCATGTACCAGAAGTAGTCAAGATTAGACAGAGCTAATTCACTCTGTGCATGGAATCTGGGGAAGAGAGAATTTAAAACACAACCTTAGTTAAAGGGAAATTTCCATGTCAGGAAACAATGGTCTTATCGGAGATATTTGTCAATGTTGCATTTTTTAAAATAATTTCTAGGCCCAAGAAAATGGATTTATGTGCTGCTTTGCTTTTGAAGTTAACAAGTATTTTCTTTTATAGTTTATCAATGATAAAGATGACCTATTTAGGTAAGAAATATTTCTATTAGTAATGGTCTAGTCAGCAACGTGGGCTAATTCATCCTGCTGATTCATTTTCTGGCAGGCAAATAATGCTTCAGTGCTAAGCATTTAAGAGTGAACTAGACTTTGTGGCAGATTTCTGTTCTGAAATGCTACCCTTGGTAAAGAGTCTGGTAATGAAGACTCAACATTAGGAGCCTAGACTTAATTCAATGTATAAGTAGTAGGGATTCTCACTTCAAGCATTTTATTTCTGTTTCAGTTCAGCCTACAGTTAGCAAACAACTTTGGATGGTAAGTTAATTTCTGTAAAGATATTTATATTAAGAAATAGATATTTATATTGAGAAATAGGATTTTATTCTCCAGTTGACTTCTTTTCCAGCTGTCTCCACTTATTCATGTCTGTTGGATTGCTAAGTTAACTATGGCAAGCCTCTAATAGTTCACTTGCAAGCAACCTGCTCTGATTAAATCTAAACCAGCCCTTGGAAAAAAATACAATTTACATTTTTCTTTAGGTACACAGCATGTAAATAGATTACAGGTGCCAGGTTGAATGAGAAACATCGGTTTAATTTCTCACATAGCAAGTTGAAAAAGCTTCTGTAGATTGTTCTCCCAGCACAGAGTGCTATGCTGTGAGATACCGTGCATCCCCATAGATGTGTATAAGTTCATTTCCCAGATGAAAGAAACATGGTACATTATGTTCAGCATAGCACACTATTACATAGCCATACTAAATCTTTGATACAACAGAGCATTTTGACAGTACTCAAAGCATTGATTCCCTATAGATACACATTTCATAAGGTCACATCACAATAGAAATTTTACTGATAGATAAATTGAAGAGAACAAACCCTTGGCCATCAATACGATAAAGGCAAGTAGCAGGTGATAAAATGGAACTGCCATATTAATTTTGGCAGATGGAGTGCCAGAGTAAAAAAAAATTACTTGTATCCTGGCCTATGAGTTGTGGACATTCTATCTATACATTTTCTGACCACCCTGTGTTTGGTCCTTTTACATACAACTTTCCTGCAGAATTCATATTTCCTCGTCTGGCTCATAGCTCTGAAACAAAGCCCACTTTAATGAAGTTGTAGCGCTGACACCATCATCTAAAGAACATCGCTAAAAAGAAGTTGCTCAGATCTGTGCGCTCAGACTCACAGAGAAAAAAGGCCATTTATTTTTTTAAAAAGCTATCAACTAAAATCTTTTCAATGAGCTCCAAACCTTTTCGTTGCTCAGCTATAAAGAATAACATCTAAACTGCTTTCTGAATAAAAGAGTTTTATAGGAGGTTAACAGAAAATCTTGAATGGAATTGCCAGTTCCATCGATTAGATTCAATTTACGATGCCATCAGAGTAAAACCTAATTTTATTTAACTTATTTTGTCTATTGTTATTCTGCACATCAGTAGAAGACTAACCCATTTGCTCTCCTATATGATCCTATTATCAATCAATCAATAATTTTCAAGTAAAAAAGACAGAATTTCAAAATAGTTTCAATCTTGAATCTTTCAGAAGTCAATCTGTTCTCCTTGGTTTTGATCAAAAGGCAAATAGTGAGGAATAAAACTTTAGATCTGTTTATGTGAGTTAAAAAATTCTATAGTTGAAGTCAGCTGCTATTTAACACTGAGCATGACAGATTTCAGACAAACCTTCTAAGAGAAGCACAAATGCAGCATTCATATTTTCAAAATAAATGACAACAAATCATTTCCCCTCAGGTCTTAAAAATAAAATGTGCATAAATCCCAGCTCCTTTACAAAGAAACTACAATAAATTTCTATTATTCAACCAAAATTATCACTGCTTTTCAGTTTCAGAACTGAAAGGTAGATGAAAAAATAATTACTAATCAAACAGGAGAGTTTGATTTTGGTTAAAGGTGGAACCAACCACTCACTGACTGCCACAATATGCTACATATTTTTAAATATTACTGAAACAGTAAAGTACAATTCAGAAGAAAAGCAATGTGGTTTGTAGTTGTAACATGACAGGAAAGTTTTAATTTTCAAACAATTCTGTCATTTACAATTTAACATTATCTATAGAAATATCAGGAGGTTGGAAGACATTCAGACCTGTATGATAGCCTCTAATCTCAGATGAGATTACTACAATTTCATTTTTTCCTGCTTTTATCAGCTTCTTTATTTCTCAAATTGCAGCACACAATTATTCAACTACTAACCTTTCAAATCTAAATGTTTTGGGGTTTTGATTTTTTTTCTGATAATGGTAGATCTCTTTTAGAGGACTTTCCTACTACATGATCATCATCTTGGGTTACATACAACAAGTTTACTACTTAATGAGATGAAATATTCCATCATGTTTGCTTTCTAGCACAATTAAAATGTGAACTCTCTGGGATTCTATTCCTTTCACAATTTATTCTGTTATTCTATTCTTGGCTTTAAAATATTTGTCTGGTTTGCTACAGATCTATTAAAAGTCCAACTTTTTTTTTTTTTCACCAATAGATAAGTATCTGGCTAAATGAATAGCTGTTAAAGCTAAAAAAATAGGAATGAAGAGCTACAAATGCACTTAAAAATTCTGCAGTTTCAACTTCCATTTAAAATTTATTCTTCAGTAATTAATTTTCACATTTTAGTCCCTATCACTCAAGTCACTCACCCAGGTAAAGATACTGCTTAAAGCCTGAAGCAATTAACAGTCGCAATACCACTGAATAGTATCCAGCATAGTACAAAAATGTTTATAGTTCTAGATAACAGGTCTTTTATTGCATATAAATGTCTTTTAATTATTATATTTTCCATTTTATACTGCAATGTCTCTATTGCAACCACAGAAAATACTGATGAAAAAAAATTATGCCAGCTTTCTAAGGCACAGTGATCCATTGTGATCCAGCTGAGTTCTCAAGTGAAATTCTCATCTGATGAAATCTCAGAGAAACAGGATGATCCCTTGTGAAATTATCTTTTTTCTTCCTTCTTTTTTTCTTCATTTTGTTAATTTTTCTGAAGTACGTTAATTCCCTCTTAAGCACTGCCGTCATTGTCCTTATGAAAAAGGTGATAGAATTGATACTGCAAATTAACAAGACAATAACACCCTTAATGGCCTGAATGTGCGTATTCTGGGCTACTCTTCTCTGTAGTATTTTTAAATTTATAGAAGTTTTCTATTTCCAAAGATGTGCATATAAACAGGAAAAGTTAAAAACAGGCAGAGCTAAAATGGTAAACTGGGATTCATCAGTCCAGTTTGAGGCAGGTTCAACAACTCTGAGTTATGGCCAAATTATCTGTTAGCATGTTGTTCAAATATTAGCAATTATGATATTACACATTTGAGCCCATGGAGTGGAATCATACTGTTTCAGGCAGCAAGAAAACACAGAACAGAGAAAATGTAGGTGATGTTACAAGAAGCACTTTAAACCTTTTCAATATAATCTTTTATGTGACATTAAGATGCAGCAACCCAACAGTGTGGTGGCTTTTGCTTTTTGTTATCATTATGGCAAAAACAGAGCAATTATACCTGTGTATACATGGCTCCATCTAGATTTCAATCTACCCAGAACTGTATTTTCCAACAGCAAATCCAATTGCCAAAATAATTCACTCCAGGAATGAGTAATGTGCTCATTCTCCAGGGCAAGTGTCTTGTTTCTACAGCAAGAGAAAACTTCTATGTCTTTTCACCACATCTGCAACTTTCACACAGGCTCAGCCATCCTCTACTCCATCCTGTACAACCATCCTCTACTATTTTTCCTCTACAAGCTGCAATATTCCACAAGATCAGCAAAGGAGCCTTGCAACTCAAACTGTCATTTCATAAAGCCTCTTTGAATTTCTGGAGCAAACATTCAATATTTTATAATTTTCAAAAACAGATACTGTTAGAGTTTTGCTTCTAGGGATATATCTCTTCTGTGCTTAACCATATTTAATTAAGATGCCCTGGTTTTAAGCCTGAGGTGCTAAATATGATACTGCTTTCAAATTTTCATGAAAACTGTTTGAAAAATCTCATCAGTGGATGAATAGAAAATGTTCTTGAGCAGCAGCCTTTCTGTCCAGGCATATGGCTGAACTATTCCAGGAAAGTAGTTTATTATTTGCTAAGAAAACCAGAGAAGATAACAATATGACAGGACCAGGGTGAAATCCATCTGCCATTCAAGTGGAACAGAGGTTGCCCAGGGCTCTGTACTGCCTCGGATTGTGCACTGGTGCATTCATAGATATTACCTGTAGAAAATATATTTGCTTTTCCCAACAGAAATCATAGGCATATAGCAAGAGTGTGGAGAATACATAAAAATGAATATATGAAATCTAGATAAGAAAGGCTGAGGCCCCATTACAAAAAAGCTTCATCTTACCAGCTTGTTAATTACTGGTAAAAAAGACAACAGACACAGACACACATTTTGTTGAGTCTTTCTTAGTGATTAGCACCATTTTTTTCTTGCAGATCCATTAAGTCCATTAGCACCAAATTTTTGCAATTCAACACATTTTATTTAAACCTATACATATGCATGTATTGGGAGGGCTGATGTTTTGCTGCACTACTGTAGTGACTAGTGACTTGTAACATGGTAGACAGTAAAAATCATAACCTCTGAGAACTTATAAATAAGACCTCTTGAACTCAGCAACGTAAACCTCATTCATTTGTGGACCTGAGGCTGCCAACTCTAGAGGCACAGTATTGCAGTGTGCTGTAGGAACTTTGGTCTTCATGAGAATTCCTGCCTGCCACACTCCTGGTCCTTACATGCATGGCACATCATCAATAGCACAGGCAGATGAACTTGAAGTAAATTAGCCCTATAAAAACATGAATTAAAAGAGGAAAGGGGCCTGGAGAAAGGAGTTGGCTTGGCTTGGCTTTTCCCTGTAATCACAAACTTAGCAAACAGATTTTAGAATCTGGGGTCAAAAGAGTGAGAATATGAGTTTTGGATTAAATCATCTAAACATGAGCATTTCAGAAATTAAATTCTGGATATTGACCCAAGAGTTGCAACACACTATCAAGTAACTATACCCATCTTCCTCATAAATTTGTTATGAAATGTGTGTCTTCATTAGGTATAACAGCATTAGTTTACTGAGGTAGCTTTTTACCTGCTAGATAAGGTGCTCCCCCCCTCTGTAAGGCATTGTTTGAAAGTGGTTTCTAGTAGAAACCAGAGGGTATGTGACGGGAGAGATGGCTGAAATTACAGTTTCACAGCAAGGGTGTGAAAAGACTTTTGAAATTAATCCTGTGCTCTAGGACACCACATTGCTTACATTATTTACATAAAATGTCAGGATGCTGGTAATACAATCTAATGCCACTGAGCTGAGCACAGGCTGTAACTTTTGCTGACTGCAGCAGGAGAAGATGAGCAAAGCTGACATTAAGATAAAGACAGTGAAAACTCCACTGCTGGGGAAAAAGAAAGGAAAAATGTGAAGAGGCAGAGAGGCAAACAATATAGATCAGAACTGCTTTCAAGAGCACATTCAGAGTTCTAAAACATTAAAATTAATTTATCACATAAAACAGAGTAAGCAAATGAATTTATAGATACCCTTTTAAACAGGCTGAGTTTGAATACACCTATCGAGCAAGCAGGGAAAGAACTAAAAGGTCAGGACTGGATCCTGAGAGAGTGGCAGGAAGGACAGGAGCAGATTAGAGACAGATTAGGACCACATGTTTGTCATAAAGGGCCCGGTGAGGCAGCAGAAGGGAGGGCAGTAGGGACTGCCACTTCCCATGAAGAAGAAAGGCAGAAGGCATTCTGCAGCAGCACAAGGGAGCCTGCCCTGAGCAGCCTTTCAGACTGGAGTTCACGTTGTGGAAGGTAATGACAGCAGAGGTCCTAACTTGCATGTTGGTCAGGGAAGCAGCAGAAGTGCTGGCTGGTGGGGAGAGAAACTGTTTTCAAAATCTGTTGGAAGGGATTAGCAGACACAGCTGAAACAGAGAGGACCATACCAGGGCTTTAGAAAGAATACTAGAATTACAATGAACAGCTGAATGTGTTAGTGAGAGAATTTGGGTACAGGTAGCTAGTATGAGAACATTATATTCTGCCTTTCTCTCTCAATGCTTTCTGACTTCTATTCATAACTGGACAAAACAGAAGAAAATACAATTTTTGATACCCATTGAAAATTGTAGAGAGGCTACAAATTTCCAATTTATTTCTTGTTGATAATAATAGTCTTATGCCAACTTTTATCTTTTGTTTGCTTTACAAAGTAATCAATGCTCCAAGAGCTACAGAGGATGTACAATTATAAACCACTATGATCCTTATTAGAAGAAACAATGTATCAGCTTTGATAAAGATAAAACTCAGAACAGTTTCATTAGAAATTAAAAAAATCCTTATCTTGATAAACTAGAGAAATAACATGAGAGAGACAGTGCAATCTGCTGCTGATTAGCGGCAGTGACAGAGTAGCAAAATTCCAACTGTATGTCAGCAAGTGGACAAACAGCTGGTTTGTTTTTATTGGTTTCACCAATAAAAATATGAGTGTGCTTGATTTGGCTGCTGACACTGTGATCATTATTCAAGATATAAAGGAACTCAACCACTTCAAAGACAAAAACAAGCTGGTATGCAATGAAAGCTGCCAACAAAACATGAAAATATAAATACATGCACATACAGGGAAGAGAAACAAAACTATTTTTCGTGCCAATTTGAAAAAAAATGTGCTGCTCTGTGTTTTCTGAGATTAATTTTGTTTTATCCAATCCCTTGTCCTCAACTTCCTTCAAGGACTCACTTGGGTGAGATTCTGAAAGATGTGAAAGATACAGAATTCTGAAGAAGTTGTAAAGAGTAAACGTGAACTTGAAATCTGGTGACCCTAAAAGTTCGCACGTTAGGTGATCAAGCCTTGCTAAACATGCTCTACATTAAATTCCAGACCAAATCACCTGACATGAATTTGAAGTTGATCTGAATTCTTCTAATACTCACATGGGAAAAGAAATTTAAAAATGCAGAAGGTTGGGACATTTGGTCACTCCAAAGAACAGAGTTTGCAGTATAAAAAATTAATTGTCTAGATCTCCATTTAAACATTTTGTAAAGGACTAAGAAATTAAATCCTATATTTTTCAAAATCATTTATATATATAAAAGTGAACCTACAGATTGCTGGAAAAGAGACAAGTCAAACTGGAAGGAAATAGTGTGATAGTGTTACCCTGATGAAAATATAATATTATCAATCTAGCCTACTTAGTTACACTAGCAATGAGTATTACTAGAAGAGGGCAACTTTTGACACAATATTTACTCTTCTCTAAAATTCCATTTAAAACAACTTTTTAAATCAAAAAGATTATTGTATCTATGATTCCTACCCCTTCCTTAAAAAAACTGCACAATTTTTTCATTCATTTAACAAGAACTTAATACATTCACCATAGCAGAAATAAATATTCAAGTACATATTTTGTTTAATTCTTTGCACTGGATTGTATTAAGAAGCAAAGAACAAATTTGGCATGTTTTCTATTTTTGACACCTCTGTAACAGGATCAGTTATACAATATGTAAAGAAAAAGAGATGCAAAAATTCCAGTAAAATAATTAGCTCTATAGCACAATCATTGCAATTCTATGCATTCAATTCTATTGCAATACAGTTCTGACTTCTATCTCTATTTTGGGGAATTCTGTCCACATGAAGAAACACAGCAAGTTACCTACAAACAAACAAACAAGAAAATTAGGCAATCTATCTAAGCCTTTCTCCTTAAATAGATTTTATCCTTGAAATGGGAGTAGAATAACAGAGAAACATCTTGTTAAGAAAACGTTGCAATTTGTAAAAATTAAATAAACCTTCCATTTTCATCATCTAGGCCATATATCAAATAGAAAGTTTTGCATTTTATCTTTCTAGTATTTCCCACTGTAAGAAAACCTAAGAAATCTTGATTAGGTCTTAGGTCATACAATTTTTAGAGTATTTTGCAATCATCCAGGCCTGATTCCTTACTTTCCATTTGGAAGTCTCTGTGTCCAACCTCAAAGCTACAGATCCAATTCAAAGTGTCCCAACAAGATTCAGCATCCTTTCTAGTGGATGCCCGATCCATGGCACTGGTCTGAAAAGGAAGTGAGTGATAGGCATTGTAACCACATTCCTGTTTTAGGAGACTGACCTTATTCTTTTCTTCAAGACTAAATTCACAGCATATGCAAACTTCTATTAGTTCATATTTTTTATTGCAATAGAATAACTTATGTAGAATAGTGCTCTTTAACCAGTACCTACGTTTTCTACCCACTAAATGGATTTTCAGAGGGACAGTTTGGGATTTTCATAGGCATCTATCCCTGTGGACTGAGTAATGTAAACATAGAGATGATCTTAGAAGTACAAAATCATCTTTGCCTCTCTGTGAGAGCTGGATGATTAAACTGCAGACACAATAAAGCCTACATCAGGGATATGAGATCCCAAAAAACATCTTTCTCATCTGATTTTTCTGAGGTTAGGGAGGTTACAAATTTCAAAGCTCTGTGGGGTTGCATTTAGAATATAAACTAATACACTGTTTTAGAAATTACTAGGAAATTATTCCTGAAACATTGAAGAATTAACACAGAATCTTGCCCTGAAAAAAGAAACTTGAGCAACCCCACTTGAAATCAATGAAAACATTCACCTGAGCAACCTATGAGACCAACTGATACCAATTTAGAGGAATAAAGAAAATGCTGTGTTTCAGGAAGATGTTTACTTCCATGTGGTTCCCCTAACTGGACAATATTATTCCTCTTGCCTAAGGTGTATGTGAAAATCAAAGTGTTTCATGAAATTCTCTTCTTATAAAAACAAGCTTTTTGTTTACAGGGTTTGGTTTTGTCAGGCATGTAAATCTCACTTCAGTACTTTGGACTATAAGCAGGTTTCGTCAATTTCAACTGTATTTAACCTCTACTCCCCCACCAATGGGTCAGTGTTCAAATGGAATTGATGGAGAAAGCTGAAAAAGAGCAAGGCATTTTGTCTCTTTGTGGTTACCTGTAATGAGATATTCTCAATGACTATTCTCAGAAGTTGGTCTTTATGATTCTTAACATGCAAAATGTGTTCTAAAGGATGACTCTTAGCATAAATAATGCATAATTTAATAGACAAAATTTGTCTCAGGTGGTTTTGATGGGGTGTTTGGTGAATATTACAAGATATATTTTCTTAAAGCAGATTTAGTAGCAGTAGTTAGGTTTCTTTTTTTAATTTGTTTTTCTAGAGTTCTCTACCCTATGGGGGAAAAATGTGCACAAAGACTTATTACAGTAGATGCTATCATTTCCAAATCTAACAGAAACAGTTTGCTCAGACACAGGATTCAGACTAAAAATGTTTCATTCTCAAAAGCACTGACATTCTGTTGATAGGGATTTCAATAAACAAACAAGAGTAGTTTTTTGATAACCCTCTTTCTATACGGTAGTATTTCACTGCAGAGGCAGAGGTCTTTACAGGCATCCTGCTGTAAATGAAAAAAGATGACAGTCAGATTAAAGGCTTCTAAGGAAAACTTTCATTTTATGTCAAGATAAAAGCTGGTGAGTTTTATTTACAGTTCTGTGTCCTTATTCAGGGAATGCATGCTAATCTAGACATATGATTAGAAATGTTGAACTGAAATAGTTGCTGCTTTTCAGACCTCAACATATCTCTAACTTATGTGCATCCTTGAAGATATTCTTCATGTTACAGAACACCAGAGGAATAGTCTACTGAAATAACTTCCTTTTCCTTGAATTAATATTTACAGAAAGTTCTATATCTAACACATAAATACATCCAAGGTTTCATCTGTTAAAAGCTCTAAAATGTTCACTCTGTATACTATCTCCTTCTTTGCTTTAATCTATAAATGATTTCACAAACACATTTTGTCCACAAGAAACATCAGTTTTAAATAGACCATGTTTAGACAAACACATTGAATATGCAACAGAGCATTTCATGGAAGTTTGATGTGTCTCCCTCTTCCACAATTGTTTTCATATATTCGTACCTTTTTGTTTTATTTACTCACAGACAGGCTAAGATTTATACCATCCCTTATGGCATGACAAAAAATGGACCTATACTTTGCTGGTAATTCTCTGAGTGCAACAGATGTACACAGTCTCTTTTTCTCCCAAGGAAACAACAGTTAATAGGTTGCAGAAAGGGGTCTCCTAACAAGACTTCTCAATTTTAATTTCAAACACTGCTTAGGAACTCTTTTATAATGTGGGGTACCATAATTGCCAGCAGGATCAAGACCCCATGATTATAGTTAAATAGGGATAAGCTACTACTGCAGTATAAGACTATAAAAACTCCACAGTTAAACAAACATAAAAACAGTTGGATGACAGACAAGAAAAGTAAATACATAGCATGTTAGCTTGCAGTCACTTGCATCTTGATTCTGTTGCTACTCCAGAACCATTCAGAAGCATGCAAATTTGCTGTACGTGTATGTGACATTTGGTAGTGAGAAAACGTCTCTCAAATATGTAGAAATGAAAAGGGTTCTGTAAAAGGTCAAATTGAAACATCTGTTTCAATTCCTGTTTCATCCTATATTTTTAATTTCAATTTTTACACGTCTCAGAAACCAAAAAAATGCATCTTGTCAATGTTTAGGGAAATGCTAACTACTGTATAACACTTAAGTGGCACGAGAAGTACTGTGAGCTGCTAATGTGTATTAATCAAATTTTGTCAACCATTTGTAACATATGGTATTATAATTATGTCAAATATGTTTACAAAAGATGTGAACAGGTGCTAAGCTTGTGTTCCAAATGCTGACAGTCCTTAACAAGATGTTCTCTGGTTACCAAACTATGTCCTGCAGACAAGGCAAGGAAAGGACTGTAAACAAGGGCCGAAAGTTTTTCCAAGTAACTTATATTTCTTACCAGATTTTAATGAAACTTTCTGTTTTCAATCTAATTTCATACAGACTATAGTCAAGATTCTAGATTATGCATGAAATATAAAAACAATTTCTGAAAAAGCATTATTTTTTCCAATTCATAAGTTGAATGTAGTATACATCTACTGCTAATATTGTTATCACTAATTATTATTACCAACATTGTCCTGGATTCTAGAGGTTCTGCCAGCTGTGACAGTCACAAAGCAGCTCTCATATGTTCCTATGCATAAAAGATGGAGTCTTTTATATGTAGGAGACACAGAATTCAAATCTCAGAAAGATCCACAACGGTGCATCACAATGGAAAGGGAACATAATGAAATGATGAAACATAATTTGAAGAGAAAGATCAATTTAGAACAGTTTTATCCAAGAACAGTGAGGGCTTGTTTTTATAATATAGCTCCTTTATCTTTAGTAGTGTAGTTGCCTAAAATATATATTGAACCCAAATAGACATAACTTCCCACTAAGATAGGAAAGGTTAGTGTACCAAAAAAAAATATTACAAAATTAATTTGCTCCTATTTGTGTTTGATCTAGAACAGTAAACACCAGATATGGCTCACTTACCAACACCTTTAAGTAGTAAATAACAGAATGTGCAACTATTCTTCTTAAAACAGAGAGTGCAACACTACTTCAGGTTGTTGAACATTCTAATTGTAAACCATTTAGATACAATGCTTATCGGTACAATTACAAAGGCAAAGGAATGGTCTGGCTTCTCTCTCTTTAAAGAATTGCTTTAAATAAACTCTTGTTGACTTTAAATCATTTCTATTATTTCATTCTGCTGTCATTGCTTTGCTTATATCATTACCCCTTAGAAATTATATGTAATTCACCTGTATTAAAAGGTTCCAGGTCATGTTAGAAATATAATCAAGTGTTTACTATAATTAGCAGGAAGTTTAAATTCTTAATTTACATCCACATAGGTCAAACTAAGGATTTTCTACTATGTTGATTACTTCAAGTGGCATTTTTTCACTGCTTTAAAAAAGACTTTAAACTATATCTAAAATAAATTGCTTGCCTTGATGAAAACCTCTCCAGTGTTGCATTCAAACATGTCTTCTCCTCATTATTTACATGAAGCTGCTGTAAGCCTTTGTGAAACAGGACTGACAGCATATTGTGGATTTCTGGTTTGCATTATTTAGCTGATGAAATTCGTTATTTCCACTAGTTCCTAGTCATGTTTAGGATATGGGAAAAATGTGGAGCTCAATTCAAGCATGGTCTGAGCCAAAACAAACAGAGAATTCCTGTAGAACAT
The DNA here is from genome assembly GCF_049639895.1 of Pseudopodoces humilis. Lineage (NCBI taxonomy): Eukaryota > Metazoa > Chordata > Aves > Passeriformes > Paridae > Pseudopodoces > Pseudopodoces humilis. The sequence goes on along the minus strand of NC_142204.1, from coordinate 41,816,946 downwards.
AAAAATATTGCCAAGATATCTGGCAGAGGAAGTTCATTTGTCATAGCTTCAGAGTATATATAATTTACAGCTGGTTTTAAGCCCTTGCTGAGAAAAGTGATAGAACATTTGTTATATCACTCTATCACATTGTGACATTTCTGTTTAAAATTGAATAGTAGCATATTCCTCTGCAAATTGTTCATCTCAGATTTAAGCTATTACAAAATACTCAGAACATCTTAAAACTGCTTGTTAATTGAAGCATGTATAATTTCCTCAGCTACCTTTGAAATCACAGCCCCAGGAACAGATGAAACTATATTCCAAAACAACAAATGCAGGGATTGCTTACCCATCCGAATGGCTGGACTGATTTACCACATGGTCTGCTTCTCTTTGTGTTATACTGGTATGACTGAGTGACAAGAAGGTTTTGTGCAATGACTTTCATTGTAATAGAACATTTTCAGCTAATCCACCATTCTCTACAAACATGTCTTCATTACAGTATTAATCTAAATTTTCCCCTAGGTGTTCCACAGATGTTCACATCCATGAGATCTGATCCAAATGTCATGGTAATTTAAAGCACAATCACAAAATAGAACTTTCAACCTTAATTATAACTTAGGTAAACTGGCTGAAAGATGTATGATGTTTGACAATCTGTAAACTGCTTCTCTATTCAAAATGCATTTCTGAACATAGAGGCAATGGAACTTTTGTCAAGACTGTAAAAAGCACAAAATTTAATTCAATTTCACTTCCTTCTTCTATATTACATAAAACCAGATGCAGCAAAAGTGCATCTCTTTCAGCAACCCATTCCATAACTCTTGGTCATTGCTGCCATCTCTCATGTCAGGCAGCTACCCCATCCATCTCCACTGGCTGTGCTTCTGGGGACCAAGGGTCCATCATCAGTGGTTTAAGTTCTGCCTTTGTTTCCTTGTCTGTGACACCTTTGCCACGATGCCTGAAGCAACAGAAAAAGGAATATAATGTATAAAGCAATACACTCATTGTGCCAAAAGAACTCAAAAGAAGCTGCTTAAGCTTCCAGACAGTGTAAAATCTTAAAGTGGGAACTGCTATTACCCAGACTTGGGTAACTAAAAAAAAAAAAAAGCAGGTTGTAATATTATGTAACATGAAATATTCAAGTATTTTACAAATTTACAAATAGTTAAACATTTTACAAATACAAAATGATTTATCATGATGACATCCATTCTGAAGGTGACAGGAAATTTTAGTTGCATGCATTCATAGGAGACCATTCAGACATCATCAAAAGCATCTATTTTCTTCTGAATTTTAAAAGTGTTTTTGAATAGAAAACAAGAATAAAGCAGAGGCAATCTACTTTTTACTAGGAGTCACAAAGGAAAAAAAAAATAGAATGGAGAAAAATTAACTCCTCTATATATTAATAATTCTTTATTTTTTCCTAAACTCTCTCTTCTTTCAAGACAGAGTATTTAATTTTAGATCAAACTAAAGAAAAAACACAGCTTTTGCAGTAAAATTTAAAATTAATTGTTTAAAATATTGTTCATTAAAAATAATTCATATGATATAAAGTATCATCCCACTCTTCCTGCTAAGATTACTTCTTTGAGAACTGAATAGATTACAAATGAATACATTGATTAGTTCATAGCAATTACCTAAGTATTTCAAAAAGACTTTAAGGAATAACTGAATTTTATTTTTTTTAAATTCCCAAAGGCATTGAAGGAAATGTGTACAAAAAAATGCTATCAAAAATCATCCAATACTATAAAGCCAAAGTTTATTATCTGTCTTCCTCTCAACAGCATTAATTTTTTTTAACAGATGAAAGTATTGTAAAGGTGAAACTAAGAGTATAAAAAAAGAAAATCAGGAGGACTGAAGACATGAAATTGCAGGATAGGTGGAAGAGCAGATAATAACAGGAATATTAGAGTGGAGGTGAGTATTCATACAAACAACTAGGCATTAATATTTTGGGGGAAGACAAAGTTAAAGTATTTTTTACTAATATTTTTTTCAGTACATGTAACTTTTTGGTCAATCCTGGGTACTTCAATAAACACCAAAAGGCAAATGTTGCATGTAGCATTAGCACATGCTATAGATATTCTCTCCAGAGCAAGTAACAAATGAGGTAAATGTATAGCATAGATGTATTACTGGTTCAAGTCTGAATTTTATGAATTTTATCCAAGTAGCATGAGACTTTCCCTCTGATTTTTTTTTCCCACAGAAATTGCCTTTAGCTTTTTACACCTCAGCGTTCATACAGACAAGTGCTCTCCCTCGCTTTTCCTCTCTCTGTCTCTCCCTCGCTCTTTCCTTCCACATGCACTGAAAAATAATTTTTCAGGCTGATGTTCTTAGTATATTTTACCTCTGAGACTGGCACATTAGTAGATGTCAAATGGCCCAAGTCACAAAGCATTTCTCACAGCCCTAATTGGCTGAGTCTAACCTATATCGGCCCACCTTCACAGAAGCCATTTCAGAGATGATTCCTCAGACAGGCAGCCTGCATTTAAAGCAATCCCTCTGGTCAACTAGGAGAAAAAACCAGGGGAAAATAAACACTGGTTGCTCTGGCAGGCTGGTTGCCTACCACACTTATTACTTTCTAAAATTCCTTTGAGAACTGTCTTATTTTATTTTCCGTTTAGCTCAAGATGAGATTTTTCCCGTTTTTAGAGGGTTATTTTTCCCACTGATATCAAAGCTTCCCTGTGCCAACAGGCTATTTTTACACCATAATATTCCTGTAAAGAAACTCACATATACTCTTCCCATATGTCTCCAATAACAAATTATCTTTGCAATTTAATACCTGATATTATATAAGTGTATCCTCCATTTCCAGGAGAAAAAAAGGTGTTGTTTCACTGCTGTCTGAAGCCTGTTGTAATCTCAGTCCATAACATGACAATCTGATCTTAACAATCACACACATAAAACACTGGCAGTCTATTATTCTTCCATCCCTACCAGATGTCTGGAAGTTGCTGTAATATTAGGAATTCACACCTTGTAGCAAATAATTGTCTCCTGTTTTCACAGGAGAAATTTCTTTTATTAGGTCAATTAAATTCCACCGTCAGTCTAAAAGATATTAAACTGAGGAGAAAAGAAGGGCAGAAGACAACCAGGGCATGGCAGTGAATACAAGCAGCTTTGCCAATGACTTTTCTTTGTATATGCCTCCCAGTCTTTCATGAATGACCAAATACCCCATGTTTCTCTGCTTTTGTATGGAGATATAATGAGTATTTTCACCTGCTTTCTCTTAACATAAGTAATTTTCAGTTTAAATTGGTGAAAGTCAAAGGGTGACAGTAAATATAGTAAACCGAACTTGTGCAAACACAAAACTTTTCATCTGTCTGAACATAAAAATTTATAGATGTACATCTCACAATACAAATGGACACCAGGCAGATGGGAAACTTTTCAAAACTAAGGGTTTTGAGAGAAAAATTCAGGATGATAGCACATCTGTAGAATACAGATTTCCACAAAACATCTGATTTTTCCTCCTTCAGGCAGTCACAGTTTTGTTAAAATGCCACCAGAAGAAGTTCAGTAACAGTGGTTCACAACCAGAAAAATGTCTTGTTTTCCTAAGCAACTGGGCATACATTGGATTAAAAAAAATTAATTTTTTTTTCCATTTAACCAAAAAAAATTTAAATGATAAGTTAATTCTATTTAGAACAACTCACATAATTATATGCTCAAATAAAATAAGTTAAACAAAAACTAAAATATTCAACTTTTTTGCTGCATGGCTTCAAAAATTTTAATCATGAAGCTGAAGAAAAAAAATATAAACTTCTATTCAGAGAATTTCAAAGTGAAATATTTTGACCTCAACTATTTTCCTATTCATTATTTTCACAGTTCTAGTCTGTGATCTCACTTTGGATAAGAACCATTCTTTCTAACATTTCTGAGTCTACTAAATCAATTTTGAGATGGATTGACCAATGCATCACTCAATATTTTACATTTGAGTGCACCGTTGTCTTATAAACCAATTTTCAGAACTGTTCTTTCCGCTTAATTATTTTCCTAATGACTCCTGACACTGTATTAGATTTTTGAGGCACAGCTGTATTTTGACCTCATGTTTTCAAAGAAGAATCTGCAATAACTCTGTTAATGCTGATTTAGACAGCAGGATATGCATAAAATTAGTAGTTCAGCATTTTCATAATTGGTTCTTTTTAGCTTGCTTGTTACACACTCTTAAGGCCTTCCTACCAATCATTGTATTGATTTTTTTCCTAAAATTTCCTGTGTAAGATTAATTTAATATTATTCTTGATATCCATTTTCTGTAAAGAATGGTTCTAGTGCAGCAGTATCTTAATTTATAGATATAATTTCCCTATAATTTAAAATAATCTTAAATTATCTTTACACTCTTAAAAAATTGTTAGATGCAGCTAAAAATATGTCTTGATTTAAAAAAACCCACTTTTTTAAACCTGTCAAAATGTGTACTCTTTTAAATTGGACAAGATTTTGACTTTTCAATAAAAGCAAAATATTTTGTCTCTGCTGTTAACCCCGTAAACACTTTTGTTCCTCAGAGAGTCTATTGACCACTTTACATTTTTGCTGTGTCTATAAAGTAGAATTTGTGAGCAAACTTTATGCTGCCTGTGAAGGTTTTACCTTCTCAGCTCTCTATTTAACTTGCTCTCTTATGTTTTTAAGTAATTCATATAAACATTTTCCTGTAATTTTCCATTTCCATATTAAATTTGCTGATTTGGGTTTATGTACTTTTACATTCCTAGTCAGGTGTTACAACTCTGATTCCCCAAAAGCTGCATGAAGCAATTCTAGACACAGGTCCTGTGCACAACAAAAAAGTAAATCAAGGCTCATGTCCCCTCCTGCTCACTAACTGACCAGTTTTTTTCAATAAGTAGCCATTCAAGGGATCTAAAATGTGGAGTTTACATCATGCATTTTCTGTTACAGAGTCAGCATAGGAATAACCAAAGTCTCCCGGTACAATTAGTTTTCTGCCTTAACCACACTCTAAATTTCCTTTATCATCTCATGGTTACTGCTGCTGTCAGCCCCCTACGGCCCAATGCCTTACTCTTATTCCTTTGGTGCGGCATTTGAACCTGCTGAGATTGTATTGGATTTTGAAAAACTCGACTTGCTTATTTTTCATATTCTACAGGATATAATTACCCTAGGTGCTCCAAATTCTTCACAGGAACATGTTTCATATTGCTTGTGGGCTCCATAAATATATACAGCGATCTGGCCAAATAAACATAATGTCGGCTTCTGCAGCAGAATATTTTTCCCACTTTGCTTCAAAGCTAACAATTCCTGTTCCTCTTCCCAGCCACTCTAAAAATCATCTCATCTTGGCCTTAGAGTTCTGAACCATGTCTCCTCACGAAAACCTTGACTACTTTGTTTCTGTGATCTTTAATAAATCGGTTGCTGCAAACCATTAAAAGCAAAACTAGAAGAACTGGATTTATGGAGCAATAGCACAGTGGATAAAACAATATGCCCAGATTTAAATTAATTAACAAGTAAAGAAAAAAATTCTAAAATTATGTAATTAGAAAAATTTTGCTTCTTCATGTGACAAGACAATCTTAATTATACTATCCACAGTCACAGGTATCTCTTGGGCAGGATCTCTATACAGGTAGCTCCTGCTTTGTTGATTTTCTGGGTACCTGCAGGCATTAGCTTTTGACTGGACATTTGGTCACCTAAACCATTCTGTGCTGTAGAAGTGTAAGAGGCAACTAAATCAGAATTTTTTCATCACAGTTCTAGACTTACTGTTTGAAGTGTCTTAGATCCATTTCTTTCCCACCTAGCCATACAGACCTGCTCAGCTAAGTTTCTACCTTTTCCTGAAACATTAGCACAAATCTCTTCATGCTTGTAACTGGGGCAATAGTGTTCTAGACTAACTATTTCAGTCTATATGAATAAAAATATTTATATCAGTGATGGATTCAAAATAGGATGATCTAGTAAGGCCTAATACAAACATACAAAACACAATTTCTTTCCCATAGAAGCAATGCAATGAAGAGTCTGATATTTGGTCATCTTTAGAAGAGTAGTTTCTTTCTTATGTTACTTCAAAGACTAATTAAAGGATATTGATTTCCCATGCTTTGGAATAGGTCCTACAGTTCAGGAAAAAAGACACCAGACACTGCAATTCCAAACTAATAAAATAAATATTTCAGTAGTTATAATTTAATTATATACTTCATCCCTGAGACAAAGTATTAATTCCCCATGGAAATAACAATTCTTTTCATTATTTTTTTTTTTTAGTATTAAACAATGCAGAAAGTTTTAGAGGCATAATATAATACCGGGTTTACAAAAAAGGTCAGATTCCAGCAGATGTCTTCCATATGCATGCAACATTCAAAATAATTAGTATACAAACACCATCATTTCTCTAAGTAGCAAATTTAAATTCAGCTTTGATATTATGTAAATTTTTACTCAGTTCTCAGAATTTATGACTGTTTAAAAAACCACTTGTTAAAAACAAGACCAGATATATTTTATGAGTCCAGAAAAAAAAAATCAAAAATTAATGTCAGAAATTATGTTTTGAGCAGCCCTTTTTCGACTGGAGTTTCTGGTTGAACTTTAAAATGTTACAAAAAAATATGTATTTCAAGCTTTGTCTTTCTATTTGACATTAAAAAAGATTATTACCTTTTCAAATTGATTTGCTATTAATCAGAAAAAGACCTTTCCACACAAAGGTTCTGATAAGACTCGTATTAGTCAAGCATGCACTTATTTCATGCCCATTTCTTACTCTGCCAAGGACATAAAATGTACAAAAAAGACCATACCAAACAACCTTTGACACTCACTCCTTTCATGAATTTTTCCAGACAACAAAAAATAATAAACCAGTTTGAACTAGTTATTGAAATTACAGCAACTAAATATAAATAACTGTGTATTTTTACTAAAGACAGTCTGCAGGGAGGGGTGGTGGATGGAGAGAAACCAAGTTCTGTCCAAAATACTGCTCGTTAATAAACTTCAGAGAAATTATGGCTACATCTGCAGTCTGCCTTACTGTTATATGTCTGTCAATGCAAACGCGTGCATCACAAGCCCCTCCTCAATAATGAATGTGGACTAACAATTGCCAGAAATATGTCAGTGTTAAAGGTTTTTCTTTTTCAACAGTCCTAATTTGGAATGAAAATTTGAAACACTTTTGTTTGCCAAAGACTTGATCACCTAAAGCTGAATTACTAACTGCTATCAGGGCAGAGTTCACATTTGGGGTTACCTGCATTCATTCAAAAGACTTTTTCTGTCAAAAAGAAAGATATTTTCCATTTTATGTGTGGTTTATACAACCATACCAGATTTGAACAGGAGATGTTATATCCTAACCTGACCATAGTCGGTCGTTCCCATAGCAATTCTAAGAACTACAATAAATAAGCTAATTTCTTTATCTCTGCAACTCATTTTACCTGGATATAAAATTTTCCATTTTGAAATATTGAGTGTATTTTATGTTATACTGGGCTTAATATCACAATTTGTTTCACTTCGTACTCATTCCTGTAGCTAGTAAGAAAATTTTATGGTTTAAATCTGCTGAGAATGTAAGCACCACTCAACCCTTCCAGTTGAATAGGGGAGAGAATCAGAAGAGTAAAAGAGAAAACTCATGGGTTGGGATAAGGACAATTTAACAGGTAAAGCAAAAGCTGCACACGCAGGGAAAGAAAACCAAGGAATCTGTAGGCCTAGAAGTAATTTTGGTTTTATTTGTTAATAGCATAAAAATGTTTGTGAATCCATGGAAGATTTATATGTATGTAATGGCATGATCTGCCCAGTATTTGATAAAGCGTTTGAGATATTGGGATAAAATTAAGTACTTGGGATTTATTTGTTTAGATGCTTAAAAATTTGAAGTGGTTTAACATTTCTCCAAGCTTCATGAGCTCACTTGATTGAAGAGTGAAAAGTTAAATATCCTGAAAAATTCCAGTAGTCTCTCTAATTAGCAAATGCTCCATACAGGGATGGGCGATGACTGCTGTGCTTTAAGTATTGCTATTAATTATAATGTTAGCTGAATATTTGTAATCACTTCAAAATTAACCTTTGTATCCCAAGAGATTCTTCTTTCCAAGAGTCACTCAGAACCTGAGAGAGAAACTAATTAGTCAATGACTGATAAGTGCAGAAGGAACACAAATTAATTCTTTGTTTACGGCTTTGTAAAGCCGTACTGCATAACTTGTATTGAAATTAAAATTGTTTTTTCATTGTAAAAAGAGAAGTGTATAATCCTTGGATAATAATATTACTTTAGTGATGCTGACATTTCATTAGTGCGGTCTATTCCCAGGCAAGTTCTGAGGAAGCCATCTGGTAGGTCTTTTGACAGGAAATTTTCTGCATCTCTTGACAGAGTCCACTTTTGAAACATACACATCATGAAGCATGGAGAAACACATTTAATATGGAATAGCTGAGTTTCAGCACAGCTTCAGACAACTCCATTGGCAAAAATTTTGTGTCCTTAACATTCACTGGCTGCATCTTGATGGACAAGGCATTGACTAACAATGTCACCCTCTCAAAAGGATACCCAAGGCCATTCCATTAATCTAATAATATTAGCATGTAACAAATTCAATTAAAATCTATGAGATTGTTATCATGTGGTATACAATAAACCTATAAAATAAATTTATGCTTTTTGGATTTAAAGCTCTAGGAAAAACACACAAGTTTCTACTAGCTGATATGACCCACAGTCCTGTGTAACATAAATTAACCCTGCAATGAGGGTTGCTTGGATGGAAATCTAAGTGCAGGACCACCTTTGCAGATCTTAAAAGACCTCAGCTGAAATAATTTTGCACTTTCATTCTCTTACTATGCATGCTATCATTTTCATGTGATGCTCTTTTATCATAGCTATTTCAAAATGTCTTAATATATGATAATTTATTCCAAATTATCCTCTTAGTGTGATTCTTGGGGTGTCCTGCACAGGAACTTGATGATCCTGATGGGTCCCTTCCAACTCAGGATATTCTATAATTCTAAAAAGTAACATTGTAATAGGTCTGTTGTATCAATTTACAAAAAGGTCAGAGTATCCTAGTAACTGCCATAAATAATTTTTATGCTACCTTTATTCTTCCTTCCCACACTAGCTAACACAAATGTTTTTTAATTTGATACTAATTCTCTGATAGAAAAATTACATAAGTAATTAGGTTTCTGGTAGGAGGTGTAAGACTGTGCATCTGCTGCCTGGACAGATAATGTTTTCACTGTGATCTTCTCTGAACAGATAAAGAAATCCAGTCTATAAGTTAATTGTCAAAAAAAAAAACAACTTTAGATACTTTAGATCAACCTCATGGATCCAAATATAGGAATATATAGCAATACAATTTTCAGTAGTTTTGAGTACTCAGTAGACTTAAAAAACCTTGCATCCAATTCCAAAACATTTTTTTTTTCTTTTACCTTATTTCTATTACTAGTATCTATTACTATTTCACTACAAGGATATATCCATATCAATTCTGTAGTAGATTTTGCATAAGTAGGCTGCTGGGACCATAAGTCCAATTTTCCAGAGATGTAGCCTATTTTGAAATAAACATTTAATGCAAAAGGTTTTGCTGTACCTCCATTCACAGAGTTTAACTGACTGCATACCAAAGGACAATTTTCCAATCACATAAATTCGATTCATAACAAATTTAATTACCAAAACCTAAAATTCTTACATCCAAAAGAAAAAAAGTGGGAGAGATCAAAATTTTTTAAGAAGTAATCATATCAGGCTACCTGACACTCAGGGTTCGAAATGCTCACCTTCCCAAGAGTACATCCAAAATAAATCCACTGGAGTTATTTTAGTCAGCAGAAGCATACTGAAGAGAGTTTGACCACAAGGCCAGAGTTCAGAAACATTGTTAGAACTGTCTTATGTTTCGAGAGATCAAAGTTTAAAAATCTCTGGTAGCTACAAAACATTGACATCATCTACTCAGCATGGGAATAGGTAACATGCTGATTCTTTTCCAAATTTAGTGGACTTTACTGTTATTCTCTTGTAAGTATCTTCCTAAAATAATCTCTTTCTACCAGTCTTTATTGTGCCTCTATCCAGCTGGAGAAACTTGTGATATTTTCTTTTTTTCAAAGCTTCTATCAGATTTTTTTGATTATTCTTTCCTCCCCCACATATTTGATGTTTCTAATTTGGATTGTTATATCAGGAATAAAACTAATTACTTGGTGGAATAGACTGATGTTCAACTTATAGTAATTCATTGTTTTATTTTAAGGATATCTTCTGATATCTCCTGAACCATAATTGGGCCACTGGAGAGGTTAATTAAAACTCTGTAGATTAATTAAGCAAATTCCATCTACTTTTCTCTAATTTAGTAATTCTCAGTTAGATTCATTCTATTAGTTGCACTAATGCGTCTATAATGTTCCAAGTACTCAAAACCTTATGTTATTAGAAAAATATTCTTTTACTCTCAAAACTAAAAAGACAAGAAATATAAAAACTTTGGCTTAGTTTGAATTTTATGATAGTAATATTGAACTTTATTATTATTATTACTTTATTATTATTGAACTCTGTGTTTTTGCAGGTCATTTTAGTGTTAGAACCAAGGAATCAGAATCTCGGAATCCCTTAAGCTGGAAATGGCCTTTAAGATCATCAAGTCCACCTGTAATACAGTGTCTTTCTCTCACTTGACAAAGTGCCACTGCTCCCACACATGACTACATAAACACCTAGTTCTTAGAACATTTCCTGTGGACCAGGGAAGATTTGGTTCTAGCAGAACGTGTTTAAACCCATTTCCCAGAAGGTCTCTACTTCCAAATAATCGTCAAGCCTAAAATGAACGTCAAAATTATTTTAATAAGAACGAGGGCATCATTGCACTTGCATCATCCAAGCGAGACAGATAAATGATTCTGACCATACATCTGAAACATGTTTTAGGGAATTGTAGAAAATAGCTTCTCTGTTCTGTCCCTGGGATGAGAGATAAGCATGCACAGAGAGATTTTTCACTTAATAATGAAGCTCTATGTTAAAAGCTTTAGAAACATGACAATTGTACCAGCCTTGGTAAATGCAATATTATCAGTGCAAAGCATAAATGCCTTATTGTTCCTATGCTACTTTTTCCACCAGAAATACCATGTAATAATAGTTAAAACTGCATTTCTATCTTTATATCATGTTGGTGGTTCAATACCACATTTACCAATCAATAATATCCAGATCTTCTTGCCTGCCATTTCCCAAACCTGTCTATACTACAGTTAATCTTCTATTCAGGAGAAGACTGAGGTATCTGAAAGCAGTCTGCTGTGAGCCACGACTCCTGGTTAAATGGTCAGATTCCTTAGTTAACACCAGGGTGTTGATATTATTAAAATGGGATCTAAAGTCCAAGATAAAAGTAAGAACTTCTGAACAAAGGGGTGTTTTATTAAAATCTGACAGTCCTCATGCAGGGGTCCTGGGAGGTGTTGTTATCCAGCTGTAAACCATTGACCTGTAATATCTTCCTAGGAATGATGCTTATAATGTTTTTCTAGAGAGCTAAGTGGCATTCAGCCAGCTGAAGCACAGCTTTGTGAGAAGTGTATGATGATGCTCACTACTCTGAGAGCCAAGGAAGGAGGGGTCTGGGAGCATTGTCCTGCTCCTGCTGAGCACACTGGTATCAACTGATATCCACCACTCCTCTCCCAGGAGAATGCCCTTGCTAGCAAGACTATAATGAGGCTTAACCCAGGATCCAGCAGTTCTGGATCAGTGCAGCAAGGTGTTCACAGCTCTCCCAGTCAGAAAGGAAAAGCAGGTACATAAGGAAAGTAAGAATATGACATGATACAAAGTGGCATTCCCCAGGAAATTAATAGAGACCCTGCTCCCTGTATGGTTTCTATGTTTTGTATTTAAATAATTAAATAAGACAATTTACTATTTATGTAAATTGCTTTTATCAGTGAGCCATAACACATATAAGGTAGAGGTGTTTCAGTAAAGGAATTACTGTCTGTTGACTTAATGGTGCTTCTTTAACAAAGTGGGCACAAAGATGCTCAGCACAAGCAAAAAGAGGGCACTCTAGGGAATGGTAAGATCCTGCTATGAAATAATGAGGTAGTTAAAGCACCTCTGCAGCTAGAATTGCACCCATCATGAGGTTAGAGTTATATGTTTGGACATTTCCTTTCACTTCACTTCCCTAATACTAGCTTAAACTCATATCAGGCCCTTGGTAACTTATTTTTTTCCCTTTGCTAGCATAACTCTTTTTATTTCTAGTTAAGAATTGATTTCTACTGACAATGAATAAAATGTTTCTAAATAAGAAAATTTAATAACACTTTAAATTTTAGTACAATTGTCAAAATATTGATCAAAATTGATCCTGAGAACAATACTTAAAGTAGTCCCTGGAAGCTTCTCTTAAGCCTGAGATCTCTCCTTTTGTCACAGCATGTGCTGCATTTTCTTCTCTATGTAATTTACTGAGTTCCTATTCTAATTTGACTAACATTTTCCAGTGAAGACACAGATCAAATATTTTGTGGCAAACAGATTTACTACCTCCCTTTATGTAAGGAATTATTTATTTTAATCAAAGAAGGATAATCTGTTATTCAGACATGAGTTGTCTTTGATGAGCTATGCTTAGTTGTACTACGCTTCCTTTTCACATCTCTGTCATCAGTCTACTTTCCTGAAAAAGAGTTCTTAAAAAGCACATACCCTTCTTTTGAAAATGAACTGCTGAGTCACTCCAGCTTCCTTTTCCAGCACATGCAGTGTTATTAGAGATTCATTGTTAGCAAAAGTTATTAATAAGCTCATAGATTTGTTAAAAATTCTGACCTACAATTTGATTTGATATTTTGCTTTTAAATTCTACATGGAAGAATGTAATTTCTTCATGTGTCTGAATCAGTGGGTAAGCATTTCCCTTAAACTGATAGACCTTAAATTTCAAGGATTTGATTTATTTTTAGAAATGTTTCTTAAGCCTCAAAACTTGGAGGTTTTTCAAGAAGTCCAGACCTATCAAAAGTCTGTATTACAATTGGGTTAGTATGCCCCCAACAGGTTTAGAAGACAGGGCTAATATCTCAACAAATGCAAGGTCTTCTATTCGTTAAGTCTACTTCTTTAGGTTTCAATACCTGATACAATAAATCTTCCACGAGCCAGAAAGTTTTTTTACATAGGTGTTCAAGATTAATCTGGTATGATTATTTTTCCTCTTTAGGAGAGCTATTATTTTGGTACTAGCTCATTAACTAAAGCATTACAAATTCAGTCTTTCACAGGTCATGACCTCTGGAGCTGGGCAAAAGTATCTTGCTCTGCATAATGTCAGTCAAGGGCAATATTCTGGTGACCGTGTGCTTTTGTTCTCCATTTTGCAGTTTCAGCATGGTGTCATTTGACCCTGCATTGAGCCACAAGCCTACAGACTAAAGATAGCTATAGACCAATCACAACCAATGGCCCAGGTCCATCCATAGTAGGACTAAGATAAAAGTTCCATTAAGTACAAATTATAGCTCAAAGTCGTTATTATGCATAAGCACATTTCAGTGCAGTCTTTAAGAAATAATTTTATTTTATTTATTTCATTTCTGGATTCCTACATACTACTACTTCAAACAGACACAAACAACGTATCAGCAAAGAAAAAAAAAGAATCTAATTTTTGGACTTACCATCATATTTTTCTGTTCAGCAGTATAAAAGCATCAAGGAGAAGATTTCAAGGTATCTGAGAGAAGAATTACATTTTCCTTCTGCAGCATTTTGCACTTAAGTATGTGCCTCTCGATGGTATTACCTTGATTACAAAAGAAAAGTACCATGAGTACCACCATATATTGCAAAGGTCCTTCTTGCTCATGCTTATTTCTCTCTTAGACATCTGCTGTGCTACATATGTGCACACACAACTGTGGTCTAAGTCTTGCTGTTGAGGGTCCTACTGCCTGAAAGGCATCACAGCACCACCCAGATCACAGCATATCTGGGCAGAGGATGACAGCTACAGAACTCCTGAGCCTCTGTGGTTTGGGATTCTGCACACAAAGGATCTGATGTCAGAGGACACTGTTTATGCAACAGGAAAAACATGCACAAAGGGTGAAACCCCAAACCCACATTCTGGGGCTTGTCCACTGCTCATTATACCTCTTTCAAACCTAGAAATTTGAGGCCAACTCAACTCCAACTGTCTCAGTGCTACACTTGCTGCATGCTTCTACTGATCAGTGCATCTCTTTGGAAAGCTGCTGTCTGCCCTGTAGCTCCCTCATCTACAGCAAAAGCTTTATTCACCCTGGGTTTGGTGGGCTGGGGACTTTGCAGGTGTTGTCAAATGGAAGCAACTAGGATCTATCCTCCAGACAGAAGGGGAAAAATAGCTAGAGTGGTTCTTTTCATATTTAATCCACCCACGGATTTTTTTCTAAGAACCTAATATTCACACTGGAAGTACTGAATGTCTGCCTGTTCAATTTCCTACTATCCCCTCCTCAAACAGCCATTTTTAATGTTCTGACTTCAAGTAGAATAACAACAAGTAGGTCAGCTGAATTACACTAAATTTGCATTAAATATAGCACAGCTCTCATTTTTGTCTTGAACTATAAAGTGATTTAATTGATAAAAAATCTTGAAAACTTCAATTTCAGCTCTGTTGGCATGCTATGCATGGCACATAAATTAACTGCAACTTTGAGCATTAAAAGAAATAAGAGCTGTAGAGGTAATTGTGCTCCAAACAGGATTTTGAAGCCACCATAAAAAAGTGAATTAGCATGTATACCAATAAGCTTTTAGAAGATATTCTTCATGATTACAGGATCTTATTTTAATTGATTTGTTGGAATTGGTTACTTGAAAGATCTTTGCAGTTCTTTTAATATATGCATAAGTACATGAAACCTCAGTATAACCTCTGATGCTAAAAATCAGTGTGCAAGAAAGAAAAAGAGGAGTGGTTAATTGCCAGAAACTCAATGCAGACTCTCAGAACAAGTTTTTTTTAATAGGTGTGATTCTGACAGGAGTTTTCCTGGTTTTAAAATGCTTCAGTACATTATTTGATTTTTTTATATGAGAAGCATCTCTCTTACAAAGACAGGATGAAGAGCTGGACCTGCTCAGCCTCAGGAAGAGGTGACTGAGGATGGACCTCATCACTGTCTATCAGTATCTGAAGGGAGGGTGTCAGTGGGATGGAGCTGGGCTCCTCTCACTGCTGCCCAGCAATGTGACAAGAGGCAAGGGCAGAGACTGATGCACAGGCAGTTCCAGCTGAATGTGAGGAAGAACTTCTTTACTGTGCTGGTGACTGGAATAGATTGCCCTGAGAAGTTGTACAGGAGATATTCAAGAACTATCTGGACACAATCCTGTGCTCTGGGATGGTCCTCCTAGTGGTTTAGTTTTAAATGATGTGACAGGACAGAAGGAATGGAGAAGTTTAAAAGCTGTTGTTTGATGATATTTCTCAGGCAAAATAACTATTTTAGGAATCTTTGAATTTCTTTGCCTGGTAATTTTAAAAATTGAAGTCTTAAATAAAAAATGCTACTTCAAACTGAGAAGCTACAAATTGCTTAAGGTGAAAGGAAAGAAAGCTGATTATATGTTAAACCAACCCTAACAGGATAAACAAAATGGTTAGATGAAACTTTCAGATGAAGAGCAATGAGGAAGGAAAAGAACTGTAACTACTATACAATACACTTTTTATATCACTGGGGTTTAATTTTATTTGTTTGGTTGACTCTGAACTGATTTCTCTGTTCATATCTTTTTGGTTTTCTGCAAAAAAAATTTATAAAAATTCCTTATCCAGACCTGAAGATCATTCCTCTGCTTAACCATCATAAATTAAATTGAGCTTTCAGTATTGTAGATAGTTGTGTTTGTGCCTAGCTATATTAACACTAATTATCCCATTATAAAATCTAACAGAAAGCATGCAACATTCAACACCTCACAAAACCATTAGAGTTCTGAGGGATAGCACGGACCACCTCACCTTCAGGGGACTGAGTTACAAATTCAGCATTATATTCCCCTGTTTACAAGTAAATACATTGCATCTGTATGTGCTATCAGGAATTTCTTTAGTGAACTACATATACAATTTGAGAACTGTCAAATAAAAAATGTCTCGTACTGTGTTATAGAACTCCAAAACCAAGGCTTTGTGATTTCCACAGTTTCCACATATTTTTTGTCATCTCCATACATATTTATTCATTGTTTCTGATGAAAGAAAATAACATTTTTCCCTTAGTGTGAAAAAATACTGAAAGTAATAGTTCACCAGAAACAGTGCACGCTACTTCTCACACCCTGTTTATGCTAATGAAGAAAAACCTGTTCATGTTCATGCTATGTATGACAAATAGCTACAGAAAGAAAAAATAAGTATTTTTCATGTCTAGATTTTTTTCTAAAGCAAATCATATTTCTAGCTTAAGTATGCTTAATACTGTCTCCAAATTAAATGACAATACCCAAAGCCTTGGACGTAAAGGAAGAAAGATGTCAAAGGTATGCAGTTTAAAGAGGAATTTTCTTTAGATATTTATACAATATATATAAAACTTTTTTAATAAAGACATTTCAGTTAAGAAAAAGAACAAAACCAAAAAGTCTGCATATGCACAAGATTTTAAGCTGCTCAAGTCCCGCTCTAATGTTTCAAAGTTCTGAATACTTGAAAAACTGTAAGAAAAGTATACCTTGGGGCATGGATGATTATAAGTTCCATGATGTATTTCACAAATATTTTATAAATTCCATAATTTCTGTAAGCTAGTTCAGCATGTTCAAACTTTTCAGAATTTCTGTCTCTGAACCCTGTATCAATACTAACATCTATTAGTGATGTCATCAGTGATGACCTCACAGTGTAATTATATAATCTATTCTAAAACAGCAATTCTAGCTCAAGAAAATAATTCTCTAATACAGTAAGATAGGCTAAATTGCATCCATCTCTGTTTTGGATCTTTCACAATTTTTCTAATCTTTTACAAGGAGAGGACTCCAGATGTCCATCTATGTTAAATGTCATACACTCACTGTACATTGGTCAGCTCACATTAAGCAAAGACAGTAAAGAAGCTCTTTATAGCTGTTCAGTAATTGTATGAATCACCACCCACTGGTAAAAACATCATTGGGCTTGTTCAAGGCTTGGCTTAGTTCTTACTCAGTGCACCAAACATTTTTCTATGGTAGCAAATTAAATTCAGTACTGTTAACTATTATGAAGCACTGTGCTGCTCAAAGTCTCCTGTAGAACTCACATACAAGGGATAAAATCTAATTGCCTTGAAATCTCAGATAGCTTTTACTTAATGACTTTTTGAAATAGTAATTATTGACTCAGTTAACACTGGCTTCAGAGGTGCTTTGACCAGCTGTGTAGATATGCAGTAAAAGGTTTCTAAGATGCCATAATGGGACTAAAGAAATCATTTTAGTCAATTGTGTAAATGTTTAGCCTACATAATATGGACTTGAGATATGTCACCTCCCTGGAGACTTAAAGCCCATATGGCATTGAAATTGTTAAGCCATTTCAGTATAGAAAACAACAAAAAGTCACTGAAGAGTAATACCTTTTAAAGAAAAGCATGCTAGTAAAACATATAATATGTAGAGGAAACTGGAAATAATAAATTTTAACTATACATAAAAAACTAAGCAATTAGCATTGATTGCATACTAGAAAAATAACATGAAATATTTAAAATTTTTAGGGTTGAAAATTGCAAATTTTATTGCCATGAAATATTTTTCTCACTTTAGAAAAATAGGAAAAACCAGTTCTTTTTTCTTTTATATCATGCAATTAGTTCAGTGCAAATGCTCTTCCTCCTCCTGATCCTTCCTCTCTTTTTTTTCCTTTTAATGTAGTCCTTGTATGTAATGACCTTAGGATCAGAGCTGTACCTAAATAGGTCCTTTAGTGCCACAAGCTTTTATGTCTAAAGAAACTGTTAAGCAGAGCACAGCAGATATCTCACATGAGAACAAAAGTGTTTTTACATTTAAAGATCTTCACAAAATAGCACTGTTTTTTAAGAGGAAGGGAATGTACTTTTTGTTTTTTCCACTTAGTGATCCCATAACCATATTTTATAGAAACATGCACATTCCTCTGAGATCATAAACTAAATTTAGCATATTTAATAAAACCTTGTATTACCCAAAGGAGGAAAAGAGTACCTTGTCTTTGTAAAGTACTGATTTCAAGGGACCACACGAAAGGCTCTGTCTCCTTGCATAGCTAAGCATGCCCAACTTTGAAATCAAGTTGTTGGACTGTATAAACTGAATTTCCCAATTTCTTGCAGTGATCCAAGACTCCACTGTCCAGCAGTATTGCCAATTCCAGTTACCATAATATAGATGTTGAGAATACACTTACTGTGAGAATGTCACTGCAAATATTCAAATGCCAAGTCTTTTGAGGAAAACAGATGTAATAATACAAGACCACTATGATCTACAAAAACCTGGATTAAGTTCCCGATTATTTCTTCATGGAGGCATGATCCTCTATACAGCCAGGCTCCTGTCAGACTTAGATAATGGAGAGTGACTTCCTCACTCAAAGATAGAGGATTATGTAAAGTTCTCTTTTGAGCCTTCTCGTTTTGGAAAACTTCAGTACTCTCAGTGTCCAAGTGTTCACTGATCATTTGCTATCACAGCTGCCCATTACAAGAAAGAACAAATCAACTTGAAAAACCAAGATATAATGAAATTAATTCAGCTTTCATCTAGGTGTCTTTGTATATAACCCTGAATAGAACAGGAAGTTATTAGATCTTTTAACTACTGCTCTGATGAAGAATCTGCAATTAAAATTAAAATTAAAATTATATAATGGGTGAATGTTACAGTCTTTTTCATATTTAGATTTCAATGTACTTTTTAAACTGAGAATCATTACTACCAGCATTATACTACAAACATGAAGTGAAATCATCTGAGAAGCTTTAATCATTCCCAGGTTGCACATTACATAGATCTTGCTTACTTAAGAAGCATTTAGACTTTTCAGTACAAAGAGCTACAGGTGAAAGACAGGTAAATAAGCTGTGAAAAAAAAAAAAAAAAAGTGAAATATTAAAGATGAAGGTAAACCATGAGATTGAACTTGATGTAAAAGGAAATTGGGAGCCAACAAAGAAATTCAAAAAACAGGAAGAGATATGTTCAGTAAAACAAGAGAAGAGGTAATCCCTGCACTATATTTAGTAAACTAAAATAGGGAAGCAAGCTGGGCTTCACAGTACATTAGAGTAAAGATTTCTGTCAAACCATCAAAATGGTTATTCTAAAATAACATGATAATTTAGCTGTGGACATAGATACAAATCCGGGTTCTCATCCTGAAAAGAGATGAATGAGAGCAACCAATGTCAACCTGTATTTTTAATGATGAAAAATATGTACATGCTTGAGATGATTGTTGAGAAGTTTGGATCAAATACATTACCTAAGACTCAGCACAAAGTTTAGTTAAGACATAACATGAGAAATGTAGGATCAGATGTTTAGTTTGAATATACTAGGATATTTTAGTCCTCATGTTTCTAAAGAATGAAAGATAAAAGCTCTATATTTCACCATCATCAGAAGAATTTGTTGATAATATTTTAAGATGTTGCTGATAAAGACCTATCCAAGCTGTCATTATAAACAATGCAATATACCATTTAAAAATATTATGCCTGAAAAAAAAAACTGCAGAAATTTAGAACTCAGAACACTTGAATAGGAATTCCAAAACATGTCACAGAATAGGTAAGATTTCTTTCCTACCTAAATGTAACTAATAATGTAAGCAATTAACACAGCCCATAAGAAATTCCTCATGTTTATTTTGATAGAGTTATATTATTTTCTTTTGCTATTAATTAGTCAAACAAAACAAGAGTAATGTATTTAACTGACTCTAATGTAGATCTACAGCAACAAAGTGAGAGGCAGAAAATTTCTTCTCTTTCACCAGGACCTCTACTGGCTTTAAAATTACTGTACCAGGATATAAGAAGATTGTAAGACAAAAGCAGTAGCATACAATGTTGTATATTAAGAATTCATTACAATAACTTGGGCAATAACTTAGCGGTGTAGAGATGTGCAGGGTATCTAGGCTTTAAAGGGAATTATGGATGTAAGTCAAGGTGCAGATATAGAAAATGTGTCCTGAAGCTAGAAGAAAAAACACCATGAAGGGTGAAATTTGTCAATATACTCCTCTGAAATGGTGCAAAGAGTTCCAAAACTGCCAGTGGATGCTGAAATATAGGAATCATGAAGGCATTTCTGACATTGTCCAAGTCCATTCTGCCTATGAGGCCTCAGGCAACCAAAAGCAGTGGAAACACTCTCAGAAGCACACATGTCATGCAAAATTTTTCAGTGCTCCTTGTTTCATGCTTACCTCTTCATTAGAGAAACCATGATTGAACATAAAAAAATACAGGAGCAGGAGGTTCAATGGCCACCAGCCTTGCACCTGTTTGGATGCACTAGCTGAAAACACACACCACTTCATGGGAACAGTTGTGCTTATCAAAAATTACTTCTTGAAGACCATGCCGACCAGTTTAACAGCATATCATCAAAATAATTTTTTTATTGTAAGGAGAAACATCTGGAAGGCCCAGACTCAATAGGCACTAAACATTATTATCATGTACTGCTAGTGTACATTTTGTCAGTGTCACAGGTTGAATGGAAGCTTCAGGAAAGATGTATTAGAGGATTCCTCCTGTTGAGCCACAAGATTCAGAAAGGACCTCATTGCTTTCTAAACTCCTTCTCAGAGAGGAGTGTAGGTGCAATTGCATGAAATCATAGTCCCAGACTTGGTAAAATGTTTATATCTAAAGAATTGTATAGATGTAATTGAATCTTTGTGCAACTTTGTCCTGCAGGACTAAGGACTACAGACCAATATAGAAGAATTATTTATTTTAATTTGTTATAATAATGATTAAACTAAAGTACCTTAATCAGAAACATTTCTACTCAATATTGGTAGCTATAACTGCTAGTACAGTGCACTACTTTTTAAGCAATACTGAGGAAACAATACTAGAGCTAGAAAAATAACTATTAAGCAGAGATTGATGTTGCTCACTCACACGAATGACCATGGGCAGCATTCTTTTGCTCAGTTTGAGGAATAACCTTAAGGGGTGTCCCACTCAAGAGAGAAATATCCATGCAGTGGGTGTTACAGAAGTTCCTGCTGATAAGAAGTGACACTGTGCTTCTATGGTACAGAGTGATTGACCATAACTCACATGTTTCTAGGCTAGCCATCCCAATTCAGCAGCTCTAGCCAAGCTGTCAGTTCTGTCATTTGTTGGGTCTTTCATGAGGAAATTCATGTGACACATCCTCACCCATGCAAGTTTCTGTTCTTCATATCCTCAGAATTTTTAACTTTGGGATTGATGAATCAGGCTGGTCTTAGCATTCTTTAACACCAAAAGAAGCGTTACCCCCCTTTTATATGCACCACTGATAACTTTTGCAAATTGGGTAGAGTTCAAGCTGTTTTATCTCCCACTTAGTCACAACATCTTACCACACTCAACTACAGTGAAGACTGACACAAACTTTCAGATCACATTCACCTCAGGTATGCAGTCAGAAATCTATTCTGTATTCTAAGATCTCCAGCCCATAAGTATTAATGTACAATTATAAACAGACATTATCCATAGATACTGGAAAGGCAACAGCTGTTCTAAAAAAATAGAGAAAATAATTTTACAAAAGTTCATTTATGGTAAATTAGGAGCTCAGCAAAGTTCTGATTAAAGTCAAAATACCCTTTATTTCTTTTTTTTTCAAATGACTGCATTGATATGTTCAAATTATATCAGAAATTGGTGCAAATAAAGGAACAGCTTCTCATCTTGTGCAAAAATGGAACAAAAGACAAAAGGATGTTTTATAAATAGGTATGATGAATACCATGGACAAAATAGAGACATTAGTAAATGTAAGAAGCAAAAACAAGTCTATAGGAAAGAGATGGTAAAATATAGGAAGACAGAATTTAAACTACAAACAAAGAAACATGAAAGTGATTAACAGAGTATATTAAACTAAAAACAAATCTGACTATTGAAGGAATAAGGTTACAAAGGAAGAATATAGAAAAGCTTGGACAAAAAAGTCATACTAAAATCTTGCAGTAAGAGTTGTGTGCAAACACAATATTGCTGTAGAACAAACAATCTAGATCTGGGTTGGGTTTTTTACTTCTTTATTCATATGCCCATAACTACTGATTTTTATCTTGCACTAAAATTAAAAAGTAAAACAAATGACTGCTGTTCTATATGTCATCTTCATTTTATTTATTTTACAAAAAAATGTCCTACTAACAGTATATGAGAAGACTTGTCAAGGACTTCCTCAAAAAAGATGCTTCTGCTCATAAAATAACTCATAAAGTGTTCCCCTGATCATAAAAGTAACCTGCTGTCATTTTGCCTTATCATTTTTCACTAATAGTGATTTTTTTAATCAGAGAGCATTATTGTTTTTATTCCCAAATCAATATAATAGAGAAAACTACATATCTGCCAATACAGAAGACAGAACAGAGAGAAAAGTGTAACTTTGTGAGAGAAAATAAATAGAAGTTTGGCTAAAAAAACTAACAATGAAAACAGGAACACTGGGGAAAAGATTGAAAAGAAGAACAAGTCATCCAAAGGTTGTAACTCTGAAAACAGCCTTATTTATCTACTTAAATTTTGTGTTTATAACAAGAAAGCTTTACTTGCTATTAATTTGTTTGTCTTCAATAAAGCCCCTCATCAGTGGCATATATCAAGGAATTTCTTCTGATAGTTAGCTATTAGTACAGAATTCAGGAATTTTATGTACCTTGAGATAGGAAAGGCAATGAAGAGAAGGTGAATTTCATATTACACATTATAAAGTTTCTCAGCTAAGATGGGACACCAGTAACTCCTTGTGCTGCATTAATGTTTCTGAGACAAAGGCATTCTGATAGCAAAATTGGGGAAGCACAGCTCTCACATGACAACCAACATAATGAAAATACTGGT
The DNA here is from genome assembly GCF_049639895.1 of Pseudopodoces humilis. Taxonomy (NCBI): domain Eukaryota; kingdom Metazoa; phylum Chordata; class Aves; order Passeriformes; family Paridae; genus Pseudopodoces; species Pseudopodoces humilis. The sequence goes on along the minus strand of NC_142204.1, from coordinate 41,793,708 downwards.
CAGAAAACATAGCTTAGAAACAGCTGCAAAAATGTCCTTAAATAAATAGAGGCCCCAGTTCCTGTTTCCCTGGAAATGCAACAAGTATATATTTCACAAATAAAGAATTTAGAGTAATAAAATTTCAACACCTACCTTATAGACATGTTGTATTTTGTGTTAAATAGATTATATTTAAATGCAACCTCAAAATCAGATTAAGTACTCTATGAAGCCTTTTTAAAGATTTTTATTTTCTTTTTTTTTAAAGATCTAAATGTTTTTACACAGATACTCGTGAGCTGCCCAGGCAAGCAATAGCAGTTCAAGTTTCTAAGTCAGAATACCAAATGCTGTGTAATCAGATACAAATCTGGTAACAGGATTTTCAGCTTAGGTCCATTATATTCTGAACAGTAAATGTACAAAAAGTGGTAGGTGATGGAGAGAGTGAAGGATTTTTCATCAACAGCCTCTATGTCAGAGTGCTGTGATAAATGAGTGAAGCTGTGAATTATTATCTAACCATTATATCCTATTTTGAATTATTGACAAAGGCAGCCACAGTCAACTTCATGCACTTTTTATTTCTCTTTTTCCACATTAAATTGAAAGTAACTAAGTGCATGGATAGGGAGAAAATAGAGAAGTACATTGCCATGGACAGTATAGCCAGAGAAGGTAAGGAGAGTAATAGCAATTCAGGGAAATAATCTTCTTGAAGACATATAAAATGACAATAAAATACCTAATATCCAATATATATGGAATTTCATAAATATATTCAAAAATATATTCAAAAATAAATTATATTACATATGTATTATGTAAGTATCATAAGTAAATGTTGTGCGTGCTGAAGAGTAAGAGGGAAATTTAAGGAAAAATTTAAAGAGAAGGCTACTAATAGCCAGATGTCAAGAGACTACTTCAGAGACCACCTTCTGTCAAATAAACATCTGTCCATTTTTTAACTTTTTCTGTGAGATAACAAATCTGTTGTTGGAACTAAACAGCATCTATCTAACAAGATATTCATGGTGAAAATGATAATAGTTTGTGTTATCACTTGTATTTCCCATGTTTATTTATTTATTCTTTTGTTGGTGTTCAGTTTTGGTTTTTGGTTCATTGTGGTTTTGTTTGCTTTTTTTTTTTACATAAATATCTGCATCAATTTCAATAACCTAAATTTTTTATGTAAATCTACATTGTTTTGAACTGAGAGGTGAAAATTAACCTAAACAAGGATGAGATAAAATAAACCTCAAAATTTTCTCTAGGTGTCTGAAGTGGGATTGCTGGTTCAGGTTACACAGCCAGATTACCTGACTGATGTTTATAGTGCTAAAATTGTAATGGAAAAAGCACAATCTCAAATCCTCCTACCACTGTAAACAGTTCCCTGTAGTCTGTGTACTCAGGACATGTATCTGCAGCATTTATTTCTGCAATAATCCCTAAAATTGCTATCACAACATACTTTTTACATCCAACACTCTGCAAAAGGTACTCTGGAGTGGTGGTATTTGGCAGTTTACCAAGGAATTCCTTATACCAAAGGAATGTAATTATAATTTGCAACCCAGATGGGTCATGTCTGAATTGCATTTTTGGCTAAATCAGCACTACGGATACTAAAGGACTGAGGTCCACTCTGAGGTATTTCAGGATGTTTTATTTGAGACTTTCTTTAGTGTAGTCTTTGTGCATTGATCTGCCTTTAGTGGCTTGGGTGCTGAAAAATGAGCTTCACCCAGATTAACCAGAAAGGCATTCAAAATTCTAATCACTTACAGTTTGCAATCTCAGTAAGAGGATTGCCTCAGAACTCCAGAATTCTGTGACATTAAGGTTTTCTTTCACAAAGAGGAGCTCTGCAACTTTGAAATCTTGAGCTTAGGGCTGGCAGCACACTCAGCAGTGCTCATGCAACAGGAGGGGCACCACACATGGCAGCCCTTAGCTTTGTGTGCTGAGGCTTGGACTTTGAGTGCATCCTTCTAAAGACACAGGATCCCACACACAGCTAGAATTTAGCAGTCCTGAACTGGGGTCTTAAAACTGTGCTCTTCAAGGAATATAAATTCCCAGATTCATGCATACCCATAGCTGTCCCCTTGCTTTGGGGAATTTGCTATGAATTTGAGGCAGCCTAGTAAGTCTTTGGGGACTTGGTGGCTGATTAGATATTACAGAAGAAGATCAATTTTTTGTTGGTGGTGGTTTTTTTATTTTATTTTTCTGTCTTTTTTTCTTTTTTCCTTTTTATTTTCTTTTCTTTTTTCTATTTTTTTTTTTTTTGTTAAAAAGTAAACCCAGGTGATTCTCTTTTTCAAATCTGCTTTTAATGTCTCAATTTTTTCCATGGCTGACAAGACTAATTTTCCTTAAGAATCAGAAAAAAAAAAAAAAATTCAAAGTCCAATTTTCCTGCAATGCAGAAATTAAATTTCACCCTCTCCACAGCATCTAACTGGTAATTGCAAGCCAAAGGCACCGGTGTCTGTGTCATTCTTCACAGTAGCATTTCCACATGCACTTATCTATACCTCACACACACACCTACCAAAGACTAATACTCAAGAAATGATCTGTGATCTTTAAGACATTTTCCACAGACAGTGCAAGGACAGAGCCTGCCCAGCTTGAAAGGAACATGGAGAAACTGGGACGATTCCCTTCTTCTTCTATCGAAATTAAAAGCTACAGAGCATGAGTAAAAGGAAGCAACAACTCACAGGGAAACTAAGTTCATAGAAGAAATAATATAAAAGCTATTATTTTAAGATCAACAAAGCATGTATGAGAATGTATTAAGTAGGAACGATGTTTTTCAAACTTATTTCCTGTTGACAAAAAAAAAAGTTTGTCAGCAGATCAAGGGTTCCCTAGATGAATTCATTTATTAAAATAATATTTCATACAACTACGTTCTGCCCTGTGGATTGATTACCAACATCACATTTTGAATATCTCGTATCTCCACAGAGAAGGCTTAATTGGATATATCAGTCATTTGGTACATTCTTCTTTCCTGTCTAGATTATTTCTGCTTTTCAGCAGACAAGTTATAGTGAATGTGAATAAATTCAAAGAAGAGTTGAAATCAAAGTCAATGTTGAGAATGAATGAGAACAGAAGGTAATATATCTACACTGAGAAAGAGAGAGACACATACATTGATAATAATAACATTCATGCTCGCAGTCCCAGATCCCTAATATTTCCTTCCTGTTGGCACAGTCTGCTTGTTTATACTGCCTTGAAACTGTCTTAAAGTCCTCATGGATTTTCTACAATCAGCTGCACAGTCAGCCTCTTCGCCCTAGTAGCCACAAACCACTAGTTTGTTTCAAAGCAAATCAGTCGCTCAAATGCACTTATTCAGGCAGGATGGCTGGTAAGAAATTTAAGTGCCTACCACTGGTCAGACTGCATATGAATCCTCCATGAGGACTAGGACTAGAAATGCAACCAGAGAGAAAATAGAAATCTGTAATTTCCAGCTATTTAGTGACTGAAGTAAATGATGTGTTGAAAGGATTATCCAACAAGTGTAATAAACTTCCAGCTGAGAAGAAATCTGCATTCCAGGCTTAACTGTGTATTTAACTTACACGAAAGCAAAAGCAGATCCGTTCCACAATCTTACATGCTTTCTTAATGACAGGCAACTCATCACTGCACTTGCAGAGCGGTAATTCTTCTGCTCCCCTAGCAGGTGCCTGTCTTCTAACAAAGCTTCTCTCATGGTGTAAGAAAAAACAGCATTCATTTCTAGCTTTCTTTGTAAGTACTTTTTTAATCATCAAGGTTAGTGTTACAGCACTTTGGTGGAATAGAAATCACCAGTTAATTAAGGTTGTGGAGACTCAAGGCATCTACATCCTCCTAAACATCCTTTTGCCTGGCAGTATCTAAAATGTCAGCATCCCAATTAATATTTAGTTTGTAGCTGGAATTTTAAGGTACAGTTACAAGAACGATGTAAGAGAGCTATGCCAAATAACCAAGCTGTACAAACCTTAAAAATATGCTTAACAGAAGTTGTTATTCTCAGCCTTATACATCTGAACTTTGACATTCAAGTGTTATGTGCAAGCTTCCTAAGGGACTTGCATCCCAGTTTGAAAGAACTCCGGCAACATTTTGTATGAAACACAAATTAATCACCTGTAATGACAACCACAATGAAATAAACCATAATTATATTCGACACTACCAAGGAGGTCAGTGGCAATTATGAATGACCATGGTAAGCCCAAAGAGCAGATTGAATCAAACCTTAACAGGTGAGTGTCATCATCAAGGCTGTCACACAGTTCTTGGCTGTGCTAGTGGCAGTGAACGACAGTTTCACCCACAGTCCTTAGATTTTATTAAGATTGGAACTGCACTTACTTCCTTAGAACACCCTCACAGAAAGTGAGTAACTTCGTTTTTAGTTCTTCCAGCCATAAAATCCTTGTTGATTCATGGATGTTTTCCTGATTTACAAAGCACCGCAGAGGTTTGATTCCCTCAGAATCAATACTTCATTCACCCCTCAGACAGCAAAAGTCTATTGGTCTTCCAGGAAGATAGAAGGGCTGCCATGAAAAGCCTTAAAATACCTCAGCCTGACCCTGTCTGAGGTATTTACATGGACTGAAAAAAGCACATATGACTGCAGAGAAACATCTCACCCTGTGATTAAAAATCTTGTTCTACATGAAAACAACCAGATTCTGCACAATTTTTACAGTGTGATCTGCTACAGGATAAACATTAAGACGAAGACAAACTTTGTATTAGGGTGTTTATTGTCTAATCAGTTAAGAGAAGTGGAAATAGTTATGCTCCCTTTTAGTATCTGAGCACACCCAACCTCCGCAAAATGAAAATGACACATTGATCAAGTTCTCTGCTTGAAAACCTGATTTTCATGCCCCGTGGTCTAAATAGAGCCTTAGCAGATTCATTCCAGCATTGTTACTATTGACAGTGAAGTGGATTAAGTTTTTCTGGCAACAGTCAAGCTCACTAATCAGCTATTCCTACTTTCACTGTGAAGCTCTCCCAAATCTGCAGGGTGATTTGGCACTCAGCTCACTTCTGCTGAGGGAGTTAAGAACACAGGTCCAATCCCCCACTTAAAAGCTGCTGGAGGGCTTGCATAGGCTCTGGAGTGATCCTAAGCCCAGGACTGAATTTCATTAAAGGCTGTTGACAACCACCAGGTTCCAATTTGTAGCAGATTGGGAAGAACATGCTATTCATTCTGAAAATACGTACTAAATCTTATACAAGTAAAATCAAACACACATACACATGATACAGTTATCTTTTATTTTTTTTTTTTAGATATATTGATTTAAGATATTACACTAAATTTATATATATGTACATCACAATGAAAAAAACACATGGATTTGTTAGCCTATATAAAATTATGATTATAGCCTCTTCATTTCAAATCTGCAAAATATTTTTAGGTCTTAACTTTTTGGAAATCTGAGCTAAAGATTTAAGGATTTGAACTGCGTAGATACATACTAGAGAATAAGTCCTTGCAGTTGGAGTTTGAGATTTATTGTCAGGGGAATGTTTGGAAACTATGTACTAAACTCTTACCAAGGGAGAAACAGAAGTTCAAAGATGCTAATCTGTCTGCTTTAGCTCATAAATAGGATTTTACTGTGTGTGCAAAGAAGAAAGACAGAACCCAGAATCACAGGTTAACCAGTGTGTCAACAATGCAACCTCTTGATTGCTCCACATATACAAGATGTAAGACATGCCACTACAAAAATAAACACAATATTACATATAATAGAGACAGAGAGATAGGCTTTAAACAAATTATTTGCCAGAAAATCTGTACAGACCAAACTAGAGTCCCCTTTCCAAAGAAATAAAAAGGACTGCTATGAATGCTATTTGAATATATCACAGACAAATAGAAAGAAATTAAAATCCTCACAAAACTGAATTAGGATCAGTGTGTAATGTTTATCACACTGAACACATAGAGATAATGAAGAAGAACTTGGCATCAAAATGCCTGATTTAAAAATATGTAACTATAAACATACTTCTTAGCATTCTGGACCATATTGTATGCAATCATAGTCACTGATGCAGAGTAACTAAAACTTATGAACTGGCTACCTGAGGACACCTGTTAGGGTCACCCTCCCAGTATCAATGATCTGCATTAGGAAGATGAAAGCTCAGCAGAGATGGAAGCTGGAAACTCAGCAATTATGCAGCCTACGAGAGCCAGACCAAGATCCTCATCAGAGGTGGAGTATTCTTTTGGAATCATACTTTTAATTTTTGCTCCCTCAACAGATGAACACTGTGTCTACAATTGAGTACCTAGAATTTCACACTCAAGTGTCTCAAACACTCAGTATGGTTTTGTTTGGTTTGCTAGTTCTTTCTCTCTCTACTCCACCCCTCTTCTTCCTTCTCCTCTTTCTTCCCTGTCACTTCTTTCTCATACTGCAGTTGAAACGAGCAGGAAAAAAAAAGTTCTGGTTTCAGTTTAGTTTATTGCATCTTCTTCAACCTTTACATGAGCTCGTTGAGGCTTACATCATTATGAACTCAATTTCTGCCACAGTGCTTAATACACACACTCACATTACCTCTCCAAGATCTTGTTTAAAATTGCATCCTGCTAAAGGGTACCTTTTAGACTACAGATACGCTCTTCAATATGCCCTTTCCCATATATTCACTGATACCTGTTCTCATAAGTGACTGTTTAAAGTAATTTTGATTAACAATTCTTGATTCACTGCGTACATCTAATCATATTTGAAGAATGTTATAACTTATGGAAAAACTAAGCATGTAGTAAAGGTAAAATGTCAAAGATGACAATATACAGCTTTTGTCTAGAGTTATTATTCCATAGTTAGACAGGTGATCTCTAGGGGAAAACTGTTTATTTGCATTCTAATAGAAGAAGAATCCTTTTCTGAAACCTGACAGTATTTCACTGTGAAGTAAGACATACCTGAATAGACTCTTTTCAGCATTTCTCAGACACCTTCAAATCAACATATCCATTTAATTTTCTCAACTGAAACTCCAGCAGGATAGCAACATATAGCATGGGGTTAACATGCTGGGATGTTCAGCAGAGAAGATAAGAGCGATATGGTTCCATTGCACCACTCAGAGAGGTTTTAGCAGGCAAGATAGACTCTTATTCTCCTAAATGGTCAGACCCCAGTGAGCTGTGATAGGGCTGACTGCAGCACATTGCTCCTCTTTGGAAAGGAAGGGAAGAAGAATGAGACAAGGAGTGCTGATTACATCTGCATCTCTCTGACTGGCATATCTGAACTAAAATGAATTGATTCTGCTAAATATTTTACTTTTCAAAAAGGCTGAGTAAAGAATATTCAAATGCAAAAGTATGCAAACTGTGTAGGCAAGGCACTATCTATACAGCAACAGTACCAGTGAGTTTAAAATTATATTCATTCCTGTGAGAAAGAAACCAGAATACTGAAATTTAGTACTGCCCCTGGAAATATCAGATCAGTAAGAGTCCAAAAATGCTTACTACAGATGATTTTTAGTGCTATTTTGTCTTCAAACAAACCACAAACAAAACCAAAACCAAACAAACAAACCCACCCAAAAACACACTCACAATCCCACCCCCACCTCCACACAATAGAGAGACCTTTTCTGTTCCTGCAATTCTTCAGGTGTAACTGCAACAGGCGATTACCAGTTATCAATCAACTTCCATGTCACATACTGCTTTCCCTCATGCCAATAGGTAAAGAAATCTTACAATAAGAAGTTACATCTCAATAGGATGGGTCCTAGGAATTATTTAGCATATTATATTTTTTCCCAGTGCAAATCTTGCAGCATAGTAAAGTGCAATTCCAAGGAAGATTCAGAGAATGATTCAGAGAAAAAGATTTGTTGTCCCTTGCCCACAGAGCAGCAAGCTGAGTTCTCACCAGGTCTTCACTCACAGGATTTTACTAACCTAAAGGGACAACCCAGTGATGTGTGCAGGAACAAAATATTCTGAGGACATTTCACAATTTAATAACCCTCTGGAGTATGACTATCAGAAGTCATTTGTGACCTCCAGGCATTAAGTTCAGGTGCTGACTGAAACTAACACAATTTTTTCCATTAAATTTTTTAATTTAATCCCCTACTTTTTACAGGTTTCCCAAAGGAAAAAAAGGGACAACATCATCCCTGAAAATTCTTAATTCTTATTAATTACAATTTATTCAGAGTACTCTTCTTCTTGAGCCAGGATCATACTCTGTTATACACTGCAAAAACGTAAATAAAAGACAGTCAGTCTCCTTTCTCCAACTAAATGTAAGAGACAAATACTACCATAAACCAGCAGGGATATCACAGGAAACAACGAGATATTATTGGTAAGGATATTAGGGGATGATCTCAGTACAGCATCTTAAAATGCCATACTTTTAAAAGTGTCCTGAGGCCTTATCGGCAAGAGCATTTTCAGGGTTAGTGGTCAATGTGAAGAATCTCAAGAGTGGAAACTGCAGAAACCAATAAATACACAGGTTTACAGAACTTAGCAGATAACAACTGAACATATTGCTTGGTGCTCAGTAAAAACCAGCGGGGCAATTTAGTATTCGAACTCCTATGACTGATCACCAAAATATCATTATATGGCTTTTTTTAATTAGAGCTTTCTAATCAGAAGACATGATGAACTCACCAGGACTTTTGACTTTTTTAAATGGGTAGTGTAAGAAGGTAGAATAGCAGACCTAGTGAATGTCATTAGATGCTCAAAGTTTCCTTTTATTTATTTATTTTAAATCAGGAAGGTATTTTGTGAGATATATAGACATCAGATTTTTCCAGCATGAACAGAAAAAAAAAATTGAAGAATGGAAGTTTAAGCCCACCAGAAACTAATTCTATTGACTTAGTGTAGCACACAATATTCTACTTTCTCCTGCCACATTCATGAAAAGTAATTGCATTTTCATATACATGCAAAATTCTTTTCATCACATTTGAGTTCCATTTATTCTGCCTGCACACCGTACCTTTCTGAGAAATAGTACACTCACAGAGCACTTTATCAAGTAAGAGTATAGGCCCTTCTGCAGCTGAACAGGCCTGTTCACACAACATTATACAATTCAGCCAATGCTATCTCATCCTCACTGATTCAGCTCTTTCATCCATTTTATCCTTTACCTAAAATTATCACTGCAGAAGAAAAACAGAATTTACAGAATTGAATAGTTTTTCAGAGAAATGACCGCAGATTTGGGGAGAACTGTTCATCATGATCTTGTGGGAACTTTAACTGATGTAAGCACTAATGGAATCAGGATTCTAAATAACAGCTTTTGAATTGACCTAGGAAGACTTAATGGACACTCTCTTTCCTACAATGAATAACACAGAGACAAAAAGAAACATCAGAGGAAGCATACTTGCAGCAAGGAGAGGAAACATTCAATTACATCAAGAAATGGAAAGATTGATTTTTTTTGTGTGACTTTATATACCTGTTTATATTACCTAATATGCACTCAGAAACATTAAAAATTAGTCATTACTATGTAAAGAGTATATTGAAATAAATGAGGGTATACAAACGCTCTCAGACCTGAAATCTTTTCTTACCTACTATCAGAGAATGGTTTGGGTTGGAAGGGACCTTAATCATCATCTTGTTCCAGCCCCTGCCTCCACCATGGGCAGTGGACCACGTAAACCCCAGCCCTCGTTCAACCTACCTGATTCAAAAAATTAGCAAACAGGTCTTGGTATGATAGGAACCTGACTCATCCCTAAACTCATCGAGCTAAAGTCCATCTTTTCCTCAACTTCCTTACATCTCTCTATATGTGGACACTTCTCCCCCACACACCCCATGCTGGGTGTGCTCCTAGCAGGGTATCCTATGACATGGAGAGAGTGCAGTGAGAACTGTGCAGAGGTAACAGGGATACTGACACCATTGCAATTCAATTCATGCCCAATTAAGTCTGAAGGACTGTGCAGAGAACTAGACTGTGTCAGTTTATAGAAGCTGATTGATACTTTTATTGACTTCTAAGTCTCTGACTCAGCACACATTCAGATCCTGGATTTTTAACTCAAACGATGTACTCAAGAATACGTACCACTGCAGCAAGGCCTTTTTCCTTAATCTTGCACATCAGCATAACACTGAAGCTCTCCATAAATCTGTGTTTTGTTGATGTGCATGAAGAAGCTGATATCATGACTGAGCAATTTTGGTGACTGGAAATATTAGCTTAAGTATAGACCTCCATTACATGCTTTCATTATATAGCTGGACTTAGTTTTTAAAGGGTATACGTTCCCACTGATTTCAGTGTAGAAAACAGGCTTTAGTGCATTTGACATTCTACAAGATTTGAGCTGATCAACTACAATCTCCTTTTATATTCTCTTATTCTAAGGACAGTTACAGGTATAGCAAGCATCCACATCTCCTTGTATCTATAATCAGGTATATATATCAGGTATATATTGAAAGTAGACAATTTGCATTAATATTAGGTTTTGAGAAGCCAAGTATATTTAGATACTATTCATTATGAGAGCAATAGAGCAAATATCAGGGAGGGACATACACAGGAAGTGCAGAGTGCTTGAAAATTTGTTCCTTTCATATGAATGCACAGTATCAGGGCTCAGGTCTTGTAGCTGAATACATTATCATGTATTACACTGCTTACATGCACACTCCTAGTTTTTGGCAAATGCAACAGAATTCAGCTCAGTCTTCTTTCATGGCAGATTACGGTATTTACTGTGTTTTAAGACATATGCACTCAGCCCTACCAAGGTCACTAGGCTACTTCTTTTGCTTCTTAATGGTGAGTAAGAAACCATGGCACAAGAACCTTGGTAGTA